>NC_080571.1:331529558-332797058 GCF_030247185.1 Malaya genurostris
CACTATCGAATTGATTCGAATGTATATCATAAACTGCCGGCAATAAACTTATAAAACCGATACACCGAAGAAGGATGTAAATAACATTCCGAAATACGTATCTGTATTATAACGTTTGATACACTTTCGTGAAAATAGTGACTTTGTGAAAATAGTGACTTTTGTGAGAGTGTAATGACGTGACATAGTGGAATTAAACGGTACAACAACAGTACTATTAGTGATAGAATAAGGCACACTGCGTTCACTCTAAGATATCGAGAGAGTTTTAAATAATTACTTGAAACTAGTATAATTTCATTAACTACTAGCTGACCCGTCGAACTTCGTCTCGTCTGAAATTTTTTTTTTCAAATTTATGTGTTCGGACAGTAAAATTGTCTAACGTTAATGCTTTATTCTATTATTTTAACGACTACTTGGCCTACAATAAACGAATTACGACAAATTCATATTCAACACATTGAACTCGGCCTGGAGAAGAAATATCATCAAAAATTATTGTGAACGTGTTGAAAGCTTTTGCAACGAAAAAATTAACAAATGCACCATCTCATCCTTTGAGTCAGTGCATTAAACAGAGATGGTAAATCTCTCTCAAACTAATGGGTGGAATAGAACCGCATTTTAAATCTTGAAGGGTGGAGTAGGGATGACCAAATGAATACTTTAAATTGATTCCGAAAAATTTACAAAAGCTGCCCTAGCAACTTGTTGTTTGTAATTGCATATTAAAGCGTAATTGTAGACTAAAAACGTTTGAAGATTTAATGGCAAATCCTTGGGATTATCGGAGAGAATCAAATTGTTTTAAGCAGTTTCCCATAAATTGGTTCACCGCTAGTCTGGTGATAATACTTAGTTGTGTTTTATGAATGTTCGTAGAATGGCAATCACAGGATCAATTTTCGATTGACAATTTAACAATAAAATGAGACATTCATCTTGGACACTCGAAAGTTCAAATTACCCTTTTGTTAAATATTGTGTCCATTAACTTTTACAGGAACGCTGAATTCGTTTAATAATTGTATCAATAGCCGTCTCATTAGTCGAACCACCACATAATTTTGCTTAGTATTCGATCTAAAATTAACGAAGGGCGTCGAGTTCAGTCCTGAGAATCAATATCAGAATGAATTATTTAAAAAAACTGAGCAATTCTTCTGAGTGAACATGATGAGTGATTCTACCATTATTCTTCTTATCGTTCAAACTAATGCATAAAACAATAGATCACACAACTAATGGTTTTTACATACCACAACTTCTCCTCCATGTATGATATTAACGATTAGCATTTGGTAATTTGGTAATTCGTTAGAAAAATAGAATGATTTGGCTCAAGCAGCTTACAAATGTCATGAATAGCATCCAAAGCAGTTTTCCAGTAATCCTTGAAAATTTACCCGAAATCGCTGAACGAACTTCAGCATGCAAAATGCAAGGAAAATCTCTTTTTTTGTTTAGATTATAGAGGTTTCAAACTTACGATCATTCGCTTCTTCGACCCAGGAAAGTTTTATGACCCTATGTTCGGGGTTGGGAATCGAACCCAGATGGACTGCGTGAAAGGCATCGACTTACCCATCACGCTATACCCGTCCCTGTATTTGACCTCATTATTTTAACTCACGCCCATGATGGCCAACATTATTCATCTAATTGACTACTTTACACACAATCTACTGGTAAACGATATCTGAACTTTTGATCCTGCTTACGGTATAGCTAGAATAGCCATATGCGTTTCACTATTAAGGATCAAGAGTAAACCAAGTTAATTTGTGTTGGTAATTTGTGTATTACGTACATTTTATTTGGTACGTATGTCATAGAACTACACTCAAAAAAATCCACACGTTAACCTTATGTGAAAAAACACGTAGATTCCAAAAATGGCTTTGTCATCGGAGTTTACGTGATCTTCTTAACAACCAGCGGATCATGATTGAACATGAAATGAACCATATGTCAGAATTATTGCTGTTGTCACATATATTTTATGTGTCACGCACTTACTTGAATTCATTTTGTCATGTTCATTTTGTGCTCGCAATAAGGCGTCAGTTGAAAAACCTTGAGCAAACAACATAGGCCAAATCCCTTTTGACCCTTCTAAGGTATTTATCACAGTAATTTTAGGGTAAATAAAATACGAAACTGAAACACAAAAACTGCTCCAAAAATACGAAACTGAAACACAATTCAATTTTGTTTTCTTTCTACAGCGGAGTTCAAAATGCAAAACCTCTAGATTGTGTTCCAGCACATCAATCACATCTTGAACTTGAAGGTGTGCATTCCTTAAAGGGAACAATGTTTGCTTCAGTTTAGCTGCTTCGGAGAAAGGATTTAGAACAATGCATTCTGTATTTTTGATATTTTTCACCAGTGATTCAACAGAAACGAATTTAAAGGTAAAATTTTCAGAATATCTGCGTGCGAATAAAATTTATCGCAATGTTATGCCCAACATACTATGTAATCTATTAGTTTTTAGTACCAATATACATTATTAAGATTCAATATAGAACTTTATAGTAACAATTACATAAAAATAATGTGACTATTAAGTAAAATTCTGGTAAAAAGTAAGATGAAATAAATTTTACAGCACAATTCAAATTAACTTTGTATAAATTTCACAAAAGTATTCTATAGAATCTACGAAAAAAGTTACGTGTATATTACGTGATACAAAGGTGGACTAAGAGTTCATGAGTTCATTCTGTGCTATCTATACTTCACATAAGTATTACAAGAAAAGTTCTATGGATAAAAATCACATACGTTTTCTTGTATCATTGAAGTGAGGATTTTTTAAGTGTATGTATTCATATATGCAGTGCAACCAGTTTATCAAAGTGGCTTGCACGATTGAATTTCAAACAATCTTTTCAGCAATAATTTATTCTCAAACGATCGTTAAGCCAGACTTTTTGAATGAAATATCAGCTTTGATAATTTCTTTACCAACGTTTGACGGAAAGTTGCTTACATTTTATGAATGTAGATTTCAATTCCCTAATATAAAAGTTAGCAACACTTCTTCAATGGATTTGTATTAGATTGCCCTACACAAAATAAACAAAACTAAATATTTTCTGTTACAAAAGCAGTTTTCCGGAAAAATAAATAGTTTTGCGACAACATTCCATATCCATTGCCTTTCGCGTGTTAAATTAAAGGTTCCTTTTTTCGGGTTTACTTATAGAAGGTACGTAGATCTTTATATCGCAATAATTGCTGCAAGAGGAAATCCATATAGGAATGTGTTTGTTGCTAATCAAATGTGTTAGTGGATGTAAGCTGAAACTGAAATATTTTTTCTCGAGCAGTTTTAAGGAAAGCGGAAGAGTTTTAGACTAAAACTTTCGCTTTTCTTGAATTGTAATTTTAAGCAGAATGATTCGATTGGTTTATTTTTCAACCATATGGAAGATTTATCGATTAAAATCAGGAAAAGAAGCGCCGGAATTTGTTTTAACGCACACATTGTTGACATTACTCATACGCTTGCAAAGAGTCTTGTTCCTTAAGGTCTGAGGACAGAGGGTCGCGTGTTGAGTTTCAAATCGACCACGTGGCTCGCTCAATTCCCTTTGCGCATCGTATTTCTCTTGTACTCTCTCGTATATGTGCAAACTGTATTTTGATAAGAAATTTTATCACATTAATCTATCGTATGGGTTGAACATTACATAGATTCCAATGAACAATGAAAAAATATTGCTAAACAAAAAATGCGTTTATATACAATGAACCGTCTGTGTGTTTGGCAGCCTTGTCGAGCCAATCTTATTTCTCACTCCTTTTTCAGAATGCAATCAGGAAACCAAAGCGATAAAATGGCGGAAAAATACAAGACTTCATTTATATCGCGATAACATAGAAGGATCCATCTCCTATTGGTGAAAGGAAAAAATACAAATTTGATTAAAATACTTAGTCAAGTCTGCTCGAGCTCGAGATAATTTGATTATTCATGGACCACTGAACTTGCCGCCTAAACATCTGTTCAACTACTCTACCGAGCCAAGAAAGATTCAAAAGTAGAATACGCACTCATCGCTACACAAATCAATGGTATTCAAGAAACACGTTTTAGAAAGCAACCGTTTCGAATATTCTCTAAAGTATCAGTTTAATGTAAAACAAATTTTGAAGAAAATATTTGGCAAGAAAATCCTTCGCTTACAATTTTGGCAAAGCCTACTGTTTTTTTCTGATTGCGCTTTTTCATGTTGCTTTCGCTCGGTGCCAAACCTAACCCAGTGTTCATCTGAACTGCTGTCAAAACGTTTATTTGAAGCCAGTTTCAACACCATTGAACTGAAATTCGGGTCATTTTCTAACCTGATTCGTATATCGAATTAACTCACATTTCCCTAGTCAGTTTCGTGGACCCTAGTCAGTTTCGTGAAAATTGTTTGTTTGGATCAGCGCCAGCCTTCTCAAGCGGAAACGACAACAATACAGTTTCCAGAGAATACAGCATTGAGGGCATATTCAGGAGTGTTCTAGTTCTAGATGCATAATTTATTTCAGTTTTGAAATTTAAATCTAGAAATTATAACAAAATAAACTGGCAGCCCCAGCAGCGGTTTATCTGTGTTTCAAATATAGAAAAAATAGAACGGCAGCGTATACCAGTTTTAAATTTGACAGTAGAACTGGTCGAATAAATAAAACTAAAACGGATTGCTGGGGATACGTTTGTTTCAGATTCGTTTACATTATAGACCACCCATATGAATCTTGCAGCTGCTGAATTTGCTCTTAGGCATCGGTTCCAGCCCTCTGGCGGGCGGCTACAGTTAGCATTTTTCTGTGGAAATCAAAATAATGAAAAAGAATGTGTCACCGTCAAGTTTTATATTTCAAATGGAATATGCATTCAGTACCTTTTATCAGACTCGTCCATCAAAATTTTCATCGCTATAGTAAAGAAATTCAGATTTCACTCGACATAGCATACATGACTGTTTGTTTGCCACCGTGCTGATCGGTTCGCTTTCGTATCTTACTCGATACCGACGCTTTTACGGTCGATACAACATTAATAAAGGACAATAGAATGTTGTGCGTGAACGGTAATGCTTTCTCGATTAAGGTTAAGCACCATTGTTGGAATTGAAATTTTGTAAGAAAGTGAAAAAAAAAATCCAAATGGATAACGTCAACTATTTATGTAACATCCGATTCCATTTTGAGTAAAAAGTTGTAAAATTTCTAGTTGAAAATATTGATTTGTTTAATGTCGAACATGAAAACGATCCATACAATGTTGGAATCAAGTCCGCAAAAAAGAGTTATTTTAGTTAAGTCTGTTCTCAAATCGGAATTCGTGTTGATTTTCTCACTATTTAACGCAAATTAAATCCATTGTCGTATGTTCGAGCCTCGACCTGGAAGGGTTCGTAGTGTCAACAGAATCGTAGCGCTAGCCATGCAATGATTCTGTACACTAATAATTGGTTGCGAGAGGTCTGTTTGAACAGAATGGTGAAGAACTGTCATGTCAAGACTGCTTTTTTAGCCTGTCTCTATACAAAGGTAATAAAATTGCTGAAGAAAAATATTTTCGATCGGAGCTCCGGAGACCCATAATGTTATATACCATTCGACTCAGATCGACGAGATCGATAAATGTATGTGTGTGCGCGTGTGTATGTATGTGGTTCTTTTCGCATTTTTCTTACGGAGATGGCTTGACTGATTTCGACAAGCTTGAAGCTTGAGTAGGTCGTTTGGAGTTATAAGATCAATTGGCTATGACCTCCGATTCCGGAGATATAATGGTATAAGTGACGTAACCGACAAAAGTTTGAAGATCAATTGACTTCCGCTCGATTTTCCCAGCTTAACAGCTGAACCGATTTCTACAAACTTAAGTTCGTTCCGGAGATATAAAAGCATAAGTGACGTAACTGGCAAAAAGCGTTTTTCTTCAACCCGTAATTTTTTTTTTAGAATAACCAATGAGAATGTTCGCCCAATCCTCCCGATCCCTCATCTGTCCACCATCTTCTTTGGAACTAACAAAATCTTTATGCCGTTACTAATTTCTGCTCACCTGTCCCACGTCTTTTCACCCTCACTATTTCAACTAATTAGATCTTTTTGCCGACCTAAGTCATTCCGCTTCCGTACCCCTGTTTCAATCCCGTTTGCTGCAATATTTACTTTTCTCTGTTTCCCTCCTTTTCTTCCACAAAATTCATCGCTCAAGAAGAGCCGCTCCAGTCAAAGACCAACATGCGGGCCACCCGCCATTACATTTCCCACAATGGCTGTGAAGCAGTGTAACAAATTACTAAATTATCCTTGTTTGAAATAATTATAAGAAATGCTTTTGGCCTCGTAGAACTAATGTAGTGTGCCATAATAAACATATCTTGAAAAAAATAAAATGAGAATGTTGTCGAAAAATTCGAAAGGATTTGTGTTAAACATCAGTCCAAATTCGTGTCAGAAATTATCCTAAAGAAAAAAAACTACTGCCATTTCGTTGAATGAATCATTTACTATTTTTTTGAAAATATCGTGCACAGAATATATTTTTCATTAAAAAAGGTTTGCAATGCAAGCTAAAAATGGTACGCAAGTAGCAATCCTCTAGTAGTTCAGATACGACCAAGTCCAAATTATGTTGCAACAAAAGCACGGACATGTTTTTTTATGTTACACAAGTTAAAACAAGGTAAGATCCATGTTTCTTCATTAATTGCGAAACAGTTATTGGGACTCCCAATCATCACATCTTTTATAGTGAAAACGAAAAAAAATTAACCCTCTGAGAGAGTGATAAGTTTTTGATGGTGGATATCTCTTGTTGTATCTAACGTATTAATATAATTTTTGCTACATGCCATCAGTAATATAATCATCAATTTATGATAACATTTTCAGTTGAAAATTTAAATATTCCCAATGTTTGGTGTCAACGAGTATCGAAGAAGAAAACTCATGACGCCTTTCTCGTACCTGTGTAGGTATAAAAAGTAAACACTTGATATATTTGTAGTTGCAGCTTGCAGTTGACTGAGCAGGAAGTGAAGCAAGTGCATCATTCCGTTGAGGTTGAGGTCCAGAGCTCAGCTCCAGTTCCAGTATCGAGAATTCAGTTCAGTATTGAATCAATTGCGGGACGTTCGCGAAACCAATCTCTCTTCAAAGAAGATCGATTGCGTCATCCAGCTGCTGGTCGTTTGCATTGGAGCAAAATACAACGAAAAGTGAACAACAATGGGGAACATTATACAAAATCAGCCCTTCTAATGGCTCCAAATGTTATCTAAAGAACTATTGGAATTACTTATCTGTTGGCAATTGCAAATCGGAAGTGAATATAAATATTAGGTTAATTTAATATTGGGCGCCTATTCAAAATGTATCATATAATTGAGTAATCAGTTTTCGATCGCGAATATCTCTTGTCTTATTTAACGTACCTACATATTTTTTTCTCTTAGTCATCAAAGATATGATCAGTAATTTGGAATACAATTTGCAGTAGTACGACATGACCACAAATAACTCGAAATTAAAACTTTCCAATATGTTTGATAAGTAAGGAAGATAAAAATTTGTTGCTACATTAATTGCTTAGTTGACTCGTCCAGCTCAAACCGGAATCTAGGTGATAAATTCAATTCTAGAGTTCAGTTCTAAAATTTTGTTTTAGAATTGAAGACCAGATTTTTTCTGGTTTCCTAAATCCAGTTTTGAAATTTCATACCTCATCCAGGATCGAGTTCCAGAACTCTGGAACTAGATTTTCAGAACTTGATTCTAAGCCAGGATCTTGATTCTAGATCTGGACCCGGAAGTTTCGGAAATACATTCTAGACTTGGATTTAAAATTCTGAAACTGAAATTCAGGTTTTGTTCAGAATTCGGTTACGAAATTCCTATCCGGAATTCAGATTTAGAACCAGAATTCTGAAACTGAGTTCTGAACCTGAAGTTCAGGAACCTCAAACCAAAATTCAGGACCGGAACATTGATCCAAAATTCAGTAGTAATTCCAGAGTTCAGGTTCATGATTCAGTTCCAGAAAGCTGATCTAGAGTTTGGTTCCAAAATTCTATAAATTTAACTGAATTTGGAGTTCTAAGGATTTTTTTAACTAAGTTCCGTTTGAGTTTCGGAACTGGATTCTAGATCCGAATTTGAAAAGTAAATCCTGTACCGGAATTCTGCTGCAGACCAGCAGTCTGATCTATTGTTCGGTGTTCCGTTCCGAACCAGAATCCTTGTCTTGAATTCAGTTTCAGAACACAGATTCATATATCAGTTAAACAATCCGTATCTAGAATTCAGTTCTAGAATTCTGTTTCAGAGTTCAGTTTCCGAGCTCAGTTTCAGAATTCATTTTGAGAATTCAAAACCAGAATGCTGGAAATGAACTCGGAACTTGAGTATTGAAACTAGATTTTAGAAATGAATTCCGCTCCTTAATTCAGGTTCGAAATTGAGTTCTATCATTAAATTTGGTAGCTGTATACTGAAAATGAGTTCAGTTCCAGAATTATAGAACTAAATGAACTGAGAACAACAATTCATGAACATGGATTCCGAATATGAGTCAGTCCCAGATTCCAAATTTTGTACGTTATTACCCCGGATTCAGGTTCTGGTGTAGATTAACTATAATCGGAAGTGTAAAAGAAGTATTTCAGTATTATTCGTATTCACCTCCTCTACACTCTGAAAAATTTTGAATTTTACAGGTCACTTAAACCCTCATACGATGTAATTCATAATGTGCGACTGTATGAATTTAAATGCACCTTTTACCAGCCAAGCAGATGCATGATTCTGTGGCTCAGTCGATTAACAGACGTATCAACAGATTACAACAATCCAACAGTACATACATTGTTGTAATCTGTTGATATAAACGATGAGGAGGTTTTATGCCTGCTGGAGTGAGAGATTATTATGTCAGCTCCATTGGGCTTTTTCCTGCTCCAAATAAATAAATAAATACTTACGATCCAATGACTCTCGGTTCAAGTCGCGGCGGTTGCTATCAGTATTCATTTTTTTTATTTCAATGAATTTTATGTCATGGAGCCTAGCGGTTGCTATCAGTATTCATTTTTTTATTTCAATGAATTTTATGGCATGGAGCCTTAGACACAATATTAAATGTTCTTCGACGTAAATTTGCGTTGACTGCGCCGCTCCATTCATATGCATCTAATAAGATGTAAAATCACAGGGATTTTTTTAAGTGTGTAGTTATGTTCTGATATTACCAACCCATCATTTTTATTGTCGATAAAAAAGCTTTCTGGATTCATTCTATGTTTTAATCTCGCTTTTTGAGTCACGCAAATGGTTAGATCACTCAAATTTCTTATTGCAAACTGGTCGAAAATAAGCAACCGTGACCAAAATTGTTACTTGTGTAATGACTTTGTGTCAGATCTGAGCTAAATGGTAGATGCACACGATTATAAAAAGTTACTCAAAAATGAGTAAGATTCCATTCATCTGCAGAAAAAGTGGATCAACTCTAACTTAGAGTAACTCATTAGTTACTTTAAATTAGGTTCTTCCACTAGAAACGATGTTTGGGTAAAATCTACTCATTCAATAAGTAATACTTTATTTGTACATAAGCCAAAAATTGACCCTAAGCCCCTAAAAACGTACTTTTTTTAGATTTCAAAATTATTTCTGAATCCTTACCTCTTACCTTTATTTCCTTGTCTTTTCAGCATCAACTTCATCTCAACTTGTGCTGGTAATTTGTGTATTCCGTACATTTTATTTGTTACGTATGTCATAGATCTATGTACACTAAGGTCTTTTTTATGCGCTTTTTTTGAAGCGACTTTTTTATGCGAATTTTCAGAGTTATGTGGTTTTTTATGCGAAGTTTCAGAGTTATGCGGTTTTTCTTGTGCGAAGTTTCAGAGTTATGCGGTTTTTTAATGCGAATTTTCAGAGTTATGCGGTTTTTTTGTGCGAAGTTTCAGAGTTATGCGGTTTTTTATGCGAATTTTCAGAGTTATGCGGTTTTCCTTCTGCGGTTTTTTTATGCCAAGTTTCAGAGTTATGCGGTTTTTTTATGCGAAGTTTCAGAGTTATGGGAATTTTCAGAGTTATGCGGTTTTTTTTGTTATGCGGTACGTAAACTCGCATAAAAAAGACTTCAGTGTATTTATATATGCAGTGCAACCAGTTTATCTAAGTGGCTTGAACGATCGAGTTTAAAACAATCTTTTTAGCAATTATTTATTCTCAAACGAATGTTAGGCCTAATTTTTTGGATGAAATATCAGTTTTGATCAAAAATTGCTTAGATTTTAAGAACGTAGATTTATATTCCCTTATAGAAAAATTTGCAACACTGCTTCAATGCATTTGTATTAGATAGCGCTACATAAAATGAACAGAACTAAATATTTTCTGTTAAAAAGCAGTTTTCCGGAAAAATTAATCGTTTTACGACAACCTTTCATATCCATTGGCATTTCGCGTGTTAAATTAAAGGTACCTATTTCGCGGGAATACTAATAGAAGGTACGTAAATCTTTATTTTCTGCGAGAGGAAATCCTTATAGAAATGCGTTAGTGGAAGTAAGCTGAAAATGAAATAATTTTTCTCGAGCAGTTTTCAGAAAAACGGAAGAGTTTTAGACTTAGATTTTTGCTTTTCTTGAATTGCAATTCCAAGCAAAATTAACTGATTTGTTTATTTTTCAAACATATGGAAGAGTTATTGTTTAGAATCAGGGAAAAAGGCGCAGGAATCTGTTTTTACGCACACAATGTTGACATTACTCATACGGTTGCAAAGTGTCTTGTTCTTTAACCACACGTACGCAATTTGAGCAATAGAAAATGGGGAATCATATGACAAAATTTTTCGACGTTTCGCCGAAATAGTAATCCTAAAACGATTTGATGCGTAAAACTCAAAATAAGATTAAGAATTACTCATAATAATCACGGGTAAATTTTTGACTGGTGACTATAGCCGTGTGCGGCCTGACGTTGTCCTGATGGAAAACCACAAATCATCTATTGGCCAATATTCGACGATTCTATTTATTCACTAGCTTTGAATGGTAGAAATTCGATCCATAGTGATTTTTCGTGTAAATTGGAGTGGTACCCAATCCAGTAACCCTCGACGGTTACTGTTTAAAGTATCGAGAATATGACTTAAGAACGAATATTTATTTTTCTTCGGAAACCCAATTCGAAACGGATCTCTTTGAATTCGATTCGCATTCAGACAGATAAAAAAAAGCTCATCGAACCATGTTAGATTGCGCACCTAAAGCAAAGCTTATTCGAGATATATCCATTATCGAAAGCACGCAACAACTATCAATGGCTTTGTCTGAAACTAATTCCAATTAAACTGATGCCGTAACCGATGTGAATACTTCAGTAGATATGTTCCCCAATTCAATCAACGTTGGTCGTATTTTTCTTCTTCTACCCACGCTGGGACCTGGGAATGCAGAAGCCCGAACCCTGAAGCCAGTTTATTCCGGGATGGGATAGCGTATATGTTACGGAGGAGGAAACCGTTGGCGTTAACGTAAACAGCGATATGAAACGCAAACAATCGTATTATTAGAATTTGATTTTTTTTTGTGAGAGTGCGTAGGAAGTGCGTTCGATATGGGCATCAAACGACGGGGCTCCTCGGGGCGCTTATGGGATAGAAAAGTAACGAATAACATTGAATGATCCATTAGGGCAATTACTTTTCCACTTTTGTGCTGATTCCGGTTACTTTGCCAGACTTTGGGAGTGCGAACGCAAATCATAAGGGCTATGGTTTGCGATAAATTAAATCACTTTGGAAAATTTCTCTTTGGTGTAAAAATTTAATATGTTCGCAAAACTAAACTACCGCTAGTTTAGGTACCATTCGTTTACCGCAACTTTTTTTAGAATGCAACATTTGAAAAGATCGTCGACATTTGAAAAGATCGTCGACCGCACTTTCCAGACACAACTCAATGCATTTTTTTAATCATCCACCAGACTGCGAGTAGAAGCACTAAAGCTCTCCGATCCGCAACCATAAGCTTTACATCAGCGGTTGTAGCATTGCGAAACGACTTGCGAAGGACTGAAAAGATGTCTTCATTAAATTCTATATCGTGGAGCAGCGATGACGATTACTTTGAATTGAGAGTAGGTATCTCTGGATGTCTACAGCAATGTGGCAGACGTGAGGACAAAAAAAAACTGTGTGCTACATTTAGTCTCATTCAAACTTAACTATTATTTCGAAGCAGTATATTTCCCATTCCATTTCACCGGTCATTTAATTTAGATTAAGACTAGAAAATTATTGGTACGTATGCTTAATAAAAAGTCGGATGTATAGCCTCTATATAATAATGACGTTTGAAAATCCTATATGAATCTTACAACAGCGCGATTACTATAGGATATTTGAAATGAAATCGACCGTTTCAGTAGGTGGAGTTAATTCGTATTCGTTGGAGCAGAATGTAAACAAGAACACATAAAATCGCTCCGTTTCATTAATAAAAACCCACCATGGTGTGCCTTCCGAGATGACAGTAATTTACACTTCGACTAGACCCTCTCAACTCCCTGGGGCTTTTGCTGCTGTTTTTTTATAGCACGCTACCACCAAGGCGTAGTAAATTCACATCATGCCAGGATCCCGGTAGATACCGTCATCTGCTTTCATACGCTTTCACAGCACTTTACGAGCCCAGTGGTGTCATTACGAGAATGAAGTGTCATTACTTGTACATCTGTTGTAGGCGTTATTCCGATCGCGAATGGAAAACCACCGGCGTCGATGCACCGAATCTGGTATCCGTTCCTAAGAGCGCAAATTTTATGAACCGAACACAATATCTTTCGTCAACTTAAGCAATATGCACGTATTTTTATTATTTTAATGATAAAACTCTTTCACCTATTGTATATAACCGTTCCTTTCTCATACAACCACAAGCTAGTGGCGCTAGCTTCGTTCATCAAGAAGCTGATCATGAATGTAATGACTACTATAATTACCTAAAATTTTTATATCCACACGGATTTTACTGTTTCAATTTCCACGAATTCCGGATGTCGATGTTGCATTCAAATTCTTCGTATAACTATCAAATCCTCGTTCGGAGAAGAACCGAAAACATTCACTTCTTTGTTGGACAGTGCGCTAAAAAAACTGTTTCCTAACCAGACACGCTTACCTCGAACCATTCAACCAATCGCAATGATTGCTTTTTCGTCCGCGTCAGGCGTTTTTCAATGTGGATTAACAGATCGGCTGAAAAGTTCGTATCGTTTCTATGAGAGGGCGCCACTAGAATTAAATCCATGCCATTTTCAGTTAGTACCAACCTTCAAAAGATACGTGTATAAATTTAACAGCTGTTTGATTATTAGTTTGTGAGATATTGCATTTTGATTGAAGCTACTTTTGTTATTGTGAAAAAAATGGAAAAAAAGGAATTTCGTGTGTTGATGAAACACTACTTTTTGATGAAAAAAAAGTGCCGCCGATACCAAAAAATGGCTTGATGAGTGTTATCCAGACTCTGCACCGGGCGAAGCAACAATTCGTAAGTGGTTTGCAAAATTTCGTACTGGTCATATGAGCACCGAAGACGATGAACGCAGTGGACGTCCAAAAGAGGCTGTTACCAATGAAAATGTGAAAAAAATCCACAAAATGATTTTCAATGACCGTAAAGTGAAGTTGATCGAGATAGCTGACACCCTAAAGATATCAAAGGAACGTGTTGGACATATTATTCACGAATATTTGGATATGAGAAAGCTTTGTGCAAAATGGGTTCCGCGTGAGCTCACAATCGATCAAAAACAACAACGAATTGATGATTCTGAGCAGTGTTTGGAGCTGTTATATCGAAATAAAACCGATTTTTTCGTCGATATATAACAATGGACGAAACATGGCTCCATCACTTCACTCCGGAGTCCAATCGACAGTCAGCTGAGTGGACTGCACGCGATTAACCGAACCCAAAGCGTGGAAAGACTCAATAATCGGCCGGTAAGGTTATGGCGTCTGTATTTTGGGATTCGCATGGTATAATTTTCATCGACTACCTTGAAAAGGGAAAAACCATCAACAGTGACTATTATATAGCGTTATTAGAGCGTTTGAAGGACGAAATTTAAAAAAACGGCCTCATTTGAAGAAGAAAGAAGTATTGTTTCATCAAGACAATGCACCGTGTCACAAGTCGATGAAAACCATGCTGAAATTGAACGAATTGGGCTTCGAACTGCTCCCTCATCCATCGTATTCTCTAGATTTGGCCCCAGTGACTTTTTCCTGTTCTCAGACCTCAAGAGAATGCTCGCTGGTAAAAAATTTAGAAGCAATGAAGAGGTAATCGCTGAAACTAAGGCCTATTTGAGGCAAAGGACAAATCGTACTACAAAAATGATATCGAAAAGTTGGAAGATCGCTATAATCGCTGTATCGCCTCTGATGGCAATTATGTTGAATAATAAAAACGAATTTTGGCAAAAAAATGTGTGTTTCTATTAAACGATACGAGCTTTTCAGCCGAACTGTTACACTTAGCAGAGGTTTCCAGCGTTTTGCAGCTTAGTAAGTAGCAAATGAGCAACTCATTTTGATCATATCACCACTCCACTGGCTGGCCTGTCCAGTTGACATCGTTCTCTACTTAACGGCGAGATGATGATTCGATGTTTGAATAACAGATGAAATTAAAGGGTGATTTTTAAGAGGTAATGGATCTGATTTTCAAAAAAAATGAGAAAATTGATGAAATTTGTTTTGGAATCGATAGAACGATCAATATTGAAGATTATTTCATGCAAATGTGGGCAGCGATTCCGCTTTAGATGGCCCATGCGCAAGGCCCAATTTTTGGCACACTCTCTCTTCAACATATCGGCCGGTATTACACGAACAAATACTCCGATATTGGCTTCCAGTGCGTCAATCGTTGCTGGTTTATCATTGTAGACATGAGCCTTAACATGGCCCCACAAGAAATAGTCCAAATGCGCTAAATCACCCAATCTAAACCCAAAACGTGGGATAAACTGTTCACCGAAGGCGGCTCTTAATTTGGCCAAAGTTTCGCGTGCCGTGTGGGATGTGGCACCGTCTTGTTGAAATCACATGTCAGGTATGTCCAATTTCATTAATTTTGAGCAAAAAAATCGTCAATCAACGTTTCACCCATCGTCGCCTTTGAAGAAGTACGACCCGATGATGCCACCGGCCCATAATCCACACATTTTTTTGGGATGCAATGGTATCAGGAATCAGAACAAATTGGCTCAAATGGCACGTTCCCCGTGATATTTGGAGATTTGTGCCTTGCCATCAATTTGTTTTTAGCATCATTTTCCCAATATATAAGAGGGAAGGATTGAAAGGAAATGGTAAGGGAAACACTAGGAGCATGGGAAAAATTGACGACACAAAAACACAAAAAAGCAGAAGTAAATTCTGCACCCCTAAGGGATGCTGAACAATCTGCTGGGGATCACATTTAGTGGAAGCAGAAGTAAATTCTGAATCTCTACGAGGTCCCGAACAGTCTGCTGTTATTAAAACCTCCCACTCCCAAGAGGGTTTAGAGATTTTACAAAAGCGACACCATTCTGCACTCCCGGAAGAATGCAGAACGATTCGCAGTATGTACGAGCAGAAGTAAATTCGGTACCCAATAAAGGATACCAAACAATCTGCTAAACCTTATTTAAGGTGAGTACAGAAAGGATTTATTCACTCCAGGAAGAATTATGAGCCCTTCTGACTATAGCTCCTTACCAATGTGGTGAGAAACGAGAGAATATCCTTCAATTTTAGCTCCGCATACACAGACTCAACCATGTATGGAGAACCAAAAACCCGGATACGTAGTTGCGTCAATGCGAGACAGTTATATATCAGATGATAAAGACTGTCCCAGAAAGTATGGACGCAACCAAAAACCGCTGCCATTTCGCAATGGTTCAGAATCTGTCAATTTTTATGGCTGCGTCCTGTTGTTTACTTCAGTTGTTTATTCGTTTCCATTAGTTTGTTTCGAAATGCTTGGACTTTCAGCAGAACAACGTCGAAAAATTGTGTACAAATGGTGCACAGAACGCGGACTGTCACTGAGAAAGTTAGCAAAAATGGAAGGCGTAAGTGAGAAAACCGTGCGAAATGCAATCAGGAAGTTCGATGAGGATAACACCTTTGAGGATAAACCGAAAACGGGTCGAAAAACAGGTCCTGCTAACCCTCAGTTGGATGAACGTATGCTGAAGGCGTTCGAGCAAAAGAAGGAGGTTTCAGTTCGTGAGTAACGAACATGATAAAATCAAATAAATCTTCTGGGTTATCCACTGGAGTTGCTCTTCTAGACATGGAAAAAGCATTCGACAGTGTTTGGCACAAAGGTTTAATAGCAAAAATGTCTGATTTCCAGTTTCCTATTTATTTGATCAAAATGATTCAAAATTATTTAACTGATCGTACTCTTCAGGTTAGCTATCAGAATTGTAAATCTGAATTGCTACCCGCACCAGCCGGTGTTCCGCAGGGTTCGAGCGTAGCTCCAATCTTGTATAATATTTTCACTTCTGATCTTCCAAATCTACCCGTTGGTTGTCAGAAATCGCTATTCTGTGACGACACAAGTCTGTTAGCCACAGGTAGAAATCTAAGAGTGATCTGCAGTCGCCTACAAAGAAGTTTAAATATTTTCAGTGATTATCTGTCAAAATGGAAAATTAAACCAAATGCAGCAAAAACGCAATTAATTATCTTTCCTCACAAGCCAAGAGCTTCTTTTCTTAAACCAAACAATAATCACATTCTCAAATTGAATGGCTTGGAATTGACATGGTCTGATCAAGCTAAATACTTAGGTTTAACGTATGACAAAAAACTCACTTTCAAGGATCACATTGAAGGAATCCAGGCAAAGTGTAATAAATATATTAAATGTTTATATCCTCTTATAAACAGAAATTCTAAGCTCTGTCTAAAAAACAAACTGTTAATTTATAAACAAATTTTCAGACCAGCCATGCTTTATGCGGTACCAATTTGGTCAAGCTGTTGTTCCACCAAGAAGAAAACGCTTCAAAGGATTCAGAATAAAATTCTGAAAATTATTCTGAAGCGTCCTCCCTGGTTTAGTACAAATGAGTTACACAGACTCACAAATATAGAACCATTAGATGTAATGTCACATAATATTATAAGCAAATTCCGACAAAAATCGATGCAATCTTCAATTGAATCGATTCGCTCTCTGTATTAGTTAGTAAGTTAGTATATAAGTTCCTTTTCCCCATTACACAATACAAGTAGGTTTAGAATTTTCCCTACACAAAAATCTCAGAATTGCGGAAGCAAATGATGTCTTCATGGTAATAACCAAATCATATATATATATATATATATATATATATATATATATATATATATATATATATATATATATATATATATATATATATATATATATATATATATATATATATATATATATATATATATATATATATAACAGGGCTGAAAAGTCACCACTTGTGGCTGAACACCCAATTTAAATCTTAATAATTTAATTTTAACTCATATTCCAATAAATAGTTATTAAAAAAAAAAAAAAAAAAAAAGGTTTCAGTTCGGGATGTGGCCAAAAAAGTGGGCACTTCGAAGTCAAATGATCTTCGTGCTAAAGAACGTTTGAATATTCGAACCTATAAGAAGCAAAAACAACCAAAACGTAGTCCGAAACAAGAAGCACGATCAGGCCGAGGGTTCGAAAGCTGTATAATACGATTCTTGCTGGAAATTTGAACTGCATAATCATGGACGACGAAACCTACGAGAAACTTGATTACAAATCCTTGCCGGGACCACAATTATATACGGTGCGAGAAGGGCAAGTGTTAAACTATTCCGAGACATCGATTGAAGTCGAAAAATTTGGTTAGAAAGCTATGGTCTGGCAAGCAATTTATAGCTGGGGTAAGATTTCGAAACCCTTAATCACCATTGCTTCAATGAACAGCGAAATATACATCAAGAAATGTTTACAAAAACGACTTCTACCCATGATTCAAATCCACAAGGATCCTGTAGTCTTCTGGCCAGATCTTGCTTCTTGCCACTACTCGAAATCAAAGGTAGAATGGTATACTACCAAAATGTCACTTTCGTCCCAAAAGACATGCATTTACCAAATTGCCCACAGCTTCGACCTATTGAGGATTTTTTTGCATTAACGAAGGCACATCTTAGAAAACATGTCTAGACAGCCGAAACTATTCAACAGTTTGAAAAGGATTGGAAAAAAGTGTCAAAACTTGTCGCCAAGAAGTCTGTACGGAATTTAATGAGGAACGTTCGCAAGAAGGTGCGCCAGCTAGTCTACAATGGCTACGTAGTAAATGTTGAGAATAATATTATGTTGTTGTAGTCTAATATTATCAGTATATCGAATACAATTTGAATATCTAACACTGAATTATTTACAGCGAAATCAAAGTGCGTCCATACTTTCTGGGACAGTCTTTAGGTATTGATGAAGTACCTCCTCAACTATGTTTTCCAGTATACAGACGGAGAATTTTAAGCATCATATTCTATCCTCACTAGTGAATTTGATTTATAAATGAACCTCTTGTGAGACTTAAAATGTTGGAAAACAAAGAATGTTGAATAATTCTTTTCAAATTAAAATGACAGAAAAACATTGCTGAATCAAAGCTACTCACTGACTTCCTATTGTTCGACACGACACGATGGACATCGAAGCAATCATGTTTCTGTAGCTAGGTGTATTGCCCGCGTGTGGTCTCCCGTGGCAACCGACGATGGTATGACATTAACAGCATTCCTTCACTGATGAATATCATCACGAGTAGTGTGTACTTCTTATATCATACCCGAGACGGCTTTTGTCTGTGGCCCTAGAGATTTTTTATGTTGGAACATTATTGAAAACACTCGCTCGGATAGTATATGTTGTTATGCCGGTATAATAAAACTGAAGAGATTCTTGCATGACAATGCGCGATAAGTAAGTAAGCTAATGGTTTTCTGTGTAGACATAATCACTTGCCATCGAGTCCACTCAGCGGGGTCAGAGGACGTAGATTATAATAAAACAATATTATTTGATAAATTTGTGGAACCTATCGTAATGCTATTGTTGTCATGGAGTTATTTACAATTTAAACCAACAAGTGCTTTTCTATTATCAAGTCGACACACCGAATCTCCACAAACAAATCGAATCCTATGTCAAGTTAAACTCTAGTCCTAAATAAATAAAACTCAATTCATAAACACAAAATACGAAACATCCACAGTTTCATTTGGGCTCCCGGAGGCGATTTCATTGTCGTAATAAAATGTTTTCGGTTTTTAGGCAGAGTAAAATGGTGCTTGCCTCCCCATAACCGAGACAATCAGTTACTGTGTTTTTTTTCTCTCAAATATTTACACATGGCATGCTTGGTTAGAGAATTTTTTTATATGACGAATAGCTATATTGAACCGAAAATTTCACTGTTGGTTCTTCCGAGCGGAACCGCCGTGAACGAACATGAAACTGAAACAAAAAGCGGAAATCTAGCAACAAGATTGATCATTAGCAGTAATTCAATTCAGAATTAGACCATACACGGTGCAGTATCCGTGGTCAATCGGATTGTCGTTGCTAAAGTTTCATTTGAAAAAAAAATAGTTCCCAATCTTTTCAACGAATAGAGTAATGATATTCTGACAAAATAGTTGGAAAATATTTGCGTCGTGAAAATGGTCGTTTATCATGTTGAAGACACTTTCCAAAACTATTATATAGTTTGTAAAATTTCAATTCTTAGGATATTTTTCATCAATCCTCACTGGGCTCGTTTACCCCGTGTTCCCCCATTTTGCGAAATAGTAATCACATTTAGGCAACGCCGTTTTCTGCCAATCTCGAATAATTTTTATCCAATCACCGACTGTTTTCCACCAGTGCGAGATATATATTTATATACAGAAAAATTTTCGCCACTGTGATATTTAGCTCGCAAATCTCCCATAGAAGAAGCAATCCGCTGCTCTCTCTCTTCCTCCATCTCTGGTGTTTCCCAACCGAATTGCCTGACCGAAATATTTGCTTTTCCGTTGTTCATCGGCAGAGTTCAGTCCGGTTTTTGATCTCTTCTTTCGATCGTGTACGGATCCAAATTTATGATGTTTTTTTCTTTCTTTCTCTCTTTCGCCGGATATCTCGAGCCTCGCAGACAAAACAACCGGCATGCAGACGGGTTTAATCAATAGTAATTGTGGATGATTGTTCGATTTAAACATATTAAGTTTTCCTTAATTATTCGGTTTGCGTTCGCGATCAGTTCGGTTTATTGCGTCATTTGCGTTAGTGAAATGGAAACTCGACATTTGAAAGTAGGTACTCAATTATTTCATTAAGCCACAGGATGTTTATTCTAGGTGTGCCAAACAGTTTTATTCGCATGGTGACGAATCGACAAATGAAACGGTCGCAAAAGATTCAAAATACTTTGGAGTGTTGTATTTACTATTACTTAAACACTTCATTCAGTACATTAGTTACAGTTCGTTTGTTTTAACATCAAAAGGATTCTATTAAACCATACTTTTCAAGCTTCGTTCATTCCAGTCAATGTTTGTCTTCATTGCAGATACTTCTTTTCATCAAGCACTCTGAAACCACTTGGAGTCAATCATTATCACGCAATAAGGCGACTAGCTTGTTATTTAGGAATTTTTATTTAGGCAATCACGCACACACACACTCTCTCTCTCTCACACACACACACACACACACAATTTACGACTTCTTAGTAGAAATCAAAGTACTGCTCAACCAATTCGTGGCACATCGATGAAAACGAATGATAGTCTGAAAGGGTCAAGTTTGGTGCATACAGCGGGTGGGGTAGCAGCTCCCAGTCAAGTATTTCGATTGTATTTTGAACCGATTTTGCTTTGTGTGCAAGTGAATGGTTGTATAACAAAGTTACTTTGCCATGATTTCTGGCCCACTCTGGTCGTTTTTCGATCAAGTCTTATTCCATAGCACTCAAATAATTGACCTATATCATTAGAAAATCCAATACAAAAGTCACCAAACAAATTATTATCCTCAGTAATGTCAGCAGATCACCCGTTTTTGTCGGCTTCGTATGCTCCAAAAAATAAACCGAATAAAAATAAGACTAAGTAAGGTAAAATGGGCAAAAAAAAAGAAAATATGTGTTCTAACTTTTCTCATAGATGGCGCGATCGATTTTCAAAAACTTAGGTTCAAATAGAAGGTCCTGTGGTCCGATGCGTAATTCCTGAATTTCATGCGGATCCGACTTCCGAATCCAGAAATATAGGGTAAAGTGGGTTAAAAATTGTATACCATTACTGAAAATGGGGAAAAATCTTAAAAAAATTTCTCAATCGACCTCAAATCTTTTCCAATTGATAGTTTTCATCAGTAGACGGTCAAACAAACCGATTTCGGATATTCTTTTAAGAATCGAAGAAAATTGTTTTGAAGAATATCACAGTATTATAGATGATAGTATGATTTATATGAGAAAGGCATCATTACACCACTAGGTGGATTAAAACAGGTTTTTTATTGGTATGAATCTACAAATAATCAACGCAAATAATCGTCCAACTTTTGTGAGATCTAGAAAAGAATAGGTTTTCGGCGTAGCTTTCTGCTCAGAAATAATTTCGCTTGAAGGTCTTTCAAAATCAGTGCTCAATTAAAATTGTATATAGCGCAAAATTCTCTTCAGTGACGAGGCGCATTTTTGACTGAGTCCACGTTTGTGTGGTTTGACGCCACTCTATTATTTTTGTGGGGATACGTGACGTCATTGATTTATGTGGATAAACCAGCATCGATTGATGCTTTGGAAACCAATATTCAACGTGTCATTGCTGAAATACATCCTTGAATGCTTGAAAAATTGTTCGAAATTTGGACCTCCGGGATGTTTTTTGACCCTATTTAAATGTTAAATGTCAAGAAATTATCTAGCAAATCAAACAAAAATTTGGCTATTTCATAAATTGACATGTGTTTTATTTTAGTTTCAAATTTGCATACACATTTTTAAAAAAAGTGCTTAACACTTTCCTACTCGGCAAACTGATATTCGAACGAAAAAATCGTAGTGGATACGATATCTTAAAAAACAATTTCGTGTAAGGTCTCACGGGGACGTACTGATATCTGTCTTTCTGATAACTTAGCGAAAAAAAAGTTTGATAAGCGATTTGCAACTGCGGCTAAAACACTAAAGTTGCAAATGATGCTATGAACTTGCAGCTCTACAAGGAAATGATCTAAATAAACCGTAGACTGCCATTCACCAAATCGCACAAAGGATCAGAGCTAATAGAAGTCACTCTCAGCTCAGCAAGTTTTGTCTAATAATATGGACATGGGAGGAGGGCGGGGTGGTAGTTCTGTGCTTAGAATGATGAAGTTAGAATAAGAAAGAAATAAGGTATTGTAGAAATCTATATATATAAAAATGGAACTGAACCGATTGGCACCAAACTTGGCACAGGTATTTCTTGCATTTCAGAGATGGTTTATGGAGTATTGTTATAGGGGAGGGAGCGTAGCAAGTGTCATAAACAAGGGGGGGGGGGGGTTCATGGAAAAATTCATATAACTTGACAAGAATCGATACGTTTCGAAAGCCATAGATACATTTTGCATACCTCAGATAAGACTATACGGGGGGTAGATGTAGCAAGTTCCTCTAAAACGGGGGGTGTAATTGTTTAAAATGGCAGAACTCCGAAACTACTGAACGGATTGCTACCAAACTTGGCACAGATATTTCTTGCTCTTCTGAGAAGGTCATAAGGGTATTTTAGTGGGGGAAGGAGCGTAGTAAGTGTCCTTAACAGGGGGAGTCATGCAAAAATTTGTCTGATTTGACGAGAATCGATACTTTTTTAAGACCATAGAAACATTTTGCATATATTAGATATGATTTATGAAGGATGGATGTAGCAAGTGCCGTTAAAAAGGGGGATGTAATGTTTGTAATGGTATAACTCCGGAATTACTGAACGGATTGATTCCAAACCTGGCACAGATACTTTTTGCATTTCTGAGATGGTTTAACGTGTATTTTTCATAGGGGAGAGAGCGTAGCAAGTGTCACTACCAGGGGGGGGGGGCGGGGCGAGGTTTATGGAAAAATTCATATAACTTGACGAGAATCGATACGTTTTGAAGACCATAGAAACATTTTGCTACCTTAAATATAACTATATGGTGGATAAAGTAAGTGCATAAAAAAGAGGGGTGTAATGTTTGTAAGGTCATAACATAAATTACTAAATGGATTGCTATCGAACTTGGCACATGTACATTCTAGCTCTTCAGAGATAGTCATAATTTTATTGTTATAGAAGAGGGAACATAACAGATCGGCTGAAAAGTTCGTATCGTTTCTATGAGAGGGCGCCACTAGAATTAAATCCATACCATTTTCAGTTAGTACCAACCTTCAAAAGATACGTGTATAAATTTGACAGCTGTCTGATTATTAGTTTGTGAGATATTGCGTTTTGAGTGAAGCTACTTTTGTTATTGTGAAAAAAATGAAAAAAAAGGAATTTCGTGTGTTGATGAAACACTACTTTTTGATGAAAAAAAGTGCCGCCAATACCAAAAAATGGCTTGATGAGTGTTATCCAGACTCTGCACCGGGCGAAGCAACAATTCGTAAGTGGTTTGCAAAATTTCGTACTGGTCATATGAGCACCGGAGACGATGAACGCAGTGGACGTCCAAAAGAGACTGTTACCAATGAAAACGTGAAATAAATCCACAAAATGATTTTCAATGACCGTAAAGTGAAGTTGATCGAGATAGCTGACACCCTAAAGATATCAAAGGAACGTGTTGGACATATTATTCACGAATATTTGGATATGAGAAAGCTTTGTGCAAAATGGGTGCCGCGTGAGCTCACAATCGATCAAAAACAACAACGAATTGATGATTCTGAGCAGTGTTTGGAGCTGTTATATCGAAATAAAACCGATTTTTTTCGTCGATATATAACAATGGACGAAACATGGTTCCATCACTTCACTCCGGAGTCCAATCGACAGTCAGCTGAGTGAACTGTACGCGATTAACCGAACCCAAAGCGTGGAAAAACTCAACAATCGGCCGGTAAGGTTATGGCGTCTGTATTTTGGGATTCGCATGGTATAATTTTCATCGACTACCTTGAAAAGGGAAAAACCAGCAACAGTGACTATTATATAGCGTTATTAGAGCGTTTGAAGGACGAAATTTAAAAAAAAATGGCCTCATTTGAAGAAGGAAAAAGTTTTGTTTCATCAAGACAATGCACCGTGTCACAAGTCGATGAAAACCATGCTGAAATTGAACGAATTGGGCTTCGAATTGCTCCCTCATCCACCGTATTCTCCAGTTTTGGCCCCCAGTGACTTTTTCCTGTTCTCAGATCTCAAGAGAATGCTCGCTGGTAAAAAAATTTAGAAGCAATGAAGAGGTAATCGCTGAAACTGAGGCCTATTTTGAGGCAAAAGACAAATCGTACTACAAAAATGGTACCGAAAAGTTGGAAGATCGCTATAATCGCTGTATCGCCTCTGATGGCAAATATGTTGAATAATAAAAACGAATTTTGGCAAAAAAATGTGTGTTTCTATTAAACGATACGAACTTTTCAGCCGAACTGTTAGCAAGTGTCAAGTAAGGAGGGGTCATGAAAAAAATCATATAACTTGACGAAAATCGATGTTTTCGAAGACCTTAGAAACCTTAGATACCTCGCATACCTTAGATATGATTATATGGGGTATGGATGTAGCAAGTGTCTTTAACAAGGGGGGTGTAATGTTTGCCACGGCATAACTCCGAAACTACTAAACGGATTGCTATCACACTTGGCACAGATTGGTGTTTGCTCTTCAGATATAGTTGTAAGGGTATTTTAATGGGGGAGAGAACGTAGCAAGTGTCCTCAACAGCGGTCATGAAAAAATTTATTTAATTTGACGAGAATCGATACTTTTTGAAGACCATAGATACTTTTTGTGCAACTTAGATATGATTATAAGGGTATTCGTGTGGGGTGGACGTAGTTCGTGCCTTTAAAAAGGAGGGTGTAATGTTTGTAATGGCATAACTCCGGAATTACTGAACGGATTTCTATCTAATTTGGCACAGATTCTTCTCGCTCTTTAGAGATGATCATTAGAATATTTTCAGGGGAGAGATTGTGCAGCAAGTGTCCTTAACAAGAAGTTAGGGGGTCAATGACAAAATTTATATAATTTGAAGAGAATCGACATTTAAACTAGCAGGAGGGGTTTTTGAAAATAAATTTTCATCTCAAATTTTTTGTAAAATAAGAGAGTGACAAGATCAACAGATCTGGTTCCATTTTCCCGGGGAATTCAAAGAACTAAGGGAAAATAATCTTTGTCTGCCTATGAACGCGAGTGTATTTATGTCTCATCATAACTACGAAACAACTAAACGCCACCAAGTTTGGCACATGTACCAAATATGGGAATAGATATTTTTTGAAAAGCACAGATACTTTCTACACTACTCAGGGTAATCAAGGAGGAGATCTGTAGTAAGTTTACTGGCAAACAAAAAAGTTAAATCAAAATAGATTATAAGGTTATTTTGAGGGTGCGGGAGTGTAGCGAGTGCCCCGAACATGGAAAGTGTAAGGAGAAATTGATCGGGTTTTACGAAAAATCGGTACTTCTTTACGAGTACAGCATATTTCTAGCAACTAAGTGAGGTTCACAAAAATATTCACAAGAGGGAGGGGGTATGTAAATTGAGAAAACTTTCGACTCAAGGTGATGGATATAAATTTACAACAAGATTTGTATTAACTGAATCGTTATTCTATAGGTTTCCCTCACCGATGAACGACCAAAATGGTTAAAGCCGGGGTAAAATAAATTATATAAAAAAGTTATTCCACAGTACGAATGTAGTTATGATGTTAAACAGCCTTTCGTTATAAAATAATCATTATGAAATGGAAAACTTTGATCAAATTCGTGGAAATAATGATGTCATATAAAACTTTATAAAGAGGAGGGAGTAGCAACGGAAGTACGTAACAAGAACATATATGTTACATATGAAACTCGGAGATTACTAAGAAGGTATTAATAGAGAGAAAGGTGTTTTAAATGTTTCTAACAAAAAGGTTCTAATATGAAACTGATCTAATTTGTCGAGATTACCATGAACATTGTGATTATTGTGAGATCTGAGATGGGACACTGATCATTCGCAATCTGAACATGAACGGAGTATTGTTCAATCGGGTTGTCGTCTAAGTTGTGTTTCATTGCAATCAGACTATCAATGAGGAGGAAAATTTGTAGAATTTTTTTAGGCCTTACTTTCACGAAACATTTCCTAGCAACGCCGGGTAAATCAGCTAGTGAAAACTATAAAATATTCTACAGTTGACAACATCACTCTCTGTAACAAGAATTACACTCAAATCTTCCCCGATCCGAGAGTGTATTTACACCTGACCGAATCGGTTTCGTCGTCATTGCAATGTTCATAAAATTTGTAATTTACTCTTATTCCTGATAATAATAGTCCTCCTTTTCACGACGACTTTACCATGACAGAGAAAAGTGGGTTTCGAAAACACCATGTCCGCTCCCAACAGCGTATAATTCGGATTATATTTTTTTGAGTGCTCCGTTTTGCTCGGGTCTACAGCACCGAAACTAGTTGACCGGAGTTTGAAACGTATTCAGGTTAACACCTATAAAATAACATTAGAATAATTCACATAGAGGTGCAAAATGGTACGAACCTTACGCTAGTATGTAAGGTTAATTGCCAAGCACTGCAAATCACATGGTAATTAATTGGATAAGCAGAAAAGGCGTTTTCTTAGCGGTGATAGTGACAGTAACTGACAGTTTTTCTTGTGCTATTGCTGCAACAATATTCCATAGATCACAATCTCCAGTCAGACCTACATGATTTGTATCTTGCGTCTCACTTGGGTTTGATGGGTAAAACATGTTCGCGTTGGTTATCAGCGACAACCAGTCTGGCATGAATGGAGTTCGTGTGACAGGTCTCGAACAGAAACCGGTCCCGCACTAACGCAGTAGCTATTGCTTACGCCTGGGAGAATTGCAAAGCCATTTCGTTGTTTCCCTACCCAGTAACGGTTGCAGTAGGCCTTGACGCGTGATTCTCTCGGAGCTCACGAAGTGGTGCATATTAGTACAATTAAAAAAATATATATTTTCAGTATTCACTAATACCGATGATAATCAGTGGTAGATCATGATTCAATTAGGTAAATTATATAGTGCTATCGCTGATTTAAATGACCATCATTAATAAGCTCATCCGCTAGACTCTCAACGTGAAACATAGTGACATAAATAATTTCTCTTAAACACCCAACCATAATAATGGGGAATAATGCCATTAATTATTGTTTATTTATAAACATCCGAGAACTTATTTCTTCCTGCAAAGGAGAGAGAGCGACCTGGAAGCGATATCGTCAATTTCAAATGAACGAAACCCTCGGGATAGGAGGACAGCCGGGCAAGACTATTAAAACTAAACGACCCGAAGCAATCCAAACTATCCATTCAATAAACCTGTCTCCATTGACCGGAAGAAGCCTATAGTTGCGGTTATCGTTTCTCGCCACCTGTTTGCCGGAGGCGATGGGAGAAAAAAGACCTGCACCAGATAAAAAAAAAAGAAGCGACGAAACAAGTAGGAATTAATTATTCAGCAATTCTCATGCCACGGCAAGAAGAGTTCAAAAGACACTCCCCATCATCGTATGCATCAGCAATGTTATCATCGTCATCATCATCATCGTAGAAAAGCAGCTGATACACCCGGACGACGATGGATGGAGAAATTGTGAATTTCTGTGCCGTTGGATCTTACTGAACCGTAAAAAAGCTCACGGGAGAAAGATAAGCGACTAAGACGACCATAACTCGTTCGTCATTGCGTCACCATTCCGTTAGCTTTATGAGACTGGTAAAACCGGTGTTTGCGAAGAATTCGTCCCGTGTTTCATCTTTCAGCTTCATCGTGTAATGATAGTGTATTTTTTTCTCTTCTTAACGACAGGAACATGCCGATGTAGGTATACAGTCGTAATATATGTACATTCATGCGGTCAAGTCTGGAAACCGGTTTAAAAAAAGCGCACGGGGGTAAGGTGAAACATGAACAACAACAAAAAAAAGCATTTCAACATACTGATCACCGCCGCAGATGGGTCGAGTGTTTGTTCCATGGTCGTGTGAACCATGGAACCACTAGAGGACCGAGACCTCATTTTCTCTTCCCGAGTAAACTGGATTTACCTTGAACAAGTTATCGGTGTAATTTTCATAAATAGATGTGCCATTCTTTGACCTATTGGTGACAAGCCTACATGTCTAGTAGTTCTGCTTTATTACAGTTGATTAATAGAAACATAGAATTAATAGGTTTATAAATAAGCTACTGTCACATCATTTCAAAATCAGTATGTGTCAATTTAGCTGAACCGTGAACAACAACCGTTATTTGTATTGAGAAAAGTATGGATAGCCCGGTCATGCACCTGAAGTTTATGCTGTGTATCTGTGAGCCGTTAAAAACAACGGTAAAAACATACATAGAATAGCTCAAATGGGATGTCGTATCCCACCCGTCAAAAAGCCCAGACATTGCTCCTTTCGATAACTAAAGACTGTCCCAGAAAGTATGGACGCAACCAAAAACCGCTGCCATTTCGCAATGGTTTAGAATTTGTCAATTTTTATGGCTGCGTCCTGTTGTTTACACTTTCTCTAACCTCTTGTGCAGTTGTTTATTCGTTTTCATTAGTTAAACAAGTCCGAGACATCGATTGAAGTCGAAAAATTTGGTAAGAAAGCTATGGTCTGGCAAGCAATTTGTAGCTGCGGTAAGATTTTGAAACCCTTCATCACAACTGCTTCAATGAACAGCGAAATACACATCGAGGAATGTTTACATAAACGACTTCTACCCATGATTCGAAGCCACAAGGATCCTGTTGGCTTCTGGCGAGATCTTGCTTCTTGCTACTACTCGAAATCAACGGTAGAATGGTTTACTACCAATAATGTCACTTTCGTCCCAAAAGACATGAATCCACCAAATTGCCCACAACTTCGACGAATTGAGGAATTTTGGGCATTTCCGAAGGCACATCTTAGGAAACATGTCTCGACAGCCGAAACCATTCAACAGTTCGAAAAGATTGGAAAAAAGTGTCAAAACTTGTCGCCAAAAAGTCTGTACGGAATTTAATGAGGAACGTTCGCAAGAAGGTGCGCCAGCTAGTCTACAATAGCTAAGAGCAAATGCTGAGAATAATATTATGTTGTTGTAGTCTAATATTATCAGTATATCGAATAAAATTTGAATTTCTAACACTTGTGAATTATTTACAGCGAAATCAAAGTGCGTCTATACTTTCTGGGACAGTCTTTACGACGGTTCTGGTCAATGCAGCATGGCCAGCACTTCTCCAACTACGATTAATGGATTACTAGTGGAAAGGGAAAAAATCGATTTATAATTTTCCACAATTATTTAATTGATCTTATTATGATTCTGTGTTCTGCACTGAGATGTTAGCATGAACTGAAAAAAATCATGTTTGAAAATTCATTAAACAAGTACAAGTTTCGGTATCTCATGAAATTATAATGACAATTCGGACTCTTTTCCATAACAATTTATTACTTATTCACTGCAAATATTACTTAAAAACTTGAAAGTCACATGGATCAAGTCATACATTTCAGGTTCCCGGTAAAATTATTATGAAAGAAATCATTCAGTTAGATATGAACACTGCTTCAACTACTTTCTCGCGTATTATAGATCAGCGTAATTTCACCGAAAGCCGTTTCGCCGAATGCCATTTCGCCGTATGTCATTTCGCCGAAAAGGTCATTTCGTCGAATTCTTCATTAGTCTTAATATCGTGATTGGAATTGATTTTAAAGACAAATGACAAATGTAAAATGATTATGTTTATCCCGTTTTGTTGATCTACATTTGTACTTCTGAAATAATCCAGAAAGACTTGAATAGTTTTTGTAGGTTTATTCATGATCCTCAGAACTAAATTTTCAAAACAAAAAACTTTTTGACTTTTTTTTTTTTTTTTTTTTTTTTTTTTTTTTAAATAACTATTTATTGGAATATGAGTTAAAATTAAATTATTAAGATTTAAATTGGGTGTTCAGCCACAAGTGGTGACTTTTCAGCCCTGTTATATATATATATATATATATATCTATATATATATATATATATATATATATATATATATATATATATATATATATATATATATATATATATATATATATATATATATATATATATATATATATGATTTGGTTATTACCATGAAGACATCATTTGCTTCCGCAATTCTGAGATTTTTGTGTAGGGAAAATTCTAAACCTACTTGTATTGTGTAATGGGGAAAAGGAACTTATATACTAACTTACTAACTAATACAGAGAGCGAATCGATTCAATTGAAGATTGCATCGATTTTTGTCGGAATTTGCTTATAATATTATGTGACATTACATCTAATGGTTCTATATTTGTGAGTCTGTGTAACTCATTTGTACTAAACCAGGGAGGACGCTTCAGAATCATTTTCAGAATTTTATTCTGAATCCTTTGAAGCGTTTTCTTCCTGGTGGAACAACAGCTTGACCAAATTGGTACCGCATAAAGCATGGCTGGTCTGAAAATTTGTTTATAAATTAACAATTTGTTTTTTAGACAGAGCTTAGAATTTCTGTTTATAAGAGGATATAAACATTTAATATATTTATTACACTTTGCCTGGATTCCTTCAATGTGATCCTTGAAAGTGAGTTTTTTGTCATACGTTAAACCTAAGTATTTAGCTTGATCAGACCATGTCAATTCCAAGCCATTCAATTTGAGAATGTGATTATTGTTTGGTTTAAGAAAAGAAGCTCTTGGCTTGTGAGGAAAGATAATTAATTGCGTTTTTGCTGCATTTGGTTTAATTTTCCATTTTGACAGATAATCACTGAAAATATTTAAACTTCTTTGTAGGCGACTGCAGATCACTCTTAGATTTCTACCTGTGGCTAACAGACTTGTGTCGTCACAGAATAGCGATTTCTGACAACCAACGGGTAGATTTGGAAGATCAGAAGTGAAAATATTATACAAGATTGGAGCTACACTCGAACCCTGCGGAACACCGGCTCGTACGGGTAGCAATTCAGATTTACAATTCTGATAGCTAACCTGAAGAGTACGATCAGTTAAATAATTTTGAATCATTTTGATCAAATAAATAGGAATCTGGAAATCAGACATTTTTGCTATTAAACCTTTGTGCCAAACACTGTCGAATGCTTTTTCTATGTCTAGAAGAGCAACTCCAGTGGATAACCCAGAAGATTTATTTGATTTTATCATGTTCGTTACTCTGACAAGTTGATGAGTAGTTGAATGTTCATGACGAAATCCAAACTGCTCTGGTAAAAAAATTGAATTCTCATTTATATGAGTCATCATTCTTAACAAGATAATTTTTTCAAAAAGTTGACTGATAGAAGAAAGTAAGCTAATTGGGCGATAACTTGATGTTTCTGCTGGGTTTTTATCAGGTTTTAGGATAGGAATTACTTTAGCGTTTTTCCATCTTTTTGGGAAGTAAGCTAATGAAAAACACTTGTTGAAAATTTTAACCAGGAGTCTCAAGGCAACATCGGGAAGATTTTTAATAAGAATATTAAAAATTCCATCATTACCAGGAGCCTTCATGTTTTTAAGTTTTCTAATAATTGATTTAATTTCATCAAAATTCGTCTCAATAATGTCATCGTGTGATAACACTTGGGTTGAAATATGATCATATTTCAGTGAGACTTCATTTTCAATAGGACTCACAACGTTCAAATTAAAATTGTGGACACTCTCGAACTGCTGAGCAAGTTTTTGAGCTTTTTCGCCATTTGTAAGAAGTATTTGATTTCCTTCCTTGAGAGCAGGAATAGGTTTCTGAGGTTTCTTAAGAACCTTAGAAAGTTTCCAGAAAGGTTTAGAATATGGTTTAATTTGTTCAACTTCTTTAGCGAAATTTTCATTTCGCAAAAGAGTAAATCTATGTTTAATTTCTTTTTGTAAATCCTTAACTATGTTTTTCATAGCAGGATCACGAGAACGTTGATATTGTCGTCGACGAACATTCTTCAACCGAATGAGCAGTTGAAGATTGTCATCGATGATAGGAGAATTTAATTTAGTTTGAGCTTTGGGAACTGAAAGATTTCTAGCTTCGATAATATAATGATTCAAATTATCAATTGCTGTGTCGATATCCGCAGAATTTTCTAAAATAGTTTCATGATCCACATGATTTTCAATGTGAGATCTGTAATCCAACCAATTTGCTCTATGATAGTTGAAAATAGAACTAATTGGATTAATTATAGCTTCGTTGGAAAGTCTGAATGTTACAGGAAGATGATCTGAGTCAAAATCAGCATGAGTAATCGGTTCACTACAAATGTGACTTTGATCTGTTAGAACCAGATCAATTGTAGACGGGTTTTTCACGGAAGAGAAACAAGTAGGATTACTGGGATGAAGAACTGTAAAGTAACCAGCTGAGAGTTGATTATGAAGTATTTTACCATTACTGTTATTTTGCCTACAATTCCACTGGACATGCTTAGCATTTAAGTCCCCTATTACGAAAAATTTCGATCGATATCTTGTAAGTTTTTGCAAATCGCCTTTAAAGAAATTTAATTGTTCGCCGGTGCATTGGAATGGCAAATATGCTCCAGCGATGAAATAAATTCCATGAATGGTTTCAACTTCGATTCCCAAGCTTTCAATAACTTTAGTATTGAAAGAAGGTAAAATTCGATGTTTAATTTGCCGTTGGACAAAAATGGCAACTCCACCACCAATTCCAGTAAACCTGTCAAATCGATGAACCACATAATGTGGATTACTTTTCAATTTTACATTTGGTTTAAGAAAAGTTTCTGTCACAATGGCAATATGAATTTTGTGAACTTTGAGAAAATTATAAAATTCATCTTCACTCGATTTCAAAGATCGAGCATTCCAATTTAAAATATTCAAATAATTATTTAACATCACTGTTAAATTTTAAATTCATTATAATATTATTTGCAAATTTCCATCCGATTTGAAATGCTTCAAAAAGTGATGAAGTCGAATTCATTTGGATGATCATTTGAAAAAGTTGATCTTGTAGGTAGATCATTTTATTTTCAGTTATATCGCCTAAATCGACTTCATTTAAAGAAGCGAATGGCATTGAAGGAATATTTGTAGGTAGACTGCCATTAGAAGAAGATGATTTGGTCGGTCTACCTATTAATAAATTGTTTTCGTTAGAAGAAGAACTGCAAGGCGGTCCTGTGTTTTGATTATTTACATTAGAAGAAATAGGAGATAGATTTCTACCTAATATACCAGCATAACTGACATTAGAAGAAGATGATGACGAGGTCGATCTACCTGTCAATAAATTGTTTTCGTTAGAAGACGAATTGGCAGGTGCCTTAGAAGAATTTTCAGGTATGTTCTGTAAATTTAAGGTCGTTGATTTGACTTGTTGTCTAAGCGAACGAGCGTTTAAAATTTTTTCCCTGACAGGACATTTCAAATAATTGGATTTATGATTTCCATTGCAATTTGAACATGAAAATTTATCAGTGGTTTCATTCATTGGACAAGCGTCTTTCGAATGCGATTTACCACAATTCAAACACCGTATATCCATATGACAATTTTTGGTTCCATGACCGAAGCCTTGGCAACGACGACATTGCGTTAAGTTTGCAATACGATTATGCCGTTTATAATGTTCCCAATGAATTTTAATGTGGGAAATGAAACGTACTTTTTCTAAAGTTTTCAAATTGTTTACATCACTTCGATTGAAGTGTATTAGGTAAAGTTCATGGGAAATTCCAGAGCGTGGTTTAGAAGTACCATTCGCTCTTTTTTTCATAAGTATTACTTGGGAAGGGGCAAAACCAAGCAATTCTTTTAGTTCATTTTTAATTTCATCAATACTTTGATCATTTGATAATCCTTTCAAGACAGCCTTGAAAGGTCTGTCTGATTTTATATCATATGAATAAAATTTATGAAGTTTTTCGGACAAATATCGAATAAGACTTTCGTAATCTTCCAATCCATCCACCAAGACTCGACATTCTCCTCTTCGTCCGATTTGAAATGAGACTTTTACTTCCGGGAGAAAAGTAGAAAGCTCAGTACGGAATGCTTTGAAGTCGGAAATCATCACCGTCACTGGTGGCATAGATTGATGTTTCTTCCCAGAACGACAAGCGTCCATTTTGGGAATTTTTGAAGAATTTTCTTCTATGTCGCTACAATCGGATTCAGGAAGAATCTCGTAAATATTGTTAGACGGCATAGGATCAACGGAAGGGAAATCCGTCCGTTGTCTTTTATTTTTACATTCAGATTCTATAAGATCATGAATGTTATTAGAAAAATGTTGAATAACGGATTGTGATTTATTCCGTATTGAATTATTTTTAGCCTTAGGCTTGTTGCCTTTCCGGTTGGACGCAGGCATTTTTGAAATTAATGAAATTTTAAATTAAATTAACTAGGCTAAATTAGTCTTCGATTAGACTCCTAGCTAGCCTTAAAAAAGGCTGATTAATTTCTTAGTCACTCTAATATCACTCTTTGTATCACTTAGTCACTCTAATATCACTCTTTGTATCACTTAGTCACTTAGTTAGTGATTCAGGTAGCCTTGAAAAAGACTGAAGCCTTGAATCAATGAAACTCTAGGTAGCCAGAAAAAAAATTCCAGGAGCCAAGAGCTATACGCGTGCGGTGCGAACGACTGTTCAACACCGACTGAACTTTTTGACTTCAATAGTGTATCTACCAGGCTATTGTTTGCGGTATTTTCCAATGACTGAATGCAGACGAAAAAATAACTTATGCGGCTTCTCCACATCGTTTTGTCCGTATGCTATTCGACCTCAGTACCGCTCGTTCGGACCTTAATGAAGCAAAGAAACCTAGCTTTGAATAGACCGGACAAACGTGGTGGTTACAGGTTTGTATGTGAAAGGCTGCTGCTTCCAACGGCGGATCACCGGCCCACTCAGCTAGCGTTGCCTCGGTGGCTTTGTGCCGCTGAGCCATCTTGGCTTTGGTTATGTGACTGCCTCACATCAATTATCCAGAAGGTATTAAAACAAATAGAAATTTTTGATGAATATCAAGAATTTGCAGTTTTCTAATAAATTATGTTATGTATTTGAAATTACCCTTTCGACGAAATAACACGGCGAAATGACCCATTCGGCAAAATGACTTTAGGCGAAATGGTATTCGGCGAAACGACTTTCGTTGAAATGACCCGCACCCATTATAGAGAAACTTACATAATCATGTAGGATTTAGAATGTAAGCTTCTGTTTTAAATTACATATACAAAAATCTAATCTAGTGTCCAATTTAACATACGACAATGGCGAAAACTAAATGTTACTTTTAGCGCCGCTCGCATATCGTGAGAACGAAATCCATGTTCACTGGTTGTTTCCCCATTCATTTTTGTTTTAGGTCTTTGAGAGCAGAATGTACTTTGCACAATATCGATTTCGAGAATCGATAATGGCAAATGTTCATCTGTTGTTTCTAGTTTTTATTATAATTTTTGCTTACGAAGATACTCTGGAGTATAATATTTGCAATTTGTTGCATTTTAGGCACTCTCCATGGGCAAATTTCATAGATTTTCGTTATATAAAAGTTTTTATTTATTTATTTATTTATTTGGAGCAGGAAAAAGCCCAATGAAGCTGAAATATTAATCTCTCACTCCAGCAGGCATAAAACCTCCTCATCTTTCATATCAACAGATTACAACAATCCAACAGATACATGTATGTACTTAATACTATCAATTAAAACTAACCCTAGCTAAATAACTCTATAGTAACTAGATGACACTAAACCCATCGGGTAAACGGTAAATGGTGATTTTGCATTAAAACTAGAGAAGAAAAGAATATGCTTAAAAATGGGAGGTAAAATGAGGGAGTGGTGAATGAGAGTTGGCGAACGAAACGAGGTTAGGTTCGGCATGTAGATCTAATAAGTGGTCGAAAAAGATGGTGGAAGACGGATAAAAAAAAAGAGGACGAGCAAACGTGGTTAGAACCGACATATAGATCTAATCAGTGTTCGAAAAGATAGGAGAAGAACGATGAAGAGCGGAGAAGAGGAGATACGGATTTAGGAGGAGTGTTAGAATGAGAATCGGACTGAATTTTAAAACTAACGTTATTTCAGTTTAATGGGAAAACGAACTACTTTCAGATGGATATTTGTTTTTGCCTCTGTAAAAAAATCAAGAAGAATTTATTCAACCCTCGTGTTCACTACGGATCAAATATTCGCGATTCGAGAAGTAATTACTTCAGATATCTTAAGAGTACAGTGTATTCATTCACTTCAAATTGGCAAATGACACAACTGATCGAATCTGAACATGGGTATCCCGATAAATTGATGCGATTGGTCAATTAGAAACGAAGGAAAAAGTTATCTGTTATATCTGATTATTCATGCTCGCAAGTCCCTTTGAGACTCAAAAAAAGGACGGCAAAATCTCATGTCTATTGATTGATATCGCTTTGGAATATGTGTTAAGAAGAGTTGCACGATCTACCGGAAGTTCGTTCTGCTTTGGCTTCCCCGACGGTATTCATTTTGTTAAACGTAACAATGAGATGATAAAGCAGACATACATCAGACTGAAAGTCGAAGTCGGGTGACTTGGACTGACGATAAATACGTCGAAAACCGTGAGAATCTGAAGATGAAAAATTCCCTCAGGCGAACTAGACTGATCAATAAGTAAGGTAAAACGTCTGCACAAAAAATTCCTTCTTCTGTGGTCTGCAGTTAGAACATGATGTATCCATGTAAATCTCTGGCCACCTACGGCCACCAGCTGACCAATAATGTAAGAAACCTGTTCACTGATGAGAAAAATTTTTCTTTTTTGTTTTGTTTATTAGGTCGATGACTATTCTAAGCTTGAAACAATTTTTACTAATTTTAGAAACCGAAATAGAATTCGAATTGGGGTGCGTTGCCATTCTGGAATTCTGCTATTGAGTCTCAACGAATCACATGGTCCTCTAAAAATCCGCACTCTCAATCTTCGCTTTTTGTACAGCCACCAATGCTGAACGAGAGTTATTTTTACAAACGATATTGTTCATTCATGCCCTGTGTCGCAGCGTGGTATGCCTCGGAATCGACAAGCTAAACAAACGATGACTCGTGACCTTCCCGTCATGAGACACACTAGCAAAAATCTACACTTGTGGCGAAAACCACGAAACTGTTGGAGTTTGTGAGCTATCTCAGTTCCTGGACTCAAAGCGAATGAATTCGTGCAAAAACAGTAATAATTGATTTTTTAATGTTTATATTCATACCGTATCTGTCACACAATATCTGAATTCCAGTAGAATTTCAGTGATGTGACAAATTTTTCAGATGAAATGTGTACATGACTAGTATAGACGTAAGTTTGTGGAAAAGGTCTTTGACGAAAAGTACAAATAGTAGAGGTCCGAGATGACTTCCTTGGGGTACGCCAGGCTATCCGAAAAGTTTCAAGTCATACGATGGCACTACGTAGGGAAAGTTATAAGTAAATCCAAGAGAGTCAATCAGTGTTACTCCTAGATCACGTTAAAATATGACGAAATTGTTCATGATACAATAACTATTATTCACAAACTTAATTCGTGAAAATTCCAATAATAAGTTGTCCCATTATCAATCCTCACATTTAAGTTGGTGTGACCAAATCAAAAGCTTTAAAGTTGGAATTGGCTCAATGACCTATAGGCGACAGACACAGGCCTGCAATTCAAATATCTGAAACCATGAATCACGATCAAACGTTCGTGCATGTCAGCGTCCGTATCCTTGTGCAACCAAAACGTTCCGAGCAGAGCCGTAAAACCCTGCTAACACAACCGTTGAATAAATCAATCTAAATCTGTGGTGGCTTATTTCCACGATACTAGGGCTTTACTGTTACGCTTCATTGCATATCATCAGTCACACAATGTGTCAGCCCAGTCAGTGGACTGCGTCCATTACGAACCCCGTGAGAAAGTTGGCCCACAGCCTTTGTCTTTTCCAAAGCTCCCCGACAGATAATCCCATGCTGGTCAAGCGCTTTGATTGAACACTTCTGTGACTGGTAAGCGGCGGCGAATCAGCGGCAGCGCAAGTCAGCGGGTTAACTCTGGTGTTTCTTTTTCTTCTTTATAATACAACAGGCATGATAACCGATCTTGCGGTTTTTCGTAAAGTAGACCATCGTGTGTGATTCATCTACATCTCAACTTCTCATTTGTTTGGGTTTTGTTTTCAGCTGTTTTCTCTCTCTCTCTTTCGTTCCTCCAAGATAGCGGCAGTCAGCATAACGAAAACTGAAAACAATCAATATTATTTATGACTCATTGATGTTTAACCGCCTCACTCGGACATTGAAGTGTTATGCACTACCGTAAGTGATTGGGTATGACCTATGAATGCCGCGCTCGGTCGTAACCATAAATACCATGCCTTTGCTAGGTGGTCTGAGTTATTTAAATTTATGGTAATCAATATCACAAAGTAATCATCAAATCTATGTATCGAGAATACCCTTATGAAATCAGTTAGACATTGCAAAACTGTCCTCGTCTCATCAGAGTTATAACAGTGAACAGGTTTCTTACTTTATTGGTCAGCTGATTTTCGTAGGTGGCCAGAGATTTACATGGATACATCATGTTCTAACTGAAGACCACAGAAGAAGAAACCTTTTTCCTTAAGTGAAGACATTTTACCTTACTTATTGATCCGTCTATTCCTGCTCTGGGAATTGTTCATAATCAGAGTCTCATAGTCTTCGACGTATTTATCGTCAGTCCGAGTCGCTCGACTTCGGCTTGCAGTCCGATGTATGTCTGCTTTGATTTGAGGCGCTTTCATGTGATCGATTCCAGAAATTAACAGTAGAAAAGGAACCAAAACAGGATAGACTTGCTCCCATTTCGACGGAACTTCGGACTCATCTTCAGTGTGGCAAACCGTTAGTGTTGCACGGATAGATACCGATTTGGCTTGAGTCTGATTTTTAAAACAAATTGTTGTGACTCGGAGATTGTTACTTCTACAAAAAATATGCCCAAGAAAAAATTATGGGAAATGAAACGGCAACAAAAAAAAATTACACACTAGTATGTTGTACTTTATGTTATCTTGTTCCACATTGTGCACATTGCTGTTTTTTAGCGAATTCAATTGATTTCAACTCGTTATAGAATTGAATATACACAATATTATTAGTTTGGTTTAGTTGAAGCAAATGCACTTACTTTCAATGCAAGGAATTGTTAATTTAGCAACGTTTCAAGTTCATGTGCCCGGGTTGGCGGTTCAATGCACAGTGCACAAACCAGTTGTCTTATGTTCGAGCCCCGACCTGGAAGGATTCGTGGTGTCAGTAGAATCGTAGCACCAGCCATGCAATGGTTCTGTACACTCTGAATCGGCTGCGAAGTCTGTTGAAACAGAAGGTCAAATTCCACTACAGGAATGTAATACCAAGGCTTTGCTTTTCAAGGTAAGTTTCATTAAACAAACACTTCTAACGAAACTGTGTTGGGTTCGCACTTAGCAACAGGGGTTTGAGCAAAACTGATATAAAAACCAGGTTTGAAACTGACTCGATTTTCAGTTCAACAACGTTGAAACTAGTTCGAAACTAGCTTCAAACAAACAGTTTGACAGCAGTTAGGGCGGAAACTGGTTTAGGTTTGGCATCAAGCGAAAACTACATAAATTTCTCGCGACGTTTCGTACTTGCCCGGAAATGCAGTAAATATCTTAGCAACCTTTGAAAAACATTCGCCTACTCAAAACTTATGTCACGTCGGTATCAGTGATTCAATCTGTCTCCTTCAAACCTTTCCCACACAAACTATGAGAAATTTCTACCGCAGCGCACAGCACCTGAGCAGGAAAGTATAAATAAATTTAAAACACTGTCACTTCTGGTATGGAATACGCCCTCTTGTCGAAGTAGCAAAAACAACAGAACGCCGTCGAAGCAGGTTCGAGCCAGAATGCGACACAGCCAAAATTCCAATTCAATTATCCGCGTTCGTCGTGTCGGTAAAATTTATTGCGAACTTCTCCGGTACCATCTCGGTTCCTGCCGCTTGATGAATGGGATACACGCGCAAATGACACTCGGTGTGCACCCGGTAACCCGATTTTCCAGCTCGTTCGAGCCCTTTGCAAATGGTTTGGCAGAATGCGACCAGCAAAAGTTTTCCCAAACACCGCGCACCCGAAGACTTAGACAGGTGGAAGAAAATTGAAAAACTCGCAGTGGCGCCGGTTTTACGGTGTAAAGTAGATGAAACGTACGATAAAAACCACGCGGTTTAGTCAAGTAACGAACGGATTTTACAATGGCTCTCGTCGTATACAAATGCTCACACGTGCCTTGGCGGCGCCGGCCGTCCCACATACTGTTCGTTTTGATAAGAACCATCGGATGACAAGAGAAACGTTCCGGGAAACAGTCTTTCCGTTTGACAAATAACGTTAGAAAAGAATAATGGAATTTTTCCATCAATTTGTGTGATCATGTGGAAAATAGGTCTCGTTTTCCGTTGAGGAATTGAGATGGAAGATGTTGACATAGCTTTAGTATGCCATGAAAACAAACAAAAAATACCAGTCATCTGTTATTCAAACTCAAATCACATTCAGATCGCCTACTGAGATTTAAGACCTAAAACTTTCATTCTGCCCTTAAGCACAATAAAGCTTGAAATATCTTGCATTTCTTCTGTCAATAATCGTCATTCATATCACGATCCGTCGGTTATTGATTATATTTCACCAAACACTTGAACAGTGCAAGATAAAGGAGCTAATCGATAGACCAAACATTCGCGTGCGACAACAAAAAAAAACCTGAGAGTCATATGGCCTAGAATTGGATTACGTCCAATTTCTTCAAGCGCCCATCTACGAAACGAGGAGCTAGAAAGGAAAAATGAACAACATAATCTCTTTTAAGCCGACCAACCGATAAGCCCGGCAAAGTCTAATCGAAATTCAACAGAATTCACTTACTTCCCACTCGTTTTCAAGTTGGCAAGGTCTGGTGGTGGACAGTCGTTCATCCGGTATTTAAGTTCGCAATTTGTTTTTGTTTACTGAATATGTATTTGCGGATCTGAATTGTTTACAAATTTCTAAATCTCAACATCAGTAGCAGGGTTACCAGATATACGGATTTTTCAGTATTCTACTGATTTTCAAGTATCAGGTGTACAACTTTGCTTCCGCCATTTTTCGATAGGTGGCTGTACCGGCTGAGACTGGTCAAGAAACATAGATGATAATCGCCCTTATTCTGAATAACGTCGTATCGCTTTTTCGCTCGTATTTTATTTGTATTCCCCATAACGCAAGCAAAATCAAAGGTAGATGTGATTCGATCGAACCACATTCGATCGAAAAATCAATACGTCGTTATTCAGAATAAGGGCGAATGCCTTTGAAGTGAGTGTGTACAGTGCCTAACGAATTGTCATCGCCGTTTCAGTGACAGTTGTTCTTGTTTTCGTATTATTCACGCTCGAAAATGTCTGTTTATGTGCCCAATTCTCGCCATTTGCGGGAAGTTTTACTTTTCTGTTACAATTCGAAAAAATGCAGCTGAAGCGCATCGAATGCTCTCAGAAACTTACGGCGATGCTGCTCTGAGTAAAAGAACGTGTCGGGAGTGGTTTCAACGTTTCAAAAATGATGATTTCGACGTCAAAGACAAACATAGTGGTGGAAGAGAAAAAAAACCTTCAAGGATGAACAACTAGAGCTTGCCGAATCGTTGGGAGTGAGTCAGCAAGCCATTTCAAAACGTCTCAAGGCCCTGGGCATGATTCAGAAAGAAGGAAACTGGGTGCCGTACGAGTTGAAACCGAAGGACATCGAGCGCCGTCTATTTGTATGTGAGCAACTGCTTCAAAGACAAAATCGTAAGGGGTTTTTACATCGAATCGTAACCGGTGATGAAAAGTGGATTCGATACGATAATCATAAACGCAGAAAATCATGGGGAAAGCCCGGGCATGCTGCTTCGTCGAAGGCAAAACCGAATATTCACGGGGCCAAGGTTATGATTTGTATTTGGTAGGATCAGATCGGTGTGATTTACTACGAGCTCTTAAAACCGGGTGAAACTATCACAGGAGATCGCTACCGAATGCAACTGATGCGCCTTAGTCGCGCGCTAAAAGAAAAGCGGCCACAATATCAAGAGCGACATGACAAAGTCATCCTCCAACACGACAATGCTCGGCCTCACGTCGCAAAAGTGGTCAAAAAGTCGCCCTTATTCTGAATAACGACGTATTGATTTTTCGATCGAATGTGGTTCGATCGAATCATAGTTACCTTTGATTTTGCTAGCGTTATGGGGAATACAAATAAAATACGAGAGAAAAAACGATACGACGTTATTCAGAATAAGGGCGAGTACCTGAAAACGCTGAAATGGGAAGTCTTGCCCCACATGCTGTATTCCCCAGATGTCGCCCCTTCTGACTTCCACCTATTCCGTTCGATGGCACACGGTCTGGCAGATCAACATTTTCAATCTTTCGAAGAGTTGGAAAAATGGATTGCTTCATGGATAGCGTCAAAAGAGGACTCCTTTTTTCGAGCCGGGATCCGAAAATTGCCGGAAAGATGGGAGAAAGTTTTCACTAGCGTAGGGCAATACTTTGAATAATACATCTGTAAGCACTTTTTCGCAATAAAGCTTTTAATATTGGAAAAACGTGATTAATCCTCCTAGCAGTGAGATGATACCTTTTTTTATCAATACGCATGTGTTTTTGCATGGATATTCTTAGGTGTTTTAGTTCTCATGACATTATTTTAATTATCGTCGTTTTAAACGGCAAATTGAGATTTTAATCACTCATTACCCTGTAATGCCGAAACTGCAAAACATATCGAATTTCAATCTTAGCGTGCGACAATCGATTGAACATTTCATGAGATGTCGAAGTAAGTTCCACTTTAGAGTTTTTCGTCATTATTTATGGTACTTCCAGAGCCGGTATTCAGGAATTAGCATAGCCCAAAATGATTCGAATGGCCATAAATTATTACGCCAAACAATTTACATGAAATTTATAAACTCATCATCTGTAATTCCAGAATCGGATAAAATTCACCAATTTTGTATGGGACCTTAAGTCCTGTAATATTTGTTTTTGAAGTTCGATTTGGTCTTTTTTGAGAAAATGATTGAGCTTTGAGAATCGATTCGATACTGGAACCGGAATTCTAAAATCGGTGTAGCCGAAATCAGTTAAATTCGCCTGAGCAGTGTGTAGACATCTTTGAGAAATTGTAGTGCGAATTAAAATTTGGGGGTAAATTCCGAATCCAAAAACGAATACCGCTCAAACTGAAATAAATTTATTTGGTAATCGACTATCCAAATCTGCAAACCCGATAAACCTGATTAATTTATGTGAAATGGACATTTTTATACTAATCACCCTGCATTTTCTAAACCAGAAGTCGGATCTGACTAAAAAGTAAGAGGTTTTATAGGATTTTAAGACCTCTCATTTGAATCATAGATGATTCTTAGATTTCATTTGAATCTTAGATCGGTTCAGCCATCTACGAGAAAAATTAATTGCATTATTTTAATTTCGTTTCACATATCATCCTGTGGTTCCGCAATCAGAAGTCGGATCCAAACGTAATTCAGGAACCTTGTTTGGGAGTATACGACTTTTCATATGAATCTGAGTTTGTAGAAAACGGTTTAACCATCTCCGAGAAAATTGAGTGAAATTATTTGTCACACACGCATTTGCTGATCTCGACGAACTGAGTCGTATGGTATATGGAAGTCATGTTCTTCCAGCATTTATTGCTGTAAATAGTTTAAATCAATATAATTATGGAATTACTTCCAACTCGATAATGCTGGTATCATCTGGTTTACATATGCCATATTCGAAAGATTATGTTGCCAAAAATGAACCGTGCTAAAATTGGTCCGAGGCAAATTGTCATAAAAAAGGATGCTGTACACAGTCTTTTTGGTACTTAGAAACAATTATATGTAACAGTAAAAAAATCGTGTTTCATGTTGCTCCCAAGCATTGCTTTTTCATACAGCGCTCAAAATTCCTTCTACTGGAATAAGGCTTACACAAAAATATCGATATCTCCGTTAATAATGGACGGATTTTAACAATCTATGGCTTGTTGGATAGGTATTACCGAGCGAAATCTAAGTCTGGAAACATATTCTGTTTTCAAGGTCAAATGTGACAGATACTGTCAAAATTTTGACATAAAACTTCGTATAACTCAAAAAGTAAACATCCGATCTCAAAACCATTCAATAGCGTTCTGGGTGACGGGGAGACCATTCATTTGCGACTAGTTTGATCAAAATCGGTCCAGCCATCCCTGAGATCTCGACCTCTTAGTTGACAACACACATACAGACACACACACACATACACACACACACACACACAGACATTTGCTCAGTTCGTCGAGCTGAATCGATTGGTATATGACATTCGGCCCTCCGGGCCTCGGAAAATTTTTCGAAAGTTTGAGCGAATTCTATACCTATTTTTTATATATATAAAAAAAGGTAAAAACGGCGGAAGCAAAGTTGTACACCTGATACATTGGTAAAATTTACTGAATTTTATACGTATTTTGCAAAAAATACTGATTTCATACAGATGTTTCAGGAAGTCTGTTTTTCCATAATAGAATGATAGAGGAGCGTGATCAATCAGTTGGACAATAGGGGCTACCCTGGCCGACAAATTTCACTAGGTTGAATCATTGAAAACATGCGTAAGTTAAACTCAGTAGAACTAAAACTCTTGAACTTCCAGAATACACCCAAAGTTTGTAGTACATGTCATCATTTTGAACGATAATAACAACCAATCGATACGGAAACATTCAACTTAAACATGAATAGCAACGTCGTTTCAGTATTTCAGTAGCGTACTATTGAAAAATTGGTTTATCATCTTTTAGTCACTTTTGTCACTGGCTGCCTACGAACGAAACATGTAGCTTGTGTAGTGTCAAAACAGAGTTACATCCCTTCGCTCGCTGGATATTCACTTTTACGCGGTGTATGGATGCCATTTTCCGTCTGCTGCATAGTGTGTTCGCTTGAGTATATTGAATAAAGATCAGCTGTTGATTCTCCAGTAACTAGTAGGCCAATTTAGAACTATCGGCGATAGATTTTTCGTACCTAATTTAGATCATTAGATGCTTTTTGTTGCTTATTTTAATCATCCGAACCTCAATAAACTGCAAGTGGCCTTATAATTTTGAAAAGCCATTTCTCCTTGAAACGTTCTATCATAAAAGTTTTTCAGCGAAAACTCTTGGGCCCTTATTACCGTTCTCACTTCCACTTTCACATTCACTTCACTTACATGTCACTTCACTTTATTTTACCTATTACCAATATCACGCATAGTGAAGGGATCACTGTGGTGGAAAAAACTATTTTTTTCAACAAAATGTTGATGGCGTGTTGGTAATAAGGACCTACATTCACTTCACTTGATATCCACCGTGAATCCACCCACAGTCACTTCACTTGGTTTTCACCGGGTCACAGTCACTTCACTTGGTTTTCACCGTGTAGTGACACCGGTAATAAGGGCCTTGGACTCACATTCGTGTTTTGCAATCTAATTTCATGTTCCATCGAAAAAAAAAATCCTAAAACTATTCCTTTTTTTGTATCTTGAAATTTATGGGTGGCCTTATAATTTTGAAAAGGTCTGTATAAAAAAAAGGTAAAAAATCGTCCGTTTCTGGAACTTCCAAATTTACTTCCAACAAAGTTATTGAGACTTCGAAAAGCAAATAGGATGATATCGTTCCATGACACAAGACAAGCTTTAAGGCTATAAGATTAACTAGAAGTTATTTGCCGATGAAATTGATTCTCAATCAATCATCGATCTGCTACAAGTCAATCAAAAACTTCGAAAGTAACCTTCGAGTTATAGCACACTGTCCGCTTGTCCGTGAATGCTCAAACAAAGCGAAATCTTCTTCGCCAGCGACTATCATCGATAGAATCTTTTTCTTCCTTCGAGTAGCCTCAATTAACGAGCAAACGTGACTAGAAGATTAAACTCCGCCAGAAAATTTCGATGCTTGCCCTTTCGCTTCTAGCCGCAGAGAAGACGCAGACTTTGCGAAAGACAAAGGGATGGACTCGTTCACGACTTTGACACTTGCCCGAATTCGGGGTCAAGTCATCAGGTTCTGGTTTGCTAATTGACATTCGCTAATGGTAATGGTTTCTTCGTGATGCCAAATGTTTCAATTCAGTACTCTTTTCACATTGTACACGTTCAGTTCGAAGTATCGCTAATGAGTAGTTTGGGATGAAATTGAATGTAAGACATTATTTTTTTTTACCAATCCGTCGATTGCCGTCGACGAGAGTCACGTTTTTCCTGTCCTGTCCAGTTTCTGCTGGTTCGAAATTGATTGTCATGCTCTGTTTGTGGTTTCCACGTTTGCAGTACAAACTTCAATTGATGATTGGATCAAATTGACAAGCAAAATGCGTATTTCGAACAGGAGTGTAAATTTAGGTTTGGTTTTCGGTAATTTCCAGGACAACACGAAGTGTCTATTAAATTCAAAACCAGAACGGTTGCAATTAACGCTTTCTGCAGATTAATTGGAATGATTGGAATGGGTCCGAAATTCAGAAGATTCACATAAAATTACCGCTCAAATTGGCTGCTGAAGCACTGCAATAATATCTGTCTACAAAAAAAAAGATCGTAATTCCACACACACAGCTGTCAGTGAAAATATGGTTCCACGGCAGATGGTTTCCCATTGATTGGGCAAAATGAGGATACCCTTTTTTGCCCTGTTTAAAATAATTACAGGTTGGAAGTTCTTGAATTTGCCAATACCTGTGTATGAAAAGTTGGCTCGATAGGAATCTGCGAATATATTTCGATCTTTGTTTCACTTCATTTTGAAACAATACTGCTCATCGAAGCTTTTTTACTTTTACGAAACTTTAGAGTTGAACAATAGTAGTTCCAAATCATAAATATCCTCATTAGTCACAATCACCACAGGCACCATATGTTTCCAACAACAGATTGCAGAATATACCGCATATCTGCGGTCATTCCGACGACATTGTTCACCATCGGAACCACAACAAAGACGAGATGACGCAAATAGATAATTGTCGAAATAAATTCCTTTTTGTGGCATGTTATCTTCAAGTTTCATCTCACCTTTTGAGCCGTATGACGAGTGCCATTCCCTGTTTCAACGTTCGTACGGTCATAATAACTAACGAACAACTTCAGCACCCGAACAATCGAAACAAAAATTACGTTAAAGTTTACGTTATGCCAAATTTGGTTGCCTATTCTTCTTAATTGGGTATTTGCCTTAAGTGTCATTTTATGATGAAATGCAACCTTTTCTTTGTGTCTTAATGCATCGTGATGGACTACTCGCAATGAAAAGGTAGGACAGTGAGGACTTAAACAATTTAATTCATCTACAAGAAGCGTGGAAATTTCCAGACGTGCAGAAAATGTTCGGATTACAGGACAACAAAAAATTTCGCAGGCGAGTGGGTGACACGAAACCCACTTACCCATTCAGCATTCCTTCATTCGTCAACATCGCTGTCATCGTCCACGTCACTGGTGTTGGCAGATGGCTCGAGTGGTGAAACTAATGCATCACAAAAATGAGAAAAGTGAACAGAAAAAATTTAGCCAGCACTCCATCAAAAATCATGTGAATTTTTCATTCATCTGGGTTAGAAGCCTACAGTCTTGGCACCGCTCTAAATTGTGAGACAGTCATGAAACAACGGATCTAAAACGTTTTGCATAGTTCATTGGATATTTCAATTATTCACCGGTCAAAAAACAATGCGTTAGCAGTGCACCTGACGTAGGCAAATGAGCGATCTACAAAAATGTTTCCAGCAAATTGTTAACTTTCAAAGTAGTCTATTATTAATTGTCGGTCTGGTTGTGCTTCGAACATCGACTCAGTATCGTAACGTATCAATATAAGTCTTGTTTACATGTGCATATCCAGCTGCCGAAACGACGATGCACTTCGAAAGGAAATATCGATCAGCTACGTTTCCATTTGAAAACATCTTTGGGTAGCGCCGCTATCCGTTTTGGGTCCGCCCCCGTCAACGCATCTATCACCCGGTGAACATAAACTTATTCGAAACAAAATTAATGATTCCTTATGATGAGATACCTAGTACTGACCTGGAGTTAACAAAATTAGTCATATTTTCGATTGCTTTTGTTACTAGACTTTAAATCTGTAATCAGAAATAGTTATTTCTCAGTCGGTGTTGAACAGTCGTACGCACCACACGCGTATAGCTCTTGGCTCCTGGAAACTTTTTCTGGCTACCTATAGTTTCATTGATTCAAGGCTTCAGTCTTTTTCAAGGCTACCTGAATCACTAACAGTCTTTTTAAAGACTAACAATTAGTCAGCCTTTCTCAAGGCTATACAAAGAGTGATATTCTAATATAATCAGTCTTTTTCAAGACTAATAAATTAATCAGCCTTTTTTAAGGCTAGCTATTCAAAGAACTATTCTTCGAAGTAATCAGTCTTTATTAAGACTACCACAAAATCAGTCTTTATCAAGACTTTTCCAAACTAGGAGTCTAATCGAAGACTAATTTAGCCTAGTTAATTTAATTTCAAATTTTATTCTTTTCAAAAATGCCTGCGTCCAGCCGGAAAGGCAACAAGCCTAAGGCTAAAAATAATTCAATACGGAATAAATCACAATCCGTTATTCAACATTCTTCTAATAACATTGACGATCTTATAAAATCTGAATGTAAAACTAAAAGACAACGGACGGATTTCCCTTCCGTTGATTCTATGCCGTCTAACGATATTTACGAGATTCTTCCTGAATTCGATTGTAGCGACATAAAAGAAAATTCTTCAAAATTTCCCAAAATGGACGCTTGTCGTTCTGAGAAGAAACAACAATCTATGCCACCAGTGACGGTGATGATTTCCGACTTCGAAGCATTCCGGATTGAGCTTTCTACTTTTCTCCCGGAAGTAAAAGTCTCATTTCAAATCGGACGATCGATATCGATATTTGTCCAAGAAACTTCATAAATTTTATCCATATGATATAAAATCAGACAGACCCTTCAATGCTGTCTTGAAAGGCTTATCAGATGATCAAAGTACTGATGAAATTAAAAATGAGCTAAAAGAATTGCTTGGTTATGCCCCTTCCCAAGTAATACTTATGAAAAAATGTTACGAATGTTACTTCTAAACCACGCTCTGGAATTTCCCATGAACTTTACCTAATACACTTCAATCGAAGTGACGTAAACAATTTGAAAACTTTAGAAAAAGTACGTTTCATTTCCCACATTAAAATTCATTGGGAACATTATAAACGGCATAATGGTATTGCAAACTTAACGCAATGTCGTCGTTGCCAAGGCTTCGGCCATGGAACCAAAAATTGTCATATACGGTTTTTGAATTGTGGTAAATCGCATTCGAAAGACGTTTGTCCAATGAATGAAACCACTGGTAAATTTTCATGTTCAAATTTCGATGGAAATCATAAATCCAATTATTTGAAATGTCCTGTCAGGGAAAATATTTTAAACGCTCGTTCGCTTAGACAACAAGTCAAATCAACGACCTTAAATTTACAGAACATACCTGAAAATCAAAAAAACCGTTACAAATGCCACGCCTTACCCTTCAAAGGCACTTATTTATTCGAATTTAAAACAAAAAACAAGTACGCCTTCCAATTCATCTTCTAACGAAAACAATTTATTGACAGGTAGATCGACCTCGTCATCATCTTCCAATGACAGTTACGCTAGTGTAACAGGGAGAAATCTACCACTTAATTCTTCTAATGTAAATAATCAAAACACAGGAATGCTTTGCAGTTCATCTTCTAACGAAAACAATTTATTAATAGTTAGATCGGCCAAATCATCTTCTTCTAATGGCAGTCTACCTACCAATATTCCTTCAATACCATCCGCTTCTTTAAATGAAGTCGATTTAGGCGATATAACTGAAAATAAAATAATCTACCTAAAAGATCAACTTTTTCAAATGATCATCCGAATGAATTCGACTTCATCACTTTTTGAAGCATTTTTTTCGATTGGTTTCGGTACGGTTTATCGTTTCAATGATGAGTCGAATTGATCCGGAAACGCGAAAGAAAATTCTGCACACTTAGTGCTCAGAAAGTCGTGTCACGTACAACGAAATTCCAAAACGGGTGAAAGTGCAGCGCACTAGTGTCAAAAATATTATCGAGAAGTTCGGTAAGACCCTTTCGATGAAGGATTTGCCCCGATCCGGTAGGAAAACGGGTCCCAGCCAGCCCGGCCGAGACTTAAAAGTGGTTGAGTACATCAGGAAAAACCCATCGGCGTCGACGCGGGATTTGGCCAAGCAGTTCAACACCAGCATCGGGATGATTCAACGGATCAAAGTTCGGAACTCCCTGAAAACGTACAAGAAACAGAAGGAGCCGAAAAAGTCCCTGGTACAGCAAGTTCAGGCCAAAACAAGAGCGCGAAAACTGTATAACCGGATTCTACAGAATAAAGACGGATGCATCCTGATCTACGACGAAACCTACGCCAAAGAAGACTCTCGAGCGCTGCCCGGACCGTGTACCAGGACCTGGATGACGCTGACACCACGGTGGCGATGGAAAAGTTTGAGCAGAAGGTTGGTCTGGCAAGCAATTTGTACCTGTGGTTTGCGGTCGTCGATTTTCTTCACGAAGGCCACAATTAACTCCAAGGTGTACGAGGAAGAATGTTTGAAGAAGAGAATGCTGCCACTGTACAGAAAGCATAAGGCTCCTCCTCTCTTCTGGCCGGATTTGGCTTCAGCCCACTACGCCAACTCCGTTCTACAGTGGTTGTCAAAAAATAATGTACAATTCGTGGAAAAGGACATCAACCCACCGAACTGCCCGGATCTTCGCCAATTGAAAGGTATTGGGCAATCGTCAAGCGGCACTTTCGGAAGGAAGGTACAGTGTCACAAAACATGCAGGAGTTAAAAAAAACTGCACAGCTGCCACCAGGAAAGTCACAAAAGTAACTGTGCAGAATTTAATGAAGAATGTTAAGTCCAAAGTACGAGCGTTTCACAAAAACTAGGATTTTCTTCAATATAATCAGTGAAATAAAAATGTAAAAAATGTAATTTTTCTACAATATATCGAAAACTGATGTCAAAATATGTTTTTTTCGCTTTTTTATTCAATAATCAATGTTGCTAACTACTTTTCGATACACTTTTTAGTGGAATTTTCATAGATCTTGAAATGAAAATCTGAAAAATCTGATCTTGAAATTTCCGAAATCGAAAAAAAATTGATGCCAAAAGGCTTAGAATTGCATGATACTTCGAGATTTAGTGTCATCTCGAAAAAAATTTTTTTTTTGGGACTAATTCCCAGAAAGTTGATTTTTTCAAAAAAAAATTTTTTAAGGGGACACTAAATCTCGACGTTTCATGCAATTCTAAGCCTTTTGGCATCAACTTTAAGCCATTTTTAATGATAACTAAGTAATGATGTATTTCAAATTTGATAGGAATCTCGTCATTACTGCACCATTACACGTTCATTAAAATGATATTATTTTTTAGTAATGACATTTTTAATGACTCGTGTAAGGGCCGCTTATGGTGCTTTTTCAAGATCGAAAATTGTCAAACCTTTACCACCGGGCAGCACCCCTAACGCATGTCCGATTTAGCTCAAATTTTGCATGAGGGCTTTTTTCGAGGTGCTTAAACTTTTGAGCACTAAATTTACGAAAATAAAGGTGAACCAAAAATTTTGGCACCCTTATATATAAAAGCGGTAAAAATCAACGTGTTTTGTCGGTTACGTCACTTAAACCAGTATATCTCCGGAACCAAAAGTCACAGCCATTAGGTCTTCGAACTCGATCAAAGGTCCGATAGTAGCTTTCAAACGAGCCTAAGTTTGTTAAAATCGGTTTAGCCATCTCCGAGAAACTTGCGCGGTAAAAAAATAGCACGTTTTGTCGGTTACGTCATTTATACCATCATATCTCCGGAACCAAAAGTCACAGATATTTGATCTTCGAATTTGATCAATGGCACGACAGTAGCTTTCAAACGAGCCTAAGTTTGTTAAAATCGGTTCAGCCATCTCTGAGAAAATTGAGCGCGTATAAATAGCTTCGAAAAGTGCACACACATACACACACAGACATTTTCCGATCTCGTCGAACTGAGTCGAATGGTTTAAAACACTATGGGTCTCCGAGGTTTCGTTCGAAAGTCGGTTTTTCCAGCAATTCTAATACCTTTCTATAGAGATAGGCAAAAACATGTAAAGAAATTATGATATGGCAGGCTATATGTGATTTCGGCAATCTACGACCCGATGCTCACACCAACAACACCTTTTTGAGCTTCGGCAAAGACAAAGCAGAGAAAATTGAAATGAAACTTAGGAAACATGTCATTGGGCTAAAGTATTTAAAGTAATAGAAGAAAGTACTAGATATAAAATGAAATACTAGAAAACATGCCTATTTATATTACAATCAAACAAGTTCAAATTAACTACAAACATTCCAACTAAATTGTATTTGGAAATGAAAATCGTTGATGACTTTTTTTTACTGAATAAGTAAAGCGTATTTATGATTAACGACATGGCCGACAATCGACAATACTCTTGAAAACATAAAATAGTAAGGCTCAACCGAGAGTTTTGTTTTAAAAGTTGCAGCAACAAACAAATTTTGTTGTTGGCCTAATGATAATTCTTATTAACTAACGTAGGAATTATATTATTTTAAAAACTTAAACGTTTCCATTAACATTTTCGCAATCCGAAAATTGAGGCATAATTTATGAACGGCTTTATTGTTTTGAGACTGAACTGTCTTACCGTCCACAAGAACAAGTGCCAACGTAATGCTACTTTCACCTAACTGAAGCCATACAACACAAAAGAATTGAGTAAAGGGAAACAGATAATTTTCACCTGCTTAAAGGTTGACAGCAATTAGCCATTCGGTGAAGGCATATTGAAATAACGGCTGGAATGCAGCGCTGAACTTCGAGAAATTTTCGATGATTATTATATACGTTTGAGCGAATTATTTTTCACTTGCGGTCCACGTGAAAAACACTTGAAATTGACGGGCAACAATCCCTACTTGATACATTATTTTTAAATCGTGAACTGACAAATCTAAACATTTTAGAGATGTGTAGCATCATACGTGCTTTTTGAATTTGACATTTACTTTTCAGTTGTAAAAGTAGCATAGAAGCCAGAGGAACAGAGTATAAATATTTTGCTCGTGCTTCGTGAAAATCCGAACTACTCACACGTCAAGTTGGCAAACTTGTGGAAAGTGGTCAAATGAACAGTCAGAAACGTAATTAAAATGTTGAAAGCCAGGAAGAATGGATCAGAGGGAATAAGGAAACCTGGAGGGCGTAAAAACGTAGAAAAGAATTATCAGCTAAGATTTTAAACAGCATTCTGAGCGAGAATATTACTGAAGGTGGAAATATGGCAGAGATTTTTAAACACATTAAACTGTCAACAATTACATCAATCATGAAATTTATGTGTAGAAGTTCCTGCCAATCCGTATGCTGCCTTTCCCCAAAATTGTTTAGCTCTATTTTGGCTGGATCTGGCAACTTGCCATTAAAGGAAAAAGGCCATGAAGTGGTATAGCGTGAGAACGTCCAAGCGGTTTTTTGATCGTATCACCCTTCAGAATCATTTGGAAACAATCGATTTGCTTACCTACGCTCCAATCCGTACCAGTTTTAATATTTTCAAATCAACATCTTTATTTCATACCATCATTGTTAGAAATCATCTCTCACGCCCCCGCAGTAAATAATTAGACCCAAGCAGTACCTGTAGATTAATCTTACTCACCTCCAGGGAAAATCAGCTGGACGAGGCTTATTTTCGACTAGCCGTGCAAGCTCAACTTTATAGCTGATCGATAATCACTCGGCCAAGAAAATGCACGTGTCGATAACGATGGCTTCGAATGGATCGTTGAATTTAATTAAAAACTTTTCCAATTTTCACGTTTGACTGGCTAGCAACGCCGAACCGGAATAGCACTTATTGAATGTTGCACTGCCCACCAAAGGACGGATTTAAATTTGCACTGGAACCACCAAACATTCACACAAACACATCGGCACTTTCAGCAGCGCATATTTTTGTGGGCCGTGTTTTTTTTAAAAAAAATGTGCTTCCCACGTGTACGATTTTTCTTCCTACTTTCTCGTTTGACGAAACGCTTCCTCTGGGGATGACACTTTTTGGATTAATATACACTTACTGCTCCCAAAGACGAAAGTTAGTCGATAAAACTTCCTCTCGATTACCAGCAAACTGTGCTGGTTCAGGTCCACCGTCTACCGTCTACGTTTCACAGTCTGCTCAATGTTCTGGAAGTAAAGGAAAATGGTATATAATTTCGTATTCCGTGCAAAGCAAGTTGTTTAAAGGTAATTTGAAAATTCAAGTTTCTTCGTCAGAAAATTGTTCTGAGCCACAGTGCTTTACGTAGGTTGGAGAAGCTGGAGATCTAACTAAAGTCTGTCGTAAAGATTATGTTCGAAAAATTATGAAGCGCTCAAAAATGTACAAACTATATATTGTTTTAGTGAGATTGATTACAAAATTTCAATGAATAAAGTACCAGATATTACATCCATGTTGCCGTTCAGTTGCGAATTTATTTAGGAGAGATTTTTTTATTAATGAAAATATATTAAAATCTTGCACGAATCACTTCGGTGTCGAACTGAAGCGTAGTGGAAATTCAGCATCGAAATATTTGTGGGTGAAAATTCGTCATCAAGTTTCGCTGACACAAAAAATCACTTGTTATCTTCGAGGTTCAGAGTTTTGTGGATGTTTGTTTCATGAATGAAAATGTCGGAAGTGATTTTTTCAGTCACTGAGTTTTTTTTAAATCTCTTGAACGGTTTTTTTCACGAGTGATAGTGAAATGAACTTTTTCTGGACAGGAATTTTTTAAATGAACTTTTTCTGGACAGGAATTTTTCTGGACGGGCACTGATAGTTGCCTTTAAAGCATAGCGTTGCTCGATTTACATTAATTAAAATTGAAGATTTGTTAGGAGAGAGAGAAATGTTTCAGTAAAGAACATTAATACAACTAGTACTTCTGTGTACATACAATTCAAGCAGCTAACAGCCGTCGAAAATTTTTCTGCTCGAATATATAATGAGCATGAAAATGCTAGACATAAGATATCACCTATGTTGTGTAACTCGATGCCCAAATCAGATCCGAATATGATTATTCCTTAATTTCAAATTTCTTTTCAACTGGAACAATGTATAACTGACGTATCAGCCAAAGAGAAAAATTGCTGAACATCTCAACAGTATGATAGCCACCATTGCCGGTCGACCCTGTCACAGAGAAGGACAAAGGACATGGAAGAAAGGAAATGTTGATGCTTCGCCTACTTTCCGGAAGGATGACGACTCATCGTTCTCTTTTATAGGTACCGCGGGGTTGTAGATTCGGGTAGGTATGAGATCTAGGATTCGCTCTAAGCTAGTGATACGACCATGTGATAATATGGAACATAAAATGAAAAAGTTGGTTTTCATCATTAAGGGCAAACATAAAATCTAGAACCAACTCACCACCTACACCACTCTAATTGAATGCAATAGGTTTTATAATTTTTTCTTCGAATCACGAGCCTCTAAATGAAAAATAAATTTAAATTTAAACTTCTACTTAGCATAAAAACACCCCGTAATTGCTATCATTAATTTGTTATAGTTTCTATACGAGGATTGTTATGTATGTATTTGACCTAAAAATGAAAACAGTATTATATTTGATCGGAAATGGTTTTATTGTTATTCAAAATATTCCCCTAGATAATCAATGCACTTTTGCATACGCTTGAACCAATTTTCATAACATTTTTTCCACTCTTCTTGAAGTACCTCCCAAAACATTGTTTTTGTACGCTTCAACAGCTTTTCCAGGAGTATTGAATCGCTTACCACGCAGTTTATTCTTCACGGAAGGGATCAAATAGAAGTTGTAAGGAGCCAAGTCAGGTTTATACGGCGAATGGCCCATCAAGTCGACTCAAATGTTCGGTTGTTTGAGCCGATGTGTGAAAGATTGTATTTTCGTGATGAAAAATGATTTTGCGTCTTGCATTTAGTTTCCTAATTTCGCGAAAAACTTCTGGCAAACAAATGGTAGTATACCAATCAGAATTGACGGTCTGACGATCCTCTAAAGCAGGGGTTCCCAAAGTGGTCGATATAGACCCTTTGGGGTCGATATCCTTTTTGTGGGGGCGACGTAAACGAAAACTGGGGGTCAACGAGGTAAAGAAATCGACCCCCTATGATATTTGAAATATTTCGTTTTACATATCATCCTGTAATTCCGGAACCAGAAGTCGGATCCAAACATAATTCAGGAACCTTGTTCGGGAGCATACGACTTTTCATATGAATCTGTAGAAAACGGTTGAAAAAAATTGAGTGAAATTATTGGTCACACACGCATTTGCTGATCTCGACGAACTTATTTGAATGGTATATGGGTGTTATGTTCTTCCAAAAAGTACTTTAAAACAATATAATTAGGGAATTGCTTTCAACTCGAAAATTCTGCCATCATCTGGTTTACATATGCCATATTCGAACGACTATGTTGCCAAAAACGAACCCTGCTAAAATCGGTTCGAGGCAAAATGTCATGAAAAAAGGATGCTGTACACAGTCTTTTTGGTACTTAGAAACAATCGTATGTAAAAGTATTAAAAAAATCGTGTTTCACGTTACTCCCAAGCATTGTTTTGTCATACAGCGCTCAAAACTCCTACTGCTGGAATAGGGGGAAAAGTCGCTTACACAAAAATGTCGATACCTCCGTTGAAAATGAACGGATTTTAACAATCTATGGCTTGTTGGATAGCTTACCGTGCGCAATCGAAGTCTGGAAACATATTCTGTTTTCAAGGTCAAGTGCGACAGATACTGTTAAAAACTGAAAATTTTAACATTAAACTTCGTATAACTCAAAAAGTAAACATCAGATCTTAAAACCATTTAATAGTGTTCAAGGTGACAGGGATACCTTCCATTTGCGACTAGTTTGATCAAAATCGGTTCAGCCATCTCTGAGATCTCAACCTCTTAGTTGACAACACACATACAGACACACACATACACGCACACACGGTCATTTGCTCAGTTCGTCGAGCTGAATCGATTGGTATATGACACTCGGCCCTCCGGGCCTCGGTAAATTTTTCTAAAGTTTGAGCGAATTCTATACCTATTTTTTATAAGGAGTGTATCGAAAAGTAGTTAGCAACATTGATTATTGAATAAAAAAGCGAAAAAAAACATATTTTGACATCAGTTTTCGATATATTGTAGAAAAATTACATTTTTATGCATTTCACTGATTATATTGAAGAAATTTCCTTCCGAAAGTGCCGCTTGACAATTGCCCAATACCTTTCAATTGGCCGAAGATCCGGGCAGTTCGGTGGGTTGATGTCCTTTTCCACGAATTGTGCATTATTTTTTGACAACCACTGTAGAACGGAGTTGGCGTAGTGGGCTGAAGCCAAATCCGGCCAGAAAAAAGGAGGAGCCTTGTGCTTTCTGTACAGTGGCAGCATTCTCTTCTTCAAACATTCTTCCTCGTACACCTTGGCGTTAATTTTGCCCTTCGTGAAGAAAATCGACGACCGCAAACCACAGGTACAAATTGCTTGCCAGAGCAAGATATTGAATTTCCAAAGAATTTGTTGATGGGGGTCTGAGGCCTAAATTAATTTTAGTAAAGGGATCCATGAACCACAATAGTTTGGGAACTGCTCAGTGCTTCGAGCGCGAACAACTTTTGTTGGATTTGGTTCTTCTTGGAACACCCATACAGTCGACTGCTGTTTAGTTTCTGGCCCATATGAGTAAATCCATGTTTCGTCACCTGTGTAGATGTTATACACCAAATTTGAAACACCTCGATTGAATCCATTTCAGCATTCTCTTTTTAAGCTATTGTTAAATTATGTGGAATCTAACGTGAACATTTTTTTTTTCACGACTAAATGTTCATCCAAAATACCATATAAGCTTTTCACACTAATGCCCAAAGCTGCCTCCATTTCACGGTACGTCACACGACAGTCTTCCATTATCAGATTTTTCATAGTATCGATGTTTTCTGGTAAAACAACTGATTTTGAATTGATCGGCAAGGTCGTTCTTTGAATTCATCGGCGAGTGAACTACGACCACAATTGAATTCGTTATTCCAATTTTTAAAGTCGCATAGAACGGTGCTACACTGCCAAAAGTCGAACTAAGTTGATTGAAGCACTCTTGTCTTATCCACGACGACAATCGTAATAATTCATTGCACGAAAATGTTCACGACTCGATTCCATTTTGTCGTGAATACGACTTACTTTACTATGGGGCACCATTTCAAAATTAGCCATATGGAACAATGGGCAGAACTTAATCGTGAATATCTCGACTTGTATTAATTGCAGCAACATAATTCTTTCACTATTTCATCAAAAATATGATCAGGAATTTAGGATAATATTTTGAACAGCGTGAGATAACCACAAACAACTCAAAAATTAAGTTTTCTCAAAATTTGAAAACAACGCGGAAAACTCTTTACTTTCGTTTGGGTTTTTCGCGCTAGGACGACGATTTTGAGGTAGTCAGGCACATATCTTCAACTGGACGTTAATAAAGGGGAACCGTGGTCGAAAATCGATCATTTCTTCTTGTTCGTTGGATGGAAGCAGACGTCGGAGCGAGAAGACGCATTCAAACAGCGGCATCGGAGAGCGTGTTTAAATACTCAAACTCTCAGGTCGTAGTTCTCATTTGTCTTCCGGTCGTCAAGGCGAGAAGACGCATTAAACCAGTTTCGCATCATGTGGCACTGCGAGCGGATGTGTTGCGGTCTGTACGCAAAGCTAGTTTCAACTCAAACAAGAGCGATTGCCTCATACGACAGAGCTTCTGGTCGTTTGCATTGGAGAGAAAGAAAACGAAAAGTGGACAACATTATATAAAATCAGCCATTCTAATGGCTCTAAATGTTATCTAAAGAACTATTAAGATTACTTCTTTGCAAATCGAAGGTAAATCATCAATTTAGTGAAAATCATCAGTTTAGTGAAAATCCAAAATAATTTGATTTGCTTCGTGCACTTTTCGCTGTGCGAAAATCGTTCGAGAAAAATGTTCCGAACTGTGCTAAATATCATAGAGAATTCCACAATTTGGTCCATCTAAAAGGTATAAAGTAATCCTGTACAGCATCTTGATAGATTCTTTCAATGAAATATGCAAATCCGAAATGAGACAATCGACGTCAAAAGTTTCACAATTCACACGATCAATTGTGCTATCAATTCGAATTCGAAAGTATAAGGAAATCGTGTCAGTTTTTTTTTCGTATTCACGACATCCAGTTATGTCTCTGACATTACACACCCGCGTACTTTTGTTTTGCTGAGGTAAAATTTTTAACTCACTGTAAACAAAACAAATAGCGCCAAATGACAGAATGCCCTGAAAATGGTAATGGGAGCAAAAATTGTACGTCTGCTGCGATCGGTTTTCCGTTATAATGTAAACATTATACAAAAATTCGAACGAGTGCTATTCTCCATTTTAGTCAGATATAGCATAAATTAATTCATATCTGCCATTTTTTCGATGACGATTCCATGCAACACCGTCCGAGGGTCTCATCCCTGGAGTGCCTACCGTGAAGATTTCCGCTGTACATCCCGCCCATGTGCAGGTATAATAATACCCCTACGTTCAAACGGGCAATACTTAATTTTTCATCGCACGAAGGAAAACGCAAGCTACTGTAGGAGCAATTCGGAGCAAAATTGGTCATTATTTCTGGCTCCCTTATCACCACAGTCTACCGAACCCACCAGGCACAAATTGTATAACCATGCGGCAATTTGGACGCTTCCGAGTTTAGTCTTTTTTATGTTTCGGCGTAGGTAACTACTAGGTACCTACTTTCATTTTAGTACTGCACGCAGGTTCAGCGGCTGCACAGAATGCCGGAAAGCGGATCTTCGCAACACAGCACCACAACACAGCAGAACAGAACATGATGATTGTGCGGTTGGTCGAAAGAACCATCAGCAAGCGGTGAATGACATTTATCAGCTTATTTTAATCTCCCGCGGTTTCGCGCGAATTATACATATTTATAGGCTACGGGTGGCGGCCACAAGGGGAATCAAAACGACTAAAGCGTAACAAACTCACGGGAAAAGCAAAATTCACTCGTCGTTTCGGTAGGGATTCTCGTGGGGAAGTTGAAAGAAATGAATGAGGTAAACGTGGTGAGGCGGGAACTCCGGTGAAAGAAACAAGTTTCTTGTTGGTGGAGCCTTTCTTTTCTGCCGGCCGCGAACGGCCGGTTTTCTGCAAGAATGTTTTCCTCCCATCTACCGTGAAATAAGCAAACGAATATCATTATCAGCAACTATCGTCCGGGGCTTTCGGTGTAGGAAACCAACGCAGCCAGACCATTGCTGGCAACGACTTGTTAGCGTGGTAAATTTATTTGCATGCACGATTCATTCTGCATGCCAACTCCGGAGGAAAAACTGTTGCCTTGTTACCATCGGTATTTTCTCTTCAATCTTACGTAAAACCTCACAGGGGAATGGCCTTGCCAGCAGAGTGGAAACGGCACGACCTTAACCGAGGATAATGGAATTTTCGAAAGTAACCCTGCGTGATCGGAAACCACCAAATTATAAATTTGAAATCGAGGCAGGTTTCTCCTAAACATCTAATCCAATCGAGTGTTTGCAGTTGAGTCTGATGAGAACTGCTGCTCTTTGTCGAATATTCTTATCAGAAATAAACATACATCGACTCTAGTTCAAGTGGCAGCTGAATCATGTTTTCACTCCCAGTTCCAAGGAATGAATCAGCTGTGCTATAGAATGGTTCCTATTTATTGAGGGTTCCTCAACAGAAGCAAATTCGAATTGAGCTGGATAAGCTTGATAGCAATATAGTTGTTGGAAGAAAAAAAATCGAACCAATACGAGTGCATGATTTAACGTAGCATATTGTGGACACCCTACCAGCACCAGGTCGTTATCTCGAAGGTTAGTAAATAATCCTTATCGGTTGAGCACAAGATCAATACAGATAGAAGAATACGGTAATGATTGAAAATTTCAGCTGTATCATCAAAAGAGCCTAGAAATCACATGTTTTCAATTTCTTATAAATACGACCCTTGAAATATCTCACTAACATTAGGTTGTGAATATATCATATTTTTAATCCGAAATAAGCCATTGATAGCATAGTGTTGAGCCAGAAAGTAAAACAGTACTAGGACGAACTTTCTTCCTCATGGAAGAAGTTATTACTCTTATGATCAGGGCCTACTTTATCGTATTTTGTACAATACACTTCATCAACCTAAATTTCGATTGAAAAACACTGGTGGCGTGGATTGCTCTGATTTTGCACATTCGAGCAGAAATGGCAATGAAACACCGACGACACGACCTGCCACTCGTCTATCAAAACTGTATCGTAAATTTAACTACCCCTCAGTAACTGGTAATGGTTATTGCGTTTTGAGAAATGTAAGCAAAACAAACTGCAGATCGAATATTTTAAAGCGAATAATTAAAATGGACTTTCCGAGTGGAAAATCCTTCTCCCGTGGATAGTTGCAACTGCTTCAGCATCAGAGCAGTGGATTGACTAGTCATTCGGAATGGGTAAAATAATTATTCTGTCGTGAAAACTGAAAAGGATCCACTTGCGATTGAACGAAAACAGTTTTCTACGGATTTAAAACCCTACATTCAAATCTGAAACATGGAAATATTTTTGGTGATTTGAATTGATACATAAAAATTTACAGTCAACCCATCGAAAAATTAATTGAAATAAAAATAATGTGAGCTGTGAGTGTACTTTCCATTTACAAGCGATAATCCTTGATCGTAAGACGACGCAAAGAATTCTAGGAAGATTGAATGTCGAACAATTGCTGATGGAGAAGCGAAAAGAATTTCTAAATCATACTTTTAAAACTAAGAATAATTCATTATTATTATAAAATCCGTGTATTGCAATTATTGTCAGAAGAAACCAAGTGAGGGATAAACATTTTCTTCAAGCAAAAATATTCATGAAACAAAAAAAATATATGGTAACATAAAAAACTTTCTTTTTTTTTGTGCATCCGCATCAATATTATACTTCTAGGATTTTGTTTATTTTTTTTCTTGCGGAACTCTCATCTTGTGATTAAAAGTGTTCTCAAAAATATTGGTTTTGTTTTTTTAACCATGCATCGATTGTGGCACAATGAATTAGATGATGATTAGTACAGTTGCCTTGAATAAGAAATATGTGCAATTTTTGAAAAAAATAATGTAATGTAAGTTGCTTTTGTTTGCTTTTTGTTCATTTTGTTTTCTTTTTCATAAAAAATAAAATTTCTTTTGAGCTTTGCCTCTGTTAATGTCCCATTTCAGGAGCACTGCAAAGAATAGAAATGAATCTAAAGAAATGCAGAAATATGCAATAAACAGGTTGTTCAGGAGAATGTTTGTAGCGTTATGATAGTATGTTTACATACAAAAGAATTAATGCTCTCAAAACACAGAAATAAAATTTAAGCACTCACTTTAATCGTACTGATAATGATGTTCTCAAGAATGCACTGAACTGGCGCATAAGGAACCAAATTAAGAACCTATGGAACGATTCCACAACTTTCTCAAAATGTTTGTTTATTTATTCTGGGGATCCTTGGTAACTAGTTCATAGCAACTTAAGCAGTGTTGCTCGAGAAAATTATTTTTGTCTTTATCAGGGGGTCGCTATATTTGTGGTACCTGGCGGTAAATCGTTTACGAACAATTTATATGCAAATTTTTATTCGAAGTTCCTGGTCGTGTCGTCGGAAACACCGTCAGAATACTGCATTTCTGCTCGAAAGTGCAAAATCAGAACAGTCCACACCACCACGGCATTATATTTGCTAATAAAACTAGTTTATTATCTAATCGAATACAACTAGCTTATATTGAGTTTTCGTCAGTATTTGAAAATTGACGAAGGACTACGTTTCCTATGTATATAGGGGTGCATCTTCAGAATACGAAAAACAAAACAATACAAAAATAAGTCAGCTTTGGATCACACACCTGTAATAGTTTGTAAATTTATATGGACCAGGGAATTGAATATTGAAATACTTTATAGTTCTTTATTTTTCGATGTACTTTTAAAGCAAAACTCAGAGTTAATTTAAAAATTATGGGTAAAAAATTGCGGTTTCCAGTCAAATTTTCGATTCAACTAATGTCTATTTCATGTTACACTTGATATACTTGGCACATAAATTTCACTTCTCTTGCGTATTGTTGAAATGCCTAATTTCCTTTACACTTCAAGACGCTTCTAAGGCTTTCTCTAACAGAAACGAAAATTTCTATCAGGTGTACAACATTGCTTCCACCGATTTTTCCAAAATTAAAAGTTTTATTGCGAAAAAGTGCTTACAGATGTAGTATTCAAAGTATTGTCCGTCGCTAGTGACAACTTTTTCCCATCTTTCCGGAAATTTTCGGATCCCGGTTCGGAAAAAGGGGTCCTCTTTTGACGCTATCCATGAAGCAATCTATTTTTCCAACTCTTCGAAGGATTGAAAATGTTGATCTGCCAGGCCGTGTGCCATCGAACGGAATAGGTGGAAGTCAAAAAGGGGGACATCTGGGGAATACGGCGGGTGGGGCAAGACTTCCCATTTCAGCGTTTACAGGTACTTTTTGACAACTTTTGCGACATGAGGCCGAGCATTGTCGTGTTGGAGGATGACTTTGGCATGTCGCTCTTGATATTGTGGCCGCTTTGCTTTTAGCGCGCGACTAAGGCGCATCAGTTGCGTTCGGTAGTGATCTCCTGTGATGGTTTCACCCGGTTTCAAGAGCTCGTAGTAAATCATACCGAGCTGATTCCACCAAATACAAATCATAACCTTGGCGCCGTGAATATTCGGTTTTGCCTTCAACGAAGTAGCATACCCGGGCTTTCCCCATGATTTTCTGCGTTTAGTATTATCGTATCGAACCCACTTTTTATCACCGGTTACGATTCTATGTAAAAACCCCTTGCGATTTTGCCTTTGAAGCAGTTGCTAACATACAAATAGACGGCGATCGATGTCCCTCGGTTTCAACTCGTACGGCACCCAATTTCCTTCATTCTGAATCTTGCCCAGGGCCTCGAGACGAAATCACCATTATTAAAACGTTGAAACCACTCCCGACACGTTCTTTTACTCAGAGCAGCATCACCGTAAGTTTCTGAGACATTTGCAGCTGCATTTTTTTCGAATTGTAACAGAAAAGTAAAATTTCCAGCAAATGGCGAGAATTGGGCACATAAACAGACATTTTCGAGCGTGAATAATACGAAAACAAGAACAACTGTCACTGAAACGGCGATGACAATTCGTTAGGCACTGTACACACTCACTTTAAAGGCATTATCATCTATGTATTTTGACCAGCCTCAGCCGGTACAGCCACCTATCGGAAAACGGCGGAAGTAAAGTTGTACACCTGATGGTAAAACATTTGACAAATGAACAAATGAACAATCTGCTTCTAGTAGGAAAGGGCAGACTATTAAACAGCCTTCATAGGGTCTGTCGGTGATGATAACCAGACAGCGACTGGCACAGTGATTATAAATATACTCTCCTACCAAGTGCTTGAGCGGAGGAATAGATATTTAATTAGCGGCAAGAATCATTTCAGGAGTAATTTTTAACGTATCCATACGAACTAAGTTTTGAGAAACGTCCATAACAGCGACATCAGCTTCGTTGTCGGAAGCAGTATTTCCAGCAAATACGTTTGAATCTTCGAACCTATAAGAAGCAGAAACAACCAAAACGTAGTCCGAAACAAGACAACGATCAGGCCGAGGGTTCGAAAGCTGTACAATACGATTCTTGCTAGAAATTTGAACTGCATAATCATGGACGACGAAACCTACGTGAAACTCGATTACAAATCCTTGCCGGGACCACAATATTATACGGTGCGAGGGCAAGTGTTAAACCAGTCCGAGACATCGATTGAAGTCGAAAAATGTGGTAAGAAAGCTATGGTCTGGCAAGCAATTTGTAGCTGCGGTAAGATTTCGAAACACTTCATCACGACTGCTTCACTGAACAGCAAAATATAAAGGGTGATTTTTTAAGAGCTTGAGAACTTTTTTAAACAATAAAACGCATAAAATTTGCAAAATCTCATCGGTTCTTTATTTTAAACGTTAGATTGGTACATGACATTTACTTTTTGAAGATAATTTCATTTAAATGTTGACCGCGGCTGCGTCTTAGGTGGTCCATTCGGAAAATCCGCTTTTTTATCGACAAATTTTGTTCAGCGATGAGGCTCATTTCTGGTTGAATGGCTACGTAAATAAGCAAAACTGCCGCATTTGGAGTGAAGAGCAACCAGAAGCCGTTCAAGAACTGCCCATGCATCCCGAAAAATGCACTGTTTGGTGTGGTTTGTACGCTGGTGGAATCATTGGACCGTATTTTTTCAAAGATGCTGTTGAACGCAACGTTACAGTGAATGGCGATCGCTATCGTTCGATGCTAACAAACTTTTTGTTGCCAAAAATGGAAGAACTGAACTTGGTTGACATGTGGTTTCAACAAGATGGCGCTACATGCCACACAGCTCGCGATTCTATGGCCATTTTGAGGGAAAACTTCGGAGAACAATTCATCTCAAGAAATGGACCGGTAAGTTGGCCACCAAGATCATGCGATTTGACGCCTTTAGACTATTTTTTGTGGGGCTACGTCAAGTCTAAAGTCTACAGAAATAAGCCAGTAACTATTCCAGCTTTGGAAGACAACATTTCCGAAGAAATTCGGGCTATTCCGGCCGAAATGCTCGAAAAAATTGCCCAAAATTGGACTTTCCGAATGGACCACCTAAGACGCAGCCGCGGTCAACATTTAAATGAAATTATCTTCAAAAAGTAAATGTCATGTACCAATCTAACGTTTAAAATAAAGAACCGATGAGATTTTGCAAATTTTATGCGTTTTATTGTTTAAAAAAGTTCTCAAGCTCTTAAAAAATCACCCTTTACATCAAGGAATGTTTACAAAAACGACTTCTACCCATGATTCGAAGCCACAAGGATCATGTTGTCTTCTGGCCAGATCTTGCTTCTTGCCACTACTCGAAATCAACGGTAGAATGGTATACAACCAAAAATGTCACTTTCGTCCCAAAAGACATGAATCCATCAAATTGCCCACAACTTCGACCAATTGAGGAATTTTGGGCATTACCGAAGGCACATTTTAGGAAACATGTCTCGGCAGCCGAAACCATTCAACAGTTCGAAAAAGATTGGATAAAAGTGTCCGCTCAATTTTTTTTCGAACGTTCACATATGACATGTCAATTGAGCTTCCCATTATTGATAGCATTTACCACGCAAACGACGAAGAAACGTTCTTCGAAAATCATACATAACCGAGTTTTTGGTTCTCCATACGTGGTTGAATCTGTGTATGGGCAGCTAAAATGAAAGGATATTCTATCGTTTCTCACCCAATGTGGTGAAGAGCAGAGAGATTCATCGTTCTTCCTGGAGTTAATGAATCTTATTCTGTTTCTACCTTGAACGGTTTTTAGAAGATTGTGCGACATCTCTTATGGGGTGCCGAATCAACTTCTGATCATACATATAGCGAATTGTTCTGCATTCTCCCAGGAATCCAGATTGGTGTCGCTTTTGCATCCTTTCGGGGATGCAGTATGATTCATTTTCTTTTGTTTTGTGCTGTTTTCCCAAATCACCCTTTTCACAACTCCATTCCATGTTCCTTTTACCCTTCCCTTCCCATCCGGAAAATGATACAAAGCAAGCTTCAGACCAGAAACTTTTGTTTTATTTTTATTAGCTTTATTTATGTTAATCTAAAAAAATTTCCCGAGTCAAATAAATGTTCAGTTGAAGGAAAGATACCTTGAATAGGTTAGCGTATCATATAAAAACAAATGTACAAAAAAAATGTATCAAACAAACAAATCAATATTGAAAACAGAAACAGAAAATATCATCTGGTCAATGAGTGAACAAGCCTTCATTGTCGTTTCGCTTCTCGCACATGACCTTATAGCTGGGTTTCTCCTGCACACGACGTTCGTAAGCCCGGACAGTTTGCATCATTTCCTCTTCACGCTACCTCAGTGAACACTACAGTGATCTTCGAACGATTGATTGATTGAATAGCTAGCTGCTATTCGAAACATTAGGTCAAAGCCGCACCTTGGGAAAAAAAAGACTCAAGAAAATACGATCCGACTACTTTCCACTCAATCTCGCATGGCCATCAATCTGATCGAATGAAATAATTGATTCCGAGCCAGCGATTCGATACATGTCGTCGTACCGGGTGAGTAAATCGGTGTAAAACGTGCAGTTAGTAGAAGGAGCCAGATTCTAGCCACTTGGCAAAAACGACTTCATTTAGTTTGCAAAGCAGTTCTTCAAATTAAAGCTCTTACTGAAGTGCGTTTAAATCACCCAACCATCCACCACTTCTAATGACCATCCGTCAGGCATTTATTATTTCCTCTTGCTCTGAACACTTCATCGCAACAAGAGCTTAGCCTTCCTCTTCGGCGTAACGTAGTAAGCAAGTTTATTAACAAATAACCACGGTTTACTAGAGGGGTATTTTCATAACATCATAACATGTGGTGAGCGCGGAGTTACTTATATAGCAGAGCAATTGTGGAAATATCCACCCCAGAGGCACTTTATGACACGCGATTTCAATGTCCCCGAAGAAACCCCATGGAAACTACATTGATTTGTTGTGAGGGAAATCTTTTTTTTCTCTCTCAAACAAGCTAGATGAAGCCTAGTTAGCTCGAGATTGGTTGTTGATTATTGTGGTTATAGTAGATTGCCAATATTTATGAGTTAATGTGTGTACTGGCTTCTCTGTGTGCGAACAACTGCATTATGCGGCATTGGCACCGTTTTGCGAAGTTAATCTTCAGGAACGGCCTTCGCCACTTTCAGCTTGGGGAGCAGCTGCAGTAAGAGTTAAAAACAAAAAAAAAGCCCCAATACACCCTTCGGCTACGATCCCACCGTCCATTTTAGTACTCCTTCGTCCAATGGATGCATTCACGTTGGCACTGTAAGCCAAACATTGCGATTGCGATTTTTTTTCTTGTTACTTGACGTCTGTTGCCGTTGCTGTTGGTAGAAAAACCTTTTCGGACGCAATCGATTTCTAGCTACGCGCCGCGCTCGAACGTAAATGCGAACGAAGAGGCACGGCCTTTGCAGCCTTCTGCAGTGGAAGTCATGCACGACCGAAATTTGCCTCACTGGTGCTGCACTCCGCACGGTTTCCCAAGACTTACGGGGGGGAAAGCGAGAAATGCGAAGCGGAAATTGTTCTCGAGTTATGATTTTCAATACCTGCATCGCTTCACCTAGGGCTTCCTTGCGTGGTTCACGATTCTGCCTACTAGAACACAGAGAGGAACGAACGCGATTCGGTGTACTTTCAAATCGTGATATTAAACTGCAATCTGAAATAAAAAACAACAATAAATCCAGTCATTTGTTGGAAATTGATCTCATCGGGTAAGCAACTCCTCATCTTTACCGATCTCGTTTGAAACAGCCAGAATTTTTATTTCCAACATGTTTGTATAGTTTTTTTTAAATAAATATTTATTGGAATATGAGTTAAAATTAAATTATCAAGATTTAGATTGGGTGTTCAGCCACAAGTGGTGACTTTTTAGCCCTATTATATATATGATTTGGTTATTACCATGAAGACATCATTTGCTTCCGCAGTTCTGGGATTTTTGTGTAGAGAAAATTGTAAACCTACTTGTATTGTGTAATGGGGAAAGGAACTTTTATACTAACTTACTAACTAATACAGAGAGCGAATCGATTCAATTGAAGATTGCATCGATTTTTATCGGAATTTGCTTATAGTATTATGTGACATTACATCTAATGGTTCTATATTTGTGAGTCTGTGTAACTCATTTGTACTAAACCAGGGAGGACGCTTCAAAATCATTTTCAGAATTTTATTCTGAATCCTTTGAAGCGTTTTCTTCCTGGTGGAACAACTCGACCAAATTGGTACTGCATAAAGCATGGCTGATCTGAAAATTTGTTTATAAATTAACAATTTGTTTTTTAGACAGAGCTTAGAATTTCTGTTTATAAGAGGATATAAACATTTAATATATTTATTACACTTTGCCTGGATTCCTTCAATGTGATCCTTGAAAGTGAGTTTTTTGTCATACGTTAAACCTAAGTATTTAGCTTGATCAGACCATATCAATTCCAAGCCATTCAATTTGAGAATGTGATTATTGTTTGGTTTCAGAAAAGAAGCTCTTGGCTTATGAGGAAAGATAATTCATTGCGTTTTTGCTGCATTTGGTTTAATTTTCCATTTTGACAGATAATCACTGAAAATATTTAAACTTCTCTGTAGGCGACTGCAGATCACTCTTAGATTTCTACCTGTGGCTAACAGACTTGTGTCGTCACAAAATAGCAATTTCTGACAACCAACGGGTAGATTTGGAAGATCAGAAGTGAAAATATTATACAAGATTGGAGCTACGCTCGAACCCTGCGGAACACCGGCTCGTACGGGTAGCAATTCAGATTTACAATTCTGATAGCTAACCTGAAGAGTACGATCAATTAAATAATTTTGAATCATTTTGATCAAATAAATAGGAAACTGGAAATCAGACATTTTTGCTATTAAACCTTTGTGCCAAACACTGTCGAATGCTTTTTCTATGTCTAGGAGAGCAACTCCAGTGGATAACCAAGAAGATTTATTTGATTTTATCATGTTCGTTACTCTGACAAGTTGATGAGTAGTTGAATGTTCATGACGAAATCCAAGCTGATCTGGTAAAAAATTGAATTTTCATTTATATGAGACATCATTCTCTACAAGATATTTTATTCAAAAACTTTACTGATAGAAGAAAGTAAGCTAATTGGTCGATAACTTGATGTTTCTGCTGGGCTTTTATCAGGTTTGAGGATAGGAATTACTTTAGCGTTTTTCCATCTTTTTGGGAAGTAAGCTAATGAAAACCACTTGTTGAAAATTTTAACCAGAAGTCTCCAGGCAACATCAAAAAGATTTTTAATAAGAATATTAAAAATTCCATCATTACCAGGAGCCTTCATGTTTTTGAGTTTCCTAATGATTGACTTAATTTCATCAAAATTCGTATCAATAATGTCATCTTGTGATAACACTTGAGTTGAAATATGATCATATTTCAGTGAGACTTCATTTTCAATAGGACTCACAACGTTCAAATTAAAATTGTGGACACTCTCGAACTGCTGAGCAAGTTTTCGAGCTTTTTCGCCATTTGTAAGAAGTATTTGATTTCCTTACTTGAGAGCAGGAATTGGTTTCTGAGGCTTCTTAAGAACCTTAGAAAGTTTCCAGAAAGGTTTAGAATATGGTTTAATGTGTTCAACTTCTTTAGCGAAATTTTCATTTCGCAAAACAGTAAATCTATGTTTAGTTTTTTTTGTGAATCCTTAACTATGTTTTTCATAGCAGGATCACGAGAACGTTGATATTGTCGTCGACGAACATTCTTCAACCGAATGAGCAGTTGAAGATTGTTATCGATGATAGGAGAATTTAATTTAGTTTGAGCTTTGGGAACTGAAAGATTTATAGCTTCGATAATATAATGATTCAAATTATCAATTGCTGTGTCCGCAGAATTTTCTAAAATAGTTTCATGATCCACATGTTTTTCAATGTGAGATCTGTAATCCAACCAATTAGTTCTATGATAGTTGAATATAGAACTAATTGGATTAATTATAGCTTCGTTGGAAAGTCTGAATGTTACAGGAAGATGATCTGAGTCAAAGTCCGCATGTGTAATCGGTTCACTACAAATGTGACTTTGATCTGTTAGAACCAGATCAATTGTAAACGGGGTTTTCACGGAAGAGAAGCAAGTCGGATTACTGGGATGAAGAACTGTAAAGTAACCACCAGAGAGTTGATTATGAAGTATTTTACCATTACGGTTATTTTACCTACAATTCCACTGGATATGCTTTGAATTTAAGTCCCCTATTACGAAAAGTTTCGATCGATATCTTGTAAGTTTTTGCAAATCGCCTTTAAAGAAATTTAATTGTTCGCCGGTACATTGGAATGGTAAATATGCTCCAGCGATGAAATAAATTCCATGAATGGTTTCAACTTCGATTCCCAAGCTTTCAATAACTTTAGTATTGAAAGAAGGTAAAATTCGATGTTTAATTTGCCGTTGGACAAAAATGGCAACTCCACCACCCATTCCAGTTAACCTGTCAAATCGATGAACCACATAATGTGGATTGTTTTTTAATTTGATATTTGGTTTAAGAAAAGTTTCTGTCACAATAGCAATATGAATTTTGTGAACTTTGAGAAAATTATAAAATTCATCTTCACTCGATTTCAAAGATCGAGCATTCCAATTTAAAATATTCAAATAATTATTTAACATCACTGTTAAATTTTAAATTCATTATAATATTATTTGCAAATTGCCATCCGATTTGAAATGCTTGAAAAAGTGATGAAGTCGAATTCATTCGGATGATCATTTGAAAAAGATGATAATTTTATTTTCCGTTATATCGCCTAAATCGACTTCGTTTAAAGAAGCGAATGGCATTCAAGGAATATTGGTAGGTAGACTGCCATTAGAAGAAGATGATTTGGCCGATCTACCTATTAATAAATTGTTTTCGTTAGAAGATGAACTGCAAGGCGTTTCTGTGTTTTGATTATTTACATTAGAAGAATTAAGTGGTAGATTTCTACCTGTTACATGAGCGTAACTGACATTAGAAGAAGATGATGACGAGGTCGATTAGAAGACGAATTGGCAGGCGTACCTGTTTTTTGTTTTAAATCCGAAGAAATAAGTGCCTTAGAAGTATTAGGCGTGGCATTTGTATGTAAATTTAAGGTCGTTGATTTGACTTGTTGTCTGAGCGAACGAACGTTTAAAATTTTCCCCCAACAGGACATTTTGTAACCTGCATAACAGATTCCAATATATGTTTTCTTTTGAAACCATCGATACTTACAATCATTAATTACTCCTTTCATGGATTTGCTTATTTATATTACTAATTATAAAAAGGGATTCCCACATTGAACTGAACTACCCTAAGCCTACATTCAAAATCAAATTAAAACTGTTTCCAAATACCCCTCCCTGATGTCCAATCCTATGCCATTCCGACAGCAACCGTTAGCACCATCTAAGTGCGTTTCTCGTCGACCTGCACATTTCACGAGCGTCTTCCGAGTGACAGTTTCTACCCGGACTTCATTTGACTGAAAACAACCGACGAGGCACATGCAGAGGAGATTGATGGTAACTATTTCGAAGTGAAACGATTACATTTGTAAAGGTGATATTTCTTTAAAGGTGACTCGAAGAAACGCGTGTGGTCAAGTACGCCACTGTGCTTCCTGTGCGGCTGCCGGTTCCAGTTTGGAAGATAGTCTCGATCGATTTGTGTTTCACCGGGGTAGCAGTGTTTTTGACCGAGGACCAACTTTAAGAAAAAAAGTCCGGTCTACCAGTTCAGTTTGTGGAAGTGCCTCGAAGGCCAGAAGAAAAGCGTGTGGTCACTTACAAAACAGTGGATCCCGTTACGCTGTCGGTTCCAGTTTGGACGGTTACCTAGGAAGATCCCCACCAGTGCGGCGATTTATCGAAGAACGCCGTCGAAAAAAATTTGTTCTGGATCAGGTCCGTCGTCTAGTGAGTGCCATCGACCGCCATATTGGAGCGAACAATCACACACGAGGATATTCCGACGTCATCTCGATGTTCGTTGGTCCCGGTGTGTCGCTCTTGTGGACATACCAGAAAGACGGAGAAACAATCATACGTGTCGATATTCCGGTGAGATTGTAAAGATCAATCGGTCCACGTGTGCCATCTGTCGTAGGAAGATGACGAGACTGCCACGAGGTTCAGCTACGGTTTGACATTCCCACCATTTAAATCCCTAACCAACTCAACATAAATATGAATAAACTCCCATCTATCATGTGAATCATCCGTTATTTTATATATATAATTAGAATCAGTCCCTTCTGGGTTTTTCGGTCCGCTCAGAAAATATTGTATTCCTCCTGTGAGATAGTCCGCCCTGAGACGAATTTGGAAATTAAGTAAGAAATAACTTACAATTTCAAATAATTGGATTTATGATTTCCATCGCAATTTGAACATGAAAATTTATCAGTGGTTTCATTCATTGGACAAACGTCTTTCGAATGCGATTTACCACAATTCAAACACCGTATATGACAATTTTTGGTTCCATGGCCGAAGCCTTGGCAACGACGACATTGCGTTAAGTTTGCAATACCATTATGCCGTTTATAATGTTCCCAATGAATTTTAATGTGGGAAATGAGACTTTTACTTCCGGGAGAAAAGTAGAAAGCTCAATCCGGAATGCTTTGAAGTCGGAAATAATCACCGTCACTGGTGTTGTTGTTTCTTCCCAGAACGGGTATTTTGGAAGAATCTTCTTCTATGTCGCTACAATCGGATTCAGGAAGAATCTCGTAAATATTGTTATACGGCATAGAATCAACGGAAGGGAATTCCGTCCGTTGTCTTTTATTTTTACATTCAGATTCTATAAGATCGTGAATGTTATTAGAAAAATGATGAATAACGGATTGTGATTTATTCCGTATTGAATTATTTTTAGCCTTAGGCTTCTTGCCTTTCCGGTTGGACGCAGGCATTTTTGAAAAGAATGAAATTGGAAATTAAATTAACTAGGCTAAATTAGTCTTCGATTAGACTCCTAGTTTGGAAAAGTCTTGATAAAGACTGATTTTGTGGTAGTCTTAATAAAGACTGATTACTTCGAAGAATAGTTCTTTGAATAGCTAGCCTTAAAAAATGCTGAATAATTTCTTAGTCTTGAAAAAGCCTGATTATATTAAAATATCACTCTTTGTATAGTCTTGAGAAAGGCTGACTAATTGTTAGTCTTTAAAAAGACTGTTAGTGATTCAGGTAGCCTTGAAAAAGACTGAAGCCTTGAATCAATGAAACTCTAGGTAACCAGAAAAATATTTCCAGGAGCCAAGAGCTATACGCCTGCGGTGCGAACGACTGGTCAACACCGACTGAGAAATACGGATTATTTTCAGTGATTGAGTGCAGTGTAATACAGGCATTACCTATGGCTGGTTAGAAACCATAAGAACTTCTAATTTATTAATATAAGGGAGACATATTCGTGCAAGTTGTTTAAGACGGCTCAGACTAGTCAGTCATTTTATAACCAAACTAATAATTGACATTCTCGCATACAGCAAAATTGATCTTTCTTTGTTACAGACTAAAATCTTTGGCATGATGACAACTCTTCATCTAGCTGATTCCAACTATACATCAATTTATATGAGAACTAAAAAATATTCAATATTTATATGAGAACTGAATAAATATTCAAAAATCTTTTTTATATGGCATTACAACTGGCTTGTAAGAGGTTCACTAAAAATGTATATCAGTATATAAGTGAATGAATGTTTGATGGAATTATAGAAACATTTTGTTCACGCTTAGTGAGTATATATCAATAGTTTTTAGAATTTGTAAAATCGAAGATGACGGCTTTCGTTTTGTGGATATTTGTGGATCGCTATACAATTTGTGTTATCGAGACGGGTTTGACAAGTAAATTATCGAAATTGATCCCATATTCCTAACCTAAAATTTAGAAATCTTAGATGGCTGAAAACAATTTGTGGTGGATTTTTCATTTTTCGGTTCACCAAATGTTTAAGAATCCATTCAGATATATTCATACAAAATGATACGTTGATGTTTGTCAAAAAAAGTCCGTTCAATATCATTTGTGATGTGAGAATACCGGTGGATTCAATTAAATTCTAACTATTAAATGAATATTTCTCAGAGTCAAGAAAACATTTCTAGTAGTTCTTGTTTAAAACAATTAGGCAATCCATCACATCACTAGATTAAAAAGGTTCAGTGAGGCACCGATTCAAATTCTAGTAATCGAAAAGGTGCGAACTAACACACTTTACATAAATTATCACAACTGATCAATATTTGGAAGCGTGTCAGTTTTAATCGTATCATCGTCAATCCGATTATGTATCTGAATATACTCATACATATGTTTTCAATCTGCGATAATCAGGCTCTGTATAGCACGTCCAGGGTAACGTGCCACTTGAGCCGATGATGTAAGAATTTTTGTATGCAATAAAGTTGCATTTTTCCAGCCACCTTAAAAATTAAAGATATGAAAAAATCGATGTACACGACTGGGTGCTAAAAATATAAGCAAAAAACAATAACACATTGAAAAATTATAGTTAATATACACACAAAAGATACACATGCTGAAATTTGGTACTAAATTTTCTATTGAAGTACGTTTTGCTGAGTAGTGGAAAAAACTTGTTCAGTTAAACTGAACTAACGGATCTTAGCAACTATTTATCATATTCTAACTTCACATCGGAAGAAAATATGCTCGATACCAAAAGTGGGTCACAAAACGAGAAATTCGAAAACGTTCGATTCGTTTCCAGTGCAAACGATTATCAATCTTGGGTTTTATCTGCTGGTTCGGACTAGAAAAACAGATACAAAAACATATTCGCCTTGAGGCACTTATCAGCGCACATTCCGCCACACCGAGCGCAAAAACCCTTTACTCGCCTCATCACACTCGCGCTGCTGCTCCCTTTAACTATTTCTTGATTCACCACTGCTTTATTGCTTTTTCTATCGTTTTGTTGTATGTTTCATAGCTTGCTTTTCCTCTGCTAGTTTTAATCGGAACAACTTAGCGGCATTTCCAAGCGGTATTTTCATATGTTCCTGTTTCACACTCGTGAATTTCAACCAGTTCCCTATACATATTGGTGTGTTTGTCTATTTATGAGTTTTGATGTTGCTGATTAGATCTCTTCTGCATTAACATTATCAACATCATCGTCATCATCATCATCATCATCACTATCGGCATCTCAGCATCTACTCGATAAGTCGTCACGGGTCGCAAACACGTACTGTTCTGCATTCTTATTTCTCCCCTTAACACTCGTGACCTCCAGCAACACACAACGAAACACCCGGACTGGACTACACCTCTCCAGCCAGAGGAACCGGAATCATAAAATTCACGTTTCGTTTTTCCTTGCACTGGACCCACCCGCGCCCGTTTGTCCCCGCATGCAGTCACGGTCCACTCGCCATGCTCGGTTGTCCTCTTTTCTGACCAGAGCGTTGCAGAAACTGGGTACTGCAAAATTTGAATTCCTGGAGCCGGTCCAAGTTGAACCGTGAATCGAGACCCAAAAACCCCACCTCGGAATAGAGTCACTGCACTCTTGAAGAAACGGTGGCAAAATTGACACAAAGCAAAGATCACCTTTTTCTCCTTTCTCCGTTCCAGCGTCGGCAAATGGCACGGTCAGCAACACACGAAATTTACCGATTTTTTACACCCAATCAATACAATTTCGCGTGCACGTTTTTAAATTTCCTTACATCCGTAAGCACACCTTTCCGCCTTTCACTACTTTCTACCGATAAATTTCCACTTACACCAAAATATTCACCGCAAAAGTGTAAATCTTCCGACCAACGTCGACCGTCAAAACCTGGAAAACTAGAAACGATTCTCGCGAGCATCAAAACGCAACTGAGCCCCACCGTGCTGTGTGCTGAGTTGGCTGGGCTCCTCTTCAAATCTCACCAAGCAAAGAAGCACAGAAAAGAGAGCGACGAATGAACATCGTCAAGGGGAAAAGATAACAAAAGCACAACAATCGCAAGTTGTGAGTGAATCCGGCGAATCCGAAACCGACAAGGCTCTCCAGACATCTACTGGGTGGAAAATTGTACAAACGATTTGCTGGGTACCAAAATACGCGAGAGCGCAGAAAGAGAGAGTCTTTTCAGTCGCTGAGTAAAAATAGAAATGTACTCTGGATTTTCAGAATGACAAAGCGTGAGCGGTGGTCACTCACTGCAATTCATGCTGCTACAGTTTGTCGTACCTAAATGACGACACATTTTTGCAGATAAACAATATATGGCATTTTTTAACAAATTTGAATAAAAGCGTAAGATTGTCACAGTGAAATGTTACCAATATATTTTGGCACCAATGAATCAAGCTTTTCAGTACAAAAAAGCAGTGATGTTGCCGCAATATGCAGTTTATGGTGCACGTTGCAAGTTTTAGATTAAAAATTGAGTTTGTCATATTATCATAGCTCTGCTCAAATACATCTGTGGTATCTACAAAAAGTCGATTATTGTAAAATGTTGAAGTAAATTGATCGGAAAGAAAAATTTCTGTATTTTGCATCTTCTGCGCGCAAATTCGCAAGATGAAACAATATTGGTCTATGGTTCTGGTTATTATTCTGTATTTTAATAACAGCAATGCTTTCTCATCATCTAAGGGTTTTAGTTACGCATGTAACGGATTTGTGAGAGTAGCACATGCTTAATTTCAGTGCTAAAGCAGTTCGAATTAAATTACTATTCCTACTAGAAAATGACATTGCATTGACAATGGTCAACCGCCTTTTGCTCAGCCTACTTGTATTAGATTCACAGTCTCGCTCAACCGCAAAGGAGAACGACGATAAGAGTGAAATCTCAAAATCCCGAAACCGAAATTTTAGATCCTGAATCTTCTAAGCTTGATCGAAAGCCTCATAGTAGCTTTCAAATTAAATCGAAATCAGCTCAGCTAAAGACTGTCCCAGAAAGTATAGACGCACTTTGATTTCACTGTAATTAATTCACAAGTGTTAGATATTCAAATTTTATTCGATATACTGATAATATTAGACTACAACAACAGAATATTATTCTCAACATTTGCTACTTAGCCATTGTAGAATAGCCGACGCACCTTCTTGCGAACGTTCCTCATTAAATTCCGTACAGACTTGACACTTTTCTCCAATCTTTTTCGAACTGTTGGATGGTTTCGGATGCCGAGACATGTTTCCTAAGATGTGCCTTCGTTAATGCCCAAAAATTCTCAATTGGTTTTGGGACGAAAGTGACATTTTTGGTAGTATACCATTCTACCGTTGATTTCGTGTAGTGGCAAGAAGCAAGATCTGGCCAGAAGACAACAGGATCCTTGTGGCTTCGAATCATGGGTAGAAGTCGTTTTTGTAAACATTCCTTGATGTTTATTTTGCTGTTCATTGAAGCCATGGTGATGAAGGGTTTCTAAATCTTACCGCAGCTACAAATTGCTTGCCAGATCGTAGCTTTCTTACCAAATTTTTCGACTTCAATCGATGTCTCGGACTGGTTTAACACTTGCCCTTCTCGCACCGTATAATATTGTGGTCCCGGCAAGGATTTATAATCGAGTTTCACGTAGATTTCAACGTCCATGATTATGCAGTTCAAATTTCCAGCAATAATCGTATTGTACAGCTTTCGAATCCTCGGCCTGATCGATGCTTCTTGTTTCGGACGATGCTTCTTGTTTCGGCCTACGCACCATTTGTACACAATTTTTCGACGTTGTTCTGCTGAAAGTCCACGCATTTCGAAACAAACTAATGAAAACGAATAAACAAGTAAAATGCTACCAACATATTTTGGCACCAATGAATCAAGCTTTTCAGTACAAAAAAGCAGTGATGTTGACACAATACAGCAATGCATTCTTATCATCTAAGGGTTTTAGTTATGCATGTAACGGATTTGTGAGAGTAGCACATGCTTAATTTCAGTGCTAAAGCAGTTCGAATTAAATGACTATCCCTACTAGAAAATGACATTGCATTGACAATGGTCAACCGCCTACTTGTATTAGATTCACAGTCTCGCTCACACACATACAGAAAAGTTTTATAACCGCAAAGGTGAACGACGATAAGAGTCAAAATCCCGGAACCGGAAGTTTCAATCCTGAATCTTCTAAGCTTGATCGAAACAAACTAATGAAAACGAATAAACAACTGCAGTGGTTAGAGAAGAGTGTAAACAACAGGAAGCAGCCATAAATATTGACAGATTCTGAACCATTGCGAAATAGCAGCGGTTTTTGGTTGTGTCCATACTTTCTAGGACAGTCTTCATTTGTAAGGTAAGGGCTCAACATTTCATCTCATTTGTAAGAATGTCGCCTCAAAATCCCGATTTAAGCACTAAAATCACTATAACTTTTTCATATTACTGCTTCATTCGCCTTGCTCTACGATGAGAATTGATTCACATTTTATGAAAATTTAACTAATATTCCTGAAACAGCTAAAAACATATATGATGTGTTCACTACTCTGCCCCCTATTTCATCTCAATGGATTTTTGTCCATCCTATCGTTTCCGTTACCTTTCGTTTTAAATTAAAAATTTTACTGTAAAGTTAATTTGGTGAACTTTGAATAAAAACAAAAAAAGAATTGTAACTATTTAGGCATTAGCCCTTCATAAAACAAAATGCAGAGCCAGAGATGTCATTCATACAGATTTATCTGTATTGTATATATTTTTGCGTTCACATATTGATTTAAATCAAAGTGCAGATTTTATACAGATTTCTTAAATTTAATACAGGTTCATAAAAAGTGAGAAGTAAAAAATTAGACTTTTCTCTCTGAATATCTATTAGTATTTGATTGGAGTGATTCTTTAAAAGTTTATTAATCAACGGACAAATCACATGTTAAAGTGGAAATCTTTTATGCAAATAATTGATTATGATTAACACCATTTTATTAGTGAAGAGCAGATATAGACTTTCTATGCAAAGTAATACATATTTTCTATGAAAATATCTGGCATCGCTGTGCACAGCCGATGAAACACACACACTTCGCAGCGTTATGTTGACGTATAGCGGTATGAAACCAGTGCTACTAGATTTGCCACAATGGTTATTTCAATAGTATTTAACACTCTCTTTCTGGCAATATTCGAAGCCGAAACAGTTTTTTTGAAATATTAATATCAATAATATAATTTAAAAAACATACTTTTTGATGATAATTTGAAGAATAAAAACAACTTGGCAACTTTGTGATATCTTGGCAACTTTGTGAAACCAAATGAGATGAAAACAAATCGCAATCAAGTGAACTAAGTGAAAAACTTTCATCTCATATTTTTGAAGACTTTTATTGCTTGTCGGGTAATTTTAGAAGTCTTTAATCGTTAACTAAACAAGTGGCAAGTGAACATTACTAATTATGAAGTCATCCAGCATTCAATGGTAGTGTAATTGTGCGAATATTGATCATGTTTTAAGACGAATCGATTGGTAGATAATCAGAAACATGACGACCTGTAAATCTTGAGACGAAATTGTGTCCTAAATTGAAAAGTTCTCATATAGAAAGGTTATGCAATCACTGTGAAAACCGACTTTTGAACCAAGGCCCGGAGGGCCGAGTGTCATATACCATTCGACTCAGTTCGTCGAGTACGCAAAATGTCTGTGTGTGTATGTGTGTGTGTGTATGTGTGTGTGTGTGTGTGTGTGTGTGTATGTGCGTATGTGTGTATGTAACGTTTTTTAGAACTAACTTTTCTCGGAGATGGCTGAACCGATTTTCACAAACTTAGATTCAAATGAAAGGTCTTGTGGTCCCATACAAAATTCCTGAATATTATTTGGATCCGACTTCCGGTTCGAGAGTTATGGGGTAAAATGTGCAAAAAAAATAAAATATGTGTTTTAACTTTTCTCATAGATGACGCGACCGATTTTCACAAACTTAGGTTCAAATGAAAGGTCCTGTGGTCCGATGCGTCATTCCTGAATTTCATGCGGATCCGACTTCCGGATCCGGAAATATAGGGTAAAGTGTGTTAAAAATTGTACACCATCACTGAAAATAGGGAAAAACCTTAAAAAAATTTTAAATCGACCTCAAATCTTTTCCCATTTGATGGTTTTTATCAGTAGACGGTCAAACAAACCGATTTCGGTTATTCTTTTAAGAATCGAAGAAAAAAATTTTTTTTCGCCTTTTTGCCTTTCTCATATAGAAAGGTTATGCAATCACTGTGAAAACCGACTTTTGAACCGAGGCCCGGAGGGCCGAGTGTCATATACCATTCAACTCAGTTCGTCGAGTACGCAAAATGTCTGTGTGTGTATGTGTGTGTATGGGTGTGTGTATGTGCGTATGTGTGTATGTAACGTTTTTTGCACTAGCTTTTCTCGGAGAAGGCTAAACCGATTTTCACAAACTCAGATTCAAATGAAAGGTCTTGTGGTCCCATACAAAATTCCTGAATATTATTTGGATCCGACTTCCGGTTCCGGAATTATGGGGTAAAATGTGCAAAAAATTGTGAAAATAAGTGCACTAACTTTTCTCAGAGATGGCTGAACCGATTTTCACAAACTTAGATTCAAATAAAAGGTCTTGAGGTCCCATAAAAATTCCTGAATATTATTTGGATCCGACTTCCGGTTCGGGAGTGATGGGGTAAAATGTGCAAAAAAAAGAAAATATGTGTTCTAACTTTTCTCATAGATGGCGCGACCGATTTTCACAAACTTAGGTTCAAATGAAAGGTCCTGTTGTCCCATGCGTTATTCCTGAATTTCATGCGGATCCGACTTCCGGATCCGGAAATATAGGGTAAAGTGTGTTAAAAATTGTATACCATCACTGAAAATGGGTAAAAACCTTAAATAAATTTCTAAATCGACCTCAAATCTTTTCCAATTTGATGGTTTTTATCAAACAAACCGATTTCGGTTATTCTTTAAAGAATCGAAGAAAATTTTTTTGGCCTTTCTCATATAGAAAGGTTATGCAATCACTGTGAAAACCGACTTTTGAACCGAGGCCCGGAGGGCCGAATGTCCTATACCATTCGACTCAGTTCGCCGAGTACGCAAAATGTCTGTGTGTGCATGTGTGTATGTGTGTGTATGTGCATTAACTTTTCTCGGAGATGGCTGAACCGATTTTCACAAACTCAGATTCAAATGAAAATTCTCGTGATCCCATACAAAATTCCAGAATATTATTCGCATCCGACTTTTAAGAATCGAAGAAAAATAATTTTGAAGAATTTCACAGTATTATATATGATAGTATGATTGATATGAGAAAGGCATCATTACACCACTAGGTGGATTAAAACAGGTTTTTTCTGCACCAATACCACTGGTGTAGCACACATCAAAAGATCGGTGTAGCTCTGTGCAATAGAATCGTTTATTGTAGTCAAGGGTTACTGTCATTTTTGTTTGTTTATTTTTTATCCCTCCACACTGAGTAGCATCCTCACCACACATATTCAATATTAATAACCCAAACAACCTTAATCAAGCTTATGATTGATTGCGTAGCTCGTGAGTAACAAGGAAACCCACTAAATGGTGAAAAAATTCCGAAAGCGTCGATGCTGAGTCAGACAAAAGCGAAACATGGTCGGTTTTGTTAATTTCGATGTCCTCAAATCAAGTACAGTAATTTAGTATTATAATCACTGCGTTAACGGAATTAGTTGATCATTATCAAGACACACAATTCCAGCCTGGGGTTTCACGCATAGAATCAGAATTTCTTTCAACCATTAGTGGATCGTTAAAGCTGCCATTTCAAAGGGTAATTTTGTTAGTCTGCTGAAAGATGACCATCTTAGGAAATCACAACCCCACACAAACGAAGACATTTCGATTTCAACGATATATGGACGATGGAAAAGAAATGATGTAATAATTTTATTCCATTGTTCGGTCTGGAATTCGTAAACGGTCAAAGACAATTTTGTTAAAAAAAAATCTGGCTTTCAGCAAAATTGATTAAATCAATTAAATCTAAGTGCGACTACGAATAATAGTTTGCTGCTGAAGTTTAAAACTCTAATTGCAACATCCGGAGCCGTTGCATAGATAAGCAAATATTTACACTCTTGTTTCAAACCTGTTTACACTATGGTGGCCGCGACCGGGTAATTCATCCACTTGCACAACCAGTGCAAAATATCCTCCCGCACTTTCCCACCATTCATTCGGGATGAAAGATTTCCAACAATGGATATTTGTGCCAGCACACGGACAAAAGATTGTACTTTCCTTCGCTTGCAACAACTGAATATCAACAAAGATGTAATTATCGGTTGTTGGACGAGCTGAAGAATTTAAATGAAGATAACAAAAGAAAAGAAAAACGAGAAACGAACAAACTTTCGTGCCTGATGGGTAGCAGCCAAACAGCCCTACAAATGTTCCAGGGTGAGAACTCAAGCGATAAGTAAATGCTTTCCCAGCCGTCGCCTCGGTTGTAGTCGTCGTCGTTTTCGTCGTCGTCGTCGTCGCCATCGTGATTATCATCATCAAGGGAACATTGGATAGTACAGTGCTTTCTAACCGGGTCATAGGCATCGGTTGAACTTGCTCTACCACTTAGTTCTGTGCTTTTTCCGAAGCCCGCTTGCACGGTCAGGAATCCGCTGATGGAACGGATGGAAAACTGATTTTCTCCGCACAACATTAGAGGTTAATGATGATGCAAAATAGCAGACTTGTTAATCGTATAATCATACTCTGATTCAGGTTCAATGTAGACCGTCTTGTACATAATTAATCAACGTACATGAGGGCAAAACATGCGAATGGTCGATGGTTTACAAACCTGGCGAAAAGGCGCCTCATCCACTATATTGACAATATAAAACGAATTCTGACAGGCTCGTGTGCAGAAATCATTAAAGCGGTGGGGGGGGGGGGGGCGGTTCAAATTATATCAGTTTAAAAATTGATAAAAAATTGACAAAAAATATGAATTGTCAAGTTTTTTGCACTTTAATATAATAAGTACTCCATTGTTCATGAAACTTAATTTAAAAAAAATTCTTCATGGGGGGGGGGGGGTTAAAACCACCCCCCCCCCCTACACACGGGCCTGGCTGAAAATAATATATCGTTAAACTTAAAAAAGTCAGTTTGCTTTCCTACCTCGTCCGAGACAGTTAAATAATTCACAAAATAAATCACTTATGGTTTGAAAGACAGAAAACAAAAAAAAATACAGTTAAAGACTGTCCCAGAAAGTATGAACGCACTTTGATTTCGCTGTAAATAATTCACTAGTGTTAGATATCCAAATTTTATTCGATATACTGATAATATTAGACTACAACAACAGAATATTATTCTCAACATCTACTACTTAGCCATTGTAAGTAGTAAATGTTGCGCACCATTGTAAGTAGTAAATGTTGGCGCACCTTCTTGCGAACGTTCCTCATTAAATTCCGTACAGGCTTTTTAGCGACAAGTTTGGACATTTTTTCAAATCTTTTTCGAACTGTTGAACGGTTTCGGCTGCCGAGACATGTTTCCTAAGATGTGCCTTCGTTAATGCCCAAAATTCCTCAATTGGTCGAAGTTGTGGGCAATTTGGTGGATTCATGTCTTTTGGGACGAAAGTGACATTTTTGGTTGTATACCATTCTAACGTTGATTTCGAGTAGTGGCAAGAAGCAAGATCTAGCCAGAAGACAACAGGATCCTTGTGGCTTCGAATCATGGGTAGAAGTCGTTTTTGTAAACATTCCTTGATGTATATTTCGCTGTTCATTGAAGCAGTGGTGATGAAGGGTTTCGAAATCTTACCGCAGCTACAAATTGCTTGCCAGACCATAGCTTTCTTACCAAATTTTTCAACTTCAATCGATGTCTCGGAGTGGTTTGACACTTGCCCTTCTCGCACCGTATAATATTGTGGTCCCGGTAAGGATTTGTAATCGAATTTCACGTAGGTTTCGTCGTCCATGATTCTTGTTTCGGACTACTTGGTTTTGGTTGTTTCTGCTTCTTATAGGTTCGAAGATTCAAACGATCTTTAGCACGAAGAACATTTGACTTCGAAGTGCTCACTTTTTTGGTCACATCCCGAACTGAAACCTCCTTCTTTTGCTCGAACGCCTTCAGTATACGTTTATCCAACTGAGGGTTAGCAGGACCTTTTTTTACCCGTTTTCGGTTTATCCTCAAAGGTCCTGATTGCATTTTGCACGGCTTTTCAACTTACTCCTTATATTTTTTCTATCTTTCGCAGTGACAGTCCGCGTTCTGTGCACCATTTGTATACAATTTCTCGACGTTGTTCTGCTGAAAGTTCACGCATTTCGAAACAAATTAATAAAACCCTCCTTAATCCACCTAGTGGTGTGATAATGCCTTTCTCTTCTTTCATAACAGTCTCATGAAAATGTATTTCATAATTTTGTTAAATAATTTCGGATACTAATTTCGAAACTAATTCATTCAGATTGATTCGAGTAGTTCACAAAAGCATGCTTCAGTGTTTATGTCACACAGTCAGCATCATTTTTCCAAATTAGTGCTTGACATTTGCGTTGCCTATTTGTAATCAGTGATGCTAATCTAAAGAAATCCTTCTTAGTCCACTTAGTGGAATTTTCATATATCTTGAAAAATCACCATAGGGGGGAGTACATGAAATTTTCGAAATCGAAAAAAAATTTTTGATGCCAAAAGGCTTAGAATTGCATGAAACGTCGAGATTTAGTGTCATCTCGAAAAAAAAATTTTTTGAAAAAGTCGACTTTTTGGGAAAACTATGAAAATTTTTCAAGTCCCAGAAAGTTGATTTTTTTAAAAAAAATTTTTTTTCGAGATAACACTAAATTTCGATGTTTCATGCAGTTTTAAGAGTTTCGGCATCAAAAAAAATTTCGATTTTGGAAATTTCATGTACTCCCCCCTATGGTGCTTTTTCAAGGTCGAAAATTGTCAAACCTTTACCACCGGGCAGCACCCCTTACGCATGTCCGATTTAGGTCAAATTTTGCATGAAGGCTTTTTTCGAAGTGCTTAAACTTTTTAGCACTAGAACTTAACGAAAATAGAGGTGATCCTAAAATTTTGGCACCCATATATTTACATATAAGAGCGGTAAAAATCAATGTGTTTTGTCGGTTACGTCACTTATACCATCATATATCTGGAACCAAAAGTCACAACCATTTGATCTTCGAACTTGATCAATGGCCCGACAGTAGCTTTCAAACGAGCCCAAGTTTGTTAAAATCGGTTCAGTTATCTCTGAGAAAATTGAGCGCGTTCAAATACAACGCTTTTTGTCGGTTACGTCACTTATACAATCATATCTCCGGAACCAAAAGTCACAGCCATTTGATCTTCGAACTTGATCAATGGCCCGATAGTACCTTTCAAACGAGCCCAAGTTTGTTAAAATCGGTTCAGCCATCTCTGAGAAAATTGAGCGCGTTCAAATTCAACGCCTTTTGTCGGTTACGTCACTTATACAATCATATCTCCGAAACCAAAAGTCACAGCCATTTGATCTTCGAACTTGATCAATGGCCCGACAGTAGCTTTCAAACGAGCCCAAGTTTGTTAAAATCGGTTCAGCCATCTCTGAGAAAATTGAGCGCGTTCAAATATCTTCTAAAAGTGCACACACACACACACACACATACACACACACACACACACACACACACACACACACACACACACATACACACAGACATTTTCCGATCTCGTCGAACTGAGTCGAATGGTATATAACACTATGGGTCTCCGAGGCTCCGTTCGAAAGTCGGTTTTTCCAGCAATTCTAATACCTTTCTATAGAGAAAGGCAAAACGAATAAACAACTGCACAAGTGGTTAGAGAAGAGTGTAAACAACAGAACGCAGCCATTAAATTTGACAGATTCTAAACCATTGCGAAAATTTTAGGTTGCGTCCATACTTTCTGGGACAGTCTTTATGACAATAGAACGATTTCGAGATAAGTCAACCTTACGAACAAAAGGTATCCCCACAAATACGTCATTTTTAGCTTCGAAAGGGATCGCTTTCAATTTTCGGAACAAGAAATTGAAACCTTCCTTAAGAAGTAAATGCATCTCGATTTAATGAAGGTGCATTTGCTACAACTGAATACAACGAATAATGTTATATGCATTAAATTTTGTAAGAAGTGCAAATCGATTGAATTAGCTAAAGACAATATACGATATGCATACAAATATCAAGTACAGCATAATAATATATAAAGAAGATGATCTTATAGACGTGCGTGTTCATGATCTGCCCCTAGCCGATAAAAATTTGTATATTCAAGACACCATGCACGGAGCGATTCTTTCGGATAAGTAGTGCGGAAGAATCGTTTCTCCGGTAAGCACGTTTGCGCTTAAAGAAACCTATACCTATGTGACTCTCGATCGGTACACAACGATTCCATGTAAATCGCTTGTCACCTACGACCATGAACTGGTCACATGTTCGGAAATCTACACCCAAGACAATGGTACTTCTTCCAACCAATACCAGTACTTCTGAGGCAGAACTTATTGAAACCCGACCGGCATTACTCGGGTTCGGGTACAGAAAAAGATATGTTTGTTGGGTTCGGGTCGAGTACGGGTAAAATTTTTTATATTTTTATCGGGTAAGGGTCGGATTCGGGATTGGAAGAAAAATTAATCCCGGGTTCGGGTTTGAATCTCAGTAGGATGGGATACAGAGGGACTGAACAATGGTCCTGGAGTAACCTGAAAATCGACATTTCGTTAACAAGCAATTTTACTCTGTTAAATCCGAAGTCCTATGATATCGTTAAGGAAAATCAACATAGCTGAAAAAATAGATTTAAAAGTTTGTGGGATGAATTCAGCATTTCCCAATTTTATGTTTAATACTCTGAAGCTACTAATAAATTATACTACTTCAATTTTAAACAAAACACAGTCATTTGGAGCATCTACTCTTGCCATGATCTTCTTGACATGACTTTACGAAACACCGAATTACTTTGGAGCCGAACATGAAGGATAATTTTTTTGCTGGTATCATTCTGACAACACTGTTTTTGACACGTGTGAATCGTGTCTTGTGTCATTTGGTCTATAATTTAATCATGAGTAGGTGCTAGAAAAGCTGGAGGAAGATCCACATTTTTTATCGAAAAATTGTGTTCAGCGACGAAGTTCATTTTCGGTTGAATGAATACGTCAACACTGTTTGAAGTGGATTATGGGTCGATGGTATTATTTGTATAGTTATTATAGTTTCATAATCATTTGTTAGCTAGGGACTTGAGCTTTCCATTGATGTATATAATAATAATGTAAGTGCATAATTTTCACTTAGTCAGAAGTTATAAGCTTAAAGTAACCCAACACTCTCCTCTACCTCTTAAAAAATCACCTTTTATTTGGAGCCTGAAGTATTGAGCATTGCCTTGCAATAACAGTACCATAAATTGAAAAATCAATGCAATTTAATCTTCATTCACATTTTTTCATTGAAATTAAAGTTATTTCATATTAACATTACTTTATAAATGTATTGAAAAGTAATAATATTACTTATTGTGTGTTTGAAAGCCAAATCCTACCAAAACAGAATGGTAGCTTTGAGTGCTTTGAATAGTGATAAAATGCGTTCTTTTTTCTTCAGGTGCTCTGTTTTCTAAATCTCTAGTTTATAGGCTCAACTCAAATGAAAACTTTAGTTATTTATCCACAGTTGTAAATTGCTTGCCAAATCGAACCAAATCAGCAAAACTTTGCGCATATGGAGTACTGGGTTCGCTCGAATTATCTTTCAATGCAGAATCAGATCGTAAGTTCTACTAGGACGCTTACTTGCGAACAAAAGATTTTCGTTCACGGAATCGTTTGCGTACACTGCACACTGCTAGGCAGTGTGTGAATAGAGGTTTACGTTCACTATTACAAGACAAGAAGGATAGATAGAACATGTACCTAAAACATAATAACATTGAAAAACAAAAACTGTTTTCAACCAGTTCCGATGACTTCATTCTACGCACTATCAAATTTCTGTAAATAATACGAAAAGTTTGAAAATTTACAGGTCGATTAAACACATTCGAGTTAATCGACTGTCAAAATGGTACTGTCAACTAGCGAAGCGTCAGCTTAGAATGATTCGAACTCGTTGAGTCGATCTGTTAGCTATATGTTCGAAACTAAATCATTTACCGAATTTAACCAAATGATTAGCAATTCCAAACAAGAGACGACTTGGAACTGTTCAGCTTGACTGCTTCAACAGTTTCAACGAATGTACAAATTTCCTGACCTTTAAAAATAACTTTCCCAACTTTGAGTCAACTGGTTTGTTACCGTTCATCGTTGCATACAAGGACTCACAAAATCAGTCGCCCAGTGCAAACTCAAAGGAAACGTTCGCCGGTGGCACCATATCATATAGACTCGTTTTTATCTGCACTTTCCAAGTTGCATCATAACAGTAAATCAGTGCATCATCATCTACCATCACCAGCATCACGGCCGAGGAACATTCGCCTGCTGAGGCTCGTTTTCGTGCTCGTTTATTGTTTCGCTCATCCTCAGATAAGTGAATTACCGCTTCTCGTCTGCAGCTTACTTTCCATTAGGTGCATAAACTTCAAGTAGACTAATATTTCGGGTTCGTTTGTGCATTTGAGCAAAACTTAATTCGAACTTGTTCTTTGGGAGAAGCTTTACTCTGTAGAAATGTGGCATAGCAAAAGAAACCATAAATATGTTCTGTGATATGGGTAGAAGTGGTTATTCATAAACGATTTTCTAATTGGAGGTATCGTGAGGAATAAAAATATCTTTGTGAACTAGGAAATTTTTATGAGTCAACTTTGTTTTCGTTCTCGAATCATGCACTAACATTCCATGGACATTTTGTATTCTTGTAGATTTCGTCTCGTCCCTGATTATCTACAAACGTCAAGTTGTCAAAAAACTGAAAATTTTAACATATAACTTCGTATAACTCGAGAAGTAAACCATCCGATCTAAAAAGCGTTCCGGTAGAATTTGCGATGTGATCTTTCATTTGCGACTAGTTTGATTAAAATCGGTCCAGTCATCTCGACCACTTTAATGACAACACACATACAGACAAACACACACACGGGCATTTGCTCAGTTCATCGAGCTGAATCGATTGGTATATGATTGGCTCCCGGGCCTCGGAAAATGTCCTATCTATGAATAAGGTAAAATGAGCAAAGCCGCATTCAATCTCAAGTTGAATCAATGAAATCCAGCCATCAAGTAAAACTAAGTTACTGTAGAGTACTTTTTAGATACGACCATATGGACACAACATTAACCTATTTAACTTATGTCGTTTTCGCTTGGTGCCAAACCTAACCCAGTTACCGCCCTAACTGCTATCAAACTGTTTGTTTGAAGCCAGTTACGAACCAAGTTTCAACGTCAGAGAACTGAAAATCGAGGTGCGAACCCAACACAGTTTCGTGAAAAGTGTTTGATAAAAATATCCTGGGTCAGTTTCAGTTTTCTCAAGCGAAAACGACATTATTGATGATAGTTCCTGCACGAAACCTAACCAGTTTCGAAGCTTCACAACATTAATTATAATTATGAAGATAACAATGATTCAAATTAAGGAATATCACTGCAATTTACTAGAAAATGTTTTAAAAATTTACTTTTCTAAAACTTTGACACGAGGGAAAACATTTTGTACGCACACGCGCACGCCTGCTGCGATTGTTGTGATTGAAAATGTCCTGGTAAACAAAAATGCATAGTTTATCCCGCATACGCATGGCTGCCAGATGGCTGACTAAACTCTGCCAGCTGGAAAAATATGGCTGGCAGACATTCGGGTGACCGACTGCCTCACCGCTGCCAGATATACAACTCAAACGATACAACCGTATCCACCAGAATTTTTCCACATTGAAAACTCTCGGCTAACTTAGATACAGGTGACTTTGTTTTGTCAAATTGGATTTGACAACCGTCACTGAATCAATTTTGGTAGCCGTCTGGTGGCCATGGCTGACCAGGTAGCCAAAACGCTATGCGGGATGGAGGGATTCATATTTCAAATTTCATATTTCTCGGTTAATTTTTCAAAAGGGCGTATAAGCAAGTGACAGTTTCTCTTTGCTTACTTTCTCTTCTATTAATTACCAAGCGGTTTCCACGTTTATCACTCAACTCTTTGCATGAAATGATACCCGAGACTTTCGACTTTCAAACAGAATAGTGATATCAAAGAAAATCTTTTTAATCACATCACAATAATCGAAAGAGAGAATGATTAAAGAGAAACTGTCACTTGCTTGTACGCCCTTTTGAAAAATTAACCGAGATTTGTTTGTTTACCAGATTGATACTATTTTATACCCAAAATTTAGTCTTATTGACCAGGAGTTCTTGGGATTGTTGGATCAAACTAAAAGGCGCAGATTTCGAAAACCAATTATATTTTGTTCGAACTACATTTTAGAAGAATACTTTCAAGGGGGAAAACTCTGACTATGATTTCCATGTTGACAAAGTGAAAAACAATTTTTAATACTGTTGTATGCAATTGTTTCATTGCTAGATGAACATAACTTACAACCATAAACCATTCCAATCAGTTCGTCGAGATCAGCAAATGTTTGTGACAAATAATTTCACTCAATTTTCTCGGAAATTGCTTAACCGATTTCTACAAACTTAGACTCATATTCTAAAGTCCTAAGCTCCCATACAAGGTTCTTGAATTTCGCTTGGATCCGACCTCTGGTTCCGCAACTACAGGATGATATGTGTAACGAAATTAAAATAACTCACATCTAGAATTTAAATGAAAAGTCTTAAGATTCCATAAAAGTCGTCGATAAAAGTTTCTTGGTTTTTATCAGATTAGTGTAAAAATGTCGATTTCACATAAACGAATCGGGTTTATCGGGTTTGTAGATTTTGATAGTTGGTGACCAAATGAACTTGTTTTAGTTTTACCGGTACTCGATTTTCAATCCCAGAGGTCATACCCGTAAAATTTTATTTGGAACGCACTATGATTTCTCAAAGATGGCTACACTGGTTTTCAAAATTTTCGAATCGAATAAAATGGTTTACAATCCTTTAGGTGAATTTAGCTGACTTTTACTACACCGATTTTCGAATTCCGGTTCCGAATCAAAGCGAGAATAGAGGAACTCAATGTTCAAATAAAGGCCAAAACGAATTTCATCAGCCAAAATCAAATTAATATAAAATTAAATTAAATTTCGCACGTTCAGGTTCAAATGATTAGTTTTATGGTTTTATTCAATCGCGCTGTCAGATCTGGATCAACTTTTCGGAAACTTTTTAAAGAATTTCAAGATCTTATATTTACATTTTAGTTTGTAAAAATCGGTTGAAAAATCTAAGAGAAAATTGAGTGCGCATTTTGCTCATACATTTGCACATATTATCTTGTAATTCCGGAACCGAAAGTCAGATACAGATGAAATTCAGTGGCAAGCTATGGAACCATGAGACATTTCGTTTGAATCTAAGTTTGTGAAAATTGGTTCAGCCATCTCTGAGTAAAGTGAGTGACAATGTTTTCCAGTTTTTGCCTTTCTTATATGCAATAGCTGTGAAAACCATATATCATTCGACTCAGTTCCTCGAGACCACAAAATGTCTGTTTGTGTGTATGTATGTGACAAATAATGTCGCTCAATTTGCTCAGAAATTACTAAACCGATTTTTACAACCTAAGAATCAAATAAATGGTCTAAAAATCTTAATTCTTTAAAAAGTTTACGAAAAGTTGATCCAGATTCGACTTCCGGTTCCGGTATTACAGTGCGATTAGTGAAAAATCTCAATTTCATGAGTATTTTTTCACAATCGATGGCGAAAAGAGGTGCACATTGTTCTAAAACTTACTGCTAAATTTATCTAGTTTGCAGATGTTGTTTGTTAGTGAATATATAAAACTACTTTGGGACTACTAGTCCCCGGTTTTCGCTTCCGAAAGCACCGATAGTAGTGAAGTAAAAACTTCAAAACCGGAACTCACTTCAATTGCTCAGCAACGGTTAAACCGATTTCCTCGAATCATGATTAAAATTAAAGCTCTCGTTTTTAAATATACTGTGTAATTTCATCCAGATCCAACTTCTGGTTCCGAAATTATAGGGCGATGAGTTTCAAAACATTCAAATCGGCATTCTCATATAAAAAGTTTATGCAATCACTTGGAAAATTGGCCCGGAATGCTAAGTGTGTTTTTTTTGTGTCAAATAATGTCACTCATAAAATATAATATCTCATAGTCCCATAGGTTGCTATTGAATTTCATCATACTTTCATAGGGTAAAATGTGTTTAAAATTGCACACCGTCATTTAGAGCGATGATGCAAAAGAGGGAAAAATTCCAATAAATTTAACTCAAAACTGATTTAATTTTTAGGCTGTATTAGTTACTTACTAAATGAACCTACTTCGGCTATACTGGTTCCAAGTTCTCGGTTCTAGAAGTACCAGAAATAGTGGTCTAAAACTCTAAAACATATATCTTTCATATGATAGTGAACAAATTGGAAATGATTCCTCATACCCATCTAAATCAGAAACTCCGATGATTAGTCGTTGTCCTTCCGTAAAGTAGGAGAAGCATCAACATGTCACTTACTTCCGTATCCTTTTACCATTCCTGTGAACGATGAGGATGGAGGCGGCCGGCAATAGTAACTATCATGTTATTGACGTGTTCAATTTGAGTTAGAATTGTATCAACTTCTAGTTTCATTTCTCAAGCAAATTTTATTACTTAATCAGCAGAAAACATGATTGCATCAGTATGTAATCTATCAATTAATAAAAACATTGCTGACCAATTACTATAATAACAAAAATATTTATAGGTAATCCGGCCGAAATGTACTACCAAATCACCAATTTCCACCGCTTTAAGTTTCGCTTGAGAAAACTGAAACCGACCAAGGGTAGTTTCATCAAACAAACACTTTTCACGAAACTGTATTGGGTTCGCACTTGTCAACGGAAGTTTGAGCAAACCTGATATAAAAACCAGGTTCGAAACTTACTCAATTTCCAGTTCAACGACGTTGAAACTAGGTCCAAAACCAGCTTCAAACAAACGGTTTGGCAGCAGTTAGGGTGGAAACTGGGTTAGGTTTTGCATCAAGCGATAACGACAATACTATGTTCACACTCTGATTCCATGCTTTAAGCGATATAACACGTTTTATTTTTGCGTTATTTCATATTCCGAAACGTCACCAAATACAAATTATAATACGGAATACTTCGACAAATTTTCAAGGACACATTTTGCATCGTGCGGTACACTGTCATGGTACACTGTCAGAGTGACAATGTACTTTAACGAGTTTTCTATAAAACTAGCAACACTGAAGGGTAAGAACAAGTTCACCATAGTTACTGTTTATTGTAGTGAAAAATAAACTTGAACTATGATGTTGTGTATGAGATATGGTGAGAATTTTAATTGTATGCATTCCTATTATTAACGTTCTGTTACTTGCAGGGTTTAACAGTTTATTTACCTATAGATCAGTTTTGGAGAGCACTTTTGGAAACACACTGAAATGTTACTTAAGAAAAACTATCATGGGAACCGACAAATGCAAAACTGATTTCCTAGCACAGATTAATCAGACGCTAGCAATGTTCTTAAAACGGGCAGAATGGTTATGTAATTCTCAAGCGAATCATTGTCTCCAATAATATCCACATCCGTTTTGAAACCAATTTATAAGAATCAAATGCCTATTGATTTTTCTGCAAGTGACTATTACAATAATCTCAAAACGTACACATTTGGCATATTATCACTTTATTTACCCGTAGTTAGCAGTTCAATGGAAATCGTTCAAATGCTAGGCTGACTCACGGATTCGTCATTCCTCGCCGGCAGACCAACGGAACCGGTCTTCAAAGTGATATGGAATGTTCTCAATCGAACTGCATGTTCCACTGTCTAGTCTGTTTTGGTTGCCGCTAGCTCAACATTTGGTTGCGATCGCCATATTTAAGGCTATTCATGAAAGTGTACCGGGATATGATCGGTTGAAAATGACCGATTGATATATATGCGAATGAGGTAACGAAAATTGGTGGCTGTATTATTAAGTCACAGTCATCTTAGCAATTCGACTCCGACAGTTTACTTGGATGATCTGATTCGTGATTTCAATTCGAGAATGGGTACAAATCTTCCACATTTGAGATATGAACAAATTCTGACGCAAAATCTGAAGTTGAAGGACTTTTTAATTAAGTTCGATGCGAGGATTTGCATTGTTTGTATGTACTCTACTTTAGATACTGGCTTCATCAAGATAAACTAGTCACGGTCAAGAATGAGGAAGGATTTGAAATCACCGGTTTAATTAAGAGCATTAATGAGTACTGATATTTGCTTGTGGAAGTGGACAAACACGTGAAGCCGATTTGAATTCATCCTGATGGAAACAGTTTCGATATGATGAAAAAAGGTTGATAATTCCAAAAAACTGATCAAGTTTAGATTTGATACTGTAATCTAATATTGTAAATCATTTGTTGACGTTCTAAATTTTTTAAAATCGATTAATTTCTAGGAATACAACAACTAATATTCAAAAATAATATTTTTATTTGCAGTATAATTGCAATTATTCCATATCGGATTTTGTTTTTTGTCCACCTTGGCTTTTCAGAAATTTGCTCCTTGGCTTTTCGGAAATTGCTCAGTATTATATGTTAGAATGTCTCGGCACTGTTCACCGAATCGTTATGGTGGCCATCCGTTCTTCTCATTGCAAATCACTCCCGTGAGAGGAGTAGGAATTTTTCCAACATCTGCTGAATGCGGGGAATCTTTACGTCATAATACTAATAGAAAATAATTCAATTAATAAGTTTATCCATCGTGAGAGAAAAACTGCTGTGTCTGCCACCGTTCGGGATATAATCAATTTGTCTGGGTCACGCATAGATGAGTGACTATTGGGAAAACGCATACACAGCTTGCATTTGTTTCTCTTTTAACTTTTATTTTATCGTGTAGAGCGCTAATCGCTGTTTCCGTGGTTCGTATACGAATCGTACCCATGTTCCACACCAAGGCCCGTTTATGAAATAAAGTCCCATCACTGCCAAAATATATCGCAATTCTTCATCCATCGATTAGCTGGAGTATACCTTTGAATTTGTTGCAATACAGCAACGGAAAACATAAACAAATAAACTTGTTTTGCGCCGTAGCAACTAGCATAAAGCGTTGCCAGAAACGATCTTCTTCCATATTTTCAAACTATCGCAATGAAAGGGAGTAATGTGCTAGGCTTACTTGTTCAGGCTGTGAACCAAACATTGTCGGTTCGTTTGTATGGGACTTAGGGGTATTATTATTTGTATTTGACGTCACATTAAAACATATTTTCCTTAAATAATATGATATAATTGTCAGTAAAGCACGACCCTGCTAGCATTTTCCGTCACTTTTCGACTATGTCAATTGAAAAGCCGTTCAACAATAGCAGTTTTCCATCAAAGTAGCCATGAAATCATAATGAAACAAAACTGGAAACTGGTATAACCATTTTTGTTTTTTTTTAATTATTTTTAAGAGATGACTTTTTTGATCATTTGCTGCTCAAAAATATTTATTTCTCTCAAATGGCTAACGTTTTGAATTAAATAACCATCGAAATGCTGGCAATAAGCGTGAAACATCATCCATAGCTAGAAGAAGTAGCAGGATTATTTCTTATTTTTCGGATGTTGTCAATGTAGTTTTTTTCTTCTACCTGCGACGTAGGCATTTTTGCAGTTTGTTTCTAAACAAATTCCATAACTAGTATTTTGTCATGCGTATAATATAATCCTAGTGTGAACAGTGCGGTTTTAACTTCATATTACATATCATTTTCTGCAGGTGTGATCATAGTATTAAAGTCATACAAGCTGTAAATGCATCGTAAACAATTAGTTTAGTTCACTATGTTGAACATAACTTGGCATCATAAATAATATATCCATAAAACAGAATTAAACCATTCCGGGTAAGTACCGTTTTATAGAAAAAATCATCCCCGGACACAAACCAACTCGCCTTCGGCATCGACCGTTTCGACGGATTTGCTTCGGAAGGAAGCTGCCTGGTAAAAAAATGGCACACTTCACTCAATTTCCGCCTGCTGGTCTGATTTTCATTCTACGCCGAAGCTTGGTATGGTGCGTTCTGATGCCTCGAGGAAGCAGGGTTGGGTTCGTTGTCCTACTTGCTTGCAGTACCGCTCCGTCGAGACCTGGTACCAAGGAGCAACCGAAGGCGCCTGCCATTCGCTTCGTGATAAATATTTACAAATTGTACCTCTCGCATTCCCGGGTCGTTGCTTCTCTGTCGCGTTCTAGCAATCCCAAACCTCAGCCGGGTGATTACGGATAAGTGTGAGATGGTTGGCGCAATTAAGCACTTTGCCATATTGACTGCAATTTGGTTCAAGCTGCGGTAAACAATTACTAGCAACAACTTTATTACCTACACGCAGACGAAAGACAGACGGAGGATGGTTTTTGTGGTCTGCTCCACTAACCTAGAACTGCACTGCAAGCCCACTTGGTGGGCGTGAAACCTCTCTGATCCGATTGGTGTAAAAATTCCTGTTGTCGCCTTCGACAATCAGCGTATCATAAATATTAATTAGCGTTATGAAGCTCGGTTACTTGCAAAGTGTCTCATTCCTACGGAATGATTTATTTCCGTGGAACCATCCGATACTTCTAACAGACTTTTTTTAACACCACTCAGATTAAAATTCGACAGCAGAGAAATACTGTACCGTTTCAGTGGAAAATCCAGATTTGACATCAAAACAAACCCACGGTGAAACAATAGACGCGTACTAAACGAAAAACCCATTCAAAGTAAACTCCGCTTCCCGCCAAGGTACTCTGGAATAATGGGCTTATTGTTTATCGTCAGATGCTTGGAAAATCTTAGCTGCCTATTCTATAAATATGTATAAGTCTACCGACGCCGGAGGGAACTTAATTAGGTCAAAAGCTATGTACTCCTGGTTTCCGCAAAGCAAAGGGTGGCAATTGCTTTGAATGATTGTACGGGGAATGTAAGATATTATTCTTTAGAATGCTTACGCTGCATTTTGGACTGAAGAAAAGAGAGAAAATTTTGTAAGTCAATTATTGGTGATTATCTTCGCTATGTCGAAAAATTTGCTCCGCGCATTTTTTAATTTAGTTTCATTTCAACAATTACTCAGAATGCAATTAATTTGGGTTCATGCCATCCTAGTTTAATTATATACCAAAACGAGGTTTAAGGGTATTCTGCTCTAATATCAAAAATGCCGTGACGAATTCCGAACTGGGCATTCATAATGCTGTTCTCACATATAAATGTTGTGATTTTAATACTTATATAAATCCCGTTATTGTAATGCAGATGAAATAAAAACAAGTTCAGTGACGTTTGCATTTCTTGGATGATTGGTAACTCAAACAGGTACTAACGATAAAACCCCACATTGACTAGCTCATGTGGTCCTCATTCACATGGGAACTGATTGCAAAGGGCTCTTATTACGTAATTTACTAAACACTTTTATCACAGACTAACAGACATGACAGTATGAGTAAATTCTTATAAAAATAATTTTTCGTGATGCACTAGTTCCACCTATATTGTACTGCGCGAACTATTTACTATCTGTACACCCCTTGTGTTATGTAAAAGTTTTTTTACTAGTTGGTTTCCCCTCGTTTGTCAACACCGATCAGCTGCTTGCAGGGATGCCTGATTTCATCAGAATATTTGAAAATGAATCGTCACAATAAATTATTTGATTACGTTGATAATATATTTAACTTTTTTCGCGATGTTGGAAGGTAACCATTTATTTGACTCAACGTTGTTCATCTAGACTATTTTTTATTGTGTTGGTAGTTTTCACCCGAAATTAAGTGGCGGAAGACCAGAAGCAAGTAAATATTGTAACAAAACGGGTTCGATTTTGTATTGCGTTGGATGATGAGAAGTAGGCACAATTATGTATATAGTTTTGGCAATATGTATTAAATCTGTATCCTGCATGAAATTCGCATGGACGTATACAAATCAATACATTACAGGTAATTCTGTATGAATGGCAACTCTGTTGGTAAATGAAAAAAATAAACACAGTCTAGATGATAGACAGGATGTTTTTGATAGGGTAACGTGGCGCCATCGTGACACATGTGAGTACTGTCCCAAATAAAGGAATATTCGAAATGACCGTTAAAATGATTGAAGAATCTAATTTGAGTGTCCTGTCTGTTAGTCTGTGCTTTTATGGCTGCCACCTTTCGCATAGAATCATTCTCCGTTTGGATCAAAGATAAACTCAAAATAGAGTGGTCTGCGATTTCTTATGAATCATTTTAATTGGACCCCACGATGAGCTCGGTTCATCACGCATACAGCTGCCAGCTGGAAAAAAAATGGCTGGCAGACATTCTGGTGACCGACTGCCTCACCGCTGCCAGATATACAACTCAAACGAAACAATCGCATCCACCAGGATTTTTCCACATTGAAATCTATGACATTTTCAACGAATGTGAAAAGATGAAAACGCTCGGCTAACTTAGATGCAGGCCACTTTGTTTTGTCAAATTGGGTTTGACAACCGTCACTGAATCAATTTTGGTAGCCTTCTGGTGGCCATGGCTGCCCAGGTAGCCAAAACGCTATGCGGGACTGTCAGTTTCAGTCTTTTGAAGCAAAACAACAAGCGTCTGATCGCGTGATGCGTCGTAACTATGACAATGATTGTTTATGTTTGAAACAATATCAAGTTACAGTATAAACGATGTTGAGCAAGTTTGCTTCATATCCAGTGATTCTTAGAATAAGAGAGTCTTCTAAATTCTGCTTAGAACACTTTCAATTTGTACGTTCCTGGACACACAAACCGACTTCGGCTACATCGGTTCCTAGTTCCCAGCTCCGGAGGTACCGGAAACTGTAGTAAAAACCCGAATATACCACAACTTAGACTCAAATGCAAGGTTTAATGGTCCCATAGATTACTACTTTCAGATCCGACGTCCGGTTCAGGAACTACATGGTGACGTGTATTAAAAATTTCGAATCGCCATTTAGAGCGACGACGCAAGAAAGAGAAAAAAATTTCTAACTTTGGCTAAAAACAGTTTCAATTTGTAGGTTATGTTAGTTGCTGGCCACACGAACCAACTTGGGTTATACCGTTTTTCAGTTCCCGGTTCTGGTAATATCGAAAATTGTGGCCAAAAACTCAAAAATGGAACTCACTTCATTCACTCAGACATGCTAACACATGGATCAATAAGTCTCGAGACTAAAGCAGAGATGGCGCTCGTAGTAAACCATTAACCACGTCTTTCTAGAATACTAACCTTTGCTTGAAACGGGTCAAAATTTTAAGTCGATCCGACCAGAAACAGCTGAGTTATCGAGGTTGGAGTAAAGTCGTTTTGTAGTTTGTTTAAAAAATGAAAAAAACCAAGTTTCGTGTTTTGATAAAACATTGTTTTTTAATGGGTAAAAACACCGTGCAAGCGAAACAATGGATTGAAAAATGTTATCCGAACTCTTGTCCATCAAAAGCAACGATTTGTCGGTGGTTCGCTGAGTTTAAACGTGGTCGTACCGACACAAATTACGCGGAACGCTCGGGTAGACCTGTGGAAGCCGTTACACCGGAAAATATGAGTGAAGTGACAAAAATTATAATGAAAGATTGTAAAGTGAAGCTCCGTGAGATTGCTAAATGACACAGATATCATATGGAAGTGTATTTCGATGGAACAAAAACAGTAACGAGTCGATTATTCAGAAAGCAGTTTAAATTGAACGAATTGGGCTTTGATCTGCCTTCCCACCCCCCCCCCCATACTCGTCAGATTTAGCCCCCAGTGACTACTGGCTCTTTGTTGATCTTAAAAAAATGCTACAGGGAAAAAGATTTGGCTCAAATGAGGAGGACATCGCTGAAACTGAAGCTTATTTTGAAGCGAAAGATAATTTTTTTTATAAACATGGTATTGAAAAATTGGAAAAACGTTGGAACCATTGTATCACCCTAAAAGGTGATTATGTTGATGAATAAAAAAAAATGTTGTTTCTATTGTTAGTCTCAGGACTTATTGATCCATGTGTTATAACCGATTTCCACAAACTTAGACTTAAATGAATGATGTTATGGTCTCATAGGCTGCTTTTGAATTTCATCAGGATTTAACATCCGGTTCCGGAACCACAGTGTAAAGAGTGTTAAAAATATTAAATCATAATTTAGGACGACGATGAAAAAAATAAACATTTTTTCCTAAATTTGACATAGAACAATTTTAATATGTAGGTTATGTTAGTTCCTGACAAACGAACTTATTTTGTTTACATGATTCCCGATTCCGGAAGTACCAGAAATACAAACTTCACTTTTTCAAAGATGACCAAACCGATTTTTACGAAATAAAACTCAAACACAAGGTTTTATGGTTGAAAAAACTGCTATTGAATTTTATATGGATTCACCTTCCGGTTGCGAAGTTAGAGAGAAATTTTCAGGCCGCCACTTAAAGCGAAGATGAATAAAAACGAAAAAAAACTTGACTCACAACTATTTACAAATTGAAAAGGTTATGTTATTTTATTTCCAAATAAACTTTCTAGTTTTCATTCAAGCTTCAAATATTTTTTTACTAATCCGCTAGTGCTATTTATGAAAATATGAGTAATATAAGAAAGGCATCAGTATACCACTATGTGAATTAAAACGTGCTTTTTAACTAAATGCCCTTTTAAGTCGATACACTTCTACACTTTATTTTTAGCGATTTTGTAACTTTTTGATCCCACCGAAAGAGTAGTTTTCTGGATGATCCGCGAAATACTCCATTTATTATGTTTGAGGATAGTTCGATGGAGCCAATGCCGGCGACAAAAGTGGATGGGGTAGTAATTGGAATCGTTGGAATTAGCCATGACTGGACTGCTCTTCTATGCCGGTGCATTATCTTGTGGAAATAGCTGTCATTTGCTCCAATAACGTTCAGTAATACACGCTATAGGTTTTGCCTTTCTCTAAAGGAGGGTTATAGAAATCATGGAAAACCCGACTACACTATCTGATTTGGCTCGGTGAGACTGGAAAATGTCTGTATGTGTATGGGCACCTTCAAAAATACGTCTATTCTCTCAATTTTTTCTGAGATGGTTTAATCGATTTCAACAACCGCGTTTTGAGAGCTAATATTGGGTCGTGAATCAATTTTGAAGGTCAAATGGCTGTCACTTCTGGTTCCGAAGCTATAATGGTAAAAATTACGTTGCCGATAAAAGGCACTTTTTTTCTCTCTGGCTTTGGCTCTTCATTTAAAAAAGCTAAATCGATTTCAACAAGCTTAAGCTCGTTTGATATTTTCTACTCAACTTCCTGTTTTGGTCATATAATGGTTGAAGTGGCGTAAACGACAGAATGCACTATTTTCTTCCCTCTCAATTTTATCAGAGATGGATGAACTGATTTCAACAATCAAAGGCTCGTTTGGCTACTATTAGTTCGACGATCAAATGGCTGACTCTCACGGTTCCGGAGATATAATCTCATAAGTGACGTAAACGACATCGCATTTTTTTCTCTCCGCACATTTTTTTGTAGAAAGTAGCTAATGATCAAGTTGAAATATATTATTGCTGATCATTTTGGTATCGGAAATATTACCAAATATGCGAGGCAAACGCTAAACCAAGCTTTCGTGAACTACCCGAGTCAATCTGAATGAAATTGTGTCAGCAATCAGCTCAAATTCGTGTGGAAAATTATCTTAATGAACAAATCTTGTTTGATTGATAAGAGAAAGACATTATTACTCTACTAGGTGGATCACGAAGATTCCCTTGACAATCCCAGAAACCCGACGCCATAACCTTTTTGATCCATAGAATCCGCTCAAACATTGAAAAACTCTTGCCATATCCCAATAGAGGTTTGAACGAAGCACGATGAAATGATGCTTGGAATCGAAATTAGACATAATTTTCAGTACAATTGTTTCTGAGCGATTGAATACAGTACTTTTCAGTATAGTATCTTGACTCGATTTGTTTTTAGCACGGTTCCTTTTTGGCAACCTAATTGCTCTTAATCTTCGAATTCAAAGTGATAGTCCATACATTTTTAAAACTAAATCACTAGATAACAACAAATTTCTATCATATCAATCCTTTTCTGAAAAAACACCAGTATTCGTTAAGCTGTGAAATCTTGCTAAATAAGTAAATCTGTCCAACTAGTCTAGATGTGACTCACCTTCAACTAACAGATGTTTAACATACAGTAGATTGATAGGTCAACAAAGATCACGTTCGTCAGTTGTGCTATCGAATTCTCATTCATCCGTACATGTTTCAACGAACTCGGCCTTGTAATTGTTTTAAATATTCCAATAAACTTCACATACTCGTGTACCAATTGGAATCGATAGCAGTCTGTTCTGATGACACATTATAGTATCCAGGGATACATGGAATATGACAAAAGCTGTGAAAGTGTTCAACTTATGACCACAGATGATTGAATATTCACAATAAAGCGAATGACTTGTCTACTTGAAGACATACTTCATTTTAATTCAACCGTAAACAACTTTAAAAAGTGCAAAACTTCGTTCGTCACCATCCTTCTTCTACTCACAAGAATTACAACCTTGGCACAGAACAAAGCCCGCTCTCTTGCACTGGAATGAGTCAGCTCGCAGCATAGACTGCGCTTTGTTGTGCACACATCTTACCTCACAAATTCATGAATATGATTAAGCTTTCTCAATGGAGCGAAAGAAAGCAGAAAGATATTCAACTTTTCGGTCAATGCACAAATACATATTACTCTCGATATCACTTATCTTTCTCGATACGCCAATTTCGGTGCATCCTGACGGCTGCAGGAGTTCTGTTCTTTCCGTCTTTTGAAATATGGTTTTAAACGAGGGAGGTCTCGATTCGAAAAAAACATAAAAGGCGCAATCGGCCAATAAAGATAAAGCATAAATAAAAACCACATAAACAAGACTGCGATAACCTGAATGGCATGTACGTAGTATCCGGATTGGATCCCTCGGTTTTAGTGCTCGGTAGAAAATGCATGTCTAGTACGATCATTGAAAAGCCAGACACATGCCGAAGACAATTAGTGTAGGGTCATTGAATCTTTCTCGTACGGTCATACCAATACATGATATGGATGTGTCACATTGTAATGCTACTTGCCTTGATTAATAATACATGTTGCTGAAATTATGTAGATGTACAAAATACTTCAAGGATATTAAAATATGATAGGAAAATATATACAACATCAGGATTTACGAATTTTCGACGGTAATAACTATTTTTAACATAAATAAAGACTCTCCTAGAAAGTATGGACGCAACCCAAAACCGCTGTCATTTCGCAATGGTTCAGGATCTGTCAATTTTTATGGCTGCGTCTTAGTGTTTACACTCTTCTCTATCCACTTGTGCAGTTGTTTATTCGTTTTCATTAATTTGTTTCGAAATGCGTGGACTTTCAGCAGAACAACGTCGAAAAATTGTGTACAAATGGTGCACAGAACGCGGACTGTTGGAAATTTGAACTGCATAATCATGGACGACGAAACCTACGTGAAACTCGATTACAAATCCTTGCCGGGACCACAATATTATACGGTGCGAGAAGGGCAAGTGTTAAACCAGTCCAAGACATCGATTGAAGTCGAAAAATTTGGTAAGAAAGCTATGGTCTGGCAAGCAATTTATAGCTTGTGTAAGATTTCGAAACCCTTCATCACCACTGCTTCAATGAACAGCGAAATACACATCAAGGAAGCCACAAGGATCCTGTTGCCTTCTGGCCAGATCTTGCTTCTTGCCACTACTCGAAATCAACGGTAGAATGACATACTACCAAAAATGTCACTTTTGTCCCAAAAGACATGAATTCACCAAATTGCCCACAACTTCGACCATCGAAACAATTTGCAAGCAGTTTCAAAAAGACTAAAAAAAAAGACTTTTAAGCTTTTTAATAGATTGTTTTGCTTTGACACATCTCATGAGTTTTTGGCTAATACACTTGCTAATAAAACCAATTTCGTTTTTGTTTTCTTTGTGCTGTCTTTCAGCAGTGATGGTGACAACTAGATAGAGTCGAATTCCCTGTTTTTAATCACAAAACTAGTTGCCAATGAGAATTTCGTGTTGGATTGAAATTTTGCTGGTTTGTGTCCAGGATATTCGCCAACTAAACACATTCTCTAAAACAAGAGTTTTTTTTTCATCAAAGTAAATTTTAAATTTCAACTAATTTTATAGTTATTTTGGAAATTTTGTTTATAAATCATCTATTTCAAAACATTAATAAGAATCAGACGCAGAGCTAATTTCGGTCGTTTCATGAAGTTGAACTATTATGCAACACTATCAGTTCAATCAAAAATGTTACGCACTGGTTAATCGAAAACGAAACGTGATAGTAAACAATCATTTTCTTCTAAAATTTCCAGAAGGAAAACATTTCTTACCACTTATCTGTTTTCTGAAATATCTATAAAAATTACAATTTCCACTGTTGATAAGTGAGAGTTCAAAAGAGAAATATCAGTTCGTTTAGCTCGTTTTTCTGAATAGAATGATCCTTTTTCACAAAGATTTTTCTAGGGTTAGCAGAGCAAAGCTTTTGCGTTTTTCAACAATGACTGTTTTACTAAGGCTGTGAACCATTTCGTAGTTAATTTTAACTTTTGATTAAAATCTGACACTTGAGTGGTTATTTTGTGTCGAGTAGTTAAATTTAACTAAAACTGCGGCCCATTTCAAAATTTGACGGCCGGAAAGTTATTCTGGATTATTTTCCACTGGAAATAATTTCAACTTAAGAATTAATATTAGAATTTTCATGGCAAGATTTTTTTCAGTGTCGGAAAATAACTATCGATCTGTCAAAAATAACCATGCTCTCGAGCAGGGTTATTTTCGACAACATCAAATTAACCGCTCGAGTGTCAGATTTTAACCAAAAGTTAAAATTAACCGCGAAATGGTTCACAGTCTAAGATTGCAAGTAGAACCTTAAGCACGCATGAAATAAAATATAAAGTTTATTGTTTTTATATGCGAACAATTTCAGAAAACTATGCTCTTTCTGAAAGTTGTAGCTGAAACTCATTGCAATGTATAGACTTATAGACATTCAAATTTTAAACTGAAAATTTGATGGAGACCAAAGAAATTGAATAGGAATTTCTTTGAAACTGTGCCATTTTAGCATCGACATTTTTATGAGCAAGATAACATTTATGAACGTATTGCTATAAACAAAAACCTTTTATGTGTTCTTTAAAAAATTTGAATTGATTTTGATAGGCTTTCATAAAGTGGTTCCCAAGTAGCACGTTAAGTTGCTGTTCTGTATTTTTCTACAGATTGTAAAGCAAAGCCTTGGTATTACATTCCAGTAGTGGAATTTGACCTTCTGTTTCAACAGACTTCGCAGCCGATTCAGAGTGTACAGAACCATTGCATGGCTGGTGCTACGCGATTCTAGTGACACTACGAATCCTTCCAGGTCGGGGCTCGAACATACGACAACTGGTTTGTAAGACCAGCGCTATATGCATTGAACCGCCAACCCGGAACAGATTCTGCAGATTGTGCAATTTATCAAATTAACTAATATTACTATTGAAAAAAATTAAAAATTATACATTCTTAAAAATTATACATTCTATCGAACTATTGCAAAATGTGTGATCATTTACCAAGAAAGCATGTTTATCTTCCGCACGAATGAACGTTATTTGTACTATGTTTAATAATCAATTAAGTTAGAAAAAAATTTATTTTCTTAAAACAGCATAGCGTTAAAAGTCTTCTTGAAATTTTCTGGTGAAGATTAACGACGAAGTTTTGGCTAGCTTTACATATCTGCATTTAGATTCAATATTGCATTTATTTTATAACTTTCCTTTTGTTTCGTTTAAAAGACCTCACATTAAAAGTCATTCATCAATTTCATCTGTTTATCTATGGGAAAATCAATTATTATCTAATTGAATCTACTAATATAACAAACCTGAAAGGAATCAGTAGGAGAAGCTCAAGATAAATATTCGTCACTAAACTTTTTTTTTTACTTTTGCATCATAATAAACAGTAACTATGGTGAATTGCGTTTTACCATTCACCGTTGCCAGTTCCAAAGAAAATTCATGAAAGTACCCTGTCACTTTGACATAGTGCTATGGCAGTGTACCGCATATGATAAAATGTGTCCTCGAAAACATGTCGGAGTACTCCGTATTATAATTTGTATTTGGTAACAGTGTGTTGAAAAGAAAATGGTTCACCCAACGTAACGATTTATTTTACTTAAATAAAAGGAAATATAAACATGTAAATATTGAAAAGAGAAATTTTTGTTTATATTTTTATCAAACTAGTTGACTTGAACAACAATACCGTTTAGTCAACCCGACATTTGTGATACGCACTGTAGGTATTATTTTGGTGAGCCCATGTGCTTTAGTTGCAAAACCAAGTTGCTCAAGCGGTAATATATAAGTCAGGTCTGTTCATTTTTTCGCGAGATGAAAACTGAATACAAATTATCTGATTTGATATTTGTTTTCATTGCGTATGTAATGCTGTATTTTTGAAACTTTTATGATAATATTCTCATGTCGGCAAGTTTTACGTTCATTTCAAGCAGTTAATCTGGTACAACTTATTTGAAAGTTTCGAATTGTTTTTCTAAAAATGAAGAAAACTGCACACACTGACCTAAAATTTCACAAGGCAGTCAAGACAATGCGGACTCGGTAGCAAAATAGTTTTTACTGCGAGGTTTTCAATTCGGCTTATCAGTTTTTGCCTTGCGGAGAGCGTAATTCCACTATTTTTTCTCCACAAGAGATATACAGCCATTTCGGCATATATTGAGTCCGATACAATTATGACAGCCATTTGCAAAATTTTGGATAAGTTTAACAATTGTTTTAGTTACTTCATTTTCACATGAAGATGTGAAAATTTTGGTAGAGCTTATATAACTACTAGTGCAACGTGGGCAAGTTGGTGATTTGCTGCACAATTGTTTTAGATATTCTTAAAATTGTTCTATAATGTTTTTTTCGGTATTATCGTAAAACTTAACAGGAATAAGTTGCATAACCGATTTTAATATATTTAAAAATCTTTTTGAACATATTTAACAATAAAAAACAATTCTAAAACAATTGTAGAACCTCTTGACATTTCAATAAGTTACATTTGCTACTTGGGTTCTTTATGAAACCTACGTGCCATAACATGGAAATGATATCGTTTTAACACACTAATATTCTTAAAAGTAATACAAATATAAGGATATCTACAGCTTGGATCCTTTAATCGGCAATGATTTGTTTTCGATCGTAATTATACCTGTTGCAGTGTTTTTCGAGTATGATCCTTATTCATGTACGTCTAAATCCGCCGGTCCCGGCCGGCATGGACGGCATACAAAACCGGCCTAACACTTACATATGTTCGTAAGAGGATAACCCGATTGCAGGCGGCGTTTTTTCAATTGGCTTCCTCCAGGTAAGCCATAGTGATGGCGAACAAATAGAATGTCTTTGTTCAATATCTCCGGAAATGAAGTCTGAAGTGAAATAAAATCGCAATCCGTTCACCGCAAAAGCCGATCGTCATTTTAATCGCCGGCAACCGCCGTCACTGCCATCGTCAACGCGTCATGTGCGCTTGCGGTCTCTTTGTAGTGAGCCTCTGCTGACAAAATTCATGCCTAAAAGCCTAATCTGTTGAAATATGAATGTGGGTACCTTCTTTATACAAATCACACGGCGCTGAGCTGCTTAGCAGAAGACTTCGTTGCGATCGCAGACCCAACCCGGTTCGGTCCAGCACCATCAGCCACCAGTGAACAGAGTGTGTATCGTGTTGTGACCTAATCTGCACTTTATGGCCGACAACAGAATAAATCCGTTTACGGTTGACGAACTGTCCGCTGCAGTTGCGCCTGTCGCCTCATCACTCGGGAGATGAAGATCTTCTTTAATGGCAGTGAGTAGGTCATCGGTTGTTTGGGTGATAAGTGGATTTTGCTAGGATGGGAACATTAATGTGTGTTCCCTTAAATATTTTTTTTTCTCGCTATAATCTAAAATCAAATCAGTGACCAGCTTGATTTCTTCATTTTAAGGTGTGTATGGTTCATCGGTTCAAGGTTTTACTTAATGAGGCAATAAATTCATTGAAAGCTTTGCAGTGAAAAAATAAAACATTCTAAATCTCAAAAGAGACTTATGTCTTTTTCGCTTGATGCCAAACCCAGTTTCCACCCTAACAGCTGTAAAACTGTTTTTTGATTGCGTTATTGAACATAAATTCGATTCTGTATTTTTCATCGAGTTAGCTCAATTCTCCGTTGCTAAGTGCGAATCCAACACAGTTCCGTGAAAAAGGTTTGTTTGAGCTTCAATCTTTTCACACGAAAACGACATTATCAACACATTCCGAGTTTTGTCGTGAATACGACTTACTTTACTATGGGGTGCCTTTTCAAAATTTACCCTCTGAGAGAGTGATAAGTTTTTGATCGTGAATATCTCTCGAATCAAGATAATTTTTGCTACATGCCATCGGGAATATGATCACAATTTTATGATAAAATTTTCAGTTGTGTGACATAATCTCAAATAATTCAAAATTAAACTTTTCTGAAATGTTTGGTATAAACGAGTATCAAAGAATAATTCATAAGGCGCGTTTGCTTTTCTCGTATTTTTAATGCTCATAGCTCAGTGATCTGTGAAGGGATTTATATAATCTAACTACCAATAGAATCGAAATTTTTCAACTTAAAAGTGTATAGCAAAAGCATTGAAGTATTTCAATAGTACACTATTGAAAAGCCTGTTTCATTTGATCCATGTAAACACCAGCCAATCAGAACGCGTTCTGAGGAAGAGTACAAAATATCTGCTGCTGTACAACAAATCGCTCGAGAAAAATGTTCCGAAAAGTGGTGAATATCGTAGTCAGTTCCTCAATTTGGTCCTTCTGAATGCTAGAAACGGATCCCTACAGCATATTGATAGTTGATTTCAATAAATTATGCAAATCCGAAATGAAGTAATCGACATTAAAATTCTGTATGCGGCTATTTTTATAGCCGTTAGGACCGCCCATTAGTGAAAAAGCTACAAACGAAATCAGGTAAAAATAAGCCTCGCAACAAAAATTCAGTTTGGATTCTATCGCCACTGCGAGCAGATATGTTTTGTGTCGTCTGCACAACTAGTTTCGCTTTCGACAAGAACGATTACGCCACAGCTGTCAGTCATTAGCATTGGTGAAAAAAACAACGGTGGAGAGCATTACACAAAATCAGTCAGCTCTAAAAGTTTTCTAAAGAACTATTAGGATTTCTATTTTTACCTGGAGCTGTTAGCGGAATATATTCAATAGTTGCACTATTTATGTACCTTTTAATTCCACTATTTCACTGTCACGTTATTACACTATCACAAAGTCACTATACTTTAATGAAGCATAACAAACGTTACAATACAGATACGCGTATTTCGGAATCTTATTTACATCCAATAACGTGACAGTAAAATGGTGGAATTAAATGGTACATAAATAGTGCAACTGTTAAGATTTTTTGTTCGCAAATCGAAGGTAATTATCCTCAGTTTAGTGCAAATGGCTAGATTTGTGCACTTTTCGCTGTGTGAAATTCACAGTAATCGAGATCAAGTGAAACCTTCTTTTTTTGCGAAAAATGTGAAAAAGGGAAATGCTTGCATAAATCATACAATTGATCAACTAATTGATATTCGGAAGTGTTAAGGAACATGTCAGTTGTTTTCGTATTCACGACATCCAGTTATGTCTCTCACATTACCCACCCGCCTTTTTTTATTAAAAATTGGATATCACATCAATAATTAGGGGAGAGTGTTCGGTTGCCGACACCCCTCCAAAACTATTGACAGAAAGCAGGTACACGGTTAGAAAAAGTTACTCAGAGTTTGAGTACAAGTTACTCATTTTCAAATCATACATGGAAACGTCAAACATTGAGTAGTTGCTATCAATGATAATGAGTAACTCTTACTCTAAATTTGAGTTTAACGCAAAAGCTCGTTTTTATGTTACTATTCTCAAGATCAGTCTAAAAGTTATAATAACCATTTGTAGTAACAGGTTCATTTTTTTGTTATTGAGATCGCGTATTTCTGGTGTGAGTCGCCTAACACAAACGGTATTGTGTTTGCAAAAACCGGAATGATAAACTGTGCTCTTGGTTGCGCAATCGACGCAAATATTGTGTCCAGGAGTGCTCCGTATTGTTCTTCGTCATGGAAACGAATATGCTCAAATGTCATTTGTGAGGAATAAGTGTCTGATTGGTGCCTGAGCATTACTAACATGTATGTTAATGTTCGATTAACACACTACTCCAAGTAACCGCCACTTAATATGATGTCTCGAAGCAGGGTTATTTTAAGTATTGTGTGTCAGTTACTTAATACTTAAATACAACACTCTCAGAAAAGGAGCATTTTCAGTATATGTGGAATGAAATTTCACTCAAAATTTGAGTGCTAATTACTATATTTTTGACACATGTACAAATAAAGCATTACTCAGTAAATGAGTAGATTTTACCAAAACATCGTTTCCAGTGGAAGAACTCAAATTTGAGTAACTAAGGAGTTACTCTAAATTAGAGTTGCTCCACTTTATCTGTAGATGAGTGGGATCTTACTCATTTTTGAGTAACTATTTTTAAGCATGTAGCGTCATTCCGACAAATGTCATATGTGTGTAATAGCAGCCTGTTGTTTTAGAGCCGCATACTAAACAAAAGTTTTTTCCAGACCATTTCTATAGTGCCCTGAATTGAATATTTATAAAGTGAATTCAATCTATTTCGTGATACAATACTAGTTGCTATCAAAACCAAAGTTTTGACTACTCGATTACTGGTACCCCATTTTATTCCACAAATCGTAAAATGCAGCGATCCCAGGTCTGTAAATTTGTCTGTAAATTAGCAGATTTCTTAGTTAAGCTGGAGATCCTTTTTCGTCTGCAGTAAAAGTATTACTTGCGGCATCACGTGGACAATTTGACAACTTCCATACATTCGTCATATAAATGAAAACTTTCTTCACTGGCAGACATGGCGACTCCAAATGAACAATCACAATCAAGACTTTTGACCAAAACACCTCAGAAATGGAGAAACTCCTTTTCTTCCTTCAATCATGGCTGTTTTTATTTAAATTTTTCCATTTCTAGCAGATTTTCTTGGGGTGCCGGTAACCGAACACCTCTTTTGAAATGACCGGAAATGATTACTGTACTATACAGGTAACAAAACAATTCAATCGCCGAATTCAATTTAATTCCTTAATCAGTTTCGAGCTAAGGATTTTAGCTTTCCATTGCTATATAAATGTCCACATAATGTGCATTTAGTCAGAAGCTATAAGCCAAAAACAAAAGGATGCCGGTAACCAAACATACTTCCCTATATAGAAAATGTATGTTGTTTCTATTTTAATGCCAAATTCAACTAAATTAGATGAAAAGTTAATGACGTAACATATTTTAACATCTTTTGGCTTTTAACTTTTGGTAGATTGCAAAGTTCTGTCGTGTCGTTAATATTTACATGATTTTTTCGTGCTGTGTAATGATTGTACATGAATCGCGGGACATCACACAAAAAAAAACCTACTCACTCCACTCACTTTTGTCGATATTTTAGAAATAATTGAGTAGAACCACCGTTCCAGATCATTATCGTTTAATTTCATTGAAAAGAGTAATCAATTTTACCTTCAGGAGCACTATTTGGCCACATTGTCCGCTCTTTTTCGTAATCAAATATGGAGCTGATGATACTAAGACTTTCTGGCAAAAAAAACATTGTTTGCTAATCATGTTTGAACGAATAGCTTAAGATGGACTTTGAAAATCTGTAAAGATAAAATGATAGTTCGGAGCTATTTTATCATTATAATCAAGCTATAATAAACTGTTATGCAAAAAGATGCAGAGTCTTGAAGTTTGAACTAGATCTAACATTATTATTTAACATACGAGAGCTCGATGTCTCTTCAAATCCTAAACCCACATTTTCTCAAAGTCAACTTACTTGGTTTTTGAATTTGCAGCGGTAAGAAGACAATTTTACTAGACCTCCCGGGTGAGCACCCCACCAAGTTGTTCTTTACAGACATTTTCTTTCTACCTGCATTCAAAATCAGACCAAAAAATTCAAAACTTGAGCGCTTATTCTTCCCATCATCTGCAAGTAAATCCGGACGGGATCATGCTTCTGTTTTCACAGTTGTCTCGGTGTGTGAGAAGCGATCAGATAACTGTCACGTAAAAATCATCTTCAGTACATTTTCAAGCAGTTCTTCGCTTTCTACAAACTTTATCCATTATTACAGAAATTTCCTGATTCGGTGAACCGTGCATATTGAGCTTCGACTTCGATGATGCTTTTGAATATTTTTCATATGCTTTACCTAATATTCGATAACTTCTGCCTAGCAAAACATTATGAAATTTATATGTAATAGTAAGACTTTTGAATTATATTTCGCACGGAAACCTTATTCGTCGAAATATTTTTGTATAGGTTGGTAGGACTGTCAGTGACATCTGTGCCAAGTGTCACGTCAAAATATTCATTAGTGTTTAGTATACGTCTGTCTTTCTGAAGTTTTAAAAGTGCAATCGGCGATTTTTACAATGAGTGAAATTATTCAACAAAGAAGTTGTATTAAATTTTGTGTGCGGAATCAAAAGTTCTGGTGCCAAAACGTTCAGAGTGTTGCAAATTGTATGTCCCAAGCAAGTGTTTTTGATTGGTACAAGTTGTTCAAAAAGGGTCGAGAACGTGTTAACGACGAATCACGTCCAGGACGGCCACCAACATCAACTGATGATGAACACGCCAATCAAGGAATTGGTGCTCGAGAACCGACGATTAACAGTAAGACACAGTACTGGGATCGTTGAACTATCGGAAGGACCAGTAAAAACTATTTCGGAAGATCATTTGGGCCTAAGAAAAGTGAAAGCACGGTTATATCTAAAATCACTAATTGATTCTTTGTCATTTTTTCGCCAGAACTTCAACCAATATCGTTCCGCAATCACCGTATTCGCCTGATTTAGCTCCTTGTTGCTTCTGGCTATTCAGAAAACTCAAACGACCTGTCCGGGCAAAACCGTTTTGAGTCAATTGAAGACATCAAACGTACGAGCAATGCTACGAGCATTGAAGGCTATTTCGAAAATTGACTTCAATAACAGTTTCAAGGATTGGAAAAAACAAGTGTATAAGGGCCGAGAGGGATTGTTTTGAAGGGGACGAAACAGATTTTGAAGAATAAATAAAGAATTTTGAAATTATGAACTAAGTATTACTATTTTTTGCTCACAGTAGTATGGCTTAATTCATGAGAACGTAATTCGTAAACTGACAGAATTTTACATAATATTTCGTATATTTCGGTCTAAGATAGTAATTCAATAGGATCGGAAGTGATTTTTTTACACACTCCGATTGCATAGAACAATGTGGTTTTGGTACATGTTGCGCTAGTAATCAATTGCCACAAGACAATTGGTACTGAGAAAATGAAAAAAAATGCAGATGTAAATGACAGAATAATTCTCGTAAGCTGACTCTGGACCAAAACCACAAACGCGAACGCACTTCGGAAGCGTGTTTGATTATGCTCATACGAAGTATGAATTCAAATGGCGTCGATTGGTAACTGTTGATGGAATTTGGATTCATTATTACACTAACAGAATGAGATCTCTATACTAAATTGAAGCCAGCATTAGAGTTCCGAAGCAGCCTAGGGAGAATCAACGGGTCGGAAATATCATGGCGTCCTGGGATTGTCTTTGTATAGTTTTCGAGAAATATCTCGCACAAGGAAAAATCTAGTTGTGTTTTGATCACTTCCAGGAACGGGAACCGGAGACCGGTTCTTACGGCCGTTAACTAACAAGACCTGCTTATTAAGACAGTTTATCAGTTTTGGAAAGTTTACGTTCTTTGCATCGTCGCTTTAAATGTCGGTTTGAAATTTTTATCACTTATTATCCTACAATTCTGGAAACGGATATTGAATCATAATTAAGCAACCTACGGAGTTGTATGACCTTTTATTAGAATCTAAGTTTGTGAAAATCGTTCTAGCCTGAGAAATTGAGGTCAGCTCTATTTTGAAGTTTCTAATCACCATTTTCGTTATTTTCGGAACCGAAAATTGGGAAACCGGTACAACTGAAGTGAGCTTATTTCATCATTAATTAGCAAGATCTTCGAACTTTAACTAACTCTTTACATAATTCGCTTCTCTTTACCTGATCACTTATAATAAAATACTCCCGGAATACATTTTTGCCTTTCTCATATAGAAAGGTTATGCAATCACTGCGAAAACCGACTTTTGAACCGAGGTTCGGAGGGCCGAGTGTCATACACCATTCGACTCAGTTCGTCGAGTACGCAAAATGTCTGTGTAAGTGCATATGTTTGCAAGTAACGTGTTTTTGCACTTACTTTTCTCGGAGATGGCTGATCCGATTTTCACAAACTTAGATTCAAATGAAATGTTTTGTGGTCCCATACAAAATTCCTGAATTTTATTAGGATCCGACTTCCGGTTCCGGAATTATAGGGTAAAATGTGCAAAAACTGTGAAAACAAGTGCACCAACTTTTTTCGGAGATGACTAAACCGATTTTCACAAACTTAGATTCAAATGAAATCTGTTTAGGTCCCATACTTAATTTCTGAATTTCATTTGGATCTGACTTCCGGTTTCGGAGTTATGAGTTAAATGTGCAAAAAAATGAAAATATGAAACTTTTCTCATAGATGGCGCGACCGATTTTCACAAACTTAGGTTCAAATGAAAGGTCCTGTGGTCCCACACGGAATTACTGAATTTCATCCGGATCCAACCTCCCGATCCGGAATTATAGGGTAAAGTGTGTTAAAAATTTTATACCAACACTGTAAATTTTTATTTTCAAATTTTTAATTTTATAAATTCTAAATAGACCTCAAATCTTCTCCAATTGATAGTTTTTATCAGTAGACGGCCAAACAAACCGATTTCGGTTATTTTCTCAAGAATCGAAGAAAGTTATTTTGAAGAATACCACAGTATTATATACGATAGTATGATCGATATGAGAAAGGCATCATTACACCACCAGGTGAATTTAAACATTTTTTTTTACTAATCACTCACTTAGGTGCATTCTAACATTTTAATTAAGGTTTATAAAAATTCGGTTCCTCCGATTCTCCGGGAAAAATGAGAAATTGTTACATACACATATGACATTTTTCATCTGGATCCGAGTTATTTTTCATATCGCATGATAATGAAAAACTACAGGCTTACACGGGTAAAAATCTATTGATGGTACCATGACTTTTTAATCATGAAATCATGAACCATGTCTTTTCATGAAATTTCAGGAGCAAAATTATTGTCGTATGTTCGAGCCCCGACCTGGAAGGATTCTTAGTGTCAGTAGGATCCATAGTACTAGCCATGCAATGATTATGTACACTAAGAATCGGCTGCGAAGTCTGTTGAAACAGAAAGGCCAAATTCCACAACAAGAATGTAATGCCAGGACTTTGCTTTGCTAAAATTATTGATATCATGAAAATTTTCATGAAAGATGTGTTATTGTTCTTGATATCAATCGTTTTGATCATAAAATCATGACTTATTATCCATGATAGACATGATTCATGATTTCATGATTTTTAATCATGGTTCCGGCAATAGATTTTTATCCGTGTACGAAAATCCAAGTTTTCAAATAAAAACTAAATCTCCTGTAAGACAAAACTACTTCTCCTGTTAGACAAATATAATAAAATTACAAAAGCAATTTAGTGTTATATCCCTTTATGCCAAATAAAATTCGTTTCTGCTTTTCACAATTGGTATATGTCCTAACAAAACGAATAGAATAGTTGCTTGGCTAAATACGCCACCTTCAAAACTCCACTGTAAAGATACGACACCATTTGTTGCACCATCACTCCGAAGACCCTATCACGTTCAACCGATCTGGGCTGCAATAGAAGGACACGGTGTAAACCATTCGAATCGTCAACAAGCGAACAATTTTTCACCTTGAAATTGCTTTCAAATTCCTCGCCTTTGTTCGTATGACCTTATGAAAAGAAGCATGGGCATAATTTGGCAACATGTGGATACGGCGGTTAACAAAATGAAACATCTCAATAATGTTTCAAAGAAGTAATCCGTATGGAACATTGAGTTTCCCCCTGTTGTATAATTAGATACAATACGCTAGAGTGACTTTATCGAAGTAGGCGCTGTCTCAGTTGTCAAGTAAATCAAGCAATAATAAAATCTGCGATAAGGTAAACGTCAATTTGAACGTATGATTTAAAGTAAATAACGGTTTTCAATTGAATAATTATATAAAAATGATCATATTTTTTATTATCAGTTCACCTGTGATTTGATTACTGTTTCTGTTGCATCATAACCGGTGGCCAACCATAAACTGGCAGGAGTTGTCTGGTACACTGGTACCTAATTTCAATTTCCCAGCTCAGATTTCACAATCACCTGAACTGTCATACACAGCACAGCATGAACCGGCAAGGACTTTGCTTTGTTTCATTCTGGCTACGAGTGAATGAAAATATTAATAAATGATTGCTGCACTGCATGCATCAAAGAAAACACCAAGGGAGGGCATTTTGAATAGTTGAAACGAACCGACAAAAAAAAGATGTTTAAAATGATGCTGGTGACCTTTTGGCTGATCTGTAAAAAATCTCGGTTACAGCAGTAAATGTAAGCAGTCTGAATGATAATTCGTTTATCATGCATAAATGAACTCGGAAATGTTGTGGCAAATGTATTGCTTGAGCATATATTGTTAAAAATTTAATTTACAGGTGCCCAGTTTCTAGTCTCAGTTAGTATTCCGATGAGTGCTCAGCTTTCTGTGTACTACCTCTACGCTCTACGCGAAACCCACAACCATCCCTAATCTGATTACTCTAGTGAAACATTAACAAAGGGCACACCTGTCTGGATCTTATGGAGCGAACAGCAGCAACACCCGAATCATTCCACCACATTCTGACCTACCGAAACGACGAATCTTTTGTCATCACACAGCATCTCTATCCGCTGCGCATCAGAATCCCGACAGAAATAATCGATTTTCTCATCCCTTGGTGGAGCCTTGCAGCTTACAAAAATTCCAATCACGCTTCGGCACCAACTGTAAGCTACGAGCGAGAGTTTTCTGTATGTGTGAGTAATGAAACGTTTCTTACCACCTGTGCGGGTGTAAAAAGTTGCTACTTTTAAGAACGGTTCCTCCAGATAGAACAAAAGAACAAATAAATCTTCGGAAAAAGGAACATTGACATACCGATAAAGCAATACAATAGCCGATGAAATTTCGTAAACAATGGATCCGTATTCCCCCTTCTCAATCCCACCCACCACTCAATGGGGTAGTAATCCGTTTCAATACAAAAGACGTTGATTATATTAGTATTATGTAGCCAACCCTTCCCAAAACTGTAACTGTTTTTCTTTGAAATACATCCGATACTTTTGTTCACCTAATTGTTGGACAATCGTAGTCAAATGACCATCCCTCTTGATTTATCGAAAAGAAACTCGATGTTTACTCACTTGATTAGTTAAATTAAGCCACCATTCAATTTCCAATTACACACTCGTTACACAACGGAAACCACTAAAAAAATTCTCACTGATCGGAACTACCCTCTGATCAGAAACGTTTGCAAATAGCTCCCGCCGCAACGAAATTCACACCGCAAGGATACTGCAACTATGACAACCTAACCCGACTGCTTGCCGGATTCACTCTTGCTCTTGCTCTCTCCCAATATTTGTACCAGTGTGCTCTGCTGACTCTTTCCGGCCATTTCGCCACACGAACACACAGGGACAGTTGTTGTTGCATACCCAATTGCACAGTCTACATCGAGGACGCATGCGTCCCCAGTCGGTTCCGTTGACCGGGCTGTGCTGTGCACCGAATTTCGTTCAATTACATTTTCGTTAAATTCACAAAAGCTTCCAATAGTTATGAAGGTGTTGAAATTTGAGATGCTCATCCGTTAAACAGTAAAAATTAATAATAATGACTCAATAACTGGGCAATCAAATATACATACAATAGATGTTAACAATTCCAGCTAAATTTTGTTCCGAATCATTTATTTGAAGTCTGGCCTGATAAAAGGTATTACTGTACAAACCTGGCTTAATGATGCGCCAAAATTGATGATTTTTTTAAGTTTTAAAAATTTAATTTAGGCCAGTGGTTTCCGAAATCCAGGGAAACTTTAAACCATGTACTGCAATCCTACAGAACATTCAGTAGAAATATACACTGAAATAAAAACAAACTTTTTTGTATTCATTAAAATCAAAAACTAAAAGATGTTCAATAAAGTTCGTCATAACCATTTTGAATTTCATAAGAATATCATATATGTACAGGTTATGCTTCATGTGAGGCCCAAGTAATTGAAACCTAAACCGTTGATTTTAATCATGCCAATCGCTTTATCAATGCACGCTAATACTGGTTTGATTTCTGATTCTGATGCCGATTCCAGAAAAACGACATTGTGATCTTTCCGTCCAATTGAGACGTCCTTTGAGGTATTCGTGCCGCTTCGAAATACTCGTGCCTACTTCAGTCTACTGTCGGCTAATCATTCTGTTCTTTGACGAATAATGATGTATCCAGTCAAACATGTACTCGAAGTGCGCTTGCGTTCGTCTTTCTAGTCCTAAATAAATGTATGCGGGATCCAGCGGCAGGATATCTTTATCATCTGCAGAAACTTTGTTTAACTAAGGCACGCTCGCGCTCTTTCTCTTTCCGGTCGTCCAGTACTATTTAATGTATTATTATTATTGTCATTTATTTTATCCCTGTTTCATTCTAGATTTTATGTGGTTTTGACTCTGTTCTGCTTCGTAGGATATCGGCTTTGGAGTTTTAACCATCACGTAACTCTCAAAACCTCTATTCTCAAACTTTTTTTTCATTTCTGTTTCTGATTTCGGGAGGGGGACGTTTTGTAACACCTAAACCTTACAACAAAAAGTTACGCATGTAACGATTTGTAACACCAATAACTTACAAAAGAGCAACGCATGTAATGCTTCGTAACGCCAAAAACTTATACAGAGTACCACATGTCAGGTTTCGTAACGCCTGTTACTTACAAACAGTAACGCTTCGTAACGCCTGTAACTTACAAAAGGTAACACTTCGTAACGCCTGTAACTTATTAAAAAGTAACGCATCGTAACGCTTGTAACTTACAAACGAGTATCGTTTTATAACGCTTATATCGCATGTAACGCTTTGTAACGACCAAAAGTAACTCATGTAAGCTAAGAACATACAAACGAGTAATGTTTGTAACGCTTCGTAACGTCATAACGCACAAGTAACAGATAACTTACAAAAATGTAACGCGTGTAACGCTTTGTAACGTCTATAACTTAAGGGTAACGCATGTAACGCTTCGTTAAACCTATAGCTATTCAAGTTAAAATTCAACACATCGTAGCTATTTTTCTATACTCAAAATTTTTCCAAATACGTAATTAAAATCCGACTGTAAAAAAAACCAAATGGTTACATTGCACAAAACTTTATCAAATCTGCCTTGATATGGACTATTTCTGAGCAATTTAGTGGCCAAAGAACTTACTTTTCATCTTCTTAGTAATGTTGCTAATTAAATTTATTATTCTGTTCTATTAACTAAAGCCTTTTTCATTCCACCTAGTGGTGTAATGATGCCTTTCTCATATCACTCAAATTTTCATAAATATTAATAAAAGACTCTTAAAAAAACTTTTTAGTGAAAAAAATCCTCATCACCATGTAATTTCAGAGCCGGAAGTAGAGTCCGGATATAATACACTAGTTTTATATATAACACCATAATACCTTTCACTTGAATCTAAGTTTATGAAAATCGGCTCACCCATTTCTGAGAAATCGTTGTGGGCTCTGTTTAAGAAAATCGGATCACTTTTTCCGGTGGTTCCAGAACCGGAAACTGGGAAACGGTACATTCAAAGTAGTTTCGAATAGCAACAAACTAACGAGACCCACAAACTGGAATAGTTTTTAGCTCTGTCCTGAAAAGTTTATGTGTTATTGGAACCATAATTTTGAATGACGGTAAGAAATTGTTAACATTCATCACCTCATCGTATCGCAACCGGAGGTTGGATCCGCATGAAATTCATACCTAATTCAAGTCCTGTGAGATAAGTTTGTTAAAATCCGTCTCAGAAAATCAAATCAGTCTAAGAAAATTAAATTAGTTCTGTTTCAGAGTTATGCATCACTATTTACGGTGCTTCCGGAATCGAAAACAGGGGACCGGTAGAACTGAAGTGGGATTATTTGGTTAACTGCCAACAAGATCTGCAAACTAGAGAAATTTATGAACAATTTTTTCGGGTTGGAAGAACCGGGTTTTCTGCCTCTTCCTGGTAGCTCATCTTTCTCACTTAGCCATGTGTCCAGAAGCTTAATTTTCACTTCCTTTTCAATACGCGACATTTTGAAAACGCAGAATTTCAGCCGCACAAACAAATAAACAAACGAAAACTGACAGCCAAACACACAGCATGCTGTGATCTGAGCATAAGAAACCTTCACAAATACATGCGTACAACACAAATCGATATATTCCGATTCGATCGGAATGCAGAATAGGGGTTATAATTTTTTAATTCAGAAAGAAACTTTTGCCCCGTTCGCCGCACTCCCCAGACTTTGCCTCGTCCGACTATCTTTCGTTTTCATCTCCACGACCGGATTGCTTTAAAGACGTGAAATGAGCATAGCTGTCAAAGGCAACTAGGGTAACGGCGCCCTATTTCATCTGAGCTTCTATTTCCATCTTATCCCGTCACTTCATTACTTTGAACATGAATAATATTTTACAACCTACCGGAAGCAAACTGTGAAATGTTTTAAAATGATTTCAAAAGCTATTGTCACACTTTCCTATTGAAAGAAATGGTTTTAAATTCTTCGGTGATCGTTTTTTTTTTCATATAAAATAAACTCACTTTTCAATTTAGGACAAATTTTCGTCTCAAGATTTACAGTTCGTCATGTTTCTGAATATCTACTAATCGATTCGTCTCAAAACATTATCACTATTTTGCACAATTACACTACTATTGGATGCTGGATGACTTCATAATTAGTAATGTTCACTTGCCACTTGTTTAGTTAACGATTAAAAACTTCCAAAATTTACCAACAAGCAATAAAAGTCTTCAAAAATATGAGATGAAAGTTTTTCACTTTGTTCACTTGATTGCGCTTTGTTTTCATCTCATTTGGTTTCGCAAAGTTGCCTAGTTATCTAATAATGTTACAAAACAAAAATTGTTTTTCTTCTTCAAAATATCATCAAAAAGTATGTTTTTGGTATCCGTGACTTTAGTTTAATTATAAAGGGTGATTTTTTAAGAGCTTGAGAACTTTTTTAAACAATAAAACGCATAAAATTTGCAAAATCTCATCGGTTCTTTATTTTAAACGTTAGATTGGTACATGACATTTACTTTTTGAAGATAATTTCATCTGTCACAACGTCGAATTTTCAGTGAATGGGCCCTAGAAAAGTTGGCAGAAAATCCGCTTTTTTATGGACAAATTTTGTTCAGCGATGAGGCTCATTTCTGGTTGAATGGCTACGTAAATAAGCAAAATTGCCGCATTTGGAGTGAAGAGCAACCAGAAGCCGTTCAAGAACTGCCCATGCATCCTGAAAAATGCACTGTTTGGTGTGGTTTGTACGCTGGTGGAATCATTGGACCGTATTTTTTCAAAGATGCTGTTGGACGCAACGTTACAGTGAATGGCGATCGCTATCGTTCGATGCTAACAAACTTTTTGTTGCCAAAAATGGAAGAACTGAACTTGGTTGACATGTGGTTTCAACAAGATGGCGCTACATGCCACACAGCTCGCGATTCTATGGCCATTTTGAGGGAAAACTTCGGAGAACAATTCATCTCAAGAAATGGACCGGTAAGTTGGCCACCAAGATCATGCGATTTGACGCCTTTAGACTATTTTTTGTGGGGCTACGTCAAGTCTAAAGTCTACAGAAATAAGCCAGTAACTATTCCAGCTTTGGAAGACAACATTTCCGAAGAAATTCGGGCTATTCCGGCCGAAATGCTCGAAAAAGTTGCCCAAAATTGGACTTTCCGAATGGACCACCTAAGACGCAGCCGCGGTCAACATTTAAATGAAATTATCTTCAAAAAGTAAATGTCATGTACCAATCTAACGTTTAAAATAAAGAACCGATGAGATTTTGCAAATTTTATGCGTTTTATTGTTTAAAAAAGTTCTCAAGCTCTTAAAAAATCACCCTTTATTATTGATATTAATATTTCAAAAAAACTGTTTCGGCTTCGAATATTACCAGAAAGAGCATGTTGAATACTATTGAAATAACCATTGTGGTAAATCTAACAGCACTGGTTTCATTCCGCTATACGTCAACATAACGCTGTGAAGTGTGTGTGTGTTTCATCGGCTGTGCACAGAGATGCCAGATATTTTCATAGAAAATATGTATCACTTTGCATAGAAAGTCTATATCTGCTCTATTTGTTTTCACAAATAAACACCATTTTAATCATAGTCAATTATCTGCATAAAAGATTTCCACTTTAACATGTGATTTATCCGTTGATTAATAAACTTTTAAAGAACCACTGCAATCAAATACTAATAGATACTCTACTTCTCACTTTTTATGAACCTGAAAATCTGTATTAAATTTAGGAAATCTGTATAAAATCTGTACATTGATTTAAATAAGTATGCGAACGCAAATATCTATACAACACAGATAAATCTGTGTAAATAGCATCTCTGGCTCTGCATTTGGTTTTAAGAGGGGCTAAGGGCACATTCAGTAGTGTTCTAGTTCTAGATGCATAATTTATGCCAGTTACAAAATTTAAATCTGAATTTTATAACAAGAAAAACTGGCAGCCCCAGCAATGTTTTACTCGTGTTTCAAATATACAAAAAATAGAACGGCATCGTAGACCAGAACGGCTTGCTGGGGATACGTTTGTTTCAGTTTCAGTTATATTATAGACCACCCATATGAATCTTGCAGCTGCTGAATTTGCTCTAATGCCTAAATAGTAACAATTCCGTTTTTGGTTTTATTTTGAATTCACCAAAATAACTTTGCAATAAAATTTTAAATTTAAAGGTCCTTAAAGGTAACGGAAACGACCGAAAAATTTTTAAACGTTGAAATGATTTCAAACTGGTTCTAAAAATATCGTGTGTCGTCTCAAAGTTGGCATTAGGCCGTTTTTAAGGAGAATTCTGACATTTTGAACCTGAGAGTGTAACAGTGGAATATTTTGTTTTGATTGCTGCCGCCATTACTAATTTATAGAATGAATAACGGACCACAATAGGCTGGATAAAAATCTATTGAGATGAAATTAGGAGCAGAGTATTGAACACATCATAAGTGTTTATAGCTGTTTCAAGATTATAAGTTAAAATTTCAAGAAATGTGAATCAATTCTCATCGTGGAGCAAGGCGAATAAAGCAGTAATATGAAAAAGTTATAGTGATTTTAGTGGCTAAATCGGGGTTTTGAGGCGACGTCCTTACAAATGAGATGAAATAGGGAACCCTTACACTACTTTGAATAAAATACCTTAAATCTGTTCATTACAATCAACAACGGCACATCTGGTAGTGAACAAATCTATTTGATGTTCTAAATCAACAAATCTTTTGTAAAAGCGAAAACAAAATTTCTGATTTTATGTTGGGCAATTACAAGAAACTTAACTTAAATCTTACGGTTTTTCATTGTTTGGATGATTCTTTCATGAATATAATTTTAACTAATCCTAAGAATAATGAACATTCTAACCAATTCATTCATTCTAACACGTGCCCCTAGCATTCCATCACAAATATCACCAAAAAACATTCGTTGAAAAGCTCCCTGCTCAGTTATGTTTCCTATAACAACATCTCCCCCAATAGCTTCCTCTCATTCCAGCATTCACCTTTTCCTTGCCCGGGAACTTTCCATACCATAACAAACACTGTTCATTCTATCGATTTTCTTTGCTTCCTAGTCTCCAGCAAGAGGAAAGCTTACTTAGCAGCCATTTCCAATCGATGGATCCGTGCTGCTACACGCTCGCATCGAAGCAGTGGAAAATTTTGTGAGTTATCCAGATTTTATTCTCGTGAAAAGAAACGAAAACTGATAATAAAACTACGCCTTAACTATCAGCGCTGGAAGTTATGAATGGAAGACAATGTGCACAAAGGAGTTCTACTAAGAAAATTTGCTACACTCGGAACAACGATATTTATTGATTTAGAAGCAGCTGGTTGAGTTTTCATGTTTTCGGATAAGACATTCTAAAACCATGACTGAAATCTGATCAAAACTAGTTCTAAAAACCAAAAATTTTAAACTCTAATTAGTGTTGTGATTTTATGCTAGATTTTAACTATAAATCAGTAGAGTTCATGCAGGTTCATGAATATGCTATAGAGCTTGTAAAGATTATTACTGGTGTACATTCCTTGAGCAAATCAATAAAACTAAACAAAGCCAGGTGAAACGAGGAAGAAATGACAAACATTAAATGGCTGGGCAGTGTGTTCTGCCCAATTTCCTTGCTGGTGCTATATTCGATCGAGGTCACCGGACAAGGCCTAGACGGGTTTTCCGCGTCGCAGCACTCAATTGCCAAACGAATGGATCTCGAGACCTGTTTAGGTAAGAGTCGATTAGCAACTGCTTGAATAGCGATGGAGTACCTCGAGCATAACTCATGATGGAGTGTTTGTTAATCAATGTGATTTGCTAATTTCAGTGCACTTCGATATCCACTTGAACACGATCATTCGAACCGAAGAGTCACGCTCGATGGGTGCCAAGTTTCTTGACAACGCCGATGTTAGCTCGAGGGAACAGTGCCTGAGACTGTGCTGTGAGACCGAGAACTGCGACGTGTTTGTGTTTGAGGAAAAGGTACGCACGGTTCAAAAGGGGCTCCGGGGGGTTGTTGGGCTTTGCTATGAATGTCAAACCTTTCTCAAAGGCGCACAACACGCTTAATCTTACTAATTGGACAAATTTGGGCCGTATAAAAAAATGATTAGTTTTCCCAACGTGGTATTTCAACAATGCAAGCCTAGGTCGTGTTCATAATTATGAAACAAAGGGTTAAAATAATTGTCAATTCACACTAACACATCACGCCTTTGTTGCGCTATTTTGAAGAAAAAAAAATCATTATCCGCTCCGTTATTCTCATCCAAACTAATCGGGCGCCTCTGTTTCCCCTTTCAGAATCAGGGTACTTGCTTCCTCTTCCAGTGTGGGCCACCAACCGATTTCCATTGTAAATTCACTCGTCATTTAAACTACACCAGCGCTGTGCTGAAGATTCCATCCGTGGAACAACCACCTCCGGCGCTGGTCAGTCAGATTCACTCACTGGCTCAGTCATCCCAGGTGTCAAGCTCGCCTAAATTATCGCAGCACGAGCTGGAATTGGTCAACTTGAAAGCACCCAAACCAGCTCCGAAAAGGTATTTGCAAAAACTTAGTCTATTTACTGTCCCTAATTAATGAAGCAATTTATCTATGATTTTAACAGTGACCTTACGACAACAACTTTGCTCCCACCACTCGGCATTCAACTGGGCCAAGTTCTCACCACAAGTACAGCCAAATCCATAACACCGTCCCAGTGCGGTCACTACGAGTTCCCATGCCATTCCGGAGAATGCATCGCCGTGTACAATGCGTGCGATGGAATTCCCCAGTGCGCCGATGGTAGCGACGAAGGACCGGAGTGTCGGAGACCTCCCCCGGTAAAAACGTTTCAAGCCGCTCCGATTCTGCAGCAATCACAACTTCCAGTAGCCGGTGGCCAAATGAATTCGATACCACTGTCAAACGCACAAATTTTCCCAACAAATTTGCAGCAACAGCAGATGAGAGGACTCCAACAGCAGCAGCAACAACAGCAACAAGATGAGCAAAAATTGGCCCACCAGATGCCGCATAATCGGGAAGATCCAATGACGGCACCGAAATCATGGCCACGTCCGATTGTGGAAACGCAGGGAGCCTATGTGGGTAAGTATTGTTTCCTTGATTTGTCGGTCCACAACCAACGAATTTAACTGCAATCGGCAGGCCCTGTAGATAATGTGGGTAAAGTGGATAGTTGTACCCACTCAGGAATTTCCGAATGGGTGAAATACCCACTCGGATTCCTACACGGGCAAAATTGCGATTCAAGAAATGAGCGAAACGAGTCATGATATGGGGAAAATAGTATATTTTCATGTTATGATAAAACATCATGAATAATAGTTCTCGGATCATGATGCATTTGGACTGATTTCGTGGAAATTTAGCGTAACGCATTTGACGTTGTTGGGTATAACTTCAGGCGTGTTTCTGCTACGATGGTAATCTTTGCAACATAATTTCAGGTGTTATGTTTTAAAATATGAAGATTTCAAATATGAATTAAATGAAAGTGTGTGGTGTATTGTTTACACGATTTTAACTAATGTCTCAAATAATGTATAGTTGAATAGCAAAACAGTGAAAAGCACAACGAATTTCATTTAATCTGAAGCATCAACAATTTAAATATGTTTTTGAATAACCACGACACCTTAAATAACGTGTTTACTTGCGTTCATTGCTCCAGTTTTGATTTTTTGTCTCAGAATTTGAAACACATAAACGAACTGCATGAAAAAAACACGTGTGAATCAAACCTCTTAAAAAGATACTCTATGTCGAATTCTTGCAAATACCGCGGATCGATATTTCCTTTTTTGTTTTCAAAACATCGTTTGCAAAATCGTCTTATTTGAAATATTTAGGTGAATCAATACAGCTTGTGTTCTTATATCTATGAAACAAATTAATCGAACTGGTTGAACAAAAAAAAATCTAATTTTCGTTAGATGGTGCTCCTAATTTACAGTCGAATTTATTTTTCGGTTTACGCTAGCTCTGGGAATATTATTTTAACAACAACAGTCACATCGAATATGTAAGAATACATTCAGATATATTTATACAAAATGTAAAACTTATGTCAATTTTCGCTTCATTATTTTTATATTTTCAATTCTCTGTCAGCCTGTGGGTAAACCAACACAATTATAAAACGAATATGCCCCAGGATCAAGTAAAAATTTCCAGTAGTTCTTGCTTTTCAATGTCTGCTTTTTGTCTCACCATTAATATATCAAACAATCCACCACATCACTTGAGGCAGAGGGTTCAAAGTGATATCCGGATAGAAAATTGGAGTTACGAGCTTTAAAAGAAATACATTCTTCAAGTAACGCATTTTCGGACCATGATTAATTTTCATGGGAGAAGGCTTTTTGCTCATGGTTTCATAAGAATTTAAAATGATTGGTTTCATGATTTTCTAATCATGACAGCAGTAACAGATTTCTTTCCGTGTAAAGAATTTTGCAAATTTATCTCGTAAAGCGTGAGCGTCTTTTGTATACGTGCATTCGCATTCATATCTTTTTACCTTTTTTCGTAAGTATAAAAAATAGGTTAGAATTCGCTCAAATTTTAGAGAAAAATTCGAGTTTCATATGCCAATCGATTTAGCTATTCAGTTTTATGTCAAAATTTTCAGGTTTTTGACAATGTCTGTCACAATTGACCTTGTAAACAAAATATGTTTTAAGACTCAGATTTCACACGATAATAAATTTCCAACAGGCCATAGTAAGGTGAAATCCGTTCCTTTTTAACGGAGATATCGAAATTTTTGTGATAGCGACTTTTCCACCACTTCCAGCAGAAGAAGTTTTGAGTGCTGTATGATAAAGCGATGCTTGGAAGTAACGTGAAACACGATTTTTAATACGGTTACATGCAATTGTTTCTAAGTACCAAAAAGACTATGTACAGCATTCATGACCTTTTTTCCTCGGATCGATTTTCTCACGGTTCATTTTTGGCAACATAATCGGTCGAATATGGTATTTGTAAACCACACGGAAAGACCGAAATCAGCATTTTGGCGAAAAAATTAGTTGATTTTCTGATTTCAGTTAGTTGTTTTTGAGACAACTAAAAAAATCTTACTTTTGCTAATTTAGATTTTTTAATTCTCATTCCCTTAATAATAATAAAATATTTGTTGAAATGGTTATTTTTTTAGTTGAATTCACCAATTCAACGTGCTGTCATTTCTTAGCTAAGGCACACTTCATTTCCTTTCAACTAATTTTTTAGTTGAATTAGGGAAATGATACGTTGTTTTCAACCAACATAAATAGTTGAATTGGCTTCTGCCATTTGCAGCTATATGGCGCACTGTCACCGAAAAAACGTTAGCACCATAATGACTACTAGCCATTAGATGGCAAACTACTACCGAAAAAAAATTCAGTCGCGGTTGCCTTTTCTATATTGCCAGGTATAAATACGATGTTGTATTGGAGAAAAGACATAAACATAAACTTCTTTTTAACAAATTTTCTTCTAAGACGCTGTTTTCTTCATTCGACTTCGCGAAATCGACTCTCTCACTGGAAACTTTGAGCACTCGGAAAACCAAAACCGAATACAAGTAGTTCACCGGACGGCGTAGTCCGGAAGGTTTGAATATACAAAAACATCATTTGACATATAACATACAATAAGAGTGCAACATTCGAAACTCACTTCACAGTTCCGCGTAAAAACATGATTGCGCACAATCGCTTTAAATGCGCACAAATTCACAAATTTGCATATCACATCACCGGAAAATTATATATGGATATATCGTAACACATGCGAAAAACACCAAAACAATTTGCAAGCAGTTTCAACAAAGCTGTCCTTTTTAGCTTTTTAATGGATTGTTTTGCATTGACACTTCTCATGAGTTTTTGGCGAAAAAACTTGTTAATAAAACCAATTTCATTTTCGTGTTCTTTGTGCTGTCCTTCAGTAATGATGGTGATAAATAAATAGAAAAAATTTTTTTCTGATTTTAATAACAAAACTAACACATGAATCAATAAGTCCCGAGACTAAAGCAGAGATGGCGCTCGTAGTAAACCAGTAACCACGTCTTTCTAGAGTACTAACCTTTGCTTGAAACGGGTCAAAATTTTAAGTCGATCCGACTAGAAACAGCTGAGTTTTCGAGGTTGGAGTAAAGTCGTTTTGTAGTTTGTTTAAAAAATGTAAAAAACCGAGTTTCGTGTTTTGATAAAACATTGTTTTTTAATGGATAAAAACACCATGCAAGCGAAACAATGGATTGAAAAATGTTATCCAGACTCTTGTCCATCAAAAGCAACGATTTGTCGGTGATTCGCCGAGTTTAAACGTGGTCGTACCGACACAAATGACGCGGAACGCTCGGGTAGACCTGTGGAAGCCGTTACACCGGAAAATGTGAGTGAAGTGACAAAAATTATAATGAAAGATCGTAAAGTGAAGCTCCGTGAGATTGCTGAGATGACACAGATATCATATGGAAGTGTATTTACTATCCTCCATGTAAAATTGAACATGAAAAAGGTTTTTTACAAGTGGGTGCCTCGATTGCTTTCGACAATGACAATGCACCCTGCCACAAGTCGATGAAAACAATGGCGAAATTGAACGAATTGGGCTTTGATCTGCTTCCCAACCTCCCCCCCCCTTACTCGCCAGATTTAGCCCCCAGTGACTACTGGCTCTTTGCGGATCTTAAAAAAATGCTCCAGGGAAAAAGATTTGGCTCAAATGAGGAGGTCATCGCTGAAACTGAAGCTTATTTTGAAGCGGAAGATAATTTTTTTTATGAACATGGTATTGAAAAATTGGAAAAACGTTGGAACCATTGTATTACCCTAAAAGGTGATTATATTGATGAATAAAAAAAAAATTTGCAAAAAAAAATGTTGTTTCCATTGTTAGTCACGGAACTTATTGATCCATGTGTTAGTTGTCAATGAGAATTTCGTGTTGGATTGAAATATTGCTGGTTTTTGTCCAGGATATTCGCCAACTAAACACATTCTCTAAAAATAAGAGTTTTTTCCAGCAAAGAGAGTTTTCAATTTTTTTTCTAAATGACCTCATTCTAGATACTAGCGACAGTCGCATATTCAGTCACAAAGGCGGACTTCAGGTTGCAACCAACAATATTTCTCCACCTCAATACCAGGACTCTCTTCCGGACACCAGTTACGTTCCAAATATCCCCAGAAACAATCCCTACTTACCAATTCCGGGAAGTTATCAATCTGGCGCATCACAGTGGAGTGATCCCCGGCTGTCCGCACCACCAAGACAAATCTGGCCCAATCAGATCCAAATGCCCCAGGAACAATACATGCTACCACCACTACAGCACCAACCGGACTCAGTTCAGGTACCTCCACAGCCGGTCCAGAACACCCCACCTCAACAACCACTGCTGACTCAATCCCAGCAATCCCCGCCAATCAGTCCAAACTTGACCGCAGATAAAGCTAAATCAAACACCGAAAACGCCGAGGTTCCGAAGAAAACCACTGAAACACATAAATCATCCCCAAAATTATCTGAAGAATATGATTCCGACGAAGATCAGTACCAGGATGGCAAATCCTCCAATGAATATCAAGAGGACGAGAAGCCAGTTCCTCCCCAGAAGAAGAAACAACGGAAACACCACAAACAACAACAGCATTCCGAGGAACACAAGAAAAAGAACAAATCTAAAACTACGAAAAAGGATAAAGCATCTGAACACGAAGGTAGCGAGCATCCGGCACCAATTCACGAGCATCTCAAGATGCTACGCAACGATTTGGAGATCGAGTTCGCTGACCACGATGGACTGGCAGAAAGACCCGGGGGAGCGGTGCTTTCCCTGACGCTTGGTTAGATTTGAATGTGAATAATTTTTAACAATGTGATTTGATTTTTTTTTCTTCCTAACCACAGGCGCTATACTGACAGCAGCTCTAGCGATTCTGATAGGATGTCGTATGAAGGTTGCTCGACGAAGGGTACGACGACAGGGGAAATCGTCCTATGCGCACGATGCTGACTTTCTAGTGAATGGAATGTATTTATAAAGTGCTTACGTAGTTCTATCTAGAAGTGCCATTTCGTTGTTACGCGGGACTTGTTTGATTTTTACAAAACTAAAGATGCACCCTTGCTTCGAGACACATTTCATTAGATTGTAAGAAAGTGTATCCCTGATTTGCCAGCCACCGTTGAATATTTGGTTAATAAAAATCTATTGGGAGAGAACTTTTGCAATTGTCAACTCATTTATATCGAAATATTGTAATATCCGTATGCGTTAACTTTCCGTTTGATACCGTCAATTAAGTTCTGCACAATACCCTTAGCCAACTGTCCGGAAGTATTTTTCCACTGTTTAGTAGAATCTTGCTTTGTATTTACCTATCCTTTGGATTAGTCAAGGTTTGGCTTCACAATGGTTCAATATCTTACTAACTTCTGATGTGTTCAAAAAATTACAGTCTTTTGTTACAATGTTGTTGCATACCACCTCTGAACAAAAATGACAAAACGCCAGAACAACACTTAAGTCGTGTGCTTTTGAATGAATTGGAGTAGCTGCTTTTTTGAATTTCTTGAATAGTTGTAGATCTTGTTAAGGAAATTTAACTCTTTAAACCACAACTACAAATAGTCTGCCAAAAAATGTATTTTTTTTTTCAGAAAACTTCGACATTTCCGCGTTGTAATGCGATATAAAACTCAGGAGCAGGCAGCAGCTTGAAGTCTGATTTAAAAATATAGAACTGGGAAAACATTATCTAAAATTGACTTACAATACAGGACCGCTTTTATAGAGTGGCAGTGGGGGGTGGGGCTCCCTTGGAGCATTTAAGCGAGGCCTACAAAACAGATAGTGATAGCAGGGGGGCCATATCCAGTAAATATGATGGGTTCGATAGCAATGCCAAGGTAGAGAGCGACGATTTCACTCTTCAAACGCATCAATTTTTTTTTTTCATAAATACGTTCATTTCATAGGCAATATACATAAGTTTTTCTTCGCCGTGGCATCCACAATACATAGTAGTTTAAACCTAATACATTTCGAATATCATATTAGTATGTTGGTACTCATTCGTTAATCTAAACACTGTTTTTATCAAGCGAGTTGCTATTTTAAATTACATCAAATAAAATACATTTATTTTGTACATGATCTTATAACTATTTCAGGATTGTTTGTATTAGTTCACCACTTATATTCAATATCCTATAGTTGGCTATTGGTTGAACTCAGGGAAGAGAAAACAGTCTAACATAAAATAAAATTTAAATTGGAACTCCAATGGATTTAATGAAATGATAAAGAAGTTTCATGTATGGAAGGTCACGACAAGCAAGAATGTCGCGAACTGGGACATTGGATAGTCTACCTTGGGTACGCAAGGAATTTATTAGTTGAGATCTGACATCACGAAACTCCACGCATGTCCAAACAACATGGTCAATATCGCGGTAACCTTCGCCGCAAGCACAATGATTAGTCTCGGAAAGTCCAATTCGAAGGAGATGTGCATCTAACGTGTAGTGATTGGACATGAGTCTGGACATCACACGAATGAAATCTCTACTCACATCCAGTCCCCTGAACCATGCCTTTGTCGATATTTTAGGAATAATTGAGTGCATCCACCGACCCAGATCATCTTTATCCCAAGAAGCTTGCCAGCTGGCAAGTGTTCTTTGGCGAGACGCGCTATAGAATTCGTTGAAAGCAATCGGTCTCTCATAAATTTCACCCTCAATAGCACCACGTTTGGCTAAAATATCGGCTCTTTCATTGCCTGGAATGGAGCAATGAGCCGGAACCCAAACTATAGTGATTTGATAATTATTTTCAATATGACGTTCAGGCACTGTTTTATTTTGGCCAAGAAAAAAGGTTCATTTTTGCAAGCGGCGTTCGAGCGAATAGCTTCAATTGCACTTAGACTATCTGTGAAAAGAAAATAATGGTTTGGAGATAATGTGACGATTACACTCAAACTATAATGAACTGCTGCTAGCTCTGCTATATAAACAGATGAAGGTTCTTGAAGCCTAAATGAGACCGAAACATTATTGTTGAATATACCAAACCCATTAGCCTCTTCAATTCGTGATCCGTCCGTGTAAAATATTTTCTCAGAGTCAATATGCCTGAACTTACTTGTAAATATTTTTGGGATTTCCATCGAGCGTAGGTGTTCCGGGATTCCACGCACTTCGCGCTGCATGGATGTGTCGAAAAATAAAGTTGAGTCAGGGACATTTAGGAGGCTGACACGGATAGGAACATCTTGAAGGGTTGATTTCCTGTGTCATATGGTTAAAATATACTGTCATGAATCTTGTTTGAGATTGAAGCTCAACTAGCCTTTCGAAGTTGTTAATAACCAGGGGATTCAGTACCTCACATCTTATTAGCAGTCGCGATGAAAGCTCCCAAAAACGATCTTTCAATGGAAGAACTCCCGCCAGAACTTCAAGACTCATTGTATGTGTCGAATGCATGCACCCTAAAGCAATTCGCAAACCACGATATTGAATTCGCTCCAGTTTGATAATATGAGAGTTTGCAGCGGAACGAAAGCAAACGCATCCATATTCCATCACTGAAAGTATCGTTGTCTGATACAATTTTATTAGATCTTCCGGATGAGCACCCCACCAAGATCCTGTTATTGTTCGAAGAAAATTTACTCTTTGTTGGCATTTTGTTATCAGAAACCTAATGTGTCCTCCCCACGTGCATTTGGAATCAAACCACACCCCAAGGTATTTGAAAGTCAAAACCTGTTGGATTATTCTTCCCATCATATGAAGCTGAAGCTGCGCGGGATCATGCTTTCTTGAAAAGACGACCAGCTCTGTTTTCTCCGCAGAGAATTCGATACCAAGATGAACAGCCCAAACGGACAAGTTATCTAAGGTATCTTGCAATGGTTTTTGCAGATCAATAGCTTTGGGTTCAGTAACTGAAACTATGCCATCATCTGCCAATTGTCTTAGTGTACATGGGGTTACTAGACAGCTGTCAATGTCATTCACGTAAAAATTATAAAGGAGCGGACTAAGGCATGAGCCTTGCGGTAGACCCATGTAGCTAATTCTGAATGTTGCCAAATCGCCATGTGAAAAATGCATGCGTTTCTCTGACAAAAGGTTGTGCAAATAATTATTTATAACCGGTGGAAGTCCATGTTGGTGGAGCTTGTCTGAAAGAACATCAATGGAAACTGAATCAAATGCTCCTTTAATGTCTAAAAATATAGATGCCATTTGTTGCTTTTGAGCGAAGGCAATTTGGATGTCAGACGAAAGTAATGCAAGGCAATCATTCGTCTCTTTATTTCTACGGAAGCCAAACTGAGTATCTGACAACAAACCGTTCGTCTCGACCCAAGTGTCGAGACGTCGTAGAATAATTTTTTCGAACAATTTTCTGATGCAGGACAACATCGCAATGGGTCTATATGAGTTGTGATTGGAAGCTGGTTTCCCCGGCTTTTGAATGGCGATAACTTTCTCTTGCCTCCAGTCAGGTGGAACAATATTTTGCTCAAGAAACTTGTTAAACAATTCCAACAAACGTCTTTTTGAGAGGTCGGGCAGATTCTTCACCAAGTTGAATTTAATTCTGTCCAACCCAGGAGCGTTATTGTTACAAGACATGAGTGCTATGGAAAATTCCATCATTGAAAAGGGGCTATCAACGGAACCATTATTTGGAAAAGATTCCCTTATAATGCTATGCGTAGGAACAGAATCTGGACAAACTTTCCTCGCAAAATCAAATATCCATCGGTTCGAGTATTCCTCACTCTCATTTCCTACGTTACGATTCCTCATTCGTCTGGCCGTATTCCAAAGAGTGCTCATTGAGGTTTCTCTTGACAAACCTTCGACAAAATGTCTCCAATAGCTACATTTCTTGGCCCGAAGTATGCTCTTGTACTTGGTTTCTAAAGTCAAGAATTTTTCAAAATTCTGAGGAGTTCCTCCTCCTCGTTTTAAAAACGTCTTGAAAGCATTTTGTTTGGCGTGCTTAGCATCTGAACACTCTTTGTCCCACCAAGGGTTTGGAGGCCTTCTGTTAGACGATGGACCAAGAAATCGTTTGGTTTGGGCTTGTTCTGCGGCCTCCAGAATCGAACAAACGAGGAAGTCATATTCTTCAAGTGGGGGGAGCTCTACCATTGAAGTTAAGACACTTGAAATATTACTTTGGTATTTAATCCAGTCAATATTTTTTGTCAAATCATATGGAATATTAACTGAATTAGCAATGCCTTTGTTACTGCTAATTGAGATGATGATTGGTAAATGATCGCTACCATGTAAATCAGGAAATACTTTCCAGGTGCAATCTAGTCGAATTGAAGTCGAACAAAGAGATAAATCTAATGCACTTGGACGTGCAGGAGGGCTTGGGATCCGTGTCATGCTACCCATATTTAGTACCGTCATGCTAAAATTGTCGCAAATATTATATATTAAGGATGATCTGCTATCATTGTAAACGGAACCCCACATCATTCCGTGCGAATTGAAATCTCCTAAAATCAAACGTGGAGCAGGAAGGGCTTCGACAATTTCATTAAGCTGTCGTTGTCCAACTTGAGCTCTTGGAGGAATATATATCGAAGCAATGCAAATGTCCTTTCCTTTAATGTTTATTTGACATGCAACAACTTCTATACTAGAAGTCGAAGGAATGTTTAATCTATAAAAGGAATAACATTTCTTAATTCCTAAAAGCACTCCACCATACGGGGAGTCTCTATCGAGACGTATAATGTTAAAATCATTAAAATTTAAAGCTATGTTTGAAGTAAGCCATGTTTCGCATAAAGCAAATACATCACATTTTTGACTATGCAACAAAACTTTAAATGAATCAAGTTTTGGCATGATGCTTCGACAATTCCACTGCAGGACAGTGATTGAATCATTTGCGGCGGATGATAAATTATCCATCAAATGATACAAAACCTGAAAGAGCTGGCCATTGAGCTGATAACTGTTTCAAAAAAGTTCTAGCTATTGGAAGGAATGCTGTTATGATGGTCTTTAGAGGTTCAGAAATATTGAATGCAGCGAAAATCCATTCTACAATTTCCGAAAATTTCAGTAATCCTGTTGGTGAATGTGAAATAAAGCCCACTGGAATATTGTCTTTTCTTGAGCTAGTTCTTGGATTGGTTTGTGAATTTGACAAACCAGGAGGCACAGTTTTTAGTTTTAAATTTGGCTTTTTAGCTTTAACACGGGGATCTTTTTTTGAAGGTGTAATTTTAGGTGTCTTTTTTGGTATTTTATGGTTTGGTAATCTCCTCTTAACAGACCCTTGAGCAGTGACAAACGAGGTATCTTCACTATTTCCGTCAGAGTCAGATTCCTCTGGCTCCGCAAGATTTGAAAAACCGTTTTCGGTTTCCAAAGGGGAGACATGTATGACCGTTTTGAGCATTTCAGCATATGTGCGCTTAGACCGTGCTTTTAAAGAAAGCTTCATTTTGTCTTTACGCAGCTTAAATGCAGCGCACACTGAAAGATCATCATGAGGACTTTCCCCACAATAAACACATTTTTCAACATCTTTATCGCAAAGATTATCCTTATGAGGCCCTTGACATTTGATACATTTGGACTTATTACTACAGTAAGTAGCTGTATGTCCGAATTTTTTACAGTTCGTGCAATTCATAACATGCGGTACGAAAAGCCGAACAGGAAGACGAATTTTATCGATATAGACATGGCTAGGCAATGCAGATCCGGCAAATGTTACGCGAAACGAATCTGAGGGACGATAAGACTTTTTTCCATCGACAATAGATGCTGAGTACAATTGTTTGCACTCGAGTATCTTAACTCCCTCAAGCATGGAGTTTTTAAAACGGCCAACTCCATTTTTAAGTAAATCATCTGCTGTCAGACTTGCTTCAGTCACAACACCGTCAATTTCTACCTCCTTCGATGGAATGTAAACTCGATATTCAATAGCAAACAATTTACAGGTTACAATATCGTTTGCCTGTTTCAAGTCGTTAACAACAACTCGAATTTTATCTCTATTAACCTTACAGATTTCTTTACCTTAAGAGAAATGTGATGTCAAATCCTTTGTAATTTGCATCAAGTTTAAAATCTTTTCTTTTTTTCGAAGATAGACTATCCATGGCCCAGTGGTACCCTGTGGATAATGTTTAGCCCTCGGAGTATTTAAACTCTTACTAGTATCCGGAATCGGATTCGGATGATCTTCCAAGAGATCATCCATTACATTAAATTTTTTTGTAAATTAATAATACCAAAATAAAAACTTATGTTTAGTAAAATTTCAGATATAAGAAATAAAAAGTAAATTAAATTAAATCTACCTTGTAGCTGATGTCTCTGTTCCTTTATCGTGAAGAACGACGTGAAGCTCTTACAACGATTTCCAATTGGCAGTCTTCTGCTGTTTCCAATTGGCAGTCTTCTGTCGTTTACTGCTATCTCAGTTGCTCTGCCGTCGTTGTGGTCACCACTGAACTTGCTGTGCTGCCTGTACCTGACCCCAGGTACAGTGCTTTTGCTCTTGGTGGCGATCAAATACGATGCTTGCAGTGTAGCACCTCGCGATATATGCCGTCTCTTTTGATCCTACGCAGCGTACAAATTCTGGTACCTGGTAGATCAGCACTGGGTTGCTTTAGCACCTCTGTGCCTTTGCACCCCTTCGTCTTCGCACCTTTATGCGATGGCACCTCTGTGACTCGTCACTTCTATGCTCTCGCACCTCTGTGTCTCTACACCTCTGTGCGTATGAACGGGATGGCCTTCGTTGCTAGCTTTCCAGTCGGGAAACGCCCCGAATATTGCGTTTGCTATGGGCAGTTTAACTACCTGAAGCTTAGAATTGTCTCGGTAGCAGCCGTTAACTCACGAGCCAGTACAATCGAAACAAAACCTCTTCGCTTGAATGGTTTTTACTGAATCTGAACGCATCAATTTGTCATGTCAACGAATTTTGACATACGGTTTTCAAAAACGACTTCAACTGACCGAAGCGTTCAGCATCTTCAGTGTCAATGCGAGCACATTTAAACTCAGCATACCACCGAGTCTCCATAGCACTTTTCATAGTTTGAACTGTGATTTTTTCATTAAAAAAAACTTGGAGTAAAGACTGAATGGTTTCGGCTGCCGAGACATGTTTCTTAAGATATGCCTTCGTTAATGCCCAAAATTCCTCAATTGGGCGAAGCTGTGAGCAATTTGGTGGATTCATGTCTTTTGGGACGAAAATGACTTTTTTGGTAGTATGCCATTCTACCGTTGATTTCGAGTAGTGGCAAGAAGCAAGATCTCGCCAGAAAACAACAAGATCCTTGTGGCTTCGAATCATGGGTAGAAGTCGTTTTTGTAAACATTCCATGATGTATATTTCGCTGTACATTGAAGCAGTGGTGATGAAGGGTTTCGAAATCTTACCGCAGCTACAAATTGCTTGCCAGATCATAGCTTTCTTACCAAATTTTTCGACTTCAATCGATGTCTCGAACTGATTTAACACTTGCGCTTCTCGCACCGTATAATATTGTGGTCCCGGCAAGGATTTGTAATCGAGTTTCACGTTGGTTTCGTCGTCCATGATTATGCAGCTCAAATTTCCAGTAAGAATCGTATTGTACAGCTTTCGAACCCTCGGCCTGATCGATGCTTCTTGTTTCGGACTACGTTTTTGGTTGTTTCTGCTTCTTATAGGTTCGAAGATTCAAACGTTCTTTAGCACGAAGAACATTTGACTTCGAAGTGCCCACTTTTTTGGCCACATCCCGAACTGATACCTCCTTCTTTTGCTCGAACGCCTTCAGTATACGGTTTATCCTCAAAGGTGTTATCCTCACCGAACTTCCTGATTGCATTTCGCACGGCTTTTTAACTTACTCTTTCCATTTTTGCTATCTTTCTCAGTGACAGTCCGCGTTCTGTGCACCATTTGTACACAATTTTTCGACGTTGTTCTGCTGAAAGTCCACGCATTTCGAAACAAACTAATGAAAACGAATAAACAACTGCAAAAGTGGTTAGAGAAGAGTGTAAACAACTAGACGCAGCCATAAAAATTGACAGATTCTGAACCATTGCGAAATGGCAGCGGTTTTTGGTTGCATCCATACTTTCTGGGACAGTCTTTAGGTAATGCCAAAGATATAAACGCGAGATTGACGTAGGACTGCAATCGAGATTTTTTGTAGTGATGATATGAACCATTTGGTTTCAAAAGACTGCGCTTTTATTCCGAGGCGGCGAATTAAAACGGTCTTCTAAATAAGTTTTTTACGTTACTTTTGGTGTTCTGAAAAGGACCGTTTGTGGCTTTGGAGTCCTGAAAAGACTATTTGGTTTTGTTTGCCTATTCCAAGAAGCAGGGTGCCATCCCAAATCGTTTGTAAGTTTGAGCCTTGACCTGGAAGAAAGCATTACAAAAATATGATCGTATAACAAGTCGTACAATCGCTGATTTATTTCAATATTGCTTACATCTCAATATTTGAGTGAAAGAAACTATCAAAATGCTATACGGGACTATTTTCCATCTTTCAGAAGGGCCAAATTGTGCAATTCTCTACGATATCAAAAACATATTTCTCGAACGAATTTCGAACAATGAAAATGCCAAGTTAATCAAATTATTTTAGATTTGCAATAAACTTATGATTTTCACCTTCGATTTGCAAAGATGTAAACTTAATAGAGCCTTCAGAACGGCTAATTTTGTATAATGTTCCCCATCGTTGTCCACTTTTCCTTTAGTGCAAAACTTTTCCTTTTCTCCAATGCAAACGACCAGCACTTGGATGACGCAATCGCTCTTGTTTGAAGCGAAACTCACAATGCGAACGTCCAATAGCAGATATGCTCACAGAAGAACTAGTTGTTGTTTTTCTGCGTTTAGGCTTGAGGAACGAAGTCTCAGTGTCTTCGTTCATGGATTATCATACACTAAAGCTAGCAAATGTTCAACAGGGGCTTTTTATAGATTCTGTAGATTTTGATTTTTCGTTGTTGAACATATTTTTTCACTTTTTGCCTTTCTTATATAGAAAGGTTATGCAATCACTGTGAAAACCGACTTTTGAACCGAGGCCCGGAGGGCCGAGTGTCATATACCATTCGACTCAGTTCGTCGAGTACGCAAAATGTCTGTGTGTGTGTGTATGTAACGTTTTTTTGCATTAACTTTTCTCGGAGATGGCTGAACCGATTTTCACAAACTTAGATTCAAATGAAAGGTCTTGTTGTCCTATACAAAATTCCTGAATATTATTTGGATCCGACTTCCGGTTCCGGAATTATGGGGTAAAATGTGCAAAAAATTATGAAAATAAGTGCACTAACTTTTCTCAGAGATGGCTGAATCGATTTTCACAAAATTAGATTCAAATGAAAGGTCTTGAGGTCTCATACAAAATTCCTGAATATTATTTGGATCCGACTTCCGGTTCGAGAGTTATGGGGTGAAATGTGCAAAAAAAAGAAAATATGTGTTTTAACTTTTCTCATAGATGGCGCGACCGATTTTCACAAACTTAGGTTCAAATGAAAGGTCCTGTGGTCCCATACGTTATTCCTGAATTTCATGCGGATCCGACTTCCGGATCCGGAAATATAGGGTAAAGTGTGTTAAAAATTGTACACCATCACTGAAAATGGGGAAAAACCTTGAAAAATTTTCTAAATCGACCTAAAATCTTTTCCAATTTGATGGTTTTTATCAGTAGACGGCCAAACAAACCGATTTCGGTTATTCTTTTAAGAATCGAAGAAATTTTTTTTTTGCCTTTCTCATATAGAAAGGTTATGCAATCACTGTGAAAACCGACGTTTGAACCGAGGCCCGGAGGGCCGAGTGTCATATACCATTCGACTCAGTTCGTCGAGTACGCAAAATGTCTGTGTGTGTATGTGTGTGTGTGTGTGTGTTTGTGTGTGTGTGTGTGTGTGTGTGTGTGTGTGTGTGTGTGTATGTGCGTATGTGTGTATATAATGTTTATTGCACTAACTTTATGGGGTAAAATGTGCAAAAAAAATGAAAATATGTGTTCTAACTTTTCTCATAGATGGCGCGACCGATTTTCACAAACTTAGGTTCAAATGAAAGGTCCTATGGTCCCATAAGTAATTCCTAAATTTCATCAGGATCCGACTTCCGGATCCGGAAATATAGGGTAAATTGTGTTAAAAATTTTATACCATCACTGAAAAGAGCGACAAACCGTAAAAAGTTTTCTAAATCGACCTCAAATCTTTTCCAATTGACATTTTTTATCAGTTGACGGTCAAACAAATCTATTTCGTTTATTCTTTTAAGAATCGAAGAAAAATATTTTGATGAATACCACAGTATTATATATGATAGTTTCATTGATATGAGAAAGGCATCATTACACCACTAGGTGGATTAAAACAGGTTTTTAACAATGTTCTCGTACTAAAAGTGATATTAACAACAATCTTACATCCTTTTCCAATCGTTTCGTGAAAGAATTATTGAAAACACTCAAACAGGGAAAAAGTAATTAGGAAATGAAATCTGTCTGTCATTCGGCTCAGTTTGTTGTCGTTTTATTTGAATCTAATTTTATGAAAATCTTTAAAGACATCCTTGAGAAATCGTTGTGAGTTCCGTTTTGAAATGTTTGGCCTCTATTTCCAGTACTTTCGGAAACGTAAACTGGGAAACGGTACAATCGAAGTCTATTCGTTTTTGGCCATCAACTAACAAAACCTACACATTGGGTCAGCCTTTATCAGCGTTTTGACCTTTGCATAACCACAAATAACTAAATAAGGATTATTCGGTCATTAGCTAACGAAATCTAATAACCTAGTGGTGTAATGATGCCTTTCTCATATCTTACATATTCTCATATTTAATTGTGTGGTATTCTTCAAAATAATTCTCTTTGATTCTTAAAAAACAAAAAGGTTTGTCCATAAACTAGTATAACCTACAGAGTGAAACTGTACTCAGGTCGGTTAGGCCATCTCTGAGGAAACGAAAAGAGGTACTTCCGAAACCGGAATCTGGGAACCGGTATAAGCGAAGTTGGTTCGAGAAAAACGACTGGGATCCATTTTGGAGTCTATGGCTACTATCTTCGGTCATTCGTCAAAAATCCAATAACAAGGAAAGCCAAATTAATGTTTGACCGTCTACTGACAATGACTACCGATTGGAATAGTTTCGAGGCACGTTAAGAAATTTTTGTACGTGTTTTGTTTCGACGCTTCAAGTGACGGTATCCAATTTTTAACACACTTCACCCTATAATTCCGGAACTGGAAGTAGGATCCGGATGAAATTCGGAAGTTTTGTATGAGATCATGAAACCTTTCATTTGAATCTAAGTTTGTTGAAATCGGTCACGCTTTTTCTGAGAAAAGTGAGGAAATAATTTGAAATGAGAATTTTTTCACAAATCACACTGTAACTCCGGAACCGGAAATTGGATCGTAGTAAAATTCAGGAACTTTGTATAGGACAATTGTACCTTTTATTTAAATCTAAGTTCATGAGAATCGGTTCAGCCATCTCCGAGAAAAGTGAGTGCAAAAAAATGTTACATACATACATACATACACACACATACAGACATTTTGCGTACTCGACGAAGTGAGTCGAATGGTATATGACACTCGGCCCTCCGGGCCTCGGTTCAAAAGTCGATTTTCACAGTGAAAGGCAAAACTAGACAAATTTGTAAACAAATTTTAAGGAATTCGTTTCGTGGTTCATAATTCTATATGAGGAAAGCAAACACTACCGCATCACTACCAGAATGTATGAGTTGAATTGATGTTTGATTGAGACATTTACTCTTCTGATGCGAAAATGGCTTAGCAACGCATCAAAATTTTCCTCGAGCATCGCGAAAATCCGCACTACTCGCACGCCTGAATGTAACCAAATAATCTATATCCAACGTAATAAAGCAAGTGTTCGAAGATTGCTCTTTGACAACCAGGAAGACAGGATTTGAGGGAAATTAGAAACCTAGCTAAAGAGATGTTTAAAGCGGAACCCAACCGACTAATAACGAATCCTCACCGCCACTGAACCGATAATAATAATATTTAACATTGAGTTCTCTAGTTCTTTCTCCTGTTCCAAAAACAATTTCTTACTTCTGTACTTTGTTTATTTTTGCAGGGATCTGTTATAACGATAGCTACATATGTCTTTTATTATTGTATCGTTAACTAGCATAACTTTAACAGCAACGCACAAATCTCCTTCCTACGGATCACTACGACATAGGTGATTTTTCAGCAACTGTTTTCCGCATGCAATTTACGTGTAGGCCTACAGCTTCTCTGAACAGCATTCGTGCACAAAGTAGGAACCAAAGTTCGAATAGTGATAAATGTAGTTTCATTTCACGTGTTTACACAGGCAACATTGATAGCCTAACTTCTCTTTAATAAGGCCGATTTGTAGGCGTAGTTCTTCTGCATCCACCGGAGGATTCCCTATATTGCAACTGTTGTGATCCATTTAATATAAACAAGGAAGCTTCATCACAGAACCTATAGAATTGTCTTTTCAGTTTAGTACCATGCATGAAATATTCAGTCGATTTTGTATTTAAAACGAAAAAAAACAATATCAAGTTGCAGTAAACAGACCTAGTATCATATCAAGTTGTAGTAAGTAGACTTAGTAGTTAAATAGACAAAATTGAAGTGACTATTTGCTCCAGCCATGTTCAATTCGGAAATTGTTTTATGCTTTTTTTTCATATGCAACCACAATGTTTCCAGTGCGTACATTTTCCCCGCTTAAGCGGTAATGGATGGAATTAATTTATCTAATCAGGTATAAAATAAATTACATGTATTTTACTCGAATATATAGCATCTGCACAATTTACAGCACTTGCAGCAGTACAATTTAGTACAATAAATAAATTTGGATCATGCAAATGAAAAGTTCATACTATCTCTAAAGATAAGGTGCGTTTTTTTAGAAATAGTTCGATTAATGGAACATGATTACTATTCTTCTACTTCTCCACGCGACACGAACATTCCAACAACAGAACAATGGTTCGTAGATGCTCAAAAATAAAACCCCAACCTTACGATTATGACACATTAAAATACATTCCCCCTTCCGGCGCTTGACTGCATACTAGGGCAAACCGGGCACGATTCCGCTAAGCTGACTCTGATGATGCGACGCTTGATGGTGGGCGTTCGCCGTTGCTTGCGAAAACTGCTGCAACAACTGTGCGCGGGCTTTCTGCTGTTCCAGCCGTTGGACCTGTACCAACAGATTCGAGTTCTCCATGTACAGATCCTTCACCAGTACATCGTTGCTGGCCAACCGATTTGCCTGTTCCGAGATAACCACACTCTGCGCCTCGAGTCGATCACGCAGATTCGATATCTCACTACGCTGCTGCTGCCAAATTTCTAGAAGTCGAAAAATACGAATCTTTTTACTTATACTAACCGATGATGATCCAACTTAGTCTACTTACGGTGTAGGATATTCTCCGTATAAATTTGTTGCTGTTTCAGCATAGATTGCTGTTGCCGAATCTTCTGCTCTAAATGTTGAATCTTCTGGGTCTGATTCGGATGATTAGTTTTGGTGTATGCACGAGCCAATATTGGTTTCGCTTCACACAGCTGTTGAAATTCCATTTTCAAGCAATCTCGTTGTTGAGTTAGTTCTTTGATTTCATCCTGCAACTGTAGCTGCATCAGACGCAACTGCTTAAGCTGTTCCTGACTTACCATCGTTACGTCGTTTTGAGACACGGATTTGTGACTGCAATTAAACATTGGGTTAGTGTTTTTTTTTTGTTTTCAATAACACTGGATTTAAACTCACATGCTGTGGGTGGATGCCAAGCTATGCGTACTTCGGGCGGATTTAACCGAACAAACATCTGGGCAATCACCCATATCCCGATGGTCACCTCCACAGGAGGTCACATCGGTAGCCGACGAAGCGGCAATAATCGGTTTATGAATTGGAGAAATCGTCCGATTAAAGCCGGAGTCCTCATCAATCGCCTGCTCATCGACTTCGACAGCCGCAATTGAATGGGAAGTCGGAGAACGCGATGCATTCGGACCATTGATTGAATCCACCGGTCCTCCATTACTCAACGGCTGACACCAGTTTGGATTCTGATAATCTCGCGCGGGTGCTTGAATAGTGCTCTGCTTCATCAGATAGCTAATGGGTGAACTCGCCGGACTATCGATTTCCGGTGTATCAACTCGTGGAGGTGTGGCACTAAGAAAGATTAAGTAATAATACGAATCAAGCTTGTGTATAAAGTTATAACAAAAGAACATTCTACTTACAGCATAGTTTCGGATGAATATTTGGTTAACTGCTCGAATTCGGCAATTCGATTGCGAAGTTTATCCACTTCATGACTTTTCTCTTCTAGTACCAGTTGAGTTTGTTGTAGTTCCAATTCCAGATCAAGATACTGCTGTTCCAGAATATCTTTCTCTTCGATAGGCGAAAGTCTCCCATCATCAACTTTGCTGGTTCCTTGACCGGCAAACTGCTCCTCATACTCGGCCATCTTCTTCAACAGTTCGTTGAATTTATCATCAGATATTCGTTGTTCTTCTTCAAACAATTGACGCTCTTCATTGACCTTGTTCTGCCAATAATCTTCACAGGCTTCGTACTCCTTGCTCATTTGTTCTAAACTAGCTTCCAGTTCGTCGCAACGTGCCTTCATTTTATCGTGCTCAGATAGATCCGAATCCGTCGTCGGCGCACCCTTGATCTCATTTTCCGTCTTCTCACTGCTAGAACCCAAACCTCTTTCTTCCAACTTCTTCTCCAACTCTGCGATTTTCGTTTTCAGCTGTCGTATTTCTGCATCATTGCAACTGGATTCGTTATTACTGGAGAAATCCTGGGATATTCCGGAGGATGCTATTGCACTATCGACCTTTATACCCAACTCAGATTGCAGGGCCATCCAATCCCCACTGGAATCCGATTCATTTTCCAAATCATTGCTACACTTTCGAAATTTACCAAGACGAGGACTTTCGTCGGACAGTCGCGCTTTACTGGGCGAATCTCCTTGCCGTTTTCTAGCCGCACTAGCATTTTCCTCGGTGCCTCCGGTCGTTTCTACCACCACCGGAGACATTTCCAGAGAACTTGTTCTGTTGACACTACTTCTCTTCAACTTAAATTTTGCCAGCTCAACGTTTAACGACTCTATTTCAGCACTGAACTCATCGTTTTTATCTCTCAGATCAGTATTCTCATTCTGCAGTAGTGAAATCTTTTCAATCAGTTCCAACACTTCTAGATCATCCTTTCGATCGAATCCATCATCGAAATCATTTCGATTATTTTCTTCCAGTTCAGCAATGTCCTTATTAAGTTTAATATTTTTCTCCAACAATTCAGTCAACTCTTTCGTAAGATTCTCCTGTTCAATTCTTAGAATTTCGTTGTCTCCCGACAGTCGCCAGATCTCTCCCTTCTGTCTCGCCTCTTCGGTTTCCAGTGTGCGGATCCGTTTCTCCATGTTGCTACTGGTGCTAGACAGTTGTTCGCGTTCGTGAGCGAGCTGTGAGGACAGCTCCCTGATCGCCTCATTGTGACGTTGCTCCAGCAGACGAATCTTGTTTCTGGTGGAAGCCTCCAACGAGTTCGTCCGTTCGTCCACTTCCTGTGCGATCAGTAGAGCCCGTTGGTTTACTTCCTTGTTATCGGCGTACAGTTTTTTGTTCTCTTCTACCAGCTGGACAAAAGCCTGTCGCAGTGCCGCAACTTCGGCTTTGTGTAGCGCTAGGGATGCCTGGAAGACGAAGGGTAGATTTATACATTCGGTAATCTAATTGGTTTTCAACTGTTCGGCTGTTGGATTCACGAAAATTTTGCAAGGCTCAAAAATGATTTTTATTTTTACCGTTTGAACTATTCCGCAAGTTTCACAATTTCAGCAAACAACAAGCGTTTACGTATCTCGAAAATCAAAACTTCCACCTATATACGATTATTGGAGCAGAGCGATACAACAGATGGTATGGATCTAAAAGATTTGCTGGCTTATGATTTGTTCGTGAGATGTGAGAACTAAATATCTTCGTAATATGATATTTTTACCAAAAGTAAATTGGTACACCCATTGCGCACCGCAAACTCAACTCTAGTATTGGGAATCGAAAATCATTGACAGTTGTTGTTTACACTTCTAAAGAGAACAACTGGTGCAAGTTTGATCAAAGTAGGCTATCGCGTTCAGAAATAACGTCAAATGGAACTCGAAAGATGAGAAATTGTGCTCAAACACAGTGAAAAAGCGGACTTGTTCGGTTCTGAGCTAACTGAAGTGCTGAAGATGCCGAAAACAACTATTTGTCGAGTACTCAACACTCTGTGTGTGGAACAGAATCAGCGAACCTACAGGGTGTCGCACGAAAAAATTCGAATTTCAAAATGCAATATTGAAAAAAAAACAGTTTGAAAGATTTCAATGAATATTTATTTGAAAAGTTGATTCACGAAATTTACTTATGAAAAATATTTGGCTTTAACAGGACAGCGCTACGTGTCACACAGCCAACGAAACAATCGATGTTCTGCGAACAATGTTTAAAAATTGAATAATCAGCAGAAATGGTGATGTGAATTGGCCTCTGAGAAGCTGCGATGTGACGCCCCTGGAATATTTTCTTTGGGTAGCGGTTGAAGATAAATGTTACGCCAACCACCCGGAAACAATTGAAGACCTCAAGCTTGAAATTCAAGTTTCTATTGATAACATAAAGCCAGAAACCATTGAAAATGAAATCAAAATTAGGTGGATCGGATTGGCTACTGCCAAGCCAGCCGTCTTGGTCATTTGAACGAAATTATTTTTCATAAAAATTTCATGAATCAACCTTTCAAATAAATGTATAATTATTGAAATCTATCGAATCATTTTTTTTATTATTGCATTTTTAAATTCGAAATTTTTCGTAGAACACCCTGTACAAAAAAACTGGCAAGTGATTTGCAGTTGTGGTCAACCATTTGTCTCATTCTGAACTTAAATACCCCAAATTTACATCGGCGTGTATTGACCAGCTGCAACGACGCCAATGTGGCCAACAACAAGATTGCAAGAGCGCTTTCTCATGAGAACCGATGTAACGTGAAATGAATTATTTGAAATTGGTTAATGAATTTCTCTAGTTCGTAGAACTCGTTAGTTTATGACCAAATAAACTCAATTCAGTTATACCGGTCCAAAATTTCCGGTGTCGGAAGTAATAAAAATAGTAATCAAAAACTCTAAAATGGAACTAATACTGATTTCTCAGAGATGGTTTTACCGATTTCCTCAAGCTTAAGTTCAAATGAAAGGTATCATATCTCCGAAAGTGGCTGTCAATTTTTTCCGACTCCGACTTCCGAGTCTGGTATTGAGGTGATGAACGTTAAAAAGTTCACGCGTAAAAACTCTTCGAAACTGTGCCTAAACCTACTCCAATTTAAGAAACCTATTACTTGTCAAAAAAACCGATTTTGGCTATACCAGCACGCAAATTCTTAACTCAGTTCGATTTCACGAAGATGGCTTTACCGATTTTCATAAAATACTACATGGAATGGGAAGTCCCTGACCTCTTCTGTTTCCAAACCTGAAAAGGTTTACCCATGGAAAGAAATGTTCGTCGAATGTTAAGGTCATTGCAGAAACGGAAGCCTTTTTGAAGGCCTTGACAAGTCTATTTTGGGCATCAAAATGTTGGAGGACCGATGGGTCAAGTGCATTTTTTACCGTGAAAACTTTTTCATTCTTTAGTATAATCTCCATCTAGAGCGGGAGATTATACTAAAGAATGAAAAAGTTTTCACGGTAAAAAATAGACTTTTTTGTTAGGGCCGGGACTTCTCATTCCATGTAGCAAGATTCAAATAAAAGGTCTTCTGGTTCCATAGGTATGGATCTTACTTACAATTCTAGTAATGTTGGATGATGCGCTCAAAATTTTGATATTTCGTTTGAAATACCGATATGAAGATACGGTGAATTCTTGAAAATTGTTCCAATACATAGATCTCGTTAGTTAATGTCTATAAAAACTTACTTATACCCTTTATGATATCCAGTTCCGGAAATACCAGAAATAGGGAACAGAAACTGACTTGGTACTCCGAGTGAATTTTGCCGCACTTTTTATGCTGACACATTTCTGAAACGATAATAGCTTTGGACATTCTTTTTTTTTCTTCTCCAAATAGTAATTTGAACGTGTGTTGTGAAAAGGGTGTTACAATACAAAATTGATCTACTTTAGCTCTGACGTATTGTTTTTTTTTTATAGTTCATTGGAAAAATCCTGCAAAACTCATTTTAAAAATGTATAGTCGTATTGTACTTCATGATGTATTTTAGCATTACATCTACCCATTGTTGCTCTGCAGTTGTGAAAAGAGTATCAAAGCAAGAGGAGAAACACGACAAAGTTGCGCACCTCGAAGTCCCAAACTGCTCACACGTTGGCAAAATTATAGTATGTGGCCAAATGCACAGACACCAACGTCATAAACAGTGTTAGGAGAACCAGGAAGAATGCATCGTAGGAAGATCGAGAGCCGGAGGTCACTAAAACATTTAAAAGAGTGGTCAACTGTTGCAAGCGGAACCCAAACCTCGACGTCCGAAATGTCGTAAGCAAGTTGGAAGTGTCCTCTACAGTCGTGAATCGACCTAATCGACGAGTCGAGCTGTAGACTTACTGTACATGAAGATGCTGACACATTCGATTGTGTGTTACAGGATGATGAAACCTACATTAAGGCAGACTAAACAACTTCATGGACAAGACTATTATTCGGCCAGTGGCGATCGAGGTTCGCAAACAAATATCTTGTGTAGCAGGCCGTCTGGCCCAGTCTCTTGAAAAGTAACATTTTAATCACAACAGAGTCCATCCACCAGAAACTGTAAGCGTAAAAGTGCTTAGAAACACGTATGTCGTCGTATCAACATTATTGTTACGTTCTGATTTGGTGGTTTGGTATCATACCATTACGATAAAAGGTTATGAAGTGAATGGATGAACGGATGAAAATCCTTTCTTTCCCGTAAAATACACAAATTTTCACCGCACTAACATGATACATCGTTTTCGCTCGTTGAGGGTATCGCCGGAAGTGAAAGAAGGTTGTCAGCGAAACGAAGCTCAAGATAAACAAACGTGCTGCGGTGAGGAAAGTCACAAAGTAGGCTGTGCAAAACTTACTAAGGAAAAGCCTCTGGTAAATATTTTGATATTTTTACATCGTTTAATATTGATTTAAGATGGAAGAGACACATGATAAAAGTTTTTAAAAAAATGTTCAACCCGAGTGTCTTTAATATCAGTTACAGTGACGAAAATCTTGTTTGGAAAGCAAGCATTGCAATTATTTCGATTCACGAATTGACTTTGTAAACGCGCTTTCATGACAAGCAGAGTCAATTCAGTTTGGCGTTAATCGTGTTCGAGACAAAACGTGCCAGTTTTTTACTCTTTTTTTTTTAGTGTTCTAATTTTGTATGTGCATCGTAACTTCGGTCTGATTAGTGCTTTCAAAAGTTAATATTGTGCTGAATGCAGTGCATTTTCGATCAGGTGTAAGTGTGCGTTTTCGATCAGGCGTCTCGAAAATGAATTGTCTGTGCGGGGCTAAGCCGGAAAATGAGTGACGCTGATTGGATACATAATTTTCAACTTGAAATTCTTAACGGATTCGTGAAACGTATCAAAATATTGATATCTATATTTCTATTCTATTTAATATCATGAATTGAAACTAGATTTTCTATAAATTCAAGCAAAACGTTCATTATGTTAAGCGAAACAATCAAACCGTTTTCTATAAAAGCTCTAAACCTAGTTTCAGCATAAATTATTTGTTACAACAACGTGTCATGTCATGTGATTATGTCTCACGATAGGTTGAAACCAACAGACAAAACTATACAAAATTGAAGGGTAAATACACGTAGATATGTTGTCAGGTTTTGAACACTCACAGACCAGTCAATATTGTATAAACTATTATAATGTTTCATCTTTTGATACGAAATATTTCTACGTTTTGTTTTGAGCCACGTATTCTCGATTATATATGATTGAAATTTTGATTAACAACGAGCACGTGGAGGACGGTTTTGAAGGAGTAAGCGATTTATTAGAGAGAACAAGTTTATCGCTTCAACCGAAATTGCAGGAGAGTCTACAAATCTCTATGTTACGCTACAACAATAACTGGATGCATGCAACACAAGCCTGGCGAAGAAAAGCTTTAATATCAAAATCCGTATAACTAGTAGCATATAGACATAATTGCATATATTCAAAGACATCATATTAACAAGATATCCAGCTCTCGCATTTCCCGAACAAATCATTTGCAACATCCTTTTATGCGGGCATGGCGCCCAAAGGCGAGTCCGCATCGAATCTCGTACATAGAAGTAGGGGTGAGAAATGTCAAATTCGTGCGCGCCAAAATAGCAGCACTGCGCACCCATACAATTGACATGATATGTTGAATGTGATGCCGTGTGATGGCGTTGCTGAACTGAAGATTGATTTCGCTCCAAGCTGACAGGGTCTGATACATTTGAGCTATTGATATAATTTCGTCGGATACAAGACAAATACAAATCAAGGCAAACAAAGTCTATGTTCTTTGTTCGCGTGTTCGATGTAGGTTCCTAATATAGATCAATCAAAGGAGATTCTCTTGCAATTGCGCATTCATTAGTATGTCAATTGATACAACTATTTGATTAAAAATATCGATTATTACATGGAACGACCGAAATTAGCGCCTAATTCGTATTACTGATTTTGAATTAATTGATTTTAACAACAAAATTTCCAAAAAAACTATAAAATTAGTTAAAATTAAGAATTTAATTTGCTGAAAAAACTCTTATTTTTAGAGAATGCAATATTTCAATCCAACACGAAATTCTCATTGACAACTAATGTTGTTATTAAAATCAGAAAATTTGTTTCTATTTTTCTATCACCATCATTAGTGAAGCACAGCACAAAGAAAACAAAAATGAAATGGGTTTTATTAACAAGTTTACTCATGAGAAGTGTCAAAGCAAAACAATCCGTTAAAAAGCTAAAAAGAACAGTCTTGTTGAAACTGCTTGCAAATGGTTTTGATGTTTTTAGCATGTGTTACGATAAATTAAATTTCTAAACAGATTTGTAAAAATGACGTAAACACTTAGTGGAAAGTGTATTTATTAAGAATTGGTGCGAATTAGAGGCGATTGTGCGTAATAATGTTTTTACGAGGAACAGTGAAGTGAGTTTCGAATGTTGCACTCTAATTGCATTTGTCAAATGATGTTTTTTGTATCTTCAAACTTTCCGGGTTACGCCGTCCGGTGTGCTACTTGTATTCGGTTTTTGTTTTCCGAGTGCTCAAAGTTTCCAGTGAGAGAGTCGATTTCGCGAAGTGGAATGAAGAAAACAACGATTTAGGAGAAAAATTTTCGAAAAAAAGTTTATGTTTCGTTTATGTCTTTTTCCAATACAACATCGTATTTATACCTGCCAATATAGAAAAGACAACCGCGGCTGAAATTTTTTTCGATAGTAGTATGCCATCTAGTGGCTAGTAGTCATTACGGTGTTAACATTTTCTCGGCGACAGAGTGCCATAGAGCTGCAAATTGCAGAAGCCAATTCAACCATTCATGTTGGTTGAAAACAACGTTTTATTTCTCTAATTCAACTAAAAAATTAGTTGAATGGAAATGAAGTGTGCCTTAGCTAAGAAATGACAGCACGTTTAATTGGTGAATTCAACTAAAAAAATAGCCATTCCAAGAAATATTTATTATTATTAAGGGAATTATAAATGAAAAATATAAATTAGCAAAAGTAAGATTTTTTTAGTTGTCTCAAAAAATAACTAACTAAAATCAGAAAATCAACTAATTTTTTCGCCAAAATGCTGATTTCGGTCTTTCCGTGTTCCCTTGTTACTCATCAATAGCTCGAACCATTGGGTTAATCCTTTGCACGGAACTGGACGTCAACATATCTTCTGTGGGCTATAAAGCCTCAAACACACAGGTCGCGCTCTCATTCACTTTCGAGCGGCGTAACGAGTAGTCACCTTCTCAACCAGCAGCAACAACGATGAGTTATCAGTAATTCAGCTGCTGAATACTAGATCTGGATTCTGGAACCTTCTGAACTGAATTCAGAACCAGGATTTTGATCTATCCGAATTCTGAACCTAATTTCAGAATTAGAATTTTGTTTCAGAATTCAGTTTCAGAACTGAAAAACTCAGCTACCGAGGTTGGAACAGCTTAGATCGGTAATCCAAATTAAGTGTGTAAATTTTAGATTCCAACTCCGAACTTGAATTTTGAAACTGATTTCTGAACTTGGATTCGAAAAATGAGTTCAGTTCCAGAATTCTAAAACTAAATTCATGAGCTGAATTCTGGATCTGGATTACGAACATGAATTTTGCAACTAAATTCTGAGCTTGCCCCTCCGAATTCAGTTCCAGTTCCTGAATCCTGGTCCAAAACTTGGGTTCTGGTGAAGATGAATAAACATTTGTATACATCGGATGAGCTACATAAATCGGTTATTTTCAGAACCAATAAAATTGTCCCTTCTTGGGACAACTATAACATTATTTGTTGTATTTTTGCTGATGTTAGGACCGCCTATATTTCATCACGCGTAATTTATTTTCAGATTCTCGCGAAAACACGCCGATGATAGTTGTGGGGGATTTCAATATAGATGCCTCAAAGCAAGATATCGACAGTCCCACGACAAAAGGGCCTAACTGCAAATATTTGGTTCTCTTTGTTTAGTTTTTCTTTCACAATTTACCGCATTAATTTTTTATTTGACGCCTTATTCTTCGCAAAACTGTCAAGCTAAAACAACAAGCTTCCGATTTATATTGGAAACTTTCAAGAAATTGGCGTGATGGTCTTCGTAATAATTAAAAGAGAAAGTAAACAAAGAGAGTCTCTCATTTGCAGTTAGGCCAGTTTGTCGTGTGACTATCGATATTATATTCATTAACTTCATGAGCAAGTATATAAAGTTGTGTGTGATATCTGCTTCTTCACAAGCTACTAAGCTTGGAGGCACATGTGTTTCCAAGTGTTGCCTCGGTCTCTTCCAATCCGATATTTTGAAATTGCATCGCAAAGATACAGAGGTCTCTGAATTCTCTACTTGATACTAAACAGTTATTGAAATTTCCGCAGCCAATAGATCGTCAAAATTGTGGAAAAATATGACGAATAATAACGTATATCCTATTTTCGTTTCATTTCTTGAATACATTTGTTTGATTCCATAACTCCAAAATATCAGCGGTACTTTAGTTCCAATGAACAAATTATGGAAACGCAAACAGACAAACGAAACTCATTGGCAATTTTCCGATACATTTAGGATTAGCTGTTTGTTTTCTGACTGAAGTATCCACATTAGTTTTCGAATCTTCCTAACACATAAATTTCTGTATATCGTTTTGTGCACAACGATTTTAGTTTTCGTTCACGTCATTGGAAACATATTTGAGATGGGCAAAACAGTTCATTTCAAAGAACCGTTCAGTGATGCAGAGTTCTATTAAAACAACTAGTTCTCGAGAGCCGTTCGTTCGTTCTTTTCATAGTTAGTTAGTTAGTTTGCTTGTTGAATGACTAACCGAGATCCCAATTACAACTGAGATTTCGTTGTTCTCTTATCGAACTGTTTTCAACCGTTCTCGAAAAAGATTGAGCGATATAAAAATGATCCAGTACTTTGAACGGAAGAACTATTGGTCATTAATTCTTTCAAAAGAACTAGTTCCGTTCGCGAACGAATAGCCCATTTCTAAAATAGATTGCAATCTGCATCTAAAAAGATTTGAATGCAATCTTCGGATTGAGTACCTCAATCTCCAACATGACGTTTGTGTTTTAACCAGGCCAGCTGTTCGCTCTGATGGAATGATTGGCTTCCTACTTCTATACTTTCGCATTGCACCGTTTTCTTCGTGTTCCAATGACAGTCACTTCGAGTTCAAGAATAAAATCAACTTTAGAAACTTCTTCAACAATTTCTCCATTCGAAATCAAAAGATTTTTTTTCCTTTTTTCGAATAAGACACTCGTTATTCAATCCAAACGGAAGCCAACTTAAATTGTTGACAGTGGAATGCTAATTAGATTTATTTTGTGTCCATTGCATCCCACTCTCATATACGGCTGCTTGCGTCTTGACACTTCACAAATCATGTTTTTGTGAGCTTAACACATGTTTACGAAACTCGACCACACATTTTGATTTTGGGCTGGAGCACACTCGAAAAATGTTTTATTGTAGCGTCGACTGAAACGATAAAGATCATAATTGTTTTGAACCCAATTAGCTCTGAACGGACACAAATAAACTTGAATCACAAACTGCCAGTCCTGAATTTCTGTTTCTTCGGGTATTTGGTACCATAGCCGTAGCAGGAAGGCAGCCAGGCTGATAGTCCACAAAGAATAATTGCCACTTCAAAAAAAAATACACACAAGCATAACACCATCGATTGTCTGCGGAATCTTATTACCATTGCAAATTTCCCACATGTGTTACGTAGGCGAATCGAGCCAACTCACCTTCACAATAACGTACGTTTCGTTGCTGTCTCCCAGCCGCTGCAATTCATCCTCCAGAGCCGTAACCAGATTTGTGACTTGAATTTCTTCATCGTAAAAGCCAAGATCCTGGAGTAAATTCTTTGCATCCACGACGCCAGCCGACTCCCACATGTCAACTATGATAGCCGACGAGAGCGACCCGATCTCCGCGGTCCAATCTAGTAGTAATAATAATAACAATTAAGGAAATGACCACCTTCCAAAAACACTAAAAATCAAAAATCAAACACACACACCTGGCATTTGCACGCTGAAACCCACGGTCTCTTCGACGCTGTCGCGATCCAGTTCTTGGGCCTTGAAACTGTCGCTCTCATCGAACAGTCGGGCTGCAGCAACACAAGCATTATCACTAACAGCTTTATTAGTAACACCATCCATGCCCCCGTCGCCTATCGGCAGGATATCCGAATCACTTTGCAGCAGGGAAATAAACTCGTTGAAGCTGATTCCCTCGATCGGTTGCAAACACAGCTTCGAAAATACCTCCTTGGCGGCCAGCTTGGCCGGAAGCTTCTGCAGACCAACTCGTTCACACACTATCTCGAGCTGCGATTGATTCAACAAAGCACCGTGGCCATCGCCTACTAGGGAATCCCAGATGTCCCGCAGATTTTCTGACAGCTTGAGAAAGTATATTTTTTTGTCGATTTTTTCATCCATATTGAGCTGTTCTCGAACGTTTTTGGCGTTCAATTTGCTTTGGGCAACATCCGGTCGTTGACGGTGAGTTGGTAGCGATACGCAACGTTTTAACCGAGCTCCACTCATCGGTCGACGTCGTTTAGAGCCGTGAATATCACTCTGTGAGGCAGACCGCTGAACTTTCGAGGAGGTTTTACTGCTGCCGTTCGGATCTTTCTGCTGAGACGGCGAAACAGATTCGTTGTCCGAATTACTCAAATCCGATGACGTATCCAGTCCGTTGCAATCTTCCCGAGGACGCGATCGGCGCCCGTACTTTTTCGTTCCGACGATGAATTTTGGTGACACTTCCCGATCCGATGACTCGTTCTCGTTATCTGAAGTGGTTGTTATCGGATTGGTTGGGCTGGTTGTCGTTGTAGTTGTTGTGATGAGATCTTCCTCACAGCAGGATGGCACTATACTACTGATTTTGTTGGTGGCAGCTCGACCGACTGATTCACTCTCGGTCCGTTGCTGAGCATCTCTGTCGGCTGCTGCCTGGCGTTGATAGGTAAGATGAGGGTGGTGATGATGTTTCGATGTGTTAGAAATTATGCTACCCGCTGAAGTCGAGCTGCTGCTGCTGTTGTTGCTGGAGAAGGCGGTGCTCGCAGATACGGCCGTGGGTGAACTTGTTGACACATTCTGGTCGTCTGCTGAATCTGTAAGCAAAACAAAATGAGAAAGACGTTAGAGCATCTAATGAGGGCGATTCCAATACGAGAAAGTTCGACGGGGTACGAAGGGGGCAACGAAGAGGAAGAAGCTTACAAAAAATGATTATCATGACGACGACGACGACAAAGTTGGAATGGCCTGCGGCATAGCTGTGCTGGTTGTGACTGCACTCAGACGATCGTTGAAGCGAAATAGCAGGTAGCGTAGGCCACTGGGGGAAAACTTCGTACTACCGACCGACCGACTAACCAACGCCGCGATTATTGATGGCAATGAGCAGCACCGACTACACACATAACGAAAGCCAACTAAAAACAACGCACAACAAAACCACGTTTATAATTCAGAGCAAACCCAATAGTCGCGGAAGCCTTTTTTGTGCCTTCCACGCGAAGAGTACCTGCTAAATAGTTATTAGTATGTGAGCGCGACCGCGTATGTCAACAGTAGGCTGGGAAAATTGTAGATACGCGGTTGTTGCACATTAAGGATGGACCAAAAATCGAATAAATCTTTTTCCATTCACCGAAAAGAGAAATCATTTCAATTTTTAAGCTTTCCATTATTTCCGAAAAATGTCGCTACCAAATAACAGCAGATAGGAATGACTGCTTCGCTTTGTCCAATGAAATGAATATTAATCTTCGGCCTCGAGTAATTCATAACAGTATTTTTCTTAAAAAAAACAAACTCGCATGGATGTTGAGGAGCGACCCGAGAAAAATTTCAGAGCGAAACTACGCGATTGGAGTCCGGTCTAGAGCGACCCCAGGTTGCTAAAACAAACATATCAAAAGTTGTTTAGGCGACTCTGGGACAGCTCTCGGGCTGCTCTGATCAATAAACGAAAACGGCATTAGATTGTCTGCGCGACTTACTAACTCTGAATTATTATTATTATTATTATATCGCTCATCATTGTATACCATATGTTTTTGTTTTTCATTTGTCTTGTAGCAGAATACAAGAAAAATTTGACCGTATTAATAAGAATTATCATTAGGATCACATGGTATCTACTGATAACAAATAGAGGAATAGATTTCGATTTATAATATTTATTCATTTCATTTCATTGATTTAATCGATGATGTCTTTGTTAATGTTTCTGTATTTTTCATAATTTGATGATTCTAAATTTTGAATACTCAACACTCTGTAATTCCGGTATCGGAAGTCGGATCCGGATAAAATGCAATACTAGTTATGATCCATAAAGACTGTTCCAGAAAGTATGGACGCAACCAAAAACCGCTGCCATTCCGCAATGGTTCAGAATCTGTCAATTTTTATGACTGCGTCCTGTTGTTTACACTGTTCTCTAACCACTTGTGCAGTTGTTTATTCGTTTTCATTAGTTTGTTTCGAAATGCGTGGACTTTCAGCAGAACAACGTCGAAAAATTGTGTACAAATGGTACACAGTTAAAAAGCCGTGCAAAATGCAATCAGGAAGTTTGGTGAGGATAACACCTTTGAGAATAAACCGAAAACGGGTCGAAAAAACGGTCCTGCTAACCCTCAGTTGGATAAACGTATACTGAAGACGTTCGAGCAAAAGAAGGAGGTTTCAGTTCGGGATGTGGCCAAAAAAGTGGGCTCTTCGAAGTCAAATGTTCTTCGTGCTAAAGAACGTTTGAATCTTTTATAAAGCAGAAACAACCAAAACGTAGTCCGAAACAAGAAGCATCGATCAGGCCGAGGGTTCGAAAGCTGTACAATACGATTCTTGCTGGAAATTTGAACTGCATAATCATGGACGACGAAACCTACGTGAAACTCGATTACATATCCTTGCCGGAACAACAATATTATACGGTGCGAGAAGGGCAAGTGTAAAAGCAGTCCGAGACATCGATTAGAGTCGAAAAATTTGGTAAGAAAGCTATGGTTTGGCAAGCAATTTGTAGCTGCAGTAAGATTTCGAAACCCTTCATCACCACTGTTTCAACGAACAGCGAAATATACATCAAGGAATGTTAACAAAAACGACTTCTACCCATGATTGGAAGCCACAAAAATCCCGTTGTCTTCTGGTCAGATCTTGCTTCTTGTCAATACTCGAAATCAACGGTAGAATGGTATACTACCAAAAATGTCACTTTCGTCACAAAAGACATGAATCCACCAAATTGCCCAAAACCTCGACCAATTGAGGAATTTTAGTCTTTAACGAAGGCACATGTGGAAACATGTCTCGGCAGCCGAAACCATTCAACAGTTCGAAAAAGATGGTAAAAAAAGTGTCAAAACTTGTCGCCAAGATATCTGTACGGAATTTAACGATAAACGTTTGCAAGAAGGTGCGCCAGCTAGTCTACAATGGCTAAGTAGCAAATGTTGAGAACAATATTCTGTTGTTATAGTCTAATATTATCTGTATATCGAATAAAATTTGAACATCTAACACTTGTGAATAATTTACAGCGAAATCAAAGTGCGTCCATACTTTCTGGGACAGTCTTTATATTAAGGAATGAGCCGTTGTTCGAACCTTGTGTTGGTTTACCTTAAACAACTTTTTCTACAACTGTCGGATTGTTTTACAGTCTTCGAAAGTTTTCTGCCTCGTTAAATTTCCTACGAAAATGCACTGATTTTTAGAGTCTGTACGGTGATCTCCAGCCATTGTTTTTTTGGAAAAAGTCAATTTCCCCATACTAAACCTCGGGCGCGAAAATATAGTTTCATGGGATGTTGCTCCGGATGAACCGAACTTTGTCAGCTACGGCAGGTCGTTACAGTATTTGGATAGCTCAGCAGAGTAAGGTGGATATTTTCAGCGAGCGTAGGGTGGCTGAATATGATAAATTGAAGATATTGTAAAACTTTAGCGAATTCGATGTTTTATTGCCTTTCTAAGGCTACACATTGCTATAGAAAGGCTATGCAATCGCTGTGAAAAATGACTTTTCAACCGAGGTTTGGTCACAAAATCTTTTTCTTTTTCGCTCTCTTTCTCTCTCTCTCTCTCTCTCTCTCTCTGTGTGTGTGTGTGTTTGTGTGTGAGTGGGTGTGTGTGTATCTGAAGCAGTGGTGACGAAAGGTTAAGAAATCTTACCGCAGCTACAAATTGCTTGCCAGACCATAGCTCTCTTACTAAATTTTTCGACTTCTATCGATGTCTTGGACTGGTTTAACACTTGCCCTTCTCGCACCGTATAATATTGTGATCCCAGCAAGGATTTGTAATCGAGTTCCACGTAGGTTTCGTCGTCCATGATTATGCAGTTCAAATTTCCAGCAAGAATCGTATTGTACAGCTTTCGAACCCTCGGCCTGATCGATGCTTCTTGTTTCGGACTACGTTTTGGTTGTTTCTGCTTTATAAAAAATTCAAATGTTCTTTAGTACGAAGAACATTTGACTTCGAAGTGCCCACTTTTTTGGCCACATCCCGGACTGAAACCTCCTTCTTTTGCTCGAACGTCTTCAGTATACGTTTATCTAACTGAGGGTTAGCAGGACCTTTTTTTCGACCCGTTTTCGGTTTATCCTCAAAGGTGTTATCCTCACCGAACTTCCTGATTGCATTTCGCACGGCTTTTTCACTTACTCCTTCAATTTTTCCTATCTTTCTCAGTGACAGTCCGCGTTCTGTGCACCATTTGTACACAATTTTTCGACGTTGTTCTGCTGAAAATCCACGCATTTCGAAACAAACTAATGAAAACGAATAAACAACTGCACAAGTGGTTAGAGAAGAGTGTAAACAACAGGACGCAGCCATAAAAATTGACAGCGGTTTTTGGTTGCGTCCATACTTTCTGGTACAGTCTTTATCTAGCACCACTGCTGCTAGTGCTCGTAATATGATTTGATTCGATTAATTTTCGTTTACAGTAAGTTTGGAACATGAGTTGTCACTTAACAAGAATCTTCATACTAAGCTGAATAACTATCGTGAAGACATCAAATAACTCAGATTAAGGTGCTAATTGAAAAAAAGATAAGGAGAGGTAGGGTCTAAATTATAAAAATCTTGAGCCGATGCTTTTTTTTGGAAAAAGTCAATTTTCCCATATGAACTTTAAAGCTCGGACGCAAAAATATAGTCTCTCCGATCGAGCTTAAATTTTGCATAGTTCTAATAGAACCTAGTAGGAACACGAAAAGTTGAATGTTTTCTTGTTTTCAATCGTTCTTTAGAAGGAGAACCTATACTTGCTACAAAACTCACGTATATTTTTTGTTAGCATGTTAGTCAACACATATACATATACATACCTCCTGTTAGCCAATCATTGTTCTAGTGTAATACTAATCGATAACAATAAAGATTGAATTAGGATACATTCAAATTGTCGAGCCAACAAAACGTGTGGTTAACCCACTGCGCTCAATCTCTGAAAATATTCCTGGTTTCTATGTGTCGGTTTTACCTGTTCTGCTTTGTGCGACGATTCGTTCATTTCAAGCGATTCAAATTTTGCGCGCATTTTTTGGGACTACATTTCACCTTAACTAACGTGCTTTGTGATCTAATATTTCTCGGTTCAAGTCGCATTGTTGCTATCGATCTTTTGTTTTCATTTCATTCGATTTCAAAAATAACAGTTTATAAAAAAAAAACAATCGATTAGTTGTACCAAATTTTAACCAATCAAATTCAGAAAAACAGAAAAAAAACTCTATCAATACGATTGCTCAAAACATTCAATAATGAATGAAAGGTATAATATTCTTCAGCTTACTAATGAAAGATTTCATTTTGCTTTCAATAGCACCGGATACTGGTAGTAAATAAAAAACAAACAAATACTACTTCACTTCATGTTTGTGCATGTCGAATTCCACAAAGTGATTGATCTAACCTAGAAAACTTGTTTGCGAATAGATTTCGGTTACCTGTTCATCGAAAATGGATGGAAAAGAGAATAGACGAAAGTCGTAAAAATGATAATTATCTCTTTTCATTGTTCTGTTAATTGATGAATAATCAGGTGAGTCCCGCTTAGTTGAAAAAAAGTTGATTTTTGAACGTGTAAAAAATGTAATCTAAAAGGGAATTTCTCATAGGGCGTGTCTGGATTCTGTCAAACAAAAAAACGGACAAGAGCGCCTATCGCAAAATCATTTTCGTCACACATGAATCGCAATTCTCCCAACCTAACGTGATAATTTTCAAGCGCACCAAAACTGATCGCTCACCTCATCGTGTTTTTGCGTTGTATCGAGCGCTAATTTCTGAGTAACTGCGCTCACATCAGCCGACCCGAGCTCTATGCTCCAGCCCCGAACGTCTTGCGTAGGCGTCTCAAGCCTCGCTACGGCATATCGACAGCTGCAGTATGAGCTTCTAATGGTAATCTAATCGAATGCTTCAACCTACAATTTTAGCACTGGTGTAATACAACAGAGTGTGAAGAAACCAGCTGCCAATTGGAGCCTCAAAATAACGAGGTGATATAATTGATATTCTCATCGAAAAGAAGCAAACAAACTTATCGCAACGAAAGAAAAGAAAGAAACCAACAACAAAGAAAGGCTAAAGGTGATAATCAACCCACGGCAAATAGCGTGATCGATTTCTCCGAAATGATGGGGTCTTGAGGTCTTACAATTAAGGGTCATAAAGTGAAAAAGTTTGTGTATGTTGATTAATTTTTTTTTCAACAGAAAGGTAAGTTACATAAAAACGTGGCTTGTCGACTGATTCAGATATGAATTTTCGGCCTTACAGAAATGGTTGTTTCTTTGTTTCTGGTATGTCCACCTCATGATTCCACTCCAAGTCCGAATCGATCAACCACCGGCACCGGTTCTGATGATTATATCGACAGGTAATGCAATTACAGTGTCATAAGAACAATTTTCCCTTCACAAACAACGACACAGTGACGCGTAACATCCGTTCGACCACCGAAGCGGCCCAATAGCTTCGCAAATGTAACGCAAAATTTCCGCCTCAATGGCTTCGTCATTAACAGAGGCATAAAGTGCGCGCGCATCGCCAATTGGCAAAGTGCAACCATCAGACAGCAAACGGATTGAGTTAGCGAACACACAATTGGCCATTCATGAAGGTGTACAGACCCCACACCGCACTCGACGCAGAATTTGAATCCTTCATCGTTACGCGTCACATCCGCACTCCAGTGTGATTCTAGCTTCACTGTCAGCTTGTCTGTGTTGGTAGTGGAATGTATCGCATCATTTGCCAGTGTCAAATTGCAAACACTTAGTATCTTGCTCCGACAACAAAGAGTTTGATGTGTCCATTCAGGCACCACTGACTCGGCATGACACTCGCTATTGCTGTCGTGAATTATCTCGTTGCATATGACATTTTGTGTGTTTCGAGATCAACACGTTTCTGGTCGCACGCCGCGCATGGACAATCGGGTGGGGTTTCACGAAAAAACCAAAACACAATCCGTTACTGAACCGAAATTGTTGCACATCACAGTCTGCATCTGCAGAACTGGCGCAACGAAACCCCTGACAGTAAAAATCCTTTCCGACAGGCACTTTAACATATGACAAGCGACAAGACGACAGTGAAATCGACGTCAACATTTCAAAAGGGCATAAAAACAATTGACAGATTCTCTTTATTTACTTGCTATTTCGACTATATCTGCGTTATTACACAAATGTTTGTTACTTATTTGGTACTGTTAGAAATATGGGAATATTGTCTTTCATTCTATACGAATATTTTGTAAGTACACGTGAAAATTGAGGATATATTAATAAAAGAGAAAGTGAACAAAGAGAAATTCTCATTGCTTTATGTGACGTTATGAAATGTTGACGTCGAAATCTGTGCTTTAGATTCGATGGCACATCAGAGACGGGGTCGTTTCGGCACCAACTGAAGAATGAAATCGACCATGATGAGGTCTCATGCGACGAAGGGAGCTGGAAAACTGAGAAAAGTGGCAAACCAAGTTGAAATAAAGTGCACAATTTTAGGTTTGTTTCTCAATATGCTATCAGAGAAAACGAAACCGACGAGTGAAGTTAGTGTTTTTTAGGCACAAATCTCCGAAAAAATACGGGGAACGTGCCGTTTGAGCCATTTTATTCTGATTCCTGATAGTGTTTTAGTTATTGAATTTTTGACCGTCACACAATAATTGAAGCTCCCGGCGCTCTTCAAGGCTTTCAACTGACTGCTATCAGTCAAATACGTCTCAAACCATTGAATAATAACACAGAATTGTGAGAGTGATTAACCATGTTCATTTAAATACTTTGGAATAGCGAAGATTTTTCCTTGAAAAAAAATTAAAAAACTTACACGGAAAGAAAACCGTTGCTGCTGTCATCATGATTAAAAAATCATGAAACCAATCATTTTAAATCCTTATGAAGTCATGATTTTTCATGATTTTTTTCGTCAAATCAAGAGCAATAAATATTTTCCCATGAAAATAATCATAATCTCAAAATGGTTACTTGAAGAATGTATTTCTTTCGAAATTCGTGACTATAATTTTCTACCCGTATATCACTTTGAACTTTCTGCCTCAAGTGTTGTTATGGATTGCTTAAAAAATTAATGAGAAGGCAAAAGGAGACATTGAAAAACAACTACTACTTAAAATATTTACTCGATTTTCAGAATTATCCATTTAATAATTATAAATTAATAGTGTTCCTTATCCACACGAAAGGGAACTAACATCATGAAAGATAATAAACGGACTAAAGACTGTTCCAGAAAGTATGGACGCACTTTGATTTCGCTGTAAATAATTCACAAGTGTTAGATATTCAAGTTTTATTCGATATACTGATAATATTAGAATATTAGGAATATTATTCTCGACATTTGCTACTTAGCCATTGTAGACTAGCTGGCGCACCTTCTTGCGAACGTTCCTCATTAAATTCCGTGCAGACTTCTTGGCGACAAATTTTGACACTTTTCGACACTTTTTTCCAATCTTTTTCGAACTGTTGAATGGTTTCTGCTGCCGAGACATGTTTCCTAAGATGTGCCTTCGTTAATGCCCAAAATTCCTCAATTGGTCGAAGTTGTGGGCAATTTGGTGGATTCATGTCTTTTGGGACGAAAGTGACATTTTTGGTAGTATGCCATTCTACCGTTGATATCGAGTAGTGGCAAGAAGTAAGATCTAGCCAGAAAACAACAGGATCCTTGTGGCTTCGAATCACGGGTAGAAGTCGTTTTTGTAAACATTCCTTTCGAACCCTCGGCTTGATCTATGATCCTTGTTTCGGACTACGATTTGGTTGTTTCTGCTTCTTATAGGTTCGAAGATTCAAACGTTCTTTAGCACGAAGAACATTTGACTTCGAAGTGCCCACTTTTTTGGCCACATCCCGAACTGAAACCTCCTTCTTTGGCTCGAACGCCTTCAGTATACGTTTATCCAACTGAGGGTTAGCAGGATCTTTTTTTCGACCCGTTTTCGGTTTATCCTTAAAAGTGTTATCCTCACCGAACTTTCTGATTGCATTTCGCACGGATTTTCACTTACTCCTTTCATTTTTGCTATCTTTCTCAGTGACAGTCCGCGTTCTGTGCACCATTTGTACACAATTTTTCGACGTTGTTCTGCTGAAAATCCACGCATTTCGAAACAAACTAATGAAAACGAATAATCAACTGCACAAGTGGTTAGAGAAGAGTGTAGACAACAGGACGCAGCCATAAAAATTGACAGATTCTGAACCATTGCCAAATGGCAGCGGTTTTTAGTTGCGTTCATACTTTCTGGGACAGTCTTTAAGCACGGTAACACTTTTCATTTTGTAAACATCAATCATTCCGCGGTTAAGGCAACCGTTCAAGTACCATGCGCGCGGGTGGTTTAAGGAAATTTTCGATGAAAATTTTGAAAAATTTGCCAAAACCAAAAACATTATCTATCTGCAGGGTAAAAATGGCTGAAAAATTCGGAGGATTTTCCGCGTGTTTTCAAAAATAGCTCTGAAAAAGGGGTGTTTTCTGATACTTCACAATTATTACACACATTCAAACTGAAGCGGATTTCTTCAGTTCATTGCAAAATTGATTGTTCCGTTTATAAATTGAATTAGCATCGTTGCGAGATAATTTGTATTTCAATTAGTATTTCCAAATCGTCGAAACACAGTGAAATCGGTTCTATGAAATTCGTTAATTTTCCATGAAAAACGTGGAAAGTTTTACCAAAATTGAGTCTGAATGTAATCCTTGCCGTCAGAAAAAGGTTTATTGGGGTCTGGTTTTTTACATGTAGAAAGAGTATGCAAAATTGTAAAACAAAATGGTGCAGTAGTTTTTGACGATGGACAGGGACTTTCAAAACCTGCTTTCGAGGAAAACGCGTTTAAAGGTTTGTGTCTATAAAATCAATGGAATTACTCCAGGGAGCACGTAGGGTAACCATTTTAAAAAAAAGGTATTTTTTTCTTTTATAAGTTATTGTAACGAAACATTTCAAGAATGTTTTGTCAAGTTTTGAAGTCAATTGAAGTAGAAATCTTGGGCCTGTGCACCGAGCTCTTCGTTCGTAGAATGAAATAGTCATAGATAAAGGTCCATAACTTCCAGAGTGTCGTTCCAATAGACTTGAAAATTTCACAGAAAATTCGTCAAATGTTTTACTATAAGAAAATATAAAGAAAATAATAAATGATTTTTCAAAAGTGTTAGACCCTACCCGCCCCTTAAATCTACACACAGACGTTCCTAGGCTATGGTGCCCACTTGGTCACTGTTTTGTTTGTGCTGATTCAAATAGGGTAAGGGCTCTCTATTCCATCTCAGCTCTAATTTCCATCTCTTTCCTTCACCTCATAACTTTGAGCATTAATCATATCTTTAAACGTACCTGAACAAAACTGTGGAACGTTTGAAAACATTTATTCTAGGTTTTGCCACCCTTTCCAATTGAAAAAAATAGTTAAAAAACCTTCAACGATCGCTTTTTTCATTTAAAATAAACTCACTTTTTGATTTAGGAACCACTTTCGTCTGAAGTTTTACAATTCATCATGTTTCTGTATATTTACCAATCGATTCGTCTCAAAACATGATCACTATTTCACATAATTGCATCACTATTCAATGTTGGATCACTTTATAGTTAGTAATGTTCACTTTCCACTAGTTTATTCAACGATTAAAGACTTCTGAAATTACCTGATAAGCAATGAAAGCAATGAAAAATATGAGATGAAAATTTGCACTTAATTCACTTGATTGCGCTTTGTTTTCATCTCACTTCGTATCGCAAGGTTGCCAAGTTTTCTCATAATGTAAAATAAAAAAAAATATTTTTTCTTCTTTAAATTATCATCAACAAGAATTTTTTGGTATCCGTGACATTAGTTTAATTATATCATTGATATTTATATATAAATAAAACTGTTTCGGCTTCTAATATTACCAAATAGAGCGTGTTAAATACTAATCGAATAACCATTGTGGCAAATCTAGTAGCACTGGTTCCATTCCGCTATACGTCACCATAACACTGTTGAATGTGTGTGTTTTAACGGCTGTGCACAGTGATGCCAGATATTTTCATAGAAAATATGTATCTGCTCTATCTGTTTTCACTAATAAAATGAATCAAATTCAAATTGGTTTTAAATTTTAATATAAATGTTTATCAGTGTTCATCATCAAACATTTGCACAAAAGATTTCCATTTTAACATGTGATTTGTCCGTTGATTAATAAACTTTTAAAGAAGTACTGTAATCAAATACTAAAAGATACTCAGAGAGAAAAGTCTAACGTTTTACTTCTCACATTTTATGAACCTTTACAAATCTGTATTAAATTTAGAAAATCTGTAATCTGATTTAACGAACGCGAACGCAAAAATCTATACAATACAGATAAATCTGTATGAATCGCATCTCTGGTTCTACATTTTGTTTTTAGAAGGGCTAATGCCTAAATAGTAACAATTCTTTTTTTTTTGTTTTTTTTTAATTCTCCAAATTCACTGCAGAGTAAAATTTTAAATTTAAAACGAAAGGTAATAAAAACGATCCAAAAAATTTTAAACGTCGAAATGATTCCAAACTGTTTTTTTTTAATATCGTGTGTTGTGTTATAGTTGGCATTAGGCCCTTTTTAAAGAAAATTCTGCCATTTTGAACCTGAGAGTGTGATAGTGCAATATTGTATTGTTTGATTGCTGTCGCCATTGCTAATTTATGGGATGAATAAAGGACCAACGATAGGATGAATACAAAACCTTTGAGATGAAATTAGGAACACAGTAATTATTATTATTTTAATTTCTAAAGAATGTGCATCAATTTCCAATGTGGAGCAAGGCGAATTAAGCAGAAATATGAAAAAAATCGTAGTGATTTTGATGGCTAAATCAGATATTTAAGGTAACGTCCTTACAAATGAGATGAAATAGGGAGCCCTTACCCTAGATTATATAAAACTGTCCTTATAATGTGTGGTTGTGTTTTATAGTTTAGTTGTTGTTTTTGTAATGACAATGGTCGTAGATCTGGTTTTGTGATAATGTAAATTGTGGCATTGGGTTCTTGTTATGGTGTTTATGGAATGTAGTGGTAATAATTGTAATAGTAATGTATTAATGTAATAATGGTATTAGTAATAACAATAATAATAATCTTTTAAATGGGTTTACCTGTTCGGTACTTGATGTATTTTTTTTACATACTTATCTATACTCTTACGTTATTTGTTCGTATTTTTATATTTCTGGTATTCTGCATCATTTTTCTTCGTTTTTCTCTTCTTTCTTCTTCTTCCTTTTTTTCCAAGTTTTTCTCTTAGTTCGATTTTCCAGTTTTCTCAGTGTGAATAGAAATGTTGAGTTATATATATCTTTGCTTCGAATTTGTGAAGTGTGAATAGAAATGTTGAGTTATATAATATCTTTGCTTCGAATTTGTGAAGCACTACCTCAGAAAAAGTAGTTCGAAAATTGTTCAATACTATGCTAATTATAGCGACGCGAAAACTTGAAGCGAATGCTCCCAATATCATCTTACTTTTGAAGTCAATCTATCGAACAGACAACAGTCTCACTCTAACTAATGGTTTTCGTATATGAGATGACTAATGGAGCTGAGATAAATGAGGGTACCGTTACCCTATCTTTATCTCTACTATTGGTCGATCGTTAGTCCTGAGCTGAAACGGTGGCCTTTATTACCATTCTTGCATACACTTCCTCTTACACTTCATTCACACATCATCTCACCCATCAGGTCTCACATGAAAACGACACAAGCTCACAAAATGAATTGGATGAACATCGTTTGACAGTGGTTTGCTCATATGTTCATTCTGTATTATTTTATTCTATTCTACGATATTCTATATCATTCCACAGTATTCCATGGTACACAAACCACCAATAAACGTCGAAGATGGACTGCATTTACCGTTCGTTTGATGTCATCGTGTGAAACCCAATTGGAATACGTTCACTCCATTTAATTTCCGCTTCACACTGGTAATAAAGGCCGGTAGTATGAAAATCAAACATAAAACTGAAACTTCCTAGCTGTTCGGTTTTTGAACGATTTGGCCTCCTGCCACTATGCAAAATCCATCCGGGAACGATATAAGGTACCAGAGGTCATATACATGCCAAATACAGCCAATCTACCAAACTGTTTAGAACTTCGTTCGATAGAGAAGGAATTGAACTTTAATTAAACGGAAACTCTTCGAAATTAAGGAGGAAGCAAATGGTACCGATGATTTCAAGAGAAGATGGAAAATCGTCTATTATTCTGAAATAAATAAACTGTTTAATTTGCGTTTCTCATTTTGCACATGAGTAGCGAAATGCAAAAATCTGATAAGTGAAACATAACTCTAAAAGACCGTTTAAATATTTTTGAATGTAAAAACTAAATAAACACATTGAGGGCAAAAATCCGGACACGGACCACGGATTACAATGACAATATCGTTGCGTTCCTGAAATATTTGTTTCTCTAGTATTATGTTTAAGAAAGTTTTGAGGGCATTGATTCAAAAACAAAAAAGTTTCACGCTGTTGATTGTATTATTTCAATAATATAGACGCTTTGTATGCTTTGGAAAACCCGAATGATGGAATTTAGTTTTGTTAGACTAAATTAAAAATTACTAATATAAAAAAAACGCTCAAACTGACTTGTTTTTGGATTCTTGTACCCACTCTACTTTGTTCCAATATGTAGAAAATATAATAAGAGCAAAGGCACACAAGGGAGATTCAAACGCTCAAATACAAGTATATCTAAATAATTCCTAAGATGCAACGAAAGCTTGTTCACCATGTAGCACATATTCTACCCAACCGATGGTAAGCCCTGACATCGTCGCGTAAGTTTTCACGATTCATCACTAATAGAAGGTGTACAATTGACCCAATCACATGCTGAACCATTTACTGCCAGTTGTTCCAAATAAAAACTATGCATTTATGGTATCCAACTGTAGAGTGCTACGCCATCTGAATCGGAAGCAATGATTAGAGCCTTCCAGAAGTAGGAACACCTTTCTTCTGATTAAGGGGTTCGACCAGAAAAGTTAAGGCCAAACAACTTTTTTCTTGTTAAAAAAATTTGTTATGGAATCGCTCTATTGCTGAGCAACCTATGAAATGTGAAAATCATTTTATCGTATGTCTGCTCTTAATTTTAAATATACTATTTTTTTGTATCCAACCCTTTGTCGGGTCTATGTTTTAGATCTTCCTCAGAACATCCGCCGAACATTATTTTGTTGATCGTTATTAGATTAGAGGGCGTTTCCTTCGAGTAATGAAAGGTGGAGAGAAGCAATCGTTCTAATGAAATAGACCAAGTGAAAATCAATAGCCCAGCCTTGAAGCAGAATCGAGTCGCGTCCGCTTCACCCATCGAGGCATAAACCGAGGTAGCTACTCAACTGATCCGCATATAGGAGTGGAAACAAAAGCCATCCACAAGTAGAACTGAACGAACTGATGCGATGATGTCAATCGTTGCTAGTAAATAAATTACCAGCTTTATCGCATGTCCATCGGTCGTCATTGCAATTCTCTTTTCAGTCATTTCCAATGGTTTGGCACATGAATGCGCACGGCTGAAGCAGCCTATTATGGATTATAATGAAATATTTTTTTTTAGGAAGGAAAGGCGACAGCCTGTGCGGTAAAACCCGATTGTTTAGTCTTATCGTGAGAGTTATGATTAGATAAGACGTCATTTTTACATAATTGCAGCTGCAAGTAACCGTAAAAAAAGACACGCTGTCTGTAAAAATGATAGAACCCGGAACTATATATACTTACATGAAAAAAAACAAGCTTTCAGAATGCTTTTCAGAATGTAAAACGGGATTTCTCTAACTTTGGTTGCTCCGTGCGGCTCTGCCACTTCACTAGCAATTCATCAGACGTAAGCCGTTGTATCATCATTGCCGAAAAACACACGCGAAGGTAACAAATTTTTAACTGATTTGAATATCGTCAGATGATGCTCAGAAGAAAGTGACGATGAAATAGGATTGGATGGAACTCACAAACAACTACATTAGGTTCAATGACTTTGTTCTTCTCTACGGTGATTGTTTTGTGTGGGACATTGTGCAAAATTTTAATAATAGACCATCTCAGATCGACTGCATCTTTCGAATGTGAGTGAATCAACCAGCACAGATTGCCGTTACGCCAGAAAGGCCGCTCGATGTACAAATAGTTTTTCACCAACCCGGCCACATACAGACGAGATGATGATGATTGCTTACCTGTCTGATCAACTGTCGATCTCGATTTCTGTCGCTGACCTGCAGCATGCTCTTCTTCTCCTAGAATATGCAGCAACCCCTCACGAAACTCTTTGAAAGTAACGCGAACTTTTTCCTCATTGAGTAAACATTTCACCAATAATTGACCACGTTCCTTTAACTCCAATGTTAGACATAATTTCAGAAGAGCCTCCCGGTCTAGTCCGCCGGTTGCATCGACGTCATGCGTCAAGAACATATGATACAGCCTCTGTTCGTAGGGATCTTTCGAAAGGGCCATTTCCTGATCGTGTTTTTATTTTCACTCTACTAATCTACCTAATACGCCAGCAGTCGATCGGTCAGTTGATCGGGAACTGCCCTTCCCTCCTATTTGCAGCACTTTCTTCTCTTCTTCACACTGGTTCCAAACATACGACAGCAAACTGATGTTTTCTTACCCGAATTTTTACACTTGCTAGTTTCTTTCCGTTTCTATATAACGGATCGGTCGCTGAGCACACAAGCACACAACTTAATCTGCCTCTGTTGCTCTTTTTACACGATTACTAGGCCATACACAGACAGCACCATCAGTCACTCATTTTATCGGCCAAACTTGAGAATTACTTTAATGACCACAGTGACACGCTCTCACAGATATGTATATTTATTACAATAAATGTAGATTCCTTTCAACAGGCCTTGTATTCTCGCCCTGTGACCCTCATCAGGCCACAATAGAAGTTGAAAATGGAAAGGAAACTTTTCACTAAGCACAACATAAAATCGATTTTCCTCCTCGCGATTGAGCCCAATCCCGTAAAAATACCAATGGTGGCGAAATGCAGTATTCTCTGACTATTGTTTTCCTACTCACGTGAAATCTATTGTTCACTTTTGATTGCGCCAACGATGGAATAATCAGCTAGCAAAAAGCGTATTACGAAATTAGCCATATACAAATGTATTGATCGTGTGACCAATTTTTTTTAACTGTTCAAACTACAACTCATACCAATAGTACACTGATTTTTAAAACAAGACAACACTGTTCAACTATCTATCATTTTCTGTGTTGTAAAACTAAAAAATATAAATTAGTATAAAATTTCTCTTCTTTATCAGAGAATCTCTATGACGAATACGTTGCGAGTTTGCTCCGTTCCGAAAGTGTAATCACGAATATTTCGCAAGTAACTGACGTTTGATCCTGTCAACAAAAGTGAACAACGAAGGCACTGCTCAAACTGATCGAAACATCGCATGGGTTTAGATCTAGATAAAAAATTCACCGTAGTAATATATTATAAATTGCATACAGACTAAGTTTTGATTCCGGTTTTTGGTAATTTTTTTAAGAATTATAATATTTTTAAACAATCCGAAAACCATTTTATATTGATAATTTCAATTAAATCAAAAAAATTATTAAACCATTCATTAGATAGAATACTACTGAATTTACTGAACTGTTCGGTAGCTGTTTGACAGTTCATAAAAATCGTCATCACCGAACACTAATGGCGTTTTCGTTTTTAATTTGCACTACACCGGTGCAGTGCTACACTGAGGCATGAATAAACGAACAAAAATGACGAAAACATAAACAGTAACCATTGACTACAATACACGATTCCATTGCACAGAGCTACACCAAACTTTTGATGAGTGCTACACCAGTGGTATCGGTGCAGAAAAAGTGTAGCACTGGTGTAGTGCAATTGGTAAAAACGAACGGTTTCAGTGCAGTTTTCGCTACACCAGTGTAGTGCAATTTAAAAACGAAAACGACATAAGTAATCAGTTCTTTTACCGAACAGATTATCGTTGTTGAAAATTCGATAAAAAATTACGGAATTCTGCAAAATATTCTGTGTGTATGTTATAAATAAAATTCTTTAAATCCTTTTAAAAGAAAGTAAATTCCATTTAATCCCAATGAATTAAAAAATCTATTATGTCACGAAATAGTAACAGACACAAATACTAGTATTTCGATGAGCAATTTGTAACCAACGTATCAGATCCAAGTCATTTTGTCGTGAATACTACAGGGTGATTTTTTAAGAGCTTGAGAACTTTTTTAAACAATAAAACGCATAAAATTTGCAAAATCTCATCGGTTCTTTATTTTAAACGTTAGATTGGTACATGACATTTACTTTTTGAAGATAATTTCATTTAAATGTTGACCGCGGCTGCGTCTTAGGTGGTCCATTCGGAAAGTCCAATTTTGGGCAACTTTTTCGAGCATTTCGGCCGGAATAGCCCGAATTTCTTCGGAAATGTTGTCTTCCAAAGCTGGAATAGTTACTGGCTTATTTCTGTAGACTTTAGACTTGACGTAGCCCCACAAAAAATAGTCTAAAGGCGTCAAATCGCATGATCTTGGTGGCCAACTTACCGGTCCATTTCTTGAGATGAATTGTTCTCCGAAGTTTTCCCTCAAAATGGCCATAGAATCGCGAGCTGTGTGGCATGTAGCGCCATCTTGTTGAAACCACATGTCAACCAAGTTCAGTTCTTCCATTTTTGGCAACAAAAAGTTTGTTAGCATCGAACGATAGCGATCGCCATTCACTGTAACGTTGCGTCCAACAGCATCTTTGAAAAAATACGGTCCAATGATTCCACCAGCGTACAAACCACACCAAACAGTGCATTTTTCGGGATGCATGGGCAGTTCTTGAACGGCTTCTGGTTGCTCTTCACTCCAAATGCGGCAATTTTGCTTATTTACGTAGCCATTCAACCAGAAATGAGCCTCATCGCTGAACAAAATTTGTCGATAAAAAAGCGGATTTTCCGAATGGACCACCTAAGACGCAGCCGCGGTCAACATTTAAATGAAATTATCTTCAAAAAGTAAATGTCATGTACCAATCTAACGTTTAAAATAAAGAACCGATGAGATTTTGTAAATTTTATGCGTTTTATTGTTTAAAAAAGTTCTCAAGCTCTTAAAAAATCACCCTGTACTTACTTTACTATGGGGCGCCTTTTCAAAATTAGCCATATGGAAGAATGGGTAGAACTTAATCGTGAATATCTCGACTTGTGTGAGTGTGTGAGATAACCACAAACAACGCAAAAATAAAGTTTTCTGAAAATTTTAAAACAACGCGGAAAACTTTACTTTTGCTTGGGTTTTTCGAGCAAGGACGACGATTTTGAGGTAGTCAGGCATATATCTTCAACTGAACCATCAGCACTGGTTTTTGCATTGAAGAGAAAGAAAATAAGAAACGAAAAGTGGACATTATATTAAATCAGCCGTTCTAATGGCTCTAAATGTTATCTAAAGAACTATTAAGATTACTTCTTTACAAATCGAAGGTAGAAATCATCAGTTTAGTGAAAATCCAAAATAATTTGATTTGCTTCGTGCACTTTGCGCTGTGCGAAAGTCGTTCGAGACAAATGTTTCAAGCTGTGCTAAATATCGTAGAGAATTCCACAATTTGGTCCTTCTAAAAGGCAGAAATCCTATACAGCATCTTGATAGTTTCTTTCAATGAAATATGCAAATTCGAAATGAGATAATCGACGTCAAAAATCGATGAAAATTTTAGTAGTGAAAAGGGGGAAAGTTTCGCAATTTACGCAATCGATCAACTATCAATTCGAATTCGAAAGAGTAAAAGGCGGGTGGGTAATGTCAGAGACATAACTAGATGTCGTGAATACGAAAACAACTGACATGTTCCTTAACACTTCCGAATATCAATTAGTTGATCAATTGTATGAATTATGCAAGCATTTCCCTTTTCCACATTTTTCGCAACAACAAAGAAGGCTTCACTTGATCTCGATTACTGTTTATTTCACACAGCGAAAAGTGCAAAAATCTAACCAAACTTTTCTAGATTTGCACTAAACTGAGGATATTTCCTTTCGATTTGCGAACAACAAATTCTAATAGTTCTTCAGAAAACTTTTAGAGCCATTAGAACGGCTGATTTTTTGTAATGCTCTCCACCGTTGCTTTTTTATCCATGCAAATGACTGGCAGCTGTGACGTAATCGCTCTTGTCGGAAGCGAAACTAGCTTTGCAAACGGCACAAAATACATCTGCTCGCATTGGCGATAGAATCCAAACTGATTCAATTTTTGTTAGGAGCTTTCTTTTACGTGATTTCGTTTGTAGCTTTTTCACTAATGGGCGGTCCTAACGGCTATAAAAATAGCCGCATACAGAATTCTAATGTCGATTATTTCATTTCGGATTTGCATAATTTATTGAAAGAAACTATCAGTATGCTGTAGAAATTCGTTTCTAGCATTCAGAAGGGTCAAATTTCGTAGTTCTCTACGACATTAAACTCTGGAACATTTTTCGCAAAAACAAAGAAGGCTTCACTTGATCTCGATTACCGTGAATTTCACACAGCGAAAAGTGCAAAAATCTAACCAAACTGTACTAAATTTGCACTAAACTGAGGATATTTCCTTTCGATTTGCGAACAACATATCCTAATAGTTCTTTAGAAAACTTTTAGATCCATTAGAACGGCTGATTTTTTGTAATGCTCTCCACCGTTGCTTTTTTATCCATGCAAATGACTGGCAGCTGTGGCGTAATCGGTCTTGTCGGAAGCGAACCTAGCTTTGCAAACGGCACAAAATACATCTGCTCGCATTGGCGATAGAATCCAAACTGATTCAATTTTTGTTAGAAGCTTTCTTTTACGTGATTTCGTTTGTAGCTTTTTCACTAATGGGCGGTCCTAACGGCTATAAAAATAACCACATAAAGAATTTTAATGTCGATTACTTCATTTCGGATTTGCATAATTTATTGAAAGAAACTATTAATATGCTGTAGGGATTCGTTTCTAGCATTTAGAAGGACCAAATTGAGGAACTCACTACGATTTTCACCACTTTTCGGAACATTTTTCTCGAACGATTTGCTGTACAGCAGCAGATATTTTGTTCTCTTCCTCAGAACGCGTTCTGATTGGCTTGTGTTGACATGGGTCAAATGAGATAGGTTTTTCAATAGTGTACTATTGAAATACTTCAATGCTTTTGCTATACACGTTTAAGTTGAAAAATTTCGATTCTAATGGTAGTTAGATTATATAAATCCTTACCCAGATCACTGAGATATGAGCTTTCAAAATACGAGAAAGGCAAACGCGCCTTATGAATTATCCTCTTTGATACTCGTTTATACCAAACATTTCAGAAAAGTTTAATTTTGAACTATTTGAGATTATGTCACACAACTGAAAATTTTATCATAAAATTGTGATCATATTTCCGATGGCATGTAGCAAAAATTATGTTGATTCGTTAGATACAACAAAAGATATTCACGATCAAAAACTTATCACTCTCTCAGAGGGTAAATTTTGAAAAGGCACCCCATAGTAAAGTTAGTCGTATTCACGACAAAAAAATCGTGTCAGTTTTATTCGTATTCACGACATCCAGTTATGTCTATGACATTACACCACAGACTAACAGACAGGACACTCAAATTAGATTCTTCAATCATTTTAACGGTCATTTCGAATATTCCTTTATTTGGGACAGTACTCACGAGTGTCATGATGGCGCCACGTTACCCTATCAAAAACATCCCGTCTGTCATCTAGACTGTGTTTATTTTTTCATTTATCAACAGAGTTGCCATTCATACAGAATTACCTGTAATGTATTGATTTGTATACGTCCATGCAAATTTCATGCAGGAAACAGATTTAATACGTATTGCCAAAACTATGTACATAATTGTGCCTACTTCTCATCCTTCAAGGCAATACAAAATCAAACCCGTTTTGTTACAATATTTACTTGCTTCTGGTCTGCCGCCACTTAATTTCGGGTGAAAACTACCAACACAATAAAAAATAGTCTAGATGAACAACGTTGAGTCAAATAAATGGTTACCTTCCAACATCGCGAAAATGTTAAATATATTATCAACGTAATCCAATAATTTATTGTGACGATTCATTTTCAAATATTTTGATGAAATCAGGCATCCCTGCAAGCAGCTGATCGGTGTTGACAAACGAGGGGAAACCAACTAGTAAAACAACTTTTACATAACACAAGGGGTGTACAGATAGTAAATAGTTCGCGCAGTACAATATAGGTGGAACTACTGCATCACGAAAAATTATTTTTATAAGAATTTACTCATACTGTCATGTCTGTTAGTCTGTGATTACACACCCATACTTTTTTTGAATTCATTATCAAAATAAAATTCAAAAAGAGATTAAATATCTATACACAAAAAATAGAAGAATAAAAAGCTTTTAAGTGTTTTAAAGAAGCTACTCTACTACTTTACCACAGACTAACAGACATGACAGTATGAGTAAATTCTTATAAAAAAAATTTTTCGTGATGCACTAGCTCCACCTATATTGTACTGCGCGAACTATTTACTATCTGTACACCCCTTGTGTTATGTAAAAGTTTTTTTACTAGTTGGTTTCCCCTCGTTTGTCAACACCGATCAGCTGCTTGCAGGGATGCCTGATTTCATCAAAATATTTGAAAATGAATCGTCACAATAAATTATTGGATTACGTTGATAATATATTTAACTTTTTCGCGATGTTGGAAGGTAACCATTTATTTGACTCAACGTTGTTCATCTAGACTATTTTTTATTGTGTTGGTAGTTTTCATTGAAATTAAGTGGCGGCAGACCAGAAGCAAGTAAATAATGTAACAAAACGGGTTCGATTATGTCTTGCGTTGGATGATGAGATGTAGGCACAATTATGTAAATAGTTTTGGCAATATGTATTAAATCTGTATCCTGCATGAAATTCGCATGGACGTATACAAATCAATACATTACAGGTAATTCTGTATGAATGGCCACTCTGTTGGTAAATGAAAAAAATAAACACAGTCTAGATGACAGACAGGATGTTTTTGATAGGGTAATGTGGCGCCATCATGACACATGTGAGTACTGTCCCAAATAAAGGAATATTCGAAATGACCGTTAAAATGATTGAAGAATCTAATTTGAGTGTCCTGTCTGTTAGTCTGTGACTTTACTTCATTCAGCTATATGTCATAGGGTGACCTCCATTCATCTTAGCTCTGCCATTCATTTCATATACTAAAACTACAGGAACTTATGAATTCCACAGTATATGGGAGAAGTTATGTTTGTCATAAGAATTTCGCTCAATGTTCGGAAAAATTTGGTATGAATTTCATAAGGCTTTTTATTGGAATTCCAATTTTCGTGAATTCATTAGACGGTCTTTTGATTCGCATACGATATTCTTGTGGCTAAAAACCATATGGTATCCTTTGAAATTCTATATATTTGTTTCCTGAGTGTACATAAGAACAACTCCAATCTAACTTTAAACCATCAGCTCTGGTAAAGACTTAAATTGCAATAAAAAATTGGTTGATATCATTTGTTATTTGGTTTGTTCTTTCGTTGGTTTCATTCTTAATTCGACGAACACATACTTTTCGAACGAATAAGAACAAGCCATTCCTGTTTTCAATCTTGTGCAAAGGAAGCATCGGCATCGCAAGTAGTATTTTAAAAAGATTCCAACTATCAAAGAAGTGACGAATGCTACATAATAAACAAATATCGTACTCACGATCAATTTTATTAAAGTCGATTAATGAAATTTTGAAATTAAACTTCGCGCTATTACCACAGACTAACAGACAGGACACTCAAATTTGATTCTTCAATCATTTTAACGGTCATTTCGAATATTCCATTATTTGGGACAGTACTCACATGTGTCATGATGGCGCCACGTTACCCTATCAAAAACATGATGTCTGTCATCTAGACTGTCTTTATTTTTTTCATTTACCAACAGAGTTGCCATTCATACAGAATTACCTGTAATGTATTGATTTGTATACGTCCATGCGAATTTCATGCAGGATACAGATTTAATACATATTGCCAAAGATAAACTGAAGATTACAATGTTCCATACGTTTCATTGAAAAATGTTGGGTCAGTAATCGTGAACCAGTTGGTTCAGTAATAATGTAATTTTATTGACCCTCCGTTAACAAGCGTCGACTAGTTCCGACAAAATGCCATGGAAACAATACAAGTTAGAAAGGAAGCACACATATGTTTACATTCAGCATATAATGATTTCTTGCCACAACTGATGCTTCATGGGATGAGGCTATAACAAACTAAATAAATTCTAGACAATGGTTCTAAGTAGTTTTCACTTTCTTATTCTAAGAATCACTGATATAAAGCGAAATTTCTCAATATCGTTCATACTGTAACTTGATATTTTTCCAAACATAAACAATCATTGTCATAGTTACGACGCATCTAGTGATCAGACACTTGTTGTTTTGCTTCAAAATACTCAAATTGACAGTGAACCGAGCTCATCGAGGGGTCCTATTCAAATGATACCTAAGAAATCGCAGACTACTCTATCTTGAGTTTATCTTTGATATTGCCTAAACTATATACATAATTGCGCCTACTTCTCATCCTCCAACTCAATAAAAAATTGAACCCGTTTTGTTACAATATTTACTTGCTTCTGGTCTGCCGCCACTTAATTTCGGGTGAAAACTACCAACACAATAAAAAATAGTCTAGATGAACAAATTTGAATCGAATAAATGGTTACCCTCCAACATCAAGAAAAAGTTAAATATATTATCAACATAATCCAATAAATCATTGTGACGATTCATTTTCAAATATTTTGATGAAATCAGGCATCCCTGCAAGCAGCTGATCGGTGTTGACAAACGAGGGGAAACCAACTAGTAAAAAAACTTTTACATAACACAAGGGGTGTACAGATAGTAAATAGTTCGCGCAGTACAATATAGGTGGAACTAGTGCATCACGAAAAATAATTTTTATTAGAATTTACTCATACTGTCATGTCTGTTAGTCTGTGCTATTACATTGCATTGAAGATAACCGTCTGGTCAGCAGTATCTGCGAAAAATATGTCGAATTTAGATTTCAATCTTGTCATGTTTTCGATAGTCTACATATTTATAACATAGGTAAAACCATGCATTTAATGCCTTATCACCCTCATTCTTATTTACGGCCGTATGCGATACGTTCAAAAGTTTATCAAATTCGTATTCCCGTTTACGTTCGAATCAATCACACTTTTAAACATCGTACATGCACAAAAACAGCGCCCATCCAACTTTAAACTATCAGTTCTGGTACAGATTTTAGTTGTAATTAAAAATTATTGCTATGATTTGTTATTTTGACTTGTTTTCTTTCTCTGACTTTGTATCATCGTACTTGTTTACGTCCGTATCGACTATTCGACGAACACATGCTCTCGAACGAATGCGAACAAGCCATTCTTGTTTTCACTCAAACGTGTACGCACGCGATTCCTGTGCAAAAGAAGGATCGCAACGCAGGTAGTTTTTTTAGGAAGATTCCAAGCACAAAGGAAGTGACGAATGCTACATAATAAATAAATATCGTAATCAGGACCAATTTTATTCAGTCGGTAAATGAAATTTTCAAATTAAACTTCGTCAAAAGTAAAAAACGCATTCAAAATAGAAGTCCGATCAGTAGTATCTGCGCAAAATATAGTGCATTTTTCTTGCAATTTTGTCATGTTTTCGATAGTCTTTATATTTATTACATTGGTAAAATCATGCATTCAATATGAAATAAAGCATGTTTGCCCATGGCGTATTTTCCATAAAGTACCTAATAGATGTAAAATTTGATGCGTAAGACTGGCATACATTCTAGCGTTTCGCATATGGTTAATCACAAGAATTGAACTGATTTCATCAAGGCTTAGCATTTATTTGAAGAAGTTTGCGGATATTTGAATATTTTGTGGCAAACGAGATGCATTCAAATTCATTCGAGTGAAAACAAGAATGGCTTATCCGTATTCGTTCGAAAGTACCAGTTCGTCGTATTGCCGATACATGCGTAAACAAGAATGAGGGTGTATATTATGCCTGCTATGCTTTCAAAATGTTTTATTCAAAAAATAAATTCATCATTTGATTGCAAATTACTTTCACATTTGAATAGAAAGTTGTAAGAAATCGGATAAACTGTTTTAATTATATTACATTTTTTATATATGTCTGACTGCTGCAATGTAACGCAGTCGTGAAGATGCTAACGCAGAAAAAATTGGAATGAAATGGATTCGAAATAACAAAATATCAAGCAAAGTACGAACATCATTAAACAAACAGATCTTTTTATTATAGTAAACAAATCTTGATTCTCAATCACTATCACTGGATCCGGAACTATAATTGCAAAGTAACAATTTGGGTTTTTTCACTGCAATATCTTCACTTACACCTGAGTTTTCCCTTGGATTGGACATCAATGCATGGACAGAAGACACAGAAGAAGGCCGTTTCACGATTCCCAAACTTTTGGATTCCAATTTTGCACTGACTAGTTTTACCTTCTTGGAACATTCACCTGTAGATGTTGAAGGAAGTGCCGGACGAGTTAGAATAGCTTCCCTGCGCTCGCGATCCTTCTCCGCAATAGATTTAGATGAATGCAGTCTCATTAAGGCAGCCATTTTTCGATCATTTTCACTCTCCGGAAGAAGCGAAATATCCAAACTAGATTTGGCCAACAAGGCTTTGTCTTTATCATCTTGTTGCTTGATTTGCTTCTTGGTAGCCTGGAACAAATTATTTTAAATACTTTGAATACTATTATCAATTCTTGCAAATCATACCCTGAATTCTGCCCTAAGACGACTGTTTGCTTCGAAATTGTCCTTCCATACACTGGAATTTCTTTGATACAACATTCCCAAAACAGGTTTTGCATCTTCTCCTGCTTTGATGTCTTTTGCTCCATGTTCCAATTTATACATTGCATCGTCAAAAAGCTTTTTTTGGACTTCTTTCGTTTCCGTTACAATCTGCTCATTCTGTGTAGGATCCCAACGGTTCTCTTGTCTTCGTGCTCCAGATACTATCACATAATCTAGATTTGCCGGATCGGTTTTAATCTCTATGTAGTTGTCGCAAAGATGACATTTCATCCGAAACTGGTAAACTGGTGTAGAATAGTACCTTGAATAGTTTATCTCAGAACCCGATTTTGTACATGAATTTCAGACAACAAACTTACATTCCAATTTTTGTTTTTTCCGCGTTGTACCGAACGCCCATGCCGATGTGATTTTTGCAGCCGTCACACCAAATGTTGTAGGGCATTTCGAAGCGAATAATAATGATTCCCAGGTGAATTTTGCGAGCACGCTCTCTTAGAGCGTGTGTTCCCTGCCATTTGTTCAAACTGCCCACCTTCGGATCATAGTCCGGTGGGTAGTAGTGATTCTGACCCTTTCGCTCTCCCATAGTTCAATTAGCTAAAAAAGACAAAAAATATTTTAACTTCTCTTTCGAACTTTGGATTTGGTTTGTAGAAACCTAGCCAGAAAACTTATTAAAATGCCGATGTCCACTTAGATTACAAAATATTTCCTAAATCTAGGGCAACAAAAATGGGATGATTTTATTTTATTTCATTCGCAACTCGTTAAGCGTATAACACTACTAATGGATCGTAACTTTAAAACTTGAGTACTGTCCATTTACGAGTCGAAAACACGTAAAAGATATTCAGACTCATCGTAATGACATATTGCATCAATCGAAATTCAGCGAATTTGAAGAAGTTGAGAGGGCATTGTGTTGAATTTAGAACGTTTAGAATGTATTGCACTGGAATTGCGTGTTTATCAATTTTGGAATGAATGTGCGGGATTAGGTGATATTTGTGTATACATATAGTGACAACAGCGACTCAAGAAAATGCCGTCACTCTCCTTATAATCAGGGTGAATTTTTTCGAATTAGATCAATTAAATTTTGCAAGATGACATCACTATCTCTCTTCAATGCTACATAATAAATCTTGCATTAAAACTTTAAACTCCACGAAAGCCTACTACAAACCGCTATAAGAGCTTGTTCCTGTCAAATGGGCCATTTTTCATAAGGTTTATAAAGCAAAACGAAGAATCAGCATAAACCTGCGTTGAAACTTCAAATTCAAGAAAATTTTGAAACCAGCTTTACGATTAACAGTAAATTTATTCGGATGGAATGAATTCCGCTATTTCAGTCCTACGTGTAGCATGCTAGAGGTAGGTTGTTGCTAGACAGCAAGATAAAATATACCATAAAACGATTTGAAACTTTAATTGGTATGCAATCTTGTGTCATGCGAGCTCGGATGAAATTTCATGTTATGTCATTTCGCCTGAGCAATTGACAACTACCTCAGGGTAAATTTTAAGTGCTTAAGCCTAATTTCTAATATATATAAGATGAACTCGATTGATAATGAGAAAAGTTTATCGCTACAACCGAAATCGCAGAAAGGAATGGAACTTAACGCTATAAAAATATGGAATGGAATGGAACTTTTTGTGATTTTTGTATAAAAACTATTTCGCGGCGTAGAAACTTGTGCATACGTTCTAAAAATGAATCATGAAAGTCCATCATATTTTCTCATTTGTGCATTTCGAAGTTTATTTGATGTCAGTAAATGCTACGGTATAGAACATCATAATGGCGGCCGTGAAATTTTGTTTAATGCAAATTACACTTAATTTAAAAATCATAAATGTACGTTAGAAACCTCAAATTTGCTCTGAGTGAAACTGTCATCCAAAGAACACGCACACACACAAAACTAGATTTATGAAAAAATTTAACTGACAATAATGTTTTAAAGAACATGATTGTAAGCAATATTAAGTGTTTGCATGGTTTTATTCTAGCACAAATTGTTTTATTTTTAGTCCAGTTGTTAGGCTAGGTAAAGGGTTTTAGAGAAGCTTAAAAACTATGATATTACTTATCAAAAGACACTTTTTATAGTTGTCATAAAACAGGTAGTGATTGGAAAATCAATTACAAAACTCTTATGAATTATAATCAAAACCATTAGGCATTCGAATTGTGACTTGGGTTTTGAACTTATGATGAATAAAGTTCATTTTTTGACAATTACCGGTGGTTTGTTTGACGTTTGACAGCTATCAGTGGTTTGTTTGTGTTCATTCTAATTTGAATACGTGTAAATCGATATGTATTTAGAATGAACACATAAACAAACCACTGATAGCTGTCAAACGATGTTCATCCAGCTTATTTTGTAACATGTCATGTTCGTGAAAAACCTAATTCAATAGACTACGTTAGTCCAAAATTCGATATCACCAATATTTCCTCCCCCCTTACCATAGCTAATTAAATTATGGAAATGAAAGAGTTTTGTGTAATGCCAATGAACTTTTTTGTGAATATAATGGTTCAGGTTTGATTCACCAATTGTTTTTAAAAAGATTCAAGTTCCAATTTGAATCAACCGCATGTAAATAATTATCTTGGTTAAAACAAACGCAGATTGCAGATTTAAACCATTGTATATTGGACAGAATTTTTGTTTTGGTTTTGAATGGAACTAATCAATTTGAATTTTTTTTTTGGTTTTGAATGCAATTAATCTTTTTGAGATTTCTGTTTGTACACTGAAGATAATTTGAACGCTAGCATCATATGAAAAGCATTTGAACTATCACTATTTGTAGAACACATGAAAATATACACTTAACTCATAGAATAAGTGTAAAAACTGTTGATATTTAGTGTAAAACATGCTACATTTACCTGAAATGCACATAAAAACGATAAGAAATATCATTACTTCTGGATTCTATATGAATTTCATTTGAATGTCACATTATTTTCCCTCAGATTTCAATTGAATCACAGTTGACCGAATCAAGTGTACATTTGTGCTGTACTTTTTTCCACTAGAAAATGAAGTATTTAACACATGTAGTTCACGATTCAATAGCAAAACACATCACACCCAAAGGAAAAACACATCGAAAAATTATCTAATCTTCCATCTTAGTGAATTTGCACATGAAATCTCAAAACAAATCGCTTTGGTTATGTATTGAAATGAGAAAGCATATTAACTTGAAGTGCTGTTTACATATGAATCGATCGTGCAAATTTTTATCAGTGTAAGTAACAATGCTGTTTTTTTTCTAACATTAGATAAGATTTAAAATTAAATTAACATTAAATTTTGAGATTTCTGCTTGTAGGTTACACTTTAATTCACTCACTACACTGCACGGTACAGTTTAATCCATAAACAATACTGAATTTTTCAGTGTGATCGTCAAATGTTTCAACGCTATGTTTTATGGCTTATTCGACTTCAACTGCTCAACCCGTTATGATAATATTTCAAAAGGAAATCTGTACATTCTTTTTGTCTTCTGATCGGCATACAAAACAATCATTCATGAGACTGTTATATTATTCCCTTTATACTCTACCTTAACCACCTAAAATGAAATCGAAGCTCAAAACACGTCGAATTATGGAAGAAAAACCTCTTGCACTTTACTGTTAACTGAATTGTTTTAAAGCTGAATCTCTGCGATGTTTCTATGCGTCACTTTGACAGCACTGCATAATGTAAACAACGGCGCGCCTGCGCTCACTGTACCAAGATATTAGAAAAAGGCCAATTCATTTTTATTTTTATATGCATGCAATAAACACAATTCTACACATTTCACTTAAATGTGAATAAGAGAATACCAATAAATGTTTATTTCTTATGCAATGAAATTTAGATTTAAACCACATTTACTGAAATAACGATTCAAGCTCGATTATTCATAAATTGAGATAACCTTTATATCATCCACCTTAGCATTGACAGCTTGTATTGAATAGCATACGCAGCACTAGAGGTGTGCAAAACAGCTCATTTTGGTGAACAGCTCCGAACCGATCAGCTCACCAAAGTGAATCGATTCGATGTATCAGCTCATCAGCTCTTTTAGTTTGAACATAAGGTTCATTTTGTACGCCGTTTTTCTCATGCACCGGTTTTCTTTCATATGCATGATCGAAATTGAATCATTGATTTGTAATGATGCAATGAATGCAATGCGAATTAGTTTATCTTTAATTGATGTCGACTAAATTGAATCTCTTAAAGAGCCAAAGATCCGACCAGCTCGTAGCGTGTTCCCTTCGTCATAATGCAGTGAACTGGGTAGCAAATGAGTGAGCTGATGAGCTGCGGTTCTTTTGAAAAGAGCTGTGAGCTGTCAGCTCACTTCAATGATTCGATTCACTGGAACAGCTCAGGAGCGAATTGCCCATCTCTACGCAGCACACGTCTTGCACCCCGCGAAACATCAAGAGTACAGCGGCTCATTATATTGGACATCGTGGTCTTATTGAAATAACTTAATAAATTTCATCAGAAGATAGCGTTACTGGAGCCACGATATGATTATCTATACGAATCATGGCAATCCTTTCGGATTAAAACTACTAATTTGTGCAAACTTTGCTAAGAAGGATGTACAAGTGAAAAAAGTAACGTTAAACGGTAAGTGAAAAAAACAAACCTCGAACACGACTGTTAATTGGGAATTTCCCATATTTGGATGTAAAGGTCAATAAAGTCAAATTGAGTAGGGTTAAATTTTTATTTTAGATGCCGAGCTGAAAGATATGAAACACTTGCCTATTCTTCAGTTGGCAACTGGTGTCCAATTGTTCTCAACGGATGTAGCGGCAAAATATTTACTACAGGGCGAAACGCCAATCATCCAGCGGGACGAATGGCTGGAGTGGTCAAGTACGCGGTTAGCTCCGGCATTGACGCATAACATGGCCGTTGGAAGTCGACAGGATCCCAACGCTAAACAAATTCTGAACTCCTTGGTTAAGTTTCTAGATGATTGCTTGAGCAAAAATACATTTTTAACCGGTGATAAAATCACCTCTGCCGACATTTCCGTGTGGAGTCTGCTTGCTCCTGATGGTACTCTGAAAGGTGCACAGAATATTGATAACTTATTACGATGGTACCGGGCAATAAATGCGATGCCAGAAGTAAAGGCCGCTCTGGAGCAGCTTCCGCTGAAAGAGCTGAGTTTTGCTTCGTTGCAGCATTCCAATCGGTACGGTGGATTGCATCACATTGTGCTGGATCCAGAAATTATCGACTTCGAAGGGCAGGTGCTGGTCGATACTGGCGATAACATTGCAGCCACCGTGCAAAAAGAGGAAATTCAACTGGCCAAGGAAACATTCGTTACTGTTCGCGAGCGACCGTCTGTTGAATCGAAAACGGTTCTCCCGAAGGCTGGAGAGAAGAACAATTTGATCACTTCGGCTCTGCCGTACGTGAACAACGTTCCTCATTTGGGAAACATAATCGGATGCGTTTTGTCGGCTGATATTTTTGCAAGATATTCACGACTCTGCGGGTATAATACGCTGTTCATTTGTGGCACAGATGAGTATGGCACGGCAACGGAGACCAAGGCTTTGTCGGAGAATATGACGCCGAAACAAATCTGCGACAAATATTTCGAAATTCATAACTCGATCTACCGTTGGTTTGGAATTGGGTTCGATTACTTCGGTAGAACGACAACACCGGAGCAGACGCAAATCGTGCAGGAAATGTTCATTGAGCTGTACAACGGAGGATACATTGAGACTCGGGCTGTTGATCAGTTACTGTGTCAAAAATGTTCCCGTTACTTAGCAGATCGGTTCGTCGAAGGAACCTGTCCCCATCCCGGATGCGGTTATGAAGATGCTCGTGGTGATCAGTGCGATGCTTGTGGAAAACTAGTCAATGCAGTCGAACTGGTAAGGCCACGCTGTAAAGTTTGCAACACTTCTCCAATCATTCGCCAGTCGAGTCAATTTTTCCTGGATCTCCCGAAAATCGAACCAAAACTCCGACAATGGATCGATCGTGTGGATCATGGTTGGACAAATAATGCCCGCGTAATTACTCAGTCGTGGTTGAAAGAAGGTCTCAAATCACGCTGCATCACTCGGGATCTTAAGTGGGGTATTCCGGTGCCACTTGAAGGCTACGAGGATAAAGTGTTTTACGTGTGGTTTGATGCTCCTATCGGTTATATTTCAATGACAAGCCGATATAGTAAGGATTGGCGACAATGGTGGCAACCGGACGCCGACAAGAAAGTTGATCTTTACCAGTTCATGGCCAAAGACAATGTTCCATTCCATTCGGTAATGTTTCCTGCATCTCTAATCGGCATCGATAAAGGCCATACTCTCGTGTCGCATATAATGGCCACCGAGTATCTGAACTACGAAGATGGAAAGTTTAGCAAGAGTCGTGGAATCGGAGTGTTCGGGAATGATGCCCAGGAAACGGGTATTCCAGCAGATGTGTGGCGATTCTATTTGGGTGCATCGCGTCCGGAAGGACAAGATTCTAGCTTCAGTTGGAACGATTTGGCCGCTCGGAACAATAACGAACTGTTGAAGAATGTTGGCAATTTTGTCAACAGGGCACTTGTCTTCTGCGAGAAATTTTTCGACTCGACCGTTCCTCCGATGGTGCTGAACGATGAGGACTACACGTTGTTGGCGCTGGTAAATCGAGAACTGAAAGGATATGTAAACCAAATGGAACGTGCCAAACTTCGAGATGGCATTCGACATTTACTGGCTATCTCCCGTTACGGCAATCAATACATGCAATCTGAAGAGCCTTGGGTTTTGGTTAAAGGAACCGATGATCAGAAAACACGTGCTGGAACCGTCGTTGGTTTGTGCGTCAACTTTGCTTGTAAGTGTTTGGTCAATCAAAATCTAGTTCTATTAATAAGGTAATCCTCTGACAGGTCTACTGGCAACGCTAATTTTCCCCTTCATGCCAACTACGGCTCGCAATCTGTACACTCAACTAAACGTTTCAACCGGTCACATCGATCCGGACAAACCTCAAATGCGAATTTTGCTGCCATCTGGTCACAAGATCGGTAAGCCAGCTGTTCTCTTTAACAAAATTGAACAGAGTAGAATCGACGAGTTGAAAAAGAAATACGCCGGTGTACAGCAGCACCCAATCCAACCGAGTGCTAGCGCACCGAAAGCGATACCCAGTAGTAAACTGTTTAACTCTATTAAGGAAGCCCAGCAGGCAGTGGACGAACAGGCAGCCAAAGTACGCAAAGTCAAATCTAGCAGCGTGGATAAAAGTGTCTGGCAACCGGAGGTTAACATTTTGCTAGAATTGAAAAAGCAGTTGCTGAATCTCAGTCAACCAAGATTGTCGCAAAGTGCGTCAACTTCCGAAGATGCTCCTGCTTCGCCAACCGTTACTGCTGCACCTTCCGAGTCCCTCAATGTCAAGACTCTGGAGGCGGAAATAGCCAAGCAAGGTGAGAAGGTTCGCTTGTTGAAGAGTAGCTCCGACAAGTCCGTTTGGCAACCAGAGGTTAAAGTTCTGTTGGAAATGAAGGAGAAGCTGGCTAAACTGACCGGATCAGTGCCATCGGCTCCCGCTACTAGTGGTGGAAAGAAAAAGAATAAGAAATAAATAACGCTTTCTGAATTTCCTGGTTTATAAAAATATTAAAAGCAATTTGGCTAATCCGTGTCGTTTCATCTTTTCTGTTCTGATTGTATTAGGTTCCACTTTCGCGAATATTCATCAATAAATATGCATCTAGTTCAAAAACAAATATACGAGTTTTGTATCTGTAATGAATAGAAATAATTTAACATGCTATGAAAATCTCTCAATATTGCTAATTAGCTTGTTTAGAAATCATAAATGCATATTGTTCTTGTCATTGAACCAAACTTTGATTAAATGCATAAATAGTACAGAACTTTTAGTTTCCTTTCCGTTTCCGTTGTTTGTGCCCACTTTGGGAGTATAATATCTGTCGACAAAAGCGAAGTGAGCAACGAGGATTAATCAACAAAAAATAAGAGAATTTTTGACGGCTTCACGATGATTTTTTCATAGGTTATCGCCGAAAGCTACTTCCTTTGGCTCTGGCCCGTCCCGAACTCCAAAACAAGAACAAAAATAAGTTTAATAAACATTACAAGGGCTGTTGATCCTGCCGACTACACCGTAAGATAAAGGTTAGTCAAAACTCCACTGTCAATACACGCAGCGGCAAGGCCTATGATGGGATTACACAGGAAATGGTAAAAACTACATAAAATGGAAATTAAAACCGGGTAAAAAAAACGACAATAATAGTAAAGCTTGCTTCATTTAGAATTGGAACAAACTATTGCTCATATTGTGGCGCTTCTGGTGGACGGATTTGGAAGTTCTTGGCGCCCACGTGTCGGGAATTTTGCCAGCTTCACGTATGATTTTTGACATTCCGCAAATCGACTGTACTTTGTGAACAATCGAATTACTGTTTACGTTCGATTTAATCGCATTTTCAAACATCGTACATACATAAGAATAACGCCAATCTAACTTTAAACCGTCAGTTCTTGTGTAGACTGCAGTTGTAATGAAAAATGTTTGATCACATTTGTTATTATGTTTGATCACATTTGTTATTGTCTTTTTTTCATTCGAATGTGTACGAACGCAAATCCTGTGCAAAAGAAGTATCGGCACCGCCGGCCGTTTTTTGGGGAAGATTCTAAGCATCAAAGAAATTACGAATGCTACATACTCACCCCTTTTCTGCATTTCGATCGAAAATGATTATTTCGATCAAAAGGAAACAATTGCATACTGTATTTCGCTTATGCTTTTGTACGGAAAACTCGATCTCGATCGAGATACAGAATGAAAAATTTCCCATGCGATCGAAATATTACGATTCGATCGAAATAATAAATATCGTACACAAGATCAATTTTATTCAAGTGGATGAAGTTTGAAATTAAACTTTATGCAAAGAAAAACAGTATTTATGATAGTCCGGTCAGTAGTATCTGCGATAAAATATGCAGCATGTTGCTTGAAATCTTCACCCCTATTCTGTACGTCCATCGATTCGAAATATTCCGATCGAATGTGCCATTTCCATTCTGCATTCCGTTCGAGTTGGGTATGAACTCGAATATCATTCGTTCGAGTTGTAAAATTTTCAAACATTACTCGATCGACTTGCATACGTATTACTTATGTTCGGTTTAGAATCGTTCTAATTTGTTTATACAAGTGTGACGGTTTCGTTTACTAAGAAACGAATCAATTAAATAATATACACCCCTATTCTGCAATCCGACGGATTTGTGATACGAACGAATCTACACTTTCGTTCGAGTTCGAATTTTGCATTCTTTATTCCGTTCGACTTGTATTATTCGATCGACTCTCGTTCGGGAGCACTTGAAATTTCGAACACCAACCATCAAAGCTGTCAACACTTCTTACACGTTCTATATTATTTATTTCTTAGTAAACGAAATCGTCACACTTGTATGAACAAATTAGAACGATTCTAAACCGAACATAAGTAATACGAACGCAAGTCGATCGAGTAATGTTCGAAAATTCAACAACTCGAACGAATGATATTCGAGTTCATACTCAACTCGAACGGAATGCAGAATGGAAATTGCACATTCGATCGGAATATTTCGAATCGATCGACGTACAGAATAGAAGTGATAGAACGTGTAAGTACTGTTGACAGCTTTGATGGTTAGTGTTCGAAATTTCAAGTGTTCCCGAGTCGATCGAATCATACAAGTCGAACGGAATAAAGAATGCAAAATTCGAACTCGAACGAAAGTGTAGTTCGTATCACAAATCCATCGGATTGCAGAATCGAGGTGCTTATCATCTTTTCGATAGTCTACATTTGATCGCAAATCTCCTTTACATTCGAAAGGGAAGCTGTTGGAAATCAGTTGAATTACTTTTAATGTATTCGCACGGTTGATTCGGAACATTGAACTGACGAACTGATCCAAACCACTGCATTTCGTCTATTCGTCCGTAAACGAGAATGGAACTTCTCATTCATAAGAATGATGTTTGAATACACGTATCGTTCGAAACTAAACCGGCCTACATTCTAGCGTTTCGCATATAGTTAATCTAGGAATTTGAGTGATTTCTTTATAACTTAGCATTTATTTGAAGAAGTTTACTGATATTTAAATATTTTGTGGCAAACGAGTCGCGTTCGAATACATTCGAGTGAAAACAAGAATGTCTTGTTCGTATTCGTTCGAAAGTATGTATTCGTCGAATGGTCGATACGGACGTAAACAAGAATTAGGGTGCCAAACACTAAACCAAGCATCGAAACTCTCTCTTTCGCGTACTTACGGAATGATGATTATGATCACCCCGATTCTGCAATCCGACGGATTTGTGATACGAACGATTCTCCACTTTCGTTCGAGTTCGAATTTTGCATTCTTTATTCCGTTCGACTTGTATGATTCGTTCGGGATACTTGAAATTTAGAACACTAACTATCAAAGCTGTCACTACTTACACGTTCTTTTTCTTTTTATATGATTCATTTCGTGGTAAAAGAAAACGGTCACACTTGTATAAACAAATTAGAACAATTCTAAACCGAACAGAAGCAATACGTACGCAAGTCGATCGAGTAATGTTCGAAATTTTAACAACTCGAACGAATGATATTCGAGTTCATACCCAACTCGAACGGAATGCAGAATGGAAATTGCACATTCGATCGGAATATTTCGAATCGATCGACGTACAGAATAGGGGTGGATATAATTACAACACAAGTTATGTTTGCAATTAAATATAAACTTATGTAAAACGTCAGCATTGCTGACGAATAGCTACTTTAAAACAATGGCGACAAGAGACGCGGACGAAGCGGGCTCACCGCCATCACCATAACGCAGGACGAAAAAAAAAGTGTGCAAAATTATTCTCCCGTACATGAATATAAAATAGTTCTTTGGGATCAATTTTAGATTCTTAGAAGAACTCAATCGTTCGAACACTTGAAATTTCGAACACTAACCATCAAAGCTGTCAGCACTACTTACACGTTCTATATTATTTATATTCACCCCGATTCTGAAATCCGACGGATTTGTGATACGAACGAATCTACATTTTCGTTCGAGTTCGAATTTTGCATTCTTCATTCCGTTCGACTTGTATGATTCGTTCGGGACACTTGAAATTTCGAACACTAACTGTCAAAGCTATCAACACTACTTACACGTTCTTTTTCTTTTTATATTCATTTCTTGGTAAAAGAAAACGGTCACACTTGTATAAACAAATTAGAACGATTCTAAACCGAACAGAAGTAATACGAACGCAAGTCGATCGAGTAATGTTCGAAATTTTAACAACTCGAACGAATGATATTCGAGTTCATACCCAACTCGAACGGAATGCAGAATGGAAATTGCACATTCGATCGGAATATTTCGAATCGATCGACGTACAGAATAGGGATGAATGCGTACGCAAGTCGATCGAGTAATGTTCGAAAATTGAACAACTCGAACGAATGATATTCGAGTTCATACCAGCGTTGCCAGGCCATTTTCCCAAAAATTTGTATTCGGCGCAAAAATCTATCTGTACCATATCGGTATCAGAATCTCTTTTACATAAGTACCAGGAAAATGTCAAATTTCGCTAAAGCTCACTTTGGTGATCAAAATAAAAATGGTCCCACAACAACCCTTTCTCATGTCTATCCAAGCTAAAAACCAAAATCGGTATTTATCTGTATGATTTATGAATTATCGGGATTTTGGGAGTACATATCTGTATTGCGGTATAGATGTCAAAAATCTGTATAAATACCTGGCAACGTTGGTTCATACCCAACTCGAACGGAATGTAGAATGTAAATTGCACATTCGATCGGAATATTTCGAATCGATCGACGTACAGAATAGGTGAATGCCTAAATAAGCAATGATAGCAAAATGAAGTATTACTATGATATTAGTTAGCTATCGCTTTTCATTCGGGAAGGTGATGAATTTTCGATGTCGAATTTTACTTTATCAGTTTTACCTCTGGGCAGTCGGCTGCCGTAAAAATATGAAGTTACGTGGGCTCAATTCGCGTCAACTGTGTTACGTGAGGAAGGGTGAGCGGAATGCTCACCCCGATTCTGCAATCCGACGGATTTGTGATACGAACGAATCTACACTTTCGTTCGAGTTCGAACTTTGCATTCTTTATTCCGTTCGACTTGTATGATTCGATCGACTCTCGTTCGGGGACACTTGAAATTTCGAACACTAACCATCAAAGCTGTCAACACTACTTACGTACAGAATAGAGGAGAACCGAGGAACAAATAATCAAAATCGCATGCAAGATAAAATTTTAGTTCCCTCACTCAAATTCGGCATGTTATAACCGCGTTTGTAGGACATCTGACCGGTTGAAAAGTGCCCAACGTTTTCAAGCGTGATTCAAGCCTTTTCATCGGAACGAACCTGGGAATATCACACGCAACAGTATAGAAAACCGTGAAACGAACCGGACCGTAACCCAAACGTAAGTAAAATACTGTAGCCAGAGCAGGAGTACGAAAGTTGTACACATTGTTAAGTTTGATTATGTCATAATGAACGATGAATCATACGTCAATGGGGATTTTAAAACGGTTCCCGATTATGACACAGAATCACAATAATCACCCCTATTCTGTACGTCCATCGATTCGAAATATTCCGATCGAATGTGCCATTTTCATTCTGCATTCCGTTCGAGTTGGGTATGAACTCGAATATCATTCGTTCGAGTTGTAAAATTTTCAAACATTACTCGATCGACTTGCGTACGTATTACTTATGTTCGGTTTAGAATCGTTCTAATTTGTTTATACAAGTGTGACGGTTTCGTTTACTAAGAAACGAATCAATTAAATAATATAGAACGTGTCAGTAGTGTTGACAGCTTTGATAGTTAGTGTTCGAAATTTCAAGTGTTCCCGAACGAGAGTCGATCGAATCATACAAGTCGAACGGAATAAAGAATGCAAAATTCGAACTCGAACGAAAGTGTAGATTCGTTCGTATCACAAATCCGTCGGATTGCAGAATCGGTGTGAATAACTTCGTTTTGCAAGAGACTTGCACCTGTCGGCTGAAAAGCGGAATCTACGAATTAACTAGCGCTGTTAACATGGTTTATGCAGAATAATCATAAGACGCCTGTTTTTTTTTTAATTTTCACGAGCTGTTTTCAATAAATTTAAAGTTTGATCATTTAATCAGTGTGGTCCTTAATTATGTTTGTCCAATTTTTTATCGTAGTCAATAGCCTCTTTTCGATAACTAAGCACATGCTTTAGAGACAAATCCCGGACTGACTTCGTAAATAGGTTGTTAATTTCGGATGCAAAATAAATAACTAAGGTGTTTCAAATAACTTTACATTTATTGACATTGTTTCGCCGTTTTTTTTCATTAAATATTCACATTGCTGTAATGCTTGTATTCACAGTGGAAAACATCTCAACTTGTATCGTTCTCTCTACTTACTATCGACTCTAAATGTATGTGTGTTTTGTATGCATACTTAGCTTATGAAGGAAAATAGTTGCTCTCGCACGAAGCATTTGTTGTTATGATGTATGGATGAGATTTTGTATCGTTATAACCTTTCCGACCAGCTTGCGCGCACACGTTCGCACAATATCGAACGAACGTACGTTCGTTCGTCTTGCACGCAACAGCCTTCCGCACGCAGGGAGGAGACTAACTTCAGTATAGAAGATAGATTAATAAAATGTCTAGGCATGGATTGGATCGGTTACCTTACCAGCTAGTAAAAACTACTCTCTATTGTAATCGTTAGGGTGATTTATTTACCCACACGCAATGGTGCTCCTTATTTCATAGTTTGTTGTTTTGCATTCTATTTAAATTAACGAGCTCAACTAGCGTAATGAAAACAATTATTGTGTAGCTCTTAGGTCTAAATAAAACTATTTTATCAATAGTTTAACTATGATCGTTTTGCAAGACTCATTTAATTGCTCTATTGTACAAGATTCTCGATAAGTTTTTGTATTTTTCGTAATTTTTTTTCAAATCGACTCTCATAAAGATTAAAAACTCTGTTTACATAGTAATCAATTCAATAAAAATGGATGATCGACAATAAAACGATTTTCTTTCAAAACAAAAAAGAAAAAGGAAATATTCTTTCTTACGTTCTATAATTACAATGCTCCCGACAGTAACTAGATCGGCAAAGTATTTTGTCTCACCCTAATACTATGTCATACTATGTTTACTCACAATTTCTGTGTGTGTGTGTGTGTGTGTGTGTGTGTGTGTGTGTGTGTGTGTGTGTGTGTATGCGTGGAGGTGTTTCTCACGTTCACTTCCCCGTTGGAACACTCGCTGTTTAGCTCTGATGGTCGATCTTTTCCAACTTGTATCGATTGTACAACCTGTACGGTGTCCGGTTGACGTCGTTGACTCGCTTGATCACGGTCACATTCTTCACCAGATCGAACCGGGTGCTGCCCAGTAACCACTCGTTGCACATCGTCTGCTGGGCTTCGCTGACGTTTCGATCGAGCCATCGCTGAACGAAGGCATCGAACCGCTGGTGCATGGCTTTCGTAACCGCTGGGTGGGTCTGCGGAAACAGGTTGATTGAAAGTAAGAAGAAAAATTAATGATTTGAGTTATTTCCTTTTTCTTATAAAGTAAAAAAATTGCAGCCCTAAGTTTTCACCAATAACAAAACAATAAAAAATTGAAAAAGTGGAGAATGGAAGGCAAAAATGTTGAGGGGCAACGCGAATTTGGGAACATTCTCTAATTTATTGAACCGCTATGTACTTGAGCTATCCTGGAGATCAATTGATCTTCAATAGCGGTTTTGATTTAAAGAACTCCTGTAGAAACTGTTCCAAAGACGAATTCTGACACGGAGCTGGATCTTCTGTGTCAACAGATTTTACTGCTAACTCGAAGGTACACAGGACAAAGACAATTGTTCAGCTATTGCTACGATCCCAATGACACTAGATTTCTGGGAAATTCTGCAACCGAGAGCAGTTCCTCCGAGCACAAAATAAATCTAGATAAAATTTGAAAACCGTTCAAGTATGGACAGTGGTATAGCATGCGAAACGATTCCAAACGTTAAAGAAAATTTGTATGCGTTCTGCGCATTACGCTGCGTGGATTAAGAATGATCAACCAGAGCCTCGGTAAATAAAAATGTCTATATAATAGCAAAAACCACCATGGGAAATTGATAATTGCCTTGAATCTTGTGTAACTTTATTTGAGTGCATTCAACGCAGTAGAAGCATTTCTGTGGACTTCAAGCTAAACAAAACAAACAAGAATTCGCCTTTGTGTACCATTCGATACAGTCGTCACAACGACGGATAAAATTCCAAGAACAATAAAGTGTAAACAACAGAAAGATTATTTCGAGATTGGCAAACCTAATTTAAAGATGTTAAATTCGAGCTTCTGCTTTAGAGTTCCCAGTTTTGCTTGAGGAGTAGTTGCATCTCAATCTGAAGAATGTGCGTGATTTAATTATCCACAGTACTTCAATTTGCAGCTGACAATAACAGCATACATTATGTTGAACATGAAATCACCGAAAACAACAAACCATTTTACGAGTAGGATTATGTCATAGAATAGCGTGTGCATGACCGAGGATTATGTTTGAAGCATGTTGCAGTATGAAAACTCAGAATACAATGCATCTATGTACATCGCTGATCTTCTACGACTAACCACATGTCAATATTGTTAGAAACAGATTCACTACGATAAGAAACCGAACAAAACATGTACCTCCAAGGACTACGGAACTACTACAACACCAATTCCCATCGAGAACAATGAAAAACTATTATCTAATCATTAACTACAATCGATATACAAAAAGATATGTCTTTTACTGCTAGCAACAATGCGATCCATCGGAAAACTAATAAAGGCGAACACGGAACTACAAAATCCTACGATGTTTCCAATAACAAACACCAAAGCAACAGCAGCGACACGGAATGAATGGACGAAGAAGTTACCAGTGAACCAGTAGATCTATATGATCATGCGATTTTCTTTCTTCCGAGAAAAGAACCACAACGAGATATAGTAATGTGTTGTGAATGATATTACTTATACCCCCGGCGACGTCAAATAAACGACAAAATCAGTAACGTTTCTTCGTTATTTTGATGTGGAACACATCTTTATTTTCTATATAGGGGTGCAAATCAGAGACTCAAGAAGAACTACACGTAGAAATGTGTTCAGGTTTTAAACACTTACAGCTCAGTCTATTTTGTATCAATTATTAATATTATTTCACCATTTGATAGGATGTTTCGATTTGAATGTATCAAGCCACGTATTTTCAATTATATATAATTGAAATTTTGATTAGTAGCGAACAGTGTCCTATTTGGCTGCTAACAATCGTTGGCATACCAGATTTCCCTGCCATAGACGACGGTTTTGAAGGAGTAAACGATGTATCAAAGAGAGAGTATCGATCTGATTGGTCAATCGATGCAGAAGCGAAGCTGTTGGAAGCACCCGAATCTATAAATAGAAGCGAAATTAAAGCTAGCGTTTCATTCCTACTCGTAGCATGCTAGAGATAGGTTGCTGCTAGACAGCAAGACAAAAACGTGCCTCAAGACGAATGATGGTCGGATTGATTGAACTTTTTGATTGTAGATCATTACAAATTTTGGTTGCCTTGTTCCACATCAATGGCTCGAACAACCCCATGGGGCTGATCCTTGTAGTTTTTTTGTTGAGTTTTGTTTCAGAAATAGAAATTATTTGTAAATTCATGCCAGGTTCAACCTTTTTGGCGACACATTCATAATCTGAGTTTAATGTAATAATTGAATGTTTTATACTGATGGATTTCAGGCGTATTCAACAAAAATATTTCCGCCTCTTTCAAACTTGAATAACCCTCTTCATTTAACAGAGTTAGCGGCAGTTCATCATAGACTTGAAGGGTTGATAAAATCGATCCATTTTTCCTGGACCATACAGGAGGGAGTTTGAACGATTTATTGAATAATTATTCAAAAAATCATAATAGTTTGAATCCCAATTCATGGCTCTATTCCAGGAAATTTGCCAAATAGGAACCGACCAATTGATTTAAGAGGTCAGTTCGTGCTTGCATCTCACCCGACACAGTCGAAAATTGCTTGCGGTCGAGACGACAGAAACAAAGACAATACAGTGTAGTGAACACTAGAGTGTACGACATGGACAAATACGATTTAACATAGTTTGAAACTAGGCCTACAAGACCAAATACAATTTTTATTAATTTCAAGCGCCGTAAAGTCCAACCAGCAGCAAATGAAATTGAAATCTTACTTAAAGAACGGATGCATCTAGACGCTAATAATGCAACGGAGATTCATTTCAACAATGCGTCTAACTGTGTGTACATTATGTATAAACGTGAAAGTGATGCAATTATATTCGCTTCAGTTTACAACGAGGTGCAGTGTTGAATGTGACAATAATCAAAAAACAAAATCCCTGTGTACATGGTGGACAATGCCATAGAAGTACGCGTGTATGACCTTCCCCCGCAAAATATGTCGCTATACGGTGAAATTCTTTTCATCGAAAGGGAAGTATGGCGGATTTTTTCCCCAGCACTCGGAATGGCGTGCGAGTGGTACGTATGCAACTACGTAAGGCAATTCAATCTTACATCATTTGTGATCAAGGTGGGATACATTCGTGTTAAACGCTGAAAACCTATGAAAATCAGCTGGTTATATGTCAGTTTTGTGAACAACCTGCACACTACGGCAAACCTTGCACTGAAACTGCGAAAAGGACATCTTCAACCAAAAACAAGAACAACCGTTCAGTATCGGTAACTAACTAGTGAACCCGGTACCTCTGCTTCAAAACTGCTTTCAGACTCAAACCAACCATCAGTTGCAATCAATATACAACAAGGCGCATATACAGAAATTATCAACAAGTCCAAGAATGCGATCATCAAAGAAAACGGAAACCACACACAACAACGACGATGAAGCAATTGATGATGATATGAACCACAGACAAAGTAACCCTCGAACCTCGTTAGATGGAAATGGAAGCTTCTCTCCCCCTAGAAAAAGAGTGACAACGAGATCCAACAGCAAAAAGAAATATTGTTTAACAAAAATATAAGCCAATCAGCCACGTAAAGCTTGTACGCGAAAAGACCTGAATAACAATTTTTACAAAAAAGGTCAAAGGAACCATTTAGAGTTAGTGCTTAGATCCAATGGGCATTGAAAATGATTTCAGGTCGAATTTTAAAATATAAACTACCGAGATGTAGAACTACACAACAGCTGACCTTAATATGACATCGTCCTGAAAAAAAAATTGAATTTCCGTTCAACGGAGTGAAATTCTACTACATTTTGCAACAATGGCAGAACCAAGATTGCTTAACATGTCGAAAACTCGGTTGCCGGTACAAATATCGCTTGCGGATGAAGCAATAGCGCACGTAAAAATGAACTTTTGCTAGAAACTCACAGTGAGATAATTATGTAATCAAATGTGCTTTACAGAGTGATCGGTGAAAAGGTAGATCTATTAGAGTGAAGGTGATGGAAACGACACCTTTATTGGTTGGAAGTTTCGAGGCGGACTACGATATAAGAACTGCATGAGCAACCCTATGAAGTTTCGTTCCAAAATATCTACCAATTTTCCAGAACATCGTATTGTTTATGTCAAACGGAAAATTATATTTCATAATTGAACAAAATACTGAAAACTGTGATTGTGGCCATTCGCCTCCTGGATCCGAAAAAATCTCTTATATAAACGGGCTTAGTAATCAAAATCACAGTATCAGTTCGCTTTCACATCTCATCCAAGTAAGTCGATAAAACAAAACCGCTTACATTGGGGACAGAAGAAACCAAGTACAGTATTGTGTAGTGAACAATAGACCTCGAAAATGAGTGAACCATACGAACAAAAGCTACCGCCGACACGAAAGAATACAATTATTGTTGACTTCAAGCAGTGCAAAATTCGACCTTCGATACGAGAACTTGAAGGTTTGCTTAAGGAGCAAATGCATCTTGTGCATTTACTTCAATGCAATAAGACCAATAATGTTGTTTATATCCAGTTCTATAAAGAGTTGGGCGCAATTCAATTCGCTAAAGACAATAATAATGTGCACTATGTGGAGAATGAAAATATCAAGTACAACATTCCAGTATATATGGAAGATAGTGCTATAGAAGTGCGTGTGCATGATCTTCCCTCAAGCGTCATCGATCCTTACATTCGCAAAACTATGTCCCAATACGGAGAGATTCTTTCTATCGAAAAAGAAAAGTGGAAGAATTTTTTCCCCGGTATTCTAAATGGTGTACGTTTGTTACGCATGCGCTTGAGAAGGCCTATACCTTCTTATGTGACATTCGGTCAGGATACCAGAATTCCGTGCAAATCACTTGTTACCTATGACAATCAGATGGGCACATGTCAATACTGCCAAAAAGCTGTTCACTACGGTAAGCCATGTGATAAACTGGACAAGGAGACTACACCAAAGGACAACGGTGCTTTCTTTACACCAACCCCAAGCAACCCCAGTACACCTGTGACAGTCACCAACAACAGTGACGCATCCCCTTCAACGAAACCATCCAACGTATCCTCTATAGAACAAAGTACACCAGCTGCAGTTAACAGCTTACCATCCAACCAACCAGCAACTGCAAACAATGTACAACAAGATGCATCTACAACAACTAGCAACAAAATCAACAACAATATCACCGATGCGGCAATGGATGACGAGACGAACCGCGAACAAACTGCCCCTCAATTCTCGCAGGAGGGAAATGGAAGCTCCTCTCCCCCTAGAAAAAGGGTGACAACGAGATCCAATACAAAAAAGTTTTTAGCTAAAAACTCAGCTCAATCGGCCACGTAAAGCTTGTACGCAAATAGGCAAATCTTTTAAATAAAAAAAATCACAGTAGACTAGGGAAATTGTTTTATAGCGATAGGAGAAAAATAATGGCAAATGAGCACTTAATTAGAAGTGATAGAATATCGGAATGGCATTAGTTAAGATGGGGCGGGCATTATGGATCAAATACCTATTGATGAGTAATCGATATTTCCTGTGTTGCAGATTCTTTCTTGAAACTCTGCTCTGACAAAGCAGAAACAATTTCCTTTCATTAGAAATTATTTTGCAGACCGCCGGCGACTGAATTAACGTTATAGTGAGCAATGAGTGTATTTCAGACCAATACCCATTATGATTGTTGGAGTATTTCTACAACCCATTTAATCACACAAGAATGCTCTTTTGATGTCACTGACAGCTTCATCAATGCCTCGAAGATACCCGATTTTTCTCAATTAAATTATTCCTTGTCAAGGAAAAAAACGTAGCAGCGAATGATGCTAGCAATATTATTCGGCACTTACCTCTTTTGCCCTCAGCAATGATTTTCGTTTGTAGAAAATATGATCCTTATTCAGTACATAGCAAATCTTGTAGTTGTTCACGTTCAATCTGAGCTGCTCACGATCGTCCACGTAGTAGTTCTGGTCGCCATTACTGCTTGGTAATCGTTCCGGGGGTGTTTTACTCTTGTTGTTCCACACCGCACTCGTGATGATGACATCGTCGCCTCCCTTTTTGCTCGAGTTGATATTGTTGTTGTTATTATTATTGTTGTTCGTGCCCATTTCAATCGATGCCGTGTTGTTATTTTTCGGACCAGTGGTCGTCGTTCCGCCACTAACCAGGGGTGATTTGCCACCGCTGGATCCGCTGACACCGTCCGTTGTGGTATCCTCCTTCAATGTTGCTACCGCCACTACCGAATCGATCGCCGATGTCGGGATCGATTTTTTACATCGACGCAGATTACGCTGCAGGAACAAAGCTTTTCTGGGACCGCAGATGTAGTTCTGTTTCAATGAGTAAAACAAGTACGCTATTAGCATTTCCGGTAGCAAAATTGATTATAGTTACACATTGAGAAAAAATACATGCAAATGAAACTGCTCGATCGGAATCGAATTCATGCCGTCGGAGTAGAAAAGAATAAAAGCCAACTAAAAATTTCTACTTGAAGCAAATGGAATCATCATTACACAGCAATGTTAAAAGAATACATTCATTCCTCTTCTGGTCTAACACATTTCTTAGTATTTTGGTACGTTGCGACTTTAAGATGTTGAACGAATCTCTTCATCAGTACCAGGTCAAACTTAAGATTATTTCCAACGTCATTGGTTTCTTATAGTTATATTGTTTTAAAAAATACACGATCAATGCGTAATTTGCCGCCAATAAATATTTGTAAATGAGATAGTTGATAGTACGAAAATCAAATTAAAGGTAACCTAAGAACGATTTTCGAAGGGTAAAAAATCCGATTGGGATTGGTTAAGAACAAATTATAAGAGATAATAAATACATTACTCTAGGAGAAAATAAACCAACATAGACAAAAAAAATGCTAGATCCCACTGTACACCACAATACTTTATATGTAAAGACAAACATATAGTGTTTGGATTGATTCGCATTACAATTATAGTTTTTTAAATCATAAGAGCATAAGTTGAAAACTCTAAGCAATACCTACTCGGTTTTGTCTTCTTCTCTTCTTCTGCACTATAGCAATTGTCCTTACGCTTCTCTTCTGATTTATTTTTCTTTTCAAATAATAGAACATCTAGACTTCGATCTTCGAACAAACGATCAGATTCAGCAGGAACGTGGAGCGATATTCAAATAAAAGGCAGTCCAGTTCGATTGGATTGTTTATTCTTTATTAGTTAGCTTTTAAAATTTGCATCTAACACAAGGAATTACGGTACGGTACCGTTGTAGTTCTGAAGAATATATAGTTCGAGAAATACTGCTCAACATTTCTTAGATCGACATCTACGCTTCGTTTTCATCCAATAGAAAGGGAAGATAAAATTTACCCGTCGCGGAGTACTACCGAAGTTCGCAAAACTAGTACGAACTTTGCAATCCTAATTTCGATTCCAAACATGTTTGATTTTTATAAAAATTAATTTCGTGAACGAACGTTCCAAAGAGAACAAAATTTCCGTGCGTGCTAATCATCAATCAATCTATTGTAATGAAATTGAAAACTCACGTATCAGTTTTTTTTTATGTCAGTCCCATTCCACATTAGTTTTGAAACACTAACAAAATGCGATAACAAATTCCTGCAACGTTGAACAAGACAAATAGGGTTATTGTACCAATAGTCCATCTTACCAGTAGAGTCGCCGTGTCGATTAAATGGCTTTCAAATTATCGAATTGGGATAAAATCGAATATACTCAAGTCTTTTGTGATTTTTGTAGTTTTTCATGCGAATTTTCCTTGTCATTCGATTTTTTTATGAGAATTTACAAAGTAATGCAGTTTTTTATGGGAGCGGGTCATTTCGCCGAAAGCCATTTCGCCGAAAGTCGTTTCATCGAATGCCATTTCGCCGAAAGGGTAATTTCGAAAACATCAAACTTTTGTGTTATTATACCTCGTGTATAACTGATGTGGCGCAGCCTCATAACCGAAACCAAGATGGCTCGGCGGCATAAAGCCGCCGAGGCGACGCCGGCTGAGTTGACCGCCGACCCGCCGTCGGAAGCGGGAGCCTCTTGCATACAAACCTGTAACCGCCTTGTTTGCCCGTTCTACTCAAAGCTAGTTTTCTTTGCTTTAGTTAGGTCCGAACGAGCGGTAGCGAGGTCAGACAGCACACGAATCAAATCGATGTGGCGAAGCCGCATTAGATATTTTTATATTTAGTAAACGGAAAATATCACATACATTTGCTTGGTAGATACCTATGGACTTGCTTTGATGATTAGTGGGTAATAGTCAGCAAGTTTCTTTGGGAACTCCGTTCTGAGGTTCATTAATCAATCTTTATTCAAGAAGTACGATTGTAGGTCAATAAATGGGCGGTAACGTTATCATCTTTAATTTGTCTTTATTTTAAAACGATTCTCATTACGATTTTAAGACAATTGCAGGAATCGGCGAAATGGCTTTCGGCGAAAAGACATTCGGCGAAGTGGTCCATTCGGCGAAATGACATTCGGTGAAATGACCCTTTCGGCGAAACGGCTTTCGGCGACATGACCCTGATCCGTTTATGTGATTTTTTTTTAATAATCCGGTTATTTATCCGAATTTTCAGTATGAGATTTTCTTGTTTTGACATAGAAACGAATATGGTGTTATCGCGATCTTTTTTCAAGACGACTCTCTTGAACTTACAATCTTTTTTTCTCTGTTAAAAAAATATATTTTCGAGATAACGCCTGATCTCAACGTTTGATGCACTTTTAAAGCATTTGGCATCCAAACCAAATCTCTATTTCGGAATTCACGAAATATTTCTAAGTGAATATTTTTTAGAGATCATTTCGAATTTCGACGTTTCATGAGTTTTTAAGATCTAGCAACAATTTTCTTTGGTTTGCGATTTTTTATGCGAATGGTTCTTATGTGAATTGTTTTAGGATTTGCATCCACCACATGAAACAGACTTGAGTACACAATGTCTTCGCTTCGGCTCTAAGAAGCAATATCGCAGAAAAAATAGTTCGAGATAGCAAATCTCACTCTGACTTATGGTTTAAGTAAATGAGTTGACTACTATACAGCTGAGATGAGAGGAGGTACCGTCCCCCTAGTGCTTTGTTCAGAGCTAGATCGAAATGCAGCAGGGGAATGGGAAAATATTTCGTATTCTTTCCATTCAGATCACAACTTTGAGAGGGAATCGAACTTTTTATTGGTGATTGCAATAAATTTTGGCACATGAAAAAAATGTGTTCGTTCTCTTTGAAACTTGTGTAACAAAATATCTTTCGAACAACCCAATGCAACATGAATTCGACTTTTAAAATTTCATCTTGGTTTTCTTGTTTTTTCAATGTTTCATATATACATACAGAAACAGAATGCCTCGTCGTGCTGCTTCTCGCGGTAAGGAACATATAAGTGAGCGGTTGTAACGCACAAACTCGGAAATAAAACTAACCACTAACATTATCGGTGATGTCGGGGGGGACTTCCAAAGAAGAGAATCATTATCTACAATATGCAATACGATAAAAGCCTACAGTATAACAAACGCGTTCACTCGTTTAGACCGTTCTCGCTGGCAGAGAGAAGCTAATACTCTAGTATGCGCTTATAGTACTTAAATACCGCAGTCCACAGCTATGTTGGTTGTGCATTCTCAAATGTAGCAAATGTGGGTCTGAGTTATCTACAATCAAAACTTTATGTCTTCACGTTTCTACAGAGAATATTATCACTGAACTATAATCGATTTACGATTGTTCCTATTCTTCGTTTCGTATCATTCTATCATTCATTCTTGTTTGACCTGGCACGGAGAAAAAAAAGATCAATGTGAAGAGAAAGCTTAAATTAGTGGGTTATGTTCTTTGTACTAGAAGGGGAGGGTACGATTCCAATAAAAACGGAGAATGTTATTGTAAACGCAAAAAATACGAAGGGCGAAAACGAAACCTTAATTCAAAAGGTACAAGTTCATCGTGATCCCCGAAAAAAAACAACAAACAAACGGTAAAACTAGAGAAACTAATTCCAACTTAAAATCACAGAATTTTGAAAACAGAAAACGTATCAACTGATGGCAGTTGGATGAACTGATGCTGTTATTTACAATTCTCGCAATTAATTTGTGCGCCACTTCACAGTAGGTTGCAATCAAATTAAATATTGAAAATATGATTCGTACACTAGCACTTACCATATCATCGTCCGGTTTTTCCGTTTTAATCTCCAGATTGGAATGCAATCCAAGCCCACCGGTTATGCTGGCACCACTTTCGCTTCCCGTTCCCGTGGCGGCCGGATTCGATAATCGGTCTACGTAGTTGCTGAAGTTTTGAGCGTTCTTGAAGTTCTGTGCCTGCTCGTCCGTCTCCGTATCTAGCAGTTCAATTGTAACCCGACAATCGATTTTATACTGCAGAAGAAGGAATGAAGAGAAAAAAATACATATGAGTACACATCTTCAATCGGTGATCACCTGATACGTACAACATAAACCTTGAAGCAGTTTTCATCCTGCAGAGCTGCTTCGGCTTTGCGTTGGTAGGCTAGTTCGTGGACGACACGACGATTCGCAGTACGACACAGTCCACCAGCACCACCTTTACGTTGTTCGAGCTGGAACAGTTCAACACACTCGAGAGCCCCTCGCTCGGTCACACAGTGCTGCAGTTGCCTTACTGCGTTCTGAACAACCTGTAACACACAGAAGAAGGCAACATCAAACAAACTGTTCCACGATAAAAAAAACAACAAAAGTAATGCTGAAAAACTTACTCTGTCTAGCGTAAATGCAATGTAGGCGTGGATGCCGAACATCTCCCGCAGGGAGTCTTCGAAATTACCCGCCTCCATATTGCCGTCCAGCACATTCTTCAACATTTCAAGAAACGTGGCATAGAAGTCTTCCACTTTGATTTCGCTCTTCGGTTTCAACCGGAGGGCGGTTGCGGTACTGTTGGTACGGCTGATTTGATAAGCTTTTTCCTCGGTCGCAATAATCTGTGCTCGCTCGTAAATCGTCCGGAGTCGATCACACAAAATGGTATGTAACCGCAAGAACAGGTACCAGTTGTTGTTGGTGAAAAATAGCGTGTAAGCTTCCTCCTAGAATTAAAGAGGACAGAAAAAGGTTATTAAATTTCCGACATCGTCGCATTGGGTACTGCTACGAGCAAGCAACGATACTTACCAGATGTTTGCTGATGGCATGGGCAGGCAACGGTGGGTTCAGCGATGATTGCTGCTGTGCCGATTGAGCGCTCTGACAGTTACTACCTGACTGCTCTGGATCATTCTCTTGTTTGATTTCCATTTTGATGGCTTCGTCGACCGAACCTTCTTTGCCGCTATCGTCCGTCGTTGATTCTCGATTCACGACGTTAGCACTACTAGGGTCACCGGCAACTGCACTACTACCAGTCGACTGATTGCCACTAGCAGCAGCTATCGATCCGGCCGATGCTACTGCTGCTACTGCTGATCCACTTTCGGATGCATTGTTCAAAGCTGTCGATGACGCCTTAGCGCCGGTTGTACTATCGGGTGTTTCCTCTTTTATCAATGCTGCCGCAGAATCCTTGTTCTGCTGCTGTTCGCCAGCATTACCACTACTGCTGTTACCTTCACCGTTTCCTCCAACGGAGCTACCTGTTGTGCTATTGCTGCTTCCGCCATTTTTATTGCCATTTTTTACTGAGGTTTTGCTTTCATCCTCGTGCTCTTGATCGACGTCCATGTCTGTAAGTGGGAGCAAAGATACGAGAAATTAGTACCGAAAAATTGACCGTTTTTCGGTGTCAGTACTCACCATCTTCCCGTTCATCATCGCTCAGCTGCTGACGGGGTGCGAAGAAAAGGTCCGGAACAAACTGCCGCAGAATGTGTTTGATACGACCCTTCTCCTGCTTCTGGATGCCCGTTTGTCGTTTGACGTGATGAATCAAAAGGTTGGCCGCATCGTCCAGTATTGTTTTGTCCTTGTACGGTAAAATCAAGTGCGGCCCACTGGTCAACGGATTGGTGCCGACGTCCTCGCTCTGTTCGTGACGCTGATCAACGCGAAAGGAATTAACAATAAAAAAAGAAGTATTTGTAGCAAATATGTCAACCACAGCCAGAGGTAGTTTGCTTTTACCTTCATGTAACTCACCTCATCAAAAAGTGTTTCAATTTCATTGAATAAACTTTTCGATCTTAGAGCCTTAATGTCGTTCTGCTTAAAGTTAATACCTTGGTGATCCAAGGATTTCAGATAGTACTTTTCGTTCTGCTCGCGCCATTGCTTATTGAAACCCTACCGGACAAAAAAAGAAGAGGTAAACATAAGAATTCTCTCAATCATGTTAACAAAACATACCTTCTGCGCTTCGCGCCATTCTTCCTCCTTAGCTTTCAACCTTCGCAGCACCACCGGAACGGCCACGACGGGATTTTTCTTCAACCCCTGGATGATGTCGGCCGCCTTATCGCCATAGATCCTCTTCAGTGCCCGCTGATGTATCGTTGATGACGTTCCCCCGAGACACTCATCCAAACGGAACCGGCTGACCTCGTCCGGGGACATTCGACTGAGCTTCTTCTGTACACCCTCGAGCACGCGTATCGTTGCACTGTTCGTTTCTATCACAACATCCAACTCGAACCGTTCGTCTTCGCAGCGATAGATAAACTCTTCGTACTGTGTTTTCCGTGACGTGACAAATGTGGAATCTTCGGCCCACGTCGGGAACGACACCCAGGTGTCGTTTAGGACATCCTTACACAGATTAGTTCTTCCGGAACATTTAACATTTTCGTGAGACTTCGGAAGAGCACAGTAACTGGCGCCAAGACGTTTACAGGTTGACAGATCAATGTCGGTTGCTAGTTCGCCTTGAGATCGATCCTGTCGTTGAGCCGATGCCAACGGAATACACTCCGGTACGTTCGATGGACCGAGGAAATCCTGGAACCATTTTAACAAATCGGGAAATCGACTAAGGAATGGCGTTACCAGTGTTTGCAACTCGGACTTGGACACTATTTCCTGGTTGAACAAGGTCAAACAACGCAAGAAGTTATCGTAGACATCTGGACTCCGCAGTGCTTTTCGCACTTTATCGAAGAAAGCGTAATCATTCAGTGTGCCAAACTTGGAAGCTTCCGCAAGTGTAATATCTCGACAGATTGGTTTGAGACGTTTGATGGGGGGACCGTCACGATCCCGTGACATACTTTGACCCAATGGTCCTATCTGTGAATAGGATGGTGACCGTTTGACGGCATTTCCTCCACCTTGACCACTGCCTAGACCAGAGGCATTATGTGCATACTTTTGATTGCTAACGTGATTCCGTGGTTCCTTGTCAAGCCCGACGCTGCCACCCCGACCTCCACTCATCGCTCCGCCCGTTGAGAAATCCTTCTCATTTGGACCGTAATCACGATCCTGTAGTCGTATCATATTTGCCTGATGGGAACTGTTGAATGCTTTCACGTTCCCACTCATCATACTGCCGGACATTTTCTTACCGTGGGTCTGCTGCGATGGCGGAGGTTGCACCGGTTCATGCATAGTATGATTCTTGTTGACGTGAAGTGGTGCATGGCTTGTGGCGTCCGGCAAGAATTGACCAAACTCCCGCAAAAGGTCTTCTTGATTATCGAACAGTTTGGCCACCTGGGTGTACACTTCTGCTTCGGTAAGTTGTTTTGCACCAACATTGCAACTACCGGGAGGACCTTCCTTGTAGATTTTCTGTTCCTTCTGGTAGGTGTGTAAGATCTCGAGGAATCGCTTATACTTCTCCGGTTGGGAATGGAAGCGATTTTTGATTTTATTCACGTAAGTAATGGCATGGTTAAACTCAACCGGTTGGTTGGGCGTCGCGTTTCCAGTCGGTGGTTCCTGTAGCGGTGGTTGTTGATGGGATATCACTTGCTGGGAGATCATTCGGTGAAGATTTTGCTGTTGGCTGGTATTCATTGCACTGGAATCGGCTGGGACTGCGGTAGCTGTTCCACTGTTACTGGGAGGAAGAGTCGGTCCAGCGCTTCCCCCGGAGATCGTTCGTTCCCGGTCCCTTGAGAAGTTTTGTGGCGATTGAGGAATCGTTGAAATACTGCTTACATTGGAATTGGCCGGTACCGTACCGCCGGTAACCGGCGGCTGAATAGTTGTGTGCACCGAGCCAGCTGTGTGCCCATAGGTCATCAAATTCACTGCTGTATTTCCGGTTTGCACAATTTGGCCACCACCTTGGAAAATTGTACTGTACTTGTTTGGCGACGGCTGTGGAGCAACGGCTGTTCCAGCCGACGTCGATGGCACCGAAACGGACACTTGGAATGCGTATCCTTGATCGTTTGCTTGAACCTCAATCTTGTATCCCGGTGGCAGAAATGTGTTGAAACCAACAATCAACTCGGGATGACCCTTGAACAGGTTCGACACTCGTTGGATGACACCGGGCGTGTCAATGCTTTGAGATTTAAATTCCTTCATTATATCGAGGAAATCGTTGTAAACTTGGGGCTGATTACCGAACCGAAACTTCACCTGGTCCAGATAGCTGAGGGCATCTTCCACCTTGAGCCGCTGGAATTGCGCTTGACCCTGCGGGGGCGGCGGCACTTGGGACTGTGCCGACTGTGGGATTACATTCGTTGGCATCGTCGTGATTACTTGACCGGTGCTGGCGGCGGTCACATTCGGGCCACCCTTGTGACCACGGACTTGATTGGTGGTGTTCACCACATGGATTTGCTGTGTCGACTGGGGAACTGACGGTTGAGTGTGACCCGTTGTTTTCACCAGATTTCCACCTCCGATGGCGGTGGTGTACGCTGTGTGTGTGCGCGCGTGTGAAGGAGGAGAAAACGGTTAGAAAATAAGAAACCACATGAGATGTAAAGTTTTAGAACAATTTTTGGCATGAAATAGAATCGTAAACTTACAAGTAGTGGTGTACTGAACGCTGGGTTGCTGTTGTGACGGTGGTACAGATTGCTGATTAATCTGCTGCTGTTGCTGTTGGGGGTTAATCTGCTGCGACTGTTGCGATACAGTCTGAGACTGCGGTTGTTGTTGCTGCTGCTGAGATTGCAGACTTGCCACAACCTCGGCCTGTGCAGCTGTTTTGATAACATTGGGCGATATCTGATACTGTATTGTGGGTCCAGTATTATGCGACTGAGTCGTTGCGATAAGACGCTGATGTGGGGCAGTCCCACTGGATCGCGGAGGCTGCCCAAACTGAATCTCTTCGGTTCGACCACGCTTCATCGCAATTGCATTTTTCTGGCGGTGAGGTTGATTACTTTTCCCTTCGGTTGATTTTCCAACGAAATCGTTAACAATTAGTTGACGTAATTATCTGCAAAGATTAGAGAGAGAGAAAAAAAAAGGAAAATAAAATCAGATACCTGATGAGCAAAAAAAAAGAAAAATTCTTTGTTCTACATTTTGCAGATATTACCCCTCGCGCGCTTCTGGAAGAGGTAGTCGTTAGTGAGATGCGGTGCGGTGGATGCGGGAACTATAGTGCGAATATTTGTGTGCACCTAAGAGAGATAGAGTGTTACTGGTGCAAACATCTGTTTTAATGGCATCGATCGATAATACATAGCTCGAGAGATGGGCATGCGCTTTCGTGGCATTTCGCGCCTATACAATGCTAGCTACACCCACCCGGTTCGAAGGTTCCGGCTGCGTCTCCCCCTTTGCGAAACAATCTCTGATAAGCCATTTTTCGCCTACTTTTGCGCTCAGTTCAATAAGAGGGGTTACAACAAATGAGAAAAAGTTGCACGCATCTCTCCGTTAAAAGCAAAACGCAACCCTACTAACTACTAACGCATCACAAGAGTGAAGACAAGCGAGCGGTAGAAAGAAAAATTTCACTTCCCAAACAGGAGGCAGGTTTTTTCTTTTACCGGAATCTGGCTTGATTCTGTATTTTCAAATATTGATACCGCGCGCAACCTTCTCCAACCAACACAACCGCGTCCTGGTCCTGCAATAACAAAAACAGTCTCACCAGTTCCGTTCGACGTGTACAGCAACGTCAGTACTACAGTAAAACAACTGAACCGGACGGGGCGAGGCGAGTGGTTGCGGGCAGAACCAGCTCTCCTTATACAAGTGTTATTTATTGAACCGGTATTTTCAATCGTGTTCTTCTTCTGTGCTTTTTTTTGTTTAATATTTTTTCTTTATGTGTTTAAACGCAAAGTTGCACAATGCCATTATCTCACTCTCGTTCGTGTAGAAAAAAAAAACTTTTTTTTGGGCACATTCACTTTAACCCAGAATGTGTCGATGTAAATGATATAAAAAGTTACATACGAAGAGAAAGAAAACTAAATCCGATGAAATTAATCTGTTGCACAGGTTTCAATGAATTAGTTAACAATTATCAAAGCGCGTACTGATTATGGATCTTGCTTGTTTTCAGCAGTTTAGTCGGTATAATTTTTTTACCTCGAGGTTTTACTGATAACTACAATGTAATTTCCCGTATAATTTGAAACATGTTCTGCTTCTACACGTATTCAGTGATGTATTGTAAATTTGTTTGTGGAAAATACAAATATAAAATTACTGTCGTTAGGTTGTAGACTATAATCGTATCTTAATTGGATCGGTGGTTCAAACTTTAAGGTAGCATTAGCAATCAAAAATTCTGTGAGATAAAAAGTTTTCCGTTAAATTCCTTGAAACTTAAGCACATCAAAAATCTTTTCTTCTGAACTCTCGTGTTTGTTCGTAAAGTTTATAATTGTGAACATTCCTCATCCCACACACTTGATAGTTTTCGCAATGTCTTTTTCATTTCTGAGCCAGAAAAATGTGCTGGTGTCTGCTAGGAGTATTCCGACAGATTGAGCCTAGAATCGGTTGTCCGGAGGTTAAACAATTTTTTAAAATAATTGTTTCGTGTTTCGTATTTTAGGCAAAATATATATTTCAAAGCAACCTTGCTCGGTAGCCGGCTACTCTGTGTGTGTGTATGTGTGTGTTGGATCCGACTTCTAATTCAGGAATTACAAGGAACTATGTGAAAATTTATGAAAAAATGCGCAATCAATTTCTCGGAAATTTCTTAATCGATTTTCACAAACTAAGTAGCAAATGAAAGGTCTAAAAAATTCTTTAAAAAGTCCCCGAAAAGTTGATCCAGATCCGGCTTTATAAAACTTACTGCTAAATTGATTTAGTTGACAGATCTTGTTAGTTAGTGAATATATAAAACTTGCAGCTTTGCTCCGTTCGCAGCGTGCTTTGTTCAATTTCGTATAGCGTGCGGGGTTGCCACGTTAAAATTTATATTTTTCAGGTGAAAAATATGTAAATTTCTAATCTTTTTATTCAACTTGTATCTACTTGTTAGTGTTATTACAAGATCATGATAACGATGCTTTTCTATAAAAGTACACTTATTGTCTTTCTCATATAGAAAGTTTATACAATCACTTGAAAAATTGACTAGTGGAAATTGGCCCGAAGGGTTAAGTGTTCTATATCATTCGACACATTTCATCGAGCTGAGCAATATATGTGCCTGTGTGTGAGTATGTGTCAAAAAATGTCACTCATAAAATAAAAAATCTCGTAGTCCCATAGGTTGCTATTGAATTTCACACCGTCATTTAGAGCGATGAAGGGAACAATTCTTCTAGATTTGGCTTGAAACTGATTCAATTTGTAGGCTAAAGTAAAGTGTGTTCAATCATTTAGTGTTACGATGAAAAATAAAGAAAAATTCTTATTCAGTTGACATAACTGTCTACAACTTGGAAAGGTTATGTTAGTTTATACCCAAAGAAAGTTTCTTATTTTATTCAAGATTGGAAAAAAAAATTCTTCATAAAATCTTCTGGTGATATTTTTGAAAATATAAGGAGTGTATCGATAAGTAGTTAGCAACATTCAAACAGTTATTACTCTGAAATGGCTTAATTTTTTGCAGCGTGTTTTGCGGTGACAAGTTTGTTTACATGTCAATCACCCCGATTCTGCAATCCGACGGATTTGTGATACGAACGATTCTATTCTTTCGTTCGAGTTCGAATTTTGCATTCTTTATTCCGTTCGACTTGTATGATTCGTTCGGAACACTTGAAATTTCGAACACTAACTGTCAAAGCTATCAACATTACTTACACGTTCTTTTTCTTTTTATATTCATTTCTTGGTAAAAGAAAACGATCACACTTGTACAAACAAATTAGAACGATTCTAAACCGAACAGAAGTAATACGAACGCAAGTCGATCGAGTAATGTTCGAGAATTTAACAACTCGAACGAATGATATTCGAGTTCATACCCAACTCGAACGGAATGCAGAATGGAAATTGCACATTCGATCGGAATATTTCGAATCGATCGACGTACAGAATAGGGGTGAATAACAGCTGGGCAATCGATTGGTTTCGGTACGGTTTATCGTTTCAATGATGAGTCGAATTGATCCGGAAACGGGAAAGAAAATTCTGCACCTTTGGTGCTCAGAAAGTGGTGTCACGTACAACGAAATTGCAAAACGGGTGAAAGTGCACCACACCAGTGTCAAAAATATTATCGAGAAGTTCGGTAAGACCCTTTCCATGAAGGATTTGCCCCGATCCGGTGGGAAAACGGGTCTAAGCCAGCCCGGCCGGGACTTAAAAGTGGTTGAGTACATCAGGAAAAACCCATCGGCGTCGACGCGGGATTTGGCCAAGCAGTTCCACACCAGCATCGGGATGATTCAACGGATCAAAGTTCGGAACTCCCTGAAAACGTACAAGAAACAGAAGGAGCCGAAAAAGTCCCTGGTACAGCAAGTTCAGGCCAAAACAAGAGCGCGAAAACTGTATAACCGGATTCTACAGAATAAAGACGGATGCATCCTGATCTACGACGAAACCTACGCCAAAGAAGACTCTCGAGCGCTGCCCGGACCGTGTACCAGGACCTGGATGACGCTGACACCACGGTGGCGATGGAAAAGTTTGAGCAGAAGGTTGGTCTGGCAAGCAATTTGTACCTGTGGTTTGCGGTCGTCGATTTTCTTCACGAAGGCCACAATTAACTCCAAGGTGTACGAGGAAGAATGTTTGAAGAAGAGAATGCTGCCACTGTACAGAAAGCATAAGGCTCCTCCTCTCTTCTGGCCGGATTTGGCTTCAGCCCACTACGCCAACTCCGTTCTACAGTGGTTGTCAAAAAATAATGTACAATTCGTGGAAAAGGACATCAACCCACCGAACTGCCCGGATCTTCGACCAATTGAAAGGTATTGGACAATTGTCAAGCGGCACTTTCGGAAGGAAGGTACAGTGTCCCAAAACATGCAGGAGTTCAAAAATATTGGACAGCTGCCACCAGGAAAGTCACAAAAGTAACTGTGCAGAATTTAATGTCAAGTCCAAAGTGTGAGAGTTTCACAGAAACTAGGATTTTTTTCAATATAATCAGTAAAATGCATAAAAATTTAATTTTTCTACAATATATCGAAAACTGATGTCAAAATATGTTTTTTTTTCGCTTTTTTATTCAATAATCAATGTTGCTAATTACTTTTCGATACACTCCTTAAGTAATATGAGAAAGGCATCATTACACCACTAGGTGGATTAAAAAAGGTTTTTGCATGTGTAAATCAGGGTGGCAAGTGAATTGCCGATTTCGATTTCCCGGTTTTTTTCCCGGTGTGCGAGACTAAATATTCCCGGTTTTTAGTACAGGCTCAAATCATCTATGTTCAGTACTTTTTTTTAATATTTCTAGAAATCCCATATTCAAAAGACCATCGAGAGTTGAGAAAAAAGTATTCAATTTAGAAATAGAAAATATTCATTATGCCAAGTGCACATAACAACGGCAAGAAATCTTTCTTGGCTTTATCATATAGATAAGTTATGCAATCACTGTGAAAACCGATTTTAGAACCAAGACCCGCAGGGGTGAGTGTCATATACCATTCGATTCAGTTCGTCAAGATCAGAAATTGTGTATGTATGTATGTAACGTTTTCTTCCGGATCCGATTTCCGGTTGTGAAAAGGGTGAAGAGGTGGAGATCTCTGCAGAGTGAAAATATAAGCTCTAATCTTGATTAGAAACTGTTTCTTCGGTTTGACAGTCTCCTTGATTACGCTCCCAGCAATCAATATAGCATTATCAAAAACCTTTGAGCAGTGGAGATATTGTAACCAATGAGGTTCAACCGAGGTGCGATTATTGCTAGTTGAAAGCTAATAGCATTGTCAACGAAACGCGGAGCCACAAGACTTTAAAAACGTTTTTGTTCGAGAGTAAAAGGATTTGCTTAATAGATGATTTAAGATTTAAATAATCATTGGAACGACCTTTAAAAACCTCATCCACAATTTGTCCAAATATTCATCTTTAGAACGAATGTTATTCGTTATGTACTAGCTCTTCAAGATAAAAACTAAACCTTTTTGACTATTTCAAATTAATTCAAGGTAACAATAGGATTAAAACAAGAAACATAGCTGGCTAGAAGATATGATAAAAGTGATGTCATTTCACAAAGGAATACAGCATTAACATTCTTGCAATTTTGTCTAAAAATCAACACATTTTATTCAGACTTTATGTTCTTTCCAATAATGCTCTGCACTTGCTTTTACTCCAAATTCGATTATTGTTAGTGTTTTCTAGGTTGCTAGAAATGCCATCAGTCAATAACTTGTATACATCCTCAAAGAATTCGATTACTTTAATTTCTATATAGATAATTATCATTCTTTTAAAAAAGAATTCCAATTCACTCACTTTTCGAGGATAAATAACTCGTTGAGCTGTTCGTGAACGGATTGTCCATCTCTAGTGTATTCCAATACTATATTAACATAGTACAGTCTAAAAAAAGTATACCTAAGGTTAAAAATGAACAAGAAACAATTCGCTTCCCGATTCCAACCCGCAATCTTCCCTAATCCGGGAAAATCGTTCTGAATGCTATGAACTCTGAAAGGGACCCGATTGAAGAGAACTCCGCATATCCAGACTGTCTACGGCCATCATATCCCGAGTAGTTTAATTCGCTGGGCGATTCTCTCTGGTTGAAAACGGGTTTGGGTTCGTATTCCAACATTATTGTAAGTTTTTCGTATATTTAAATTTATACTATTTCAATAACCAGTCTGATTTTTTTTGTAGAATGCAGATAAAAATGAAACCAAAAACAAAAACACAAATCGAAAAAATCATGTTTAATGATGCCAACATGCCATAGTTGGGTAAGACTCTGCAGATGAGAAAGATATCCTCTCGTTGGACTCCGCACATACTTGTGTAGGGTTAAAAAACGAACGCAAGCGCACTTCCAACACATGTTTGGCTGAATCCATCATTATACATCAGAGAACAGAATGATTACCCAATGGACTGCAGTCAGAACGAGTAAATCCAAGCGACAAGGCTCAATGGGTCAGAAAAATGATGATGTCATGGTATACTTTTGGAGGATTACAGAAATGCAAGTATTAGCGTACATTAATGGAGCGAGTAAGTAACGAAACCGCTGTGAAACGGCTTTATCTGAAGCATATGAGCATCGATACCATGGTTAAAATCAACGGCTTTGGGTTACAATTACTGACGCATCCACCTTGTTTACCAGATTTGGCTCCCTCGAACTAATATTTGTTCTTAAGCTTCAAAACATCTCTGAGAAATCTATGTGAGCTTCGTATTGCAATTTTAGACCACTACCTCTGGGATCTGAAACCGAAACCAGTAGAGCCAAAATTAGTTTCTATGGTCAACTAATATGACCTACAATTTTAGAAGATGTTTTCCGTTCTCCACGAATCGAAGTGAGGGAGCTGTATCGGACCATCTTTCAAAATCTATCGCATCATCAAAAGTTTTGTGGAGTGTTGTGCTCTATAAATGGACATTTAGATGGTATTAGACATGTGTGCCGGAAATAGCATGACAGTAAACGTAAAGAAATGCAATACATGATCTCACAGTCATCAATTTTATTCAAATACTCAACAATGACACTTCCAGTTGGAAAAGTTGTATCTGTTAAAAAAAAATGAGCATCATTCTCGATCGCGAATTGCCTGCATATGCTCTAGTTTTTATGATGTTTATTGCCTTCAACTCTTCATTGAAGTCAATTAAGAAACATAAACGTGTATAACTGTTTGAGATTTTGAGCACTCGAAATTTTGTATTTCTGGAACCAGAAACCGGATTCGGATTTGATCCATTCTATCAGGCTTTACCAGGCCTAAACCAATCCCATTAAAACACGAATGAAAATTTCTACAACAGTTATTTTCATTTAAAGCCCTGATTCGGTAGATAAGATGCTAGTCACAGCGGAAATATCTGCGATTTGAGGTATGAATCGCTCACGTCTCCTAGTGTGCTCAATTGACAGGGCAGTTCTCCCGTCTGCTATTCCATTCCTGATATTCCATTATTTTGTAGCGGATTCTAATCTGCCTTATAATTAGATTGCGCAACAAAATAATGGAATATCATCAGAGATAGAATGGACTTTTATTTAAAAGAACCACCCACTTTGGTACAATCTGGACTATCAACAGAAATTTCTACCTGCAGTGAAATGTTTACTCGGAAATGCACGTCTTGCCAGTAACACCTGGCTTGATTCCGACACTGACCCAAATTGGTCTCGACGATTAATGGTAATCCATCGAACCAACCCGATTTCATCGGGTCACAGCGAACTGTAAGTACATTCATTTCGACTACTTTGTAACCGCGTTACGATCCACATGCAGCACAAAAATTGAACTGAAAAAGCGGAATGCCGTCCAAAAATGAATCTTCAAGACCAAGGCAGGCGCGACTGTACATATGTCATAATAAAGCACACACACACAGACACACGCGCACGTATGATGTCGTTTTGCTAGAGCACAATCGGCCCCATGCATCACCACCTTCCTTCTCGAATCATCCGGATCGGGTTGAAGATCGTCCCCGTCCGAGTGCGCCCGGCAGCAGCAGCCAAATAACTTCCAAATCTGACAAAAAATAACCGAATTGGTGCTTTGTAACCGACGACGGTGGTGTGTTGTGATGAGACGACTGAAGCAGAGAAACACAACATCATCAACCGCGATGTCTACGATAGAGCGCGCGGTAAAAAAGAAAGAAAACAAGCTCAGTCGCGAAGTGAAACAGGCTTTGTGCAGGGACTGACAGAGGAGGGGAAACCTTTACATAAGTTATAAAACATACACAGAGCATGAGAAGAGCCGTTCTTGTGTGTATTATTTACCATATCGCGGCGCAGTCATGAATTGGTCATTGCACAAAGCCATAGCTAAAAGATATGTTCGCTCGTACGGAAAATACAACACTCAGAGAACTATTGTCGTGCTTTTTAAGGTGAAACTATGTATTTGTGCGTTTATATGTTTCGTCGAGGTGAGCTCAGAATCATGTTCCGATATGCGCTGCCAGAATCGTGTATGTGACCGAGGGTAAAAAAAAATACACTTCTATGTAGTCTCTCAGTAGTCTCGTACGAACAGCCTTTTCCCACTTGCATTTTCCCGATTTGTCATGATGTTAGTGCCATCAGTCTATGGCATAGATGTAATTGTACATTTGGAACCAGAACCAGTGTGAGTGTTGGCAAATTATTTTTTTTTTCTTATTAGACCTGAAAATTTTGAGGTTATTTCATCAGCAGTGGCAAAATAGTGAAAACTGCGTACAGCAAATGTCGAAGTCATGAAAAGCGAACCCCCATGTCAGCGCGCGCCTATTTTCAAGCGTAGTTTTGTTAGTCATGATCATATGGAAGAACGAGAATCATTCACCGAAGAAAAAAAAACAGTATTACCCGATACTACGATGGATTGAAACCAGTTCTGCTAGGAGTAGTTCGAGTTAGTAACCGGGTTTTTGGTAGCGTTAAATGGTGACATAATATGACCTCACGGAATAAACGATTACAAACGACACCAAACAACAGAAAGCGATGAATGCACGGATCTTGGCATAACATGATGGAAACAGGAAATGACATGAAAGTGGTAACCAATAAAATTTTAGTTTACTACACCGTTGCTTTTATTTTTCTTCACCCAGTATTGCGGACATGTGAAAATTCTTATTAGTGAACCTTTTCAAAACATATCAATAACAGTTTCGGAAAACCGTGATTACCATGCGTTGTGTTGCGTAAAAATTGCATAGTTGGTGTATTATGAAACAAGATTTACCACATGATCCAAACTAGAAACGATCGAAATTGAAATATTTTTCAAATGTCGCCGCACAGCGTGAGTGGACCTATTCTCATTTATAGCGTGGCAAAAATTCAAAACGAATGCAACAGTCTCGCTCTAACTAATTGTTCTTACTATGTGTCAATATTAATATATCCTAAATATGCTTAGAAACAGTCATCGATTTAGTCGGGCATTGTTTGCTGACCTACAAACAACGGATTTGTAAGAATTTGGAGCAAATACTTTCGTTCCATCCGGGAAACAATCTCCTGTTTGATCGATTGTAATGAAATTATTCTCTCTTCTTCTGACACGAAGGTCGGTTTATATAGGGCTCCTAAGTGGCATTAGGTGTTCAATATGAGCTGCTACTGAACAAAAATGTCAAAGACGAATCAACGAAAAATAGATTTCCTTGTCCTTTCTCCAACTCTTTCGTTTTGTTTACGTTTCAACTCTCTTGGCTCAGTTTCTCGTCATTTGATTAACATTTAACAAGATGATGAAAAAATCGCAGAAAACACAAAAATATACGTAGGTTGTCACTTATTACCATTACCATTTTCAGAACATGCTGTCATTTAAGCACTATTTGTTTTGTTTACAGTGAGTTGAAAATTTTACCTCAGCAAAAAATGGAATTGAATCCTGAACATTTTCGTGCAATGATTTATTATGATTTCCGTCGTGGATTATCAAGACAAGACAAGTGCTTCAATCAACTTAGTTCGACTTTTGGCAGTGAAGTACAAATTTATGCCACTGTAAAAAACTGATATTACGAATTTAATCGTGGTCGTAGTTTGCTTGCCGATGAATTCAAAAAAGGTTGTCCAAAATCAGTTGTTTCGACAGAAAACATCGATGCTGTGAAAAATCTGATAATGGAAGATCGTCATGTGAAGGACCGTGAAATGAGGTAGCTTTGAGCATTAGTGTGAAAAGCTTATATGTTATTTTGCATGAACATTATTAAAGAAATTAAAAACTACAAGGATCAGCCCCATGGGGTTGTTCGAGTCATTGATGTGGAAAAAGGCAACCAAAATTTCAAATGATCTACAATCAAACAGTTCAATAAATCGTCACACTTTTGAATCCGCAATTGCACGAGAGCCTGCTTAGATTGATCTTGATTAGGAACCAACACCGAACATTGTTTATCATGATTTGTGTTTGTTTTATAGCCGACGAAATTACACCAATATCCCGAATGTATGCAATTATATCTTTGTACATACTTGCTATACGGATTTCGATATTTGAGCTTCTTTTCGACAAGCTTGTGATCAAGTTTTGCATGCAAGCAATTATTTTTATAGCGTTAAGTTTCTCTACCATCGATTTCTGTTGAAAAGATAAACTTTTTCTCATTATCAATCGAGTTTATCTTATATAAATTAGAAATTAATCTTGAGCACACAAAATTTACTCCGGGGTAGTTGTTAATTTCTCAGGCGAAACGAAATAACATGGAATTTCATCCGAGCTTGCATGGCACAAGATCAGTCAGAGCATACCATTTAAATCTTCAAATCGTGTTAGGGCACTTTTTGTCTTGCTGTCTAGCAACAACCTACCTCTAACATGCTACACGTAGGACTGAAACGTTGGCTATAATTTTGCTTCTATTTATAGATTCGCGTGCTTCTAACAGCTTCGCTTTTGCATTGATTGACCAATCGATTGATTCAAATCGAAACATTGAAATATTTCCAATCAAATGATGAAATAATATTAATAATTAATACAAAATAGACTGAGCTGTAAGTGTTTAAAACCTGACCACTTTTCTAAGTGTATTTTTCCTTGAGTTTCTGATTTGCACCTCTATATAGAAAATAAAGATGTGTTCCACATAAAAAAAACTCCTGTCGATTGGTGCAAAGAAATGCTGAAAAAAATCAATCGTGGTGCTTTAAATTTAGTGTATAACATCTACACAGGTGACAAAACATGGGTTTACTCATATGAACCAGAAACTAAACAGTAGTCGGCTGTACGCTTGTTCCAAGAAGAACCAAATCCAACAAAAGTTATTCGCGCTCGAAGCACTTCAACGAAAATTTTGGCTTGTTTGTTGCTTTAGAGTTTCGTAATAACGTCAATTCTGATTGATATATCACCATTTGTTTGCCAGAAGTTTTTCGTGAAATAAGGAAAACAAACGCAAGACGCAAAATCATTCTTCATCATCACCATTAGCAGGCTCTCACACATCGGCTCAAACAACCGAATATTTGAGCACCACCAATCGTCGAATTGATGGGCCACCCGCCGTATAGTCCTGACTTGACACCTAACGACTTCTATTTGTTCCCTTCCGTGAAGAATAAACTGCGTGAAGAGCGTATTAAACTCCTGAAATAGCTGTTAAAGCGTTTAAAAACCATGTTTTGGGGGTACCTCAAGAAGAGTGAAAAAAAATTATATGAAAATTGGTTCGAGCTTATGCTATTGGTTGACAAGAGAGAGAGCTCCACGTTTTCCAAATTCGAAAAAGTCCCCTGAAATTTAAAGAATCGATAAAAGTTTTCCTTTTCATTTCGAAGAAAAGAACAATTAAAGCTTTTTTAAACGTAAGAACGTATAGCGAGTGAAGAGGATTTTCAAAAATACTGATAGGAAAGATTAGTTGATCAAGGCGCGTTTCAAAAGCTAGACAAGTGACTCAGAAAATTGCGTCAAATCATCTCAAATCCATGGATTCAGAAGCTACGAAACTGACTCCAGTTCGAATAGAAACCAAAATATGTAGCACGGCGCAGGTTTCGCCTGTACCTTTGACACAGCCAAAGTCATGAGAAAATTCCACAGGAAACGATGCTTTCGTAAATGTGATATAGTATGTGCTGCTAAAATTAAGTGAAGCCATCACAGAGGACCGATGCCGATTCGTTTGAGTCGTGCGCTGAGGGAAAAATGAAAATAATACAAGAAAAGACACGATAATTTGTGACTATGTACGACCAAACGATGCAAGTCGTGAAAAACAAAGCTGAAATGTGAGATTTTACCTCTTCCGTCATATATTCTAGGTGTTGCTCCATCTGACTACAACATACTCCGATCGATTTATTAATTTTTAGTTTGACGTAAAGCCGCCATGACTAAGTTCAGTTTTTGCAATGACTGAGCGGAAATATATATTGGAGAAGCCAAGTGAAAGAAAAACTAACAGAAAAGATGATTTTTTTGGAAAAAGTTACGCTCAGAGACAGGACTCGAACCTGCGTTCTTATGCATTCCGTGCATACGCGCTACCATTTCGCCACTCTGATCTTGCTTTAGCCACTCTAAAACTCGAAACAGACATAGTAGCAACGTACATCGAACATGGTCTACATCCTGGCGTATCTTTTTCCAAAAAAATCATCTTTTCTGTTAGTTTTTCTTCCACTTGGCTTCTCCAATATATATTTCCGCTCAGTCATTGCAAATACTCCGATCGATTAACGAGCATGCTGCTCGAAACCTACACACAAGTTGTGGCTACAACCAATGTAGAGTTGCGTTGTATTGAGACGATGGCCTTCGCGGATTGCACATTGATATCATCATGTTTTCTGCTGATTGACTAATAAGAGATGCTTAGGAAATGATATTGAATTGGATTGATAATATTGGAAAGCACTTCAACTCAGATTGAACATCTCAACAGCATTATAGCCAACATCGCCCTAATATCCATCGTTTACCGAAGGGGATAAAGATTATGCAGGAGAAACTATGCTTATGCTTCACCTACTTTACAGAAGGACAATGACTGGTCAGATTCTTCCATAGGAGTCAGGAAGTTGGTAATTAGAAAGGATTCAAGTGATTTTTTTAATTTTCAAAATTAATACATTGTAATACAGAATATTCTTACAAACAGGAGCCGTTTTTTCATTTATTTTGGTATAATCAACAGACACAATATGGTCCTAACGAATGAAAATATTATACTCTAACGAAGCAACCGGACTCGACAGAAGAATAGAATCGACTAGTTTATGAGTGATTATTTCATTCAAAGAATTAATCAAGACAACATTCCGATTACGGTTTGAAACCCAAATTTTACATACACTAGTTATGATTATGCAACTCATTCTAGTTGAAATGTAAACATTCAAATGTTAGAAATTCACATTTTAATGTACTAGAAAATAAGGAATCATTTCTCTTCACGTCAGCGATTCCAGATAGTAGCAGTGTCATTTCCGTAGATTGGCATTTTTCTCTGAAGCTCTCGCGGTGGAAACCTTTTTTTTCTGCTCGCCAAACAAAACTAGTTTCCGTTGATTTTCCGTAGAAAAAACTACAAGGATCAGCACCATGGGGTTGTTCGAGCCATTGACGTGGAACAAGGAAACCAAAATTTTTAATGATCTACAACCAAACAGTTCAATCAATCGTCTCACTTTTGAATCCGCAATTTCACGAGAGTCTGCCTAGATTGATTTTGATTAGTTGTAACCAACACCGAACATTGTTTGTTTTATAGCCGACGAAATTACACCAATATCCCAAATGTATGCAATTATATCTTTGTACATACCTGCGATACGATTTTGATGTTAAAGCTTCTCTTCGCCAAGCTTGTGTTCAAGTTTTGTATGCAAGAAGTTATTTTTATAGCGTTAAGTTTCTCTACCATTCTGCGATTTCGGTTGAAGCGATAAACTTTTTCTCATTATCAATCGAGTTTATCTTATATAAATTAGAAATTAATCTTAAGCACTCAAAACTTACCCTGAGGTAGTTGTCAATTTCTCAGGCGAAACGACATAACATGGAATTTCATCCGAGCTTGCATGAAACAAGATCAGTCAGAGCATACCATTTAAATCTTCAAATCGTGTTAGGGCACTTTTTGTCTTGCTGTCTAGCAACAACCTACCTCTAGCATGCTACGCGTAGGACTGAAACGTAAGCTATAATTTCACTTCTATTTATCGATTCCGCATAAAAGTAAACCGTATTAAAAAGTAAACCGTATTAAAAAAAACCGCGTAAAAAGAGAATTTCAATGGTAAAATTCTTATGATTAACAATTTTTACAAATCTTCTAATCGGCACTAACTCTTGTAAACGTTACAGGTTGAGAAAGGGACCTTACAAGCAACTAAATGAATGTTGTTTCAATGAAACTAAGCAACGTGTTCCATTAATTTAGCGTTCAAAATTTTGTTCTACAAACCCATCTTTGGTACTGCACGGGTACCAGTATGTGCTAAAAGTACACATGATTGTTTTCTTATTTTTTTACGTTTCGTTATTACCGAAGTTACTAACCAAAGTGAATGAGGAGTTGATTCGCCATATGGGATACAGTTGCGTGGCATTTCTTCATTGACGAATAATAGACTCTCTTGATTTATATTTTCCGGAATGAGAATTTGGAATAAAGGAATGAGAATTTATGTTTTTATTTGGCATTGCTAAACTGTTTCAGATAAGATGTTTCAATGATTCATTCACTCTACAGTAACTTAGGATTTTTGAAGAAATATCAATTCAACTATTTTATAAAAGTGTTATGTTTTAAAAAAGCAAAAACTAAAATCGAACCCACAGATTTTCATTTTATCATTTGAACTATTATCATACAGCGGATCCTACGCCACCAAACGGTATCCAAGAATGAAATCATGGGGATAGGAGACAAATATGTGCACAGTTACCATTTCACCAAGAGTCTCCATTGTACTGTTCGCTCGTGTTTCACTCTGTTTGTAACCGGTTGCTTGTAGGAAAACCATTCACAGAATATGTGAAATTGTACCGAGGTGGAATCTATTATCACAAAACGAAAGCCGCCGCCACACATCACCAAACAAACTCTTCACATTTGATTTCGATGATAATCAGCAACAAACATTCAAATGATTTTAACTTTTTTTTCGAATTCTTATTTAAAGCGCACAAACAACAATTTCATACTAGACACTCGCAAACGCCGATGCCAAATTCTGCTAAAATGACGCCCCACCCAGCCCAACATAAAAGCGCACCAGCGCGTCGTGGAATGAATGATTTTTTCGGGGGTCTTCCATCTAAACCAAACTTCTAAATGTCAGCCACTTTCTGGATCGTGCTGCTCAATTTTGAATTTTTACTCACATGACTGACAACGGTGTTGATGATGACTAGTAAAATTCGCTTTTCATTCGCGATAGCACACAGAACTTTCGATGCAACGTCTACAAATTTTGACTTTGGTGAATTTTCAATCACCTTGCACGCAGCTAACTACTTGCTCACGCCACCAACAAATTGTATGAAAATCCCTATTTAGTCAATCACAGAATCACTAAACAGTTGGTAGCTACCTTCAAAATTAGTTCAGTAACACGATTGAACAGGAATTATCAGATTTTTTCAATTTTTCACTAAAATTACCAAATTTTTCACATTTCCTATCGGCTTTGTTGCGTATCTCTGCACTCGCTGTCTCGGCTGTGAAGATTTTTTTCTGGCCTCACACCTTCAGACATCGCAGAAAATACGTACACAACGTACTCACTTTACTGTTTCTTTCGGCCTACAGTATGAATGAAACAGTGTTTGTGTACGAAATTGACGTAGTAAAAGGTTCATTCGTAAATATACCTATCAGACACCAACACTGACGAACCGCTTGGCTGTGGTGATGCCACCCGATATGCGCATCTCACACCAACACAGTGCTACACGGTTGTCAACGATCGCTGGGTGTTGGTGTTATCTTATAAATAGCTCAAACAGGCTTGAAATTTACATGTTCTTCCTATCCTCGCAAACCAAACGTTTTCTCTGAATCGCAATTCCCCCTCCTACATATGGATTCAACAATCCCCCCCACTCGCTCCACACTGAAATTAACCAAATTTTTTCGAGGTCTGGCGTTCTTGATCAGTTTTTAACATTCATGTTAGCAATGATTCACTTGATTATCAAAAATATTTGGGCAAAGTTTTTCACGTTTATAAAAGTATGCTACTAAAAAGTTTTGCAATTAAATTTGAATTTGAGTAAAATTGACATCATGAAAATGTTATGTTGCATGCGGTGAAATCTCACATGACAATCATTGAAACATATTTTACTAAACAAGCAACTGAACAGGTTCTGATAAACCATACATTTTATTTACGTTTACATTTTTCATAAACTCAGTCTCTCTTAACCGCGAAAACGAGGCACTCTCTGGGAGGTATTCCGAACAATTCTACAATCTCTCACATACACACTCGCCACTGCCAGCTGTGTGCAATGAGAGTGTACACGTATTTATTTATAAATATTGCAACGCACACTACTGCCGCAGCAAGCCAACGGTTATCAATGTAGTTGTGCCCTGTATGAGAGACTTGAGGTGAAGAAAAGTTAACAAATAAAATTGCACTAATTTCTAAAAAAGGCATCAAATTCTTATCATAATCGACTGCACTATGCCTAGAAAAAACCTCTCAAACCCTTCTACGGACATTAACGATCGAGAACACCAATCATAACCGGAATCCGTCGTAATCATTTGTCATAACTCGATGCGTCTTTTCGCTGCCAGGTCACAATCGTCACCAATTTTTCTGCCACTCACCTGTAATTTTCGTGCCAAAAATGTTAGATAGCTCTTCACTGATGAGCGAAAAATACAACTCTCTACTAAGCACACACTTTTAACACCCGGAAACCACTGAAAACTTCCCCCAGAACTTTTGCTTAAATCTGAAAGTCAAATTAATGGACGCACTGAAACAAACTACACGACTTTCTTTGCGAACAACCGGATGAAGACTGACCGAACCGAAGCAAACGTTCAACGCAGGCTTCGATGGACAGTGATTCAAACGAAAAGGTATGGCATGAAACCTCTCTCAAGCGCTGCTACACAATCTACAAAATCGTGACGTCACCAGGTTCGCCACAACGACAGTGTTTGCATAGTGAGTTAAAATTTTAGCCGCGGTGTTAACCTAAAACAATTAATAAGAAGAGAACAACGTCATCGCATGAGGTGAGAATTAGATAGTGAATTATTTAATTTAGACACTATTCTGGTTTACGATCGACACATTTCTGGCTGCTTTGATTGAAATGACAATTTCAATTGGAACATGAAAATTAAATATGCAAATTTATGTTTGTTGTTAAATGTTTCAATCAATCTGAGATATTTGAACGGCTGAAAGCAAAAATCGTATGAGTGCAACCTAGTTTGGAAAACACGGTTATGTATTTTTGATTGCAAAGGTCGGATAAAAACATTGAGAGTAAAAACCGGACTCGGATTTTGTAATGCAAGCGTCGTTTATAAACCTTTTTAAAAAAGAAAACGAACAAACAACTTTGAATGCAAAAACCGGACAAAAACTTAGTCGGATCTTACAAAAAAACGACCAAAATTATACTTATTTAAAGCTTAAATGTCATTGACAGGAACGCAACCCGTTTAATTTTAAGGGTCTGTGTACAGTTACAAATAAAATTGAAATGTTAATCAGCTGGAAAACGTCATGTAAAACGTTAAAAATTTAATAATTTCTGTGTCTTAACTAGATAACACTGAACTTGAATTCACAATTAGATCTTTATTTCAAACAAAACCATTTCCTCATCAGAACAAGTTTAGCTTTGGAAAAGAATCTTTGGATTGAAACGAAAAGATCTATAGTTATCTATAGTTTTGTGAGAGGTGAAATTATCCCATCACATTTTCGATGCAATCATGGCCAATAAGCACGACTTGTAGCACTGATTATGTCATTGAACGTACTCATTTATGGGTATCATTTTGAAAATGACAGTATAGAATAAGCAATTTTAATGAAGAAATTTGAGTTGTCAAATCCTGATGATTCCATTATGTGCATATCGTTTCGGTTTATTATATATCAGGTTTAATTTGACATGAAGAGTATAATTCGGTACCTAATTATAAATGCTTCTAGTTATTCAAGCTAGAGAAAATTATATTCCGATAGAAAAAAATGTTTCATCCACCTAGCAGTAAAATGATACCTTGTTTTTATAGATCCGCATGTTTTCTGATATGTTTGTTAATGTTTCCAAAACTATTATGTTGCCAAAACGGAACCGAGCTAACAGCAAACAAAATACTATGCTGAAAAATATTGTATTCATTTTTTCTATTATTTAGGAAAGATTAGGTTCGAAATCCGGACTAATTTTTATTCCAAGCGATTTTCCATCGTGCTTCGTCCAAAACCCTTACTATTTGGATATGACGGAAAAATCACCAACAAATATATCGATATATTAATACTTAACGGGTTCTTACAATCTATGGCTCGTTTGATTGGTATTACGATAAGGTATCTAAATTTGTAAACATATTTTGTATTCAAGCTCGATTGGGACAGATATAAAAATGCAATTTTTGACATAAACTGACTGAGACTGAATAACTCAAAAAGTAAAGATCAGATCTAAAAACGAAAACAATAGCGTACATACTTCCAGGAAGACTTTTCATTTGCAACTATTTTGGTCAACATCGGTTCAGTCATCTCTGAGAAACACCTTTCTTAATTTTACACACACTGACATTTGCTCAGTTCGCCGAGCTAAATCGATTGGTATACGACTTGGCCCTACGGGTCTCGGAAGTTTTCCAAGTTTTGAGTGGATGCTATACCTATTTTTTAATTTAAAAATAAGGTAAAACCGTTGCGCCCATAGAAACCGATCCTTCCGCAACGCCCTCTCTCGAGATACGTTTAAGCGTTGAATTCAAACAGAATGTATTTAATTTTGTTTGTTGAATTTAACGAGATCATATCAATTTTTGTGTACATGGAAGTTATAAGCGATCGTTAAGTGTCATTACTCAAAAGTATTGTCATTTTTAATGAACGTGTCACGGTCATTAAAAGTGTCATTACTAAAAAGTAATGTCATTTCTATTAAACGTGTAAGGGCAGTAATTCTTCATACAAATTTTGAATGTCATTACTTTAATATCCATCGAAAATAAAAATTAATAATTCTCGTGTAAGGGCCGCTTGTAAGAGCAGTAATGAATTCTTCATACAAATTTGGAATGTCGTTACTCTAATAATCATTAAAAAAAACATTAATCATTCTCGTGTAAAGGCCCCTATAGAACGAACAATGAGTATTACATTTTGTAACATGCACAAGGACCTATCGTAATCAAAAATAATAAATTTGAATAAAAACTAGAGTAGAGAGCATGCCTTTTTCATTGTCAGTTTGCTAATCAATCGAAAACAATATATATTTACATTGTTTTCCAGTAGAAAAAAGTAAAAAAACACGACATAATCATTTCAGTTACATACCGAAAATCGGCACACCTGCCATCGCATACAAAAAGTAGCTACCTTGCGCCAGCGACAAGAAAACAAAATGGCGCGTAGAAAACCAAAATTCAACACTTGTTTTTCTCGCTCGCTCATCCCTTGCAAGTCGCTCTCATTCGAAAGATTACAAAGAAAATATTTTTAATGAGATAAAATTTCAGATGTGGACTTACTGTAGTAAAACTTTTCAAAGTTCTGTTGAATCACTATTCACTGTTGGTTTTATAACTACATATTTTTCACTTCATCACACCTAACCTTCAATCATTAATTTCAGTGCACGGTAAGTAACACAAGAATCACTAGGATCAAAATCCGGATTTGGAGAGTAAACCTTCAAACACGCACTTTGTTTCGAGTACCCTTGGCCGGTTATGCCGAAATGCAATCTTTCCACTGTTTGTATGAAATATTTTTTCTAATATACTACAAATCTGCGAGAATCGCGAAAGACGCACCAAACTCTTCGACAACACACTTATGTTTGTGAAGATCATGACAGCGCGAAAGGAAAACTGCTTTGCGTACCACATGTAAAAGGAACACGAAAAGCATATGATTTGATGGTTGCGGGAAGGAAATAGAGTAAGCATTAGAGCAAACGAGACCAACGATGAGAATATAAACCCATGGTCAAATATATGAGGAGAAGATTGAAGTTTACACCGCGATAAAATTGTAAATCTTTTTCCAAGGATGCTTAAAATTCATAATTCTAACCAATACAAGAGAACTACCGCAAATGATTTCGATAGCGAAGAAAATGTAATCTACAGTGTTTTCTCTTCTTTCTCCGGAAAGAAGACTTGGACGAGCGAAAAAAAAGGTCCCATTCATTGGTTTGCCGCACCCCTAAAAACGTTGCGCAGGGGCGAGTGCTCCCTTCGACCCCCCCCCCCCCCCCCCCCATAAAATTTGTTAGGTGGGCCAAAATATATGAAGTGACCAAAATACCTCTGTCATCATACAGGCTGTAGGTCGTGATGAAGAAAAGTAGATAAAAATATGTATGAAAAAACCTTCAAGGCTATTACCATTTCGCAAATAATTTTAACGTTTGGTTTAAATCTGTCTGCCGAGTAGTTATTCTATCTAGTATAAAAAATAGCGTGCAATTCGATAGTTATTTTTAAATACTCCATCCAAACAGCTTCCATCCGTAAAATTTGAATTGTGCTGAAAATTTCATTAAATTTTACTATTCGATGAAAAATAACTGTCAAAATGACAAATTTTTATAAAGTATTATAGTCATTCGCATTTGGTTCACTACATGAATAAATTAATTAAACAGATGTGTAATGGGTTTTAATAACATCTATTAACGAATATACTGTCGCCTGGGTTTGGTTTTCCCAACTCCGAACATAGGCTCAGCAATTTTTTCTGGTCTGAAGAGGTCAATGATTTTAATGTTAAAACCCCCATAATCGAAACAAAAGTGAAGGTTTTTATCTGGGACTTTGGGACATTTAATATCTGTCATTTTATATCAGTGCTAAATAAATCGCGATAACATTCCGCATGATAAATTCTAAATGAATTATCGTTTTAGTTATAATTAACTGCATGACAGTAAACTCTATTTAAAGCGCGAGCCTAAGGGCATATTCAGGAGTGTTCTAGTTCTAGATGCATAATTTATGTCAGTTTTTAAATTTAAATCTGGAAATTATAACAAAATAAACTGGCAGCCCCAGCAGCGTTTTATCTGTGTTTCAAATATAGAAAAAATAGAACGGCAGTGTATACCAGTTTTAAATTTGACAGTAGAACTGGTCGAATAAATAAAACTAAAACGGATTGCTGGAGATACGTTTGTTTAAGTTTCATTTACATTATAGACCACCCATATGAATCTTGCAGCTGCTGAATTTGCTCTAAGTACCTAACCTAAGTACATCTCTGACACATTGAAGAATTAAAGAACATTCAAATTTATATTACATTTTCAGTGGGTGCATGTGTCAAATTGATCAGCTGCGATTGCATTATTTATACAGCTGTTATTATCATAAAATTTCAGAAAAATTTCATATTTTGCGCATAGAATTTATTACATCTTATCAATGGACAAAAATTCGGCTAATTTAGATGAACTTCTACCCAACCCATCAGGAGAACGAGTATGGAATAAATCGGTGTTTGAAATTTCTAACCTACATATCAACATTTGCAGTCGATAGTTCTCTTCGGTCGTGATTTGAGCCAGATTCCCTGCTTCAGGAATAGTTTCTTGTACGGTATTAGTTTTGGAGTTCTGGGCGGTTTTGCCGCTTTCATGAAAACTTCTCGACCTCAACTGTCGTCTCACATCGGTTTCGGTACATTCATGGGTAGCACTCTGTGCTATTTCGTCGCGTGCCGGTAGGATGAAAACGATGGTATCATTGGCAAAGTAGGAAAAAAACAAATTTGTTTTTCATTTCAGCTACAACTGGTCTAGGCAAAATGAACACGTCGATGAGCTACAGAAGTTAATGCAGCATCAAGCAATGTACGAAGGAACCGAGAAGGAAAGGGAACTCGACCGGAAATCGGAAGTTGCTTAGTTGATTTTTGTGATAAGTGTTATAGTATATGATAATTAAAATAAATTTATTAAATATTACTTTTCGTGGTTCCTTAATTAGAATGTTACGTCTATATTTACAAATAAATACTAAAATACTTATATTGCAAAATGTCCGAAGTTCGTGCTAGCAATGGACTACTGCGACATAGTGAAGCTACACGAAAATGCTGACGGAACTTTGACATCTGGTTCCGTTTCCGGTTGCTTTAGAATTGAAACTGGTAATCGTTTCTTCTTTTTGTTTGCCCTCGGTTCCGACTTCGGTGCAAATTGTACATTCATGTGCCTCACTCTTCTCCAGTAGAAACCAAAGCTGCCCGGTTTATCAATACCATTAGCCGTTTGTCTTTGGACGTACTGTGTGTACATCCTTTTCGGTGACCAATCCGTGGCGGAGAGGTCCAAGGTAGCCCCACTTTCCTGCTGTTCGATACTGAAGTATGATAGAATATCATCATCCATCGCATCCCGCAAGGTGGTGTCACGGGCAAACTTCCCTCGTTTGTCGCAGATAGCTTCACTCAGTTCAACCTGGTGCGCTCGGTAGATTACATTGCTGGAATGGTGTAAAATTTAGATTATACCTCGATATTATATATTGAATCGATATTAAACTAAAAACTGAGAGATTCAAATGTTCGAAATTTTACTCACCCACTTCCTGCTCCGAAACCAATAGTGTTCAGATAGAATTGACAGCACACTGGTTGATAGTTGCCGCTTTCATCTGTCAGCCGGTACGAGTAGGTACAACTTTTCCGAACCGGTCCATCAATTGGTACTTTCGTTCGACGCCGCTTGATCGCATGCCGTTCGGTGTGTTCCAGCATAAACATACGCTGTTCCGCAAATCTCATACTCCAATACTGATCGTTGATGCGGATCTGCTGTTCTGCGCTTATCTTTTCCCGGCAATTCAGATGACAGTTGCATTCCAGATGCAATACAGGATGCGACTGTTTTCTCCTAACCAGATTGCTTACTTTCGCGATGTATTTCTTCGTTCGTTTAACGGGCGGGTATCCTTCTGGTAGTACGAGCAAATCAGGATTGACACTTAGCTTGATTGCTTTTCTGTGTTTGATTGGTTTACTTTCAGAAATAGATTCCGCTGGCAGTGCTTCGAGTGATTGCTTGGGTGCAGACATTTCAAATTTGAAAACTGGCCTATCCTCGTGCGTTGGCGAATTCATCGGTTGTATTAGTTCGTTATCTTCGCATTTGACTGTTTCATGGCATGGTTCCACGTGATACGAAGGTTCATGGTAGCTTGGTTCCGATGCCATGTTGGAGTAAGAATCAGAATAATCATCATTATCTTTGATATAATCTGTCTCTTCTTCTAGCGGAAGTCCGTAATACGGCTCTTGTTTCACGTTATATTGAAAAGGAGGAGGACACTCCTGTGGAACGCTTGGATAGTACAACTCGAGCGGTTTAGATTCTATCGCTTGAGGATAAATCGGACCGGATTCTTCTGTCGTGTATTGTTGCATTGTGGTTGGATGAACAGTAAGATGACTGTACAGCTGAGTTGCAGAATTTTCAGATGGACACAAGTCTTCTCCATGAGCTTCGTATACTTCTTTAGGAATTGGAGCTTGTTCTGATATTGTTTCTGGAATTGACGACGGTTCTGGTAAAAACAGAGGTTGAGGGGGTAGTGCAATAATTGGTTTTCGTTCCGGTATTTCGAAATCATCCATTTCCACAAAGTGTACATCCATTTCACGAAGTATCGCACAATAAAAGCTAGCACTACCAGGCTTTTCACCAAATGGTTCTCTTCTTGCTTTGAAATCTGCATGCATCATTTTTGCATTCAATTGTGTCGGTAAATAAAGCGCTGTTGCACTATACTTGAGTCCTTTGTGATACGTTCGCGGTGAGTAAGATAGAATATCATCCCAGATGGCGTCTCGCAACGAACGATCCCGTTCATATTTTCCTCGTTTGTCACTGAGGCAATCTTTCGAGTGGGCGCGATATATGTGATTACTAAAATAAAACCATGTAGCATCATGTTTTGAAATCGTTTCCAGAATTCTTACCCGCATCCCTTACGATACCCCAGTGTATTGAGAAAGAACGTACAGCACACCGTTTGTAACTCTCCCTTGCCGTCCGGTAAATAAAACGAATACGTATAGGCTTTTTTGACATCCATTCCTCCCAGCGGATCTACAGGAACTCGTCTTCTTTTAACCTTGCCTTGTACAGAATACCTTTTGACAAACTTTTTTTGGTCAACGTGTTCCATTTTCCAGTAAAGATCGTTCAACACCTGGCGCTGCTCGGGACTAATCTTACGCGGACAGGACAGGTAGCATGAGCAAGCCTCAGTAATGACATGTCTCGCTTGTCTGCGCCGTTTATGGCCCTCAGATTTCTTTAGTTCTTTCTTGGTAACCAGAAGTCGCTTTTTTCGTTTACGTTTTGCAGGCTTCGAATGAATTTCGTCATGTCCCGTTACCTCACTGATTTGTAGCAGCTTATTATCGTCATCGTTTCGCTCTTCGACGGGATTATCGTTTTGCTGTGCCACGGAGGCAGCTGTTGTAGTGTCCACTTTATAGTTAACATCATATTCCTTTATGAAGTCCACAGGATATACGGACATTTCTGATTTGTTTTTTATTATTATTGGCACGAAAAACCCCAAATAAAGTCTCTAAAAACACATATTTTTTTACGTGAGTAGATTGATTGTTGATACTTTTTCCATGTAATTGACACTTTACACACAAAAATCAATTTACCAAAAAGTTCAATTGCTTTCTTAGGGTGATCCCACGGAGCAGTAGCAATAATTTTAATCAAATGATACACTGAGAAAAGAACCATAGTAACCGCAACCTGTTTTTCATTGTCATTTCTACTATACGCTAAAATAGTAGCAAAGAGCATGATTTATGACTATTCACCATCTGTATTGTATAAATTACTAGACAACAAAGACTACGACTTGACTAAACTATTTGTATTTATGACTTTTCTGGCATGGTCATACTGACAATGGTAGTCATCTCAAATATAAGAACAAATAGTTAAACTCACAATTTCTAGTAAGGTGAAATTGCTCTTGAACCTTGATATAGGAGAAGCGAAATAGTTATTGCTACCATGTGAATATGTTCACAGTATAATAATGTTACCATAAATAGATACATGGTTTGATAGACGATTATGAACTTTGAAAACACTATTCATGTAGTCCATATCAACAGAATTTATGTAGTAATCACATTATCGTGTATTTTTTGTTTTTTAACCGACTATGTATTTCATTTGTGCTGACTATACAAATTGTCAATAAACGAATGTTCTATGTTATTGTCACATAAAGTTACAATATAACAGAAAGTTTCGTACGTGGGTAACACATCAGTGATTGATATGAAAAAAAAATATGACTTTGATGATGACTTTGTGTAATTTGGTAGGTCTTGCAGGTGAGTAAAGTTGTAGCCTTAATAGTTTCCATCATTGAAATTCAATTTTTCAACCATTTTTCCGGCAACGGCTACGTTTTCCAGTGAAATCAACGTCTCGTTTACGATTTATTATTCATTATCGGTCGCTGTAGAAATAACATCCAACCTATCGCAGGTGGGTAACGAGGTTTACATCTGGACTTGGCTATTAATTTCTTTCATGCTGCTCATTCCTGCTTCAGGAAAAAATCCACCGGACATCAGAGCCTTTGATCAACTGCTGCTACCAAACAATGCTCCTCAGTGTCCACGTTGCTATTCAACATTTCACTAGGCATGTCATCATTTAATATTATGTGAAAATAAAATAAAATTCCATGAAACTATTTTGTTGTTCTTGTTCTAGAATTAAAAATCATAAAACTTTTTAACATTAGCTCATGTTCTGCTGATCTTCAGCATTGTTGAATCAACCACTGCCTTTAGTTTCGAAATAACTAGAAGTGAAATGTTAAAAATACCATGGCTCTGGTTATAGCGAACACTACAATGTAAATAAAGATTCGGTCATGGTTAGCCTAACCATCTCAATCGTATTAGTTATTCATACAATATACTGTTCAATATTACTATTCTAGAGCCGATACCATTTATAATAAACATGAACTTGACTATTGTTGAAATCATCTGATTTAATAGTCGGCTGAAAACCACTATACTCGCATGGTCAGGTTGGCCCTCTATATAGTAACTGTTACCATAATATTTTTCTGAGTGTAGCAGGTCAAATGTCGTTGTTATTAGACTCTATTTACATTTATTGGTAGGAAGAAAACATGTATAAACATTCGGTTTTCTTACTTCTTTTGACTTTGATGCGTTGTGTGATGAGACTATAACAAATAGGTTCTAAGCAATAGTTCTAAGTAATTTGTACTTTATTTTAAGAATTACCAGCTACGCTAATTATTTAAACTTGAACAAACTTGTTGTTTTGCTTCCAATAATAATTGAACTGAAACTAACTATGAACCAAGTTCATCCAGGGGTTCTATTCAAGTGATACATGAAAAGTCGCAGACCTCTCTATCTTGAGTTTGAGTTTATCTTTCACTTAGGCAAAATGAATAGTGAGAATCATAAACCAAATCTTATGATGCATCAAATATCATCAAAATCACCATTTCAAAAGATTAATATGAAAAATAAACCCCTATTATAATGTTTATGACTCTGCAATATACATCTCATCTATCACTATTATAGTTTTCATACGAACAACTTATGAATTCCACAGTATATGAGAGAAGTTATGTTTGTCATAGAAATTTCGCATGAATTTCATAAGGCTTTTTATTGGAACTCAAATATTCATGGCTTCATAAGGTAGGCTTATGATTCGCATACGAAATTTTTGTGGCTAAAAACCATACGATATTATGAAATCAAGTATATCATGAAATTTCATTAATTTTTTACCAGAGTGTTGATAAAGGGTGTTTATAAGAGCTTGCTGATTTGAAATTTAAATAAAACACACGCCAAATTATAAAACGGTAAATTTTTTTCTTGGGTAGATGATTTCTTGGCATTTAAGGGGTGGGTAAGGGATGTTTCGGAAAATCGTTTTTTTGAACATTTTCCAGTTGTTTAACATGAGCTTGCATCGGGCTGGGTCGGGTGTATGATGGTTTTGTGTTTCCCAGTTGACTTTTTGAGAAACAAAAATTTAAACACGTTTTTCTGAAAACCAATTTTCGAAGTCCGTGAACACGATCTTCTGAACCGATTATATAAAAAATTCGCTTTTGATTTCTACGGAGCCACTACTGCAATTTCTTTAAAGTGTCGAATCGAAAGCTTGTGATTTTACTTTAAAAGTTTTGCGAAGAGTAAGGCATCAAATGTTGGCGGCCAGTATGCCTTCAATTTGACATGGCACTTCGGTGTCAATAAGTAATTTGTAAGTAGCAAATACTTTACGTCTGCTCAGCGGTTTATGTTGAATCGTTAGGTGGCGTTAGCAGTTCAACATAAACTGCTGACGCACTGATGAGCTGAATGCGAAACGTAAAAATAAAAACTAGTCATGTGCACTTTAGCACAAAACGGTACACATGAGATACCAAACCCCTAAATGACTATCAAATATAAAATCAATAAATCGTGAAAGAAAAAGTAAACAAAGAGAAACTGTCATACATATTTACACGAAAAACAAACAAATGAAAAGTTACAGCACAGACTAACAGACGGGACACTCAAATTAGATTCTTTAACCATATAAACGGTCATTTCGAATATTCCTTTAGTTGGGACAGTACTCGCATATGCCATGATGGCGCCACGTTACCCTATCAAATACATCCTGTCTGTGTCTAGACTGTGTTTATTTTTTTCATTTACCAACCGAGTTGCCGTTCATACAGAATTACCTGTAATGTATTGATTTGTATACCTCCATGCGAATTGCATGCAGGATACAGATTAATTACATATTGCCAAAACAATATAAAAAATTATGCCTATTTCTCATCCTCCAACGCAATACAAAACCGAACCCGTTTTGTTACAATATTTACTTACTTCTGGTCTGCCGTCACTTAATTTCGGGTGGAAATTACCAACACAATCAAAAATAGTCTAGATGAACAACGTTGAGTAAAATAAATGTTTACCTTCCAACATCGCTAAAAAAGTTAAATATATTATCAACGTAATCCAATAATTTATTGTGATGATTCATTATCAAATATTTTGATGAAATCAGGAATTTATAAAAATTTAGATTGAATTCGGTATCGCGTTCGGGGATAACATGCTGCTCAAGTAATCAATAAGCATCAAGACGAAATCGTATATTTGCTGCCATTAAAGAGTTATCACTTCTGCAGGCTACTGTAAAGCTGATATAAAAGCACAGGTAGCAACATATTTAGCTGCAATAATGCAGAGATTGATTGATTGTTTCCTGGACTAGTAATGCTATTATAAAACACTATGTACAGATGTCGAAAAGACCGGAAATAAATTTGCCAAAATTTATAAACATATTATATGTCAAAATTAAACTTTCACTTGATTTCCTTATTCTCCTTTATGAATCATTAAACTGAAACGGGGAGACACGAAATTGCAGAATAACTGCTCAGAATAGTATTCTCATATCTGTAATGCGAAAGTAATTTTATTTCGAATGTATTTTGTTGGGTCTTTCCCTACATTTAGCTCCTACGATTGAAGTTATACCTATGATGCGTCTCAATCCTAGAATCCTTTGAGTTTAAAACTCGGTGTAATTTTGTTCAGAGAGCAGAGATATCTAGGCGAAATATTTGATTTGTGATTTTAAATAATATTCAATTTTCAAGGAGCTGTTCTGGCATTACATTCCTTTTGTGGAATTTGGCCTTTCTGTTTCAACAGACTTCGCAGCCAATTCATACCGTACAGAGTCATTGCATATGGCTAGTACTACGATCCAATGTACACTAAGAATCCTTCCAGGTCGGGAAACATACGACAACTAGTTTGTAAGACCAGCGTCTTATGCCCTGAACCGCCAACCCGGGACCTGGAGTTGAACTAGCTGGATAAACAAAAGAAACGAAAATATGATTTATAAACTTCCATTTTAATAGTTCGGTTGAATACTAATTTGTTTCGTAAAGTTTTGCATTCCTGCAATCTAGTACATTCTAAGGTATAACGTGGGCAGTTTGCACCAAATGTGAACTTTTAGTTATTAGATAAATTGAAAAAATATTAAAGAAAGGTTTTATTTGTTCGGTTGGTTTTATAATTCAACTTTTTTACAGTGTATATTTTTTCAGTATGCCCAATCGATTTCCTTTGTGACTTATTTTTGAACACCATTTTTGTACAATTCACAGTTTCCGAGTTACCACGATTCGTAGAAAATGCATTCAAAAATGCTCTTTTTAAAAATCATTTTTGAAAAGACAACAAATGCAAAACAAATGTTTTGTCGTACTGAAAACTTGAACAAAGCTCCATTCGGATCGGAGTATGTGAAGTCTGCTGATTTTCTAACCATTTCTACGTTTTAACATAACTTACAACAAATCAGTCGAAATGTCAATCGGAGGTTTGATTTGTCATTCAATACATTGTGTTCGAGACCACAATCGTCATTGTTGCAAAACATCAGCTGAGATCATCAAATAGCTGATGACACTGTGGTGCCCCATAGACGGCAAAAGAGACAAATAGAACATCTCAAATCAGCTACTGACGGCAAAGCAGAAAGTAAAGATATATTTCCGATGTCGTATTTGTTTTGGTTTCAATGTACAAATGTCAATTGAGCTGTCCCATCATGTGTTTTCATATGCAGGGTAGTTCAATTGACAAAACAATACCCCCGCACAGGAGCTAACTACGGGTTCGAGTTCCATCTCTGCGGTAACATTTTCGCGATTTTTATTATATAGTAGTGTTCGCATGTCATTTTTCCAATTTGTTCTCTTCGTTAGATACTGATCAAATTCATGTTTATTAAGGTTAGTATATTAAACTACAACACTGAAGGCTTTTTATGTGAGGGATACGTGCCGCACGACAGTGATGGCATTTCACTAGAGTGATACACCAGTGCGTGAGTTCCAATTCTACACTGCGAATACATTTGGTGTGCTCCACACAAAGAGGAGGGCGCACTTCTTCTCAGTGTCCATTAGACAGATTTACAGTGTGTGCATGTGTTGAAAGAAGCTGGTGCGAGAGAACCACATTTCCTTCGCATGAATCGCTCTCAAGTGCTCTCGCCTAAATACATCCAAGTGATCACTGGCGCGTGATGGTGAGTGAAAACTTCTGTGAACTTCAATTAATAGAGAGTAGATCTGGTCTTGCTATGAAAAACTTGCAAGGAAAAACGAAAATTCAACGATAAATTGTTTTATTTTGCCCACGCTTCTTCTATGAAAACTATACACCAGAGTGCGATTCACTGCTAGAGGTAAAAAGAAAATAAACACATGCACTCATGATGCGTGCACACTTTATACAACAGTGGTGTATATACGTAACAGAGACGAGGACATGGAAATGTACCTTATGATAAAAAAGAACCGGAATTTTCATTTTAAAATTCCCGCGCTCGTCCAATCGGTAAACTTTTATTCTCTCAACGTTGGCAACACTTTTATACACATTCTGTTAAATTTTGACGCATATCGTACGATTAGTTTTTGTTTGGCGTCTATACAAAGAAGTTGAAAAATCTTCGTGTGGCGATTTTTATAATGGATGAAAATTTAGAACAACGTGCGTGCATCAAATTTTGTGTTGCAAATGGATTTAAGTGTTCCGAAACGTTGAAAATGTTAAAAAAGGCCTTTGGTGAATCGTGTCTAGGAAAAACACAGGCATATGAGTGGTATAAACGCTTCAAAGGTTGGATCATGATGAGATCCCTGGCCGCCCAACAACATCTGTTACTGACTGTTTTTTTTTTTTTATTAGTGGTGTGGTGCACTATGAATTCCTTTCGGACGGTCAAACGGTTAATAAGGAATATTATTTGGTCGTTATCCGTCGTTTGCGTGAGGCCATTCGCAAAAAAGGCCAGACTTAACAGTTCGGCTGAAAAGTTCGTATCGTTTAATAGAAACACACATTTTTTTTACCAAAATTCGTTTTTATTATTCAACATAATTGCCATCAGAGGTGATACAGCGACTATAGCGATCTTCCAACTTTTCGATACAATTTTTGTAGTACGATTTGTCCTTTGCCTCAAAATAGGCCTCAGTTTCAGCGATTACCTCTTCATTGCTTCTAAATTTTTTACCAGCGAGCATTCTCTTGAGGTCTGAGAACAGGAAAAAGTCACTGGGGGCCAAATCTGGAGAATACGGTGGATGAGGGAGCAATTCGAAGCCCAATTAATTCAATTTCAGCATGGTTTTTCGTTGTTGTTTTTGATCGATTGTGAGCTCACGCGGCACCCATTTTGCACAAAGCTTTCTCACATCCAAATATTCGTGAATAATATGTTCAACACGTTCCTTTGATATCTTTCGGGTGTCAGCTATCTCGATCAACTTCACTTTACGGTCATTGAAAATCATTTTGTGGATTTTTTTCACGTTTTCATCGGTAACAACCTCTTTTGGACGTCCACTGCGTTCATCGTCTTCGGTGCTCATATGACCAGTACGAAATTTTGCAAACCACTTACGAATTGTTGCTTCGCCCGGTGCAGAGTCTGGATAACACTCATCAATACCATTTTTTGGTATCGGCGGCACTTTTTTTCATCAAAAAGTAGTGTTTCATGAACACACGAAATTCCTTTTTTTCCATTTTTTTCACAATAACAAAAGTAGCTTCACTCAAAATGCAATATCTCACAAACTAATAATCAGACAGCTGTCAAATTTATACACGTATCTTTGGAAGGTTGGTACTAACTGAAAATGGTATGGATTTAATTCTAGTGGCGCCCTCTCATAGAAACGATACGAACTTTTCAGCCGATCTGTTATGGAAGGAAAACTCATGGATTTTACACCACATCGCAGTTTTTGGTCAAAAACTCAACCAATATCATCAACCAAGCACCGTACTCTCCAGATATGGCCCCGTGTGAATTTTTCCTCTTATCCAGACTCAAATTGCCATTGCGGGGAACGCGTTTTGAGACCATAGAGACCATAAAAGAGAATTCGCTGCGTGAACTAAAGGCCATACCTTCGGCGGCCTATAAAACTTGTATGGAAAATTGAATCAAGCGTTGGCATGCATGTATTGCCGCAGGAGGAGAGTACTTTGAATGCGATAATAAAGAAATTTATTAAAAATTGAAATTTTGCGTTTTGTAATTAAATTCCAGTTCTTTTTTGATCATAAGGTATATCTCTGGAAATACTTTATCAACTCATGAACTAATGAACGTGTGTCTGTTCATTGTGTAAAATAAATTTTTGGTGATACTGCAAGCAAGCATCGAAAGAAGAACACGTGCCAAAAGTGTGCGGTCGCAATGAGAATCCGGACCTGTCAGTAAAAAAAAAACTTTCCAAAAAAGTTTAGTTTTCCCGCAAGCACTGTCCATAATGGTCTCAAATTTTTCGATTCACGTTCGACAACAGCCAGGAAGGCTGAGAGCGGAGCGAAAACGGATCTCAGAAACCACCAGAAAACCTTGGACAAAAGTTGCTAAATCGGTTGCAGAGAAGTCTGTATAGACCCTAATGGCTGGATTAGACACAAAAGTTCGATGCTTCTCCATGCAACCTGATTAAGTAACTGTAATTAGTTTTAGGATGACTAATAATGCACAATTGAATGAATAAAAAATGCATTTTGAACAGCAAATTTGTTTTATTCCAAATTGAATCTGGCCAGATTTTGCCGCGAACAAGCCTTACTAAGGTAGCGTAAGATTTTGCAGATTTTTTTTTTAAAGTTCTAGTCTAAACATCAGCATAAAAACTTAACAAAATTAGCTAAAGGTTATTGCATCAGACAACATGTTTCTTTGGTTGTCAACGCTATCAAGGATAATGAGTTGGTGTAGGAAAAAAAAGATTCACAATGCTTTCAATAGTCTATCCGATTCGAATTATGGTTCTAAATCCTTACAAAATTTATTGATAAAGATAACAAAGTCAGTAAAGGGTTTCAGTAGGTAGCAATCATCGGGTATATTTTGTAAGTTAACAGAAAATGAGAGCCTACAACTACATGCACTCGTAGGAACTGTAATCAACCAAACCCCCACGGCAGCATTTCAATCTCTCATTTCAATCTTTAATAAAAAACAGTTCCAAAATAAATAAACTCGAGATCGACCCGCGTGTTTGTTTGTGTCCTCGCGATGTAGGTAAAGGAGGAAAATAACCAATCAAGTCTCGCGAGTCTTGGAGTAAACCAGTCTCTCGGCATCTCTCAAGCGTGTAAGATCACGACGGCAAAGCATTATTACTCCACTCCAAGATAAGTGGTGGTGACTACGAGGTCGTAATTGGGCAAAGAAAGCCACTTATAAAAGACAAACTGTAATTGTTATTCAGTTGAATCGTACGTTAGTGTCATCAATAGTGATAGCGAAGATAAGACCAATCCAGGATGGGTGAAACAATTCTAGGCGAATATGTGGAACAACAACCACTAACATTTTTCGTGAATGGAAAAAAGGTATGCCACTTTCAGGATGTTGGTCAGTTCCTTCTAGTTTTAGATGAAGTAGTGGACAGGTTGCAGTAGTTATGATTCGGTTGATTGGGAAGTAGGCTGATTTGCGTATTGGATTACGTACATGAGTTCATGTTTTGTTAGATTCACTTACTAAGTAAGGTTGATATTTTCTTATCAGTAATTTACTTCCAGTATCAGAATGATTCGCACACTGTAAGTTGTGTTTTGTGTAGACATGTATTTATTCTCAAGACGAATAAGACCTTCAAAACGATTATGTTGATTGATAGTTGAATGTCTTGGTACGTAATATTTTCTTCAAATTAAGGCTTTCAATTAGCAACAAAAAATTTCAATCTGCGCATTTTCAGTCCTAGACCTACTATTGCAAATAAGTACAAAGCATGCCAATAGCTGTTATGCTATTTTTGTTTGTGTAGTCATGTGTGTCATGTAGGGTATTCCAATTAGTAGTCATCGTTTTAATCTAGTAGCGCACATTATTAGATGTGCTCAAATAAGCAAAACATTCTACACAAAAACTGAAATTTTGTACTAAAAGCTTGAATATATTTACTGATTCACGGACCCTAAATGTAATGTTGGATCCTAACATTATTAAGTATTTGGTGACTGTGCGAGAGAAGGTTATTGTGTTACATGTCTTAACGTTTACTTTCAAGCCATTTTCATCAAACATATCTAAGACCTTCTAAATGTTCATGTATAGAGCACAACAATCCACAAGACTTGTGATGATGCGGTAGATTTTAAGAGGTGGCCCAAGATAGACCCTTACTTGGAAAACGAAATATATCTTCTAAATTTGTAGGTCATTATTTGATATTTGTTGATGGCCTATTAGTTGATGGCCTGTCCCAGTTCAATGCATAGGACGCTGGTCTTACAAGCCAGTTTTTTTTCCAAATAAAATTTTTTTATTAGGCTCATTTGCTTTAGCTTACCGTGGCCGATTGTCTTGTTGTTAGGGAGAGAGAAAGGGATGCCGTATTACGGGGCGGCATACTCCCCAGTTAGTAAGGGGACATAGGGAGGGTGGGACCTACACAGTATTGAATTGAAATTTGAATACATCATTGGTTTGTGGCATACATCTTTTAGACACATTTTCCGTTCGATGAATCTTCATGTTTTTCAGCTTGTAGCAATGAAGAGATTATTCTGGTTTGGGATGCTTCGTTGGTGTGTTCTGACGTTGATGTGACGTTTTTGGGTAGCTTCCAGCAACTCAATCAGTTCAAGGCAGGTGCATGCTCCGAAGCATCGTTTACACAGGCCATACTTCCAGCAACGTAAAGAAGAGTGCGGTAGAGCTGTAGACGAGAAAGAGATAGGGAGAGCACTAAATTTGAGCATTGATAGTTTTCAAGAAGTTATAGATGAGAGTCATATAAGGAAGATTTCGAGTTGCCAAGACGTCGCGGACTGGTACGAAGGGTGGTATACCTCGGGCCCGAAGGGAACCTATGAGTTGGGACCTGGCATCACAATACTCGACACATGTCCAAACAACATGTTCGATGTCATGATAACCCTCACCGCACACGCAGACACCACTCTCAGCGAGCCCCACACGACGGAGATGCGCGCTGAACATATAATGATTAGACATGAGCCTTGACATTACACGAATAAAGTCTCGGCTCACGTCTAACCCCCGGAACCAAGCTTTCGTCGATACCTGTGGGATTATTGAGTGTAACCATCGTCCCAGAGTTCCACTATTCCATGTATTCTGACAGCTAGCTAGAGTTTTCTGACGACAGCAACTGAAAAATTCATTGAAGCAGATTGGTCTTTCATAGATATCACCTTCTAGTGCGCCCACCTTGGCTAACGAGTCCGCCCTCTCATTGCCCCGTATGGAACAATGTGAGGGGACCCAAACCAAGGTAATCTGGTATGATTTTGCAGATAAAGCACTCAATTGTTCCCGTATTTTCCCCAGGAAATACGGTGAGTGCTTTCCAGGCTTCACTGAACGGAGAGCCTCAATGGAACTGAGACTGTCCGATACAATGAAGTAGTGATCTGTGGGCAGAGTGTCAATGATCTCAAGGGTATACTGAATTGCAGCTAGTTCTGCGACGTAAACTGAAGCTGGATCACTGAGTTTATAGGAAACGGTGAAATTTACATTGAATATACCGAAGCCAGTGGACCCGTCTAGATATGATCCGTCAGTGTAAAACATTTTATTAGAGTCGACTTCTTTAAATTTATTATTAAAAATTTTTGGGATCTCTTGAGGGCGTACAGGATCCGGGATTCCACGAATTTCTTCTTTCATGGATGTGTCGAAAAACACAGTAGAATTAGAAGTATCCACAAAATGAACACGATTGGGAACAAACGAAGAAGGATTTATATTCTGAGCCATGTAGTCAAAATACAAGGACATAAAACGGGTTTGTGAATTAAGCTCGACGAGCTTTTCAAAGTTTTCTATCACCATCGGATTCGAAATGTCGCATCGGATTAGCAGTCGATATGAGAGATCCCAGAACCTGTTTTTCAACGGTAAGAAGCCCGCCAGCACTTCAAGACTCATCGTATGGGTTGATTGCATGCAACCCAAGGCAATACGTAAACAACGATATTGAATTCTTTCCAGTTTAATGAAATGAATATTCGTAGCGGAGCGGAAACAGAAACATCCATATTCCATTACTGACAATATCGTCGTTTTGTACAACCTGATCAGGTCTCCTGGGTGAGAGCCCCACCAAGTTCCGGTTATTGTACGAAGGAAATTGATTCTCTGTAGGCATTTTCGTTTCAAATACCTAATGTGACATCCCCAGGTACCTTTGGAATCGAACCAGACCCCGAGATATTTAAATGTGAAAACCTGAGCTATGGTTTCACCCCCTAGTTGAAGCTGTAATTGCGCAGGTTCTCGCTTCCTTGAAAATACAACCAGCTTAGTTTTCTCCGTAGAGAACTCGATACCCATTTGAAAAGCCCATGTCGACCAGTTGTCGAGGGTATCTTGCAATGGTCCTTGGAGATCGGCAGCTTTGGGTCCTATAATAGACACAAGACTGTCGTCGGCAAGTTGTCTTAGCGTGCAAGATGTGTTGATACATTCATCAATGTTATTTACGTAAAAGTTGTATAAAAGGGGGCTTAAGCATGAGCCCTGAGGAAGACCCATGTAACTGAATCGCTTTGTCGTCAAATCACCATGCTCAAAATGCATGTGTTTCTCGGACAATAGATTATATAAAAAGTTGTTCAAAACTGGTGAAAGACCATGCTGATGCAACTTCTCAGATAGAACGTTAATGGAAACTGAATCGAATGCCCCCTTGATGTCGAGGAAAACTGATGCCATTTGTTCTTTACGAGCAAATGCCATTTGAATTTCTGTTGAGAGCAACGCTAGACAATCGTTCGTTCCTTTGCCCCTGCGGAACCCAAATTGTGTACCTGAAAGCAATCCATTTGTTTCGACCCAATTGTCTAGACGGAAGAGAATCATTTTCTCCAACAATTTCCGAATACAGGAAAGCATAGCAATCGGCCGATACGAATTGTGATCGGAGGCTGGTTTTCCAGGTTTTTGAATAGTAATAACTCTCACTTCTCTCCATTCGTGTGGGACAATATTACCCTCGAGGAACTTGTTGAATAAATTCAACAAGCGCCTTTTGGCAGAGTCGGGCAGATTTTTCAACAAGTTGAATTTAATTCTGTCTAACCCCGGGGCTCTATTGTTACACGACAAGAGCGCAAGTGAGAACTCTACCATCGAAAACGGTGTTTCGTTTGTATTCAATGTCGCGACGCGGGATATCTTCTGTTCCGGAACAGAATCAGGACATACTTTCTTAGCGAAATCGAATATCCAGCGGTTAGGATATTCCTCGCTTTCGTTCGCGTGATTTCGATTGCGCATGCGACGGGCCGTATTCCAAAGAGTGCTCATTGCTGTTTCTCTCGTTAATCCGTCAACAAACCTTCGCCAGTAACCGCGTTTCTTAGCTTTAATCAGACTTTTCATTTGAAATTCTAACGCCGCGTATTTCCGATAATTATCTGGAGTTCCGTTCCTTCTAAACGAGATGAAGGCTGAAGCTTTTTTCGTTTTCAGCTCTGAGCACTCTTTGTCCCACCATGGGTTGGGAGAACGCATACTAGTTTGCGCGCTAGGTACTCGTTTCGTCTGAGCTTGAATTGCGGTGTCAAGAATCAAGCCAGCCAAAAATGTATACTCTTCCTCCGGAGGAAGCTCCTGTGATGTTTCGAGTTTCTCAGATATCGAGCTCGCGTAACGTTTCCAATCAATGTTTCGTGTGAAATCGTACGAAACATTGATTGTCTCCGATGGTCTTCCACGGTTGGTGATAGAAACTATGATCGGCAAGTGATCGCTATCGTGAGGATCACAGATTACCTTCCACTTGCAATCTAACTGTAGCGAAGTCGAGCAAAGGGATAAATCCAGCGCACTTGGTTGTGCTGGCGGTCTAGGGTTCCGTGTCATTTCTCCCGTGTTTAGAATTGTCAAATTGAAGTTGTCACACAGATCTTGGATTAACGAAGAACGATTATTATCATATAAGCAGCCCCATCCTGTACCATGCGAGTTAAAGTCCCCTTAAACCAGCCGCGGTGAAGGAAGAAGTTCTATGATGTCTGCAAGCCGACGATGCCCTATCGAGACTCTGGGAGGAATGTAGATAGAAGCTATACATAGATCTTTGCCTTTAATATTAATTTGGCAAGCAACAACTTCAATTCCCGGTGTCGAGGGGAGGTTAATACGATAAAATGAATAGCACTTTTTAATCCCTAAAAGTACCCCTCCATAAGAGTCTTCTCGGTCCAGGCGGATTATGTTAAAATTATGGAAGTCGAGGTTGATGTTAGAAGTAAGCCAAGTTTCACTCAAGGAGAATACATCGCAATTATGAGTATGTATTAAGTGTTTGAAAGAATCAAGTTTTGGGATGATACTGTTTTAAAAATGTCCTTACTGTTGGCAGTAGAGCAGTTAGGAAGCTTTTCAGAGGATCAGTAATATTGAAGGCTGTTAATATCCAGTCCACGATATCAGAAAATTTCAATAATCCAGCGTTTGTTGGATTTTCTGGTTGTGCTTTGGGGTCATTCGGGTTTTTTGATGCCCCAGGAAGTGCTGGGTACTCCTTATCATCCCTAAGTTTTTTGAACCCAGGAGGTGTTTGCTTCGGTTTTGAGTCAGCACTTTTTGTTTCCGTTTGGTTCTTTTGTGACGAAGAGGACAGTCTGAGGCCTTTACGAGGAAGCTTGGGAGAAGCCAGATTTTGTCTTTTTCTGCTTCCTTCAACCTGTGTATAGGAAGGTCCTTCGCCTGGGTCGTCAGAGGTATCCTCTTCAACTGGCAAGATTGCAAACGGGTTCTCAGGGGTCGATGGAGTGGTTCTTTTTAAGATTTCCGCATAAGAACGTTTGGAACGTTCTTTCACGGATCGCTTCAATTTCTCCGCACGCTGTATGTACGTAGGGCACACCGAAAGATCATGAGGATTCTCCCCGCAGTAGCAACACTTTTCCACTGCTCTTCTGCAGAGATCGTCCTCATGGGCCTCTCCGCATTTGCCGCATCGCAGTTTGTTGCAACAATAGGTTGCCGTATGACCTAGCTGTTTGCAGCTTGTACAATGCATTACCCGCGGTACATACAGCCGAACAGGTAGACGAACTCCACTCACTACCAAATAATTTGGAAGTGCAGATCCGGCAAAAGTCACGCGAAATGAGTCCGATTGGTAAAATTTACCATCTATCGATTTGGAGTGCAATTGCTTGCACTCCAAAATTTTCACTGGTTGAAGGTCGGGGTTTTTGAAACGGTCTACCCCGTCCTTCATCAGATCTTCGATTTTCAGACTTTCGTCACGGACCACACCGTCGATCTCCACCACATGAGACGGGACGTACACGCGGTACTCCTTCGTGAACAACTCGCTGGTAGCAATCTCGTTTGCTTGCTTCAGGTCGGACACAACAACGCGTAACTTGTTTGGCGAAACCTTATCTATTGTTTTTATTGCCGAGTAATGTTTTTCCAGGTCCCGAGCAATATTTAAAACTCTGAGAGACTTTAATTTGGGCCGGAAGTATACCACCCACGGACCCCCCGAGCCATCGTCTTGGTAAACTTTTTGGCGAGCAGGCAATATCTTGGAGGGAGGTGGAGGCATCGGAGAGGGAGATGGCATCGGAGAGGGAGATGGTATCGGAGGGGGAGATGGTATAGGAGGAGTAGATGGCATCTCGGAAGCAAACTCAGCCTCTAAATGTTCTTCGTTCATTCGTTCAGCTTCGCCCTCCTCCGAGACACCCCCACTGCCATCAATATTCATATTTAAAGTGCGGGAGTAAAGAAGTCTGACGCACTTGAAATGAGAAAGAAAGAAATAAAATGAAAAGAAAATATATGAATAGTAAAAGTTGAAAGAAAAAGTTTGAGAAAATACTTAACAGTATGTCACGGTAAGCTGTTAGGTGAGTTGCTCCTTCACTCCTTCGTTGTGCTTCAGCGTGACCTTGACTCAGGATTTGGCTGCTGCGATGCGGGTAGCAAACAATAGAAATAACTGCTGCCCGAGGATAGCACAATAGCGTCTACTGTCGATACCGATACAAAACCGGTGCACAGACAGAACTCACTTGCGGGGATGCTACTTTTTATCACTTTTATTTAATGCCTATACTACAGCCTCTGCTGTGATAGGCACCTTCGTCTTACCGATGTCGATTGTTAAAAAAACGCGTGTGCTCACTTCGAACATTCGGTTACGAATGAGTACAAGCCAGTTGTCGTATGTTCTAGCCCCGACCTGGAAGGGTTTTTAGTGTCAGTAGGATCCATAGTACTAGCCATGCATGCATTCTGTACACTAAGAATCGGCTGCGAAGTCTGTTGAAACAGAAAGGCCAAATTCCACAAAAGGAATGTAATGCCAGGACTTTGCTTAGGGTCCAGCGGCAGGGTATCTATATCATTTGCAGAATCTTGCTCAACTATGGCAAGCTCGCGCACTTTCGTTTTCCGGTCATAAATTACAAATTTATTATTTCGGTTTATTTTGCCCCGGTTTTAATCTCCATTTTATGTAGTTTTGACACTGTTCTGTGTAACCGCTTCATAGAGCCTACCGCTGCGTGCTTCATCGCAGAGATTTTTTATTTATTTGTCTATTTCTTTCCATCTGATCTGGATTGATCTCAATGGAGTTTTTGGTGGAGTGGGAAAAGCCCATTTGAAATTCATCAAATACGCGTAAAAACCCATCATCTTTTAAACATTTTACATATTTGTTTACATAATTACAATTCAAAACCATTAGCCCAACGAATAAAGGTACAAACATTGTCCAGTGCTAAAAAATAATTAAGTACATCAATGAATGTTTAGAATTTGGTTTCAACTCTTATTTAGAAATTGTTAATTGTAAAATGTAGAATTTTTAGTTGAACTGTTGATTTATCTTTAAAAGGTACGCAAATTTTTCCGCTTTTCTTCTATATACCTACACAAAATAAATCAACACAGAAAAAGAAATTCGATTTTTTCACTTTTGTAAGCTTTGCCCTTTGAAAAACAAAAATAAATAATGTCACAAAATTTTCTCGGGGCTGGGCTGGCTGAACGCTTTCAACTTAGAATAAAATAATAGATCTTATCTTAGGCCACCATTGGATTTATTCTGATCCGATTACCGATTCCGGAAATACAGGATTTAAGGCTGTGGACCATTTCGTGAATTATTTTAATTTTTATTTAAAATTTGACAATTAATCAGTTATTTTGTCATTGTCAAAAATAACCCTGCTCGAAAGCATGGTTATTTATGACAAGTCGATAGGTATTTTTTGACACTGGCAAAAATCTTGCGAAAAAAAATCTAATTTCAGACCTTTAATAAAAATTTCTTCTGTGTGATTTCTTTTTAGTCTATGAAAGTACCACAATAAAAACTTCTATTGCATTGTCAAATGAAGTAAGTTTATCTCGAAGTTCTTCTTACATTCGCTGTATTGTAATTATTATACCACTTGATATCATTTTGTTTTCAGTGCAAAATGAAGTAGTATCCACAACAAATTTAGGAATTCCGTATGAAACTGTAAGAATTTTCGTTCGAACCCATACGTTTATGAAAATCGATTTGGGCATCTAGAAGAAAAGTGAGTGAATGCTTTCTACTGTTTTTGATCACTATTTCCGAAACCGGATACAGATGACCGGAATAGTCAAAGTTGATTCGTTTGCCAGCAACAAATATGACCTACAAATTGGAACAGTTTTGAACCTAGTTAAACCTAGACCTACTATCCCATGCTATATTTCAATTAAACCAATTAAACAAAATCTGACAAACAAAGCAAACCTGCGTTTCTGTTACTTTTGAATATGTAAGTCAAGCTAGACAACATGAATCAGTAGCATAAAACATGTAGTAGGATTATTATTCTTATAATAATTGACATCACTACACTACTGCACTGGCACGGTTTTAATAAATACCGTACGAAAAAGAAAAAAAACACATCGTTCGAGTTGAGTTTTCTTCTACAACGTTGCACGTACCGGTGTTGTATATATTGTCATTCTATATGGCGGTTTGAAAACTTTGACACTCATCGTCCTATAACTGCGGAACTGAAAATCGGATCCGGATGAAATTTCACAGTAGCTTTTGAGACAATGTGAGCTTTAATTGGAACCAAGAAATAGGTTCAAGTATCGCTGAGAAATCAAAGTAAGCTCTATTTTTGGAGTTTTTCTCACTATTTTCGGCGCTTCGGAACCGGAAGTCGAATCCAAATGAAATTCAATATGGGACCATGAGTCCTTTCATTCGAATCTAAGTTTGTGAAAAGTTTGTGAGTGCATATTTGTTACATACATACGCACGTATACACACGCACACACACACAGACATTTTTTCAGTTCTGTGTGACTTCTGAATTCCTGAAATCTTCGACATTTCCAATCCAACACGAAAACCTTCTTGTCTCGACTCAGTCCAATAATGATGACGATGTAGATGTCAAATGTAGCAAACGATTGCTGTGATGGAGACGCACTGGCGAAACGTGGTAACTAATGTCGTTTTCGCTTGAGAAAACTGAAACTGACCCAGGGTAGTTTCATCAAACAAACACTTTTCACGAAACTATGTTGATTTCGCACTTAGCAACGGGGGTTTGAGCAAACCTGATATGACAACCAGGCTCGAAACTGACTCGATTTTCAGTTCAACAACGTTGAAACTAGGTTCGAAACTAGCTTCAAACAAACGGTTTGACAGCAGTTAGAGTGAAAACTAGGTTAGGTTTAGCATCAAGCGAAAACGACATAAGTTGTGGTCTAGAACCACACATCCTCCCTCATCTCCAAATAAAGTAGACGTCACGGCACGTGTCCAAATTTTTTTTCTCGGCGGTCGTCCCGATCCGCACTATAAATCCTTACGGCCGACCCGATCCGCACTAAAACTCCCGGTCCGCGTCCAAATTTTTCTTAGCGGTCGTCCCGATCCGAACTAAAACTCCTAACGGCCGTCCCGGTCAGCATCCAAATTTTTCTTAGCGGTCGTCCTGATCCGCATTATAAATCATTACGGCTGACCCGGTCCGCACTAAAACTCTCGGTCCGCGTCCAAATTTTTCTCAGCGGTCGTCCCGATCCGCACTAAACATTCTCTCGAATCGCGGCCGTACTCCCGATCCGCACTAAAACTCCTAACGGCCGTCCCGGTCCCCATCCAAATTTTTCTTAGCGGTCGTCCCGATCCGCACTAGAACTCCCGGTCCGCGTCCAAATTTTTCTCAGCGGTCGTCCCGATCCGCACTAGAACTCCTCACGACCGTCCCGGTCCGCGTCCAAATTTTTCTTAGCGGTCGTCCCGATCCGCACTAAAACTCCTAACGGCCGTCCCGGTCCGCGTCCAAATTTTTCTTAGCGGTCGTCCCGATCCGCACTAAAACTCCTAACGGCCGTCCCGGACCGCGTCCAAATTTTTCTCAGCGGTTGTCCCGATCCGCACTAGAACTCCTCACGGCACGACGCACGACGCAACCTAACGAACTTCTAAGCTACTTCTAGAATACATGCACCGAGAAAGTTCACACGGAACCTGTTCTGTACTTTCAAGTAGTCAAAAGTACCACGCGTACTCTTAAGCAGCGAGAAAGCGGATGTTTTGAGTAATTGTGGAATTTCTGGTTGCTTGAGCGGTTCCGGATATAGTGGTCGAAAACTGGTTGAACCCCAGAATAAAATGAAAGGTCTTATGATATTAGCTCAATTTATTCCCCAGCCTGGTTCCGATTTCGAAAATACAAGGTGCAGTGTGGTTGAAATTGCAAACCGTAAATTTAACTCAAAACTATTTCAATTTGTAGGATATGCTTGTTGATATCCAAACAAATTTTCCTGTTCTTATTTGAGTGTTTAAAAATGTATTTTGAAAATATATGAAAACATGAGAACATAAGCAAGACATCATTATACGACTAGGTGGATTAAAACTGTTTTACAGCCCATTTGTTGTAGGCAGTTTGTAGGAAAAATTGTTGTAGCTGGATCTTGTCGCTATAGAAAATATTTTAGAGGAGAGGCGCTCACATTGCTGACTAGCGAATGAAAGAAGGAAGGACACTCTTTCGTCTATGGATTCGGCGTCGCAGTTGTTGTCAAAAACATAATTGTGGGATTTTTCCGTTCTATTGCTGTTTTTTGACCAGGTGCTGGGTTCGTTGTTAGCTGAAGCAGGTGTATTTTGTTGTGAATTGGTTGCGAAGCACTGTCTCAGAAGTACTGTGATCGCTTTGGACAGGTGTGCATAAGCAGTACCGTTTTGCTTGGGAGTGAAAGTTATTTAAAAAAAGTAAATCATTTCCTGTCCAGTTTTCGATGGTAACCATAATAAACAGGTTTTTGGAAATACTGACATGTGACCAGTTGATGGACGTAGGTGACAAGTGATTTACATAGAACTCTTGCGTTCTGACCGAAAGCCAAATAAGACGGCATAGGCTTCTTTACGCGCTTGCGATGGAAAGAATCTCGCCATACTGCAACGTGTTTTTCGAATATATTTTTCGTTAGCGGCTGAATGCATAATCCATCGCAAACACTTGTATATTGTACTTGATGTTTTCGTGTTATACAAAGTACATATTGTTGTTGTCTTTTGTTCGATGCGATTACTCATTTAGAGTTCATCTAAATGTTCACACAATGTTCACATTGTTTTTTGTTTCTATGTCGTCCCGTAAGCGGTTTATTGTACCGACTGTCTCGGTCGAGATATGGAAGCTAACTGTTATTAAAGCTTTGAGGTTCCAGAAAAAGTTTGTTAAACTTCATACTATTTATCTCATGAGAAATTGGAAAGCATACATAGGAATACAACAAAAATTGAAATTGTGATTGAAACCGTCGTGGGACCTAATATTTATCCATATCCTTTCTCTTCCAGATCATTGACCCCAATCCGGACCCTCAGTGCACCCTGTTGACATATTTGCGTGACAAGCTGCGTCTGTGTGGAACCAAACTAGGATGCGGGGAGGGTGGTTGTGGTGCTTGTACGGTAATGATCTCCCGAATCGATCGCCAGACTAATCGTGTATTGCACGTGGCAGCTAATGCGTGTCTCACGCCCGTTTGTGCAGTCCATGGGATGTCGGTTACAACAGTTGAAGGAATTGGAAGTACACGGACTCGTTTACATCCGGTTCAGGAGAGAATTGCCAAGGCTCACGGATTGCAGTGCGGCTTTTGTACTCCGGGAATCGTGATGTCTATGTACGCTTTGTTGCGAAGCTCTCCGGTGCCAACGATGAAAGAACTGGAAGTGGCATTTCAGGGCAACCTATGTCGCTGCACAGGGTACCGACCAATTCTGGAAGGATACAAAACGTTCTCACAGGAGTACGGTAGTTCTCAGAATGGATACTGTGCAATGGGTGATAAGTGCTGTAAGAACACAAACGGAAAAGAAAATGGCTGCGGAGTAGAGATTAGCGAGAAATTATTCGATGTGAGTGAATTCGCACCGTATGATCCGTCTCAGGAACCAATTTTTCCACCGGAACTGAAGCTTTCGAACGTACTGGATTCGGAATCGTTAGTTTTTCGGTCGGACAGCACGAGTTGGCACCGTCCAACAAAACTCGAACATTTGTTAGCTCTTAAAAAGCGGCACCCAGAGACCAAGATCATTGTTGGCAATACCGAAGTGGGTGTGGAGGTAAAATTCAAGCATTTCGAATACCCAGTGTTAGCTTACCCAGTGAAGATTCCTGAAATGACACGTATAGAAAGGTTGGAAGGGGGACTACAAATTGGAGCGTCTGCAACACTAATGGACATGGAAACTGTGATGAAGGATGAGATTGCTAAGCGTCCAGAGTACGAAACAAGATTATACAAGGCGATCGTTGACATGTTGCATTGGTTCGCGGGGAAACAAATCAGAAATGTTGCTGCGGTCGGAGGAAACATCATGACTGGTAGTCCAATTTCCGATCTTAATCCAATCTTTACGGCGGCGGGTATCAGGTGAGTACCGAAACCATACATTACTGTACATAATTTGATACTGATTCATATAATAAATCTAGGATGGAAGTTGCCAGTCTGGATAGCGGATTCCGAACTGTTCACATGGGTGACGGATTTTTCACCGGATATCGTAAAAACGTGATTCGCCCGGAAGAGGTTTTGATCTCTATTTTTGTGCCGAAAAGTACCAAAAATCAACATTTCATAGCCTACAAGCAGGCGAAACGGCGTGACGACGATATCGCAATCGTGAACGGAGCGTTCAATGTTTTCTTCAAACCAAATACAGATATTGTTGAAAAGATTCATTTGGCTTTTGGAGGTATGGCACCGACAACAGTTTTAGCTAAGAATACTGCTACAGCTTTGATAGGACAGAGATGGGATAGTGGCTTAGTGGAAAAGACCAATGATCTATTGGTAAAAGAATTACCTCTGGATCCCGGTGCTCCCGGTGGAATGATTCTTTATCGTAGATCGCTGACATTGAGTTTATTTTTCAAAGCTTATCTTACGATCAGTGAGGCACTTTCTCTGGAATTTCCTGATCGAGTTCAAATTCACGAGCGAGAAAAAAGTGGTGCTCAAACTTTCCACACATTAGTTCCGAAGAGTGCTCAGCTATTTGAAAAGGTTGCTTCTAATCAACCCATTACGGATCCGATCAGACGACCGAAAGTGCATGCTTCCGCATTTAAACAGGTAACCGGAGAAGCTGTTTACTGTGACGATATTCCAAAATACTGTAATGAGTTGTATCTTGCACTGGTTACCAGCACGAAAGCCCATGCCAAAGTACTTTCGCTCGATGCATCAGAGGCATTAGGTATGGAAGGAGTTCATCGTTTCTTTTCCGCTGATGATTTGAACGAGGACCAGAGCAGGTGTGGACCGGTGTTTCATGATGAGTACGTATTCTACAAGGATTTGGTCACAAGCCAAGGCCAAATACTCGGTGCAATTGTTGCAGATAACCAAGCCATAGCACAAAAAGCAGCTCGTAGAGTTAAAATTGTGTACGAAGAATTATCTCCGATTATTGTAACGTTGGAAGATGCGATCGAAAAAGGATCGTTCTTTCCCGGGTACCCAAAGGCTATTGTGCAGGGAGACATTGAGAAGGGATTCCAACACGCAGCTCATGTTATTGAAGGTGACTGTCGAATGGGTGGCCAAGAGCACTTCTACTTGGAAACCCAAGCTTGTGTGGCCATTCCGAAGGATTCGGACGAAATTGAGGTGTTCAGCTCTTCGCAGCATCCGACTGAAATACAGCAACACGTTGCTCACGCCCTTGGGATTCCATCGTGCAAAGTGGTATCGAGAGTGAAACGATTGGGCGGTGGTTTTGGCGGAAAGGAATCACGGGCAGCGATGGTGGCTGTTCCGGTTGCACTGGCAGCCTATACGCTTAGGAGACCGGTTCGGTGTATGTTAGACCGCGACGAAGATATGGCCATTAGTGGCACCCGTCATCCGTTCTACTTCACTTACAAAGTTGGGGTGAATAGAGAAGGGCGACTGTTGGCTGGAGATTTCAAGGCATACAACAATGCTGGCTATTCTATGGATTTGTCCTTCTCGGTTAGTAACTGATCCTTAAGTAATCGTTTGTAAGTACGGCAGTTTTTCCCCGCAGGTTCTCGAAAGAGCAATGTTCCACATACAGAATGCATATAAGATTCCAAATCTGCGAGTGCAAGGCTGGGTTTGCAGAACAAATTTACCATCGAATACTGCCTTCCGTGGATTTGGTGGCCCGCAGGGAATGTTGGTAGCGGAAACTATGATGCGCCACGTGGCCAGGAACCTGAAACGAGATTATGTGGAGCTGGCTGAGCTTAATATGTATCAGGAGGGTGACAAAACTCATTACAACGAGTCCATTGAGAACTGTAATGTGCGCCGGTAAGTTAATAAAGATCATCGGGATGTATTCACATGAAAGGGAAACATTAACACATTTTGTTGCCGTTCTAGATGCTGGACAGAAGTAATCGAATCGTCCGAGTTCGAGAAACGACGAGCTGCAATCAAGCAGTTCAATCAACAGCACCGTTGGCGAAAGCGTGGTATCAGTGCAGTTCCCACGATGTTCGGGATTGCATTTACTGCCGTTCACTTGAATCAATCCGGAGCGCTGGTGCATGTGTATCAGGACGGAACGGTCCTGTTGTCCCACGGTGGAACTGAAATGGGACAGGGGTTGCATACGAAGATGATACAGGTTGCGGCTACTACTTTGAAGATTCCGTTCGAGGGAATTCACATTTCCGAGACGGCAACCGATAAGGTACCCAACACACCGGCTACTGCTGCCAGTGCCGGATCAGACCTGAATGGAATGGCCGTTCTGAATGCATGCAAAGTTATCTTCGATCGCCTCGAGCCCTACAGAAAACAATTCCCCGATAAGGATTGGAATTTCTGGATCAACAAAGCGTACTTCGATCGAGTTTCATTATCTGCAACCGGGTTTTACGCGACTCCAGATATCGGTTATGATTTTGCTACTAATTCCGGCAATCCGTTTAACTACTTCACGTTCGGTGCTGCTTGTTCTGAAGTTGAAATCGATTGTTTAACCGGTGACCATCAAGTGATTCGTACTGATATTGTAATGGACCTGGGATCTAGTATCAATCCGGCGATAGATATTGGTCAAATTGAGGGAGGATTTATGCAAGGCTATGGTCTGTTCACATTGGAGGAAATGGTTTATTCTCCAACCGGAACAATCTATTCCCGAGGACCTGGAGCGTACAAAATACCCGGATTTGCTGACATTCCTGGCGAGTTCAACGTATCGCTATTGACGGGAGCACCGAATCCTAGGGCCGTGTACTCATCGAAGGCTGTCGGAGAACCACCGCTGTTTCTGGCTTCATCGATTTTCTTTGCCATTCGAGAAGCTATTTCGGCAGCCCGACTGGAGGAAAAGCTGGACGATGATTTTAATTTCATTTCACCGGCTACTTCTTCGAGAATTCGACTTGCGTGTCAAGATAATATAATAAAGAAGGTTAGTAAATTTTCAAGCCTTTGAATTTTGTATAAAATTCATAGTTCATCAATTATTTTCTGTTTGCTTTCAGTTTGCGGAAGCTGATGCTAAATCTTACACCCCATGGAATGTTATGCCGTAGTAGGATATTATGAAAAATTAAAGTTTGTTGTGTTATATTTTATAAATAGAAAATAAATGTCACAATTGAGCGAAACGTCAAGCAGCTTTAACTTCTTTGATGGATTTCGAACGTTGACCACAGCAGAAAATTTTCATCAGACTTGATTGCTTGTTTTTGCCTTCATTGAGTTTAGGGTATTGATTCTTCATTTTATTCGGATCTAAAATAAAAAACCTAAAATCTAAGTTAATAGAATCAAAGTTTTATATATCATATGATGAGTAGAATTTGTTAAACTTTGACTTTGAATTGTTTTTCTTTCTAACACTAACATCACTAAACGCTATGAATGTAATAGAGTAATTTTTGCAATTGATTGTAGATGGAAACTTTTTACACGTATTCAATATGGCAAACCATTTGCACAGAAACAGTGCCCAATTTAACTCAATACTAGTTTCTAATAAAGGCGAATGTGTTTTCCATGCACTTTTTACAAATTGAAGTAACTCAGAAACCTTTAATATTAATTTGATTATTGCCTTTCTGAGAGTAAAAAGCTGTAACAATTTTTAGTAATTACGCATGTTTCGTTTAGACTAACTAATATTGTGTGGGATGATTATTTAACACGACTTAATTAAACAAATCGTTGAACAAAAGGTTACCCAAGTAGCAAATGTTACTTATTAAAATTTAAGATGATCTACAATTGTTTTAGAAATGTGATTTATGTTTAGAAAGATTTTCAAATATATTAAAATTGGTTGTGCAACTTATCACTGTTAAGTTTCACAATACTACCGTAAAAAAATCACGGTAGAACAACTTTAAGTACATCTAAAACAATTGTGCAGCAAATCATCAATTTGTTTCATGTTTCTCTAGCAGTTATAGAAGTTCTGCAACAGTTGTAAAACGGGAGTAATTGTGCAACTTATCAAAAAATTTCCAAACGGCTGTAATAATTGTATCGGGCACAATATACGTCGAAATTGCTATAAATCTCTTGTGGGGGAAAATTAGCGAAATTATGCTCTCCGCAAGTAAAAAAAAAACGATAAGCCGAATTGAGAATCTTGCTTATTTTTTCAAAATTTACAAAAAAGTTGTGCAAGATTTATCTGTTTGATAGAAACGCAAAACATGCAGACATGAGAATATTATCATAAAAGTTCTGGAAATACAGCATTACATACGCAATGAAAACAAAAATCAATCAGATAATTTGTATTCGGTTTTCATCACGTGAAAAAAATGAGCAGACCTGACATCACTTTTTAAAGATATTGAACGAAAAGTTAAGTTCATCATAGTTACTCTCATAGTTATATATTACCGCTTGAACAACTTGTTTCTGCATCTCCAGCACATGGGCTTGCCAAAATAATACCTATAGTGCGTATCACAAAAGTCGGGTCCGCTAAGATGAATGACTATACCGTATTTTTGTTTAATTCGACTAAAAGATTTAAACTGATACAAAACTTAGAGCATGTCTCTTCGAAATATTAAAATGTCATATTTCCTGTTTCGTATTTAGATAATATAAGTCACATTACGTTGCGTGAACTATTTTCTATTCAACTCACAGTTACCATCGATGCCATATTGGAAAATATTAAAGAAAAATTCATTTCGAGATTTTTCAGGTTGAATAAAACATTAGTTTGATCGAAAACGACTGGAATTTTTTAGAATGCTTAATTTCTAATAGTCAGAAAAGGCCAATTCTGCGAGTCTGGGCAAATCGGGCAAAATCTCCCGTCTTAGTTCTGAAACGATGTGTTTGATCGCTTTTGTGGTTTATGGGGAAGCGTTTTTTATTTGGCTCTTTTGCACTTAAGCTTAACGCGGCCGTTTTACAATAAAAAAATATTTATTTTTTTGCTGGATCATGTAATTTTTTTTCCTTTGAGGCTTTCGCTGTTATCTAGCGAATGAAGGGGGAGCAGTGGTTCGCTATTCACGCTCCCGTCCATTGGTTCGCATCACTGTTATTGGCGGAACACACGTTACTTATTTCACAGGCGTTGGGTATGTTGTTAAGGGCTGAGGACAGTACCGCAAAGTGGTAGGTTTTTTGCTATTTTCCCGTTTCAAATTAAATTTTCTTGGAAACGGTGCAGAATGTAGAAAAACCCACCTGACAATGTCTTCGAAATTTGGTTGAGAATATTCTGTGAAATTTTCAGAATTTTTCATTGAGTTTAGCGGTCGTGTTGTATTTTCTTCTGACTGAAGAACTGCTGAAAATTGGAACGCTCGGAAATGCATACCTCTACTTGGTCATCGAATATCTCGGCTTTGAAGGTTTGTATCATAAATCTACCGTGACAAAGTCTAGATAATTTAGTTTAGATGCGATTAGTACATAAAAACATATATGTTATCGCGATAAAAATAAAGTCTTGTCAAAGTCAGTTTTAATGCAGCTGTCATTTTTTCGCTTTGGTTTCCTGATAGCATTCTAAAAAAGGAGAGAGAAATAAAATTGGCTCGACAAGGCTACCAAACACACAGACATTCTATCTTTGTGAAAGTTGAATATTTTTTCATTGTTTATTGGAATCCATGTAATGTTCAACCCATACGATAGATTAATGTGATAAAACTTCTCATCAAAACAATAAAATGTATGCTGGCAACCCGGTACAGTTTGCTCATATACGAGAGAGTACAAGAGAAATACGATGCGCAAAGGGAATTGAGCGAGCCACGTGGTCGATTTAAAACTCAACACGCGACCCTCTATCCTCAGACCTTAACTGCAGCTGGTGTACTTTGTTCTATAGGGGATACTGATGGTTTCATTGAGGGGGATACTTCATTGTTGTTGTTGGCTGGTACAGGTGTATTGGGGTTGCTTGGGGTTGGTGTAAAGAAAGCACCGTTGTCTTTTGGTGTACTTGTCTCCTTGTCCAGTTTATCACATGGCTTACCGTAGTGAACAGCTTATTGTCAATATTGACATGTGGCCATCTGATTGTCATAGGTAAGAAGTGCTTTGCACGGGATTCTTGTGTCCTGACCGAAAGTCACATAAGAATTTATAGCCCTCTTCAAGCACTTGCGTAACAAACGTACGCCATTTAGAATACCGGGGAAAAAGCTCTTCAAATTTTCTATTTCAATAGAGAGAATCTCTCCGTATTGAGACATAGTTCTGCGAATATAATGATCGATGACGCTTGAGGGAAGATCATGCACACGCACTTCTATAGCACTATCTGCCATATATACTGGAATGTTGAACTTAATGTTTTTGTGCTCCACATAGTGCACATTGTATTGTCTTTTGCGAATTAAATTGCATCCAACTCTTCATAAAACTGGATGTAAACAACATTATTTGTCTTATTGCATTGAAGTAAATGCACATGTTTAATGTCAAGATGCTTTTGCTCCTTAAGCAAACCTTCAAGTTCTCGTATCGAAAGTCGAATTTGGTACTTGGTTTTTTCCGTCCCGAACGTAAGCGGTTTAGTTTTATCGACTGGCTTGGATGAGATGTGAAGGCGAACTGATGGGGAAGCGTTGTTGTGCTGCAAAATGACTCACGTCTGTTGGATAATTTTTAGCGTTTTTCAAAAAAAGTTTAATTTCCAACATTAGCTTTAAAAACCGCACAACTTTGAAAATACGCTTGAAAATCACATAACTTTGAAAGTTCGTATAAAAAATAGTGCAAATCTAAGGGAAAATTTGTTTGTTGACAGATGTCTCAAAAGTTCATAGAACTGATCTCGGAAAAAATTGTTAAAATATATCGACATTGGGATTTTGAGATTTCCGAAATCGATTTTTTTTTATTCTAAATGTTTTAGAAATCCAAAACAACGCCGAGATCTGGTATTATCTCGAAAACAAAAATTTGTCCCGGAGAGTTGACATAGAAATTGTTTCCGAGATAACACTAGATCTCGAAGTTTCATGAATTTTTAAAACATCTGGTAATAAACAAATTTATCCGTACGTTTCTAAGACGAAACGAGAAAACCGCATAACTTTGAAAATTCTCATTAGAATATGCGTATCTTTGAAAATTCGCGCAAAAAATCACACAAAAAGCCGCACAAAAACGACTCGAGTGTATTTACAGTTTTCCTTAGTTTAAAAAGCAAAACATCGTTTCCTTTCCGAAGCGTTTAGGTTACACAGTTGACGTCGATGGTTGGTCACGGCCGATCCATGATTTTTTTACTCTAAAAAAGGTCCGGTTCCGAAACCTTTGTATCATGCTGGGAAAGCAAACTTTCGCCTACCGTTTTTCACTTTTCCTGCTATCTATCATTCAGCTCATTAGAAACCTATTTTCTCACCTTCCGAAGATTTCCTACGACAAATAGACGATCAAAATCAACAAAACCTGTTCGACATTTGTTTTTGACTTTGTGTATCTCTCTCTTTGTTCAACAATCCTCTGCATTATTCACATGTCGAGACTAACAAAATATGGTCAATAAATATTAATCAACACTTCCAGCAATGCTCTTTACTTGGCACGAATTCCGACATATTCACTTCACTTGTTCTGTATATGGCACTAACTTGCAACTGACAATACAGGAACTGCTTTTTTTAGAACGTGATAATGCAGTGAAAAAAACAATAGTTCTAGCGGTGCAGCGGTTTCTTGAGAAAATGCGGCATTATTGACTTGCACCCCTGACATTTATTAATACTTGGAAAATTAACAAACCGGTGATTTTCGGTGTTTATTTTTATAGCACATAATCAAATCGTTTGATTGATTTTCTACAACATTTTTCGTACATTTAACACTTTTTGAGTTTTGAACGATTAGAAAAAAATGCATGTGATCTCGCACCATTCGTGTGAAACAAATATTTAACCATACTGAAAACGTGTACAAAGTCAAAGTTATCCATTTCTGGAATTGCTCATAAGTAGAGACCGAAATACGTATTTCTAGAAGTGTATTGTAGTTAGAAGCGTTATTTTGCAGTTACCAGCATAGTGATGACGTACAAGAGAAGTAGTAGAAATAGGAAATAATCCGGAGCTAAAGTTCAACGTTTCAATTTAAAAGTATAATTCAAATATCTGCTCTACTCACCCATAGTAAAACTTTTGCTCGAAGATTGTGCCGTTTTTTGTGAGTTTAAACTAGTGCCACTCTTTTTGTCGGATGTCATTTCGATATCGCTCAACATATCCGTTCCGGTGGACACCGAGGACATGCTGGATAACGACGACCAATCGCTCTTGTTTCGCGTGATCGATCGACGGGATCCTCTTGATTTTTTCTGTCCGATGATATTTTCGCTTTTTGCTTTTGATGGTAGGGAACAGACTGATTTTTTCTTAACTATTTTTTCCACCATATTCCTGGATTCATTCGTGCCATGATTGGGTTTTCGAAGCTGAATTTTAAGCATTTTGTACGTATTGGCGTCGAATTTCTTAGATCTGCGTAGCTTCCGCGCTAGAGTTTCCAGTTCATGATCTTTTTCAATGTTTTTCAAGAGTAGATTACAAACCGATCTGCAACAAATTTCAAATTGGATCATTATCAAATGCAAAAGCGTATCAAAATGAAAATTCACTTCAACTCGTTTAACTCGGTAGTAATTGCATTAACCGTATCTTGATGGGAGCGATCCTTTTCTCTTGTTTCAAGTAGCAATCTTGCAATCTGTTCTCTCAAGTCGTTCATTTTCCGATCGAAATCAACTCCTCTGTTGATCAAGGTCATGATCGAGTGAGAGTGTGAACTAGCTTGATCTTGAATTTTCCTATCACTCTCCTTGATGCGATCAATTTCGTATTTCAAGGTTTCGAAGTACCGTTTGGTGGTGAGTTTCATGAGGAATTTGATGGTTTTCGAATCGCTGCCATTGATGATACTGCGCTGCGAACGAATCGGTTGACCAAGGGAAGACTTGATTTTCACCGGAATCGCACTTCTCTTTTTAGAAGATTTGTGACTCCCTGTACCGGGAAACTCGGATTGTGGAGTCAGATCTTCGAGGGTTTCTGAATCATCTGTGTTTATTAGAACTGTTAATATGGGGTCGTTGGATAAAACATAAATCTTGCAACTTTTCAAATAAGGTGCTGTGAAACTACGAAATAATTTCGAAAATCCTACCTGAAAATTTCATATCCTCCCCTTGGAAAATGTTAACCAAATTGGTACAATCTTTATGTTCTCTCAGATCGTCCACCGCGCCCGCACTAACACATTTAGCTTTGGTTACCACTTCCGAAGGTGGTTCTTTGCCATTGACACCATTTTGCAACGGCCGATTCGGTGCTATGAACGTTTTGTTTCGGGTCACTTTGTTGGGTGATTTTGTGAAACGGCTTTTCGTCGGAACGGTACGATATGGTGACGGAATCTTGCGTGAAGGAGTTCGCCGTTCGATTAGCGGTACAGTTGGATCCGCCGGTGATTGTTGATTCACGGAGATCATAATTTGGTGAATATATTTTACTGCTTTATCGGCACCGGTAAAAACTGACAAGCAGCGAGCGATCGTAGGCTACTAGGATGTCATCAGAGTTGAAACGACGTAGTTCGACATGTGAATAAATATTATGCTTATCATTTTGTTTATGTGTAGCAAACCATTTTTCTTTCTTTTTGCGGTACGGAATCGATACAATTAGGATTTCAACTTGTTTCGTTTTCTGTATAAAAGGTACAACAAATAAATCTCTTCATATAGTAACATATCTTTTGCAAAATCATTTAAAAGCGGGTATCCATAGAATTTTCAGTATTTTCTAGGGTTGAGAGCCAATTCGTTTCATTCAAACGATAGCCACATGAAATGGTTACACACGAACTAACCTGTACTTTACTATAACTAATTTCTCTGAATTTCTGAATTCAACAAAGTTCCATAAATGCCTGCTAAATAAAATTACATATAGCTATCGTCAATCGTTGTACTACCGTATAATTTAAACAGAAACACACTATTCCTCCACAATCGAGCCTATAAAACAGCAAACAAATACTCAGTTTAGTATGATACAGAATACATTTTAAGGCGATGGTTTCCTGTTAGCGCTTTGGTACTGTTTGCCACTCTTCCGGGTTGCAGCCGAGTCTTGGGAGCCGGAACTGAAACCACCTAAAGTTGCCATGGTTCGGGGTTGTGTATGAGTTTGCAACCAAGTCGTAAGTAACCGAAATAGGAAAGAAATATTTTAAAATATCGAGCATAATAAATCAAAAGTAAATCAATCTTTTCAAGCAACTAAAGATGAATACAAATTAGTGGAATGACGATGAATAAAATTTAATGAATGGGTTATCACGTGGTAGCGTTCGTTACTATTTACAACTAGAAATATCTAGAGTCACCGTCATTATCGGGACGATTTGAAGGTTTATATCAAAACATTCTATGAAATACAAACTTTTCTAATGATCTAGTTAGGCGAAGTTCACGTCTTCATATAACTCGGCATTTGGCCGTTTGACACTCGATCGATCTACCTGGCTCCCTGTGTTCCGTTTCTTATTGTGCATATCGTCTCAAATTTAAAAATCTTCTGTATTCCAATAACATCCACTGCCAATTGTCCAATTTGACGGGGCATATTTTTCACAAGTTTTAGAACCACGTGCTAGATTTCCTGGTAAGAAATGACTTTTTCGTAACACTCTTCAAGACTCCGAATGATTCGAGAGGGTTCTAGTTGAAGCTTGAGTCATTCAATATCTGGTCGCAAAACAAACTGATTTATCTCGGAGTCAAATAAATGAAATAACAATGTTGAGTACTCAAAATAAAGGTCATTTATAGGCAAAATAGCGAAAAAATATTCCGATTTGGTTCTGATTACACACTAGGGATGTCCGATACCGAGTCGATACTTTGAAGTATCGATACTTTCTTTCGAGAATCGGGTATTTTTGGTATCGATATCACATCAGAGCGATATTGTTAGTATCGATACTTTAGGTCTCGATACTTACAGTATCGCAACAGATTGAAGTCAATTCCCATTACTACGGAATGTTTTTTTGTTCTTTCGATTATAGAGACTTTAACCTTAAGGTCATTTGCCACTTCGGGTCAGAAAAACTTTCTAACCCTATGTGCGGGGTTGAGAATCGAACCCAGGTGGGCTGAGTAAAAGGCATCGACTAACCCATCACGCTACACCCGTCACCGATGGAACATTTTTTGACGTAAATACGTCTTATACCATGTTCACATTAGCGCTGATATCACTTGATATACCGAGATGATATGCATATCATGTCGAAGTGTTCAGATATGATCGAAATGATATCGTTTGACAATCAAGTTGTCATATTGAATGTTCCCATTAGGAGTATGATAAATAATATTGCTTTTCTCTCCTAAAATTCAATCAATAATTGAAGTCTCGAATTTATCGGTCTCCGAACGCCAATATTCGGTGATAAAATCAAAATTATAATGATTGTTTATTGTCACTTTAAAAGTGACGTTCATAAATGAGTGCGTTCAATGCCATTATCCGCGTTGCTAGTTGCGATTTTTGACAACTCAACATGATATCGTACATGATATCCCGGATATCATGCCAAAACGGTGATACGAGTTGACATAAAATTGTATGGGATATCAAGTGATATTGCACATGATATCATCGGATATCAAGTATATCCGTATATCACTTGATATCAGCGCTAATGTGAACATACTATTACTTTATTATGGGGCGCCTTTTCAAAATTTACCCTCTGAACGAGTGGTTTTTATCGTGAATATTTTTTTGTTTTATTCGACGTATTATTATATTTTTTTTACACGTCATCGGAGATATGATCAGCAATTTGTGATAAAATTTTCAGTAATATAACCACAAATAACTCGAAATTCAAATTTCATATTTGGTAAGTGAAAAAGGTAAAAAAATTGATGCTTCTTTTATTCTAGCCTGCGTAGTTGTTTCATTCAGTTCAGATCGGAATCCAGGTCAAGAATCCAATTCTAGAGTTCAGTTCTGAAATTTGGTTTCAAAATCCAAAACTAGATTTTATTTTTCATTTTCATAATCCAGATCTAATATTCAGTTCCTTGTCCGGAATCAAGGGCCAGAATTGAAATCCAGGATTCTGAAACTTGGACCGAATTTAAAATTTTTTTTTCTAAGTCCGATTTATGGACCCGAAATCTGGAACGAAGTTCAGGATCTTCATTCTAGACCTAGACTCTGGAGCTAAAATTAGGAAAAAAAAATTTTGGACTTGAATATGAATTTTGAAATAGAATTCTGGATTTGAAATTGAGGTTCAGACCAGAATACATTTGCAAAACTCCTATCCAGAAGTCAGACTTATAATTCAAGTTCAGGATTCGGAAATTGCAGCTTGAAAATCTGGATCAAATTCAGATCTAAAACTCAGCTTTATTTCCAGATTTTTTTATAAAATGCTTTCCAGAAAAAAGTTTCATTAAGAGAATGGTGGTCTAGAATTAGGATCCAAAACTCACTTTTACAATTTTAGAAGTGTAACTGAGTTCAGAGACTAGTTAATTTAATTATTTTTTTAGTTAATAACTAGTTAATTTACAAATTAAGTTCTTATGGTTTGAGTCATATGCGGATTTTCCCACTGGAGCACTTTCATTATTTTTTGCTGTGCACTCCAAAATATTTACACGTGCATTGTTATACATTGAGATGGATGATATTCAAGTCAGATTGTAGATAAAGTCATACTTTATTAAACACCAAATTTTAAGTTTTCTTTATTATGTGCATATTCCGCGAATTCAGAGTCAAATATCTGCATTATATACGCATGTAGAGCTTGGGGGTGTTTTGGACATATCCACTTTGGAAAGAAACATTTTCATTAAGAATGAAAACTACATTTTATTGATACGAAATATAAAATTTCATAATACGGTTGTAAAGAAATTTCTTTGCGATTTTTTCAATTTGGTTCGTTCTGACGTTTAAAGTCATTATTAACGCAGTTTAACTTTTTAACAGTAACCAACGAAAACCAGACTGAGGATTATTGATGAACAAAATAATTAAAATTAAGTTAATAATATTCTCGCAAATTTCCATTTTTACTTTTTCATTCACTAGTGTTTTTCAGTTTAGTTTTTCGTTCGATGCTGATAAAAAACCAATGGTAGAATCCATTGTCAGACAATACCAATGAGAATTTGAGGACAAATTTCAACTGTCGATACACCCTGTTGCAATGTAAGGCTGTGAGATATTGTTGATGAAGGAGACCGTTTATCGAGTATTCAGCGTGACTGAGAACAAAATCTTGGAGTCAATACTAGGTAGTTAAGAGCTGAGGCCAGTAGGTCGCGTATAACCACGTGTCTCGCTCTGCGTATTACATTTCTCTCCATGCTCTCTCGCATATGTACAAAATGACTCCCGATTGGCCGGGTGACCAGAAAAGTTTCGATATTTTCGTTTACAAGTTTGCATAAAATATGTCTGCATCCAATAAAGCTACCGCTTGTTTGGCAGCCTTGCTGAGCCGATTTGATTTCTCTCTCATGTTTCGTTACCAGGAAACTGGAGCAGAAACAATGGCGCGGGCTTAGAAATCGACTTACCTTCACAAAAATAACATTCACTTCATTTTTATAGCGACAACATATATGTTTTTATGCTTTAATCGCATCTAAATTCAATTATCTATACATTGTCAGGATATATTTTTGATCCATGCTTTTGAAGGTGAGATATTCAATGAACAAGTCCAAAGACTACGTTCTCAGCTATGCAATTCTTCCTTAAGAAAAAGACTTCCCCAACCACTAAAGTCAATGAATCATTTTGAATTTTTTTCAGAATAATCTAAACCAATTTTCTAAGAGATTGTCAGTTGGATTTTTTATATTCGTTTCTGAGAAAATCAAATTTGATGCGTGAAAATAGGCCTCTTAATCACTCTAAAACACACTGGCCTCAGCCTTTAAGTGGAGAATGACGGAGATGCATGAATCACGAACTGTACCAAATAAAGGATGTACGAATTCAAATTGCATAGCAAAAAATATATTAGGAAATGTCAAATCCAAATGCAGGAACGCTACTCATAACGCTACTCCTTTTAACGCTACTCATAAGGTCTTGCACAACGTTTAGACTAACATTTTGTTGGGTGAAAATTAATTTTTTCGTAGAAATCCATTTCGGCCGTAGTTTCAGTGCCTTAGGGGGGTTGAAGTTCTTCGGTAAGAAGATGACCTTATTAGTCTTGTACTATTACAAAATATCTTTCAATTAAAGGCACGAGGCTAAATTCACCCAGAAAAGTATAGGACCATTTTGTGACTGTATTGTCAACATCTGTGTGTCAAAGCTTCCGTGGACCCTATTTTGCAGTTCATATCGATTCGGTATCTTTTAAGCTTTGTACGTGTGTAGTCTTTCTTGTTTATTCGCTTCTTGCACGAAAATTTTACTCAAATGCAGTTTTTTCGCCACATACCTGTTTGAACTCTACTTGAAAGCTTGAACTACCCGTTTGTGATCTTTTTCACTATACGGAAATCCATTTGGGCCATCTATTTGCTTCCGATCAACAGTTAAACGTTCGTAGTCCGATATAAACACGATATATCGTAGATTGTGCTATTGCCTACCGGCTTCCTGCTGATGACACGTTGAGAGAGATCCGCTACTACTGTCACCTGCACAATGTAAACATTACACATTGAACTAGCTTCACCCAAAAATGTAATTGAAAATACTCAATTTGAGTATTTAGAACCCTTTCTTTAGAACTATTATTCTAATTTCTTCATAGTAGGCTGTGAAGTAATTCTACAGAAATCGAATGACACGTATTGACGATCACTCTACTATAGTAAACTTTGCACTCTAACACACACACACACACAACCTTCGCTGGCGTACGTTTCTCTTTCAATCGAAGCTCAGTTTGACTACCACTAGTTGGTCTCTTGGAATAGCAAAATATCTCTTTCGATTGAATGATAGAGCGCTCTTCAAATGCGTTTTTTGGTCTGGCGGCATCATTGGGCCATTTTTCTTCGAAAATGAGACAGGAGCCGCCGCCACGATCAATGGCGAGCGCTACCGCGCCATGATTAGCGATTGTTTCTTCCCGTTACTTGAAGAGGAAGACTTGGACACCATTTGGTTCCAACAAGACGGCGCTCCGTGCCACACAGCCAACGCTACGATCGATCTTCTGCGCACAGTCTTCGAAGATCGAATTATCAGTCGAAATTCGGATGTCGTTGGGGCGCCTCGGAGCTGTGATTTGACACCGTTAGACTATTATCTTTTGGGGGGCTGTTAAAGATAAGTGTTGTGTGGACGAGCCAGACACAATTCAAGTCATGAAGGACAACATTCGTGCAGCCATAGCTGAAATAAAGCTGCATACAATCGAAAAGCCGAGGCAGCCATTTGAATGAAATTATATTCCACAATTAACCGGAAGGATTGTACTTTAATATGAAAAAATAAACTTTGAAATCGGATGAATCGTTTGTGTTTTATTGCATGTTTGAAAAAAAAGTTACATGGCCCTGTAAATCGATTCCTCTCTCAGTTTCCATTTTGAATACTTTGGAACGCATCTTAATACATTTCAAACAGTCGAAAATTATCGATATAAACTTGCTGGTGATAATCGCAATTTTCTCAACCAGGATCAGAAAAGACGTAAACAAACATGATGACCTAGAAACACTTCTAAAATACGACAGACAGTAGATTGATTATGTAGCACGAATGTCGGAAGATGCTCAATAAAGAACCAAAATAGGGTGGGGTGACAACTCCGCTCTCTGAATACGTACACTCGATGATGCGTGTGCGGTAGAAGTGCAGAGAACTGAGGCCCAAGATGGAGTGCTGACATAAAGAAGTGTGCAAATACTGTTTATTTTTGTTGGTCGCATTATTATTACCGTTTAATCATTCTCGAAGTAATGTTAATTGTGGCCGGTGTTGATCAGTCGACATCAGTTTTTGGGTTCTCTTTGTAATTTCTTGTTTTCAATTTGACAATGAACCTTTTTCCTACTCCATTCTGGATATCACAAAAAAAGCTCCTCCGCGCTCTTCTTTTGACGGCAAACTCTTCTCTCCTCATTGTAATGAATATTTTCCAACATGATGCTAGGTAGCACTTTGAGTAAGGCCTCGTGCTGTCTAAAATCACGTTTTTTATCAATATTGGTTTAATTTTATCGCGAAAGCGCTCATTACTTTTTTTCATCTCTAAATCGTCTCATTGTTTACAACACTACCATGTCCCAGTTAATTGTGCTTTGTTACCGTTGTTCCGACTGTACCGAATGAAACACGTAAGCGAACTGACATTGTGAACTCACAGTGTAACAACGATCAAACGGGTGTAGCGCAGAAAAATAAAACGGAAATTTCGGCAATCTCGAAATCTGCGGAAGCTCAGCCGGAATGTCGGAAAAGATGGTGAAACGTAAAAGAACTGTGTACAAAACAATGTAATGAAGATGATGATCAGCAAACGGAAATTCTATTATAGGTAATAGCCATGCACTCAAACAATAAACTCAAGCAGTTTGTTAGTGATCGAAGAAGACCGCTAGGGGGTGATAATGATTTTCTTTTGTACATATGAATACGGCATAACTTCTGTTGAATACGTTCCTTTGTATGTTTTTTATTGTTTTTGCCATTGTTAATAAGTTTTCTTGACCAATAACTAACACCCGAATCAGAACATTATTCAAAGTTGTTAACAAAGTGTACTAGTGGGCATATGGTTTTTTAGGATTGCCACCTGGATGGCTAGAGGCGAAGGAAGCGCACATTAATGATGGGTTAGCAATGAACGAACCGTAAGAATTACGGTAGGTTTTATCTTTGGGTAGCAGGTGTAATGTGCGAGCTCCACTAGTATGTGTTTGTGAATGTGCATTACTAAATGAACATCTCTAGCTAAGCGTATATAAATTCAACATAGAATGGGTAGATGGAACGGATGTTGTTCCCCGATAAAAATATCTAAAGCGATTCTAGATCACGCTGAGTATAATTCCACAAGTTCTACCACTCGTCAAACTCATCATCGGAGTAATGATTGCTACTACCTTGATATTTTTTATTCCTAGGGTCCTGGATTGGAGGGGAGGTGGTTCTCATGCCGGGTGGTGAAAACGCCTTCGGATATTTCCCACCGGCCCCTCCACTGCCACTGGTTCGCCCATCCCGTTCCCGGTCGCGCAGGTCATAATCCCGGTCGCGCTCCCGATCGGACCGATGATCGCGTTCGCGGTCATAATTCGACCGTCGGGAATGCGGCGGAGGCGACGGTGGTGGACTGAAATCAGTTTCTGTTTCATAGTTCGACATCACAGAGTAATCGTATCGGCTGTCCGGAGAATATCGACCACGATCTGGACTAAATCGATCCCGATTGTCTATTACGTTCGGACTGTACCGATTCGGAGGTGGAGACATAAGCCGCCCAAGAGGAGCGGGACGCATTTCACCCGGTCCCGGTGGAGGCATGAATGGTGGCATGAACGGGGGCCCGAATGGTGGCGGCATAAAAGGAGGTGGCGGCAGACCCATCATGGGGGCATTCGGGGACTCCACTCGTATGGGTGAGGGTGCGGCAAGGTTCAGGTCAGCCGGCGGAACCGGATTCGGGATTATACCATCTGAAATTATGAAACATGTTTTTGTTTTACTAACATAATCGATCCTGACGATCTGTGTTTGGTATTACCAGTCGTGTTTGTAACGGAAACATCTCCCAGGGCAGTTAACTTGCGCCTCAATGCACTGGATTCGTTGCGAGCTTCGTCGAGACGTCGTTCGGCCTGTCGAGCTGCGAGCCATGCATCATGGGAACGAGTCTCCAGTGCCGTGTACTGAGCTTTGTGGGCAGTGGTTTGTGCTTCGATTTCGGCACGTAGTTTCTCGTTTTGGGATCTAAAATGTTTGGAACGATTAAGAATTTTGAACAATCAACTACAATTCTACGAACGAACGCAATATACTGAGATTAAAATCGCTAGCCGGTTCATTAACTAAGGCTAATTAAAACACAAACGAATTTCAAAGTACCGTGCTTCGTACTGCTCTATGAGCGATTGAACTGAGCTGCATAAAAGATTCGTCACATGAAACACAATTCACAACATTTACTTCCTACCAGGGTAGGATCGAACAAGATGGCTCACGAGACTTCATAATCCAGTTCAAATTAGATTTAGTCATCGCGTGTTTCATCTTGAACGTCTATACCCAAAAAAATCGGTTCCCAAATACTTACTTTAACTGTTGTATCTCTTCCTGCATCGTACGAATCCTCTCCACGGTACTCGTCGTTTCGCCTTGCTGTTGCATCCACTTAGCTTCTTTGATGCTCAGTTCTCTGCGACAAAGAAAATTTTGCAATTATTTTTGATTGTTTTTTTCCAGTCAAACGAATGAACATACTTCTGCAATTGAGTCTCCTTGTCCTTGAAATAAGTTGAAAGTACCTCCAGTCTTGTTTCGGATTCCACTTTGTCTTTCTCCGCTTGACTGTAATCCTTTTTCAGCGCGGATATTTCTTCGTTTACGATTTTCACGTGATCCTCTAAAAGCTGTCTAGCTACCTGAAAGATGACAACCGAATGCAATTAACCTTCGGTTCTGTACGAACACAACAGTTACTGCTTACTATTTCTCCCTGCAATCGGTCCTGTAGGTTAAAATTTTCCTTCTGCAGCACTGCGATCTCTGCCTTCAAATCCACGTGCTCTATTAGTCCGTCTAGACCGGCGCCCCGCTTTACGTCTTTTAAACAGTCCTGCATTGCCGCGAGTTTCGCTTCGGAAGCATTCAATGCTTTCTTACTTTCTTCCCACTTGGATTGGAATGATTTGACTTCCTTGGTAAGCTTATTAATTTCCGCACTGCTTTCCTTCTGTAATGTTTCTACCTGCGACTGTAGGCCACTCTTCAAGCTGTTAAGTTCGATTTCCAAGTTGTTCTTTTCAAGCTTCAAATCGTTTAAGGGCTGCTGCAATTCTTCCAGCTCCAGGTTGAACTTGTCCGTTTGACGGGCTAGCGCAATCTGTAGCTCACTGTTTTCCCGACTTTTGTCCGCTAATGTGGTATTCATCGACATAATTGTTTGCTGTTGTTCGTTCAATTGTTTCTGCAGCTCGTCTACAGTGAGCGCAATCGAATCGCTTCCACTTTGGTTCAGCAATTCCGCTACCATTTTATTCAATTCCAAACCCGCTTCCGCTGCATTCTCGAGTTCCTTCTCCAGTGAAGCTATCTGTTCCTGCAGTTCCAGTTTTGTTTGCTCGGCTTCTTCCAGCTCTTCACGAAGCGCAATAACCATGTCATTTGATCCGAAAGAATTATTTTCAATACTGGTCAGTTTGTGTCTAGTTTCCAGCAGATCACTTTTAAGCATTGCATTCTCCTTATGCGAAGCCATCAAATCTCTCTCAATCATGTTTAACTGTGAATGAATGGTAGATCATTGATACATCATAATAAAGCACATTTTGTTATCGAACATACCTTGTAAATCAACGGTTTCTCTTTTCGGTTTTTGTTGATTAAGTAATGTCCCAACGAAAACACAATAAGCGTGAAAGAGGTGATCCCCAGCAGTATAATCAAATCGCTCAGCTTGAACAGTTCCAGAATAATCATTTGAGCATAGTCCAGTTCATCTTGTTCCGACTCGTCGGAAATCGTTGACGAGACAGTATGCTTTTCCGGCGGTGGCGATTCCTGCTGTGAGGCTACCGGATCGACAGGCGGTTGTTTATTACCAGCCATGGGATGATGGAATCCGTTTGCGTGCTGAATTGATGGTTGCTGTGCGGGATTTGGTTGTGGGCAGGACTGTTGGTCACAGTAGCCGTCTTCGGGAACACCTAAGAATGGAAAGGAAATTACAATGTTTTAAATTATAGTTGCTATCTATTCGGTAATTTTACAACACAGATGATAGAATGTAACGTGGGAAATATGTAAATGGTTCAAACAAAAGTTGATACTTTTTTCTAGTGGAATAAACGTTTTAATTTGCGTTTGACGAGTTCTTTTATGCGACGAAAAAAAACAAGAAAAATTAAACGTCAATGAAACAAATCATCATCACAATAATTTCAAATTAAAGCTCCTACCTGTGTGGCGCTCGTTCAAGTTTGCCGATTGTTTTTCTAGCTCTGAATGTGTATGTTCATTTACAAGGCCTCCTAGGAAAGGACCATCGTTGGTATGGTCATGCACATCCGTCTGTTCATTGCTAGTTCTCTCGTGTTGATGATGGCCATGGTCGTGACCGTGCAAATGATGATGATGATGATGATTATGACCATTTCCATGATGATGATGGTGGTGATGATGCGAACTAGCCAATAAATTACCTAGCCCGCCGCGCAACAGCTGATGAGGTTGTTTCGGTAAATCAGACTCCTGCGGGGTCAGATTGTGTTCTAAGCTTTCCTGATTACTACTGACAGTCACCGGTATCTCGGGTAATAATTCAGGTTCCTCCGTTACAGGGATCTCTTGGCGAGCGTCATCTAGTACTATCGTAGTTGTACTTATTTCTGGAACGATATCAGCTTCGGTAGATTGACCATTGGTACTCTCCTTTACGTTTTGATCATTCACAACTGATTCCGTTGAGCTAAAACTAGGTTGTTCTACTGCCAGGAGTTCCTCCGTTACAACTAAATTGTTAAGTTCTGTTGTTGTTTCGAAAACTACATTACCTGGAAGATTTGATTTTTGTTCTGTTTCAACATTTGATTCGACCGTACCACTTTGAGTTGTGAATTCTATTTCTCCAGTAATATTGTCTTTAACAAGTGGTATTTCGGTTGTTTGTTTCTCCGTTAACGTGGTTTCAGTTTGGTTTTCTTCAAACAATTGAGTGTCCAAAGAAAATACCGTGCCCTCAAGAATCTTGGACTGAGAACCATCTGATGTTGTTTCGTTTTCGGTGGCTGAGTTTTGTACCACTTGTTCAGTTTTTTCAGCTGATTGCTTCTCTATTTGTTCTGATGAATTTGTCTCCGTATTCATCGAGATAGTTTCATTTTCAGAATCAATGTTCTGCGTGACTTTGTCGGCCGTTTCAGGCGTTTCCTTATCTGTGGTACCATCCGAAACTTTATCAGATTCATTTTCATCAGCACCTTCATCGTCTTCTTCATCTTCTTCCGACTCCTCATTAGTTTCGTCGTCTTCGCCGATGTCTTCCTCTGTTTCACTCACTTGTGGTTCATTATTTTCTACACTAGGCGAAGCTTCCGGTTCCGATGGAAGACTACTTGTTGGCTCACTGACCTTGGCAGAAGGAACTATTTCTAGATTCACACTAGCCTGTGGTTCATCAACTGTGGGATCAGAATTGTGAATCGTTGTTCCCTCTATCACATTTGGTTGGACAGTTGGCGATGGATTGATTTGAGTTGGCTCATCCTCCGGTATCGAAATCAAATCATCTGTTTTTACTAGAATCTTGATCTCTTTCAGGAAATTACGACTAGCCAGTCCTACCTTACCGTCTGCCTTTCTGACGAGTAGCTCTTTATCTTTCCCAACATTTCTACCCAGAATTTCGAGCTTGTCATTCTTGGTAAAAGTTACCTTCTGACCAATACCTCCAAAATAATTCAGGGTAGCGTACGCTGTTGCAATCGGAGCTGAAACGAATTGCATATGTAATAATTACACGTAAGACCCAGCTATGATCTGCATAAAAAAATATGAAAGTTGCCCTAGAAATATAGACTTTTGAGAGCAGTCTGATACCGTACGTACGCTTTTCATAGTGTACTGTTTTGCTAGTCAAATGCAAATTCCGAGAGGTTGAACTAACCAAATTATACCATTGTCGGTACTTACTCTTACATTCCCGATCGCCACATTCTTTCGCACTATTACCGGCTATAGATAATACTAAAACTAGACAGTAAATATGTACAAAACCAGTAAAATTGAACTTTTTCATGATTTTTCTCACAATCCGTGAAGCCACATCACTCCTACTACACACACTATTCAAATATGACAACCGATCGTCTTTAAATGTCAATTCACAGTCGAAGCGTTACGAGGGGAAAGTCAATGCTTGTTAGCACATATCCCCGCTTGTGAGAATTTCTAATCGCTGGCTGAAAACCGGTTGGATTTCGGCAGCTGACAAGATTGGCATATTGTGCGCAAAACTGAAATGTAGAGGCGCTGCTTGTTTAGAGATGATACTTTCAGCAAGAGCTGTCAAATAGATAGGAAAGTTTCTAATTACTCCACCTTTTCAACGATTTCTTATGACAACGGGCAAATTCATTTGAAAAGTCATAGTAGAAGTTGAAGAAAAAGTTTTTACTCTGAGGTGGTAAAGTTGATCTTAGTTTATTGTGCGAAATCTGCTGTTTATTCAGAATAGAGCATTAAAATTGGTTTGATATTATTTTTCAAATGCCTGGAAATAAAAAATAAAGTATCTAAAATAAATGGTACTTGATCGCTACACATTCTAGTACTCGAGAAATTAACATTACACTTGTTTTTGTTTAAAAAAATGTTGATCCGAAAAAACTTAACCTTACCCAATTTCACACATTTCGGAAAATTTTCCATGTTTAATCGTAGTTTACACTAAAAAAAACGTAGTAGTAATCACTTTGAAGTCGATTTTCTTCTACTCTGAGTGTACTTTTATTGCTGATATCTATTTGTACTATTGAGTAAACGATAAGAATGTTGCAAATCACTACTGCCGATATGAAAATTTCCGAAAGAATCCTCCTTTTATTGGTTCCATTTTTCATAGGCAGGTGTCACTACCGGTAAATCAGCTTTGCGACAATGCTAATAGTACAAACAGAATTCTTGCTGATCGATTATGTCCTAAAAATTCACCATTCTTTCATTTCATCAGTTTGACTAAATTATATTCTTGTCACGTATATTTTACGAACCGAGCATCTACAAACATATGAAAGAAAAAAATCTTGAGACCATTTGACTTATTCTAATTTATCATGGTATATACTTCGAACTCCTTAGTTCCAATCCAAATTTGTGTTTTTTTTGTAATAATTGGCTAAATACAAACTGAAATGAGTAATGAAAGTGGGGGTACTTTCATTTTTTGCCAATTGTTTGCACAATTCAAATTATTTCCGCACTGTACGGAGACACTAAATGTGGCCTGTAGCATAAATCATGTAAACCTAGATTTCCCACTGTACGAAAACACTGACAGCGCTTCTAGTACTATTTTTCCAATAGTTATTGCTGTTATGTGAAATGCGAAGGCATTCGCATCGGCTTAGATGCCAGATTGCTGGTTAACGACTGCCGGCGGGCAAAATATATCTGGCAGCCATTCAGGTGTCCGACTACACTACACTACACCTCAAATGAAGGCGCTTTTGGTGTCACTGACATTTCTATTACAATGCTATTATCGCAGATGCAGACTAATTTTTTTTCAAACCTGTGTAAATATACATAGAAAATAAGGGTGCATCAATGTTGCTTACTCAACCGTACGCTTTAATCTTCCAGAACGTGGTTTCTTCTATAATATAAGACAAGATGATGCAAATGGCTTCTTATTTTTGTTTCTTAGCTTTTCATGGGCCTTGCTAAAATATTGCTGACAACTATCGGGCCTATGGGGGTGTTGGCAGTTCAACCAAATACAAATTATTTTTATTTGGTTCAACCATAGATAACAGATATACACGCTCGAACAAAATTTTTCAAAATCCTTTGTAATTTCTAATTCGCTATACGTCGGAAACACTACTGCACCTACTCGAATGTTAGCCGCGAACTTTCAAAACGTTCCACTGCGTTTCGAAACGATAACAAAATCCTCATGCCTGTTATGGAAATATTCCAACTACAACAATTTTAACACTTATCACACGATTTCCCAAAGTGTTAAAGACAACTTTATTTCCATGTTGCATAAATCACACGAAAATTCGATCGGAATAAAACAAAAATAAACTTTTTAATTTACCCAACAGCAAAACAAAAATCTAGCGTGAAGGGAATGTTGCACCCAAAATTGTGGCTCAGTGAAAGCGCCACCCAAATCGTGGTGGCACCTCGTGTCGATCGTGGTGAGGTGACATCTGCAAGTATTCACCACGCTGATTGAGCAAATTTTACACACAGTTCATCTGTGAGCCTGTATATCTGTTATCAGTGGTTCAACCAATTTCTTTTATTTATTCATCTATCGAATATTTCGTCATATTTTAACTGGTACCAAATCATTCAGAATTTCGAAGATTTTACGAGTTTCTGACAAACCTTGCTAGGGTCCTACGATGAATGTGAAAACGATTATTTTGATATTCACTTTCATTTGTTCACTTAAAAAAAATACACTGCAAACACGATGAAAATAATCCTGTGTCGAAGAAAATAGTACAACACCGAAGACGTGAAAGTGGCTTCCGAGGCCGGACTCCAAAATCGCAAGTCAACTTGTCTCATCTTATATTCTCACTTGTGAGAAATTCTGGCAGCTGGCAGAAGCCCGACAACAGCTGCCAAATTTTGCAGGGGAAATCGCGTCATTCTCTCGCCACGTGTCGTCTTGCAAGATCGCTGATTCCTTCTTTCTTCTGTTCGACTTCATTTCATATTCGTCAATTCTGCATAAAAAATGACTATGAGTCTTGAGACCTAGTAAAAGAAATAAAAATATTGGTATATTGAGAGAATAAGCTTTGCATATCATGTTTGGTAGTGCAAAAGCTATGTTTTTAGCTTTCATTTAAACTTCTAATGGAAAAAATAAAACCAAATGCGCTAAAAATGAAGAACAGATTTAAAACGGTTCTACCAGTCTTGTATGACAAAAAATCGGTCGAAACAGAACCGTTAATAACCGATTGGCGAAATTTCCCTCTTACAAAAAAACGTTCAGCGGTGGTCCTTCATTGGTCCAATGAAAGTCCAATCAATCGTTCAACGGGAGGCCAACACGGGACCTTCGTTTGCCGATTTTGAAACAGACCGTTGAACCGAATGACATTTTTTTCGTTCAACAAACCCGGCAGACAGAGGTCCATTGTTGAGCCATTTTTAACATGAGGAGATGGAGCCCCGTTGTACTAGTTGTACTGCAGAATTTCTGAAGTTTTTTCCACTTATTTGTTTAAACTAATAATACATACCTGCACAATACTTCTACTTCACGTAGAATAACAACACATTCTCTTTCTATGTAAAGGTAACACTTAATTTTCATACTATTTTGCAAGATAAAAACAACAACAAACCGTTCCAGAAAATTGAACGAATATTTTGTGCAATATGTCGTTCAACAAGCGCTCAAAGACCAACAAAATTGAACGGCCTGCTGAGAGGGTCTCTGAAGGAAACGGTTGTTGCATTGTTGCCAAACCCCGCATACGCATGGCTGCCAGACGGCTGACTAAACGCTGCCAGCTGGAAAAATATGGCTGGCAGACATTCTGGTGACCGGCTGCCTCACCGCTGCCAGGAATACAACTCAAACGATACAACCGTATCCACCAGGATTTTTCCACATTGAAATCTTTGACATTTTCAGCGAAGGTGAGAAGATGAATACGCTCGGCTAACTTGGATACAGGGGACTTTGTTTTGTCAAATTGGATTTGACAACCGTAACTGAATCAATTTTGGTAGCCTTCTGGTGGCCATGGCTGCCCAGGTAGCCAAAACGCTATGCGGGACTCTTTCCGGAATTCTGCCAGCATTACGGCAAAACCTTATGGCAGACGCTGCCAGGTGTCTGCGAGGAAACGATTGAAACATATCTCACATGATTCCTATAGCATTTTATTCTCATGTCGTTTGAATCACATGTGAAAAGATAAAAAAATCAGAATCAAATCAGAGAAAAACTTGCGATACTATACACTAGAGATGGGCAAAACAGTTCATTTCAAAGAACCGTTCAGTGATGCAGAGCTCTGTTCAAAGAACTAGTTCTCCAGAGCCGTTCGTTCGTTCTATTCATAGTTGGTTTGTTTGTTCAAAGACTAAACGAGAACTTACTTTTGTAAGCTTAAGCGAGCAAAAAAAGTTCCCTCGAATTAGAACTGAGGTTTCGTGATGAAACTTTCTTATTAGTATCGTTCTTGAAAAAAGCGGACTCAAAAAACAAAAAAAAAGATCCCACGACTTTTAACTGAAGAACTACCGTTTTCGAAAAACGAACCATAGCTCGTTCATTCTTTCAAAAGAACTAGTTTTTTTAACCGTTCGCGAACGAATTGCCCATCTCTACTATACACTAGGAAACTTTGCAGAACTCGGCACATGTGTATGTACCACCACCTAGTGCTGCCTTGCATCACAATTTTTGCTCTGATTATTTTAAACATCCGTCGTTATGCTGGATGGTTTCCAAACCATACCCATGCTTACTATTTTGTCTTATGCCACGGGTACACATAACTTTTTCCAATGTCAAGTTAATGAAAAATGTCAAAATTGAGCGCGCGAAATTAGCAGCACTGCGTTAAATGTGATGTCGTGCGATGGCGTGGCTAAACTAAAGACTGATTTCTCTCTAATCCAGAGATGTCATATTTTTTCATAGGAAATCTGTATTACTCTGTATAAAAAATCTGTATTATCTGTATTCTCTAATAAAATTAAATATCCACAATAAAATGATGTTCAAAGATGTTAGTCCAACACATTATGGCTGTACAATTGTAGATTCAATGCGCAATAATTCTTTCCATATGTCTGCTGGAACAGAAAGATCAAATTCCACGAAAGGAATGTAATGCCAAGACTTTGCTTCTTGTTACTGCATTCAAATACTAATAGTTTGCTCAAAGGAAAAAACTTTTTTTTGCTTCTTATGAAATCCGTGTTAAATTTAGAAAATCTGTACCAAATCTGTATTCTGTATGCGTATGTAAAAATCTGTATAATACAGATAAATCTGTATAAATGGAATCTCTGCTCTAAACTGACAAGGTCTGCTTGAACCAGAGATGACAGGTAAAAATTTCAAATATCTTCAGACAGGGTTGCAATGTTAAAATATAGATTGTGAAACACTATAAATGATTTCACAATATAAATTAGTAAACAAACAATTTGACATTCACTGAAAGCTCTACACAATTACTGCTAATGACAACTGAATTATGAAAGCTTTACTGTGAAAGCTTTAATGTGACATTCGCCTTTGTGTAGACTTACACGCTGCGTGTAAACACATTAATATATGGTATATATTAATGTCAAGTAGGACGGTGTACATTGTATCATCAGTAGGGCAGTGTTAATATAACGCATGAAATAATTAATATATCGATAATGTACTATGTTAGTATTTAGAGACTTGACGAATTGAATTCGAATAAAATCATCTTCAAACCTGTTACCAAAAGCGTTTTCGATATTCATTTGGTAATTTTCAACAGGTTATGGGCCCAGAGCTTTACTGGAGCAGCATCGTGTAGATTGTTAGATAAACAATCTTTCTGGATAAGCACTTCGGTCAGAAGTAGCCAGCAGTGACGTTTCGGACAGAAACGGGAATTAGCAAGCAGTGACGTTTCGGACAGAAACGGGAATTGGCCAGCAGTGACGTTTCGGACAGAAACGGGAATTGGCCAGCAGTGACGTTTCGGACAGAAACGGGAATTGGCCAGCAGTGACGTTTCGGACAGAAACGAGGTTCGTCAACAGTAACGTTTCGGACAGAAACGGGAATTGGCCAGCAGTGACGTTTCGGACAGAAACGGGGTTCGACCAACAGTAACGTTTCGGACAGAAACGGGAATTGGCCAGCAGTGAAGTTTCGGACAGAAACGGGTACCGGCGAGAAGCAATAGTTTCGGATAGAAACAAAGATCTGGTTAAGATCAAGTCAGTTTGGACGTTCGAGAGATGGCGAATCTGCACCAAGAAGGTGGATCTAACTCAGCGAGAAGCAGTGGTGGCTACGAGAGGGGAACTCTCGAGCGCACCGTTCCGATGATGCTTCATGGAAGCGGCAGTCGTGAATGGATTTTCGACGGTTCGGAAGCAGCGTTTGCTGCTTGGAAATGGCGAGTGGAGCACCGTTTAGCTAAAATGGGCCTACAGCATACGCTAATAAGAACACCGGAAGAAGAAGACTTCTACAAACCAGTAGAAGGGGCATCGGAGGAACAAGAAAACTCTAGAAAGACTAATTTGAAGAAACGATTGAACGAGGACATCGACGCTCTAGATGAAATTGTTATGTTAGTTAACAATGAAGTCTTAAACAAATTGGTGGGCCTAGAGTATGCAAAACAGGCCATAGATATGTTGGTGAAAACATACCAGAAAGCGGGTACGGCTGCGATGGTGGCGATGAGAGAGCGGCTCTTCACCATAAAACATCGGAATCTGGGTTCGTTAAGGAAAATCTTCGATGAGTACGACGAAATCACTCGAGAGCTGGACAGAATGACATCAAGTGTAGGGCATGCTGAAAAGATGCATGCTCTACTAATCGCCATTCCTGAAAAGTTCAAACATGTAAAAGGTGCCTTACTGGTGCTTTCGAACGACGAGCTGTGTGCAAAGTCCATAACAGACGTAAAACGAATGTTTTTGAATGCCGAAGCCGGGGAAGAGAAGCAAACAGAAGATAAAAACATTGCGCTTGCGTCTAGATACGAATCAAAACGGCAGACAACACGGTGCTTTGGATGCAACGAAATAGGGCATTTCAAGAACAAGTGCCCACTGATGAAAAAGTTTGTGTCCAAAGAAAAGGAAGAGTACCTAAAACGGAAGAAAAGCTTCGCAATGATCACAAGAGTAGACCACAAAAAGGTGCGATTTGCAGTAGATTCGGGAGCGAGCGATCACATGGTAAATGACTTCAGGCTGCTAGAAGACGTCGAAGAACTAGCAAAACCAGTCGACATCTCTACAGCCAAATCAGGAGAGAAACTTCGGGCTACGAAGATTGGCAAAATGAAATTAAAAAGCGTTGTTGGTAAAAATACAATAAAAGATTTAACACTGTACAACGTTCTTTTTACTCCTGGACTTGAAGAAAATCTCCTTTCGGTTAGAAGGGTAAGCAAGCATGGAATAAATGTTATATTTATCGATGAAAAGGTTATTTTCAAGACTGAGGGCGAGGTTATCGCTTTGGGAAGTTTCGTTGACGGCTTATTCCACCTCGATTTGTTTCGATATGACAACTCTGAGAAAAATGCTACAAATTCTGCATTTTTAGGAAAACAAGTAAGTTTCGAAACTTGGCATAGAAGGCTCGGGCATTTGAGCAATGCAAGTTTAGAAAAACTAATAACAAAGAGAATGGTTGAGGGAATCAATCTTACTCCGGAAGATATAAATACAGTCCATGTGTGCAATGGTTGTGCAGCAGGTAAACAAGCTACGGTTAAATTTAAACAAATGGAGCAGCCAAGATCACGGCGTCCATTAGAAATCATACATTCGGATGTTTGTGGCAGCTTGGAACAAGATACATATGATGGCTATCGTTATTTTGTTACGTTCATTGACGATTTCACTCACTTTCTTGTTGTGTATCTTATGAAACACAAATCTGAGGTCTATGAAAGATTTAAGGAGTATTAGGCAATGGCCACATCTTATTTTGGAACTCGTATTTCTATGCTTAGATGTGATAATGGCGGAGAGTATAAAAGCAGCGAATTCCAGGATCATTGCAGGAAAAATGGAATTCGAATGATCTTTACAGTTCCGTATACTCCACAACAAAACGGAGTAAGCGAACGTATGAACAGAACCTTGATGGAAAAAGTGAGGGCAATGCTATATGACAGTGGCTTAAATAAAGATATGTGGGGTGAAGCACTACATGCAGCTACATTTATAATAAACAGGTCTCCTACAAACGGAATTGAGGAAGACAGTACTCCGTACGAAAAATGGTTCAAGAAACGACCGAACCTGAATCATTTGAGAGTCTTCGGATGCAAGGCGTTCAAACATATCCCTAAACAAAACCGCCAGAAGCTAGATCCTAAAACAAAACCAATGATATTTGTGGGTTACGCAAATAATGGTTATAGGCTATGGAACGAACATACACGTTCAATAGAAATCGGAAGAAGTATAATATTCGATGAAACAATAGCAAATAACCAGTTAGATGCAGCAAGTATTGTAAACATTAAAGAATTTCCTGGGGAAGATTTGACAGTATGTCAGCAAATTACTCAGAATAGGCAAGATGAAGAAGAGGGCGCTATTAGTCACAATGAACATCTAAATGGTGCAGAAACATCAGATGATTGTACGCTCATCGAGGAAGATCAAGAATCACTTGGAGAAAGTGATTATGAAAGCACTAACGAAGTTCTAGCTGAAGAACGAGACTACGGCAATGAAGGGTATTCATTGCGTCGAAGTCAAAGAGAGAGGAAATTACCTTCGTGGTATTCAGACTACTCAGCAAAAGCGGCTGTACTGTGTGATGAAGAGATTCCACAAAACATCAAGAATCTTAAGAAAACTGCCGATTGGCACGAATGGAAGCATGCTATTCAGGAGGAATTCGATGCATTGCATCAAAATAACACTTGGACAGTGGTTAACTGTGTACCCAAGGGAATGAAACCGATACACTCAAAATGGGTTTTTTCTATTAAAGATGATGGCAGATATAAAGCAAGATTGGTAGCAAAAGGATGCTCACAACGTCCTGGATTTGATTATTGTGAAACATTTGCACCAGTAGCCAAACTAGAAAGTGTTAGAATTGCTATATCACTTGCTAATGAGCATAAGTTAATAATGCATCAAATGGATGTTAAAACAGCATTTTTACATGGAAGTTTAGAAACAGAAATATATATGAAACTCCCACCTAACGCGGATGATCAAAGCCAAATTGTAAGATTGAACAAATGTTTGTATGGTTTAAAACAAGCAAGTAGATCGTGGAACAAACACTTTGATGATGCAATGAAAGCACTTGGCTTTGAACCACTAAAAAATGATAACTGTGTATATAAGTCAAAAGAAAAGGGAATAATACTGATCCTTTATGTAGACGACATATTACTAATTGGCAAAACCCTAGAAGAGATTTCTTGGATTAAAGAAAAACTCAGCAAGTTATTCCAAATGAAAGATATGTTAGAAGTAAATCGTTTCCTTGGTATGGAAATAAATCGTGATTTTGAGAACCAAACAATTGAAATTTCGCAAACTACATATATAGAAAAGCTACTTAAACGATTTGGAATGAGTGATTGTAAACCAGTGGGGACACCATTGGATACTAATACTAAATGGTCTAAATCTGAAGCTAAAACTACAGAAGAACCATTTAGGGAACTGCTAGGATGTCTACAATACCTTTCGTTGACATCCAGGCCCGATATCTGCGTTGCGGTAAACATATTAAGTAAATATTCGAATTATGCTACTGACTGGCACTGGTCAGGGTTAAAGCGAATATTGCGATATTTACGAGGAACGAGCAATACAAAAATCATTTACTCGACCAAAAATAATTATCCTGACTTCATAGGATTTGTGGATGCAGACTATGCAAATGATCCTGATGAGAGGAAATCTGTTTCAGGATACGCCTTTCTATTATATGGTAATTCAGTTTCGTGGTCAACGAAGCGACAACCAACGGTCAGCTTATCTACAACTGAAGCCGAACTGATAGCACTTTGTTCAGCTACGAAAGAAGGTGTGTGGTTAACTCAACTTCTCTACGAATTGGATGTAGTCGTAAAACCATTCGTTATAATGGAAGACAGTATTCCATGTATGAACATCGCGCAGGAGCCTAGGTCACATCAAAGAATGAAACACTTGGACATCAAATATCTCTTCGTTCGTGAACTCATCAAGAAGGGAAAACTGAAACTGCAGTTCATCGCGAGTGTCGACCAACCGGCAGATGCTTTCACTAAGGGGTTACCTAAAATTACACATAGAAGGTTATTCAGTGTATTGAATGTTCAAATTGCGGGGAAGTGTTAAAATATAGATTGTGAAACACTATAAATGATTTCACAATATAAATTAGTAAACAAACAATTTGACATTCACTGAAAGCTCTACACAATTACTGCTAATGACAACTGAATTATGAAAGCTTTACTGTGAAAGCCTTAATGTGACATTCGCCTTTGTGTAGACTTACACGCTGCGTGTAAACACATTAATATATGGTATATATTAATGTCAAGTAGGACGGTGTACATTGTATCATCAGTAGGGCAGTGTTAATATAACGCATGAAATAATTAATATATCGATAATGTACTATGTTAGTATTTAGAGACTTGACGAATTGAATTCGAATAAAATCATCTTCAAACCTGTTACCAAAAGCGTTTTCGATATTCATTTGGTAATTTTCAACATGCAAGAGTAAGTAAATATACGAAATCTGCAAATTTACAGACAAATTTGCAGATTTGGCATCTCTGGCTTGTCTGAAAAGTGAAAGCTGAATTCATGACCACTTCTACTGTTTTAACACAGGCCGCCAAATAAATTCCTTCTAAATTTGAAGACTACTCGAAAAAATGCAACACTTTTCATTGGATGGGTGAAAATTGATTTTTTTTGAAAAACTAGTTCAGAGTGTAAAGCGGTCCTTACACGAGACAATATTATTGTCAATACAAGGGGTATTGACAATACTTTTGATCGTGTAATGGGAACTTTATTGGAATTGTCACGTGTCAATACCCCTTGTATTGACAATAATATTCTCTCGGGTAAGGGTCGCTAATAATATTGTCTCGTGTAAAGCGGCCCTTACACGAGACAATATTATTGTCAATACAAGGAGTATTGACAATACTTTTGATCGTGTAATGGAAACTTCATTGGATTGACGAAAATATTGTCAAAAAAACAAAACTGCTCATCAATAAGACAATACTTTCTCTCCAGAGTAGAAACTGTTAAATATGTGCAATGAACTCTACTCTCAATATTTTAATATTCAGTTACTATATTTAAAGCGCCAAATGTTGAATGTTTTGAAAAACTCGGACTCAAGTTATCAAGCCAATTGGATTGATGGTATTTACAATACTTTGGATTGACAATAATATTGTCACATGTAAGGGCCGCTTAAGGTGGCAATCTGATCTGAAGTGATTAGCGGTCCTTACACGTGACAATATTATTGTCAATCCAAAGTATTGTCAATACCATCAATCCAATTGGCATGATAACTTGAGTCCGAGTTTTTCTAAACATTCAGCGTTTGGCGCTTTAAATATTGCAACTGAATATTAAAATATTGATAGTAGAGGTCATTGCACATATTTAACATTTTCTCTCTGGAGAGAAAGTATTGTCGGATTGATGAGCAGTTTTGATTTTTTGACAATATTTTCGTCAATCCAATGAAGTTTCCATTACACGATCTAAAGTATTGTCAATACCCCTTGTATTGACAATAATATTGTCTCGGGTAAGGGTCGCTAATAATATTGTCTCGTGTAAAGCGGCCCTTACACGAGACAATATTATTGTCAATACAAGGAGTATTGACAATACTTTTGATCGTGTAATGGAAACTTCATTGGATTCACGAAAATATTGTCAAAAAAACAAAACTGCTCAACAATCCGACAATACTTTCTATCCAGAGAAGAAACTGTCAAATATGTGCAATGAACTCTTCTCTCAATGTTTCAATGTTCAGTTGCAATATTTGAAGCTTCAAACGCTTGATTTGTTCGAAAAATGCGGACTCAAGTTACCAAGTCAATTGGATTGACGGTATTGACAATACTTTGGATTGACAATAATATTGTCACGTGTAAGGGTCGCTAACTATCGAGATGGCTTCCAAGCTAGAAGTGCTTTAACAAAAAATGAGCGTGGTTGTTGAAAATCGAAAATTCGACCTTGCCCAGTGTGGTAAAATCGCTCAAGGATGAATCTGCGAAGAGTTAGCAGCGGAACGAATACAAAAAAATTCATCCCTATGAAAGCAAGGAAGATGGAGGATTAATTCAAGTTTAATTCAAGCCTTTCGAATAATATGAATAAGATGGGCAAATTCCGCACCAGAAAGTGGTGCAGTCAAAATTCCACTTTAATGACAAGACGTACATTAAAGTGGACACCAAGCAGATCCCACCTGTATGTCCCGGAGAAACTTTGGAAAAAGAAGGGCTAATAAGTTTCCAAGAAGTACTCGGTAAGACAGATGATCAGTGGATGCGTAAATTCAGCAAGCCATACATACTTCCTCCGGCCCCACGAAGTTGACATTCTGTTTTGGCAAGATTTGGCGTCGCTCGAAACTGTCGATGGAATTGAAAGGGTCAACGACAGGTTTTTGTAACGAATTAGGTCAATCCGCAAAACTCGCCAGAATTTCGGTCCAAATAGGCAAGTTCTAGGCGGTTGAAAGAGAAAGCTTCGGAAAACAACAAAGGTCTTCAAAAAATAAAATGATTCGAACAAGCAGTCGATATAAGTGGGTAAGAAAGATGGCGTAAATGTTGCACAGAATTTGATGGGTCGTGTTAAGTCCAAGGTGAACGGAATTTACACTAGGGAAGGAGGTTGAATGAAGCAAGTTTGCAAAAAAAAAAAAAGATTTTGGTGATCGTTATTGCATGTTTTTCGAGTACAGTCCTTACTTGAAGACCCACTACTTATTTCTAGTCAATCAATCGAACAGATAAGATTAAAATAAGAAAAACATATTTTGAAAAATAAATTATTGGCTCCATGAACGGTTTTATTACGAATTCAATGGGAGCTCACTTATAAACTACCATAATTTGTTTCCTAATTGTATATGTCCTTTTAATAGCACTTCTCATTTTATTAAAAGTACAAATTAACTTTCTAAAGCGTTCTAAATCGCTTAAAATATAGTACTTATGGAATTTATTCGATTCTGCTGTAAGAATGGAAACTAAAAATCAATAATTTAGATCCCAGAAAGGCCTTGTTAAAAATAAAAAAAGTTGTATATAACCCTAAAAATACTTTTCGAAAAACCAGCAGAAATTAACTGGATAACTGGAGTGACAAAATGGGTGATTTTATGTTTGATCTTATTTTTCCATTTTACCTTCATTTTTCCAAAATGACTCGAATAGCGCCCTTAGCTCACTGCGCCCCTGGTAACGAAAATCAAAATATCTCTCAGCTCTACTAAATCTCTCAAATTTAATTGATTTTATCGCGCACTCTCCCGCATGGCTCGCTCTTCGCGTGATTCTCGCGGAACTTTCTTCACCATGCGCTGCGGAGCGTCGAAGAGCCGCATTTCAACAAAAAAATAAAGCTTACTTTTCCGAGTCTGTTTAAGTCAGTTTTAGTAACATCGTCAAGGCGTGTGGACGGTAAAACGTGATATTTGTGTGATTTATAGTGTCTCGGTTATTGTTTGATTACGGAATCACCTGTTGTGGGCAATAGATAGAAATACGGTACGAATTAGTCAATAAAGATACCGTAACGATAGCAGCTTTGGAATAGTGGCTTAGGTCGATCGTCAGCTGATTGTTGCCGGCGAAAAGAGATTGCATTTTCTACGAGATTATGTGTTTTTTTTTCGCAAGTTTGCAATAGCTCATATCATTCCTATCACATAACGAATTGAACGGTTGGATGCTGTGTTATATAAAACACGAAAAAAAACATCTTAGCAAAAAATGTGCACTTTGAAAGTGGAAGTGATTCAACACAGTTAAATTTAAACAGCTGTCAGCGACAGCGCATGCCGATACGGCCATTTGTAGCTAAATTAAAAACAACCTTCATGGATAAGATGTCAGTGTCCTGTGGCTAGTAGAAGTTTAGTGTATGAAAATCGCGGTCAAAGTCGTGAATTGGTGTGTCACGTTGAATGCCAGGCCATAAGAAAAGATGTTCGGTGCAGTTAAATTGGCCGCAGAGTGCGCGCGCGAGAAAATCAAAGCATGCTTTTCAAAGCTAATCATGTACAGTGAAAATATATGGCAGTATAACTATTTGTTTACGTTCATTTATTATACCGTTACAGTGGCATGTGTGCGATGCGGTGTTTGCTTATTTTTGCCTGCCTTCCATAGCTGCACCGAATGACCGCTAAGATCGACGAACTAGCTACATGGTATCAAATGAAGCAAGCGGCACATATTTCATTAAAGCAAACATACGCAAACCATTCTTCAGGTGTATAGCGAAATGTTGCTTGCACTATTTCTGCAGCGGTCCTCGTAGTACTACTGAAAAGGTTAACTGCCTGTTATGTTAGTCAACGGATCCCCTCCAAGTTGGATGTAGTGTTTGTGCTGAAAAAGAAACAAGATTATTCCATAACTGTATCACAAAAATCATATAAACTCTTTTTATTTCACTGAACCAATATAAACACATCTCGCGAGATGCATTAGTCCAGTCAATCAGCTGAGTCAGTTACACTTCTAATACTGTAGCTGCTACACATTTATCACCATGCTTGCTACCTTGCGCTAGGTTGAAGTTCTCCTTGTATGTCGCTCTCCTCAATGCTTGCTTCCTGTGAACAATTGTTGTTCCGTACATAGGGGAAAGTGGTTAGTAGTGAAACTATTACTCGCTGTTTTCGTTAACAATTAAAATGGTAAGAATTATACTTGAACAATTATGATGCATTCAGCGTAATGTTTCATGTATCAACATTTATTTGCTTTTGTCGTGAATACGACTTACTTTACTATGGGGCGCCTTTTCAAAATTTACCCTCTGGGAGAGTGATAAGTTTTTGATCGTGAATATCTCTTGTTATACTTAACGCAACAACATAATTTTTCCTCCATGCTATCAGAAATATAATCAGGAATTTTAGATTTAATTTTCAACAGTGTAAAATAACCATAAATAACTCAAAATCTATGTTTCCTCAAACTTTCGGAAACAACGAGGAAAATTCATCACGCTTGCTTGCCTTTTTCGCACCAGGACGACGGTTTTGAGGTAGTCAGGCACATATCAGTTCCGATGTTTTACTGGTCGAGTGTAATAGGTAAATCTTGAACGAGAATTGTTAATTTTTTCTAGTACGTTAGACGGAACTGGATATCGTGCTGAGGTTCTTCCACCAACATCAGTAATAATGAGGTGGTAAAAACTCCAAATGGTAAGGTGGAATCAATGTAGTTCTTCTTCGTATTCAGACGTCGTGGCTAGCAGTAAACCAGCAGTAGCAGAGAACTGAATTTCTAGTTAAATTCAAGAACTAATCTCAGAATCTAGATTCTGGTCCACCTGCATTCTGAAGTTAATTTTAGGTTCCGAATTTAGTTTCATACTTCTATTTAAAAATTTAGTTCCAGATTACAGGTTCAGAATTTAAAACTATGACTCTAGAACTAAATCCTATTTCTGGATTTTGAAAATGGTTTCAAATTTTGGATTTTTCAGAATTCATGAACAAAATTCAGGAAATGAATTTTAAATCTGGATTCTGAAATTAAGGTAGCGCTTCGCCGTGGTCACGGGAGTTCGCTGCCTATCCCGGGGTTTCACGCACTTTACCCAAAATTGTGAGAAAACGGGAAAGAAAACGGAAATTCCAAGAACATACGATTCTAGATAATTAATTTTTCTATCGATTCGTATATAAATTGTGCCTGATAAACGTTTTTATCGAAAGATTTCGTGCGAGTTATAAAAATAAATGAGTTTTTCCTTATTCTTTCGCACGCACACAATGTCAACGCATGCATTGGGGTGTGCAAAATGCCACATGCGGTAGACGCTAACAACGTTTCTTTTGTTTTCGTTTTCCGTTCTCTCTGCGTAAACGTTGAATATAGATGAGTAGAAAATGTAAGTAAGTGTTACTACTTTGTAAAATAATTACTATTCATGTTTCAATAGAACGAGAAATCAGTAATGATTTTCATCATTACTAGCTTTGACGCTTTGTTGAAAACGTAGCACATCCCTACTTATGCGAGTTGTTTATAGCGAGAAAAGGAAAAAATAAAACAAAATGTTTAACAAAACTCGCACGAAATCTCGCGAAAGAAAAGCTTTCTAACTGATATTTTTTGCCAAATGCATAGTAAAATCATTTACCTACAATTGTATGTTTTTGATTTTTCGTGAATCGGGTTAGTATTGGAGAAATTTGCAATTTAGGGTGAAATTTCGGCGACAAAGCATAGTATAGATGCTTCGTTAAAATTCTGGAAGCGAAGCAATGAAAGTTGAAAAATATACACAATCTAATACGAATGATTATCTTTATCAAGAAGTGAGAAAGAAACATGTCAGTTTTATTCGTATTCATGTCCTCCAGTTATGGCTGTGACATTACCCACCCGCCTTTTTTTTCTCGATGGCAGTGATGAAAAGCAAAAACTTATTTCATACACAAAACCCAAAATAAATCGTTAAAACCAACGCAGATTTACACGGTAGCCAGACTTGTCCGGGATTTTAAACACGCCAGTTGTGGCATATTATGTAGAAGATCCAAACTGATGTGCATGTGCGCGAGGGGTAAGGCAAAACATAAAAAAAAATCTAACCATCCTGTCTTGATGGGCAACAGAACAAAAGTAGCAAGGAAATGGATGTTTGAAATAATCAGAGCAAGATTTGTGATGCGAGGTCAGCAGAATGCAGTGACGTAGTATATGAACTTCTATCGGCGCGTACAAATTATCATGCACGTGTTTCGCGCTTCTTCTGGGGTTATATACCTGCCGGATCGAGCAAAAAGCCCAGTCAATTGATTACTCTAGGCAATTTGAAAATGATTTTGCCAATAAATTAAAAAGCATCGAATAGTACATGTTTTATTATGTTTGTGAAAAAAATCGTTTTATGTCCAAGATTGTCAATTGTAATGCCGAATGAGCTATATTTTTCGTCACATGACAATTGTTCCACTGCAAGCTAATTAAACCAAATTATTTGGTTGAAGACTGTCCCAGAAAGTATGGACGCACTTTGATTTAGATGGAAATAATTCACAAGTGTTAGATATTCAAATTTTATTCGATATACTGATAATATTAGACTACAATAACAGAATATTATTCTCAACATTTGCTACTTAGCCATTGTAGACTAGCTGACGCACCTTCTTGCGCACGTTCCTCATTAAATTCCGTGCAGACTTCTTGACGACAAGTTTTGACACTTTTTTCCAATCTTTTTCGAACTGTTGTTTCGGCTGCCGAGACATGTTTCCTAAGATGTGCCTTCGTTAATGCCCAAAATTCCTCAATTGGTCGAATTTGTGGGCAATTTGGTGGATTCATGTCTTTTGGGACGAAGGTGACATTTTTGGTAGTATAGCATTCTACCGTTGATTTCAAGTAGTGGCAAGAAGCAAGATCTGACCAGAAGACAACAGGATCCTTGTGGCTTCGAATCATGGATAGAAGTCGTTTTTGTAAACATTACTTGATGTATATTTCGCTGTTCATTGAAGCAGTGGTGATGAAGGGTTTCGAAATCTTACCGCAGCTACAAATGGCTTGCCAGACCATAGCTTTCTTACCAAATGTTTCGACTTCAATCGATGTCTCGGACTGGTTTAACACTTGCCCTTCTCGCACCGTATAATATTATGGTCCCGGCAAGGATTTGTAATAGAGTTTCACGTAGGTTTCGTCGTCCATGATTATGCAGTTCAAATTTCCAACAAGAATCGTATTGTACAGCTTTCGAACCCTTGGCCTGATCGATGATTCTTGTTTCGGACTACGTTTTGGTTGTTTCTGCTTTTTATAGGTTCGAAGATTCAAACGTTCTTTAGCACGAAGAAGATTTGACTTCGAAGTGCCCACTTTTTTGGCCACATCCCGAACTGAAACCTCCTTCTTTTGCTCGAACGCCTTCAGTATACGTTTATCCAACTGAAGGTTAGCAGGACCTTTTTTTCGACCCGTTTTCAGTTTATCCTCAAAGGTGTTATCCTCACCGAACTTCCTGATTGCATTTCGCACGGCTTTTTCATTTACTCCTTCTATTTTTGCTATCTTTCTCAGTTACAGTCCGCGTTCTGTGCACCATTTGTACACAATTTTTCGACGTTGTTCAGCTAAAAGTCAACGCATTTCGAAACAAACTAATGAAAACGAATAAACAACTGCACAAGTAATTAGAGAAGAGTGTAAACAACAGGATGCAGCCATAAAAATTGACAGATTCTGAACCATTGCGATATGGCAGCGGTTTTTGGTTGCGTCCATACTTTCTGGGACAGTCTTTAGAATTTGATCCATCAGCAGATCGCATTGTATTTGTATCTGATATATTCGCTTCGAGCAATGAAAGTAAAGTCATTTAGGGTTTAGCCAAATTTTGTGCCTGGGCATATAACCCATTAAGAAAACAGAAATATTTCTAAATGTATTAATATATTTTCTTCAAAAATGTAGGTATTTCATTGCAATACGCCTAAGGAACACAACTCTCAATGATTCCGGTAGAAGTGCCCCCAATTATGATGCAATATACTCCTTGAAATGTCGATATAGAAGAAAAGCATAGACCGGATTATTTACATAAGAAATTACTTGCGTAATCAACTAATAGCAATCGGGAAGCAACATTTTCGATCCTCCCAACGCTACATTTTGTTTTAACAATCGCTAGTATAAATCTATAAAACAACATTTTAAATCGAAGCATACTGCTGAATCGAGGATGGGGCTGTGATATTTTCCTTTCCGCAGATATCCACTTATATTCTAGACACTCGTTCGCGGCCTTCGATTCAACGCAAGCCACAGTTATTCCGCACTGTCACCCACTGCTACACGTTAACTCAATCATACTCAATGTGGATATCACATAATTCAGGACACCACAGGGGCATAATGTCCGTAGAGTGATTGTTTTTAGAAAATTCATATATGAAAAATGGCTTTGTTTCTCTGCATTTTTCATTAGGGCGTATAAGTAAGTGACAGTTTTTCTGTAATCACTCTCTCTTTCGATTAATGTGATGTGATTAAAAAGATTTTATTTGATTTCACTACTCTGTTTGAAAGTCGAAAGTTTCGGCTATCATTTTTTGCAAAGATTTGAGTGATAATCGTGGAAACCGCTTGGTAATTAATAGAAGAGAAAGTAAACAAAGAGAAACTGTCACTTGCTTATACTCCCTTATGAAAAATCAACCGAGATATGTCATGACGAAAAATAAAAAAAATGGTTTTCTCGGATGAAACTAGTTGAAACTAGCTATTTCGCGAAGACATTAAACCAACATCCCTGAGGCGGTTTGGTAATAGTCGTTGCAAATGAGCTGTCCGAAATTCTAATACAGCTTCAAGTCCATTGTTTTATTGGTGATGAGAAGCTAATTTTTTAAGTTCGCAGCTTGGCAAACTGTTCACCGGATCAGCAGTTTCAGGGCGAAGCCTAGGGGAGACATCACCAAAAAACATTTGATCGATTTCAAATCTTTTCATGATTCACATATTGCAGTAGTTAGACGTAAAGTCGCTATAACTAGCTTTCTTTGTTAAGCGAAAATTAGATTGAAAAAAAGTTAATGAGTTATAAGAGTTTATGAAAATTGTTTATGAAAAAAAAATAAATCGCTCAGAGACGCAATATTTTGCAATTTGGCCCACACTCTAGCGATCACGGAATCGCTTTGAAAAATCTTCCACGTCAATTTCAAATTTTTCTGTGATATCATGCCTAGTAAATTAACCAAATTGGATTGTTGACGTAGGAACGTGATGATTTGATTTATAGTCGTCGATTTATATCTAACACATCTTACTCATATGGAAAGGCTGTGGAATCAGTTTTATCGTTGAAGGCGCTTAAAACTATGATTATCTACAATGACCATTTTTCCAAAGCGAGTTGTTGAACGTGGAATGAGTATGCAATTTTTGAAAACATGAAATCTGTAGTCAAATCAGGAAAATCAATGAACATGATAATTAGTCCATCTCGCGAGCTATTTTAACTTTTAATTAAAATTTTACAGTCGAGCAGTTATTTTTATCGAGTAGTTAAGGTATTTGACAGAGGTATAGTTATTTGGATTCATTTTGCACTGAGAATAAAATGAGACTAACAGACAGGACACTCAAATTTGATTCTTTAATCATCTTAACGGTCATTTCGAATATTCCTTTAGTTAGGACAGTACTCGCATATGTCATGATGGAGTCACGTTACCCTATCAAAAACATCCAGCCTGTCATCTGGTCTGTGTTTATTTTTTTACATTCACTAACAGAGTTGCTATTCATACATAATTATCTGTAATGTATTGATCTGTATACGTCCATGCGGATTTCATGCAGGATACAGATTTAATACTTAGTGCCAAAACTAAATATAAAATTCTACCTAATTCTCATCCTCCAACGCAAAACAAAATCGAAGATGTTTTTTACGATATTTATTTGCTTCTGGCCTGCCGCCGAAATCAATTTCGCGTGAAAATTACCAACACAATCAAAAATAGGCTAGATGACTGCAAGTTCATTTTACTCCGGGCCCGATAATGAACTTTTTTAACATTCCGTGCAAAAAACTAACTAAAATGAATAAATATTACAGCTATGTATATATTACAAACCAATAATCGGTTCCATGTACCTGTGAAGTCATTTTTATGAACGTTGTGGAAAATAAATTGTTGCTTCAAACATCGCTAAAAATGTTAAGTATTATCAGGGATGCCATTTGTACAGATTTATCTGTATTATACAGATTTTTACGAGGAGCAAATAACTCTAAACTCTAGACAATCTCATACTAATAAACTCATTTCATTCCAAAATAATCTTCTCTAATATCATTTAATCCAAACTAATTTCAAACTAATCCAACCTAGTTTTGCCTAATTTTGTTTGAAGTGTATCTGTTATTCGAGCTCGCAAAAAAGTGTTTGAAAAAAGTAAACAAAGACCTGCGTCAGACCCTGTCAGCTTGGAGCAATCTCAATTCAGTTCAGTTCAGCAACGCCATCGCACGGCATCACATTCAACATATCATGTCAATTGTATGGGTGCGCAGTGCTACTATTTTGGCGCGCACGAATTTGACATTTCTCTCCCCTACTTCTATGTACGAGATTCAAGGCGGACTCGCATATAGGCGCCATGGTCGCAAAAAAGGATGTTGCCAATGATTTGTTCGGGAAATGCGAAAGCTGGATGTCTTGTTAATATGATGTCTTTGCCTGCGTTGAGTACTTGCAAAAGGAAAAAAAACAGAAAAGAAACAAATACTACGTTGACAACTTCTTATGTCAAAATAATGCTTTTCCAGATCTCGGCTAAACTTTTCTAATCCCATTCAAATCCGGCTAGATCCCTGCTACACATTTTACTCTCGGTAAAACTTGTTTGAGTTCAGACAAAGTTTAGAGTGATTTGCCCTTTGGATTTTTACATGTACATACAGATTTCATACATAATACAGATTTTGTACAGATTTATCAAACTCAATACAGATTTCTCTTAAAAGGAAAGAATAAAATAATTTTGTTCGTCTGAGCTCTCTTTGGTGGTAGTGACGAATCAATGTAATCAATCGACGAATCACAAATTGATCTAAAAATCTTTAAATGGTGTTGGTAGCTTAAGTTGAGCGCTGAGATCCTACATCGACTTACCAAGCCAACATTTTGAAAGTATATGAATTTGAAATTATGTTTTGTTGGTTCCGATTGGTGATGAAAATTTGAAAGCATTTAATGTCGTCGTTATAGCATGATATGAATATTGAACGCTCATTCAATTTCTCATTATAAAACCATAAATTTTTGGAATAACATTACCTCAACAAATTTTCATTATAAATATCTCGGTTGGATGTGGATACAGATAAATACAAATATTTCACTCTGGGTAATACAGATTTTTTATGAAAATATCTGGCATCTCTGATTGCAAGGGTGAGTCGCTTAACACAAACGATTTTGTGTTGCCAAAAACCGGAATGATAATTTGGGTTCTTGGTTGTGCCATTGACGCAGATATTGTGTCCAGGAGTGCTCCGTATTGTGCTTCGAAATGAAAACGAATATGCCCAAGTGTGTAATTTATGAGGAACAAGTGTCTGATTGGTGCCTGCGCATTACTGACATATTTGTTAAGGTTCGATGGACACATTACTCGAAGCGACCGCCACTTGATATGATGTCTCGAAGTTAGAAATAAAGCATTACTCAGTAAATGAGTACATTTTACCCAAATATCGTTTCCAGTGGAAGCATTCAACTTTAAGTAACTAAGGAGATATTCTGAGTTCCACTTTTTCAGTAGATGAGTTTCTTACTCATTTTCGAATAATCATTTTTAAGCGTGTAAACTATGAAGTCAAATGAATTAGTATATTGAAACATAATAGCCGCATATTTCAATTAAACCAGCATGTTTAAATTAAAAATGCGCATTGAGAAAAATTATACCTGAGTCAATTGTGATATCTTTCCACATACACCAAGCTATTCTCAATCTGTCTGTCTCGTCTCCCCTATACAATTTGCTCAGCTGATATTTCTATGTGGAAAAAGCAAGCAGCCGGCTGATATTAGCTATCGCGTTATCGCATAAAGTAGACCAATCAGTTATTTACCTCAATTTTGAATTTAGTACCAGCTGTTACATTAGGAACTGTACACTAATAACGAAACGGTTTAAATAATATCTAACAAAACGATATCTTTGGAAGAAGACATGTATAGAGCAAATTTGAAAACTTGTCATACTCACTTGGCTTTTACAGAAAGTCTCATCTCACAAAAACGATTCAGCAAATATTATTAGAGGGTATTCGTATTTAGAAAGATTATATAGTCACATAAAAACTCGTATTTGTAAAATTCAATTTAGCAGGCCATGCGTCATATACAATTAAACTCAGCTGGTCGAGTTGAGGAATGTGTGTGTGAGATAGGAACAGAGCTGGTGAAAAAGAGTTTCAAACAATTTCTCGAAGATGGCTAAACCGATTGAAATGAAAGATCTTATGATTCCACAAAATATTTTTTTTTGTCTTATCCGAATCCGATCTCCGGTTCCGGAGTTAGTAGTTGACGAAAGTTTAAGAAAAAATTACCATCATAAAAGTAACGACGCAAAAATAAGAAAAACAAATCTTCAAACTTTTATTTTCTTTCAAGGACCAAGAAAAATTTCTTAAAAGTATCCCACAGTAATATATTTGCTTCGAAGTAAATCATCATTATACAACTAGGTGGATAAAAACAGGTTTTTATCTTGTCGTTCGCTGTTACGCAATTTCTTATGGGGCTTCTTCATCGTCTTGTGGCAGACGTTCATTGATGTGTTTGGGTTTTCGAAGTTGTGGGACTTCAATTGACTGTTTGAGTTTTGTCGTTGTTAACGGATTAAATTTGAATGATGAATGCAGCAATTTAGGTTTGATTGATCATGCTGTGCTATAGTTGCTCAACGATTGCAGCATGAGTACCTTAAAGGTTTGATTATGCTGCGCAGCCTTTGATGTAAGTGAAGATAAATTTGCGAATATTACATACTGGTATTCATTTAATTTGATGAATTATGACATGTGCAATGTGATTCGGCTACACGTTGTTCTTCCGTTATTAAACAGACCACAAACATCGTTCGAATTATATAATATATCGGTAACAATTTAGAGACGGAATTACTCAATGTTGAACATGCTTATTGAATATAATGATGCATATAATCACTCGGTCTCACTTAGTCTAGTTTTATTATAAACTCTTAAGTGTATGTACAAACAGTTAAATTCTGTAATGTTTGATACCAGTTTGATAAGATACATATTTTCTTTTGTATTTAAGCTCTTAGAATCGGTTCATCATTTTTTTCAAATCGATGTTGGATACTTTCGGGAACTACTTCCAGGTGTCTGGAGCTGAGTGAATAGGTATTCTGTGACCAGTGGAATTTTAATTTAGTTAGTTTTTAACCGATGTTTTCGCTTATATGACTAAACTTGGAGATTCGTTGTCACGCATGTTTAACCGACGATATTCTACATAAAATTCAATAGTAGGCTATGGGATAGAAGAACCTTTCACTTCAATCTAAACTCATGAAAATAAATCCAGTTATCTGTGAGAAATTAGAACGCACACACATAAATTTTTTTTCCATGTGGTTAACTTTGGCAGAGTTCCTGAAGACAGATTTGACAATTAAATCGCAAAGTCACCCAATTACAGCTCTTGGTGATAATGTTCGCATAGCTGTTTTTTTATCGCCTATTTATATTTATCAGCTTGACGTTCGGTATGGATGCACGTGTACGAAATAAAAGCTTCATTACCTGTTTGCCCATATACTACATGCGGATACTACTGTATACCTGATAGCAAGGCACTGTAGCAAAAAGGTTACATTAAAATATGTAGTACTAGAACAGTATCTTGAAACGTTGTCCTTTATCGATTCGGAATATTCTGAAAATCAAACATTTGGAAACTATCTGCTGAAGCTGTGAATAACGAGCTCCAGTGAACTGCATAAGGCATGATTTACCCCATCACGCCGTATCGGTCAACATTTACTATTATTGTGTGTTACTACTATTCGCGGAAGTTTCCCACTGTGCGAAGTGCCGTTCGATCGTGTACACAGAAGCATAAACGGAAAAGGTCAGTAACATGTTATTACGCTGACTCTGACGTTGGGGTTCAATTATATACACGATTGAAGCGAAAAATGTTTGTTCGAAATCATACACCAATACGGTCTTTCGCGGATGAATGGATTGCCCATCCCCTCAGGCCAGTAGGCACGATAGGCCGATATCTGTCAATCATTGCCATAGCACTGGACTGTAAGGTGCAAACTTACTGCGGTGCTAGGAAAATGTACAATGCCAAACTGGGTCATTAGGGATCGTTGATGCATGTTGAAGTCAAACCGAAATGATCATAATCCCTACCATTAAACCGGCTTCGCGATCACCACTTAGGAGTGTAAGGTATAAATTAGCATATTACGTTCTTGTTTTACCATCAATCTATTCATGTTCAATAAGATTGAACGGCGAGGTTATCCTTTCCACTTGCTCGAAGCTATTATCTGGAAGATTTGGCATTGATCATTCCGGTTTCTGTTATTGTGCATTATTAATTTACTTTTTTCGGTTTTGTTTAGTTTACATAAAAATTTGTCGTATTGACTACTTCATATCAACTAAATAAGTTTTATACTTCAATTATTTTTATTCCTTCTACTACTGCTACTCCATAAGAAAATTTGTTTGGTGTCACATTAAGATCACATGTTGAGAACGTGTATATATAAATTTATATCTTATCTTATCTTGTCTGAGTTGGTAACAAACAATTATGTCATGAAGATTTACCAATTCATGAGCATTGAAGGTGCGTTCATTCACATGTCTGTTAGGGCATTATAATTTAGGATACTTTTTGCCTTTCTCTATAGAAAGGTATTAGAATTGCTGGAAAAACCTACTTTAGAACGGAGCTTCGGAGACCCATAGTGTTATATACCATTCGACTCAGTTCGACGAGATCGGAAATTGTCTGTGTGTGGGCACGTTTCGAAGATATTTATTCGTGCTCAATTTTCTCAGAGATAGCTGAACCGATTTTAACAAACTTATGCTCATTTCAAAGCTACTGTCGGGCCATTGATCAAGTTTAAAGATCAAATAGCTGTGACTTTTGGTTCCGGAGATATGATTGTATAAGTGACTTAACCGACAAAACACGTTGATTTTTACCGCTCTAATGTATACAAGGGTGCAAATATTTTGGGATCACCTATAATTTCGTAAAGCGCTACTGTTCAAAAGTTTAAGCGCCTCGAAAAAAGTCCTCATGCAAAATTTGAGCAAAATCGGACATGGGGTGCTTCCCAGCGGTTAAAGTTTGAAAATTTTCGATCTTTGAAAAAAAAAATTGAATTTTTTTTTGTGGCTCAAAAACCTTAAAATTGGATGAAATGAGTTAGATTTAGTATTATCTCAAAAAAATTTTTTTTTAAATCGACTTTCTGGGACTTGTTTAGATATTTTTTCTGAGTCCCAGAGAGTCGATTTTTTCGAAAAAATTTTTTTTCGAGATGACATGACGTTTCATGCAATTCTATACCTTTTGACATCAAAAATTTTTATTCGATTACGGAAATTTCATGGTGGTTTTTCATGATCTATGAAAATTCCACAAAGTAGACTAAGAAGGGTTTTTGCCTTTCTCGTAAGAAAGGTTACCCAACTAACCAAAAGTTCGGATAAAAGGGACTGATTTGGCTTAAGCAGCTCTCAAAGTTAATCAATAGCCTTCTAAGCAGCCCATTTTTCAAGTAATTATCCACACTTGAAAGTTCGCGCGACGCAGCGGAACGAACTTCTAAGCTGCTTCTAAAATACATTGTTCAGCTTCTATGCAGCGAGAAGGTTCACGCGGAACTTGTTCTGTACTTCGAACTGTCAAAAATTGCCACGTGTTTTCTTAAGCAGCTAGATAGTTCACGCGGAGCTTGATCTGTACTTTCAAGATCTCAAATGTTCCGCGTGTACTTTTAAGCAGCAAGAAAGTGGACTTTTTAAGTAATTGTGGAACTTCTGGTTGCTTGGGTATGCAATCACTGTGAAAACCGACTTTTGAACCGAGGCCCGGAGGGCCGAGTGTCATATACCATTCGACTCAGTTCGTCGAGTACGTAAAATGTCTGTGTGTGTATGTGTGTGTATGTGCGTATGTGTGTATGTAACGTTTTTTCGCACTAACTTTTCTCGGAGATGGCTGAACCGATTTTCACAAACTTATATTCAAATGAAAGGTCTTGTGGTCCCATACATTATTCCTGAATATTATTTGGATCCGACTTCCGGTTCCGGAATTATGGGGCAAAATGGGCAAAAAATTGTGAAAATAAGTGCACTAACTTTTCTCATGGATGGCTGAACCGATTTTCACAAACTTAGAATCAAATGAAAGGTCTTAAAGTCCCATAAAAATTCCTGAATATTATTTGAATCCGACTTTCGGTTCGGGAGTTATGGGGTAAAATGTGCAAAAATAAGAAAATATGTGTTCTAACTTTTCTCATAGATGGCGCGACCGATTTTCACAAACTTAGGTTCAAATGAAAGGTCCTGTGGGTTCATGCGTAATTCCTGCATTTCATGCGGATCCGACTTCTGAATCCGGAAATATAGGGTAAAGTGAATTAAAAATTGTATACAATCACTTAAAATGGGGAAAATCCTTAAAAAAAATTCTAAATCGACCTCAAATCTTTTCCAATTGATAGTTTTTATCAGTAGACGGTCAAATAAACCGATTTCGGTTATTCTCTTAAGAATCGAAGAAAATTATTTTGAAGAATACCACAGTATTGTAGTAGTGATATAGTGATAGTATGATTGATATGATAAAGGCATCATTACACCACTAGGTGGATTAAAACAGGTTTTACCTTTTTTATATATATATAAAGAATAGGTATAGAATTCGCTCAAACTTTCGAAAAATTTTCCGAGGCCCGGATGGCCGGATGTCATATACCAATCGATTCAGCTCGACGAACTGAGCAAATGTATGTCTGTGTGTGTGTATGTGTGTGTGTCTGTATGTGGGTTGTCAACTAAGAGGTCGAGATCTCAGAGATAGCTGGACCGATTTTGATCAAACTAGTCGCAAATGAAAGGTCTCCCCGTCACATAAAACGCTATTGAATGGTTTTGGGATAAAATGTTTACTTTTTGAGTTATACGGAGTTTTATGTCAAAATTTTCAGTTTTTTGACAGTATCTGTCACAATTGACCTTGAAAACAGAATATGTTTTTAGACTTAGATTCCGCACGGTAATAGCTATCCAACAAGCCATAGTTTGTTAAAATCCGTCCATTTTTAACGGAGATATCAATATTTTTGTGTAAACGACTTTTCCCCTTATTCCAGCAGTAGAAGTTTTGAGCACTGTATGACAAAGAAATGCTTGGGAGCAACGGAAAACACGATTTTTATACTGTGACATACAATTGTTTCTAAGTGCCCAAAAGACTGTGTACAGCATCCTTTTTCATGACAATTTGCCTTGGACCGATTTTAGTACGGTTCGTTTTTGGCAACATAATCGTTCGAATATGGCATTTATAAACCAGATGATATCAGCTTTTTCGAGTTGAAAGTAATTCCATAATTATATTGATTTAAACTACTTACAGCAATAAAAGCTGGAAGAACATAACTTCCATATACCATACGACTCAGTTCGTCGAGATCAGCAAATGCGTGTGTGACAAATAATTTCACTCAATTTTTTCGGAGATGACTAAACCGTTTTCTATTCAGATTCATATGAAAACTAGTATAATTCCAAATTTGGATCCGACTTCTGATTTCGGAACCACAGGATGACATGTGAAACGAAATTAAAATAATGCAATTCATTTTTCTCGTAGATGGTTGAACCGATCTAAGATTCAAATGAAATCTAAGAATCATCTATGATTCAAATGAGAGGTCTTAAAATCCTATAAAAATTAGTCAAATCCGATTTCTGGTTTAAGAGATACAGGGTGATTAGTATAAAAATGTCCATTTCACATAAATTAATCAGGTTTATCGGGTTTGCAAATTTGGATAGTGGATTACCAAATAAATTTATTTCAGTTTAAGCGGTATTCTTTTTTGGATTCGGAATGTACCCCCAAATTTTAATTCGCACTAAAATTTCTTAAAGATGTCTACACACTCCTCAGGTGAATTTATCTGATTTCTTAGAACTCCGGATCCAGTTTCGAATCGTTTCTCAAAGTTTAATCATTTTTTCAAAAAGGCCAAATCGAACTTCAAAAACAAAAATTCAAATTAAAGGACTTAAGGTCCCATACAAAATTGGTGAATTTTATCCGATTCTGTAATTACAGATGATAAGTTTTGAAAATTCATACTGATATATAAGATGTAAATTGTTTGGCGTATTAATTTATGGCCATTCGAATCATTTTGGGATATGCTAGTTCCTGAATACCAGCTCTGGAAGTACCATAAATAATGACGAAAAACTCTAAAGTGGAACTTACTTCGACATCTCATGGAATGTTCAATCGAATGTCACACGTTAAGATTGAAATTCGATACGATTTGCAGATTCGAAATTACAGGGTAATGAGTGATTAAAATCTCAATTTGCCGTTTTAAACGACGATAATTAAAATAATGTCATGAGAACTAAAACACCTAAGAATATCCATGCAAAAAAACACATGCGGATTGATAAAAAAAGGTATCATCTCACTGCTAGGTGGATTAATCACGTTTTTTAGATTAGCATCACTCTTCTCATACAAATAGGAAACGCAAATGCTTTTGTGAACTACTCGATTCAGTCTGAATCAATTGGTGTCAAAAATAAGCCCAAATTAGTGTCACAAACTATTTAATAAAAAGATAAAAAATGTTTTTATGAGACTGTTTTGAAGAAAGAGAAAGGCATTATCACACCACTAGGTGGATTAAGAAGGGTTTTTTTTCATTTAAACTGACCGTTATTTGGAAGTGAAATGTTGGTTTATTTTTAGCTCTATAAATATATATATTTTTATACAAATTTCCTACATATTTATTCAATTTAATAACCTAGATATTTACAATAATCGAATAACAACACACAGACATTTTGTGATCACGACGAACTGAGTCGAATGGTATATGATACTCGGCCACTCCGGGCCTCGGTTGTAAAGTCGGTTCTCACAGCGATTGCATATCCTTTCTATAAGCTTTAATGAGAGTGTTTGTATGACAAGAGAAAAGCGATTGGTGGATTAACATGAGTTTTTAATGTAGTTTTGTACATTTAAAAAGGTGCTCTTTTAAACAAGATAATTTTTGTCAAAATTTGCCAATGCTTCGGTATTCTTTATTTTACTGATTACCGAACTGCGCAATACCATAATCATTTCGTCCAAATATATGAGAATGGAATCATTACTTTCATAGAAAGATTGCATAAAATTTGTATTTCTGATCTTGCTAAATAAGTTAAATTACTTGCTGAAGAAAATTTTTGTCATGCAAATATGAGTCATAATAGGTTTTCAAGCTAGGATTTATTCATAATCAATTACTCTGTGCGTGCTGTTTCCTGAACACGAGCGTAAACAAATGTTATAGGCACAGCGGCTTATTGACATGATAGTGCAAAACCTATGAAGATGATGTGGCTTCAATGAGCTGTAATTTAATTTGTATTATAAGCAGCGGGTACAAATGCTGCTACTCTTACATATGCGGTCGGCATGGGCAAACGAGGTATATAGAAACAAGATCAATGCTGTCAAAACATTTTTCAATCGCTTTAGTAGGATACAGTACGTGTGGATGAGCCTCAGGGTCAAGCAAATAAAACAAAATAATATTGAATACGGTACCAAAGTCAGAAAGTATGCACTGCCTCTTTTCGCTTAACATGATACATTAATATTTTAAGAGTGATCAATGAATGAATGAATTGCGAAAAGTGATTTCCTGAGAGTCACGATGACGATTAATGTGATAAGTGAATTGAAACGTAAACAATGTGAATCATTTGCTTATCAATGTAAGCTTGCTATACTGGATTGTCATTGTTGTTAGTCGATTTCAATGGATCTTGTTATAATACGAATGTCGTTTTCGCTTGAAGCCAAACCTAACTCAGTTTCCAATCTAAAATCGAGTCGGTTTCGAACCTGGTTTTCATATTATGTATGCTCAAACCCCCGTTGCGTTGTTTGATGAAACTACTCTGGGTCAGTTTCAGTTTTCTCAAGCGAAAACGACATAAGAGATCTATTCATTCACAAATATAATTTACCAAAATTAAATACATACTCATAATTAGAGGATGGACTCGAAATGTATAACTAGGTAATAACATATCATATAGATACAGCATGACTCTTCGTTAAAAATTGAACAATACATGTGATGGATGGATCTGATAGATAACAATTTTTTCAACATCGATTTCCGCGAAATTTTGGTAATTTTATGTATAATTAAATATTGAATAGTATTAGTGGTATGAAAAAGTAGATACCGTATTTATTCGAAATTTAAAACTCTATTGACAATAAATGGTTACAAATTCAATAGTATTGTTCATCGATAGCCAATTCTCGGATACCCTTTTCAAAAATTCGACCGGATGCTGGATCGACCGGAAATAATAATAATCGGAAGGAGCAATGTCTGGGATATACGGCGAGTGAGATAGGACTTCCCATTTGAGCGATTCTAAGTATTTTGTACCTCCTGGGTAGTATGTGGGCAGCATTGGCATGTTGCAAAATTAGTATGTCGTGCCTATCGGTGTATTGTGGCCGAGCATAACCTTCAGACCATGAATATTCTGAAGGGCCGTCTGTGATGATGCATGGCCAGGGTATCCATACGTTACCAGATGTTTTGGACTATCGTAATGGACTCTTAGGTACTATTTGAAGCAGTTGTACGCACGTGAATAAACGGACTACAATTTATACGTTTCGTTGGTAAATGGCTGACTTGAGAACTTCAAGTGATTTTAGATGTTCTTCTTGCGTTTGCTACGGGTGTTGATCGAGTAATTAATTCATCTAATTCTTAAACTTCAAACTTTGGTGGTGCTCCGGCTCGATCTTCGTCTTCCAAATCAAAATGGCCACTTCTAAACCGTGCAAATCTCTTCCGACACGTTTGCGCAGCTAGAGCAGTTCACCACATAAAGCTTGCTTCATTTAGAATTGGAACAAACTTTTGCTCATATTGTGGCGCTCCTGGTGGACGGATTTGGCGCCCACGTTTCGGGAATTTTGTCAGCTTCACATATGATTTTTGACATTCCGCAAATCGACTGTACTTTGTAAACAATCAACATGGAAGCCGAAAGAAGGAAAAAAAATTTTCACAGTTATTTGGAAAATCCATTGTGGTCTGAATCTTATGGCGTTTTCGTTTTTGATTTGCACTACACCGGTGCAGTGCTACACTGAGGCATGAATAAACGAACAAAAATGACGAAAACATAAACAGTAACCATTGACTACAATAAACGATTCCATTGCACAGAGCTACACCAAACTTTTGATGAGTGCTACACCAGTGGTATCGGGGCAGAAAAAGTGTAGCACTGGTGTAGTGCAATTGGCAAAAACGAACGGTTTCAGCGCAGCTTTCGCTACACCGGTGTAGTGCAATTTAAAAACGAAAACGACATTAGCTAGCTAAACAGCTGAAATTACCCAGAAATACCGTATTGCGCGTTATCAAACGGTATAAGGAAACATTAACGACGATTCGAAAGCTTCAAGCCAATCGTCGGAGTGGAACTGTCGACCGGAAACTACGTGGTAAGATTTTGAAGACGATTAAGAGGAATCCTAATCTGTCGGACCGTGATTTGGTCAGAAAATTCGGTACAAATACTCGAGAACTCGACTCCGAGAAGGAATCAAGCCTAACAGCCAAATCGGACCAAAAAACAGAATAGTGTGGTCAAAATTCGTGCTCGGAAACTATATGAACAGGTGCTGACCAAGTTCGACGGGTGTCTTCTGATGGATGATGAAACCTATGACTTCAGGCAAATCTTAGGTCAAAAATTTTACTTGGCAACGGCTCGGGGAGATGTTCCAGCCAAATTTAAATTTGTTTTTGCCGACAAATTTGCAAGAAAATTTATGATTTAGTAGGACATTTGCAGCTGTGACAAAACAACGAAAGTTTTCGTTACAAATAAGACAATGACATCGGAGCTATACCAAAATGAGTGTCTCCAAAATCGAAGTTTGCCGTTCATTCGATCCCACGACCATCCCGTAATGTTTTGGCCAGATTTGGCAAGCTGTTATTACAGCAAAGTCGTTCAAGAATGGTATGCAGAAAAGGGGTCCAGTTTGTTCCGAAAAACCTTAACCCACCCAACTGTTCCCAGTTCCGCTCTATTGAGAAATACTGGGCAATCATGAAGAGGAGACTCAAGGCAAAGGGAAAGGTTTTCAAAGACATCAATCAGATGACGACCTGGTGGAATAAGATAGCTAAAACGATGGACGAAGAAGGTGTGCGCCGCCTAATGAGCCGTGTTACAGGGAAAATTCGAGATTTCCTTCGAAACCGTGACGAATAATTTTATTCGTATTTTTTTCTTAAAATTATGAAGTAAACGCAACATTTATATAAAAAAAATCTTGAATTTAATAATAAATAACTGAAATACAGGTAATTGTCTTTGTTCCAATTCTATCTGAAGCAAGCTTTAGCAAAGCAAAGTCCTGGCATTACATTCCTTGTGTGGAATTTGGCCTTTCTGTTTCAACAGACTTCGCAGCCGAATCTTAGTGTACAGAATCATTGCATGGCTAGTACTATGGATCCTACTGACACTAAGAATCCTTACAGGTCGGGGCTCGAACATACGACAACTGGCTTGTAAGACCAGCGCCCTATGCATTGAACCACCAACCCGGGCGACACAATTAAATGATACATACTGATTCTGAAATTGAATGACTGTGGCTTTCCAACGAAAATCAAGTTATGCCATCTAAAAAACAAAAGGGCACGAACTTGTAACGGGTGTTTTTGAGGAGGTTTGTTTGTTTGGAATTACTCTTTGTTTGAAAGTTGTTTTGACAGTGTAAAGTGACGTCTCTAATCAGTAATGTTTGGCAAATCATCATGAATAGGTTAACTCCAGAAGATTTATTTTCATCATCAGTGTTCAATTAATTTTTTTAAAAACGAGGAAGGACTACGCGTTACCGTGAATGGAAATTGATACAGAATCAATGAATTTTTGTTACCAAATCTTCAAGATATGGATGTGAACGAAATGTGGTTTCAACAGGATGGTGCCACTTGTAATACTGCGGCCGAATCAATCGACTTATTGAAAGTCAGAGCCAGAGTGATACTATCTCTAGCCATATCACAGTAGTGTCGTATTCCCAGACTTTATTACTGGAAACGAAGCTCAGTCGCAGTTCCTTCGACTCAATTTTCCAAATCCTTTTTCTTTACGTTACCATATGGGTTGGCAAAGCGGTCGAAAACAGTGATCTTGCGTTAGCGGTGTTAGTTACATCTTAATTTTGATAACTAGAACCAGTGTTGGTGATTGCCGATAATTTGACAGAAGCTGCTCGATATTGATCTATATTGTATACAACATTTTCAATCCGGTAGAAGATGCTACAAGAACTCGTGTCTCTCAATGCATGAATCGTGAGAGAATTTTTCTACATATCTTCGCTCTACTTCATACTCTGAGTATTTCATGGCCCTCACAAAAAATTTACAGTCTGACAATTATCGCAGAAAATCGAATCGATGATTCAACTTGATGATTTTCATACTAGGTTGCAATATTTCAACACTCTTGTGTGGAGCATTCACAGACATTTTCATAGACACAACTTATACAAAGGTTATATGCACATAGTTAGAATAAACGGCAATAGTAAAATGATTCTATCGCAATTATCAACTGCCTGTATAGAATCGGATCGCGAAACGAGAATAAGCGACCGTTTGTTGCTTCAGAGAGGATCCCCACAGCAGCGTGCTAACCTTTGATTCTCAGAAATGTCATCGAGAGAAGTTCGCTCTCGCACTGGTGTCTATTCTATGTTAAATGAGCCATGCCGGGTTTTTGTTGTTGCGATGATATCGGTCTCTATTTGATGGCACTGATTCAATTGTGTGGAGAGTTGCTGGTGAGCGTTCTTTGATACGATAAAAACCATCCTTAACTAGAACAGTAAAAGTTAATGAAATAAAAATTCATTAAAAATTGGGCTACACTTCAGCTAACGCGCTCCAATGCTCCAATTTTCATCTCTTTCTTTGTCAGTGCATTTCCACACAGAGATGTTTTGAATCTGATGCATCCAACGTCGTCAGTCCAAAGCAAAGTCAAAGCAAAGTCCTGGCATTACATTCCTTTCGTAGAATTGGGCCTTTCTGTTTCTACAGACTTCGGAGCCGATTTTTAGCGTACAGAATCATTGCATGGCTAGTGCTACGATCCTACTGACACTAAGAATCCTTTCAGGTCGATGCTCGAACATGCAACAACTGGCTTGTGAAACCAGTGTCATATGCATTGAACCGCCAACCCGAGCGACTTTTTAATTTATCTATCCGCCAAACATGTATGAAACATAGTTGACCGAATGAAAACTAGAGGCACGCGAGCTACCAGATGCAACGAGGATAAGCACTAATAGCACACGCCATAATTTGGACAATATTCTGCAGATGGAAAAACTATCCAGCCGCTTTTGCTTGCTCCGAACAAAAAATACGAACGCGAGCGCACTTCGGAAACGTGTTTGAACATGCTGATGCAGAATCGGGAGGTCTTTTGGTGAAGGGTGGAAATCGTAGATAAAACCTGGTTCCATTATTGTTCACCAGAAAACAAAATTAGTACCCGATAATGAACGTAAAGCTGGTTAGAGTGCTTCGAAGCGGCCTAGGAAGACGATGGTGTTGGTTTTCTGGAAATGTCATAGCATAATTTAGTGAACTTCCTCGAAAAAGAAAAAAAATACTATCAGCAGCGGATACGACTGCGCATTGCAATTGCTTTTTCATTCAGCTTATTCATCTCACTTGGCATCCTCGAACTATTATCTGTTTCTAAACCCCAAACCACGACTCATCGATAAAAAAAAGGCAGATGAGTAATGTCACTGACATAACTGAAGGACGTGAATACGAATAAAAATGATAATGGTTCGTATTAGTTGATTGTGTGAATTTCGCAACTTTTACTGCTTCGCTTCCGTACATTTATATTAAAAATTGACCTGTTGGCGAAATATATTTTCCATCACACAAATATATAACGCGAAACAAATGAGAGTAAGAAAACCTGTGGTATTCTTCAAAATAATTCTTGAAAGAATAATCGAAATCTGTTTGTTTGGCCGTCTACTGACAATTGGAAAAGATTTGAGATCGATTTAGAATATTTTTTTGCGATTTTTTGCCCTTTTCAGTGATGGTATAACATTTTTAACACACTTTACCCTATATTTTCGGATCCAAAGGTCGGATCCGGATGAAGTTAAGAAATTCCGTATGGGACCGCAGGACCTTTCATAAGTTTGTGAAAATCGGTCTCTATGAGAAAAGTTAGAACATATATTTTCTATTTTTTTGCACATTTTACCCCATAACTCCGGAACCGAAAGTCAGATCCAAATAAAATTCAGGGATTTAATAAGGGACTTAAAGGGCTTTCATTTAAATCTAAGTTTGTGCAAATCGGTTTAGCGATCTCTGAAAAAAGTTGGTGCACTTATTTTCACAATGTTTGTACATTTTACCCCATAATTCCGGAACCGGAAGTCGGATCAAAATAATATTCAGGAACTTTGTATGGGACCATAAGATCTTTCATTTGAATCTAAGTTTGTAAAAATTGGTTCAGCCATCCCCGAGAAAAGTTAGTGTAAAAAAACGTTACATACACACATACGCACATACACACACACAGGCATTTTGCGTACACGACGAACTGAGTCGAATGGAATATGACACTCGGTCCTCCGGGCTTCGATTCAAAAGTTGGCTTTCACAGTGATTCCATAACCCTTCTAAAGGGTGATTTTTTAAGAGCTTGAGAACTTTTTTAAACAATAAAACGCATAAAATTTGCAAAATCTCATCGGTTCTTTATTTTAAACGTTAGATTGGTACATGACATTTACTTTTTGAAGATAATTTCATTTAAATATTGACCGCGGCTGCGTCTTAGGTGGTCCATTCGGAAAATCCGCTTTTTTATCGACAAATTTTGTTCAGCGATGAGGCTCATTTCTGGTTGAATGGCTACGTAAATAAGCAAAATTGCCGCATTTGGAGTGAAGAGCAACCAGAAGCCGTTCAAGAACTGCCCATGCATCCCGAAAAATGCACTGTTTGGTGTGGTTTGTACGCTGGTGGAATCATTGGACCGTATTTTTTCAAAGATGCTGTTGGACGCAACGTTACAGTGAATGGCGATCGCTATCGTTCGATGCTAACAAACTTTTTGTTGCCAAAAATGGAAGAACTGAACTTGGTAGACATGTGGTTTCAACAAGATGGCGCTACATGCCACACAGCTCGCGATTCTATGGCCATTTTGAGGGAAAACTTCGGAGAACAATTCATCTCAAGAAATGGACCGGTAAGTTGGCCACCAAGATCATGCGATTTGACGCCTTTAGACTATTTTTTGTGGGGCTACGTCAAGTCTAAAGTCTACAGAAATAAGCCAGTAACTATTCCAGCTTTGGAAGACAACATTTCCGAAGAAATTCGGGCTATTCCGGCCGAAATGCTCGAAAAAGTTGCCCAAAATTGGACTTTCCGAATGGACCACCTAAGACGCAGCCGCGGTCAACATTTAAATGAAATTATCTTCAAAAAGTAAATGTCATGTACCAATCTAACGTTTAAAATAAAGAACCGATGAGATTTTGCAAATTTTATGCGTTTTATTGTTTAAAAAAGTTCTCAAGCTCTTAAAAAATCACCCTTTATATGAGAAAGGCAAAAATAGCAACATACAGAATTTTGATGCCGATTTTTTTAGTTCGGATTAGCATATTTTGGAAAAAAAACTATCAAAAAACTGTACGGGATTAATTTCTGGCATTCAGAAGGGACAAATTATGGAATTCTCAACGATATTAAACACTGTTCGGAGCATTTTTCTCGAACGCGATGCAGTCAAATGCTGGCTTTATTCACACTTGATGCAAGTTTTGCATGGCGAAAATTGCTAATCAAATTATTCTAGATATGCTCTAAACTGATGATTTTTTATCTCCGATTTGCAAAAAAGCAACCTTTATCATTCTTTAGGGAACATGTTTAGTCATTAGAAGGGCTGGTTTTGCATAAGGTTCCCCAGTGTTGTCCACTTTTCTTTGCATTCTGCTCTAATGCAAACAACCAGCAGCAGAATGACGCAATCGATCTTCTTTGAAGGGCTCTGCGAAGGTCCCGCAATTGAATCAAAACGAAACTGAATTTTTGAGACTGGGATTGGAACGGAGCTCTGGATCTGAACCACCCGGCATGAATTTTCAATTTGAATTCCGAAACTGAATTTAGCTCCGAAATCCAGTTCCAGAATTCAGCATGTATGCTCTGAGTTCTGGAACTAAGTTCTTAAACAGAATTTTGAAGCCTGAAATTAAGTTCAGAAATCAGGTGGACTAGATTCGGAATTCAGTTTGAGAATTCGTTCACAGAAATCAATCCAAAATTCAGCTCCAGATCCAGAATTCAGCAGCTGAATACGATTTGCGTCAGCACGACCTGAGTGTCGCGATGAGTATCAAAACATCGCAGTGTTTGGGGCTCGAAACACGAGGGGCTCAACGTAATCGGTATACTTTCAAATGGATGATGCTAACATACCGATGTCAGATGGCTGGAAAAACTGGATTAGGTTCGATATCAAGCGCAAATGATGTTAGAAAAATGTGAGAGATGTATGCAGGATTGGTTTATCTTGAGTTTCCGAAGCAAAACTTTTAATTCAACTCCAATGTTCGTTACTGAAATTTTGCTACTTCCTTGTATGCTATTACAATTCGTGTGATACTAGAATGTCTGTGTTTAAACGAACTTTTCGGTTTTACTAAGATGCAGTTAGAATGAATTTCCGGAATAGTTGAAGTGATCTGATATTCATGGTTTGATCAGTATGGCAAAGGTTTCGTTTGTGCAATAATAATTTCATCGATTCAAAAATAAAAAAAAAATATTTCCAATTAATTCCACTATATTTTAAAAGTATTTACTATTTAGCCACTAATGTCACAAGATAGTAACAGTCTGGCGACTTTTGGCGATATTGCCACACAGCACAAGTTTTTTGCTGGTAGTTAACGAAAATTAACTGGCAATATACGCCCTTATTCTGAATAACGTCGTATCGTTTTTTCCCTCGTATTTCATTTGTATTCCCTAGAGTGACTATAATCAGAGTGGCGACAGCTGTTCGTTTGGAATGACAGCTCCCAGTTCCAAACGAGCAAACGACCTGTCAATTCAATGTAAAGCTAATGGAATGTTTTGAATTGTTGCCAAAATTACAGATGAGATGGCGTCACTCTGGTTATAGGCACTCTAGTATTCCCCATAACGCTAGCAAAATCAAAGGTAACTATGATTCGATCGAACCACATTCGATCGAACCACATTCGATCGAAAAATCAATACGTCGTTATTCAGAATAAGGGCGATAGTCTAAGTTGTTACTCCATTAATCGGCGTCATCTCATGTGAGATGACGCCAACCAGAAACGAAAAGAAGAAGAAGGAGGCATTTAAGTGCATTTTTATACATAATCAATGAATTTTTCTCGTAGTAAGTAATGAATAATCAAATATTCTTACGATCTTTCATCCAACAGTGATTTCCTTCATCAACAATTGTCGCTTATCATCATCAGCAGCATTCTTAACAACTTGATGTCGGCACGATGAAACCTAGTGTTTTCCTGTACGTCGTTGTATTAGCCATCACCTGTAACACAGGTTACACTGAATCGTATAAAATACTTGGACTGTTTCCACATCCTGGTATTAGCCATTTTCAGTTTTTCGAACCGATACTGAAGGGGTTGGCTGCCGCCGGTCACGAGGTTACAGTCGTAAGCCACTTTCCGAATGCAAATCCTCCACCAAATTATGTCGATTTGCCGTTGACGGGTGTAGAGTTACTAGTTAATTCCGTCGATCTGCAGGTGAGTGTAGGTCTAGGAAATTAATTTATAATATTCGAAATTGTACAGACTCGGAACTAATCTTTTTCCTTCTCTTCCAGCTCTTCGAATATCGGCCAGCTTTCTCTCATTTCATTGAGTTTTTTATGCTGTACGACTGGGGAAAGCAATCCTGTAACAATGCCCTTAACTCTCCCGCCATCAAGCAAGTGTTGGAATCCAAAGTTCAATACGATCTAGTACTTGTGGAACAGTTCAATAACGACTGTATGCTCGGAGTGGCCCACTTGCTGAACGTGCCCTACATTGGTCTAAGCAGTTGCCCACTGATGCCATGGCACTACGACAGAATCGGAAATCCCAATATACCTTCCTACATCCCGGCGTTGTTTATGGGTTACTCGGAAAAGATGACCTTCTCCCAAAGGGTGGCGAATTACATCACAGCTCAACTGTTCAAATTGATGTACAGTTGGTTCAGTGATAACTCGGCCAATGCAATGCTGAAGCAACGTTTCGGTGACAATATGCCGGATATTAAGGACCTGCAGAAACGTACCAGTATGATGTTTGTCAATCAGCATTACTCGCTCAGTGGTCCGAAACCATTGACTCCGGCAGTGGTTGAGTTGGGCGGTATTCACATTCAGGAGTTCAAAGAACTAGACCCGACGCTGCAAAAGTTGTTGGACTCGGCGGATCACGGAGTTATCTACATCAGCTGGGGATCTATGGTTAGAGCCGAAACGCTGCCAGAAGATAAACGCAACGCCATACTGAGTGCGCTAGGTTCGTTCAAGCAGCAAGTTATCTGGAAGTGGGAAAACGAAACCCTGCCGAACCAACCGTCCAACGTGTATATCAGGAAGTGGCTACCGCAGCGAGAAATTCTGTGTAAGTAATCACTACTGCCTGTGCTGATTTGGAAAAGAGTCCAATGTGGCACGCATAGATCACAATGCGAACGCAAATTATCTAACCAAAATATAAGCTTTCATGTCATTCATTCATTCGTTCATTCATTCAGTGTCAGCATGACTTGCGGAAATACTCACGTTCGGCAGTGTTCTGATTGCCAAATTTAGACGATCACGCTAGTCGCTCGTGCAGAAATAAATGCCGCGACTTGCTTCCACACTAATAATCATCTGAACATGTAAGATAGCGTGCTGTCATTGTTAGTAAGTCAGTTGACATTCTGGCTGATGTGCTAAATTTCGTATAGCAATTTGTATTGTAGACAAAATACATAATATTTGGATTTTAATATGTAATCTGATGTGTTGTATCATGATTTATCTAGGGATTTTCAAACTATCAATAAGAGATTTAGGCGATTATCCTTGTGATAATTCCAATGGCAATATTTGTAATATTTGATTGTATAACGTCTTAAGATTTGAGTGTTTATGATTGTAGTTTGTTTGTTGTATGAAGTGATAACATTTTTTGGACAGATATTGCCAGGGAGAATTATTCATGGATGGATTTATATCAGTAACCTGGTATAGGTAACATATATCGATATAATAGAGCTATTCTTACACGGAACGACCGATATAAGCTCTGCGCCTAATTCGTATTATTGTTTTTGAATTAGTTGATTTTAACAACAAAATTTCCAAAATAACTATGAAATTAGTAAAAATTGAGAATTTACTTTGCTGAGAAAAGCTCTTATTTCTAGAGAATGTGTTCAGTTGGGGAATATCCCGCACAAACCAGCAATATTTGAATCCAACACGAAATTCTCATTGACATCTAATTTTGTTATTGAAATAAAAAAAATGTGTTTATTAATCTATCAGCATCATTGCTGAAGGACAGTACAAAAAAACAATAATGAAATTGGTTTTATTAACAAGTTTATCAGCAAAAACAAAGCAAAACAATTAATTAAAAAGCTAAAAAGAACAGCCTTGTTGAAACTGCTTGTAAATTGTTTTGATGTTTTTCGCATGTGTTACGATGTTCCTAAATCTAAATAAATTTCTAAACCGATATGTAAAAATGACGTAAACTCTGTAAACGAAATTTGTGCGCATTTGAAGCGATTGTGCGTAATTATGCTTTTACGCGGAACAGTGAAGTGAGTTTCGAATGTTGCACTCTAATTGTATATGTCAAATGATGTTTATTGTACCTTCCAATCCGGGCTACTCCGTCCGGTGTACTACTTGTATTCGGTTTTTGTTTTCCGAGTTGTCAAAGTTTTCAGTGAGAGAGTCGATTTCGCGAAGTCGAATGAAGAAAACAGCGATTTAAAAGGAAAATTTTCAAACAGAAATTTATGTTTCGTTTATGTCTTTTTCTCCAATACAACATCGTATTTATACCTACCAATATAGAAAAGACAACCGCGACTGAATTTTTTTTCGGAAATAGTATGCCATCTAGTGGCTAGTAGCATAAATGAAATAAACATAGATTTCCGACTGTACGGTGACACTAACAGCACCTCTAGTGAGAAACGGGTGTACTTTTTTCCATTAGCTACTGTGGTTTTGTTAAATGCGCAGGTAACTTTATGCATGCATTTTAGGAGCATTTACGCACCCATTCTCCACCATACGGTGCTTTTGCTGTCACGGGTTGCTCAACTACATTAGTATTACACTGGGAAATCTATGTTTATTTGATTTATGCTAGTAGTCATTACGGTGTTAACGTTTTTTCGGTGACAGTGCGCCATATAGCTGCTAATTGCAGAAACTAATTAAACCATTTATGTTGGTTGAAAACAACGTTTTATTTCTCTAATTCAACTAAAAAATTATTTGAATGGAAATGAAGTGTGCCTTAGCTAAGAAATGACAGCACGTTTAATTGATGAATTCAACTAAAAAAATAGCCATTTCAACCAATATTTTATTATTATTAAGGGAATGAAATTACCAAAAGTAAGATTTTTTTAGTTGTCTCAAAAAATAACTAACTAAAATCAGAAAATGAACTAATTTTTTCGCCGAAATGCTGATTTCGGTCTTTCCGTGTATAAATGGATTCATTGCTATGAAATTATGAATGAATTTTGACGTAAATCAAAAACTAATTTCGTTTCCGCTTAAGAAAACTGAAGGTGACTCGGGGTAAACTTTTGGGAACAATGTGGACATCTCATCGGGCGTGCTTGCTTTGAGTCGCGATGAGTACCAAAACATCGCAGTGTTTGGGGCTCGAAACACGGTATACTTTCAAATGGCTGATGCTAACATACCGGTGTCAGATGGCTGGAGAGAATCGTCTCAAAAATTTCTAATTTGCGTGTAATAAACAAGGTAAACTAGAAAACAATTGCATTACTGATTGTATATTTACGTTGTGATCAGCTGATTTTGAAGTTCCGATTTAGATCTCATCAAGATGGTTTCGTGACAAGGTGCCGGTTAGACAGAACTTGAACTTGGTGAGGACCTTCCACAAACAGTAGCAAAGACAGACGATTTTCTAGACCATTTCACTCATAGAAACCTTTTTAAATCTACCTAGTGGTGTAATGATGCCCTTCTCATGTGACTTATATTTTCAAAAATATCACTAGAAGATTCTGTCAAGAAGGATTTTTTTCCAATCTTCACTCAGGCAAAAAATATATGGAATTTCATAATGATTTCGCATGGTTTTTAGCCACAAGAATATCGTATGAGAATCATAAGAACGCCTTATGAAGTCACGAAAAATGGAATTGCAATAAAAGCCTTATGAAATTAATACGAAATTTTTAGGAACATTGTGCGAAATGTTTTATGACAAACATAACTTCTCTTATGTACTGTGGAATTTATGAGTTGTTCGTATGAAAACCATGTATATGTATATGTATTATATATTAAAGAGGTATATATTTCACATTTCACATTAATCTTATGAAATGGTGATTTTGATGATTATTATTAGATTTGCCTTATGATTTTTACTACTCAATTTGCCTGAGTGTTGAATAAAATAAGAAACTTTTTTTTTGAACTAATATAACCTTCTCAATTTGTAAAAAGTCATGTCAAGTTAGTAAAAGTTTTCCTTTATTTTGCATCATCGCATTGAATGATAAAGCACACTTTACTCTATAGTTTTGGAACTGTTGGAAATTGAGTGAGTCTCGTTTTACAGTTTTTGACCACTATTTCCGGTACTTCTGGAACCGGGTACTGGGAACCGGTACAGCCGAAGTCGGTTCGTTAAGTTAGTAACTTATATAGCCTGCAAATTAAATCAGTTTTGAGCCAAATCTAGATGAATTTTACACCGTATGAAAAAGTCCTATGGGACTATGAGATTTTCTATTTGAGCCTCAGTTTGTGAAAATCGGTCAAGCCATATCTGAAAAAGAGTGGCATTATTTGACACATATATAAACATACACAAACGTTATTCAGCTCCATGAACTGTGTCGAATGGTATAGAATACTTGGCTCCCCGGGCCAATTTTCACTAGTCAATTTTTAAATTGATTGCAAAAGCTTTCTACAGGGTGATTTTTTAAGAGCTTGAGAACTTTTTTAAACAATAAAACGCATAAAATTTGCAAAATCTCATCGGTTCTTTATTTTAAACGTTAGATTGGTACATGACATTTACTTTTTGAAGATAATTTCATTTAAATGTTGACCGCGGCTGCGTCTTAGGTGGTCCATTCGGAAAATCCGCTTTTTTATCGACAAATTTTGTTCAGCGATGAGGCTCATTTCTGGTTGAATGGCTACGTAAATAAGCAAAATTGCCGCATTTGGAGTGAAGAGCAACCAGAAGCCGTTCAAGAACTGCCCATGCATCCCGAAAAATGCACTGTTTGGTGTGGTTTGTACGCTGGTGGAATCATTGGACCGTATTTTTTCAAAGATGCTGTTGGACGCAACGTTACAGTGAATGGCGATCGCTATCGTTCGATGCTAACAAACTTTTTGTTGCCAAAAATGGAAGAACTGAACTTGGTTGACATGTGGTTTCAACAAGATGGCGCTACATGCCACACAGCTCGCGATTCTATGGCCATTTTGAGGGAAAACTTCGGAGAACAATTCATCTCAAGAAATGGACCGGTAAGTTGGCCACCAAGATCATGCGATTTGACGCCTTTAGACTATTTTTTGTGGGGCTACGTCAAGTCTAAAGTCTACAGAAATAAGCCAGTAACTATTCCAGCTTTGGAAGACAACATTTCCGAAGAAATTCGGGCTATTCCGGCCGAAATGCTCGAAAAAGTTGCCCAAAATTGGACTTTCCGAATGGACCACCTAAGACGCAGCCGCGGTCAACATTTAAATGAAATTATCTTCAAAAAGTAAATGTCATGTACCAATCTAACGTTTAAAATAAAGAACCGATGAGATTTTGCAAATTTTATGCGTTTTATTGTTTAAAAAAGTTCTCAAGCTCTTAAAAAATCACCCTTTATATGACAAATGCAATAAGTATACTTTTACAAAAAAGCATCGTTAAGGAGTGTATCGAAAATAAACTGTCCACATACATTTATGTTGTACGCATGTATTTGTGATGGTTTTTTTTATACTCAGATCACAGCAGGCTGTGCGTTTGGCTGTCAGCTTTCGTTTGTTTGCTTGTTTGTGCGGTTGAAATTCTGCGTTTTCAAAAATTAAGGTTCTGCGGACACATGGCTAAGTGAGAAGAGTATTACTATGCGAAAATTGGCGAAGCGGTTTGGATTTCATCATGCCAGTGTTAAAACCATCATTAATAAGTTTGGGGAACACTATTCATTGGATGACCTATCAGGAAGAGCCAAAAAACCTGTTTCTTCCAACCTAAAACTGGACCAGAAAGTGGTATCTCTAATCATGAAGAACAAATCAATGTCAATACGTGATTTGGCCAAAAAAGGCGGAACGAGTGTCGGAATTATCCAGTGTATCAAGAGGCGAAATCACCTGAAGACCTACAAGATGCAGAAAATCTCTGAACAAAGTGTAGAACAGAAGACGAGAGCAGCAACAAGGGCCCGGAAATTGTATTCGCGTCTTTTGCGGGATGCATGCGTTTTGATGGACGATGAGACTTTTGTAAAGGAGGACTCAAAAACCCTTCCAGGTCCACAATATCTTACTGTCAGCAATTGGGGAGGGTGTGAGCGATGCGGACAGGTCGATTCAGGTGGAGAAATTCGGTCGAAAGGTACTGGCATGGCAAGCAATATGTTCCTGTCGTTTGAAGTCAACCATTTTTTACACTACCGGAACTATAAATGCAGAAATTTATCGATCTGATTGTCTCCAGAAGAGATTGCAGTCTTTATATAAGAAGGGCAGTACACCTCCACTGTTTTGGACGGATTTAGTGTCGGCTCACTATGCCAAAACCACGCTCAATTGGCTTGCGGAAAAGAATATAAATTTCGTTGAGAAAAATATCAATCCACCGAATTGCCCTCAGCTTCGACCCATCTAACGTTACTGAGCAATCGTGAAGAGGGTCTTCAAGAAGACTGCTAAGGCAGCTGGGAACAAGCAGGAGTTTGGGCTCAAGTGTCCAAAAATTGCGATGCAACACTTGTCCGAAACTTGATGAAGAGCGTTCGATCAAAAGTTCGAAAATTCGTGAAGGAATAACATAAATTTCATCCGGTTTTTAATTATGTACAAGTTTAACCTCGTACAATTCAATTATTAGTTTGAATAAAATATCGTTTTTTATCATAATTTGAAAGAAAAATTTTTGGATAGCTTATTTTCGATACACTCCTTATCATGATTTTGTGATAATATTAATAAGTAGGTAAAAAATGAATAAAAGGTTTACAGATTTTTCACCTTAGAAATACAGATTTAAATGTAGCATCCATGCACGCTATACGAAAATTTAAAAGCAAGCTGCCAACAGATCGAAGCCGGTTTTCTTCTTCCATACCGCACGTACCTACGCGTACCAGTTTTGCATCGTCATTTTGGATGACGGTTTCAATGTTTTGACACTCATCGCCTTTTAGTGTCGGAAACGGTAGTTGGATCTGGACGAAATTGCACCGTATCTTTTAGGACAAAAAGAACTTTAATTTGAATCATGATTTGTGAAAATCGGTTTAACCGTTGCGAAGAAATCAAAGTGAGTTTCGTTTCTGGAGCTTTTCTTCACTACTATCGGTGCTTTTGGAAGCGGAAACTATGGACTACTAGTCCCAAAGTAGTCTTCTATATTCAATAACTAACAATATCTGTCAACTAAATGAATTTAGCAGTAAGTTTAAAATAAATGTGCACCTCGATTGGACATCGCTTGTAAAAAAATACTCATGAACTTGAAAATTTTCACAAACTTTTCGGGAACTTTTTAAAGAATTTTAAGACCTTTTAACACATGGATCAATAAGTCCCGAGACTAAAGCAGAGATGGCGCTAGTGGTAAACCAGTAACCACGTCTTTCTAGAGTACTAGCATTTGCTTGAAACGGGTCAAAATTTTAAGTCGATCCGACCAGAAACAGCTGAGTTATCGAGGTTGGAGTAAAGTCGTTTTGTAGTTTGTTTAAAAAATGGAAAAAACCGAGTTTCGTGTTTTGATAAAACATTGTTTTTTAATGGGTAAAAACACCGTGCAAGCGAAACAATGGATTGAAAAATGTTATCCAGACTCTTGTCCATCAAAAGCAACGATTTGTCGGTGGTTCGCCGAGTTTAAACGTGGTCGTACCGACACAAATGACGCGGAACGCTCGGGTAGACCAGTGGAAGCCGTTACACCGGAAAATGTGAGTGAAGTGACAAAAATTATAATGAAAGATCGTAAAGTGAAGCTCCGTAAGATTGCTGAGATGACACAGATATCATATGGAAGTGTATTTACTATCCTTCATGAAAAATTGAGCATGGAAAAGGTTTTTTCCAAGTGGGTGCCGCGATTGCTTTCGATGGAACAAAAACAGCAACGAGTCTATGATTCAGAAAGCAGTTTATCGCTATTTACTCGCAACAAAAAAGATTTCTTGCGTCGTTACGTGACCATGGACGAAACATGGATACATCACTACACTCCAGAGTCGAAGTGGCAGTCATCTGAGTGGCGCACAGCTGGCGAAAGCCGTCCGAACTTTCCGAAAACGCAGCAGTCAGCTGGCAGTCAGTTTTTTGGGATACGCATGGCGTGATTTTCATTGACTACCTCGAAAAAGGTAAATTGATCAACGGTGATTATTATACTGACTTACTGGTGCGTTTGACGAAGGAAATCGCAAAAAAAACGACCACACATGCAGAGAAAAAAAACTTTTTCATCAAGACAATGCACCCTGCCACAAGTCGATGAAAACAATGGCGAAATTGAACGAATTGGGCTTTGATCTGCTTCCCCACCCCCCATACTCGCAAGATTTAGCCCCCAGTGACTACTGACTCGTTGCTGATCTTAAAAAAATGCTCCAGGGAAAAAGATTTGGCTCAAATGAGGAGGTCATCGCTGAAACTGAAGCTTATGTTGAAGTGAAAGATATTTTTTTTATAAACATGGTATTGAAAAATTGGAAAAACGTTAGAACCATTGTATCACCCTAAATGGTGATTATGTTGATGAATGAAAAAAAAATTTGCAAAAAAAAATGTTGTTTCCATTGTTAGTCTCGGGACTTATTGATCCATGTGTTATTTTCTTCTTAGTTTGTGAAAATCGGTTCGCATTTTTCCATAAATTTGCACATATTTCCTTGTATTTCCGGAACCGAATGTCGGATACAAATGAAATTCAGGAACTTTGGATGGGGACATCAGACCTTTCATTTTAATCTAGGTTTGTGACAATCAGTTCAACCATCTTTGAAACGTGTGTGACTAATTTTTTTCCTTTTTCTAGTGCATATCACTCTGTAATTCCGGGACCGGGAGTAAAATTTAATAGCTGTCCCTGGGACCATAAGACCTTTCTTTTGAATCGAAGTTTGTGAAAATGTTTTATACCATTCGGTTTTCACAGCGGTTGCATAGCATTTCTATATGAAAAAGGCAAAAATGCTGTATCTTGCCGAAAAAACGTCTTATTTTTAGTCCATTGTTCCCCACTGTGCATTGTGTCTTTTGATTGTACCCAAATAAACAAATAATAAGTAAATAACTTAAACCGTGTGTTTTTTCATATTTTTAATTGCTATTGCTCAAATTCGTTTAATAATTAAAATGTGTCTAAGTCAATTACCAAAATTATAACAAGCTTATGCTGTGGAAGTTATCTTGTAAGTATTCATACACGAGGCATTTCACGTGTATAAATTATCGTCCTTTGCCTTTCTCTAACGGACATTTGAACAGACATCCAGAGACTTCTTGTATTATATACTATCCTACTCAGCTTAACGAGATCGGAAAATGCCTGTGTGTATGAGAGTTCCTTTTAAAGATTTCTCCATCCGCTCAATTTTCTCGGAGATGACTGAATCAATTTCAACAAGCTTAGACTCGTTTGAACGTATTTCGATTATGGATCAAATTGTAATATCAAATGGCCGTTACTTCTGGTTCACTTGATAAATTGGTATAAGTGACGTAACCAACAAAACTCACTTTTATCTCTCCATTATATCTATTAGAATCGGTTGTTGAAATCCGGTTCGGTTCGGAATCCGTTTGGAAATCATACTGAATTCCGAATCGAACTCCAGATGAGTTGATTGAGTTGAAGAAAATGCAAAATTGAGAATATTTGAGTCTCGTGGCAAACGATTTTAGGCTTGCAGCTGAAACGAAAAAGTTTCAGTTGCATTGGCATGGTGAGAGCGAACCTGTGTTCAAAAATTAAATTTAGGTTTCTATTGGATTAAAATTGTAACACTGAATCCTTAAAAACCAGTTCCTTATATTTCATTCATTTCGACAGGTCATCCAAAGGTTCGGGTCTTCATGAGCCATGGTGGATTGCTAGGAAGCTCTGAAGCTGCTTACTGTGGGGTTCCAGTTATAGCGACACCCATGTACGGAGATCAAGTAAGTCACTGGAATGGCTTTTCTACAATAGTTCAAATAATGCCGTTTTTTTTTTGTCCACAGTACAATAATGCCGCTGCCTTGGAACACCGTGGAATGGGATTCGTTTTACCTTATGAACAAATCACGCGAGACTCGGTAAATGAAGCACTAAAGAAGGCTTTGGATCCCGTCACAATGGAAAATGCGAAAAAAGTTTCCTTCTCGTTCCGGAACCGACCTCAAAGTGCACTCGAAACAGCCGTCTGGTGGTGTGAGCATGTAGTCGCAACCGGTGGCCTCCCATTGGCCAAATCGTACTCAACCGAGATGCCCTGGTATTCGTACCATTTACTGGATGTGCAAATTGCGATTATTACCTTTGTGATTGTTTATCATCTCTGTGAGATATGGCTGTTCAAACGGATTTGCTGCCGAGGGGTATCCGCCTTCAGCGACGACAAAGTGAAGACCAACTAACTGAATATTCTAGTAGATTAGAGTTAAAATCGAGAACGTTGGAAAACGTCAGACATATCCGTACTTGGTGCACTTGTAGTGAGAAACAATACTGTTAGACTAGTTAGGAAAAGATATACGAAATGAATAAAGCTTAAGGATTTAGAATCAACAATCACCAGTTATTTATTTTTTTCTTAATAAAAAAAAACTAAAACGGTTTTACCAATACATTTTAAAAATGCCTTAAAGGAATTAAATTTTATTTGTTAAAATACCGTGTTTGTAAGACTTTCTGATACAATTCACAATTTCGATCGCAATTCTTCGATACGCGAGGTATTACTTTTCTGCAGGTCAACAAGTTTCATAGCCAGTCCCATGTTGCCTTGTATCTTCACTTTGCCTTGGAAGAAAGCCTTCTGTGGGTTTAGCTTTCCCGAAATCAGGTCTGCGACGTCAATGTCGTTCATAATAACTGTAACATCGGGTTTATCTACAAACGATATGTTTTAGTAACATTATTAAACGAACAGGTCCGTGTAGAAATACATACCTGTTCCATTATACGTAACTGATCCCTTTCCAGTTTTGGCGTTTACAACCCAATACCCTTCCGCACCATTTGGTCCATTAGTTACCTTGAATCCGTAGATTCCTCGCACTTTTTCAATCAAATTGTCTTTATCGTCAGCCATAGCTTGCTCCAGCAGTTTCATGTAAGGAGCCACTATGAACCCGTCGGGTGTATCCTTGATTTTTCCGGCCGCGGTTAGATTGGGATTTATCGGATTTATCGCATATGGGAATCCCAATCGATACAACGCAACCACAGCAGCACCTCCCAAACCGATGTTGTGCTGAAGCGCTAGTTTGGCTCCTTTAACTTGTCGCTTATCGGCTTGGCCTCGTAACTGCCAACACAATTCAGAACACTGGGCCAGCCCAGTAGCACCAAGCGGATGTCCTTTGGAAATCAATCCCCCGCTAGGATTGACGACTACCCGACCGCCGTACGTGTTATCCCCTCGATCGATGAATTCGCCCGCTTTTCCCGGTTGACAGAGACCTAGAGCTTCATAGGTAATCAGTTCGTTTGCGGAAAAACAATCGTGCATCTCCACAACATCCACGTCCTGTGGTTTGAAATTAGTTTTTGCAAATAACTTCTCCGCAGCGTTGCGTGTCATGTCGTAGCCAACAATTTTCATAGCGCTGCCTTCCTGCAATACAAAACCATGTAACAGTTACTGAATACTAGAGCTAAACTTGCCAAGTATTACATTAAAAGATGACGGTACATCAGTGGACATTTCCATCCCCACGATTTCCACGGCCTGTGCTTCCAATCCATGACGCTTCACAAAACTCTCCGATGCGAGAATACAGCACGCCGATCCATCGCTGGTCGGACAGCACTGTAACTTGGTGAGGAATTCGTGCACGTTTGGAGACTTCATAATCTGATCGAACGAGTATTCATCCTGGAACTGTGAGTAGCTGCAAAGAAATCGTATATCCGCCTTAATGTAGGCAATCATTTTGATTCGTATCGGTAGCCTAAATTACGGCAAAAGTTTCTAATAACGGTGACAACAGAAATCCTCGTACTAGAATCACAAATTTGTATTAAGGAAGCGGCAACTTACGGATTATTGATGGAATGTTTGTGGTTTTTGTAGGCAATTTTGGCAAAGTGTTCGGGCTTAGTGCCGTACTTTTTCATGTGTTCCAAACCGGCGTTGCCAAACAGTTGAGCGGAGATCGGCGCTCCAGTGATGTCGTGCTTTTCTGCCATGGCAGTAACTAGCAGCTCAACCGGATTGGTGCGATCCATATACTTGGAGGTCAGCGAACCGCGTTCCATTTTTTCGAACCCAAGGGCCAAAACACAATCATTGTTGCCAGTTTCGATCAACTGTTTGGCCAGTATTAAGGCGGTAGAACCAGTTGAGCAATTATTATTGACGTTATAGATCGGAATACCGGTAAAACCGATTTCATACAAAGCTCTTTGACCACAGGTCGAGTCCCCGTACACGTAGCCCACGGTTGCCTGTTGAACTTCCTCGTACTTTATACGGGCATCATTTAGAGCTTTGGTCACGGCCTCCTTGGCCATCTGTGGATAGTCGAAATTCTCTCGCCGTCCGGGTTTCTCGAACTATGGTTGGGGTGGATAAGAAAGTTCAAAGATTAGATTAGAAACCATCCAGTAATGCCGAGTATAGCACTGGTTAGTACATTTTTCTATCGCACCAATTCTTCCATCGTCGGAACAACAACCGAGATAAGACAAAAATAACGAGTCATTCACGATAAAGCTGTTCAAAAGGATGAAAGTTCAAATGCATTATCTTGAATAAAAATAGTATTTATCTACAGAATACGAGTTCCATGGGAGGTCGGCAAAAAAAAAAACAAATGGTACGTTTTAGACAAAAAAAAATATTTGAAATTAAATATTGATCGATCGTAGCATCGTTTGATGATCAATAATTGAGAGAAATAAATTTTCACCGACGAGCAAAAACCGAACCGGATAATTTAAACCCCGATGATTGACCACAATGCAAATCGAGTTATAGATTGATAGGTGTATCGTGACCGACTCGAGCCGGTTCCTTTAGTTTGTTCTCTGTGCTTCATTCTCGCGTGTATTGGAAGGGAGAAAACCCAACGAAAGGTCGTTTGCGTGGATTGCTTATTCATTCATACCAGATTGGTAGACTATTTGCGAAGCCAATATCAAGACATGCAGTGCTGACGAAATAGTGTGGAATTCAAGTTCAGAAAAGAAAAGAAAAAAAAACAAGCGTAGTTCGACATTATCGCAAAATTAAAACACGAGTATATTAAAACTGTAAAACATCGAGAAAAACGCAATTACTGCATGTTGTTGAAGTTTCTTTTGTTGGTGATCGTGAGTTAGTGGGTTAATGATACAGTAGAAGCCTGATATACGCAATCTTAGTTCAAAGTTCAGGAGAGTGTTGAATTTATTGTTGGTACGGTAAGACTATTGTTTTTTCTCGTCACACCTCATAAAACAAACATCCATATATTAACATGTCTTAGGAAGAGTTACTTAGAAATTTCTAAAGCTGGTGTAACAAATGGTCATTGGTTCCGGTTTTACACAAACGGTTACGACACCTAGACATGTTCCATACAACGAAATCTTCGCTCATTACGCCTATTACAACACCTGTATCTTGAATAACAAGTCATGCAGAGCTCGTCGCTATACACTAAGAGAAGTAATTGTGCAAGACCTACTTACTTTAGTCATTCCAACCCCGACGACGTAGACCTTTGGCACCACCATTCTGGCTTAGTTCCTGTGGCCAATTATCTCCGATGACCTATCAAAAAATAGCTACACTATCCTTATCACTTTTCTGAGTACAGAGTAAACAAGATCACTTCGGTGCGCTGTGCAGAACGACGATTTTACTTTCACAAACGAAGAAATCGACTGCAGGCTAAAGCTGCTTGACTGGCAAAACCGACGAGATCAAGACATGAAATGGAAATAAACGCGAACAACTCACTCAGCGTAAAAAGCTCCCGAGTCTCAAAGAACTCGAATGGCATATACACAATAATGACAAATACATCGCAAATGGTCAGTTTTAATCATGATGTAACATATACAGGTAGAAACACTTTACTCTAGATACACTGGTAATTTTTCCGGTGATATAAAAACTCAAACACAATCTGTGGATAGTCGAAATTCTCCGTTTCCGTTTCGTTCGGAATTTTTTCATTGATAATATAGATAATATAGCGATATAGCGATTTTCCGAATTTGATACACATTATTACAAGCAGAACAATCCCGCTTGTTTAAAATAACAAAACGATTATTTAACATCGAATCAGAAAATAGAACAGAGGTTTATCAAACCAACATTTGATTTTTGGATAATATTTTCGATATCTCATCCCGTTCAATATCACTACAGTGATGTTCCATAAACTCACACGGGATAATGAAACGATAATTATTCAAAATCGATAATTATTCAAAATCGTTTTACGATTACCAGTTCTGCAAAAATTTTCACCCGGGTTTGCAGTTCAATGCTTAGGGCGCCAGTCTTACAACCCAGTTGTCGTTTGTTCGAGCCCAGGTGGGCTGCGTGAAACTATTCTTAGTGTCAGTAGGATCGTAGTACTAGGCATGCAATGATCCTGTACGATATGAATCGGTTGCATAGTCTGTTGAAACAGAAAGGCCAAATACAAATACGCATACAGATTTAATACAGAATACAGATTTATCAAATTCAATACAGATTTATACAGATTTCGTCCCGAGTTGGCGGTTCAATACATAGGGCGCTGGTCTTACAAACCAGTTGTCGTATGTTCGAGCCCCGACCTGGAAGGATTCGTAGTGTCAGTAGAATCGTAGCACCAGCCATCCAATGGTTCTGTACACTCTGAATCGGCTGCGAAGTCTGTTGAAACAGAAGGTCAAATTCCGCTACAGGACCAAGGCTTCGCTTACACAGATTTCACAAAATATAGGAAAAATAAATTTAACTGCGGGTATAGCGTTATGAGTTAGTCGATTCCTTTCACGCAGCCCACCTGGGTTCGATCCCCATCCTCGCACATATGACCAGAAAGCTTTTCTGGTCCGAAGAGGCGAATGACCTTAAGGTTAAAACCATCAAATTTTGTGTTGCAAATGGATTTAAGTGTTCCGAAACGTTGAAAATGTTAGAAAAGGCCTTTGGTGAATCGTGTCTAGGAAAAACACAGGCATACGAGTGGTATAAACGCTTCAAAGGTGGTCGTACAAGCTTGGATCATGATGAGATCCCTGGCCGCCCAACAACATCTGTTACTGAAGAAAACATTGAATCGGCGAAGGAAATCGTGTTGCAAAATCGTTCTGTTCCGATTAGAGAGATTGCTGTGTTGTTGGGCATCTCTTATGGATCAGCCAAAAAAGCGGAATTTCATTCAAAAACAGCGTTGTGTTGATGTGGCCAAAGAGATGATTTCCAACGCAGATAGTGACCCCACATTCATCGAATGCATCATAACTGATAATGAGGTGTGGATCTATGAATATTACGTCGAAACCGCACAACAATCGACCGAATGGCGCTTCGAAGGCGAGCCGTTGTTCTAATTTTTCATCCATTATAAAAATCGCCGCACGAAAATTTTTCAACTTCTTTGTATAGACGCCAAACAAAAACTAATTGTACGATATGCGTCAAAATTTGACAGAATGTGTATAAAAGTGTTGCCAACGTTGAGAGAATAAAAGTTTACCGATTGGACAAGCGCGGGAATTTTAAAATGAAAATTCCGGTTGTTTTTTGATCATAAGGTATACAGATTTTTTATTCAGAGTAATGCAGATTTTATATGAAAAACATCTCTGAAGTTATGGCAGTGATCATCCAAAAATGTGTAAATTTCAAATTTACTTTACATTTGAAACACTACTGCCACCTACTCGATTATTCGTCGCGATCTTTCAAAACGTTCCACTATTTACCGTGAAGATAACAAAGACCTCCTGCCAGTTTTAGAAATATTCCAACTACAACGATTTTAAAACTTATGACACGATGTTAAACTAGTGTTAAATACAAGTTTTTTCCATGGCGCTTAAATCACACTTAAAACTAATCTTGTTATTTTTACCAACAGCAAAACAAAAATCTAGCGTGAAGTGAATGTTGCATCCAAAATTGTGGTTCATATGAAAGCGGCACCCAATTCGTGGTGGCACCCTGTGTCGATCGTGGTGACACCTGCAAGTGTTCGCCACGCTGAATAAGTAAATTTTACACAAAGTTTATATGTGAGTCTGTATATCTGTTTTCTGTGCTTATAGCAAACAGTAATCAACAAAAACCGCTTAGCTTTTCCCACATAAAAATCAAAAGAAACCTGCGCCGGTTATCCCGACCACGATAATTCATTTCGAAGTCGAGTACTTGCTTATGCCAATTTAAACCAATCACCGGTGGATACATTGTTGTTTGGTCCTGTCCATAGTTCAGACGCAAAAAATTGCGCATGGAAAACTGTGAACACCTACAGGTGTTCACAGATATACTTGATTGTCTCGTCCAGCCTCCTGCTATGACGTCATGAAACTGTGGTCAGCATCATTCTGCAAAAACCAAAAAAATGAAGAAGAATGGCTAACAAAAATCTGGATATTACAAACTACTTGTTTGTTCAGTACCCTTTAAAGCACTTCCCCGCAAATTATCGATCAGACATCAATACGATAAGGAAATAAAGATTTTACTCGAATTGAAATGCTCGAATGTTTATTAACCGTACTTTGAGCGCTCTGATTGCCCACCAAATGCCCCAGATGTTGGCCACGCTAGCACATGCTAGAGCGTCCCATCCTTGCCACCGAGCTGGTCTCGTCATTCGAAATAATCGCATTGGCGGATTCATGTTTACCAGAGATGCCAGTTTCACAGATTAATACGTGTTCAACCAATTCTCAAAAAGTCGGCGCACTTCAAGTTCTCTATAGGTCTATAGTAACAATAGTCATTTCCAGTAGCGTAACCCAGGGGGGGGGGGGGGATAATGACAGAAAACGATTCATAAAGATTTATTACTGCGGGCGCTGAAATCTATCGTAGTTTTGGTTTCCAAAGATGTTCTGGGCTGTTATTACTTCGATTTATCATATTTTAGACACTTTATAGATTTTCAATATATCGATGAAATAATGAGAATTGAAATTCTACTGATTTTTCCTACAGACGTTATTTCAGTTTCGTCTTGTCATAGAGGAACGAGTGACGAAGGCAATTATACTCTCTTCTGTATCAATGAAAGATGGAAATGCCTCGGCTTTATTCGTTTGATTTGGATGCGGTCGTTCATGAATGGGACTGTAAAAAAAACGAACATGATTGGATTGGATTCTTTCATTGAGAATGCGTGACAATTTTAAGCTCTGGCTAAAAGTACCGTGATAATCGAAAGGGAAAAAGAACGAAGAGAATCTGTTATTTGCACTTATGTCTTAATGAAAATTCTGTACAGAATTGTGAATACCATTCGACTCAGTTCATCGAGATTCATATGACAGGTCTTATAGTCCCATAGAATTATTATTCTGCGGCAAATAAAAGAAACTGACTGGACCGATTTTCACGAATTCAAATATAAATTAAAGGTCTTGCAATCCCATAGAACGATAGTGTATTTTATCCGGATACAACTTACGGTTTTTGAATTACAGGGTTATTAGTCGAAAAAATATTCAATTTTAAGAACGAGTTTGTATACATCAATCACTATACAAAAACAGATGGAATTCTCTTGATTTCGAATATACCGGATCCCAGTACACGATTTCGGAAGTATCGGAAATTGTGTTCAAAACCTCCTAAACAGTACTCACTTCATTCTCTCAGAGATGGCGAACCCGATCTTCACGAACATAGGTTCAAATAAAAGGTCTTGTCCATAGACTGTTTCGTTTGAAAAAACCGAAACTGACCCTCAAACAATACGAATACGTTTTGAGTTTGAACTTAGCAACGAGAGTGTAAGAAACCGGATAGAAGAATCAGGTTCGAAAATGGCTTCTTTGGGCTTGGTTTGGCATCAAACGAAAAGAACATGGGGAATCGCGATGTACAGGTGATATCACTTTTCTCATTCTGTTTAAAATGACATCTGAAACCTAAAATCTGCATCCACAATAGGAACTCTGAGTAAGATGAATCGATCAAGTTGATGGTAACTTACGAAATATCCTTGGCCGATTGAGAGAGTTTTATTCTAGTATTTTCTCGTCAGTTCTCAATGGAAGTACTTTTTTTCAATTATTGCAAGGAGTTTCTGATTAGGCCGCTTGCGTGACCCAGTAATAAGAGAAACCGATTTTACACCATTAATACCGTAAACAGTATTTTATTGTTTTCTCTCTTAAAATATACAGCTGTAATCGAATGGATAGATAAATTTATATTTATAATAAAATATACATACAACGCGATAGCTAATCTTTGCGTGTCTGTGTGTGTGTTGTACATAAATAATATTTTATAAAAATAATATAAAACGGAAGAGCTACTCAATAGTTCAAAACTAATGCTTTGTGTTTAATTACCGATTTTGCTTACTGTTTGTTTTATTTTTTGCGAAGCACAAGGAAACTGTTAGATAAGATAAGAAAACAAACACAGCAATATTCCGCTGCAAGATGCTGCAAATGCAGAGGACAAGAAAACCTGTAGATGTAAGGTTAATCCAGACGACGTTTATCGTGGGAAATAATTTAACTTATCATCCTTAGCATACTTGAATTCTAAATATCGACAAGAAAAACACGAAAATTAGCCATTATTGTGAAACGTCTCAATCCAGGACATTACTAGACCCTAACTCATTACTGCTATACATCCTCTTTAATATTTCGCTCAACGATTTGAAACATTGGGCAATCGCTCGCTGTATTACAACTCGAAATTTTTACGTTCTCTGCTTGCAGAATAAATTATAGCCAGTTTAACAGATCATCAACAAGGTAAATTAACATTCGCCTCTTTCAATGTACACAACTACGTGCACTCATTTAAAGATGTGTGTGTGTGTGTGGGAGTGTTTTTATTTTATTTTGTTATTCATTTGTGATTATTACGTTATCCTGAATCTAACTTTTGTTCTACGTAAGTTTCTCTAAATCTATTTGCTATAATTATCCTCTGCTTAGATATTAGATTTGCATTTTCTGCTTCATTTTGTTGTTGTTGTTGTTGTAGAGATAAAAATATGTTTTAATTGTTGTTTCTTTGTTTTCTACACAACTTGATAAAGAAAGCAATATAATAAAACAAATGTTTTATATGCATATGCGGGAGGTCGTGTACCAGCTACATATTACTACACGGAAAAGGTTTTCAACTGTTCAATTAATAACGTGATTTTTGCCTTTTCCTCGCCCTTTGGAAAACAGGAGAGATCGTGAATCAAGACTTGAAAGCACATTTACTGCTGTTTATGTCCACTGTACTGTCAGTGTTTGTATAGAGAGATGGCAGTGTAGTGTTTTTTTTCTACTAAGGTGCTAGAATGGATGTAATAGCAGAAGCATTATATACAACTACCAACAATGCTGAATTTTATAATCTGTTTGAGTTAACGTCTGATCTAAAATTACGCCAATGAAGACCTATTTTTTCAATATGCATATTGGCTTGCGAATCTCCACAGACTCTCCGAATTGCGTTCGGAAACAACGTACGAAAAAAACGAACAAGCTGAACAAAGAAAAGGAACATGGTAGAATAAACATTCCCTGACTCAGCGAACCACGAAAGGACGAAGGGACGAAGAAAACTGTAACGGATTCATCACAACTTTGACTAAGGAGCGTGGAATAAAGGAAGATTAAAAACTGTTCGCATTTCGATTCGGTGTGCTATCCATACGTGCCATAATAGAACTTAACAAATCACTGGATGTTTTGGATGGTGCTTTAGACGGCGACGGCGATGACGATGACGACGACGACGACGACGACGATGTGTGGCTGGAGATGAATTGTTTCGCGTGATGGACACTGCTGCTGCTGCTGTTGCCGCTTGTTCCGGTGTGGTTGGTGTTAGCTTGAACAACTTTTTTCACTTTCGGTACAGCCGCTGGGTGCCGCTCGATGCTATCGTAACTGTTCAGGGAGACGGCAGCAGTTGCCGGTGGAGTGGGTGGTAAAGGTGGTAACGGTGGCGTTTCAATGGGTGGTGGAGGTGGCGGAGGAGCGAGGGTAAACGATTCTGTCACTGCATGTATAGACTTTATTTCACCGTGATCGACGGGTATCGCGTTCAGATGTTGGTCGTCATCTACGATAGTAGTTGTGATAATTTCCTCATCCGGCTTCAGCAGCAGCAACGTTTCGGTACTAATTTCATCACCTTCCGCCGAAATGGTAGTTTCTACTGCAACGGTAAGCTTGGCTTCGTCGTTGCAATGTATCACAGACTCGTAATTGCTTTCGCTACTGATGAGTGCTGCTGGATTGGTATCCTCCATGATAGCTTGGCCATCGATGACCAAGTTGCTACTGGCGCCGGTTGTGATATCGACAGTATGTTCGATTTCGATTTCAGCGGCAACCGGTGGCACCACAGTCATCGTGTGTTCTTTCTCTTTCGTCACACTCGAAGTAGACTCCCGACGACTGCTGCTACTGCTATGGGTATGCCGTTCCGACGAGGACGATGAGTGTGACAACTTTCGACTACGTTCGTCCGAACCGCGGTGCTTTGAAGATGAACTTGATGATTTGCTCGACGAGGAATGATACTTATGACGTCGATGGTGATCGTGATCACCACGGTCACGTTCTCGATTCTTATCTCTTTCTTTATTCTTATCCTTATCACGGCTTTGATACTTTTCCTTTTCTTTGTCGTTGTCACGTTCACCGTTCGAACGATGCTTGTCCTTCTTGCTACTACTGCTGCTGCTGCCGCCATGATATTTGTGTGCAGAAGATGACGACGAGGACGAATGTTTGTGACTGGAACTAGCACTCTTCTTCTCCGTCTTCACTGGTTTGTCATCTCTAACCAACTTTCTCATGTCAATTTTAGCAAGCTTTTCAGCATCGACCATAACCAACTCTTTCTCGTCCTTTTCGTTCGGAGTCGATTGTAAATCTTTCTTTTCGGATTTTTTTGGCTTTCCGTCATGTGTTCGCTTAATCGGTGTATGTTTCTTCTCCTCGACCGAAATTGGGTGGGGCAAAATCGTTTGCTTCTCTTTGTAATGCGGTGGATCAACCTCATAACCGTGGGCTATTTCCTGTACTACCTCCTTGTCCGGATAGTACTGTTTGAGTCGAAGATGCCACGCTATGCTCGTGACAGCCGTCACCGTTCGAAACTGATGAATAATATTGCGGGGAAGGAAGTAGATGTCATTGTCGAACAGCGATATCCGAGAATACTTGATACCCTCCCTACGCAACTGGTTCAATTTAGCATCCTCCACCCACTGGACGCACTGCGAGATCGGTGGCTCGTGCAGATCGAGCTGCAGTTTCTCCACCAGATGGGGAAAGTAGTGAGCGTCAAAAGCGACCACGTCCTTGGTAATACGATTCAGTTCGTCCGGTATCCCACACTGGACTGCCTTTAGCACACCTGTGGAAATTTCACAATTAAAGAAGGATCAAAGGATTGAAGCATAATTTACGTACCAACTGCCGCCGTTGTCATTCGGTCATGACCATGCCCAACGTGATCAGCGTGAGCCTTTGTACGATCCTCAATCATCGTTTCTCTTGCTTCCGATAGTCGGGGAAGGTATTGCAAATTTCTCAGCTCATTGATTCGTGTCCTAGAACGAAAAAAAAAAACGAAAACATTCAATCCCGACTCTCCCGACTGTAGCGCAACGAACGACAATACCTTTGCCTTTTCATCGGTGTTTTGTTGATTTCAGCCGTCGGGACCAGCTGTTCTCCGGGTCGAATCCACAAGATTGGACCATCGTTCGACAATCGCGGATCCATTTGGACAATTGACAGTTCTCCCCAAGGCATCGTCTGCAAATGTATTTTAGTTTGAGAAAACGTCACCAGGATGAACATTACCAAAACATTACCTTATTAAGAAAGGGGTTATCTTCCAGTCGCTTCAGTAAATCGGGAAAATATCCACCAACTTCCTCGTGAACCTTCCCAACCAGACTAATCTGGTGTAGGGGCCCGTAGCGAATCGTTCCTTGGGAGTAATTCTTTATAACCTTCAATTGAAAATAAAAACGCATTTAAAAGCATTTCACGTCGTATTTGTTCCACCCGAACCTACCTGTTCATTGTACTGACTCATCGTGCATGTTTCAATATCTGAGTTTCTGCCCAACACTCCGGCCTTGACCGTCAGATTGGCATAATTTTCTGCCATATGTTCCAACAAGTCCGGCAGATAACTGGCTGCATTATGTACAATTCCCATCACATGATCTGCGTATCCATCGTCATCTTCTCGGAAGCACACGGCGAAGAATTCATTCACCAGTTCTTCCATTTCGCTCTCCGGCAGCACACTGATTTCATCTTGGTACATGTGTACAACGGAAGCGCCACCATTAGGATGTACCTCAATTCGCATGAACCGGCCATACTTGAGATGTTCGAGTCCTTTCCGATGACAGTGCATGTCCCGGTTGACAGTTGATATTCGCGTCGACGATTCCAGTGGCACCACACCGGATATCGAGGGGACACCGTCCATTTTTTCGCGTTTGCACTGAATTCCGATGTTGGCCCGTTTAATTTTGGATCGTTTGTAACACCGAGAACACTCCCGACTACTTCCGCTGCTGCTCCTGTGTACGGACGCGGAAGAGGATGAAGATGACAGCTTGCTGTTGCTGCTGCTGCTACCAACATGCGACGACGATTTATTGCCGTGATGCTCGTGTAGGGAGTTTTTCTCCACTGAAACCTCCTGCTTAATGTGAACGGTTGGGTTTGAGATACTGTTACTGTTTGGTAGCGCTGACGCTGTCATGTTGGGACTGCCGTTGACCAACTTTTCCGGAGTCAATCCGGTATCGGTTTGAATTTCCTTCTTTACGAGAACCGTTTTGTCGTCTAGATTCTTGGGTGATTCAATCTTTATCAAAATATTTGAGTTCTTATTACTAGTTAAGTTAGTTGTACTGCCGGTGACACCACTGTTGCTGTTACCAGTGTTGCTGACGGGGCTGCTGTTGGTTTCGGCGAATGTCAAAGCTCGTGAAACATCGTCCCGCGTCTTGTCTGGTTTTAAAGGTTTATACTCCTTCTTGATGAAGATATCTTGCTTTTTGACCGTGCTATTCTCATTGTTACTCCTTTCGAGATTTAGCAACAGGTTTATGGGAGAAATAGGAGTTCCTCCAACCGCAACGGCTGCTGCCACTGCTGCCGTGACGGGAGTTGTTGGTAAGCTGCTGCTGTTAAGCAATCGTCCTCCTATGGGGCCTCCTCCTCCTCCTCCTGGTGTTGACGATTGTTGCTGGCCCATCAGATTGGTATCGATGGTCAGCTCTTGCTTGATCTGGGCCGGAACGACAATGACGGAAGTGGTTTTCTCCGCAAGGTCTTGTTTCTGCAGCATGTGGTGTTGATTTTCCTTGTTTTGAATCAACGAATTGCAGGTTGATTTGTCCTTGGAACCAACACTGCCGGGTATAACTTGTGAACCGCTACTTATGCCACCGTGTTCTTCGGAACGGCGACGTTTCTTGTGATCCTGTAACAAGTTAGTGATGGAGATAAAAAACGAATAACGAAAATTTTAGCAGAGGTAACCTTTACCTTGTCACGATCCCTATCCTTGTCTTTGTTCTTCTTTTTCTTGTGACTTCGAGGTTGTTCTGTAAGATTAAAAAAAAAGAAAAATTCGCATAATTTTTTTTGTTGTAATTAATGAACCTTTCGCTCTTCTAGGAAAAGTAAAACATTTATTTTTACTAGTATACTAGTTGTTTATTTTTATTGAGAACAAGCCTCTAGATGGCCCAATACTAAATTAAATAACAATCGAGATCGTGTCAGACGAGTTCTAGTTTTCATCAAGCTTTGGAAAAAGGCGAGTTTCGAATTCATGCATAAAGGCAATGGTGAAATTGAATGATTTGCGGTACGGATTGGTCCATCATCCTCCATATTCTCTAGACCTGGCCCCCAGCGACTATTATTAAAACAAACAACAATTTAAAACAGTGTTGAGCCAATTTTTCCGTATTTTCGATGGTTTCTTCAAATGACAGTATGACAATTTAAACACACTTCTTCTTCTAATTCCGAAATCGGAAGTCGCATCTGGATGAAATTCAACAGCAATGCAAAATCCTATGACCTTTCATCTGTACCTAAGTTGATGAAAATCGGTTCAGTCATTTCTGAGAAAAAGGAATTAGTTCCGTTTTAGAGTTTTTGGCTACTGTTTCTGGAACCGAGAATTAGGAACCGAAACATCGGAAATCAAATACGCACAATATAAGAATTAAATGAAAAATTCGAAGGACTTAATATACGCAGAAACATATTAAGTGCTTCGAATTTTTCATTTAATTCTTATATTGTGCGTGTTTTGTCAGTTAATGGCCTAAAAATTTGATTTCCGATGTTTCGATTCCTAGTTCCCGGTCATGGAATTTCGACACTAAAGCTCTGTAAGTTCGGAGCCAGAAATCGTATCAAAAACTAAATTCCATTTCGACGAAATGACCCGCTCCCGGTGGTGTAGTGAATCACGTGATCAGATTCAAGAATTGCGAAATCATTGAATTGGCTAAATTTACCGTGGGTAGTCTACTCAAACCTTTCCGTGAGGGTAAAACCATTGGTCGGAATGATGACAGTAAGTCTCGTAGTAGATCTTACGATCGAAAGCTCAATTGAAAGATATTGAAGACGATTAGAGTAAAGAGTGAATCTAGAACTCGCAGGATGATGCCCTTGCTATGACATACAGTTCCAACAAAAGGATCGTCAATTTATACACAGCTGGCAGCTAAACCTGGTACTGAAGCTGAAATGAAGGAAACTAAACAATTCCACAAAAGGAATGTAATGCCATGACTTTGCTTACTTTGCCCGATAATAAATTCTTGTTCTTTTTCTGAACCCGATCTCGACCCGCATCAGTTGGATTCGGATTGGTTTCCAATACCTAATCATTTCTATTACCCATGTTATGTATCGAATAGTCGATAAAATGTATGTACAGATGAACTTTGTGTGGTTTTTCCAGCAACAGTTTCATGAAGTCACGGCGAGATGTCCCAAACTGATTTAAATTTGTTAAATTTGTTCGTCTAAAAAATAAACTCTTGTTTTGGAAAGAGATTTGAAACTGCGGTCAAATTTCTCATATTTTGGTTACAAATGAGACTATGAAACCGAAGCCTTGAAAAGAAGATTGTCTGATTCTGGCATTTATAAAAACATACAAAGATTTGGTTAGCTACCATTACCATCGAAAAAAATGCTTCAAAGATACCATGACCACTGGATAGGGCAACTGTTAAATGGAAACTGAAGCATACCGCCAAAGCAACTCGGGATACTAGATCGAGTGAGAAGAGATAGTGAAGTGAAATGGTTGCTGAAGTTGACGAACCGAAGGATAAAAAATGATGCTAGATTCAAGAAATTCGAAATACAAGAATACGAAAATCCAATAAGAATTGTTGTCCAATTGTTTTATTTCATCAGATCTGTTTTCGTCTTTTTTATAAAGAAAGACTATGCAATCACTGAGAAAATCGATAGTTTGAAGTAAGGCCCGGAATGCCAACTGTCATATAGCATTCGAATCAGTTCGTCGAGTTCGCCAAATGTATATGAGACAAAAATATTCACTTACTTTTTTCAGAGATGATTAAGTCGATTTTCCCAAACGAATTTCTTTAATCCACAGCTCTGGCAAGTTGATGACCTAACAAACTTACATCGGATATACCTGCCTCCAGAATCCGATTCCGAAAGTACTCGAAATAGTGATTAAAAACTTCAGAACGGAACTCACTTTTGTCGGAGATTACTCAGCCGAACTTAGACTCAAATGAAAAATCCCACAATTTTTTACGGAATTCCTGAATTTTGTCGAGTACAGGATGACGAGTGTTTGAAATTTCAAGCCGACGATGCAAAACAGGCAAAACTTCTTCTAAATTGAAATCAACACTGTTCCGATGTTGACCATGTAAGTTGCTGACCTTACGAATCGACTTCGGTAGTCTCCGGAATCCGGTTGCGGAAGTATCGAAATAGGGATGAAATTTCCGCAAGACTAAGCCTAAATAACGGAATAAAATCTTCCAATTTTGGCATAACACGCCCGAAAAAACTCTCCTGTTTTTATTCAGTTTTTTCAAGCAATCCACGGTAATATTTAGGAGAATTTGAGAAAGACATCATCACATAACTAGTTGGATCAAAACAGTTTTTTGTACTCAAGGTGTATGACAATCCAAGTCCGGTTTTTGCGCTATAATTTTGCATAAGGTTTACTCATACTTAAAAGCTTCATCATCCAAAGAGATAAGATTGATCTTTCCAATACCCATCATTGCACAGTGGTCATAAACGGGAAATTAGCGTGGCGAAAATATTTTCACTATGAAATATAAGTTTTTTGTAGTTGGTGTCTTCACAAAATTTGTTTGTAATCAAATGGCACTCCTTTTAATGAACAAAGTTACTAGGGTGGTCTTCATTTAGATTGACATCTGAAATCAAACTTTCTTAATTGAACTCATAAATGATTTTGTAGTACAATAAAGTTGTAGGAAATTTTATTTTGAGCAACTTTGCTAAAAAAAACACCTCTCTAGCTTTTCATTTGATCGAGTTACATCAGTTCGATCAAATGAAATGCTAAAATAACCATATTACGCAGTATCTCTAATCCTCAGTTACTCAAACTCAATTGAAACAGTTATTTTGGTAATAAATCAATTAAAATTGTTCTGCAATCTATTTTCGGCTGTAGTTTTCGTGTATCTCATTTCTCGAAAGGACAATGTATGGAACACTTGTAGAACTAATTTGATACTATTATATTGCTGAAAGAAGTATGTTGATACGTTAAGGCGTTTAAGAGTTATGCAATGTTTTTGAGTTTTTTGAAGGTATTTTTAAAACTAATTTAAATAAATAAAAAAAAATAACACCCTTCCAATTTTCTCTTAAATTTTTACTTATACCTTTCAGGAACCGCATAGGATACATTTTCATCGATCTGGCATCTTATGAATATTAATATTTGAAGCTTGACTAGTTTTTGATGAGAAAGCAATCATAACTTTTTACTGATAGTTCATATGAAAAAACTTGGCACAGCAAAATTGTGCGCATTGATTAGTTCAACAACTCTTCTGATGACAACTTTTCCATAGAAAGTTTCACAAAAATGTTAAAACAAAAAAAAAGATTTTTCAGGAGCCACCCTACTTGTAATCGGGAAAACTGATGTAACTCGATCAAATGAGAAGCTAGAGAGGTGCTTTTTTCAGCAAAGTTGCTCAAAATAAAATTTCCTACAACTTTATTGTACAACAAAATCAGTTTTGAGTTCAATTAAGAAAGTTTGATTTCAGATTTCAATCTAAGTGAAAACCATCCTAGTAACGTTGTTCATCAAAAGGAGCGCCATTTGATTATAAAAAACGTGCTCAATCCACCTAGCAGTGTAACAATCGATTAAACATTCCATGATATGTCGAAGTAATTTTCACTTTAGAGTTTAGGGTAATTTAAGGTACTTCCAGAGCCGATATTCAGAAACCAGCATAACCCTAACCAATTCGTATGGCCATATGAAGAATAAATTGCAATAGTTTTTAGTCCAACTTTAAAGCTTTTCGGGATTGTCATCTTCTATATCGCTTTGAATTTTAAAAATTCATCGTCCTACAATTCGAGAATCGGAAGTCAGAATTGGATAAAATTGGATTTATTTTAATTTGAACTTTTGTTTTTGAAATTTGATTAGGCTTTTTTTGAGAAAACGACTGAGCTTTGAGAAACGATTTGATACTGGAACCGGAATTCTAAAATCGGTATGGCCGAAGTCAGATAAATTCACCTGAGTAGCTGTTTAGTTTACATTTGTTTCAAAATGTTTGAAAATCAATGTAGACATCTTTGAGGAATCGTAGTGCGAATTTAATTTTTTGGTGCCTTACGAAACGAAAACTGAATACAACCAAAAATGAAATAAGTTTATTTGGTTATCGACTATCCAAATCTGCTAACCCGATAAACCTGATTAATTTATGTGAAATAGACATTTTTATACTAATCACCCTGTATCTCCAAAACCGGAAGTTGGATTTGACTGAAAAACAAGATGTTTTATAGAATCTTAAAACTTTTCATTTGAATCTTAGATGATTCTTAGATTTCATTTGAATCTTAGGTCGGCTCAGCCATCTACAAAAAAATGAGTTACACAGTTTTAATTTCGTTTCACATAGCATCCTGTAGTTCCAGAACCAGAGGTCGGAACCAAACATAATTCAGAAACCTTGTTTGGGAGTATACGACTTTTCATATGAATCTGAGTTTGTAAAAAACGGTTTAGTCATCTCCGAAAAAATTGAGTGAAATTATTTGTCTCACACGCATTTGCTGATCTCGACGAACTGATTCGAATGGTATATGACTGTTATGTTCTTCCAGCATTTATTGCTGTTAATAGTTTAAATCAATATAATTATGGAATTGCTTTCAACTAGAAAATTCTGCCATGATCTGGTTTTCATATGTCATATTCGAACGATTATGTTGCCAAAAACGAACCGTGCTAAAATCGGTCCGAGGCAAAATATCATGCTGTACACAGTCTTTTGGGTACTTAGAAACAAATGTATGTAACAGTATAAAAAATCGTTTATGTTTTATGTTGCTTTCAAGCATTTCTTTGTCAGACAGCGCTCAAAACTTCTACTGCTGGAATAGGTGAAAAAGTCGCTTACATAAAAACTTCGATATCTCCGTTAAAAATGGACGGATTTTAACGATCTATGGCTTGCTGGATAGGTATTACCGTGCGGAACCTAAATCTAAAAATATATTCTGTTTTCAAGGTCAATTGTGACAGATACTGTAAAAAAACTGAAAAATTTGACATAAAACTTCGTATAACTCAAAAAGTAAACATCCGATCTCAAAACCATTCAAAAGCGTTCTGGGTGACGGGGAGACCTTTCATTTGCGACTAGTTTGATCAAAATCGGTCCAGCCATCTCTGAGATCTCGACCACTTAGTTGACAACACACAGATACACACACATACACACACACGGACATTTGTTCAGTTCGTCAAGCTGAATCGATTGGTATATGACATGCGGCCCTCCGGGCGTTGGAAAATTTGTCTAAAGTTTGAGCGAATTCTATACCTATTTTTTATATTTATAAAAAAAGGTAAAAAAAATTTTGTCACGCTAATTTCCCGTTTCGGACCATAGTGCATTGTAAGCAGCACCTATCTTTATTGTACAACGAAGAAGGGAATATGGGAAGATATCAAATTTACGAACAGTCGAATAGAATACGAATGAGGGGTACAGGTATAGCGTGATAGATTAGTCGATGCCTTTCACGCAGCCCACCTGGGTTCGATTCCCAACCCCGCACATAGGGTCAGAAAGCTTTTCTGGCGGTAGAGCGTATGACCTTAAGGTTAAAATTTCTATAATTGAAAAAAAAAGGAATACGAATATTTGCTAAAAGTTCTGAGTCATCAAAACAAATAAATAAGGTGTTTGTTGTAGCCCTCAGTTTCAGCGAGGACCTTTTCAGTCGCTGGGAGCCAAATCGGGCCAATACGGTGGATGTGGGAGCAATTCATAGTTCAAGTCATGTAGTTTTGCCATTGTTTTGATTGACTTGTGCCACGGTTGTCTTGACGAAACGTAATTTTTTTTCTTTGCCATATGCGGTCGTTTCTTTGAAATTTCAGCCTTCAAGCGCTCCAATAACACTATATAATATTCACTGTTTATGGTATTTCCTCAAGATAGTCGATAAATATTACACCACGCATATCCGCATATCCGATAAATATTACACCACATCCAAAATACCGAAGCCATAACCTTTCCAGCCGATTGTTGTGCTTTCGGGCGCTTTGGACGAGGTTCACCAGTTGCTTCACTTTTCGATCATTCAAAACGATTTTGTGAATTTTTTTTCTATGTTTTCTGGTGTTACCACCTCATTCGGACGTCCACTCTGCGTTCTGCATCATTGGTGTCTCTACGACCACGTTTAAAGGCAACAAACCAACGTTTTATTGGTGTATCTGGTGGAACGGAGTCTCCATGACACTTTTCAAGCCATTGCTATGCTTAAACGGTATTTTTCATCATCAAGAAGCAATGAAAAATTAAAACACGATTTTTTTTAATCCATTGTTCTGAAAATAACAAAAGTAGCGTCACTCTTAGCACAATAACTCACATACTAATGAATGAAATTTTTACAGCTGTCTCTTAGTATTAAGTGATAAATAAGGGACTGCAATACAACTAGCTCCATATATGTATTAGACTCTTTCGAACGTAACTTTACGAAATGCTGACCTTTTTGGCAACATCAAATTCAGGGATTTCGATTAAAATTACCCTAAACCTTTTCCTTAACCTTTGTACGTGATACTCTCGGTTTCCTTTCTATACCGCGCTTGTGATATAATGTCAACAAGTCGTTGAACCTTTTTAATTCTCTTGATACGTTTGAAGTTTACAGATTTTATATGTGAGCAAACAGATTTTTATACCTGTAACATTACAAACTACACAACTACGCAATACTTGAAATAGGAACTCTGCTAAATCTGGATAATTTATATCCAGTGGAAAAGTTGATTAGACAATTCAACTTAGTTCGAATTCCTGCAACGGCAGATCTACACACAAATATTTTCGCCGGGTTGTCACCATAACATATGGATATTTCGGGAAAAGTTGCTCGTAAAGACATCGTGGCTTGTTTTTACTGCTTCTCGCTGTTTTGCATTTCGGAATTCTTTCCATTTCCTGTTCAGTTTGCACTGATTATGTATAATAAAACATTGGAATATCCCCATTAATAGCTATCTCAACAAACCATTGATTGCATCAAACTTAGATAAGAAACGTGAACGACATATCATCTTTTCATCTAAAAATCAGAAATACTAACTTTTCAATTAATTTTTTAACTAAAATGTTCTGAATTACAAGAAAAACGAGTGCCTTACTTTTAGTGGAATAATTTGTCACGCCGATAGAATGCAACTGCTACTGTATGACCTGTTTCAATTATGAAAGCGGAAGCGGGAATCGTCATCGTCATCGTTCAGCAGTTCCGTACAGTGACAAAGCTTGTTATGTAACGTTTCAGGATCAACAGAAACGATAACCATAGTTTGTTGTTAGAATCAATACCGTCTAATCACGGTTCCCATTGATGCCAAAAGTGTGACTTTACGTTTACCAAAGACGTTTTACCGCGAACGTAGAACGTGCAAAACAAATGCCAAAATCCACAACAGAGCGCCAGAGTAGCGATTTTCAGCCCGATGCAAACAAAACGCCAACCCACAGCTCAGGTTCGCTGGCAGGTATAGGCAGGCAGGTACTACGGCACTCGGCAAGACGAAGCGACGACGTCGAGAGAGCGCGGTGATGGCTGCGAAGAACTGGGACTGACGTACAGCCGTAAAGAAGCGTATTACACACAACCTGCATCACAAGTACTGTGTATAACTAACCATACATACCTACATGTAGCTATCATCTATTCTGTGCCGGCCATACTGCAGGAAGCTTGACGCTTGGGGAAAGACACAGAAGACTGCAGAGGCATCGGATGGGTGCTAGGTGCCTGTGGGAGGAAACATTTGAGTCATAAAAATTTTCCCCGCTCGGACGGTCGGTCTCTAGTTGCCGTTCCCGCCGTCGGAAACGAACGCCTGCCTGCCTGTTACAAACGGACAGTTAAAAACAAAATTTGAGTCAATACGAACACTGGAAGGGTCAATAGCTTTTAGTTAACTGGAACGTCACCGCCGTAGGATTTTTGGTTTAAAATTAATGTTTTGCACTTGGGGAAGATGGTGTCTTAAACGAACGAGATGTTTTTCGTCCCTTTGCGATGGGTTGATTCCATTTCAAAATTGATTCCGATGAACGTTAAAACTCTTAAGTTATCTGTAGACACGACAGCCTACTAATATTTACAAATGTTTTGAATGATCTGTAATGCAAAGTGGAGTCCCCCAGCATAATCCGCCGATCGGTGAAAGTTGAGACCGAAGTTTATGAAATGTAAAAGTAAATTTTCTTATACAAAACTACTATAATTTTTTATTGCTAGAACTATATTCTATTTATAGTGATGCCCAGACAATATACTACGTCGTCTTGTTCGACCAGTAGGAAGGTTTCTTCAAACATAATGAATTCTAAAATATTGCCATTGGAAAAAATGTGTCCTTTTCATCGTGATCCATACTGACAATATTGATAATTGATGCGCGTTGTCACCACAGTAGCAATATCTGAAGACCAAATGCAATTTTTAGTACGAATCATTAGTCAAACTTTCGTTCGTTTGATCAGTAAAGACTGTCCCAGAAAGTATGGACGCAACCAAAAACCGCTGCCATTTCGCATTGGTTCAGAATCTGTCAATTTTTATGGTTGCGTCCTGTTGTTTACACTCTTTTCTAACCACTTGTGCAGTTGTTTATTCGTTTTCATTAGTTTGTTTCGAAATGCGTGGACTTTCAGCAGAACAACATCGAAAAATTGTGACAAATGGTGCACAAAACGCGGACTGTCACTGAGAAAGATAGCAAAAATGGAAGGAGTAAGTGAAAAAGCCGTGCGAAATGCAATCGAAAACGGGTCGAAAAAAGGTCCTGCTAACCCTGAGTTGGATAAACGTATACTGAAGGCGTTCGAGCAAAAGAAGGAGGTTTGAGTTCGGTGTGGCCAAAAAAGTGGGCACTTCGAAGTCAAATGTTCTTCGTGCTAAAGAACGTTTGAATCTTCGAATCTATAAGAAGCAGAAACAACCAAAACGTAGTCCGAAACAAGAAGCATCGATCAGGCCGAGGGTTCGAAAGCTGTACAATACGATTCTTGCTGGAAATTTGAACTGCATAATCATGGACGACGAAACCTACGTGAAACTCGATTACAAATCCTTGACGGGACCACAATATTATACGGTGCGAGAAGGGCAAGTGTTAAACCAGTCCGAGACATCGACTGAAGTCGAAAAATTTGGTAAGAAAGCTATAGTCTGGCAAGCAATGTGTAGCTGCGGTGAGATTTCGAAACCCTTCATCATCACTGCTTCAGTGAACAGCGAAATGTACATCAAGGAATGTTTACAAAAACGACTTCTTCCCCTCGATTCGAAGCCGCAAGGATCCTGTTGTCTTCTGGCAAGATCTTGCTTCTTGCCACTTCTCGAAATCAACGGTAGAATGGTATACTACCAAAAATGTCAGTTTCGTCCCAAAAGACATGAATCCACCAAATTGTCCACAACTTCGACGAATTGAGGAATGTTGAGCATTAACGAAGGCACATCTTAGGAAACATGTCTCGGCAGCCGAAACCATTCAACAGTTCGAAAAAGATTGGAAAAAGTGTCAAAACTTGTCGCCAAGAAGTCTGTACGGAATTTAATGAGGAACGTGCGAAAGAAGGTGCGCCAGCTAGTCTGCAATGGCTAAGTAGCAAATGTTGAGAATAATATTCTGTTGTTGTAGTCTAATATTATGAGTATATCGAATAAAATTTGAATATCTGCCACTTGTGAATTATTTACAGCGCAATCAAAGTGCGTCCATACTTTCCGGGACATTCTTTAGTACTTTGCCAGGAAATCCATTGTCTGAACGTTTTGTTCATAAATCTTTCTAATATTTCTGGACTATATAAACAAATGAGTGGCGAAATGTCATCGCATTCACTCATGCTTTCTAACGAGCAAATAAAAAGAATATAAAAAACGTGATTAATCCACCTAGCAGTGAGATGATACCTTTTTTTTTAACAATCCGCATGTGTTATTTGCATGGATATTCTTAGGTGTTTTAGTTCTCATGACATTATTTTAATTATCGTCGTTTAAAACGGCAAATTGAGATTTTAATCACTCATTACCTTGTAATTTCGAATCTGCAAATCGTATCGAATTTCAATCTTAACGTGTGACTTTCGATTGAACATTCCATGAGATGTCGAAGTAAGTTCCACTTTAGAGTTTTTCGTCATTATTTATGGTACTTCCAGAGCCGGTATTCAGGAACAAGCATAACCCAAAATTAAACGAATGGCCCTAAATCAATACGCCAAACAATTTACATCTTCTATATCGGTATGAATTTTAAAAACTCATCATCTGTAATTCCAGAATCGGATAAAATTCACCAATTTTGTATGGGACCTTAAGTCTTTAAATTAAATTTTTGTTTTTGAAGTTCGATTTGGCTTTTTTGAGAAAATGATTGAACTTTGAGAAACGATTCGATACTGGAACCGGAATTCTAAAATCGGTGTAGCCGAAATCAGTTAAATTCACCTGAGGAGTGTCTAGACATCTTTGAGAAATTGTAGTGTGAATTAAAATTTGGGGGTACCTCTCATTTGAATCATAGTTGATTCTTAGATTAATTAATTACATTATTTTAATTTCGTTTCACATATCATCCGGTGGTTCCGCAATCAGAAGTCGGATCCAAACGTAATTCAGGAACCTTGTTTGGGAGTATACGACTTTTCATATGAATCTGAGTTTGTAGAGTTTGTAGTTTAGCCATCTCCGAGAAAATTGAGTGAAATTATTTGTCACACCCGCATTTGCTGATCTCGACGAACTGATTCGAATGGTATATGGGTGTTATGTTTTTCCAGCATTTATTGCTGTAATTAGTTTAAAACAATATAATTATGGAATTGCTTTCAACTCGAAAATTCTACCATCATCTGGTTTACATATTCGAACGATTATGTTGTCAAAAACGAACCGTGCTAAAATCGATCCGAGGCAAATTGTCATGAGAAAGGATGCTGTGCACAGTCTTTTTGGTACTTAGAAACAATTGTATGTAACAGTATAAAAAATCGTGTTTCACGTTGCTCCCAAGCATTGCTTTGTCATACAGCGCTCAAAACTCCTACTGCTGGAATAGGGGAAAAAGTAGCTTACATAAAAACTTCGATATCTCCGTTCAAAATGGACGGATTTTAACAATCTATGGCTTGTTGGATTGCTATTACCGTGTGGAATCTAAGTATAGAAACATATTCTGTTTTCAAGGTCAAATGTGACAGATACTGTCAAAAATTTTGACATAAAACTTAGTATAACTCAAAAAGTAAACATCCGATCTCAAAACCATTCAATAGCGTTCTGGGTGACGGGGAGATCTTTCATTTGCGACTAGTTTGATCTAAATCGGTCCAGCCATCTCTGAGATCTCGACCTCTTAGTTGACAACACACATACATACACACACGCACACACGGACATTTGCTCAGTTCGTCGAGCTGAATCGATTGGTATATAACATTCGGCCCTCCGGGCCTCGGAAAATTTTTCTAAAGTTTGAGCGAATTCTATACCTATTTTTTATATATAAAAAAAGGTAAAAAGGCGGGTCGGTAATGTTAGAGACATAACTGGATGTCGTAAATACGAAAACAACTGGCATGTTCCTCAACACTTCCGAATTTCAATTAGTTGACCAATTGTATGAATTATGCAAGCATTCCCCTTTTTCACTGCTAGAATTTGAAACGATGCACCTTAACTAAAGTTCAGATCAGTTGCATTAAACATTCTGAAACACAATTAAAGATTATGAAATAACCAGTATAGAGCAAATTAGTTACCATCAGTATCCGAACCCCTTTAAAGGCCAAGTTTGAAACAATATAGAGATCGGAAAGTTGAAAAAATACTATTCTAATTCCGTCTTACTCCATGACACGAGAACAAAACAAGTGGACTCATCATCGACTAAACTATTGCAGTGGCGCAATATCACACGGTCCCTTGACATGGAGTTTGTTTGAAGGAAAATATTTCAGTCAGAATTCTTTTTAATGGACAATTGTACCTAATTGTAAATTGTACAGTGATGATTGCTATTCCACATTGAAAACAGATTGCTGTCATCAAGCTTGTAATGTCTGATGTTCAATCTTCACATCCGAACAGGAAAACAAATCGAAAAACGTGAAAATGTATAATTTACGAGTTCAAAAATGTTACACATATGAGATCTGAAACGTTGATTAATGCCTGGCTTTAAAATCAATCAAAAAGAAATTTGATTTTGCATTAAAAAACAAATTAATGGTGACGAATTCGATGCTCTGTTTTAACAGACTTCGCAGACTTCTGATCCGTAAGTATACAGAACCAGTCGTGCTATGATCCGACTGATAGTGAAGGTCCACGAAAGGAAGGTAGAACCAAGGTTCAATCCTGTCCTTATATCTAGATGCTAATTAGGATGGGTTAGCACAATTTCTTTTCGATCAACAGACTTTGCTGCAGATTTATTTATATTCTGAACAAAGGCATGGTACAACGAACCTTCTGACATTGAATATGCTTCCTGGATGGGACTCGAATATACGACTGAACTGCATACATTTCTATACGATTGTTCGTTCTGCTTTCGAACACTGCTCTATCTCTACCTAAAAAGTACTGATAGAATCGAACCGATACAACGTCGATTCTTCTTCGATTGGAGTAGCCCTTATCGGCTACAGAACTACAACAGTCGCGAATTACTACACAGTCTTGACACACTAAAAGTGTGTCCGGAGCAGTCGTGGATTAGGGATTGACAAAAGTAAATTTCTATGTTCAACACCAAACTCATCGTAACAGTTCATCCCTTTGACGGCTTATACGATCTTTGCAAGTGTATTCGTAGGCTACAAGACTCCAGTCAGTTAAAAAAAATTCGAAAGCATTATTTTCATAATTCTTCACTTCCACAATTTCTGTTATTTTAGGATTCACATCCACGTATCGTTCGTTGGACAAAATGTCACATTTACTAGCACTTTTTGTTATAAATCCGAATTGAAATCAATCTTAGATTTGATCATTTAATCTTACATATTTTTTTTCTGTCTGATTTTATTAAATATCAAGTATTCATTTGGATTTCAATCCAATAAACTGCGATCGACTATCTGAAGATAGTTTATTTCTTGAAGTTGATGGACACCTTGCAAACGAGCAGAAGGATAGGTTTATTCCGATATAAGATTCAAAATCTGTACTTTCTAAAATGAAAAAAAAAAATTTTAAGTTTCAAAATTTTTGTGTAATCTTAGGAAATTTGTGATATCAAGACTAAAGAATAATATTTTTGTTTACTCTACTTGACTACCACAATTGCAACAATCGTGACGACGTAATGTTTTTTTCTGATGTCCAGGACAAAACAAAGTGACAACTATTCGGTCACCAATATTTGATCATTCTCAGTTAATTTTTCAAAAGGGCGTATAAGCAAGTGACAGTTTCTCTTTGTTTATTTTCTCTTCTATTAATTACCAAGCGGTTTCCACGTTTATCACTCAACTCATTGCTTGAAATGATACCCGAAACTTTCGACTTTCAAACAGAATAGTGATATCAAAGAAAATCTTTCTAATCGCATCACAATAATCGAAAGAGAGAGTGATTAAAGAGAAACTGTCACTTGCTTATACGCCCTAATGAAAAATCAACCGAGAATTTAGAACTGTAACCAAACAACAAGCAGTTTTTGTGTAAGATACAAATCGACCGTCCCACGACAAAAGGGCCTAACTGCAAATTACAGTTTCTCTGTTTACTTTTTCTTTCACGATTTACCGAACTGATTTTATATTTGACGCTTTACTCTTCATAAAACTTTCAAAGTAAAACTACAATCTTTCTATTTATATTGGAAACTTTAGAGAATTTGCAATAATGGCTCCGTAATAATCAAAAGAGAAAGTAAACAAAGAGAGGCTCTCATTTGCAGTTAGGCCCTTTTGTCGTGGGACTATCGATATATTCATTTTTTGTTTTGTTTTTTTTTTTGGAGAATACCATTGATTTTCCGGAGTTGTATAATGTTATTGATAACCAGACAATATTTTCGTAGAAACATTCACCAACATATTTTATTCACATGCCGTTCAGTTTACAATGTCGAGTATTTTTCAGTATTCAACAAAATTACTGTCGAATCGAATTGGAAACACTTGAAAAAAAAAACGGAAATATCGATCATAGTGAAATCCTTCAACATTGCATTGTTAGAAAATTCTAGTATTCGGAATGTTTCTGCTTTATAATTAAGCATACAACCATTCCCCTTCTGACTCAGCCAATAATTGTAGAGAGATTTGCGTGACGTTTTCTAACGCGAAAGGGCCAAATGAGGCGAATAGCTGCTAAATACAAGATTGAAAAACATAAAATTTACCATTATCAGCACGGCCCACGATGATATCCTTCGCCGGTGTAGCGCCTTTATCATTATTTTTAGCGAAAGACATTTTCGCGGTGCTGCTGCTGCCACCGTCGCCACCACTGCTGCTGTCTACGTGATTTTTCGACGCCTTCGTGCTCGGTTCCGCCACCGTCGCTACCATTACCATCGTCATCTTTGTCGTTCCAGCTACAGCTGAATTTGAAGTGACCGTGGCGGATGATGACGACGGGTTTGTTGTATTTTTCCGATAATCTGCTTCCGCTACTGATTCTGCCGCCAAGATTGGCTCTGTTTTTAAGATCTTTACACTGGTGCTGTTGTTAGCACTATTTTTATTACTGCCACTGAACTTTTCCTCTTGCTTTTGCTGCGTACAATATTTACTACACTCGGTTTTCGCCACTTGGAGTGCACTGTTCGACACTATTTGGCCACCATCGGGGCCGGGCTTCATCGTAGCGCACTTTTCCACTGGTTTCATCGCTGGTCGGAACGGATCTAGGGCCACATTTTCCTTCACGAATCACTAGCACTCGACGATTCACAACTTTTTCTCACGCATTCTAGGGCAGCCTTTTGCACCACTGCACGGATTTATTATGGTGTATACCCCCGAACGAATTCGCGACTCGACAGAAAATCGTAATGGCGACCGTGGGTAAATGCACGAGTTTGCCCAGTGGTCTTGCTAGCAGCACGGTGAAACAGTGGGAACGACGCAATCAAAGTGTTATACCGTTTGACAGTCACATCTGTTCGGTAGAACAGTTTCATTCGTCGGTTTAAGGGTATACCTTAATTTTTTCATAATTTTTTTTTCGAATGGTCCAGAAAACGATTATACAAATAAAATCAAACTGCCGTCGAAAACTTGTTACACAGAATGAAACTTTATCGATTTATTTCCCCAACCTTGCAAATAATGGTATGCTAATGCTACAAATGACAAATATATTCAATTAGCTTGTAAATTGGTTTTAAGCAGACCCTGTCAGCTTGGAGCGAAATCAATCTTCAGTTCAGCAACGCCATCGCACGGCATCACATTCAGCATCAGCACGAATTTGACATTTCTCTTCCCTACTTCTATGTATGAGATTCGATGCGGACTCACCTGAGGGCGACATGCTCGCAAAAAAGGATGTTGCCAATGATTTGTTCGGGAAATGTGAGAGCTGGATATCTTGTTAATATGATGTCTTTGTTTTAAGCGAATTGAATTTAATGGTTTTTTTCGATTGTTGACAATCGACATAAACTGGTTGCTACACAAGCAGAAGAAACGAGAAAAGTCATTCAAAAATGTCATTGATTTTTTCATATGGTTTTTAAGTCTCCAGTTACAATTACAGACTCTCATTGTAACAGAACGGTGAATACTTCTTAGGGAACCAAACAAACCTATGTTATAGCAAATACAAATTATAATACGGAATACTCCGACCAATTTTCGAGGACACTTTTTGAGCTATGTGATACACTGTTAGGGTACATTGTCAGAGTGACAATGTACTTTATTAAATTTTCCATACAACTGGCAACGCTGAAGGGTACAATTCAACTCACCATAGTTATTGTTTATTATTCTGATCCCTGAGGTTGAATCAGAGAAATTTTTCTCCTGAGACTTTAGAAGTAAGTTGAAAAGCGTTTTATATTGTTAAAACGCATTTTTTTTATAGAATATATGATCATTGAATATAACGATGAGTCCAGCATACGAGGACAAACTTTTTTCGAGGTTGAGCCGTTGGAACACATGAATAATGATTAAGAACGGATTGCTACGCTATTCTGAGGCATATTGTGGGTGTCACTCGCGCTACTGCACTCGACAATCCTCACTACTATTTACAGTGCGAATGTTGCGAACTTACCGATGACTGCAGTCTCATTTCCACTCTTCCGGATCTTTCTGTTGCATATAAACTGCACCTCGAGTGCGGTAGGATGATCAATCTTTTTGACTGGTTTCAGGTATTTCGAACTGTTCTATACGGAAGTAACATAGACAAACAAGAACGCCAAGTGGATCTCAAGATACAGTATGATTTAAATTAAAGCAATATTTTTCTATTGCTTAACATAGTGCAGCTGTTGCAGTTTCAAGGTTTTATAAAAACGTTCAAGAAGACGACTGATCACGTAACAAAATTGGCCTGGTCTCTATTATGTTCAAAACCAACGAAGTTGAAATTTGATTGAGCTACGTTTGCGTATTGGGAATGATAGATGTTTTCTTCAAAAAGCAACCTTTTTGACTATCCTAGTATTTCCGAACCTCTCCTTTCATCTGCGGCAGCGCAACGAAACGTCTTTCGCTTTACCATGTATTGTCGCGCACTGGTGGGTTATAGGGATCAGTTTGAACATTATCTATCTATCTATCCATTTTAAACGAACAATCAAATTTGTATGGTAATTGGTAACAAAATTAAGTTTTCATGTAGCATTGTGAATTGTATGCCATGTGGGGTTTGAAGACCAAAAATATATAGGTCATTTTCGCAATTATAACGCAGTTTAATTTAATTCCGCTATCCGTTAATGTATCCTGCGAACATAGCGTGACGCAGAAATATTTTTATCAGCTCTTTGATAGTGACGCATTGTTTTCACGATAATTACTAGCATACTTTTATGTTGTAGCGTTGCCAGAGATTTTCTTTTCCAACTTTACTAAGCTGTCATGACGAAACAGTGAAACAGGCTAGGCTAAATTGATCATTCTGTGAACCAAACATTGGCGTTCCGAATGTATGGGACCTAGGGGTATTATTATTTGTATTTGGTTATAGTATGGGAATTTGACGGTTCGTTTGGCTCCCTAGAAAGTATTCGAAAGTCTGTTACAATGAGAGTCTGTAGTAACAATTAACTTAGTTAGGGCATATTCGGTAGTGTTCTAGTTCAAGTTGCATAATTTTTAATGCATTTTAAAAATTAAATCTGCATATTATAACACAAAAAACTGGCTGCTCTAGTAGTGTTTTACTCGTGTTTCAAATATAGTTAAAATATAATGGCAGCATATGCCAGTTTAAAATTTGACAGATGAACTATTCGAATAAATTAAAATAAAAACCGGTTTGCTGTGGATACGTTTGTTCCTGTTTCAGTTATACTATAGATAAAGCATCTAGCTGCTGAATTTGCTCTGAGGGCATATTCAGTAGTGTTCTAGTTCTAGATGCATAATTTAAGTCAGTTTTAAAAATTAAATCTGCATTTTATAACATGAAAAACTGGCAGCCCCAGCAGTGTTTTAGTCGTGTTTCAAATATAGTGGTTTTCAGCTGGACTTAGAATGCAACGGAATCGTACATTTGTAGATTGGTTTGTAAATTTTCAATTCCGTTTGTTAGCAGACTTGGCAATTAAGCAGACCTTTTTACAGGTTTTTGAGGTTTTCATAACAAATCGTCCAATTTAATGACTTTTTCTATTACTTTAGTGTTTTTGTTTGGTTTTTTCGTCATACTTTTAAATTTTGAGCTCGCATAGGAGCATTTCTAGTACGTAGACGCTTAAAAATTCACCTGGCATCTTTGCCAGAATATTGGACAGTTGTTTTAAACCCTTCGCTGTCTGTTGTATTGAAATTAACTAGCATTAATCGGCTGGCGGATTGAGGTCAATTCCAGTTTCAACTGGTTATATTCCTTAGCGACAAGTGTTATTTCATTGTTCATTGAAATTTTTTGTAATAGTTTATTTTTCTAGTTAAAATCGACAATGTTTCGAATAAAGCAGTTTTGAAGACCAAGGCGTCGATTAATACAAAATATGAATGAAAAGAAAACATACTAAGCACAAAATAACCATCATGTCAAATAAATAGCATACGCTTCAAAAATCAGTGCAAATTGTAGCCGATGACAGATCACATACGCATTATCAAATTGAATTCATTATGATTGAAGTTAACTTAATAATTATTCTGCTAATAGAAATTTGTCATTGTAACGGTCAATTTAAAAAATATTTTTTCTGGCTTGTGGTCTTGAAGGGGTTGAATTGATGCGAATGACAGACGCAAAGATAGCGATTTGCGGTATTTTGATGCCATCTTATAGCATCGCAATCTTTTCTAGACGACAATGAAATTTACAATATAGAAAAAATAGCGTATGCCAGTTTCAAATTTGACAGGAAAACTGTTCGAATAAATAAAACTAGAACGGCTTGCTGCGGTTTTACAGTTGTATAAAATCACCAGTTGATTTTTGGTTCTGTTTTTGCCGGAGTTTTGCAGACAAGACTGGCAGAACCATTTTGAACCGGTTCTTCATTTTTAGCACCTTTGGTTTAATTTTTTAAATTAGAAGTTTAAATGAAAGGCAATAACATAGCTTTTGCATTACCGAACGTGATATGCAAAACTTCTTTTCTCAATATACCAGTATTTTCCTTTTACCTGGTCTAAACCCGAATAAAAAAAGGCGGGTGAGTAATGTCAGAGACATAACTGGATGTCGTGAATACGAAAAAACTGACACGCTCCCATCACTTTTCCGAATATCAGTTAGTTGATTGATTGTATGAATTGTGCAAGCTTTCCTCTTTTTCACTAATAGAATTTGAAGCGATACACCTACATTAAAGTACAGATTAGTTACATTAAACAGCTACTATTCTACAACTATATATTCCAAACTTGAAACAATTCCTTTTTAATTTGCTAATATAGGAAGCTAGGTACGACAAATTTGTAGTTTATTTTTATTGAAGCTATGAAGTTCGAAGATATCTGATTCTTCTCGAAATTTCAGTACGAGACAATTGCAATGGCCTGGTCTGAAATGTATCTACGATCTTCGGTATGCAAGAGTGATTCTAATAATAATAATGATAGTAATAATAATAATACAGATTAACCTGTATATATGGCAACCCTGTTTCGCATGGCATATTTTCACACGACCCCATACTAGTATAAAGATGTGTTCAACATCATCACTTTCGCTTTCGCATTGCCGTTCGTAATTGAATGTGTTAGTGACGGTACAAATCTGTTTTTCTACCTGTTTTCGGAGCCATCGTTCTGACGGTGTCTCGTACGTACAGAGTAGCTGCTTTAACTTAAATGACGCTATTTCTCACATCACATTTCCTTTTATACGTGCTAGTGGTAGCACGGTAGGACGTCCCCTTTGTTAGAATTCCTTTCCTATACGCAGAACGGGAAACAGTGAAACGATATAAAAGAGAGAGTTAGCAGAGCGGCAGCCAGTAATACTGAATGGGTCATCGAGCTGCTAACAGCATGTTGTGGAGGAACAATTAAGGGCAAGGTAAAGTCCCGCTCAAACCGTGCTGGTCTGAAGTACCCAGTTGGCGGCAGAATCCATCGTTTGCCTCGGAAGGGGAACTACGCCGAGCGTGTCAGTGCTGGTGCATCGGTCTATCTGGCGGCAGTGATGGAGTACTTGGTTGCCGAAGTGTTGGAGTTGACCGGTAACGCTGCCCATGACAACGAAAACGAAAATCATCCCTCGCCATCTGCAGCTGGCCATCCGTTGAAAACCCCGTCCTTTTCAGGATGACCACATCACTGTGATAAAGAAATATTTAGAATTGCTTTAAGTTTAGCCAGTTCTGATACGCCTGGAAAGTAGAATGCGCAAATCAAGTGGAAACATTTGTTCTAACAATTTTTGTTTTCGGCCGCATACTAAAGTAATCGCGACAAAAATACATATTGATCTGTGGCAAATCTGTTTCGCACGGCATATTTGTAAACTAGTATAAAGATGTGTTCAAAATCATCACTTTCGCTTTCGCATTGCCGTTCGTAATTCAATGTGTGACGGTGCAAATTATTTTAACTCCCATCTTGATGAATCTTTTGGTAGGAAATATTGAGATCTGAGATGGTTCTCGTGTGTGTCTTGTTTCGGCAATGGGCCTTGCTGGACTTTTTGGCTGCCTTTTTCGGTGTCATTGTGCTGACGGTGTCTCGTGCATTCATATCGGGAAACAATGAGACGACAGGTCCTCGATGTTGCTATCGTGTGTCTTGTTTCGGGAAGAGTTGCTCAGCAAATGATAGGAAAAGTGAACCATTCAACTTTTATATGGATGCTCTTGTATAGATACAGACATCTCGCGTTCTGATTGGCTGGTGCTGTCATGGGTTAAATCAAACAGGTTTTTCAATAGTGTACTATTGAAAAACTTCAATATTGTTGTGATACACGTTCAAGTTGAAGATTTTCGATTCTATTGGTAGTTAGATTATATAAATCCTTCTACAGATCACTGAGCTATGAGCTTTCAAAATACGAGAAAGGCAAACGCGCCATATGAATTATCCTCTTTGATACTCGTTTATACCAAACATTTCAGAAAAGTTTCATTGTGAACTATTTAAGAATATGTCACACAACTGAAAGTTTTATCATAAAATTGTGATCATATTTCCGATGGCATGTAGCAAGAATTATGTTGATTCGTTAGATATAACAGGAGATATTCACGATCAAAAACTTATCACTCTCTCAGAGGGTAAATTTTGAAAAGGCGCCCCATAGTAAAGTAAGTCGTATTCACGACAAAATACTGCCGAAAAACAATACGATTTGCTGTTACTAAACCTTCCACAATTTTGCTTTGACCATTGAAAAATATTTTAATGTTTTGTTATACACTATTCAAATAATTGTGAACATACTTTCTACAATAGAATGTATAGGTTGTTAAGTATCGTAACAATTCAAATCATAAAATTTTCTCATACATGTTTTCTAGGAAAACAATCAAATGTACAATTTGCATATTGTTTGAAACACCACGTGTACAATAGATTCAATTGTAGAATCGTAGAAACAATATATTAAATCGTTGGAAATCAAACAAATCTTGTCAAAATAAAATAAAATGTATTGTATCCCACAGATCTAATTGTAAATCAATTGTTTATGCTGTAAAGTCATTGGTTTATGTTTTTACGGGAAGACTCGTTTTCCTTTTTTGGATGTACATGCAGGATTGGCGAATATCAAAAGAAGTTGAACAGAAAAAAGAAGGATGAGCGATCTTGCATGACGTGACCTGATGAGAGAATGACGCTATTTCGTCTGTAAAATGTTGACAGCTGAAGGAATCTTGACAGACCTCTGCTAGCTGCCAGAATTTCTCACAAGCTGGTTCTTTATTTATGTATCAATTTACTTAAGAATATTGAATTCTCCACCCATTTCGTGTAATATTTCAATAAAAAGTATTCAAATGAATCACGTGTTTTGTCACACAACAGTAAGTCATATGTGTGTAACGGTAAAGGAACATAATTGAATGCATAATTTCAGACACGATTTATGTGCATACTTTTAGACGTAAAAGTACAATTATTTGCTTTGTAGTTTCAAAGAACAGTTAGTTTTAATTATGTGTAATACAAATATTCTTTTTCCATTTATGATACATGAATTGTACCAAAGACATCATATTAACAAGATATCCAGTTCTCACATTTCCCAAACAAATCTTTGGCAACAACCTTTTTTGCGAGAATGCTGCCCTCAGGCGAGTTTGCATTGAATCTCGTACATAGAAATAGGGGAGAGTAATGTAAAATTCGTGCGCGCCAAAATAGCAGCACTGCGCACCCATACAACTGACATAACATGTTGAATGTAATGCCGTGCGATGGCGTTGCTGAACTGAACATTGATTTCCCTCCAAGCTGACAGGGTCCGATTGTACACTCAGGCAAAAAATTTTATGGAATTTCATGGGTTTTAAGACCGCCTTATGAAGTCACGAATGCCAATAAAAAGTCTTATGAAATTCATACGATTTTTTTAGCATTGTGCGAAATTTCTATGACAAACATATTTTCTCTTATATTGAAGAATTTAACTTACTCTTTTGCGATCGCTGCGTTGCTTGAGCGGCGAGCTTTGAACTAAAAAGCCTTGGTATTACATTCCTGTAGTGGAATTTGACCATCTGTTTCAACAGACTTCGCAGCCGATTCACAATAAATTATTGGAACACGTTGATAATATATTAAAATTTTTTAGCGATGTTGGAAGGTAACCATTTGTTTTTCTCGACGTTGTTGATCCAGACTATTTTTGATTGTGTTGGTAATTTTCACCCGAAATTAAGTGGCGGCAGACCAGAAGCAAGTAAATATTGTAACAAAACGGGTTCGATTTTGTATTGCGTTGGAGGATGAAAAGTAGGCATAATTCTGTATATAGTTTTGGCAATATGTATTCGAATATTCGAAATGACCGTTTGTATGGCTAAAGAATCTAATTTGAGTGTCCTGTCTGTTAGTCTGTGTCATAAGTTGTTCTTCAATGCTGAAAAGTTAATGAAAATCTTCATAGTCCCAACATAATAATCGGAGAAGTGCGTCACTGGCTAATACAGCCTTATCGAAATAATAAAAAAAAAATAAAAATCTCGATTGATTTTCCAAAAGGCTCTAAGAGCAAGTGACAGTTTCTCTTTGTTTACTTTTTTCTATTAATTACCAAGTGGTTTTCACGTTTATCACTAAACTATTTGTATAAAACGATACCCGAAACCTTCAACTTTCTAAAAGAATGGTAAATTGAAGGTAAAACCGACGACACGAACAGGCACTTCGAAGAAAAAGCGGCCTGAAAAGTGTTTGTTGATCATTTACCATCAGTTACCACAAATCAAGTGACCCCTTGCTAATAATAAAAATCAAATTCTCGAGCAACACTGTTTTAGTTGCTACGAACAGTTGCTAGGAAACCCAGTATAAATAAACAAATAGTTTGAAAAAAGTAGTGAAATCGTCCGTGTTAATTCCGCAACAACACGCACCGTTTTGAAAGAAAACGGAGCGAAACGAAGCGGTTTCCTAGTCTTACCATCATCAAAACAAAAATTAATTTTCAAGTACCTCGTGAAACTACAGTCAATAACATCAAATATGCGTATGCTGTAACATGGAGATGAAATGAAGCTCAGTAAATCCTAACCATCCAGGTCGATCTGGCATAATAGGTTGGAGATTTAAAACAACAGGGAAACAAAGATGTTAGACTAACTTTACTATGTCGAACTTTTATGTAATTTTTACTATTTGTAGGTGTCCAAATGAGGGATATTTTCAATATTCTACACAATGCGACTCGAAATATATGCTTAAATTAAATTTACAATAGCATGTTCAAATACACTTGTACGAAGAGTGTTGTGCAGTTCAAGACGATATAATCAAACTTAGCACATACGATTCGGTTTTCTACACAAACAAATCACAATCACTAACTGGAAGATCTCTAGACTGAAAGTAAATCAACTGCTTTAGTCTTAGTCTATACTCAACGAATACCACTGGCAAAGAGAAAGTTACTTGTTTAGAACCATTAAACAACTTGTCGATTGATCTGGTCTATTTAAAAAAATTTTGAATTCAAAATCATCATTATTTAAGATTGTAGTCATTAAGTTTTACAACAATCGGAATGTCATGCTTTTATTAGAAAATGTGCAAACGCTGTGAAACAAGTGAAATTTTCAATGACGTCGTTTTGACGTCAAACGATCGTTTTGAAAGATACACTGTCGAATCAATGCGAAATCATAATTTCTTTGCCACGAACCAAGCTGAATACCAAAATTCGCTTGTTTATCTGATTTTTCAGAGTGCATACAAATTCAGTCACAGAATTTTTATATGATTTTGGAAATAAACATACTTTCACACAAAATTTATGAGTGTGTAGGGTTTTGGTAATTTAGCTTTAACGGAATCACTAATACTCGTTACCGACGTAACAAACGAAATTTTTCGCCAGAGAATTTCTCTTCTAAATTCTGGATTGCTGGCTTTCATTTCTTAGAATATTTGACCTTCTGGCACAGACTAACAGACATGACAGTATGAGTACATTCTTATAAAAAAAATTTTTCGTTATGCACTAGCTCCACCTATATTGTACTGCGCGAACTATTTACTATTTGTACACCCCTTGTGTTATGTAAAAGTTTTTTTACTAGTTGGTTTCCCCTCGTTTGTCAACACCGATCAGCTGCTTGCAGGGATGCCTGATTTCATCAAAATATTTGAAAATGAATCGCCACAATAAATTATTGGATTACGTTGATAATATATTTAACTTTTTCGCGATGTTGGAAGGTAACCATTTATTTGACTCAACGTTGTTCATCTAGACTATTTTTTATTGTGTTGGTAGTTATAACCTGAAATTAAGTGGCGGCAGACCAGAAGCAAGTAAATATTGTAACAAAACGGGTTCGATTTTGTCTTGCGTTGGAGGATGAGAAGTAGGCACAATTATGTATATAGTTTTGGCAATATGTATTAAATCTGTTGTTACGCCATTTGCGAACGTGCTTCTCCCGTCAGTTGGTGGTGCCCCCATCGAGCAGTCAAAAGGTCACTGCGCCAATGGAACGAAGAGGAAGCAGGAACCGCTGTCAAACCAAAAAAGTTAAAAGTCACGGTGCAATAGCAGTACAGTACAGTGCAGTGAAGTATTGTTTACTTTATTACTAGTAATTTTATCCTAAAAGTGAACTTTAAAACCTAGGTATGAAATCTAAACTATCTTATTCTATTGAAATGTTATTATAATAACAAACTAAGTATTGAATTACCTAATACTAAACCTAAACTATTCTAACCTATATAGCCTGAACACCTGCGTGTGAACAACAGTTGAACGAACCACAGTAAGCGAGAAGAAGAAAACTAAACGTAAGCTAAAATTTCTTATAAATATCCTTTCCTAACTATTGAAATTCTGCAGGAAATTAAAATTTTAAATACCTAAAACAAAAGGTGTTTTTATTCATGTTTCGGAAGCAGTTGTGTTGTCACTAAGAACAACAATTTTTAATTTCGTTTACTTGGATTATAACGGTGCTGGCAGAGCTGATAGAGGCGATAAAGTTCTGATTTGGACTTGGATTGTTTACTGAAGGATGTCTGCAGAACAAACTGATGTAAGGGCAGGTAAGACAGGTGAACAGCTAGAACTCGGGAATGAATCAAATAAAGATAATTCTCTCACTAACGTCCCCCCACCTAAACCGTCTAGTTTAAATGAAAAATCTCCCCTTATCAATGAATTCCCCGGTGCGATCGCCGCGTTCGAGTCGAATAGTTGCCGTATGTGTCAAAACGTCGATAATAGCCGTATGGTTCAGTGTGATTCGTGTGATAATTGGTATCATTTCGAGTGTGTAGGAGTAACCCAGGAGATCGAATACAACGATTGGAAATGCTGTAAATGTGCGAACGCGAAGGCAGTCCAGATGTTCTCGAGCTCGAAACGGAATCCTGCGCGAACTGGAAAGACCAGTAAAAGCAACACGAAGGAGAAGAAGTCGACGAAACTGACGAAAAGCTCCCCGAACCAGGTGAAAAGGACAGACAAACAACTTGGAAATGCGAACCGAAAGAAGAAAGCTGAAGGAAAAGCGAATAAAGTTAAACCGGAAGAAAAATTGGAAGAAGAAGCAAAGGAAAATTGCAGTTTGAAGCAGGACATTAAATCATTAGTGTCGAATTCTTCACGAAAGTCGGAGCGAGCGGTGCTGGCGCTGAAAATGAAGCGGCTTGAGGCCGAGCAGACTCTTTTGGAAGAGGAGATGAAGCGGAAAAGGGAAATGTTAGAGAGAAAGTTTTCATTGTTGGAGGACATGGCTGAAGCCGAGGAACGTAGCAGTACTCATAACAGCCGTGCTAGTGTTCAGCGCAGTTCAGATGCCAAAGTGCGCTCATGGCTGACGGAGAACGATTCGAATAATCCGAATGATTCGCAGTCGAGCATTTCGGGATCGACCAGTGATAGTGAAAACGAAGATGGAAGTTCAACAGATAAATACACTACCACAGAAGGAGAGGACGAAGTAAAGTTATTTCAGCCACCAAAGCAGTCGACTCCCGTGGGTTCTCAGAATTTATCGAAGAATCGTTACCATCAGTCCGCTAAAAGACGTACGAGTCTTACGAGAAAACAGATAGCAGCTCGTCAAGTAGTACCTCGCGATCTTCCGAAATTTGCTGGTAATCCAGAAGAATGGCCGATGTTTTTGTCAACGTTTGAGAGCACATCTAAGATGTGCGGTTATACAGATGAGGAAAACATGATTCGACTTAGAAGTTGCTTGAGGGATGAAGCCTTCAACACTGTCCGTAGTCTGCTTATGATGCCATCGACTGTGCCGAAGGCAATCAGTACATTGAAGTTACGTTTCGGACAGCCCCAAATAATTATCAATACGCTAAGAGCAAAGGTGCTAGGAATGCCACCAATCAAGCCGGACGCAATGGATAAGTTGATCGATCATGCGTTAGCCGTGCAGAATCTGTGTAGTACAATCGACGCGTGCGGAAGAAAGGAGTACAAACGAGATGTCACTCTACTGAATGAAATAATCGGAAAGCTGCCATCGTCTCTGAAGCTGGAATGGGCAAGATACCAACGAAAAACTGCGAAAGTGAATTTATTTGTGTATAGTGAATGGATCTACGATATTGCAGAAGATGCTTGCTTGGTGTGCGGACTACAAGGAGGAGATAAATACGTTGACTCTCGTAGTAAATCGAAGGGAAAGGCGTTCCTAAACACTCACTCCGACTACTCACCGTTAGAAACAGCTAAGCAGTATCCGCCAGAGTCCCAGAAACCAGGACATAGTCGCGAAATGACACTAGCTGATACGAGTAAGTGCTGCTTGATCTGCAAGGGAAGCTGCAAGAACGCAGGAAAGTGTCCACGATTCCAAGGTTTATCGTACGATGCAAGGTGGGACGCTGTTCGTGAGTTTAGGATTTGTCGTAGATGTCTTCGGCAACATGGCGGTAGGTGTGACGCAAAGCCATGTGGGAAGAATGGTTGCACCTTCAAACATCACCAGTTACTGCACAAAGAGTTGGTAGTTGTTACCGAAAGCGCTGATAGAAAGTCTTCAATGAAAGAGGAAACGAATGTTAACACTCATCTGTCGAGTTCCGGAGTCAGAATGTTCCGCTATTTACCGGTTACACTGTACGGAGCCACGAAGCAGGTAGAATGCTACGCGTTTCTAGACGATGGTTCGGAGTTGACACTGATCGACCAGAATCTGGCGGAAGACCTAGAGGTAGATGGAAAACCTAAGCCGCTCTGTCTGAAATGGACCGGTGGTACTCAACGGTTTGAATCCGAATCTCGCAGTGCTGATGTCGTAGTTAGCGGACATTCTGGGCGTAAGTTTGTGCTAGATGATGTGCGTACAGTGGAAGATTTACAGTTACCAGTTCAATCACTCGATGTCGATACTCTTAAGAAGAGTTACCCGTATCTTTGCGATATTCCCGTAGCGTCGTACAAAAACGTTCGTCCGCGTATCCTGATAGGATTGAAACACGCCAGAATAACATTGGTTCGTCGCAGTCGTGAAGGCAAGATAGGCGAGCCGATCGCCGTGAAAACACATCTAGGTTGGACGATCTATGGAAGCAGTAACCTACCGGATCCTGATGGAACAGCACATCGTATCTACCACATTTGCGAGTGCAACCACTCTTCCGACGACAGTCTTCAGCGTCTTCATCGTGCCGTTAAGAGTTTCTTCAGCCTGGAAAGTTTGGGCATTTATAAGCCGGAGAAAATCCAGCCATCCACTGATGAAGAGCGATCGCAACGTTTACTACAAACACTAACATGTCGTGTTTTAGGCCAGTATGAAACAGGATTACTTTGGCGTTATGACGAGATCCGTTTGCCCGACAGTAAACCTATGGCACTAAGTCGATTGAGGTGTCTAGAGAAACGCTTGGATCGTGATCCAGAATTGACCCGCATTCTTCGGGAAAAGATGGCAGACTATATAGCAAAGGATTATGTTAGGAAATTAACTGCCGAAGAACTCGAAGAGAAGCAGCAACGAGTGTGGTATTTACCAATCTTCCCTGTTATTAACCCGAATAAACCCGGAAAGGTGCGAATTGTCTGGGACGCGGCAGCATCCGTCCACGGTGTTTCTCTAAATTCAGTACTGTTAACTGGACCGGATGAATTAACTTCACTTCCTGCTGTGTTGTGCCAGTTTCGTGAATACCGTATTGCAATATGTGGAGACATCCGCGAAATGTTTCATCAGGTGCGCATCCGTTCGGAAGACCAACACTGTCAACGCTTTCTATGGCGAGAAAAACCTGAACAGGAGCCAAGTACGTATATAATGAAGGTTATGACTTTTGGGGCGTGTTGTTCCCCAAGTACAGCGCAGTTTGTGAAGAATCGTAACGCTGAGCGGTTTCAAGAACAATATCCGGCAGCCGTTGATGCAATAATCAGGAAACATTACGTTGATGATATGTTGGCTAGTGAGGAGTCGGAAGAAGCTGCAATTGAGCTTGCTATGGCTGTGCGGCTTATTCACGCAGAAGGCGGATTCGAGATCAGAAACTGGTTGTCGAACTCTCAACGTGTCACAGCTGCGTTACGCGGAGAAACAGCGGTGCACAAGGATTTGGATCTAGCGACAGAGTTAGCGACGGAGAAAGTGCTAGGAATGTGGTGGGACACATCGAACGACCGATTGACATTCAAGGTATCTTGGGCTCGCTTCGATGAAGCTCTGCTGATGGGAACCCGTCGGCCTACTAAAAACGAAGTGCTTCGAGTTTTGATGACCATATTTGATCCGCTAGGTTTGATCTCCAATTATTTAATGCAACTTAAAATAACTCTACAGGAAGTGTGGCGCTCCGGAGTCCAGTGGGGAGAATTGATCAAAGACAAACAGTTCGAAGCATGGAAAAACTGGGTCACGCTTCTTCCTTCTTTGGAACGCATCAGCATACCGCGATGCTTCCGTAAGCAAACGACGGCTAGCAAGTCAACCGTGATTCAGCTACACGTGTTTGTTGATGCTAGCGAGAACGGTATGGCAGCCGCTGCGTACTTGCGCTTCCAGGATACGAAGAATATCGAATGTACGCTACTGTGTGCAAAGACCAGAGTTGCTCCGCTGAAATTCCTATCAATCCCAAGACTTGAGTTAACTGCAGCAGTGATTGGAACAAGACTCGTTAACAGTTTGGTCACAGAACTATCGTTAGAAATTTCTAAGCGTTTCTATTGGACCGATTCCCGCAACGTTCTTTGCTGGTTACAGTCGGATCATCGTCGATACAGCCCTTTTGTAGCAGCTCGAATCAGTGAAATATTGGAAACGACAGAGGTATCAGAGTGGAGATGGGTGCCAACTAAGCTGAATGTTGCAGACGATGGAACCAAATGGCAGAGACGACCTGATATGAGTCCCAACAGCAGGTGGTTTAACGGTCCGAAGTATTTACAGCTGTCAGAAGACTTCTGGCCTCCCATAGTGCACAAGAACAGTGTGACTGACGAGGAGCTACGTCCTAGTGTTCTCCTTCATCATCAAGTATCATCACCAATGATTTCCGCTAGTAACTTCTCCAGCTGGAAGCGACTGTTGCGTGTGACCGGATACGTAATTCGATTTGTGACAAACTTACAACTTCGTGTAAGAAGGAAGGACCTAATCACCGGTTCATTGTCCAGCGAAGAGCTCCAGCAGGCAGAGAAATACCACTTTAAGAGTGCGCAGTTTGATGTTTTTCCTGACGAAGTCACCTTGTTACAAAATGATAGGCCGCAATCGGAGTCGTCGAAATCTATATCGAAAAGTAGTGCTATTTATAAACTGTGCCCCTTTCTTGATACTCACGGTGTGATGAGAATGAAAGGGAGAGTCGACGCGTGTGAGTTTCTGCTCGATGATGCAAAAAATCCGATAATCCTACCTCGAGTGCATCCCGTTACATGTCTCATTCTAGCGTACTATCACGAAAAGTTCCACCATCAAAATCATCGAACGGTCTTGAACGAAGTAAGGCAGCGGTTCTACGTTCCTCGATTGCGAGCTGTACTTACGAAAACTCGAAGTAGTTGTCAACGTTGCAAGATTCGGGATGCCGTCGCGAATCCACCTGCTATGGCTGATCTTCCACCGGCAAGGTTAGCTGCTTTCACACGTCCGTTCGCTCATACTGGAATAGACTATTTCGGTCCTATCGAAGTCGTACTGGGAAGAAGGGTTGAGAAACGGTGGGGGGTTCTACTGACTTGTCTTACAATCCGAGCTGTTCACCTAGAAATTGCCCATTCTTTAACTACTGATTCGTGTATACTTGCCGTTCGAAACTTCATTGTACGTCGTGGAGTGCCAGTTTCCTTCTACAGTGACAGAGGAACGAACTTTATCGGAGCAGATCGCGTGCTACAGGAAGCGTTGCAGGTGGTGAATCAGGAAAGGCTTATGCAAGAGTTCACAAGTGCTCAAACCTCGTGGCACTTCAATCCTCCGGTATCACCGCACATGGGCGGCAGCTGGGAGCGACTGATACAGACAGTGAAACGTAACCTGGGGGAGATCGTTGGTGGTCGCAGACCGACTGACGAAGAGCTAAAGAACGCGCTCATCGAGATCGAGGGAGTCCTGAACACAAGGCCACTCACGCATGTTCCAGTTGATGCTGAATCTGCAGCTGCTCTGACGCCGAACCATTTCTTACTCGGATCGTCCAATGGTTCAAAGCCGTTGACGCTGTACAGTGAGAACGTAGCAGTTTTACGACATGGGTGGGAACTATCCCAAGTGATGGCGAATCGATTCTGGAAACGATGGCTTCGTGACTATCTACCGGAGATAACCAGACGAACCAAATGGTACCAGAAAACTAAACCTATTGAAGTCGGCGATATTGTAATTATTGCTGATCCAGATCATCCCAGAAACTGTTGGCCACAGGGTCGCGTCATCGGTGTGACTAACCGTGACGGTCAGGTAAGACGTGCGACAGTTCAAACGGTAAAAGGGGTCTATGAACGTCCAGCCGTGAAGCTAGCTGTGTTAGACGTCAGAAGCAAAGCAGAGTAGGCTGCAACTAAGTGCAGCATACTGGGGGGGAGTGTTACGCCATTTGCGAACGTGCTTCTCCCGTCAGTTGGTGGTGCCCCCATCGAGCAGTCAAAAGGTCACTGCGCCAATGGAACGAAGAGGAAGCAGGAACCGCTGTCAAACCAAAAAAGTTAAAAGTCACGGTGCAATAGCAGTACAGTACAGTGCAGTGAAGTATTGTTTACTTTATTACTAGTAATTTTATCCTAAAAGTGAACTTTAAAACCTAGGTATGAAATCTAAACTATCTTATTCTATTGAAATGTTATTATAATAACAAACTAAGTATTGAATTACCTAATACTAAACCTAAACTATTCTAACCTATATAGCCTGAACACCTGCGTGTGAACAACAGTTGAACGAACCACAGTAAGCGAGAAGAAGAAAACTAAACGTAAGCTAAAATTTCTTATAAATATCCTTTCCTAACTATTGAAATTCTGCAGGAAATTAAAATTTTAAATACCTAAAACAAAAGGTGTTTTTATTCATGTTTCGGAAGCAGTTGTGTTGTCACTAAGAACAACATCTGTATCCTGCATGAAATTCGCATGGACGTATACAAATCAATACATTATAGGTAATTCTGTATGAATGGCAGCTCTGTTGGTAAATGAAAAAAATAAACACAGTCTAGATGACAGACAGGATGTTTTTGATAGGGTAACGTGGCGCCATCATGACACATGTGAGTACTGTCCCAAATAAAGGAATATTCGAAATGACCGTTAAAATGATTGAAGAATGAGCCAATTTGTTCTGATTCCTGATTCCCATACAAACGAACCGCCAATGTTTGGTTCACAGCCTGAACAAGTAAGCCTAGCAAATTACTCCCTTTCATTGCGATAGTTTGAAAATGTGGAAGGAGATCGTTTCTGGCAACGCTTTATGCTAGTGTCTACGGTGCAAAACAAACTTGTTTGTTTATGTTTATCGTTGCTGTATTAAACTGCAACAATCTAAATATCACCGGCACTAGCACAAAAGATGAAAAATGAACACAAACACCCACGAATCTACAAATATCAATACAGCTAGTAGTATATTCATGGTGGCTTAACCATTCTGGATTATTGTTTAACTTACATTTCGCTTGTGATCTTGATTATCAGATAAAAACTGTTTGTTTATTTATTTTTCACTATAATAAACAGTAACTATGGTGAACTTGTTCTTACCCTTCAGTGTTGCTAGTTTCATAGAAAACTCGGTAAAGTACATTGTCACTCTGACACGATGCAGAATGTATCCTTGAAAATTTGTCGAAGTATTCCGTATTATAATTTGTATTTGGTAAAACTTTATGATCACGTCTAAAAAATCGAAAAAGAGAGTGGACAAATAGAATCAGTCACTTGCTCATACGATTCATTTCATAGAGAAATTAAATTTTGCAGACATTTTTCCGGATTGAAAGAATTTTGCAACACTGTCTGAAGATGTTTGAAATTTTAACCTCGTATTTCTGATATGTTCACCAGTTCATTCTAAACAGTGATTTGAGGTACTATCATTTGTTGATAGGACCATTGGTAATGTTCTTCGAGAAAAAACCGAAAGAAAGGAATCCATTATTTCTGTAAATACAAGGAACAATAATATTAGTTCTCTAAAAAACCTTCGTTTGGTTTTCGTGTCGATTTGTGTAAAAACATGTCAAAATACACGGAATACTCCGATCAGCGATTGTGTACTAGCTGTTTCGACGCATATGGAACGTGTCAAACTTGTACTGAATGTGGGTGTCTGTGCTGTACCAGCTGTTCAAAAGAACCGACTGAACTCATTTCGCTATTCAATGCACCGTCCGTCCTTTGCCGGCGATGCTTCTGCATCAGACAATCAAATGAAGAAATTGTCCATTGTGAGGTGCATCCGGACCGCTGCCGGGATCTGTATTGTCTGACGTGTGACATGCAGATATGCTGTGACTGTTTTATTAAGCAATCGGATCACAAGCGGCACACCATCGACAGCGTGGAAGTAATTTACCGTCAGAAACTGCTGGAGACGGTCGAGAAATTTCAACAGGTTCCCAAACACCTGAAATTGATTGATTGGAATACAATTCGTCAAGCGGATGAAAATTTGAAGATGGTCGAAGAAGTCGAGCAGCAGATTCTCAAGGACATACATCAGCTGGTACAACAACAAACGTCAAGTATGTTGGCTAGAACGGCAGAAAAAAGAGAAATCCTTATTCGCACTAAGGGAATAATCGGACGAACAGAACTACAGCAACGAGAGGCTATGGAACAAATCCAAACGTTGAATACAAACAATTTTCTCCGACTTCAAGAATCGTTGAACAAAAGATGCGATAGAATTTTGAAAGATTTGGAACAATTGCACCTCGAACCGGTGCGTTGGGATGATATTCAATGGTAAGAGTGAATCAATATTTCAGTACAGATAATGTAAATAATTTGGTTTTCTAAGCGATCTTATACCGACCTGTGAGTTGCGAACAGTAGTTTTCAACATCTCAAAGGATCCGGTTTTGGAGCAAAAACCAGTCACAATTCATCTGATGGATGGTTGTGGAATTCAGTGGACCGTGATGTTCCATCTTGGTCCGCTTACGATAGGATTAGAAATGTATCCCAATCAGATGTTGAAGGATTTTCAGTTTAAGACATTCGTGGAATTATCTCATGCAACGAAAATAAATGCAACCGGGGCCAGTTTCAGCTTCCGTGAATCTATGGCTCGCACTGAACTGATTTCAATTGATAAGCTTCATGTTGGTGGCTATTTGTCGAGCGATGGAGATTTTATACTAAGAATCGGCGTTCGCCCCGAAAACATTCTTGAAGAAAACCGGCTAGTAAAAATGTTATTACTTGACCAACGGAAAACAAAAGATCTTTTGCTAGTGGAAATAGCTGCACTCGAAAATCAGAACTTCATTTTGCAAGCGGATAATTTAAAAGCCAAGTCGGAGTTGAATGCGGTGATGGCATCGTACGAATCCGAAGTGTCGAATTTAAAGAAAGAAATTGCAGAGCTGAAGCAAGCAGCCGACGAATGCCCAACCACACCGACCAGTTTGGGCAGTTTTTCGTCGTCGCCAACGGACGATGCTAAGCAGAAGCTGCTTCTTGATTTGAAACGATTGCAAGCCAAACTGGACACGATGAAGATTTCGATGAAATCGATGTAAGTGATCTTGATATGGCAACGGAACGACCTGTCCAAAACGGTCTTATTTGATTATTCGTTTCAGGAATCCTTTTGCAATCGGAAGTTTTGAAATATACCGTTGGTCGAAAGAGGCCAAATTCTACTCTCCTCATCTTACGTCGTATAATGGAATCACGATTTACGTCGTCATACAGCCTAACTTCATAAGTGACACCAATTCGGCAGTTAATGCCTACATCTGCTGGGCGAAAGGATCGAAGAAAAAGTTTGTACCGAAATTGCGAAAATAACTTTTTGTTTTTCTTCCTAAAGCATTATATTTTTTCCTGCAGGTGCGAAGTGTTTATGGAAGTGGTGAACGAGTACGAGGAGAAATGCGTCCGGGAGAATCGAATGTTTGATTTTTCCAAGGGAACCAGCTTTTCGTGGAAGTATGTGATCACACATTTCGACTTGTTTCGCGAGGGTGGTTTTCTGGGGGATGATAATCTTAAGATCAAATTTGGTTTGCGACCTTCGCTCGACTGAGGAATTGATGTTAATTGGATGATACGTTTGTTGAAGGGATTCGCGTCTGAAGTTGAACTGTGAAAGTTATCGTTTCTGTTGTTCATTTTATTATTTTGATATTTTTTTGTTTTTTTATAAGATTTTTTTTACCAATGAACGATTGTCATTTCAAATGTTTCGACTGAGTCAATAACTAACGAGAAATATAATTTCTTATGCTAAAGAAAATAAATATTGCCAATCAGATAATTTGTCTTTCCATTCAGACGAGTATAAGATAAGATAAATAGTTTGGCTAAATTATCAATAAAATATTCACTTGAAAATTGTGTCTTATTTACCTTTACGTAACGAATCGTTATCAGCTTTTTATTTTACCCCTTCTCGAAGCACCACTCACGTTTCGTTCTATCAATTCGCATAACATTGAACTTCATTTCTCTCGTAGTCCGCGATGCATTGCGGTGTGTCTTCCGGGTTAACTTTCCTTCTAATATGGATTTCGGTGGGGCAACCAGGATCAACCCATCGTATACTAGGACTGTTTCCTCATCCGGGTATAAGCCATTTCAAGGTGTTTCATCCAATCATGAGAGGACTTGCGCAAGCCGGTCATCAGGTAACGGTGGTCAGTTATTTCCCGAACCTGGATGAACCGCTTCCGAACTACAGCGAATATAGTTTCGAAGGACAGCAGATCTTAACGAACGCTTTCAGTTTGGAGGTAGGGAAAATGATTTCATAGAATAATATTCCTAATACAGATATCTTTATTTCTAGAACTTCTCTCGTCGCACGTTCTGGGACAATTTCAAAGAATTCTACGAATTAGCTCGGTGGGGATACGAAACGTGTACGGCTGCTCTCAACTCGTCGGCGATCGATCGTATCGTAGAGATACATAAATCACAGCCGTTTGATCTGATTGTGACGGAGTTTTTTTCGACAGACTGCATGGTAGGTTTGAGCCATGTGCTTCGTGTGCCGCTCGTTGGTCTCAGCAGCTGTGCCCTCATGCCGTGGCACTACGACCGTGTTGGTTTACCAGACAGTCCCGCGTACATACCGTCCGAGTTCAGTACCTTCTCGGAACGGATGAGCTTTTGGGAACGGTTCGAAAACTGGTTAGTGACGAGAACGGTCAAGCTTTTGTACCGCGCCGTACAGTGGAATGATAACCGATTGTTGGCAGCCAAGTTCGGGGGAGAAATTCCCGATGTTAGAGACATTGCCAAGAACACTAGCTTGATACTGGTCAATCAACATTACACGTTGAGTGGAGCTCGACCGTTGGTTCCTGCCGTAGTTGAGGTTGGTGGCGTTCACATCAGAAGTCAACAGCCGCTTCCGGGTGAAATTCAGAAATTTTTAGACAACTCACCCGAAGGTGTCATAGTGATATCCTGGGGTTCTGTTTTAAAGGCGTCTACTTTACCTGCGGTTAAAAGAGATGCCATTATAAGTGCGTTGCGCAGGTTACCGTTTAAAGTGCTGTGGAAGTGGGAAGATGACAACTTACAAGATCTTCCGAAGAATGTTGTTCTGAAGAAATGGCTTCCACAGCGCGATGTGTTATGTGAGATGTTTTAGGTTTTTTTGTGCTATGACTATCTAACAAGTACGCTTATTGTAGGTCATCCAAATGTTCGTCTGTTTATGGCGCATGGTGGACTACTAGGCGTATCGGAGGCAGTTCATTGTGCGGTTCCAGTTGTCGTAACACCTATTTATGGAGATCAGTTCCTTAATGCGGCTGCCCTCGCTAATCGTGGTATGGGAGTTGTCATGCATTACGAACGGATTACACCCGAATATGTTTTCACCTGTATCCAAGAGGGTCTTCGGTCTGAGTAAGCAACAAGTTTGAAATCGAAAAAATGTTTGTTCTAATGTTACTATTCTATCGATTAGAGTACGAGAAGCTGCGAGCGCTGTTTCACAAGCCTATCGTCATAGACCTCACACGCCACTCGAACTGTCGGTTTGGTCCATCGAAAATGTGCTGCTGAATGGTCCGCGCCGTTTGGAGAAATCACATGGCAGCGAGTTGTCAATATATGCTTACTATTCGTGGGATGTTATAGTGGTTTTTTGCTTATTAGTTTTCTTAATTGCCAAGGTTTTTACTCTTGTTTCTTGTGTTGTGCGAAAGATCTCAAATCGAAAAATAATTCGTGATGAAAAAGTGAAACGTTCGTGAAATTTTCTAAATTGAATCTACAATAGGTATATTGAAGTAGTTTGAGTTCAAAATCTTTCTGCAAATGAATTATGCAGTTTAAAATTTATTGATTAGATGAAATATTGAATTGATTTACAAGTAATATTTCAGATTTTTACTAATTTAGTATTTATTTTTATTGGAGATAATGTACTGTAAAAATGGTGCCGTCCGCAAAAATACATCTTGATTTCAATGAATTTGTCAAATCTTAGAATTATTCACTCATAACATTGAATTAAATTGAAAAGGTACAATCCTTTTAAGAGGAACTGCAGGGGAACCAATGCAAATAGAGCATTAATTTTAGCAGAAACTTATTTTCGTTTACTATTTTGACCAACTCTTAGCGAGTACCGAATTCTTCAAAATTCACAGTCAAAGTGAATGCTGACCGGTGGTTTATTGGCCGTTATAAAAAGCCAGGTAGACAATTGAAGTTTGAAATTAGTGTCAATGTTTATTTCGTTCATAAACGTAAAAAAGATTATTTAGAATGATAATACCGAATAATATTCAACAGTTCTTCGTTGTCAGTACCATACCGTATATTCGAACAAGAAATCGAGTCGCTTGCAATTTCAGTCTTCTGTGACACCTTTCAAGCAAACTTGCATTCCTTCTCAACGCATTGCATTCAAGCGTACGTACAAGCGTAATTATTTTGCATATACTTTGGCGTCAAATTTTCTGCTATTCAGCTCACTAAACCAAGAAGGTGACAACCACTGATTATGAACAGTTGGTTGCTTCCATTTGTCAGTACAATGTTACTTGTTTCAAGATGTTAATTAAATATCACTGTAATGTATCGATTTAATTGGGTCAACGAAATGAATTAATGAAGCATTCCTAAACGAGTGATGTAGGAAACGATTCGATTGATGGATATCGACTAATTTGTTGCCTCTTTGGAGGACTCTTGTCAGAACTCCTCCTCAAGTTTTATTTACACAATGAAGTGGTTTAGAATAAGATGAATAGCTTTTCCTACAGAAATAAACAGCCGTGAATTATATTCACATGTTACACTTGGCATCCGACTTGATTATTTAAAATATTAAAAAGGTCACGTATTCAAGATAAACTGAATTGAAAGTAGATGAACGGGCTTAGACCAAAAGATTGATAACACATTCATTCACCAATCACAACTAGTTTAGAGTCTGTCGAGTTTAGACACTTAGTCTAGGTGGTTGACTGTAGGTGTCATAGCCTATATGGCACTAATTTTTCTCGCAATTACACTTTTTAGTCACCTAATTCTACTATTTCACTGTCACGTCAAGGGTAACTGAACAGTATAATTGCGAATAAATTCTTGAATCAATTCTTCGAACTGCTCTAGCTAAAGTTTTGTGACTAAATTTCCTTCACCCAAACGACCCATAATTATGGGTTTTCTTACAACCTTAGGAATGTAGAAAAATTCAACAGCAATTTTTTAAGCTTTCGCTGGATGAAGATTTTAAATTACCCCTTTGATTAGTCAAAATCCGGTTATCAGAAGTCATAAAGACTGTCCCAGAAAGTATGGACGCAACTAAAAACCGCTGCCATTTAGCAATGGTTCAGAATCTGTCAATTTTTATGGCTGCGTCCTGTTGTTTACACTCTTCTCTAACAACTTGTGCAGTTGTTTATTCGTTTTCATTAGTTTGTTTTGAAATGCGGGGACTTTCAGCAACACAACGTCGAAAAATTGTGTACAAATGGTGCAAAGAACGCGGACTGTCACTGAGGAAGATAGCAAAAAAGGAAGGAGTAAGTGAAAAAGCCGTGCGAACTGCTCTGCACTGATGAGTCAAACCTATTTTCAGATTGCTGCGTCAGATTTGTTATAATACCACAAACTAGCCAATTTCACAAAAAATGCTCGAAAGCGTAACTTCATTATTCACACAAGAAACATATAAGCAAACAAATCGAGAAAGGGCGAATCTCATATCTCAGTGGATATAGAAGGAAAGTGGAAAAATTTGCATAAATTTTAAGGATTAACCAACAGCTCATCGACTCATCAAATATTGATAGGAGAGTATAGGATAATTCCTAGATAAAAAAGTACGGGTGTGTAATGTCAGAGACATAACTGGATGTCGTGAATACGAATATGACACACTTTATTTATGCTTCCAAATTCGAATTGGTAGTTGATCGATTGTTTAAATTGTGCAACTTTCCCCTCTTTCATTACTAGAATTTTAAACTATGCGTCTAGACTAAATTACAGATTAGTTATATTAAACATTCTGAAACGCAATTAAATATTATGAAAAAAGCAGTACAGTTCTTTATAATACAGGGTGATTTTTTAAGAGCTTGAGAACTTTTTTAAACAATAAAACGCATAAAATTTGCAAAATCTCATCGGTTCTTTATTTTAAACGTTAGATTGGTACATGACATTTACTTTTTGAAGATAATTTCATTTAAATGTTGACCGCGGCTGCGTCTTAGGTGGTCCATTCGGAAAATCCGCTTTTTTATCGACAAATTTTGTTCAGCGATGAGGCTCATTTCTGGTTGAATGGCTACGTAAATAAGCAAAATTGCCGCATTTGGAGTGAAGAGCAACCAGAAGCCGTTCAAGAACTGCCCATGCATCCCGAAAAATGCACTGTTTGGTGTGGTTTGTACGCTGGTGGAATCATTGGACCGTATTTTTTCAAAGATGCTGTTGGACGCAACGTTACAGTGAATGGCGATCGCTATCGTTCGATGCTAACAAACTTTTTGTTGCCAAAAATGGAAGAACTGAACTTGGTTGACATGTGGTTTCAACAAGATGGCGCTACATGCCACACAGCTCGCGATTCTATGGCCATTTTGAGGGAAAACTTCGGAGAACAATTCATCTCAAGAAATGGACCGGTAAGTTGGCCACCAAGATCATGCGATTTGACGCCTTTAGACTATTTTTTGTGGGGCTACGTCAAGTCTAAAGTCTACAGAAATAAGCCAGTAACTATTCCAGCTTTGGAAGACAACATTTCCGAAGAAATTCGGGCTATTCCGGCCGAAATGCTCGAAAAAGTTGCCCAAAATTGGACTTTCCGAATGGACCACCTAAGACGCAGCCGCGGTCAACATTTAAATGAAATTATCTTCAAAAAGTAAATGTCATGTACCAATCTAACGTTTAAAATAAAGAACCGATGAGATTTTGCAAATTTTATGCGTTTTATTGTTTAAAAAAGTTCTCAACCTCTTAAAAAATCACCCAGGCACATATCAGTTCCGATGTTCTACTGGCCGAGTGTAATAGGTAAATCTTGACCGAGAATTGTTCATTTTTTCTAGTACGTTAGATGGAACTGGATATCGTGCTGAGATTCTTCCACCAACATCAGTAATAATGAGGTGGTAAAAACCCCAAATGCTCAGGTGGAATCAATGTAGCTCTTCTTCGCATTCAGACGTCGCACAGTGATGCCAAGGTGGCAGAAATCCAAAAAATAAATTTATTTTTTTTCCTGCACTGTATTAATTTTTTTGAATTCTCCGATAAGTGAAGGATTACAGTTTAAAGTATAAAAATTTTTGAATAAGAAATAAGCTCTCCATATCCTCTCAAAGATAGGGTATTGTAAACTTTCTTTTCATCCTTCCATACAAAATATATGGCGCAATGGTGATGTTTTGCCATTAGAGTTCTATAAAGGTAGGAAAGGGTTGCCACTGTTCAATAGTATTTGATTTTATAGCATTTTTTCTCTACTTTTCAGAAAACATTATGCGATCCTGCACATTTTTGCACCTTAAAGGTTATTTTCAATAGTTTGCGGGGTCGACAATAAATATCACAGAAACAAGGGCCAGACTTTTATAACTGAAGTCGGTGTCAGTAAAATTTAAATAAACGGCTTTATGATAAATAAAATCAGAATATTTATAACATACATAACATAAAACACCTATATAAATGTCGTTATATAAATCTATTTATAATATATCAGGCGTTGGAACAAACTATTAAAGTTTCATGATTTTTAGTGAGAGTATCATTGCAGTACCGTTTTTCAAAGTATAGTCCATCGTTATATACCACCACTAAGACTCGGATACCACGTTTGAATTTCTTTTCCTCAGATTCGACAAATGAATCGATCCAATTTTTGGTGGTGTCGTAGTTTTTGAAGCTGACCTGACAAGTTATGCGCCATGGGTTGGAGCAAATGGCAACCGTATGGATTATAAAAATAAGCTTTTACAACTTTCCAAGCATGGAGTCTTGCATTGTCATGAAGCAAAAATACTATGCCATGAAGATCTTCATATTGCGTCCGCTTTTCATGCAATGCTCTGTCCAAACGCATTTGAGTAGCTAATAATAAATAGCGCCCAGTTAATCCCACCACATGCACTTTTTATGTTCTCCGGAACTTTCTTGTAGTCCATATAAAAATTCCATTGTCCATACAAAACAACTTTATGCATGTTTGCTCAGCGTAATTTTTCTCGTCATTTTTCATTTTACATAGTTTAATAAAAGCTTTATTGCGAAAAAAGTGCTTACAGATGTATTATTCAAGGTATTGTCCGTCACTAGCGACCACTTTCTCCCATCTTTTCGGCAATTTTCGGATCCCGGCTCGAAAAAAGGAGTCCTCTTTTGACGCTATTCATGAAGCAATCCATTTTTCCAACTTTTCGAAGGATTAAAAATGTTGATCTGCCAGGCCGTGTGCCATCGAACGGAATAAGTGGAAGTCAGAAGGGGTGACATCTGGGGAATACGGTGGGTGGGGCAAGACTTCCCATTTCAGCGTTTCCAGGTACTTTTTGACCACTTTTGCGACGTGGGGCCGAGCATTGTCGTGTTGGAGGATTACTTTGTCATATCGCTCTTGATATTGTGGCCGCTTTTCTTTAAGCGCGCGACTAAGGCGCATCATTTGTGTTCGGTAGCGATCACCTGTGATGGCTTCACCCGGTCTTAAGAGCTCTTCATCAAGCAATGCTTCCAGTTGTTCATCTTTGAAAGTTTCTTCTCTCCACCACCATGTTTGTCTTCGACATCGAAATCACCATTTTGAAAACGTTGAAATCACTCCCGACACGTTCTTTTACTCAGAGCAGCATTACCGTAAGTTTCTGAGAGCATTCGATGCGCTTCAGCTGCATTTTTTGTTCGAATTGTAACAGGAAAGTAAAACTTCCCGCAAATGGTGAGAATTGGGCACATGAACAGACATTTTCGAGCGTGAAGAATACGAAAACAAGAACAACTGTCACTGAAACGGCGATGACAATTCGTTAATCACTGTACACACTCACTTTAAAGGCATTATCATCTATGTATTTTGACCAGCCTCAGCCGGTACAGCCACCTGTCGGAAAACGGTGGTAGCAAAATTGTACACCTGATACTTGTGTTTGTGTTCTTTCATTATTAACAATTAATATATTTGTTAAAAAAAACACTTTTTTGATTGTTACTCTCTCATCTTCAATCATACTGCAATAAACTACATCAGTTGTATGTTACAACATATCAGAAAATAAATATATTCAGATAAGCACTTCTGGAGAAAATTGATGTTTTCAAGATATAGGGAAAAGTTTTTTCCCTGTGTATACATTTTCCACACAGGTTTAATCATTATTTGAAACATTAGTTAAAGCTCCTACTCAATCACGAAATAAATAAAAATACACAAGTTAATTTATTAAAAAAGTCATCATTTTCCGGTCCATAGAGAACGGTGCATCATGCCACTTTTAGGTGGATCGAATATTTTTTCATAAATTATCAAGACGGAAATATATTCAGAGACTTCAAATTATTCATAAAAAATCATCCAGCTGACGTTTATCGACGTATTTTTGGTTTTTGCCAACTTTTGTATGGAGAGGCATCACTGTGCGTCGTGGCTAGCAGTAAACCAGCAGTAGCAGAGAACTGAGTTTTTAGTTAAATCCAAGAACTAATCTCAGAAACTAGATTCTGGTCCACCTGAATTCTGAAGTTAATTTTAGGTTCCGAATTTAGTTTCATACTTCTATTTAAAAATTTAGTTCCAGATTACAGGTTCAGAATTTAAAACTATGACTCTAGAACTGAATCCTATTTCTGGATTTTGAAAATGGTTTCAAATTTAGTTCCTTATTCAGGAACTCGAATCCAGAGATATGATTTAGGTTTTTTCAGAATTCATGAACAAAATTCAGAATATGAATTTTAGATCTGGATTCTGAAACTAAATATTAGGCCTGAACACCGAACCTTGATTTAAAAACTGAATTGAAAACCAGAGTTTAATTCCTGAATTTAGTTTCAGAATTTAATTCATCAATTCAGTTCCAGCATTCATTTCCAGAATTCAGAACCTACATGTGGAACTAAATTGTGAACATGATTTCTGGAACTAGATTCTGGAACTGAATTCAGTTCCTATATCAAGACTTGGAATTCAAGTTCAGAATTTAGATCTATAAAGCAATTCTAAAAATAACTTCAGTTCCTTACTTCTAGAACTAAATTTAAGACCTGAGTTCGTGATCTAGATTCCGAAAATTTGCAGCTAAATTCGGAGCGTGCCCCAGATTTATATATTAGTTCTTTAATTTTAACAGTTATAACCATTTAACAAATCACGCAAAACGTTTTTTTAGAGCCACTAAAATATTTCCAAAGGATTTTGAGAAGTTTATTTCTACTAGTATCTAAATCTACAAAACTGTATTTGTTCCGTGTTATTTAATTGTATGGTAGAATATGTTTGCCGTCAATTAGTTGTACTGTAGTATAGATGCTTCGTTAAAATTCTGAAAGCGAAGCAATGAAAATTGAAAAATATACACAATGATAATACGAATACGAATGATTATCCTTATCCAGAAGTGAGAAAGAAACATGTCAGTTTTATTCGTATCCACGTCCTCCAGTTATGTCTGTGATATTACACACCCGCCTTTTTTTTTCTCAATTTGACTGCTCAATCGATGTTTTTTTTTCTCAATTTGCTGCCAATATGAGTTTAGTCCTGCTTTGAAAAAAAGCAGAAGTGTGTTCAATTTCTCAATCCGTGCGACGATGTGAGAAACGAAAAAATTCTTCCAAATTTGGTACAAAATAGTTTTAATTTGTAGTTCATACAAGTTACTGGCCACACGAACCAATTTTGGCTATTCCCACTTCCCGGTTCCGGAAGTATCGAAAATAGTGATCTAAAACTTAAAAACGGAACACACTCCAGTTTTTCAGAGACTATTGAAGATCATTCAAATGCGACTCTCGGTTCCGGGTGAAGTGTATTTAAAATTTCTGACCGTCATTTCGAACAACGATAAATGAATGGATTTCTTTTCCTAAATTTGGCTCAAAACTGTTTACAAACTGAGAAGGCGATACTGGTTTAACTTTTTTTTAAAAGTTTTTATGACGAATCCCATAGGAATATTCATGAAAATATGCGCGGTATGAGTATGGTATTATTACACCATTAGGTGAATTAAGACATATTTTTAAGTTCAGTTCATACAGAATAAAGAAAAATTAACCAAGTACAGTATTGTGTAGTGAACAATAGAATGACCTCGAAATGAGTGAACAAAACGAACAAAAGCTACCGGCGACACGAAGGAATACAATTGTTGTTGACTTCAGGCTGTGCAAAATTCGACCTTCGATAGGAGAACTTGAAGGTTTGCTTAAGGAGCAAATGCATCTTGACATCAAACGTGTGCATTTACTTCAATGCAATAAGACAAATAATGTTGTTTACATCCAGTTTTATAAAGAGTTGGATGCAATTCAATTCGCAAAAGACAATAATAATGTGCATTATGTGGAGCACCAGAACATTAAGTACAACATTCCAGTATATATGGAAGATAGTGCTATAGAAGTGCGTGTGTCTGATCTTCCCTCAAGCGTCACCGATTCATATATTCGCAAAACTATGTCCTAATACGGAGAGATTCTCTCTATAGAAAAAGAAAAGTGGAAGAATTTTTTCCCCGGTATTCTAAATGGTGTACGTTTATTACGCATACACTTGAAGAAGGCTATACCTTCTTATGTGATTTTCGGTCAAGATACATGAATTCCGTGCAAATCACTGGTTACCTATGACAATCAGATGGCCACATGTCAATATTGACAAAAAGCTGTTCACTACGGTAAGCCATGTGATAAACTGGAAAAGGAGACAACTACACCAAAGGACAACGGTGCTTCCTTCACACCAACCTCAAGCAATCCCAATACATCTGTGACAGCCACCAACAACACTGGAGCATCCCCTTCAACGAAACCATCATTATCCCCTATAGAATAAAGTACACCAGCTGCAGTTAACAACTTACCCTCCATCCAATCAGCAATTGCAACCAATGTACAACAAGGTGCATCTTCAGCAACTAGCAACGGAAAGAAGACGGAAACCGACAACAATACCATCGATGCTGCAATGGATGACGAGACGAACCACGAACGAAGTGCCCCTCAATCCTCGCAGGAGGGAAATGGAAGCTCCTCTCCTCCTAGAAAAAGGGTGACAACGAGATCCAACTCAAAAAAAAAAATATTCAAAAAATCGGCTTAATCGGCCACGTAAAGCTTGTACGAAAATAGGCCTGAATAAAATATCTTTAAAAATAAAATTGACAGCTTACCGTTTTTATAAATGCTTTTTGAGTGTCCTGCTTCAGATTTCTCCTCGAATTCAGTTCGGTTGTCGACAAACGCTCTCCGAACCTGTTTGTTAGTTGAACTATGGTGGATACAATGTTCAACAATTCCGCCAAATTGTCGTGCGAGTAGTTTGGACTTGCGCGATGCGCGAGCAAAATTTTTAAGCTTCTCGTACTTTGATGCCGTTTTCTCATCTAATTATTTTAAATGGGCGATGAAATAAATGCATCAAGTTGAAGCAACACATAAGTGTAATTTCTAATCATTATATAATTATATATTTGAACGATACAACTCTGATTGAATAATTGTTTGTGTGCTGATAATTACAATGCGCTAAGCCAACTTTTTAATAGTGTAAGAAATTTCTAAACTTTTGCTTGAATGTTCCGTAAGCCAGAGAGAAAATAATACGATTAGAATTAGAAAACATACAAGGGTTACCGAAACAACTGAATGGCCTACTAGGGATAAATAATCCTCCTATCGTGTAGTTTTAATTGAATCGGCTTTCATTCGGAGGAATGATCCAAAAAAAAAAGAAAATATATAAAGAAACGAAAACGCGCAACTGTTTAGCGGAAGAAAAGAAGTCCGACGAATCGTTTCGTGCAACCAATTAGTACCGCACCTATAGGAAATTTGGGCCATGTAATAGCAATCATCTACCGGGACCGCTTAGCCTACGGGACCGGTACGTGTCCAGCGTATGGAAGGCACTTGTGTTTGGACACGAGCTAAAATGTTGTTCCGCAATTACGGCGCAGCATCCCGTCCTATCGACGAATTGCGTGTCGCTTGGTACGGGCAAGTCCGGTCCACTTCAGTTTAGGCAACCGGGCGGGACGGGGCCAAGTCACGCGCGGATACCTGATCTGTGCTTGCGAGAGTAATGAAGCGTGCTTCCCTGGCGGGGAAAGATTGGAGCGCCGAAAATCAATAGTGGTTCCATGCACCAATTCTAATACGCTCCTCCACGCTGTAGGATGATATATGAAGATGCGGAGGTTCGTGTCTTGCTGCGACGGTCCCGGCCGAAATTAGTTTCAATTATTGAGAGATTTGGAATTTTCATGGTTTGGTTTTTATCGTGCGAGGCTAATCACTTTTCGCTTTTCGCTGAACCGAGCAAATTCATGTTGTGCGTTTGGTATTCGGATACTTTGTGGAGGCAGCAGATTTGCCTGCGGGGTGCTGAACAGAAACAATCTGGAGGCCCTGGATGATTCAGAAGCTACCATTTTAATCACTTCGTGCTGTGTTGGCCAATGGATTTCTGGTTTGTGCTCTTCGAAACCATAAGAACAGCACAGCAACGATCGGTGATCCCCTTAGCGGTGTGCTCTTAATTCTCCCGGTCCACATTTATCAGCGAAGAATGCGAGAAGCGCTGGAGGCAGCTACCGAACTTTATCAGGAGCGTCTTGCTTCCGACGAGGTAGCAACCCTTTCAGATCCGTCTCATGGTTGTGCTTTATAAATATTTTTCTCAGTTAATCGCTTTAGCTACCGCTCTTGTTCTTATTTTCCGATTCGACCCAGAAGGGAGCTCAAGTTAATTTCCTCCCGCTCTGCACCCCCGGGCTTGACAGACACTTATTCTTAACTCATCAAACATCCATTATCTGCTGGCGGCTTTCTACTGTATCCACTTGTGATGCTGGGAGACGATATACAAATTTCGGGAGGCTGCACGGATTGTGTACAATACTCTATTTTATTTTCCAGCTATTCAACGCTCGAGTCTTTAGGTCCTATACCAGAGTGCGGAGTGTGCAGAAATAATACTCTACTCCTGTCCTACGTGAATTCCAGATACTGAACCCGCCGTTCTGGTGAAACTTCCAGCATAAGCAAAACAGCAGCATCATCGTCGTCATCATCCTGCCCAGATAAGAGCCGCAGTCTGCGCGGTAGCAACCGGAGGGTATTATTCGAACAGCATGGTTTCTTTCTCTCTTCCCCATAGGAGAGATGTTCCTCGAGTGGTGCTGGTAGACCACGCGGATTTTATGTTTAATTAGTTTGAAAAGTATATATTAAATTATAGTTCTTTGAAATTTGATTTGATGTTGAACTATTAGCATTTATGTATCGGGTCCAAAAAGTACTATCCGAATACAGTTCGGTATAGAAATAGACTTTCTCAAAAAAAAATGAGCTGATCTCTAGCATTTGCGAAACATTAGAGACTCATTTTTACGTGGCAATAGTTTCACCCACAATCCTTATTTTACCGGAAATAAATCTGGTGTCCATCCTAATCACATTTCCCCTACCACGGTAATGACTATCATAACCGAACGGTTGCAGACAGATAAATCACGACATGTAGAGTTCGTGGTGCAACTCTTTAAAGATAAATCTCCCTAGCAGTCGGAAGAGATTGTGGTAAAACTTTTGCATCGAATGTTAGGAATTCATTTTGTTTTAATTCGAGTTCGTTATGGCGATCAAAAATGGTATAAAAAAACCTGCTTTTGTAACCCTAAAGACTGTCCCAGAAAGTATGGACGCACTTTGATTTCGCTGTAAATAATTCACAAGTGTTAGATATTCAAATTTTATACGATATACTGATAATATTAGACTACAACAACAGAATATTATTCTCAACATTTACTACTAAGCCATTGTAGACTAGCTGGCGCACCTTCCTGCGAACGTTCCTCATAAAAATCCGTACAGACTTCTTGGCGACAAGTTTTGACACTTTTTCCAATCTTTTTCGAACTGTTGAATGGTTTCGGCTGCCGAGACATGTTTCCTAAGATGTGCCTTCGTTAATGCCCAAAATTCCTCAATTGGTCGAAGTTGTGGGCAATTTGGTGGATCCATGTCTTTTGGGGCGAAAGTGACATTTTTGGTAGTATACCATTCTGCCGTTGATTTCGAGTAGTGGCAAGAAGCAGGATCTGGTCAGTAGACAACAGGATCTTTGTGGCTTCGAAGCATGGGTAGAAGTCGTTTTTGTAAACATTGCTTGATGTATATTTCGCTGTTCATAGAAGCATTGGTGATGAAGGGTTTCGAAATCTTACCGCAGTTACAAATTACTTGCCAGACTATAGCTTTCTTACCAAATTTTTCGACTTCAATCGATGTCTCGGACTGGTTTAATACTTGCCTTTCTCGCACCGTATGATATTGTGGTCCCGGCAAGGATTCGTAATCGAGTTTCACGTAGGTTTCGTCGTCCATGATTATGCAGTTCAAATTTCCAGCAAGAATCGTATTGTACAGGTTTCGAACCCTCGGTCTGATCCATGCTTCTTGTTTCGGACTACATTTTGGTTGTTTCTTCTTCTTATAGGTTCGAAGATTCAAACATTTCACTTTTTTGGCCACATCCCGAACTGAAACCTCCTTCTTTTGCTCGAACGTCTTCAGTATACGTTTATCCAACTGAGGGTTAGCAGGACCTTTTTTTCGACCCGTTTTCGGTTTATCCTCAAAGCTGTTATCCTCACCGAACTTCCTGATTGCATTTCGCACGGCTTTTTCACTTACTCCTTCCATTTTTGCTATCTTTCTCAGTGACAGTCCGCGTTCTGTGCACCATTTGTACACAATTTTTCGACGTTGTTCTGCTGAAAGTCCACGCGTTTCGAAACAAACTAATGAAAACGAATAAACAACTGCACAAGTGGTTAGAGAAGAGTATAAACAACAGGACGCAGCCATAAAAATTAACAGATTCTGAACCATTGCGAAATGGCAGCGGTTTTTAATTCCGTCCATACTTTCTGGGACAGTCTTTACAAAAAGATCCATCGCCACTACTGCGATCGTTATGCCGAAAACGAAATGCCTGTAAGCGTAAACTTCACCGTAGACGTTCGACTGTCACTGTTCATGATTTCCATGCTGCTAGCATTACATATCGAAATCTTAATGCTACCTTATATAGGTCTTATATTCTTCGAGTTCAGTCTTCCTGATATGGTACTTAGTGCTGCCAGAAAGCTTAAAAGCTCATTTTCTCCTGGTCCAGTTGGAATTTCTGCTATTATTTACTGCCGCTGTGCAGCTGCTCTATCTGTACCATTATCTCTAATGTTCAACCAATGATTTAATGAGGCAAAGTTTCCTGAAATTTGGAAACAATCCTATATGTTTCCAGTGTTTAAAAATTGAGATAGACGGAATCTCCAGCAGTGTCGTGGAATTACGAATCTTTCCGCAGGAAGTAAAATATTTGAAATCATCAATGTATTCTCCGTCGAATCGCTAGCTACATTTCAATTTACCAGCATGGATTCATGCCCGGACGTTCTGTTTAAACGAATTTACTGCAATTCACGTCAACATGTATCGACCACATGGAGAATAAATTACAGGTGGATGTTATATACACTGACCTGAAAGCAGCCTTCGATCCTATCGACCATGAAGTTCTTCTTCGTATATTCAATCTGCTTGGAGCCACACACAAGCTAACTACTTGGCTACGGTCTTACCTTACCCACAGAATCATTCGTGTAAAACTGGGTTCTTGCGAATCATCCGCATTTACCAATGGATCAGTAGTACCACAGGGTAGTAATCTGAGTCCCAAGCTTTTCAAACTCTTTTTCAATGATGTAGCTTCCGTTTTGGGTACTGGATATAAACTGACGATCTCAAACTCTATTTGGTAATGAATTCGACCGAAGACCGTTTTCGATTGCAAACACTATTGAATAGCTTCGTGGATTGGTGTAAACAAATCAGCTGACCATTAGTATCGCTAAATGCGCCGTAATAACTTTTCATAGAAAGAGCGATTCTATCATCTTCAGTTACAGTATTGATGGCATACCGTTACGTAGAGTCTATGAAATCAGTGATCTAGGCATTATATTGGATCACAAACTAAAAAAGCGAATCGACAGCTGAGATTCATATCTAAAATATCTCGTGACTTTACTGACCCATATTGCTTAAAATCTCTTTATTGCTCCTTAGTTGGGACAATTCTTGAACCTCAGGAATCTACCATGGCGTGACCCGCCGAACCTACCGCCATATCAAGATCATTGTCAGCTACTAAATCTGGAATCATTAGAACGTCGTTGTCGTATTCAACAAGCCTTAACAGTTGCGAGAATTCTGAATGGTGAAATTGATGCGCCTGAACTGCTATCCCATTTGGATCCTTGAGCCACTAGAAGAACTCGCGATGTGTCGTTATTATCAACGAGGTTTCATCGGACGAGTTATGAATATCACGAACCAGTCTCTTCAATGATACGTACTTTTTCACGAGCAGAGTGTACCTTTGAGTTTGGCGAGTCATCAAAAAAATTTGCATCCTCTATACGAAGACTATATTTTTTGTGATATCTATGTATACTATCTATTGGTGTTTGTATGATTAACGTATGTTGTTTGTATAGATTTATTCATTAACAAAGACAATTATGTATGTATTATGTGTAAACTTTAGCGTATTGGAGAATAGTGCCATTGAAATGTTTTGGTACACTCAAATGGGCCTTTTCCCACTCATATCATTCAGACTGTAATGTCCGATGATAATAAATAAAAAATAAATAAATCTGCAAAGTAATACATTCGTTTTGCCACCAACTAACAAAATCGAAAATCTAGATAAATTTATCAACCAATTTTAAGATATTAGTTTCTACTTATAACGTTAATGAAAAAAACTCCCATGAAATTGAGATTTTCCCACTTGCTGTCCTGTAACTTGTACGGTACTGCTACGGACTTACTTTACTATGGGGCGCCTTTTCAAAATTTACCCTCTTAGAGAGTGATAAGTTTTTAATCGTGAATATCTCTTGTTGTATCTAACGAATCAACATAATTTCTGCTACATGCCATCGGAAATATGATCACAATGATAAATTTTTCAGTTGTGTGACATAATTCAAAATTAAACTTTTCTGAAATGTTTGGTATAAACGAGTATCAAAGAGGTCGAGGATAATTCATAAGGCGCGTTTGCCTTTCTCGTATTTTTAAAGCTCATAGCTCAGTGATCTGTGAAAGGATTAATATAATTTAACTACCAATAGAGTCGAAATTTTTCAATTTAAACGTGTATAGCAACAGCATTGAAGTATTTCAATAGATATTAAAATTCTGTATGCGGCTATTTTTATAGCCGTTAGGACCGCCTATTAGTGAAAAAGTTACAAACGAAATCGAAAAGTTTGGATTCTATCGCCACTGCGAGTAGATGTATTGTGTGTCGTTTGCAAAGCTAGTTTCGCTTCCGACAAGAGCGATTACGTCACAGCTGTTAGTTGTTTGCATTGGTGAAAAAACAACGAAAAGAGGACAACGGTGTGGAGCATCACACAAAATCACCCCTTCTAATGGCTCTAAAAGTTTTCTAAAGAACTATTAGGATTTCTTATTCGCAAATCGAGGGTAAAAAACCTCAGTTTAGTGCAAATCTAGAACAGTTTGATTAGATTTGTGCACTTTTCGCTGTGTGAAATTCACAGTAATCGAGATCAAGTGAATCCTTCTTTGTTTTTGCCAAAAAATGTGAAAAAGGGGAATGCTTGCATAATTTATACAATTGATCAATTAATTGTTATTCGGAAGTGTTACGGAACATGTCAGTTGTTTTTGTATTCACGACATCCAGTTATGTCTCTGACATTACCCACCCGCCTTTTTGTACTCGATTTTCTCAGACATGGCCGAACCGGTTTTCACAAACTCAGATTCAAATGAATGGTCTTATGGTCCCATAGGTCGCTATTTAATTTTATCTTTATGTCTTCCGGTTCCGGAGTTACAAGGCAGTATAGAAATTATAGGACGATGAGTATCAAAACTTTTAAACTGTCACACAAAATTATGCAAAACCGGTACGTGCTGGTATGGAAAAAGGGGGGTTGCCGTTCAGGGTTGCCATATTTAAACCTATATTAACTTGAAATAACTGTTAACAAATTGAAATGACTATGGCTGTTTCTACCCAAAGAAAGATATTGATTTTATACAAGTTTGAAAGAAAAAATCTTGACAGAATCTTTTAGTGATGTTTTTGAAAATATAAGTAATAGGAGAAAGGCACATGTGGATTGAAAAAGGGTTTTCATTAAGAAACCCATCATCCACCTCCATGACATCAGCCAATATTTAGAAAGTTGGAGTGATGTGTTATTCAAGAACAGCTGGATGAAATGTGTTCCATAAAAGGAAAATTTTCGAAAACTAATCTATATATATAAAAATGGATGTAAGTTTGTACACCAAACTTGGCACGGGTACTTTTTGTATTTCAGAGATGGTTTAGGGAGTATATTTATATGGGAGCGAGCGTAGGAAGTGTCATAAACAAGGGGGGGTCATGGAAAAATTCATATAAATTGACAAGAATCGATACGTTTTGAAGACCGTAGAATCATTTTGCATACATAAGATATGACTATATGGGGGGTAAATGTAGCAAGTGCCTTTAAAAAGGGGGGGGGGGGTGTAATGTTTGTAATGGCATAACTCCGGAATTACTGAACGGATTGCTATGAAACATGGCACATGTACTTCTTGCTCTTCAGAGATGGTCATAAGCGTATTTTTATGGGGGGAGAGGGAGCGTAGCAAGTGTCATAACCAAGGAGGGGTCATGAAAAAATTCATATAACTTGAAGAAAACCGATATTTCTCTTAAAAACAATTTGCATACCGTAGATATAATTTAATGGGGGATGAATGCAGCAAGTGCCTTTAAAAAGGGGGGTGTAATGTTTGTAATGACATAACTTCAAAACTACTTAACGGATTGCTATTAAACCTGATACATTTACTTCTTGCTCTTCAGATATGGTTATAAGAATATTTCCTTGGGGGGAGCGTCATTAAAAATATTATCTAATTTGACCAGAATCGGTACTTTTTGAAGACACTTTTTGCACAACTTAGATAAGATTATAAGGATATTCTGTTGTAAGAGGGTGTAGTAAGTGCCTCTAAAAAAGAATTGCAATGTTTGTAACGGCATAACTCCGGAACTATTGCACGAATTGCTATAATATTTGGTACAGTTATTTCTTGCTGTTCAGAAATAGTCGTAAAGGTATTTTTATAGGGGAGGAACCGTAGCAAGTATCATTAACAGGAGGGGACAGGAAAAAAAATTCGTAAAATTTGACAAAAATCGATAATTTTTGAAGATCATGCAAACATTTTCCATACCTTAGATATGATAGATATGGGGAGTGAATGTAGCAAGAACATTAAAAAAGGGGGATGTAACGGCATAACTCCGACACTACTGAACGGATTGCTATCATACTTGGCATAGCTGCTTTTTGATCTTCAGAGATAGTTGTAAGGGTATTTTATGGGGGAGAGAGCATAGCAACTATCCTTAACAGGGGTAATGAAAAAATTTATTTAATTTGACGAGAATCGATACTTTTTGGAGACCATAGATACTTTTTGTGCAACTTAGGGTATTCGTGTGGGGTGGATGTAGTACGTCCCTCTAAAATGGAGATGTAATGTTTGTTACGGCGCAACTCCGGAACTACTAAACGAATTGCTATCAAATTTGGCACAGATTCTTCTTGCTCTTCAGAAATGATCATTAGGACATTTTCAGGGAGGAAAGTGTGTAGGAAGTGTTCTTAACATGGGGGGAGAGGGTCAATGACGAAATTTGAATAGAATCGACATTTAGACTAGAAGAAGGGGTTTTTGGAAATAAATTTTAATCTTCCATTTTTTATAAAACAAGAGAGTGGCAAAGGATCTGGTTCCATTTTGTCGGGGAATTCAAAGAGCTAAGGGAAAATAATCTTTATCTGTCTATTAACGCGAGTGTATTTAAGTTTCAGCATAACTACGAAACAACTAAACAAATCGCCACCAAGTTTGGCACATGTACCAAAGGTGGAAATCGATATTTTTTGAAAAGCACAGATACTTTCTACACTGCTCAGGGTAATCATGGAGGAGATCTGTAGGAAGCTCACTGACAAAAAGGAAGTTAAATCAAAATAGATTATAAGGTTATTTTGAGGGTGAGAGAGAGTAGCAAGTGCCCCGAACATGGATAGTGTATGAGAAAATTGATTGGGTTTTACGAAAAATTGCTACTTCTTTACGAGTACAGTATATATCTAGCAACTGAGAGAGGTTCACAAAAATATTCACAAGAGGAAGGGGAAATAAGTATTCTCAACATTGATCTGAATTGACGAAATCATACTATCAATGTGCATTTTATTATGTAAATTGAGAAAACTGTCGACTCAAGGTGATGAAAATAGGATTATAACAACATTTGTATTAACTGAATCATTATTCTATAGGTTTTTCTCTTCGATAAACGACCAAAAGGGTTAAAACCTTGGTAAAAAAAAATATATAAAAACTTGATTCTATAGTACGAATGTAGTTATGATGTTAAACAACCTTTCGTTATAAAATAATCATTATCAGATGGAAAATTTTGAACAATTCATGATGTCATAAAATTTTAATGAAGAGGAGGGAGTAACAAGTGATTATATTCATGGAAGCCAAATGTATTGTAGATCGATTGTGACGAGGAAGTACGGAAGTACGTTACAAGCACATATAGATATGAAACTCGGAGGTTACTAAGAAGGTATTTATAGAGAGAAAGGTGTTTTGAATGTTCCTAACAAAAGGGTTCAAATATAAAACTGACCCAATATGTCAAGAATACCATGAAAATTATTACTATTGTGTGATCTGAGATGGGACACTGATCATTCGCAGTCTGAACATGAACGGAGTATTGTTCGATCAGGTTTCCGTCTAAGTTATGATTCACTACAAGAGTATTTCACTAAGCAGGATAACTTCGAGAATTTTTTTCGGCCTTCTCTTCACGAAACATTTCCGAGCAACGCCGGGTATTTCAGTAAGAAAAGGGTATTAGTAAGAAAATTAAATTATTATATTATCTAAAAGAGATGTTTCTGCGAAGAAAAACTAATGTATTTGTTTTGGCTTCAGCCTTTGGAATTATGAAAAGTATTCTCGCTTACTTATTACTATTAATAGCAAATCTTTTCTCTTTGCCACCCAAAAAGTACCTGAAGAGAACAGCGAAGATTTCAAATGAAATTGAAACACTAACCGAGGATGACCACATGGGAAATGATGCTGATGTGATCGACGGTCCGGCAAGGTGTAAGCGAAACAACCCCGTTTCATTCCTACCGGAATGAGCACTGTATTGTTTATGAAATCTTTTAAGTGCTTCGAGGCGTTCCCGAAGGTAACCGCGGAACAACCGAAACCAATTAAGTTTTAATTTCTTCTAGAGCTCCTCGTTCCCCTTTCTGCCGATTGCTTTTATGTGGCATATTGCATCGTTGATGCAATGATTCTTTTCGAAGACCTGACCGCCCAGTGCTTCTGATTCCACAAGAGAGGTACGTAATCGCAATACTCCTAATACCAGGCTACGTCGTACGACCCGGTACAGGTTTTGTGCTACGCGGTATATAAGGTCACATTGGGATGAGTGAACCGAAAGGAAGCCCGAAAAGGCTGAGTCATTCAATTGACAAGATCTTGATTACGATTCGAGTGGTTTCGAAAAATTCACCAAATCAACTTGAAGGAAGGATGCTGACTGCATCGAAAAGCAATTAGTGAAATATGCTTTTCATGCGTTTGTCGGCAAGCGCACGTTTTTGTGTCGTTTGTGTGTCTGTGATTTCTCGGTGTGAATTGATGGGAAAGAATTTGGAATTGATGCTGCGATATGTTACTTCTATTTACACGATTTGGGATAGACTGAATTCGAAATAATTTGAAATAGTTAAAAATTGCATTTATTAAATTAAATTTTTGAGGAGCACCAATATTAGTTTTTATTCATTTAAGAATAAAATAAACCACATTTTTTGGTCTTAATGAACTTTCTTTTTTGCCTTTTTCATAAGATTATACAACCACTGTGAAAACCGGCTCTTAAACCGAAACCCCGGGTGGCCGATTGTCATATACCATTCGACTCAGCTCAACGAACTGGGCTAATGTCTGTTAGTGTGTTACAGAACTTGTCACTTACTTTTCTCGTAGATGACTGAATCGATTTTCGCTATCTTAGATTCTACTAAAAGGGATTAAGAAGTCATAACAATATTCCTATTTTCATTCGGATCAAACCTCTGGCTCCGGAGGTAGGGTGCTTAGTGTAAAAATGTCAATTTCAACAATATATTTTTTCATAAGCTACCTCATTTTATTGACTAGTGAATTGCTCTAGTTTTCAGACCATGAGAGTATGTAACCAAAAAAAAACATTCATAGTCCCATAAATGATTTCTACCGACTACCGGTATATTTTTTCCAAAATTCAGTCCGACTACCGGTATATTTTTTCCAAAATTCAGAGAATCTTTTTGGCAATACTGTTTTTGACAGATCACAAGTGGTTCGTGTCTCATGTCATTGTCATACTTATTCAGTTTGGTCTAGTTTTAATCTAAAAATTATGTTCAGCGACGAAGCTCATTTCTGGTTGAATGAATACGTCAACTAACAAAGTTTCTGCATCTGGAGTGAAGACCAGCCAAACATATTAGAGTGTGCCAAAATAAGACCTTACGCATGGACCATCTAAAGCGGCCAGCATTTGTATGGAATGATCTTTAAACATAAAATTATATTGATCGTTCTATCGATTCCAATAAAGAACTCATCATTATTCTCAACTTTTTTCGTGTTTAATTTTTGGAAAATTAAGCTCTATACCTCTTTAAAAATCACCCTTTATAATCTGTCAAATCGCGATTTATTTTCATAATACTAATATAAAAATATTGAAACAAACACAAATTACTTTATTGCCGATGAAATTTGTCTTTTAACAATAGCAGAGTAAACGAAAATAGTTTTAAAATCACGAAGCTGCAAAGCTTCACAACTGTCAGCTAAATTAAATGAATTAATGCAATTAGCTCTTTAGTTTTGCAAAGAATTCCATCTGAACTTACTTGCAATCCATGCCACCAAAAACCGGTCGTGCAATCTGTTTTGCCAATAGTAAATACAGCGAATTTCGTAAACTTTTTAACTCCAGTTGCGATAAATGCCAACCAATTTACGGACAGTAAATGTCGCGAAAGATTGGTAATGATAAACAAGGGATAAACCAGCTGGCATTCGACTCCCGTTCCGCGGAGTTCCTCCTTCAGGGCCAACGTGAACCGAAGTTGAAATTGTTGAGGAATGCCTTGGAGGCCACATAAACCGAAACATGTGGAATCGGGAATAGTCCGGCCGCCGAAGACATATTAACAATAATTCCTCGACGCCGACGTTTCATTCCGGGTAGCACCATGTGGGTCATCATCAGGGTCGCTTCGATGTTAACCGAAATGGTTTGCTGTAATTCGTTCTTTAGCACACGGTCAAATTCTAACGGATATTGGTGAGAAGTTCCGACGTTGTTCACTGACGGAGAAATTAACCTTTACAAAACAGAAATGATTCGATTCGAAATTTAAAATGTACCAATATTCCGATGTCTAGTTCGGAAAGCGCTTCGCTTATGTTCTCGTAAATCGGTTGACTCCTGGAGAAATCGATCGACAACCATTTAACATCGACTGCGTGCTTTGATTGTATTTCTTCGGCAATTTTTATCAATTTCGACTCCGTTCTCGAGATGAGAAACACGTTCATTCCTTTGCTAGCCAGATTGAATGCATATTGCTTTCCGATCCCATCCGAAGATCCTGTGATTACTGTGAAATTTACAAAACTGATCATATTTCGATTCGTTGGTAGCTTACAAATGATCTACCTGCCCATGGTCCGTATCGCGTTTTGAACGGTTTACTGTTGGAGAAAATCGTATTCCAAAAAATATTGAAAGGAGATTTTAAGCAGTCGAACAGTGATATGATCGCCGCGTACGCTCCTACGCCAGTTAGGAAATGAAGCAAGATGTTGCATATTTCAGGATGCATTGAATTATGTCACCGACTCCACTGCTCTCCGAAGACTACTAGTACTAGTTTCTAGTGATGTTTTCTCACAACTGTAAGCATGGCATTCAATTTTAGCACTTGATGCTAAAGCATAAAAAAACAGCTCGCAAAAGATGCGATTATTTGTTGATAATTATTACTTGTAGGGTGGCTTGTAATACAACTATTTCGGAACTCTAGCGCAATAATTATAATTGTCGAATAAATCAAACAAAACTTTATTGAGTTTCGTAAAATGAGAGATTCTAAAACAGAACACAGTGTTGATTTTTGACACACCCTCAGCTATCTTGAATCAGATAATAAAAACCGTAGTTACACATAAAATTGTGATATGTCTAGTCAACGGCCTTTGGCATTAAACGCGAAACATTGGATAAATTTGAGAGCATGTTTCGATTACAAATCTTCACTAAATTTCATTTAAATCGGAACAACTCTGAAATTGAGTATCTAAAGTTGGTATCATTCGAGTCAAAACAACTGAGCGTGTATCTCGTACTGATAATTTATAAATAAGTTCAAAGGCTACTGCGATCCACTTCAGGTAATGTGTTTCTAATCGTGTAATTGTAAATCGATTTCTGATATGTAATTAATTACAACTCAGCCTGATGACAGGTCACGATGCCAAGTCAGATTGATTTCCCATGGTGGCAGATAACATTTGGAAACCACCTTATAAATCGGATACTGTTTTAATGTCCTGTACTTAGCAGATCGATACTCCTGCTGTAAATGTAAAGTTGACATTTGACATTACGCTGCGATGTATCTCTAGGAAGTAAGTGTCAGTTTTGTAGTGTTTGTAATTGAATTTGAACTGTTATGCTCTGACGAATTGAAGCTGAGACGTGCAACAAAAATTGTGGGTATTTGTAGAAATTTTTCTAATATACCCAAACCTTCATTTACGTAATAATCAGGGGTTCGTAAATCGAATTATGAAAAAGTAAAAAAGTGAAATTTTCAACATAAAACAAGCTTTCCTTCTTTATATGTATTAAATTATGTGGAGCCTTCCAGATAGTTAAAACTGTATACAAAGAATAGTCGAATTTGAACGATTTTCATATTTTGGGAATACTAACACATCACGAGATCATAATAAATGGCCGATATTGCGAGTTCAAATTGAACGGTTATACTTTTGTCCGCCTCACAAGATTTCCTAGCAGAATATTACTTAACCTCGCCGAATGTTGAAAACTTTGGGACATTTGTATTTCTGGTAGTCGATTCACTGATAAATCAAAACTCTTTTCGTTTTTTTTTACCTTTTTTTTCATAACAATAAACAGCTACTATGGTGAATTAATTTTCACCTTTCAGCGTTGCTAGTTGAATGGGAAATTCGTTTAGGTACATTGTCACTCTGATACTGTACTTTGACAGTGCACCGCATGTTGGAGAACGTGTCCTCGAAAATTTGTCGAAAAAAAAGGATCTGTAATATTCAAGACTCTGAGAATTCATTCCAATGAATCAGAGAATTTTGATAGCACAGCACAAGGTCGATTCTCGGTTTGGCTTTTAGGGGTACTTGCGGGTGTGTAGTATCATTTGGAAATATGCGGATTCCAGCGGCAGATATTTTGGCGGATTTAAAATTTGATTGAAAGTTTTTTGTTTTGTTTTCTTTTCCACTGACTTGTTACGGCTGCTTACAAAGGACACCGTAGAGCCCTTACGAGTAGAGTGCCTATAACCAGAGCGACGACAGCTTCGTTCGTTCGGAGTGACAGCTTCCAGTTCCAAGCGAGCAAACTACCTGTCAATTACAATGTAAAGCTAGCGACACTGTCAATATTTCGGATTAAATGTTTTGAATTGTTGCCAACTTTACGGATGAGAAATCGACACTCTGGTTATAGGAAACTATGGAAGACGGTTTTCGAAAGCTCTGGAGGCACGGTTCTTTTCATAGAAGTATGCATATGAATACTACCGAGTGTTATGTTCGAAGATTTCGGAAAACGGAGAAAATGTCCCTCCAGATGTGCATTATCTTTGGTCAATACAGAGCCGTAGTGAGCGTTATTAAAAAATATTCGTCCCGCTAATTTTTCAACAAACACCATGAAGATGAACACACGTTGTTTTATTTTTCCATAAGGTTATTCGAAGCAACAGTCTCGAGTGTTACTTCATAAATTTCGCATTGAAACTGTAAAATTCACATTCACAAATTCATCCTACTGAAAATCGTCATCATATCATATTCCAGCCAAGTGAACCATTCTTCATAAGGTTAATAAAGCAAAATGAAGAATCAGCTTAAACCTGTGTTGAAACCATTGCGAAATGATTCAAAATTCCAAAGTTTTAAAATCTGTTTTGCGATAAATTTTAATTTTTTCGGGTGAATTCCATAGTAAGAATATCTCTGAATTAAAGAATAAAATATGCGCTTTCTTTTTTACCGTGAATGCATAGATTAAACTAAGAATTACAACTATTCGCCTTTAAATAAATGCGCTTCTAGTAAAAGTAAGCATGATTTATAAATTTTTTTTTGTGACTCATCATCATTTTGGTATAAATCAGCTTCGTTTGGTTGGTCAAATCATGTGAAAGCGTGCTGAAAATCAAACATTTTATTTCCATTTGAAATTGATTTGATGTCAATAAATTCTACGGTAGAACATCAAAATGGCGGACATGAAATTTTCTTTAATGCAAATTACATTTAACATAAAAATGTAATAAATCCTGTGTTTATTATTATTTATTAAGTTTTGTGAATAACACGAAGTAACAACAAGGTTTTACCAGGGAATGTTTAAAAGAAATACACTGGACCCTCAATTTACGTGCAAAGTCGGGGGTGGGTACATTAAATTTCGCATAAAATAAGTAAAACATCGCGTAATTTCAAGTTGTTCGCGTAAAAAACGGTTTTTCAATTTCATTCGATTTTAGTGTGAATAACACATTACTTTCATGCACAAAAGCATATAGGATCATCTGAGTATATTCTGAGACTACGGAAATCCGTAAGAGATATTCCAAGATCCAAGAATTACTTGGAATATTGTCCTTTGAAACTGCACTGTGCTACAGCACGCACTGCAACGCTAGTATCTATTTTTTGTTTGCTGTTCATATTTTTAGATGTACATATGGGTTATTTGTCTATTTATAGCTGTTCCAGGTATGTTCTCGTTAACCCAAGAACTTCAGTGAAAACAGGTCTTAGGACAGGTGTATAATTGTTTAATACTGGTCATAGCTGCGGAGCTGTATAGTGCCTACTTGTCTATTTCGATTTGATCCAAGAATGTTCACAGTCATCCAAGAGCTACAGTGAAATCAGAGCTTACGATCTACACAAACAATCCGCAGTTTTTGTATAGTTTTTCAATGCTGCTCATAGTCATGGAGCTACATATTGCTTACTTATCTATTCTGATCCGTTTCAGGAATATTTTCAGTCATCCAGGGACTTCAGTGAATCGCCAGTATGGAGTGTGAAGATTACATTTTTTAAAGCACTTTGTTATTTTGGTAGATCCTACTATCTGAGTTGCAGATAGGTTTTGAATTTAGTTCATTCACAATAGGCTTATGAATTGCATGCGGGGGTATGTAACAAGTATGGGCCGAGGACATTGACGCAGTTCTTTGTGCTGGTAGATCTAAAAGTCTCCAGGTAGTTTTTGGGTGACCCATTCGATCATCTACAACAAACCACTAAATTGTAAGTAGAATCACGAGTATAGACCGTGATCAATAAGTTCGTTATTGCGGTTTGTTATGCTGGTAGATCTTAAGGCCTGAACTTCAGATAGATTTTTGATGACCTAGAATACTCACAATAAGCAAATGATTTGCAATTCCGTCTAGACAATTGGGTCGAAACTAATGGCTTTCTTTCAGATACACAATTTGGTTTCCGCAGGGGTAAAGGAACGAACGATTGTCTTGCGTTGCTCTCAACAGAAATTCAGTATTTCTAGACATCAAGGGGGCTTTTGATTCAGTTTCTATAAATATTCTATCTAAGAAGCTGCACCAGCATGGTCTTTCGCCGGTTTTGAACACCTTTTTATATAATCTATTGTCCGAGAAACACATGTATTTCGCACATGGTGATTTGTCGACAATACGATTTAGCTACATGGGTCTTCCTCAGGGCTCATGCTTAAGCCCCCTTTTATACAATTTTTACGTAAAAGATATCGATGAATATATCAACACATCTTGCACGCTAAGACAACTTGCCGACGACAGCGTTGTGTCCATTATAGGATCCAAAACTGCCGATCTGCAAGGACCATTACAAGATACACTCCACAACTTGTCCACGTGGGCTCTTCAACTTGGTATCGACTTCTCTACGGAGAAAACTGAGCTGGTTATATTTTCAAGGAAGCGAGAACCAGCACAACTACAGCTTCAACTAAGGGGTGAAACCATAGCTCAGGTCTTCACATTCAAATATCTCGGGGTCTGGTTCGACTCCAAAGGCACCTGGGGATGTCATATTAGGTATCTGAAACAAAAATGCCAACAGAGAATTAACTTTCTTCGTACAATAACCGGATCATGGTGGGGTGCCCACCCAGGAGACCTGATCAGGCTGTACCAAACAACGATATTGTCCGTAATGGAATATGGATGCTTCTGCTTCCGATCCGCCGCGAACACCCATTTCATTAAACTGGAAAGAATTCAGTATCGTTGTTTGCGTATTGCCTTAGGTTGCATGCAGTCGACTCATACGATGAGTCTCGAAGTGCTTGCGGGCGTCTTACCGTTGAAAAATCGATTCTGGGATCTCTCATATCGATTGCTAATCCGATGCGATATCTTAAATCCGATGGTGATTGAAAACTTCGAAAGGCTTGTCGAGCTCAATTCTCAGACCCGTTTTATGTCCTTGTATTTTGATTACATGGCTCAGAATATTAATCCTTCTTCGTTTGTTTCCAACCGTGCTCATTTGTTGGATACTTCTGATTCTACTGTGTTTTTCGACACATCCATGAGAGAAGAGATTCGTGGAATTCCGGATCACGTGCGCCCTCAAGTGGCCCCAAATATTTTTTATAATAAATTTAGAACAGTCAACTGTGAAAAGATGTTTTACACTGACGGATCAAACATCAACGAGTCCACAGGCTTCAGCATCTTCAATCAGAACATCACCGCTTCGTACAAACTCAGTGATCCGGCTTCAGTTTATGTCGCAGAATTAGCTGCTATTCAGTACACCCTCGAGATCATTGAAACCTTGCCCAAAGACCATTACTTCATTGTCACGGACAGTCTAAGCTCAATAGAAGCTCTCCGGGCAATGAAGCCAGGAAAGTATCCCCCATATTTCCTGGGGAAAATACGGGAACACTTGCGAACTTTATCTGAACGGTCTTATTCAATATCGTTAGTCTGGGTCCCTTCACATTGTTCCATTCCGGGAAATGAAAAGGCAGACTCATTGGCTAAGGTGGGCGCATTAGAAGGTGATATTTATGAAAGACCAATCTGCTTCAATGAATTTTTCAGTATTTCTCGTCGAAGAGCACTTGAAAGTTGGCAAACTTCATGGAGTAATGACGAACTGGGACGATGGCTACATTCCATTATCCCTAGGGTATCGACGAAACCTGATTTCATTCGTGTTATGTCTCGGCTCATGTCTAATCACTACACATTCAACGCACATCTTCGGCGTATTGGGGTCATGGAGAGCGGTCTCTGCACCTGTGGCAACGGTTATCAGGACATCGAGCATGTCGTATGGTCATGTGTGGGGTATTGTGACGCCAGGTCTGTTTTAAAGGACTCCCTCAGGGCCCGAGGTAGACCACCTGATGTTCCGGTTCGAGATGTGTTGGCGAGTCGGGATAGTTCATATATGCTTCTCATATATAAATTCCTTAAACACATTAATATACAAGTGTAATCTGCGTTAGTTACCCCTGTTCCTCGACTGATGCTAAGAAGAAACTCCACCCACAGGTTCGACACTAACATCCGCCCGAATCTGGAACTAACAAGATCTTTCTGCTGTCACTAAATTTTCTGCTTCCCCCTCCCACGTTTTTTCACCATCTCGATGTCAACTAATTAGATCTTTGTCGTTCTTAGTCATTTTGTTCCCATATCCCCTTTTTACTCTGTTCTCCGTAATATTTACTTCTCTGTATATTTTGTTTTTTTTTTTTTTTTTTTTTCATTTTCCTCCGTAACATCATCATCATTGCCCACGGACGGCCGCTGTAGTCTATGAGATGAATATGGGCCACCCGCCTGGTATTCGTAGCCTGGGGGTGTTCCCCGCGAACCCATTCAGTACGCCGGCCGGTGCCGATTGCCAGCTGAAGGCGGGATCTGCCAAAGTCATTACATTATCTTAATATACTATCCTAGTTTTAAGTTATTTGTTAATTAAAATTAGAAAAAGCCCTTGGCATCTTAGAGCTTAAGCAGTGTGCCTTAATAAATTGTATAATTGAAAAAAAAAAAAAAATGATTTGCAATGTGGTACCACGAATACGTACCGTGTATAAGGATCGTGATAGTTCTCTTGGTTACGCTGGTAGATCTTAAGGCCTACACTCCAAGTAGTTTTTGGATGAACAAGCACTCATAACTCATCACAATGATCCATCTAGTTGAATGTGATACCATGAGTATGGACCACAAAGAAAAAAAAATCACTAATGTCATCGGTTTCACTGGTAGACCTCAAGGCCTATATTATAAGGAGGTTTTGGATGGACAAGACCTTTCACAGATATTACCACAGTGTGCCAATTTGCTAAACATAGTACTAAGAGTCAACAGTCACGCGTTCATATACTGATTTTTTTTACCAGAGAATTCTTGGATGTTCCCGATCTTCAATAGATTCTATGAAAACAAGCAATTATACAATTATACAATTTTATATAATTCAATTGACTGAAGCATCATCGCGTAAGTTTAATAAAAAATCACATTATTTCCAATGAGACGCGTAAAAAAGGTGCGTAAATTCGCATGAATTGAGGTTTTAGTGTATCGAGACTGCATGCATTGTTTAATTCTCGCTCTAATTATTTTATTTCTGGTGAGTTGCAATGTTATCAGGAAATTTATATAGCAATTTAAATTTGAAGCGATGAGAACGGCTTAGTGAACAAAGAAAATTATACATTGTTCCTGAATAAGTGAATATTCGACTACTAATTAACTCTAATATAAAGTTTTACCTACACGATATCGATGTAATCTGATCACTGTTTGTACGGTTCTATTTTCTGTATTTTGAATTCGCACTTCTATACAGAAAACAAAAACGTAGTCCTACATCAAAATATGCGATACCAGTGTGGTGAATGATAGTGCCGAAAATCTACGCACACTCATATTTTATTGAATTTGGACCTAAACAATAATTTTATTTTGAGAAGGCAATCCCACTCGGAGGGCAAACATTTTTGGCGGAAGAAAAATCTTCTCAATGAGCAACTTAATCACCAAAAATTGTCCTTTTTATCCAAGCTAGAGTTAGAAAATGCGCTCTGTAGATTTCTAATTTTTGCTCTTTAAGAGCAAATTCAGCAGCTGGATGTTTTATATGGGCGTTTTATAATAGAACTAAAATTGAAACAAACGTATCCCCAGCAAACCGTTCTAGTTTTATTTATTCGAACAGTTCTACTGTCAAATTTAAAACTGGTATACGTTGCCTTCTATTTTTTGCATTTTTGAAACACTTGTAAAACGCTACTGAGACTGCCAGTTTATCTTGTTGTAATATCCAGATTTAAAACTGACATAAATTATGCGTCTAGAACTTGAACACTCCCTAAGTGCATGTTCGGGAGTGTTCTAGTTCTAGATGCATAATTTATGTCAGTTACAAAATTTAAATCTGGATTTTATAACAAGAAAAACTGGCAGCCCCAGCAATGTTTTATTCGTGTTTCAAATATACAAAAAATAGAACGGCATCGTAGACCAATTTTATATTTGACAGAAGAACTGGTCGAATGAATAAAACTAGAACGGCTTGCTGGGGACACGTTTGTTCCAGTTTCTGTTCTATTATAGATCTTCCATATAGAACTTTTAACTGCTGAATTTGCTCTAAGGGATTCGCAGTTTTGCTTTCGAAAACGATCTCAGTAGGCGTGCGCGTCGGAAGTGAAAAATTTTCACTCTCGTCAAAACTATTCAAAATATTCTTTTTTTTTACATTATAGTGGAATTGTTATTAATTTCTTTATTATAGTGAAGTTGAACCAAGTGGAAGTAAGTTTTGGTTTATTTTTCATGTGGAGACGTAACGTGTCATGTAAATTGGACTGCAGATTTTTTTTCATAAGTTTTTTTTGTTCGGCTCCTTTACACTTAAGTTTAATGCGGCTGTTTTACAGCGTTTACAGCGTTTTCGCTGTTATCTAGCGAATGAAGGGGGAGCAGTGGTTCGCTATTCACACTCCCATCCATTGGTTCAGCATCACTGTTATTGGCAGAACAATCGTTTTTTTCACAGGCGTTGGGTAGGTTACTAGCTGCAGCTGGTGTACTTGGTTCTATAGGGGATACTGATGGTTTCGTTGAGGAGGATGCTGTTGGTGGCCGTGATAGGTGTGCTGGGGTTGCTTGGGGTTGGTGTGAAGGAAGCACCGTTGTCCTTTAGTGTAGTTGTTTTCTTGTCTTGTTCTTTTTGACAATATGGACATGTGGCCATCTGATTGTTATAGGTAACAAGTGATTTGCACGGGATTCTTGCATCCTGACCGAAAATCACAGAGGAAGGTACGCCATTTAAAAAACCGGGGAAAAAGTTCTTCCACTTTTCTTTTTCGATAGAGAGAATCTCTCCGTATTGGGACATAATTTAGTGAATATATGAATCGGTGACGCTTGAGGGCTTGATGGAACATCAAATATACTGGAATGTTGTACTTAATGTTTTCGTGCTCCATGTAGTGCACATTGTTATTATATTTTGTGAATTAAATTGCATCCAACTCTTTATAAAACTAGATGTAAACAACATTATTTGTCTTATTGCATTGAAGTAAATGCACACGTTTAATGTCAAGATACATTTGCTCCTTAAGCAAACCTTCAAGTTCTCGTATCGAAGGTCGAATTTTGCACAGCCTAAAGTCAACAACAATAGTATTTTTTCGTGTCAGCGGTAGCTTTTGTTCGTTTGGTTCACTCATTTCGAGGTCGTTCTATTGTTCACTACACAATACTGGACTTGGTTTCTTCCGTCCCGAACGTAAGCGGTTTTGTTATATCGACTGACTTGGATGATATGTGAAAGCGAACTGGGGGAGCCCGGTAATGATGGCTATCATGCTGTTGAAATGTTCGGTTTGAGTTGAAATGGTATCAATTCTCAATCCAATTTCCTAAGCAGTTCTTATTTGTCCATCAGTAAAAAAAACATGACTGTATCTCTGTATCAATGCAGTGCAATCCGGCAACACCATCGTCAAAATGCAACGCAAAGCGCAAACGGTTCATGTCAGGTTGACTATCTGAGAATTTTCTCTCTGGTAGGGTCAAGTGTACATCCATAATCGAGAAGAGGGCGTCTCCTGCTCATGAAAAATATGTTGTTACGGTCAGTAATTAGTAATTGTAATTGAGTAATAAGTTGTTTCAATTGATTTCATAGACAAAAAACTTAAAACGTTTTTCTCGAAAGCAGGTTTTCAAAGTCCGTGTCCATCGTCATTCAAAAACTACTGAATCATTTTTTTCAAATTTTACACACACTTTCTACATATGAGAAACAAGACCCCAACGTTTTCCTTTTCGTTGTTTTTTACTTTGGAGAGGTTTTACAGCTACAAAATGGCGAATTTTATCGTGAAAAATCACAGTTTTCATCTTGAACATCCACCAAAAATTTATAAAATTAAAAAAAAATCAAACAGAAACGTTGTGGTCTAGAAAAACTTCTACTCTAACTATGCTGCGTTCGTTTGTTCACTTCTGATTAGTCTGCGCTGAGATACAGTGGATACCGCAAATCATGATTTTTAAGAAGCATTCTCAAAAAATACCTCTTCACCGACTTATTTCTCAACATTTTTCCACGAAAAAATTACAAAATGTTGTTCGAATGATCCGTTTTATCATGCAAAACATTTGAATTTATTTTGTTGCACCTCCCCTTAAACTGAAATTTTAACCAATTCCATCATTTTTTGACGCCCCCTGATTGTTGACGCCCGAGGCGGTCACCTCACTCGGCTCACCTCAAATACGGCTCTGGGTCTGAACGGCATTACGCAGAGGAGTATTAAATTGTATCTTTTTTTTTTATTTAAAAGATATTTTATTCAGGCCTATTTACGTACAAGCTTTACTTGGCCGATTTAGCTGAGTTTTTAGATAATTTTTTTTTGTGTTGGATCTCGTTGTCACCCTTTTTCTAGGGGGAGAGGAGCTTCCATTTTCCTCCTGCGAGGATTGAGGGGCAGTTTGTTCGTGGTTCGTCCCATCATCCATTGCCGTGGTATTGTTGTTGATTTTGTTGCTAGTTGCTGTAGATGCGCCTTGTTGTACATTGTTTTCAGTTGCTGGTTGGTTAGATGGTAAGCTGTTAATTGTAGCTGGTGTACTTTGTTCTATAGGGGATACCTTTGATGGTTTCGTTGTAGGGGATGCTTCACTGTTGTTGGTGACTGTCACAGATGTACTGGGGTTGCTTGGGGTTGGTGTGAAGAAAGCACCGTTGTCCTTGGGTGTAGTTGTCTCCTTGTCCGGTTTATCACATGGCTTACCGTAGTGAACATGATTGTCATAGGTAACAAGTGATTTGCACGGCATTCTTGTATCCTGACCGAATGTCACATAAGAAGGTATAGGCCTCCTCAAGCGCATGCGTAACAAACGTACGCCATTTAGAATACCGGGGAAAAAATTCTTCCACTTTTCTTTTTCGATAGAGAGAATCTCTCCGTATTGGGACATAGTTGCGCGAATATAAGGATCGGGGACGCATGAGGGTAGATCATGCACACGCACTTTTATAGCACTATCTTCCATATATATTGGAATGTTGTACTTGATATTTTCATGCTCCACATAGTGCACATTGTTATTGTCTTTAGCGAATTGAATTGCATCCAACTCTTTATAGAACTGGATGTAAACAACATTATTGGTCTTATTGCATTGAAGTAAATGCACACGTTTGATGTTAAGATGCATTTGCTCCTTAAGCAGACCTTCAAGTTCTCGTATCGAAGGTCGAATTTGCACTGTCTGAAGTCAACAATAATTGTATTCTTTCGTACCGGCGGTAGCTTTTGTTCGTTTGATTCACTCATTTCGAGATCGTTCTATTGTTCACTACACAATACTGTACTTGATTTCTTCTGTCCCGAACGTAAGCGGTTTTGGTTTATCGACTGACTTGGTTGAGATGTGAAACCGAACTGGAATTGTATCTTTATTCACTTAAAAGAGGACGAAATGATTGACCTTTATAGAGCAGTTCGGAAAAGTTCTGTCGGTTCGTGGGCGATGCTTTTTGTTTTATTTTTGACATTTACGATCTGTTTAAAGAGATTGTTTTCAGAAATTTCACTTGTTTTCACGGAAGCTTTATTTCAATTGCTCTTTAAATGACTTCCTCTTTCTTTTTTTTAATGTAGTAGAAAACAGACAGTAGGAAGCAACAGGGAGCAGATGTAAGAATGTCCACTTATATTCGGACAAAACAAAATCCGTCTCTATTTTCTGTTGGAGTTAGTGATGTTCTTTAGGGTTCTTGAATGTTTGGCACTAAAATGAAATTTAAAAAAATAGAAAATAATAAAAATTATGCATAAAATAATATGTTTTATATTAAAATATGATCTCATATTAGAAATCTCGTTATTTAAAAACTGTTTTATTAGTTTCTTGAAGTTGTTTTGCATGGGTTAGAATTTCTCTTGATTTGTATAGTACGACTATGACACAAAACAAAAATAAGACAGAGGTCACAAAAATAATATTCAAATTCAGTTTTTCATAACAAACTAGGGGTAGATTTTCTCGAAACATACAGCACATAGCAAATGACAACGGCTACCGAAGGCCACACTAAAAGAAGCGATAAAGCACTAGCCGCCATCTTCTCTATCTCTATTATTATCATCAAATGATGCACATTACGGTAAAAGTGTCCTCGCAGAGGTCCATCGCTTCCGAACAACTGTCGTCGCATTCGGTCAGCTTCGCTCGGAACCATTCGAAAAGTCGGCGGAGAAACGATGTGCAATTAAAACACTTATTTCTCGTTATATCTGTTTCAATTTTGAACGCGGTCCGCGAAGAGGTAATTTGAAAATTTTATGACATGCGGCGTTGAAAAGAATTTTTCTGCTCCAGAAAGTACACAGCGGCTGCAGGAGCAGGAGCAGCACCAGTAACCGCTGCAGCGCCATCCGGACGGATTCAGACATCAGCCGTTTTATGATTATGACGATCTCCTGCCTTAATTACTACGCCTTGGCTCTCGGGGACTGACCCCGGACTGTCCACCCCGGCCGGTCGCACCAGCAGAAATGACGACAGTAAAGTTCTTGTATTCGTCGTGTTGTTTCCCAGCCGATTGGAACTCATCAAGAAATGAAATTCAATTTCTTAATTTTTCCTCCCGTCGCAGGCACCTTTCCATTCCGTGCTAAAACGGCTACTTTCATGTTCGCGAATGCGCGATTCTTTTTCAATAAAGGGAAATTTATGAAACAACTAATTGGTTATTTTTACCTGAATGATTTTTTTTTGTGTAATTGAGTGCGTATACGAAATGTGGTTAGCCGCTTGGAAAGCATCGAATTCTTGCGGTAGGGCAAAGGGAACTCAATGTGACCGTTTGTTCCGGCTGAATGAACTAGAAATCCGTAGTGCCTTGGCCCACGATCATCCGCGCACACCATCACAGTCCAGTACCATCAATCAAAGTCACTTTTAATATTGTCAATGTCAGCGGGGAGATACGGTTTCCCGAACCCGGTTTCCTATCTCTCTGGGGCTAAATTGAGCTGTACGGTACCATCCTAGAGAGATCGTTCACGCTTGATATGGCGCTACGGTAACGACCGGTCGCCGCTAGTCGATGGTTTCTTGATGAACTCAACGTAACGAAAAAACTGTGCAGGACCGCGGTTCGTTTGTCAAGAGCAGATCACCGCTCAATTGAGATCATCAAGAAGAATGGAATGCGTAGAACTTCGGGAGTGGGCGATGAAGGTGATTTATGGTTTTGCTGACGCTGTCGGAATGAAAACCATTTAATCTTATACCAATAGTGCCGCCAAGGGTTTCTTTTATCTGTGGAAGAGTTATTTTATCTTTTCTGGGGAGGAGTTTATGCAAAATTGATGATGATGATGATTCTTTGTTGTTTACTCACACATGGATCGTTTACAAAGTTAAGTTTCTTTTTGTCGGTGTGTTGTTTTGTGCGAATATATTTCCGAATTTCTTGCTATTTCCAAGAGACCATTTGTTTAAATTACCTCATTTCTGTTCACATCGCTTCCAATTCATGTTTTTGTTCAAAATACACAAGAACGACATAGAAGGGGCTGGGGTTCACTAGTAGATTGATAGTACCTATTAGCTCTCTCCGGACAGAACCAGCCTAGATGCCGTGTGGAATCCGGCGGAAAAAAATGAACCAAGAATAGATCCACTGGGTTTCTGCTTCCATGTCGTAAAAGGCGACAATTGCAGGAGTTTCTTTTTCCCTTCAGTTATCAGATATTTTCAATGTTTCACTACTGATCACTCTATTTTACTAAATTATCTCTTCATTCAACCTATCAATTTCCGTCTAGCTTCGGAGAAAAGTTTTATTTGAAATGTTTTCTACTTCCATGTTATTGATTGTCTTTCAGGATTATAAATTGAATGGTAAAAATCAACTATTGCGCAAATCCGTTGATATTACAAAGTTAATAACAGAGATAACATATATCGGTATATTGCTGTACAATACGATTCTTGCTGGAAATTTGAACTGCATAATCATGGACGACGAAACCTACGTGAAACTCGATTACAAATCCTTACCGGGACCACAATATTATACGGTGCGAGAAGGGCAAGTGTTAAACCAGTCCGAGACATCGATTGAAGTCGAAAAAAATGATAAGAAAGCTATGGTTTGGCAAGCAATTTGTAGCTGCGGTAAGATTTCGAAACCCTTCATCACCACTGCTTCAATGAACAGCGAAATATACATCAAGGAATGTTTACAAAAACTACTTCTACCCATAATTCGAAGCAACAAGGATCCTGTTGTCTTCTGGTAAGATCTTGCTTCTTGCCACTACTCGAAATCAACGGTAGAATGGTATACCACCAAAAATGTCACTTTCGTCCCAAAAGACATGAATCCACCAAATTGCCCACAACTTCGACCAATTGAGGAAATCTAACACTTGCACGGAACGACCGAAATTAGCTCTGCGCCTAATTCGTATTACTGTTTTTGAATTAGTTGATTCTAACAACAAAATTTCCAAAATAACTATAAAATTAGTTAAAATGTAGAATTTACTGTGCTGAAAAAAACTCTTATTTTTAGAGAATGTGTTTAGTTGGCGAATATTCTGGACACAAACCAGCAATATTTCAATCCAACACGAAATTCTCATTGACAACTAATTTCGTTATTAAAATCAGAAACTTTGATTCTATTTATCTATCACCGTCATTACTGAAGGACAGCAGTGTCAAAGCAAAACAATCCATTAAAAAGCTAAAAGGGACAGTCTTGTTGAAACTGCTCGCAAATTGTTTAGATGTTTTTCGCATGTGTTACGATATATCCCTATATAATTTTCTAAACCGATATGTAAAAATGACGTAAACTGTTAGTGGAAAGTGTATTTATTCAGAATTTGTGCGCACTTGAAGCGATTGTGCGTAATAATGTTTTTACGCGGAACAGTGATGTGAATTTCGAATGTTTCACTCTAATTGTGATGAAGGTTTTTTGTATCTTCAAACCTTCCGAGCTGCGCCGTCCGGTGTACTATTTGTATTCGGTTTTTGTTTTCCGAGTGCTCAAAGTTTTCAGTGAGAATGAAGAAACAGTGATTTAGAAGAAAAAAAATTCAAAAAGATGTTTACGTTTCGTTTATGTCTTTTTCTCCAACACAACATCGTATTTATACCTGCCAATATAGAAAAGACAACCGCGTCTGAATTTTTTTCGGCAGTAGTGTGCCATCTAGTGGCTAGTAGTCATTAAGGTGTTACCGTTTCGGTGACAGGGCGCCATATAGCTGCAGATTGCAGAAGCCAATTCAACCATTCATATTGGTTGAAAACAACATTATATTTCTTTAATTCAACTAAAAAATTAGTTGACTGGATATGAAGTGTGCCTTAGCTAAGAAATGACAGTACGTTTAATTTGTGAATTCAACTAAAAAAAATAGTCATTTCAACAAATATTTTATTATTATTAAGGGAATGAGAATAAAAAATCTAAATCAGCAAAAGTAAGATTTTTTTAGTTGTCTCAAAAAATAACTAACTAAAATCAGCAAATCAACTAAATTTTTCGCGAAAATGCTGATTTCGGTCGTTCCGTGTGTGAATTATTTACAGCGAAATCAAAGTGCGTCCTTACTTTCTGGGACAGTCTTTAGCAGAAATTTTACGTCTGTTTAGCGGTTTATGTGGAACTGCTGATTGGCATAACAGTTTCACATTAACTGTTATGCACTGACGAGTCGAAGATGAAACCTTATTTAAGTGTACTTTTGTGACACTAGCTGCTAAGGTTTTATGTATTGCTCCAAAGACAAAGAAATGAGAATAAAAATATTTCAACGTGTAGAAAAAATACAAATTCTTAGCAGCCTTATGGCTTTTAATACTAGACATAATAAAGTCGGTTTACTTAATAGTGTTTATTGGTTCTTAGAAATAACCCTTGAGTTTCGATCATGAATGAAAACGCACTTTTGGAACCTGTAATTAATTGAAATATAAAAGGAGATTTAGATACCGATCGAATTGATTCATCAATCCAAAAACAAATCAGCTTCATCATTGCATAGGTTTTTTTTTCCTTGTAAACAACTGAGCAATAATCCTGTCTTCCTTCGACGAGGAAACGATTCTCACTTCCGCAATCATCTAAAAATGGTTACAATCTATCAAGTTCTCCTTAAAGCATTAACTGAAGTGTTTCCTCTGTTTTGCTTACGTCTTCGATTATGATTGCCCTCGTTTTCTATCCGATGCCATTCCAAAAGGTCGTCGGGAATCTAAAAAGTGAGATCCGATGGCCCAGATATGACTGCAGCAGGATGCACTTTCCAATACAATGCAAAGTTTTATCGACAGACAGGTTGCATATGCTTTTTTGTTCACCCTCGATTCAGGTAGATACGTAAATTGGTTTATTGGTTTTGTGCTTTTTTACTCCTGCTGGCTCGGCACTCTGGCACTGTGGTCACTGCCAGAGCGAGGGCCAAATGTTTCCTTTCACGCAATATTTTGTGTGTCAGGCACAGCCCGACCAAACGGCATGTGCATGTCCTTAGGAGAAGAAAGAACTTCGAAGAAAATGTGGCGAAGGTGCTTTCATGCACCCTTGTCTAATTGGAAGGATATGTTTTTATTCTTTCAAATTTTTGGCTTAGTGACGAACAGGTGATGAAGGCCCTTTCTCCGGAGGGGAGATTCCGTTCCAAAAGCAAAGGGGTCAGAATGCTGAAAAGGCGCGAAAATTCAAATTAATACGATCGATTCTCGATTGGACCCGGTGTTATTTGGAATGGGTTGCCACGTTTAACTTCTCAATTCAGAATAATACATGTACAGCTCCAATACTATCGGATGGCGGAAAGGTTGATTCATGTTTCAGACAGAGAACGGAAGCGATTGTAAACGGGTGAGATTTTTACAGAAGATATCAGGACCCTGATAGATGTGACCAGGAAGTGCTATCACATTTTCTCTCTAGGATCATGATGTTTTATTGTTACTCTAAAATTCTTTTCTGTTCTTGACCGCGATGGACGTAGCCCGACGGCGCAGGAATATATGAGGGTTTTCTGGTGGTCGGAAAGATGCAGGTAGGTGAAAAGGACTCACTTTGTTTCCTTCTATTGAGCTACGGACAGATACAGATACGGATCAGAGAAACAGGTGAATAGGCATTATGTCTTTAAATGTGCTTTTTCCGTTAATGGAACGTTTGTTAGTAAGTACGAATCATTTTTGTGAAGTGTCTATGCATAGTTAAAGGCATGATAAAACAAGGATGAATCCTACAAGTGGTCGGTTTGGTGTTATTAATCTTCTAGCAGACTTCAGCAGAAGCTAAATTTGTTAACTCCTAAATGTTTCCTATTTGCGGCGGTCAGTCAGTCGAAACTAGTTCACGTCCGAGTCATAAAAAAAGGCGGCTGGGTAATGTCAGAGACACGTCCGGATGACGTGAATCCGAATATAATGGATGGTTCGGTTTGTTTGATGTTAAAAAATCTGAATTCTGGACGTGGAAATCTGAAACCTAGTTTATGAGTCAAATGTTAGAACAGAGTTTCTGTCCTGGAGTCTGAAGCTCAATTTTTTTGCTAGATACTGGAACTGAATTCTGAACCTGAGCTCGGAAACTGAATCGTAGAACTTATCATTAAATCTGTGTTCTGGAAGAGGTTTCAAGTTCGGCATTGAAGTCCAAATCCGAATCCTAGCACTGAGTCTTGATCACTTGTGGAACTGAATTCTATAATCAAATTCTAGACCTGCATTCTGGAACTGAATTCTGAACTTGGATTTCACGTTATAGAACTAAATTCAGGAGATACAACAGAATTTTGGGTCTGAATTTTTTTTCTTAATTTTTCTTCGGCTTCAGAATTTTTAAACTGAATTCCGGATAGGAATTTTGAAATTCAATTTCAATCTGAACCTAAATTTCAGTTCTAAAATTCATATTCAAAGCCAGAATTCATTTCCGAAATTTAGTTTCAGTGTTCAGGTCTAGATTTAAGATCCTGGCCTCAGTTCCAGATTTCGGTTCCAAAATCCAAAACATTCCAGACATTCCAAATTCTGAGTTTCGGTTTCAGTTCCTGAATTCAAAAATTTGATTCTGGTCTTGGATTCTGGACGGGAAACTAAAATGTCGATCTGAATTTTGAAAATTAAAAAGATGGTTTAGGATTCTGAAAATGAGTTTCAGAACTGAGCATCAGAATCGAATTCTGGACCTGGATTCTGGTCTGAGTCAACATCGCAGGAAAAAATCAAGGAAGCATTCAATTTTTACTGTCTTTACTTATCAAACATTTTTGAAAACATTAATAGACGTAAAATTTCTGCTATTTGCAGAAGACTTATATTTTGCAACGGTGTGCAATGTATTTACTAACGTGCCGAACGAAAACGTGTTTAGCATTCAGCAATTCGATTTGAACTGCTTGGCACTGATGAATAAAAGACGAAACGTAAAAAATATTAGAAACGGTTATGTGCCCTAGCACCAAAATTTGGCTAACCCCTAAATGATTAGTTTTGAGGTATTTGTGGTTATCTCATACTACTGAAAATTTTATCACAAATCGCTGATCATATCTTCGATGACGAGGGGAAAAAATCATGTTGACATGCTAAATAAAACAAGAGATATTTACAAAATTTATCACTCACTTATATGATAAATTTTGAAATGGCGCCCCATAGTAAAATATGACGTAATCACGTCAAAAGGAAGACATACACGTTATAAAACTTTTTTATTCAATATTGTGAAGACGGTACGACCACTTTGTTGTAATTTATTGAAAGATGGCTTTTTGGTCAATGTTTCTTTACAACATATTTATTTTGCGTCAAAAGCCAAAGCTTTTGACGCAAAATAAATATTTTGTAAAGAAACATTGACCAAAAAGCCATCTTTCAATAAATTTTTTATTCAATATCATACGAAAAATTTACTCTAATTTAAGGTAGAGGAAATGAACAACAAAATATCTGACACCACTTGCACATTCTGAAGTCAGCAAAACGCATTTAAACCAATACACACAAAATCCAATGAAGAGCCGAATTAGAATCTATCATGCTTTACTAAATTGATTATTTTTCCCTCCGCACTTCAACACATTAGCAATTCTAATAGTTCTTCAGATAACATTTGGAGTCATTAGAAGGGCTGATTTTGTATAATGTTTCCCATCGTTGTATTTTGCTTCAATGCAAAACGACCAGCAGCTGGATGACGCAACCGCTTTTATTTAAAGCCAAACTCGCCCAGCGAACGTCTTGCAGCAGAACTGTTTCCTGTACGAATTGATTCAATACTAGGGCATTTTTGGTGAAAGATTTCTTTTAACGTGATTTCGTTTGTCGCCTTTTCACGCATGGGCGGTCCTAACAACCACAAAAATAGCAGCATACAGAACTTTGATGTCGATTATTTTATTTCAGGTTTGCATATTTCAGTGAAAGAAACTATCAAAATGCTGTACGATATTCAATCCTGGCTTTCAGAAGGGCCAAATTGTGGAATTCTCTACGATATTAAACACTGGTTGGAGCATTTTTCTGGAATGCGAAGCAGTCAAATGCTGCCTTTACTCGCACTTGTATGCGCTCTGCGAAAAGTGCACAAAGCTAATCAAATTGTTCTAGACTTGCACTAAACTGATAATTTTTATCTCCGAATATTTTCAAAGAAGCAATCTTTGTAGTTCTTTAGATAACATTTGGAGCCATTGGAAGGGCTGATTTTGTACAACGTTGTTCACTTTTCATTGTATTCTGCTCCAATGAAAACGACCAGCAGCTGGATGACGCAATCGCTCTTATTTGAAGAGAAACTCGCACACACGTCTCGCAGCAGAACTGCTTCCTGTGCGAATTGATTCAATACTAGGGCAAGTTTAGTTTTTCTACGTGATTTCGTTTATAGCTTTTTTACATACGAGTGGTCCCAACGGCCACAAAAATAGCAACATAAAGAATTTTGATGTCGATTATTTCAGTGACAAAAGCGTACACAATAGCTTTCAAAAGGACCAAATTGTGGAATTCTCTACGATATTAAACACTGTTCGGAGCATTTTGGTGCGAATTTCGCTTTTCGGAAAATTCACAAAGCCGATCAAGTTATTCTAGATTTGCCCTAAACTGATGATTTTTATCTCCGATTAAATGCAAAGAAGTGATTTTTATATATTTTCAAATAACATTTGGAGCTATTGGAAGGGTTGATTTTGACAAAATCGCTCTTGCTTGAAGCGAAACTGGCTCTGCGAACGTCCTGCAGCAGAACTGCTTCCTGTGCGGAATGATTCAATACTGAACTGAACTCTTGATACTGGAACTCAGCTCTGGACCTGAACCGACCGGAATGATGCACTTGCTTTACTTTCTACTCAGTCCACTGCGCGGGCTAGTATGAACGGGATATATCAAGTGTTAACTTTTGTCGTGAATACGACTTACTTTACTATGGGGTGCCTTTTCAAAATTAGCCAGAATGGGCAGAACTTAATCGTGAATATCTCGACTTGTATTAAAGGCAGAAACATAATTCTTTCACCATTTCATCGAAAGTGTGATCAGGAATTTGGGATAATATTTTGAACAGTGTGAGATAACTACAAACAACTCAAATATTAGGTTTTCTCAAACTTTGAAAACAACGCGGAAAACTCTTTACTTTTGCTTGGCGTTTTCGCGCAAGGACGACGATTTTGAGGTAGTCAGGCATATATCTTCAACTGACTGCGTATAAAAGGGGAACCGTGGTCGAAATTCGATCATTTCTTCTTGTGCGTTGGATGCAAGCAGACGTCGTGGGACCAGCAGCTTCGGAGAGTTCTGCGTGGTTAAAAACCTCAAACGCTCAGGTCGCAACTCTCATTTAGACTTCAGTCGTCAGGTGGAGCAGTCGGCAATGAAAGCAGACCTTTTGCTTGGATAAAGCCTCAAACGCTTAGGTCGTGCTTTCATTTGGACTCAAGTCCCTGCTAGGCCGCCATGTTTTCGTGACCATCATCTTTTCTGCAAAGACGAAAACAACGAAGAAGTATATAAGTTCGTTGTTGCTAAATATCTGTGATATTTAGCTGTGAAAGTTGATTTTTTTATGTTTGATTATAAATGTGATATCGTTATGAAATGTGCGCTGCCAAATTGTAATACTGACTTTCACAATCAATGAAGTGTTGTATTTTACTTCATTTTGTTTACTTTGCTCTCACTGATTTGCTAGCTTTGATGGCCCCGAAGGACTGAGATGTTGGTTACGATAGCACTAGCTGGAGCGCCTTATTGTTGCCACCGGGCTGTTTGGACTTCAATCGTCGGGAGCAGCGGTAGTCAATAATGAGAGTAGTTCTCATTTGCTTTTCGGTAGTCGTAGCGAGAAGTCGTCTTGAAGTTTCAGAGCTTAGTTCTGGAATATGGGTTTAGAATTCAGAGCCTGTGTGCTGAACTGGATTCCGGAACTGATTTCAGTTTCGAAATTGTAGTTCTAGAACTAAAATCCAACTGAATTCTGAGTCTGTTCTAAGTTCTGAATTTAGTTCTTGAACTCAGGGTCCAGTTCCTAATTCCAGAATTCTTCAAATAGGTTATTTTTGTCGTGAATACGACTTACGCACCTTCTGCGTGGTTAAAACCTCAAACGCTCAGATAGCAGTTCTCATTTACTTTCCGATTGTCAAGCCGAGAGGACGCATTCTACTAGCAGTGACGAAGAGTGCACCTTCTGCGTAGTTAAAACCTCAAACGCTCAGGTCGCAACTCTCATTCGCTTTCCGGTCGTCGAGGGAGTGATGTCATCAACCTGCAGCGACGGAGAGTGCACCTTCTGGGTGGTTAAAAACCTCAAACGCTCAGGGCGTAGTTCTCATTTGCCTTCCGGTCGTCAAGGCGAGAAGACGCATTAAACCAGTTTCGCATCATTTGGCACTGCGTGCGGATGTGTCGGTATGTACGCAAAGCTAATTTCAATTCAAGCAAGAACGATTGCATCAGCTTTGCATTGGAGAGAAAGAAAACAAGAAACGAAAAGTGGACAAAATTATATAAAATCAGCCGTTCTAATGGCTCTAAATGTTATCTAAAGAACTATTAAGATTACTTCTTTGAAATTCGAAGGTAGAAATCATCAGTTTAGTGAAAATACAAAATAATTTGATTTGGTTTGTGCACTTTTCGCTGTGCGAAAATCGTTCGAGATAAATGTTCCGAACTGTGCTAAATATCGTAAAGAACTCCACAATTTGGTCCTTCTAAAAGTCAGAAATGAATCCTGTACAGCATCTTGATAGTTTCTTTCAATGAAATAATCAAATCCGAAATGAGATAATCGACTTCAAAACTCGTTAAAAATTTTAGTAGTGAATAGGGGGAAAGTTTCGCAATTCACATAATCGATCTACTATCAATTCGAAATCGAAAGTGTAAAGAAATCGTGCCACTTTTATTAGTATTCACGACATCCAGTTATGTCTCTGATATTACACACCCGTACTTTTTTATACCTAGGTAATACAGAAATGAAATGTCGCTTACTACATCGAAAACGTCGTCTCGGGTACGAGAAAGGCGTCATGAGTTTTCTTCTTTGATACTCGTTTAAATCAAACATTTCAGAAAATTTTATTTTTGAATCATTTGTGATTATGTTATCATAAATTGATGATCATATTTCCGATGACATGTAGCAAAAAATTATGTAGATACGTTAGATACAACGAGATATTCACGATCAAAAACTTATCACTCTCTCAGAGGGTAAATTTTTAAAAGGCACGCCATAGTAAGGTAAGCTGTATTCTCGATAAAAATATTGCGTTTAAGTGTAATATTCTTCAAGTGCTACTTATGCAGAGTATGCTCTGCGTTCGTTTAGCGGTTCAAGTTGAAATTTATAATTCAAGGAGGCGAAGAAATTGTGAAGACGTGAAAGAAAATAAATTTGTTTTGTTATTGCTTCCATTAGGATGACTGAAGTCATCTTTAATCGTCCAAATTCATTTAAATGTTAATGATCCTGAGTTAAAAAAATAAAATAAAACTACGATCGTCCCAAGTACTCAACACAACATCAATGCAACGAATGTTAACATAAAGCTTATTTCTGTTAAAAGTTCATCTGATACATATCTAAACAGCCATGTTGATACTCGAATCATGAATGATTTCGTTCTCGTCGCTGTCGTCGCCAGATCGCACTCATCACGATCTAGATCAATATTACAAATATCCGTCCCGCTCGGTTCACCGGTTCTCCTAATCCCGAGCTCGTTCCCGATTCTTATGAATATATATGAGAGTCTGAAATAAATTTCCGACATACAGCACAAAAAAAAATAAGAAAACAGGTCCAAAGTATTGACGACAATAACAGCCCCAACCGATCACACTGATGATCGTAATTTGCAATTTTGTTCCACATTGTGCTTTGTGTGTTGTCGCCTCCGGCAACCGTTGTTCGCCTTCGTCGCAAGAACTACTATTTCCGTTGCTTCACTTTTCAGAATGACCTCCGAAAAATTGCCGGCCAAATGCCCTTCCACATTCGCGAAAGCGAAAGACATTACCGTTTCCTTCGTGTCCTCGCATTTTCTTGCGCTGGACGTCCGGCAAAATATGAACAACAAGAAGCGAAATGAAAAATATTTCGCCCTTCGAAACCTTTCAAGAATTGATGTGGGGATAAATTGATCCCGAGGATCATGATCCCATTCTCGGTCGTCACCACTCGACACCGTCGTCGCGTCGTCACACACCATCAATAAGCTCCACTTTAGCCGGACTACCGGACTTGAATGATCATCTCCGAGGGAGCGCACAGCAGCGATCCCACATTATTTCACATCTTCCCCGTGCTGACCATATGTGGTACGATCACAGCCCCCAATGATGCAATCAATTCTTTTGTGCCACTCTCCTGGTTGTTGCTCGGTTTCGGTATCATTATCCTTCAGCTCATTGTCTCTGTCGTCTCACAGGCCGAATGCGATGTTTGCGAATTTTCGGCGGCGAGAATCGCACCATGCCTTCACGATCGATATATGGAATTTGAACAATCATCTGGCGGCACTTTTTCGCCGATCGCTAGGTACCCCGAAGCGGTCGATTGATACCTCCTGCCTGCCGCGTCGATGCACTTTTGGGATCCGAAAGCATTCTTCGCCTTTGATCCTGACCGCCCTTCAGGCGATCGATCGCACATATGGGAGCTACATTTTGTTCCGATCTGTGGATAAAATGTGGTGTATTGTTCTGAAATTTTGATTTCTTCGGCGGTCACGAGGATCAGTGGAATAATTTTACTAGCTACTGTTGTTCGCAGGAAAGAAGTTTTCTTTTGTTCTGCGCGGAATAACGGGATCACTTTTGGATTGTTCTGTGAAGTGAATGGCCGGAAGAAGATCTAAGGGGATTGTCGTTTGTTCGACCGTTACTAGACCTTGAAAAGATCTGACGTTAGCAACTTTCGGATGATCGAAAATCGAACTCATAACTCGAATGAAAAATTACGTATTACTACGCAGCTTTAAACGATGTTGCAACTTGACAGTCTCGTATCGATCTCTCCCACCTTTTGTTTGCGGAATTCGAGCTACATACTTGCACTCCCAAGAAGCGTAAGATGTGTGATTTACACACCTCCAACGCAACCTACTTCGAACTGATTTTGCTATGAGGAATGTGCTGTCTTCTACCGACTAATAGATACTTAGTCAAACCGTCTAGACAAAGCCCGAGGCGGAATCGGATGGTGACGATCGGCCAGACGATTTGTTTGACAATTTATGCACAATTATCGTGTGTAATTTATGATCGTCAGAGTGCTACAAATATACTGTGCTGTCCCCATCTCAACAAAGCTTGAAACATTCAGAGCGGTCGTCTTTTTCCTTCTATCAGTTGTTCAGCGATACTCGCTGAGGTGTTAGATGGGAGATGTGGTATTCACCGGAGTCGAACAAAAAATGCTTTTTCAATCGGATTACTCCTGGTGCATACCGTTCTCGATCACTACGCTGACCATTACGTTCAACGGCAATAATAGAAGAAAGTGTGAACCGAGAACACGAGTAAATTATTAGGTGGAAAATATGATTTCCATATTTGTCGCACGTGTTGTCGATGACAGAGGCTTTGTTTACGATCAGGTTACCTGGAGAGAAATTGGTGTAATGGAAGCTTGTTTACGACCGATTTGCATCTCCTAGCAAAGGCACAAACATAGCGAACCTGAAGACGTAGGCAATACGAGAGCGCTGCCCGATTGAAACAACCTGGGTGCTTTATTACCTTACCTGTGCAATCGAATTCACGCGAAACGAAACGGGGACAAGTGGAGCTAATTACGGGCTCGTACACCGGTTCTATCAGAGAAAGGGGCCACGTTTAATTCGCCATTGCAACTTTTAATGCAATATTAGAAATGAGGATGACAGAGTAGAATATTTAAGAAAATAGGAAATGTTAGAAACGTGTTCCGAAATAACGTTTATTGAAAAAACCTGTTTTAATCCACCTAGTGGTGTAATGATGCCTTTCTCATGTATAATATTGTAGTATTCTATTCAAAATTTTTCTCTTCGATTTTTGAAAAAAACCAAGGAGTAGCTTGTGCATTTACTAGTATAACATACAGAATGAAACAGTGCTTTGCTCGCGTAGGTCAACTTTAAGAAAACGAAGTGTGTTCACTATTATATGCACTTCCGGTACCGGAACCCGCGAACCGGTATAATCAAAGTCGGTTCGTACGGCCACCAACTAACATGACGTACAAACTCTACTAGTTTTAATTCAAATTTCGAAGTTTTTTTTTCAATTTTGCCATCGCACTCTAAATGACTTAAATAGTTGTTTGTTGTATCTGAAAATATGCAGTAATTCTTGGTAGGACCATTAGACCTTTCATTTAACCCAAAGATTGACGGTTTGGAGTCCAGTTTACATTCAGGAACTCCGTATGGGACCGGAAGACCTTTCATTTGAATCTAAGTTTATAGGAATCTGTCAAACCATCGCACAGTGGTCAAAAACTGGAAAAGACGGTCAAAAGTCTGTACTAATTTTCACTGATTTTTGAGAGCTAACGTGTCTTCGAAGAAGTTTCACAAGATTATATTACGCTTCTTTTGAAAGTGGCACCTTAATTTTTGTTAAGGGGGTAGCACCAATTTCCATTGAAAATAATTTTTTTTCACAAATTTTTTTTTTTCACAAAAAATTGTTTTTTCTACCTCATTTTGAAGAAAAAAACATTTGAAGTATTTTTGCTGATGATATAAATAGTGTAAAAAAGATATTTTTTGAGATATGTTCACTTTATTTTAAAAACAATTTTTTTGGATTTATCTACGTAGAATCTACCTCTATTACCTAAGTATCTACTACAAAGTGCGCGTAAACACGCATAAACATGTTTATGCTTGCATGTGCAACTTAAGCAAATTGTTGGGATTTTTGTTTTGTTTACTTTTTGACAATTAACAATATTAGAAAAAATCTAAGTGGAACTCGATGCAATTTTTTTAGGCCTTTTCAAAGTTAGTTTTAAATATTGAAAATCCGAAAAGTTATAAAAAGCTCAACACATATTAAAAATTTGAAAAATGTTTTCCAAAAAAAATATGAAAAAGTATTGCAAAAATACAAACCTTTACGAAGAGATTTTATTTTCAAACGTGTAAATAAATTCAGTTATCGCGAAGCAACACGTTTTTTAAGACGATATGTTGATCGTACGACGCTCACTTAGAGATGTGCAAAGCAGTTCATCCCGGTGAGCATCTCCGAACCGATCAGCTCACTAAAGGGAATCGATTCAATGTATCAGCTCATTAGCTCATTTAGATTGAACTGAAGGTTTGTTTTAAGCGCCGTTTTTTGCGCCATTTTTCTTACTCCGTTTTTCTTTCATATGCATGCTCGAAATCATTGATGCACAAAGAACAATGCAATGCGAACTAACTTGTTTGCGAATTATTATTATGTCATATTTGAGAATATCTGCAAAAGTGGCATCCCTGAATGTACCTTAGCCTACTGAGTGAGAGGTAAGATTTCTTATTGACAACGGCTCATTCAATCTGTTGAAGAAGGATAAATACACATTTGGAAAAACGAACAAAAGCTCATGTATACATTTCTTCTCATTTATCACTCGCTCTTCAAGAGCCGAAAATCCGTTCAGCTTGTAGCTTGTTTCCACCTTACCAGCAGGGATGCGAGGTCTTTTTTTAAAAAAAATCTGTGATCAAGCCAAAAACCTGTCTGTGCAAAATCTGTGCACGTTTCCCCGTTTCCATAATAACTAATCATTTTGGTTAGCAAAAAAAAAATGTCTCACTATTTCCAAACGCTCTGTAATTTTTGGTGCTAAACTGTGATCAATTTCAAAAATCTGTGATCGATTTCAGAATCTGTGTAAATCTGAAACTATTTTCAAAAATCTGTGAGAATCTGTGCTTTTTTTTAAAATCTGTGCAAAAGGTTGAAAATCTGAGGAACACAGATTAATGTGTGAACCTGGCATCCCTGTTTATCAGTGCGGTGAACTGGTGAGCTGCGGTTCTTTTAAAAAGAGCTGTGAGCTATCAGCTCTTTTTAAAGGTCCCGATTCACTGGAATAGCTCAGGAACGAATTGCCCATCTCTACGCTCACTGCAAAAGTGAGTTACAGAAATAGCAGACGCGTGACACCCTCCGTACGGCCATAGTGAAAATGAGTCACACGAATAGTACTCAGGATATTCTTATTATAAAATAAATTGGATTAGGAATATAATTACCTAAAAGTATTGTAAAAGTTTGCTGCATTAAGTTGCATATTTCGCTTCGGTACAAGGTTTCCTAGCTAAAAATACGTAAAATGATGTATAACTTTTTCAGAGAAGAATAAACCTATGCAATACCTTCTACAAAATTATGGGATTTTATATTTTCTACAATTATTTCAAACAAAATATGTAAAAAAAATAACTTGAAACAAGCTATGATTAGAAAACTAGTTTTAAGGGGGTCGTCATAATTCTATAACTAAAACTAGCTTTGGAATGGCCAAAAAAATGTTCCATCGAGTTCCACTTAGAATTTTTTTTATAGTATTGGGCATTTCTTTTCCTATAAATTTTGTAAAAATCAGCTGCATAAAGTTGCATATTTCGCTTCGGTGTAAGGTTTTATCATAGGTAAAAAAAGGTGAAATGTTGTATAACTTTGCCAGGAAACAACAAGCCTATGCACTACCTTCAACAAAAATATGGGATTTTTTATTTTCTTCAATTATTTCAAACAAAGTATGCATAAAAAAATAACTTGAAACAAGTTATGAATAAAAAATTGATTTTAAGGGGGTTGTCACAAAAACGCATTGTATTTTCGAAACGGTGCGACCTACACTTCGACTTTGACAAAGTAAATTATTTTTATTAGTTCTAAAAGTTTGTCGGAGAAAAAAAATTTTCTATTTCTTTAGAAAAAAATGTTATGGTTATAATTTTTGTCAAATATATATTTGTAAATAATTCGGTATATATTTGTATATAATTTCTTAAAAGCAACTATATGCATTAAAAGAACGGTTTGGCAGCTACTGATATATGTCCACGTTTTTATTGATTCGAACCACTGTGCATCGTTGAGAAAAATGAGTGAGATCCTATTTGGTATATATGACCACTATTCCCGGTGCTTTTAGCGGATACCGGGAACCAGGATAACCGGAATCGGTTTGTTTAGTTGCCTACTGATATGACTATCAATTTTTGTAGTTTTGAGATCAGTTTAGAAAATTTTTTACGTGTTTTGTTTCGACGGTTTAAGTGACGGTGTACAATCTTGAACACACTTTACCCTATAACTCCGGAACCGGAAGTCGAATCCGGATGACATTCAGGAATTCCGTGCGGGACCATATGGGAGATTCTATGAGAAGGTGATCCGCTCACATAGAGGCTACACGCCACAGGCCGAAATGTGCAGAGATACCAGTGGTAACCTTCTCACGAACGAACGTGAGGTGATCGACAGGTGGAAGCAGTACTATGACGAGCATCTGAATGGCGAAGCACAAGATACAGAGAACGGTACAGGAATCAATCTGGGTACACGCTCAGCCGACGACAGATTCCCAGCCCCTGATCTGTCGGAGATGAGTGAGGAATTTCGGCAAGCTACAAGGTACTCTTCCAAATCCTTTGCCGTCGTCTATCACCAATAGCTAAGGAATTCGTAGGGCCGTACCAAGTGGGATTTACTGGAGCCCGCGTCACTACGGATCACATATTCGCGATAAGACCAGTACTCTAGAAGTGTCGTGAATACAACGTACCCACGCATCACCTATTCATTGACTTCAAAGCGGCATACGACACAATCGATCGCGAACAGCTATGGCAGATCATGCACGAATACGGTTTTCCGGATAAACTGACGCGATTGACGTCCCTTCGAATCTCGGAGAGGGTTACGTCAAGGTGATGGACTTTGTTGTATCTTGTTCAATATTGCCCTGGAAGGTGTGATTCGAAGAGCGAGGATCGACACAAGTGGCACGATCTTCCGAAAGTCCGTACAGATTTTTGGATTCGCTGACGATATTGATATTGTGACACGTAACCTTGAGAAGATGACGGAAACCTACATCGGACTGAAAGCTGAAGCTAGGCGTATCGGACTGGCCATAAATGCGTCAAAAACAAAATACATGAGAGGAAGAGGCTCTAGAGAAGAAACACAACGCCTCCCACCACGAATATTGATAGACGGTGACTATATCGAGGTGGTTGACGAGTTCGTGTATTTGGGCTCACTGGTGACCGCCGATAATGACACCAGCAGAGAAATTCATAAACGTATTTTGGCAGGGAATCGTGCGTACTTTGGACTCAGAAAAATCCTTCGATCGAGAAAAGTACGCCAACGCACGAAATTGACCATCTACAAAACGCTCATTAGACCGGTTGTTCTCTATGGCCACGAGACCTGGACTATGTTGGCAGAGGACCAACGCGCCCTCAGTGTTTTAGAAAGAAATGTACTGTGGACCATCTATGGCGGAGTGCAGATGGAAGACGGAACGTGGAGACGGCGTATGAATCACGAATTGCAACTGCTGCTAGGAGAACCACCCATCGTATGGACAGCTAAAATCGGACGTCTAGGATGCGCTGGGCAGACGACAGCCCAGTGAAAATGGTTCTTGAATCTAATCCGACTGGTACAAGAAGAAGAGGAGCGCAGCGAGCTAGGTGAATCGATCAAGTGGAGGGTGATCTCAGAAGTGTCCGTGCCTTGAGTAGCTGGCGACGAGCAGCCATGGACCGAGTCATGTGGAGACGTATGCTTGATACAGCAAAGGACACCCCAGGCCTATAGCTGTTAGGAAAGGTAAGTTAGAAAACTTTTTACGGGTTTTCGCCCTTTTCAGTGATGGTGTAAAATTTTCAAAACACTTTACCCAATATTTCCGGATCTGGAAGTCAGATCTGGATGAAACTCAGGAATTACGTATGGGACCACAGGACCTTTCATTTCAACCTAAGTTTGTGAAAATCGGTCGCGCCATCTATGAGAAAAAGTAGAACACATATTTTCATTTTTTGCACATTTTACCCCATAACTCCGGAACCGGAAAACGGATCCCAATAATATTCAGGATTTTTTTATGGGATCACAAGACCTTTCATTTGAGTTTAAGTTTGTGAAAATCGGTTCAGCCATCTCCGAGAAAAGTTAGTGCAAAAAAACGTTACATGCACACATACGCACATACAGACACACACAGACTTTTTGCGTACTCGACGAATTGAGTCGAATGGTATATGACACTCGCCCCTCCGGGCCTCGATTCAAAAGTCGGTTTTCACAGTGATTGCATAACCTTTCTATATGAGAAAGGCAAAAACTCTAGGACAAGACCTGAAAATTGGGGGCTGGTTTTGTTCCAAGAACATAACAGATCGGCTGAAAAGTTCGTATCGTTTCTATGAGAGGGCGCCACTAGAATTAAATCCATACCATTTTCAGTTAGTACCAACCTTCAAAAGATGCGTGTAGAAATTTGACAGCTGTCGGATTATTAGTTTGTGAGATATTGCATTTTGAGTGAAGCTACTTTTGTTATTGTGAAAAAAACGAAAAAAAAGGAATTTCGTGTGTTGATGAAACACTACTTTTTGATGAAAAAAAGTGCCGCCGATACCAAAAAATGGCTTGATGAGTGTTATCCAGACTCTGCACCGGGCGAAGCAACAGTTCTTAAGTGGTTTGCAAAATTTCGTACTGGTCATATGAGCACCGAAGACGATGAACGCAGTGGACGTCCAAAATAGGCTGTTACCGATGAAAACGTGAAAAAAATCCACAAAATGATTTTCAATGACCGTAAAGTGAAGTTGATCGAGACACCCTAAAGATATCAAAGGAACGTATTGGACATATTATTCACGAATATTTGGATATGAGAAAGCTTTGTGCAAAATGGGTGCCGCGTGAGCTCACAATCGATCAAAAACAACAACGAATTGATGATTCTGAGCAGTGTTTGGAGCTGTTATATCGAAATAATACCGATTTTTTTCGTCGATATATAACAATGGACGAAACATGGCTCCATCACTTCACTCCGGAGTCCAATCGACAGTCAGCTGAGTGGACTGCACGCGATGAACCGAACCCAAAGTGTGGAAAGACTCAACAATCGGCCGGTAAGGTTATGGCGTCTGTATTTTGGGATTCGCATGGTATAATTTTCATCGACTACCTTGAAAAAGGAAAAACCATCAACAGTGACTATTATTTAGCGTTATTAGAGCGTTTGAAGGACGAAATTTAAAAAAAAACGGCCTCATTTGAAGAAGAAAAAAGTTTTGTTTCATCAAGACAATGCACCGTGTCACAAGTCGATGAAAACCATGCTGAAATTGAACGAATTGGGCTTCGAATTGCTCCCTCATCCACCGTATCCTCCAGATTTGGCCCCCAGTGACTTTTTCCTGTTCTCAGACCTCAAGAGAATGCTCGCTGGTAAAAAATTTAGGAGCAATGAAGAGGTAATCGCTGAAACTGAGGCCTACTTTGAGGCAAAGAACAAATCGTACTACAAAATGGTATCGAAAAGATGGAAGATCGCTACACGGAACGACCGAAATCAGCATTTTCGCGAAAAATTTAGTTGATTTGCTGATTTTAGTTAGTTATTTTTTGAGACAACTAAAAAAATCTTACTTTAGCTAATTTAGATTTTTTATTCTCATTCCCTTAATAATAATAAAATATTTGTTGAAATGACTATTTTTTTTAGTTGAATTCACAAATTAAACGTACTGTCATTTCTTAGCTAAGGCACATTTCATTTCCATTCAACTAATTTTTTAGTTGAATTAAAGAAATAAAATGTTGTTTTCAACCAATATGAATGGTTGAATTGGCTTCTGCAATCTGCAGCTATGTGGCGCCCTGTCACTGAAGCGGTAACACCGTAATTACTACTAGCCACTAGATGGCACAGTACTGCCGAAAAAATTTCTGACGCGGTTGTCTTTTCTATATTGGCAGGTATAAATACGATGTTGTATTGGAGAAAAAGACATAAACGAAACATAAACATCTTTTTGAATTTTTTTCTTCTAAATCACTGTTTTCTTCATTTTCACTGAAAACTTTGAGCACTCGGAAAACAAAAACCGAATACAAGTAGTACACCGGAAGGCGTAGCCCGGAATGAGAAGATACAAAAAAACATCATTTGACGTGTACAATTAGAGTGCAACATTCGAAACTCACTTCACTGTTTCGCGTAAAAACATTATTACCCACAATCGCTTCAACTGCGCACAAATTCTGAATAAATACACTTTCCACTAACAGTTTACGTCATTTTTACATATCGGTTTAGAAATTTATATAGGGATATATCGTAACACATGCGAAAAACATCTAAACAATTTGCGAGCAGTTTCAACAAGACTGTCCCTTTTAGCTTTTGAATGGATTGTTTTGCTTTGACACTGCTGTCCTTCAGTAATGACGGTGATAGATAAATAGAATCAAAGTTTCTGATTTTAATAACGAAATTAGTTGTCAATGAGAATTTCGTGTTGGATTGAAATATTACTGGTTTGTGTCCAGAATATTCGCCAACTAAACACATTCTCTAAAAATAAGAGTTTTTTTCAGCACAGTAAATTCTAAATTTTAACTAATTTTATAGTTATTTTGGAAATTTTGTTGTTAAAATCAACTAATTCAAAAACAGTAATACGAATTAGGCGCAGAGCTAATTTCGGGCGTTCCGTGTATAATCGCTGTATCGCCTCTGATGGCAATTATGTTGAATAATAAAAACGAATTTTGGCAAAAAAATGTGTGTTTCTATTAAACGATACGAACTTTTCAGCCGAAATGTTATGTGCACATTAGACGTCAAAAATCGGTGTAAATACGGATAAATCGATATAAACGTTGGTCTGAATCGTACTTAATCCTACTCCAGATTGTACAGACTATTTGAACCGTGTGTAATTAATTGAAAACCGGAAACCAGTTTGGAGGCGAGTTTAGACATTTTTTTACGTTTTTTGTTCCACCGCTCCAAGAGACAGTACCAAATTTTTTACACGCTTGGACCTATAATCCCGGAACTGAAAGTCGGATCTGGATGAAATTCAGTAATTGATTGTGAAGGGCCGATTCTTAGTTTAAGCATTTTCGTTTAGCGATCGATTGATGTTAGCACCAGGTAACTAGTCTACATCTAGTTCCTCTCTATAAATAAATATCTATTTTGGGGTAAAATTTCATCAAAATCAAAAATGTTTTTTTTTGTAAGTGGTTTTAAAATTTTTAAATCGATTTTTTTCTGTGGACTCAATCTGGAACTTTTCAAGTTATTTTATTTAAAAAATTTACTATTTGTGCGAAAATCACTAACACGTCAACAGTTTTGTGCATTAAAAATTCAAAGAGTTTAGAAGTTGGATACCTAATTTTCTAATTTATGAGATTTATATGGATTTTTTTAGTTATTCGGAAACTCTAAATACTTCAAAATTAGTAGACTCTCTTGCCTTGTCTTGTCTATAGAAGTGCTGAGAAACCGACTCTAAACGAAACCGACAGATGGGAATAACAGAATTATAACAACTGGAGTAATTTATTTCCGAAATTTTTTGTAACAAATTTTGAAATAATTCTGGCGTGTAAGCTGTTAAAATAACAAAAATCATAACAAAACAGACTCTAGCGGGAACAAAATTGTATCAGATTTTGGAACGTTTGTATCACAATTATTATTGAATTTGATATAACTACAGAAGTCCGAAAGCAGAAATTTAAAACAATAGTTGTAATAAATTAGATAATAAATTTAACACAGAAAAATTATATCGCAGCCAACTTTTAGCATCGTTTCAATCCAAAATTGTTGAATGATTTTTTTTATTATATGAATAATTTATTTAGTGATCTGTTTTCTTCTTTTAGTTTTTTGAAATTCTGATCATTATAGCTCGATATGAAGCAACGGAAGAACTCATTTTCTCGAATAATAAACGTTGTCAAGAGTCTTGCAAATGAAAATAAAACATCATAACTGATTTTGTTATTTTATTGTTATCATAAGTTTTAACTTTCAACTGTTTTTATTTGTTAAATATCTCAAAATAACACAAATTGTTATACATATCAACTGTTGATATACTTGTGTTATGATTTTGTTATGTGCATCTGATCAGGGAGTGTTATTTACCATTAGCCCGCAACATTATCTAAGAAACTATTCTGACAAGTAAACTACTCTGATTTTGATGAAATACAACACAGAGAGGAGCTCAATTGTGAAGAACTCCTTACATGTTCAGACATAACCTGATCGATGTGAGAATTGATGAAGAAATTGTTAAATATATAGGTACCGATTGTTGAAATAAATCCGGTTGTGGAAAGAGTGAGGCCAATATTTTGGGGTTATTTAACGGAGTAAAGTTTTTTTTTCAAAGTTAGAACGAATGTATTATCTTTTTTCACAAGAAATCCAAATAGTTTTATTTATATAAACGTCAAAACGATAGCACGCGTATTTATTATTCGTGACAATATTCATAATTCGGCAAGGGATCTGCAAGTAATGGAATTGAAGAGTCTATTTTGTGTCATCAAAGATAGTCTGAGATAGTATCTCTACGAATATGAACAGTGTTGTCAGTTTGCGAATCTAAGCGATTTAAAATAACAGTATATGTCCTGTGTTTACGACAGTTCCAAATAGAAACTGATTTGTTTTAGTAGTCTGAATCAATGACGATCGTTCAAATTAAGCTTATCGCAAATAGCTTATTCTTGTAATCTCTGTTCCATGTCCATAAATTGATTATCTCCGAGCTCACTGATCAAACAAATGACTTCAACGCAGTCTAACATGGGTGCAAAACTCTCACTCCTTAGAGTTGGTGCAATCCGGTGAGTCGACGAAAAAAAAATTGTCGCCGCTCACCTGAAAACTTCTTTTATTAATTACCCCTCATTGAAACTAATCTACCTAATTAATTTACGACTCATTTTGTACGTGTTTGCTATCGCTGCTCGTTCGCAGTTCGAGCCTCGACACAAAGTTTGGTGTACATTCAAATCGCGATTCATTATCTTGCAAACTGGGAACCAGACGCTTATCGGTGCTCTTCGGTTTGCTGGCGTCCAGCAACCGGTAAAGTTTCAGTTCACACCCCCGGACAGCGTAATCTGGAATTGTTGCTTTCCGCTCCAGACGCAGTATCATCGGACTGGCCGGCCTCATTTGTTACAACGACAGCTCTTTGAACTCAGTTCCATGCGAGGATTCACGCCAACGTACCGTCCGTGAGCTGAGCTGAAAAATTGATCTCCTTACTGGAAATTAATGGGCTCTCCCGCTCCGTCTGTCCGCAACTGCACTCGCGTAATATGGAAATGAGTTCGGTTTAATGATTGGGGCCACGGGCAGTTGTTGCCATCGGGAGGGCAGACTGCATTGGTTAAAAAGTCAGATCATCGCACAAAAGGAATGTTTGTAATTAATGAATTGGAATTGATATTCGCTCATTTACACAGAGATAATATTTCACATTTATAACCAATTTGTTATTCTAATCAAATTTCAATTTCTGATAAGGACCATTTTTTCGAAACACCTAGGCTGTGCTCCCACGTATGTTTCTTAATTGGTGTTTTTTGTGCAAATTCTGATTAGGAGATTGAAGGAATTTTTCTAAAACATTGATCGCTAATCTGGCGCACTTAGATCGAACAATTATGGCTGCCAGTAAACACGTTTAGAAATTCATCGAAAAAGGTGGTTATAAGGAACGCATGCGTACGAATCCTTTATGGTTGAAGTTCGAAAATATGACTGCAAGTTCGATTAGGCAGCAGCCAACCTTCCCTTCCATCGGAATGTTGACAAAGTTATAGAAATTGATTTTTCATGCAGCCCAAACGATGTTTGGCAACCCAGCAAGGATCTGCTTCCAGTTATGCATATCTCTCATTCCCTGGTAGATCCACACAAGGGCACGGGAAAGCCCGTTCCGGAGCGTTCTCTGGCAGCGGACGTACCGCGCTTCGATATCTCGAAGTCGAATCTACCGAATTATTTCAATTATTTTCTTGTAAAGAAACATAAAACTCATTTGTGTGTATTAATTTTTCCTTCCCCGCTCTCATTCGCGCTGACCGGCAAGCGGTAAGTGAGATGGATAGAGAGTGAGAGCACCCAGAGCCGCAGATGGTTTTGGTAAATGTTACACCAAAAAAAAAATCCTTCCTTTTGCGCGATTCAGCTCTCTATGGCTATTATTGATAAAATCACTCTTTAATTTATTACGAAATTCAGTCAGCCTGGCTGCCGTTGCTGGTGTTCCATAGGCGGCGGGGCGAAGGTTGCAGCATGCGAAATGCGGTAAATGAATACTATCTCTGATGGCCGCACTTTCCTGATGGGTACCGTGCGAGTTTTACCCCGGGACTGGATGGCGAATGGTGCCGGCTACTACGCGACAATAAAGATACGGTCATGGCCTACTGTGTATAATTGTATCAATTTACGAAAGACTGCAGGAGTTTCGTTTAAAGTTTTTTTTTCTTCATTCCCTGAAAGTCAATGCTTGTTGATTATTGTTCTGCCTAAGCTGTAATGTTTCTAGATGTCACACATTTATCCGATCTATCCTGTGTATCGGTTCTATCATTTGGTAAAATAAAAAAACTTATTATCTATCTGAAACAGAAGGGAAAACTAGTTCCATTGATGGTTAGGCTATTCGGTTGTATCGGAAGAATTGGTAGATATCGTACTTTGTTGGGTCTGATTATCTATGATTAGCTGGCTCCGACATCGATACTTTATTACTTTTGAAGTAATTTCTGTATTTCGCGAGAAAGAAAGGATTTTCATCCGTACTTCGGTGACTCCACGTTGTCATATAGCGAGGGTTTCACTTGTAGTCCAGTGAGAAGAAAGTCCATTGGACTAAAGACTGTTCCAGAAAGTATGGACGCACTTTGATTTCGCTGTAAATAATTCACAAGTGTTAGATATTCAAATTTTATTCGATATACTGATAATATTAGACTACAACAACAAAATATTATTCTCAACATTTGCTATTTAGCCATTGTAGACTAGCTGGCGGACGTTCCTCATTAAATTCCTTACAGACTTCTTGGCGACAAGTTTAGACACTTTTTTCCAATCTTTTTCGAACTGTTGAATGGTTTCGGCTGCCCAGACATGTTTCCTAAGATGTGCCTTCGTTAATGCCAAAAATTCCTCAATTGGTCGAAGTTGTGGGCAATTTGGTGGATTCATGTCTTTTGGGACGAAAGTGACATTTTTGGTAGTATACCATTCTACCGTTGATTTCGAGTAGTGGCAAGAAGCAAGATCTGGCCAGAAGACAACTGGATCCTTGTGGCTTCGAATCATGGGTAGAAGTCGTTTTTGTAAACAAACCTTGATGTATATTTCGCTGCTCATTGAAGCAGTGGTAATGAAGGGTTTCGAAATCTTACCGCAGCTACAATTTGCTTGCCAGACCATAGCTTTCTTACCAAATTTTTCGACTTCAATCGATGTCTCGGACTGGTTTAACACTTGCCCTTCTCGCACCGTATAATATTATGGTCCCGGCAAGGATTTGTAATCGAGTTTCTCGTAGGTTTCGTCGTCCATGATTATGCAGTTCAAATTTCCAGCTCGAATCGTATTGTACAGCTTTCGAACCCTCGCCCTGATCGATGCTTCTTGTTTCGGACTACGTTTTAGTTGTTTCTGCTTCTTATAAGTTCGAAGATTCAAACGTTCTTTAGCACGAGGAACATTTGACTTCGACTTACACACTTTTTTGGCCACATCACTCCTTTTGCTCGAACGCCTTCAGTATACGTTTATCCAACTGAGGGTTAGCAGGACCTTTTTTTCGACCCGTTTCCGGTTTATCCTCAAAGGTGTTGTCCTCACCGAACTTCCTGATTGCATTTCGCACGGCTTTTTCATTTATTCCTTCCATTTTTGTTATCTTCCTTAGTGACAGTCCGCGTTCTGTGCACCATTTGTACACAATTATTCGACGTTGTTCTGCTGAAAGTCCACGCATTTCGAAACAAACTAATGAAAACGAATAAACAACTGCACAAGTGGTTAGAGAAGAGTGTAAACAACAGGACGCAGCCATAAAAATTGACAGATTCTGAACCATTGCGAAATGGCAGCAGTTTTTGGTTGCGTCCATACTTTCTGGGACAGTCTTTAAATTGAGGTTCCAGTGTACTGATTCGTCTGCATATCACAGAGTGATCTTTTGAGCTGATCTTGTACCATGCCACTGTTCTCCTGGGGAGCGGGTCATATCGCCGAAAGCCATTTCGCCGAAAGTCGTTTCGCCGAATGCCATTTCGCCGAAAGTCGTTTCGCCGAATAGGTCATTTCGCCGAAAGTTGTTTCGCCGAAAGGGTCATTTCACCGAAAGGGTCATCTCGCCGAAAGGTCATTTTGCCGAAAGGGTAATTTCGCCGTAAGAGTCATATCTCCTGCATGTTATGTCTCTAGTATAACAGATGTGGCGCAGCCACATAACCGAAGCCAAGATGGCTCGGCGGCACAAAGCCGCCGAGCTGACGCCAGCTGAGTCGGCCGCCGACCCGCCGTCGGAAGCGGCGGCCTCTTGCATACAAATCTGTAACCGCCTCATTTGCCCGGTCTACTCAAAGCTAGGTTTCTTTGCTTTAGTTAGGTCCGAACGAGCGGTAGCGAGGTCGGACAGCACATAAACCAAAACGATGTGGCGTAGCCGCATTAGTATTTTTTCATTTTCACTTAATAAACGGAAAATACCACCTACATTTGCCTGGTAAATACAAACTGGTAGATACTTACTAGCTAATAGTCAACAAGTTTTCTTGGGAACTACTTTCCGAGGTTCATGAATCAATCTTTATTCAAGAGTACAACAATCAATTCTAATTACGATTTCAAGACGATTTCAGGATTCGGCGAAATGACTTTTTCGGCGAAATGGCTTTCGGCGAAATGGCATTCGGCGAAGTGACCCATTCGGCGAAATGTCATTCGACGAAATAACCCTTTCGGCGAAATGACTTTCGGCGAAACGGCTTTCGGCGAAATGGCTTTCGGCGAAATGACCCTGATCCGTTCTCCTGTGTACCATAGGAAATGACTTCCATAAATTACGTTGATGTTCGCACTTTCGAGACTTTTTAGCTTTTGGCTAAGGAAAAGTTCTGAAAACACGTGAGGCCATCGGAAAACCATCATTTATTTATTTATGTATTTCGTCAAGCAAATGTAGACTACATATAAATATTTTACAATGTTTACTTATACTACGCAATTGGGTTTTAATTTGATTTTTTGACATAGATGTAAGATCAAGATGATTACAAAATTGCATATAGTGACGCATAATTCGATTGACTAAACTATTCTTTACATAATTTGTCCTATTGTGTCTTTCTAAAAATAATGTCCTTGTTCGTGATTGACGGCCAGGTACATAAAAGTTAAATTGCAAAAGTATTGAAGATGATTGTACGCGTTGAGAAATAATGTCGTTGATAAAATAAATCATTGAAAAATTGCAATTTTTTTTTTTTTATTCAATAATATAATATAATATTAAGGCACACTGCTTAAGCTCTAAGATGCCAAGGGTATTTACTAATCTTAATTATCGTCTAACTTAAAACTAGAGTAGTATCATTATGTAATATAGTATCTGGCGATCGGTAGTGGCCGGTGAATTGAATTTAGGATGAGATGATTCCAGATGGCGATGGTAATTTTCTATGTTGGCCGCATTCTTCGGTCCGTGAGGGTCCGCGGGAAACACCCCCAGGCTACGAAGGCCCGGCGGGTGGCCCGCATGCTGGTCATTGACTGGAGCGGTCTTCCGGTGATGGTGATGTTACGGAAGAGAATGAAAAAAAGAAGTAAATATTGTGGGAAACGGGGTAAAAAAGGGGTGTGGGAACAAAATGTTTGAAAACGACAGAGATCTAATTAGTTGCCATCGAGATGATGAAAAAACAGGGAAAGGGGAACGAAAAAGTTAGTGACAAAAAAAAAAAGATCTTGTTAATTCCAATGAAGATGGTGAACAGGGACGGGGATCGAGAGAATCGGGCGGATGTTAGTGTCGAACCTGTAGGTGGAGATTATATTTTCTGAGCGAGGAATAACACATTACACTTGTATATCAATGTGTTTGAGGTACTGGTATATGAGAAGCATATATGAACTATCGCGACTCGCCAACACATCCCGAACCGGCACCTCAGGCGGTCTACCTCGGGCCCTGAGGGATTCCAGTAGCTTCGACCTGGCGTCACGATACTCTACGCACGACCACACGACATGCTCGATGTCCTGATAACCGTCGCCACAGGTGCAGAGCCCGTTCTCCACGATCCCGATACGCCGGAGATGTGCGTTGAATGTATAGTGATTTGACATGAGCCGTGACATAACGCGAATGAAATCACGACTCATGTTCATCCCCTTGAACCAAGGTTTCGTCGATACCTTAGGGATAATGGAGTGTAGCCATCGTCCCAGTTCGTCATTCGTCCATGAAGTTTGCCAACTTTCGAGAGTTTTCTGACGAGAAATACTGAAAAATTCATTGAAGCAGATTGGTCTTTCATAAATATCACCTTCCAATGCGCCCACTTTAGCCAATAAGTCTGCCTTTTCATTGCCCGGAATGGAACAATGCGAAGGGACCCAGACTAACGATATTAAATAAGACCGTTCAGATAAAGTTCTCAAATGTTCCCGTATTTTCCCCAGGAAATATGGGGGATACTTTCCTGGCTTCATTGCCCGGAGAGCTTCTATTGAACTTAAACTGTCCGTGACAATGAAGTAATGGTCTTTGGGCATGGTTTCAATGATCTCGAGGGTGTACTGAATAGCAGCTAATTCTGCGACGTAAACTGAAGCCGGATCACTGAGTTTGTAAGAAGCGGTGATGTTTTGATTGAAGATGCCGAAGCCTGTGGACCTGTTGATGTTTGATCCGTCAGTGTAAAACACCTTTTCACAGTTGACTGTTCTAAATTTATTATAAAAAATATTTGGGGCCACTTGAGGGCGCACGTGATCCGGAATTCCACGAATTTCTTCTCTCATGGATGTGTCGAAAAACACAGTAGAATCAGAAGTATCCAAGAAATGAGCACGGTTGGAAACAAACGAAGAAGGATTAATATTCTGAGCCATGTAATCAAAATACAAGGACATAAAACGGGTTTGAGAGTTAAGCTCAACTAACCTTTCGAAGTTTTCAATCACCAGAGGATTCAAAATGTCGCATCGAATGAGCAAACGATATGAGAGATCCCAGAACCGGTTTTTCAGTGGAAGAACGCCTGCCAGCACTTCGAGGCTCATCGTATGAGTCGATTGCATGCAACCCAAGGCAATACGCAAACAACGATACTGAATTCTTTCCAGCTTGATGAAATGAGTGTTCGCCACTGATCGGAAGCAGAAGCATCCGTATTCCATCACGGACAATATCGTTGTTTGATACAACCTGATCAGGTCTCCTGGGTGGGCACCCCACCATGATCCGGTTATTGTACGAAGAAAGTTGATTCTCTGCTGGCATTTTTGTTTCAGATACCTAATGTGACATCCCCAGGTGCCTTTGGAGTCGAACCAGACCCCGAGATATTTGAATGTGAAGGCCTGAGCTATGGTTTCACCCCCTAGTTGAAGCTGTAATTGTGCTGGTTCTCGCTTCCTCGAAAATACAACCAGCTCAGTTTTCTCCGTAGAGAACTCGATACCCATTTGAAGAGCCCATGATGATAAGTTGTCGAGAGTATCTTGTAATGGTCCTTGGAGATCGGCAGCTTTGGGTCCTATAATAGACACAACGCTGTCGTCGGCAAGTTGTCTTAGCGTGCAAGATGTGTTGATACATTCATCGATATTACTTACGTAAAAATTGTATAAAAGGGGGCTTAAGCATGAGCCCTGAGGAAGACCCATGTAGCTGAATCGTATTGTCGACAAATCACCATGCGCAAAGTACATGTGTTTCTCAGACAATAGATTATGTAAAAAGTTGTTCAAAACTGGCGAAAGACCATGCTGATGCAACTTCTCAGATAGGATATTTATAGAAACTGAGTCAAAAGCCCCCTTAATGTCTAGGAAAACTGACGCCATTTGTTCTTTACGAGCAAATGCCATTTGAATTTCTGTTGAGAGCAACGCAAGACAATCGTTCGTTCCTTTGCCCCTGCGGAAACCAAATTGTGTATCTGAAAGTAAACCATTAGTTTCGACCCAATTGTCTAGACGAAACAGAATCATTTTTTCGAACAATTTCCGGACACAGGAAAGCATAGCAATCGGCCGATACGAATTGTGATCGGAGGCTGGTTTCCCTGGTTTTTGGATGGCGATAACTCTGACTTGTCTCCAGTCGTGTGGGACAATATTACCCGTGAGGAACTTGTTGAATAAATTCAGCAAGCGCCTTTTGGCGGGGTCAGGCAGATTTTTCAACAAGTTGAATTTTATTCTGTCTAATCCCGGGGCTTTATTGTTACATGACAAAAGTGCAAGTGAAAGCTCTACCATCGAAAACGGTGATTCGTTTGTATTTGGTGTCGCGGCGCGGGTGATCTTCTGTTCCGGAACAGAGTCTGGGCATACTTTTTTAGCGAAATCGAATATCCAGCGGTTGGAGTATTCCTCGCTTTCATTCGTTATGGTGTTATGGTTGCGCATTCGTCGGGCTGTGTTCCAAAGAGTGCTTATAGATGTTTCTTTCGTTAAGCCGTCTATAAACCGACGCCAGTAACCGCGTTTCTTGGCTCTAATCAAGTTCTTAGTTTTAACGTCTAACGCCGCGTAATTCCGGTAATTATCAGGTGTTCCATTTTTTCTGAATTTTTTATACGCGGAGGCTCTCTCCGCGTTTAAATTTGTGCACTCTTTGTCCCACCACGGGTTGGGAGGACGGATGTTAGTTTTTGCGCCGGGTACACGTTTCGTCTGAGCTTGAATCGCAGTATCGAGAATCAAGCCAGCCAAAAACGTGTACTCTTCCTCCGGAGGAAGTTGTAGAGTTCTTTCAAGTTTCTCAGATATCGAGGTCGCATAGCTATTCCAATCAATATTTCGTGTGAGGTCATACGAAACATTGATTGTCTTCGATGGTTTTAAGCCGCTGGTGATTGATATTACGATCGGTAGATGATCACTACCGTGGGGATCAGGAATTACCTCCCACGTGCAATCCAACCGTAGCGATGTCGAGCAAAGGGATAAATCCAGCGCACTTGGTCTTGCTGGTGGTGCAGGAATCCGTGTCATTTCTCCCGTATTCAAGATTGTCATATTGAAGTTGTCGCAAATATCATGGATCATAGCTGATCTGTTATCGTCGTGAAGACAGCCCCATCCCGTACCGTGTGAGTTAAAGTCTCCTAAAACCAACGTCGGTGCGGGAAGGAGCTCTATGATATTACTGAGCCGCCGATGCCCAACCAAGGCTCTAGGGGGAATGTAGATGGAAGCAATACAAAGGTCCTTACCTTTGATTGTAACATGACATGCGACAACTTCAATACCTGGTATCGAGGGGAGGTTAATTCGATAAAAAGAATAGCACTTTTTGATCCCTAAAAGTACTCCTCCATAGGGAACATCTCGATCCAGGCGAATAATGTTAAAATCGTGGAAGTTTAAGAATATTTCAGAAGTTAGCCAAGTTTCGCACAATGCAAATGCGTCACATTTCAGATTATTTACTAGAAATTTAAAAGAATCTATTTTTGGGATGATACTTCTGCAATTCCACTGTAAAACAGTGATTAGATCCGTGACCTCGGTGGATGATTTAGCCATCGAAGGATACAATCGCTGAGAGAAGGGGCCAATTTGCAGTCAACTGCTTCAAATATGTTTTTACTGTTGGCATGAAAGCAATTAAAATGCTTCTAAGAGGGTCTGAAATATTGAAAGTTGTAAAAATCCAGTCCACAACATCAGAGAACTTGATAAGTCCAGCACCTAGTTGGTTCTCTGGTAGATTTTCTGGGACGCTTGGGGATTTTGTAGTCCCGGGAAGTCGTGGGAATTCCATCTCGGAATTGAGTTTTCCGAGACCAGGAGCTTTTTGCTTCGGTGTTGTGTCCCGATTCCCGTTAGCTGTAACTTTTCGAAGCCCTTCGGAAGACATCTTCGAACCCTTACTAGGTAGCTTATGAGAGGATTTATTTATTCTTTTCCTACAGCTATGAGGGACCGCCGAAGATGGACCTTCCAAAGGGTCGTCAGAATCGCTCTCGTCAGTTGACAAGCAGGCATATGGGTTCGTTGTCTGTTTAGGAGGGGTGGCACTTTTAAGCATCTCTGCGAAAGAACGCTTGGAGTGCTCCTTTAGGGAACGCTTCATTCGATCACCTCGCAGTTTGTAAGCGGGACAATCAGAGAGGTCATGCGGACCCTCCTTACAGTAGAGACACTTTTCAGCATCCTTACCGCAAGAGCCGTCCGCATGAGCTTCCCCACAGTTAGCACAACGTGGCTTATTGCTGCAATGGGTAGCTGTATGCCCCAGTTGTTTGCAATTAGTACAGTTCATTACTCGGGGTACGAATAGGCGAACAGGCAAACGAACCCGGTCCAAGAGGATGTAGTTGGGCAAAGCAGAACCGGCGAAGGTCACACGATAAGAGTCTGATTGGGGATAGGACTTTGTTCCATCCCCGGCGATCGATACTGAATGCAATCGCTTGCAATCCAGTATCTTGACATTCTTAAGTGAGGGGTCTTTAAAACAACCCGCCCCGTACTTAAGAACGTCCTCGCAAGTCAAACTCGAATCGGTGACCACACCGTCGATTTCGACTTCACGAGCTGGCACGTAGACGCGGTACTCCCGCGTAAAAGGATCATTTTGAACGAGCTCATTAGCCTGTTTTGAACTGGTAAACAGGACCCTGAGCTTGTCTGGACGTATCTTATCAAAACTTTTTATGGTATTGTATCGCGAGGACAGGTCCCGCGATATTTTTAAAATATTTAATTTTTTTTTCTTTCGATTTGGTCCGGAAATAGACCGCATAAGGACCGGCCGGTAGTGCGAGCCCATCCGGGTAGCTCTTTATGCGAGACTTTTTATAGTCAAGGGAAGTCTCCATTTGATCATCGGGAACGGGGGGGTCAGAATTTACACTAGACATGTTGCGGAGCTACCTCCGCACAGAAATAAGTGAATCGGGGAGAAATAGAACAGTCGAATGCAGGAAGGAAAAAAAAAACTAAATAATGATACTTAACTTAAATCCAACGGGGGCCACCAAGGCCTAGCCCTCGTCGATCGGCGTATCGCCGCTGCGATGGTGTGCAAAAAACCTCCGAGAGGAAAAAGCACACTCTTTTTTAATCCGCACAGTGATATCACGTACACCGCTGGGCCTGTTTTGATCGATCGAACAATCACCGGCTAACGGTACTGTTTCGATCGTCCGCTCACAACAATACACTGCTTCAGTATATAATGTGCATAAAACCTCTCACAGGAAAAAGCACTATTGTCTATTACACAATAGCAATCTAGTTTTGATCGTCCGGTCACTTTATCACACACGGCACTGGTTTTCAACGCTTTCGCAGTAAACACAAAGCACGTCCGTTCACTCGGAAGGTTGAAACGGCAATGAAAAAAAAAAAAAAAAAAAAATTGCAATTGGAAGGATTCTTAGTGTCAGTAGGATCCATAGTACTAGCCATGCAATGATTCTGTACACTAAGAATCGGCTTCGAAGTCTGTTGAAACAGAAAGGCAAAATTCCACAAAAGGAATGTAATGCCAAGACTTTGACTAAAATTGCAACTATCTTTAAGTGTTTGTATATGATAAGCATGTAGCGTGCTTCATATGATAGCAGAGGAAATACTGTCCAGTTTAATTTACGAAGTGCAAATAAAAACATTGTTTCTGTATCAATTCAATGCGTTTGTCTTGAATAATATTATATGGATTCCATACTAGGCTGCAATATTCCAAAAATAGGCCTGTCGTATGTACTAAAGACTGTCCGAGAAAGTATGGACGTTTGGATTTCGCTGTAATTAATTCACAAGTGTTAGATATTCAAATTTTATTCGATGTACTGATAATATTAGACTACAACATCAGAATATTATTCTCAACATTTGCTACTTAGCCATTGTAGACTAGCTGGCGTACCTTCTTGCGAACGTTCCTCATTAAATTCCGTGCAGACTTCTTGGCGACAAGTTTTGACACTTCGAGTAGTGGCAAGAAGCAAGATCTGGCCAGAAGACAACAGGATCCTTGTGGCTTCGAATCATGGGTAGAAGTCGTATTTGTAATCATTCCTTGATGTATATTTCGCTGTTCATTGAAGCAGTGGTGATAAAGGGTTTCGAAATCTTACCGCAGCTACAAATTGCTTGCCAGACCATAGCTTTCTTACCATATTTTTCGACTTCAATCGATGTCTCGGACTGGTTTAACAATTGCCCTTCTCGCACCGTATGATATTGTGGTCCCGGCGAGGATTTGTAAACGACTTTTATGTAGGTTTCGTCGTCCATGATTATGCAGTTTAAATTTCCAGCAAGAATCGTATTGTACAGTTTCGAACCCTCGGCCTGATCGATGCTTCTTGGTTTGGACTACTTTTTTGTTGTTTCTGCTTCTTATAGGTTCGAAGATTCAAACGCTCTTTAGCACGAAGAACATTTGACTTCGAAGTGCCAACTTTTTTGGCCACATCCCGAACTGAAACCTCCTTCTTTTGTTCGAACGCCTTCAGTATACGTTTATCCAACTGAGGGTCAGCAGGACCTTTTTTCGACCCGTTTTCGGTTTATCCTCAAAGGTGTTATCCTCCCCGAACTTCCTGATTGCTTTTCGCACGGCTTTTTTATTTACTCCTTCCAAAATTTTGCTATCTTTCTCAGTGACAGTCCGCGTTATGTGCACCATTTGTACACAATTATTCGACGTTGTTCTGCTGGAAGTCCACGCATTTCGAAACAAACTAATGAAAACGAATAAACAACTGCACAAGTGGTTAGTGAAGAGTGTAAACAACATAAAAATTGACAGATTCTGAACCATTGCGAAATGGCAGCGGTTTTTGATTGCGTCCATATTTTCTGGGACAGTCTTTAATATTCCTTAATTCTAAAAGTTCTTTTGTAAACATTTATCGCCCTTCAAATGGCGGCTTTGATTTGTGGAATTTTCACGGTCTTTGTTTACTTTTCGGTGTGTTTTGTTCCAATGCAAAGGACCAACAGCTGAATGTCGATGTAATTGCCCTTGTTCAAAACGAAACTCACACTGCGAACTTAATTCGGAACCTGGAATTAAATTTAGTAAATGAATTCTTGATACGCGGGAACAGGAACTAAGCTCTGTACCTGAACCAACAGAAATGAATGTTATCATAAATTGATGATCATATTTCCGTTTGTATGTAGCATAAATTATGTTAAGATATTCACGATAAAACTTAGAGGGTAAATTTAAAAATGGCAGTAGAGTAAGTCGTATTCACGACAAAATCATCAGTTTAATGCAAATCTGGAACAATTTGATTAGCTTTGGACAATTTTCGCACTGCGAAAATCGCACCAACGCAAATAAAACTAGCATTGGGCTGCTTTGCGGCCGAGAAAAATATTCGAAAAGTGTTTAATATCGCAGAAAATTTCACAATTTAGCCCTTCTGAAAGCTGTAAATGAGTCCAGTACAGCATTTTCATAGTTTCTTTCACTCAAAAATTGAGATGTATAAAATATTGAAATGTATGAGTGATACGATTATATTCATGTATTGATTTCTTCTAGGTCAAGGCTGAAAATTACGAGTAACTTCCACTGGCGCCCTTCTTCCTGGAATACAAACGTAATCATCCATCCTTTCCAGAATTACAAAGCTACTAGCGGTCCTTTTCAGGATTCCAAAAGTAACGTAAAGAGTTTATTTAGAAAACGGTCCTAAGCTGACGCTCTAATTCCTAGAATACAAACGCAATCTTCCGAAATCGAATGGTCCTTTTCAGGACTACTGAATCTTAAACGGTCAAACGGTATCAAATCAGATAATATCTAAGGAGTGTATCGAAAATAAGCTATCCACAAATTTTTCTTTCAAATTATGATAAAAAACGATATTTTATTCAAACTAAAAATTCATCCTTCATTGTACGAGGTTAAACTTGAGCATAATGAAAACCGGATGAAATTTAAGTTATTCCTTCACGAGTTTTCGAACTTTTGATCGAACGCTCTTCATCAAGTTCCGGACAAGTGTTGCATCGCAATTTTTGGACGCTTGAGCCCATATTTTTTTTGAACTCCTGCATGTTCCCAGCTACCTTACCAGTCTTCTTGAAGACCCTCTTCACGATTGCCCAGTATCGTTCGATGGGTCGAAGCTGAGGGCAATTTGGTGGATTGATATTTTTCTCAACGAAATTTATACCCTTTTCCGCATACCAATTGAGAGTGGTTTTGGCATAGTGAGCCGACGCTAAATCCGGCCAAAACAGTGGAGGTGTACTATGCTTCTTATATAAAGGCAGCAATCTCTTCTGGAGACACTCAGATCGATAGATTTCTGCATTTATAGTTCCGATAGTGTAGAAACGGTTGACTTCAAACCACAGGAACAGATTGCTTGCCATAACATACATTTCGACTGAATTTCTCCATTTGAATCGATCTGTCCGCATCGCTCACATCCTCCCCAACGACGACAGTAAAGTATTGTGGTCCTGGAAGGGCTTTTGAGCCCTCCTTAACATAAGTCTCATTGTCCATCAAAACGCATGCATCCGGACACTGCAAAAGACGCGAATACAGTTTTCGGGCCCTTGTTGCTGCTCGCTTCTTCTGTTTTACACTTTGTTTCGAGATTTTCTGCTTCTTGTAGGTCTTTAGGTGATTTCGACTCTTTATACGCTGGATCATTCCGACAGTCGTTCCTGCTTTTTTGGCAAAATCACGTATTGACATTGATTTGTTCTTCATGATTAGAGATACCACTTTCTGGTCCACTTTTGGGTTGGAAGAACCTGGTTTTCTGCCTCTTCCTGGTAGCTCATCTAAAGAATAGTATTCCCCAAATTTATTATTGATGGTTTTAACACTGGCATGATGAATTCCAAACCGCTTCGCCTATTTTCACATAGTACTACCCTTCTCATTTAGCCATGTGTCCAAAACCTTAATTTTCACTTCCTTTTCAAAACGCGACATTTTGAAAACGCAGATTTTCAACCGCACAAACAAATAAACAAACGAAAGCTAACAGCCAAACGCACAGCATGCTGTGATCTGAAAATAGAAAACCATCACAAATACATGCGTACAACACAAATGTATGTGGATAGCTTATTTTCGATACACTCCTTATACACATCTCAACTGCAGTCCTACAACAATCTCGCGGCTATGTCTCTGATATTACCTACTCCAAGTTTTGTTTTTTCTGTTTCTGATTTCGGGAGGGGCCAGGGCCCCTTGGGCTCTGGGTATGTGACTGATGTATACAATAACAAACCTTCGTGTCGTAGCAACTAAGATCCTTCAATGTAGCGTTGCCATAAATTTTATTTTCCATCATTTCTGAGCCATCTTAGCCCACACAAAAAGAAATAATGAAATTTACACGACATGTAAATCAATAGTAACATGGAATAGACATAGGTTGAATCGAAATTTTGATTGAAAACTTCCATTGGTGCAAAACTAAATCGGATTGCAATGAATTTTCAATGAATATAACCGTATATTTAAATTAACGCTTAGTTTGCGATTAAATTATATTGAAACCTACAGGATTGTAAAGTAACTTTAATTTAATTACCTGCTCCAAATATGTGCATGAAAATAGATGTAAATTCACAAAATACTTTTATCTGTGCAACGGGGGAACAGGCTAGGCTAGATTGATCATTCTGTGAATCAAACATCGACGACCAATTTGTATGGGGCCTAGGGGTATAATTATTTGTATTTGGCATAACATTACTTTTGGTAGAATTTGAGTTTCTGTTTGAACAGACTTCGCAGCCGATTCCTAGCGTACAGAACCGTTACATGGCTAGTGCTACAATTTTACAGACGTTGAGAATCCTTGCTAACATACGAAGTGTATTTTTAATTATCGAAACTGAGTCAAATAAGGCACTTAAGCAAACTGGACAGTTTCCAATTGATTATGTGGCGTTTCCTAACGAGAATAAAGGAGATTTACACGAGTAGCTTTGTTAAAACTATGGTTTCATCTGAACTTGCGGCCTCAACTAGATTCTAGTGTTTAGTGCGATTTCGATCGCGCATTGCAAAAAACTGTTATCATATAACATGCAGTCAATTCTCGAACGGACCCATAATGCAATTACTCCGCAGTGGAAAGTGGCAGGCTTCCAGCGCATGTCGGATTTCCCAAGTGCATGTAAAGCACGTGCTACTGTCCGTGCGGGAGTGCAAAGTCTCGCAAAGCTAAAACAAATTTGCGATTTACCACCGCATCAAAGGGCATTACCGCCACTTAGTGCAATACTCCTTTCAATAGCAGACGACGGCTATCCGGGACGAGCTTGGAATGGATGGAGGATGGAAATTTGAAAATCGTGATCTCGCCAGCAATTGTTTTCCTCTTACCAACTCTTACCAACCGAGTTGATACCATTGATTTGTGCTTGCTCACGAAATGTTCCAGCAGCAGCAGCAGCAGCAAAAGCAAGACACGCGTTGATCATGCCCGGCCATACCAGCGGCGCGGAGTTGTTGTACGCTTGCGAAACTAACCTGACAAGCCAAGGGTGATGAAAACGCATTCCATCGTCGCCTTTTCCACCGACAGATGGATGTGGACCCGCCAGGTCTCCCGGGGTGTCCAGACCAGCTGAGCGTTTTATGTAGTTCGTTTGTTGAATAAGGCGGAACAAATTTATAACAAATGACCCCGAAATGAATTGCGCTACCGGCGGTGTCAAATGGTGGACTTGATGGATGTCGATCAGCTCTGGGGACAGTCCAATTGCTCGGAACCTTTTTCGGTCCTGTAGCCGGTCTGGTTTAGAAGAGGCTCCAAAAAGGGTTGGACTGGTCAGGAATTGGAAAAATTACAGAAGGAAAATGAAAACGGTTCCCCATCTACGGTCGAATTTGGAAGGTATGAATCATGAAGCAATATTCTTGCAGTATTAGCGAAGTGGACACGATCGTTTTTTTTTATCCATATACCAACAAAAGCATCCGGCTGCTCAGCTGATCCTTCGAACCGAGGCCGAGAGTGCACCTCACAAAGTGACAAGCGAACTGACACAGGAACCACACACGTTTTGAACTTTGGCGATAACAGTTTTCCAAGACTTGTCGTGCGGTGACGCTGAACCTGTTTGCTGCGCTTTGCCTTTCACAAAAACGCGGCAAGTCGCGATCGCTGCCAGACCAAATGTTGGCGTTGATCTTGAATTATGCTTCCCCTCGATGGTGAATGGGAAGGGAGTGGGAAGCCTGCGAAAGCTCCATATTCCGTATCGGTTTTCAAGAGCAGAACGGGTTCACTTTAATTGAGTATGTGGGACACCAATGTTTTGGTCAATCTCCATAAACCGCGCTCGGTTAGCAATCTATAGACAAGGGGACAGGCGGTGAAAATGGCTCAATTTCAGTGATGAATTGGCATTCATATTTTTCTACTTTGAAAAGTTGAACAACTACCTGTCCGGGCTCAACGGCAGACAACACAACAGAGATCTCGAGTGGGATAAGCGGCTACTGGGCATTGTTGCTTAATGACAAATATTTATCGTCGTAATTTTGAGCTCCGAACACACGAACAATCAATCGAAACGTCCACCAGTCAACGAAATCTACGCTTCGTCGAATAAAAATTAAAAGTTCCATAAAATCAACCGACTTCAAGGGCCACTCACCACACAATGCAGCGAAGAAGATCAAAATCTGATAACGAATCACAACCGGCGCGTCCGACGCTGAGGATATCAAATTTTTACTGTCCCAAACGACCGGATAATCGGTTCTTATATCGAGTAGAAAAACCGCACGCTCCAATGAGTGATCTTTATGGCATTTCGCGCTAATCGAAATTCGAATCATTCCGGTGGTGGAATCATTTTGGGTGCTGGAATGTTACAGCCCCTAGGGAGTGAGCACACGTGAAATCTGTTTCGAACGAAATTCTTCGCGTATCGCTGTTCCAGATTTGGTGTAGTAAATTGGGGAAAGTAGAGACAATGTTTTCTTAGAACTGTTCATGATAATAAGGGTATAATAAAGTCAACAGGATTTCACATGTCAGTAGGAAATGAGCGAATAAAGAACGTATAGCGTAAAGAGAATACTGTGTTATTGTACAATTTTAAATTTTAGAAAACGAGAATTTTAATGTATCGATAGAGCTGCCGTGGGCATCTACACGGATCCCGGGATAGAGATGGGCAAAACAGTTCATTTCAAAGAACCGTTCAGTGATGCAGAGTTCTGTTGAAAGAACTAGTTCTCCAGAGCCGTTCGTTCGTTCTATTCATAGTTGGTTTGTTTGTTCAAATGTCCCGGGTTGGCGGTTCAATGCATAAGACGCTGGTCATACATGCCAGTTGTCGTATATTCGAGCCCCGACCTGGAAGGATTCTTAGTTTCAGTAGAATCCATAGTACTAGCCATGCAATGATTCTGCATTGTTTGTTCAAAGACTAAACGAGAACTAACTTTTGTAAGCTTAAGCGAGGAAAAAAGATCCGTCGAAGTAGAACTGAGGTTTCGTAACGAAACTTTCTTATTAGTACCGTTCTTGAAAAAAGGTTGAGCGAGCTCAGAAAACAAAAAAAAAAGATCCCTCGACTTTGAGCTGAGTTACTACCGCTCTTGAAAAAAGAACTATAGCTCGTTCATTCTTTCAAAAGAACTAGTTCTTTTGAACCGTTCGCGAACGAATTGCCCATCTCTATCCCGGGAACTATCCAATTCTACGTATTGTTAATCCAATTTCAGAATTTCGTTCGGTGTCTTATTTAAGGTGAAAGAGTAGTTTGATAAGGGTAAGAAACAAATAAATGAAAAGTACGTTTTAACTCTTCGATAGTATGCTACATTCATTCAACTTGAGGTTGGATTGATTCACCTTTTTTTAGTTTATTGAACGAAAGTCTCGTTGTTGGATGGTTCTGTTTCTATTCAACAATAAGAATATGAAGAAAAGTTTCGAAAAAATGTGAACATTAAATAGAAAGTAATTTACGTTATTCTAATTCCGTCGAAACTAACAATAAAGTGAAGAGTTTTCAGAGGTGAAAGTTTTTGCAGATGGTAATCCAACAGGATCAGGTTCAAAAATTGCATAATCGTTTAACTTTTCGAAAATCGTTGTTTGAAAAGATCACAACAAGCGTTGTAGTAAAACTAATGGTTACTCTAGGAGCACTTTTTGTTTCTGCGAGTAATTCCTAACACGTTTCAATGAATGCCAGTATTTTTCAATGAAAGCTGGTCGCCGCCACAAAATTGATTACTTGAGCAATTACTCTCTGGAAGATATTTAGGACTTTTTTCGGTTTTTTAACGATATCAAACTAACTGGAGATTATAAGAGGAGAAAGAATATGAAATCATAGAGCCATAGTACTCAAGGAAGAGCAAGGATGTGAAGAATAAAGTGCGGAAAAGTGAGACGTGACAAGGGTCATTTAAGTAAGCAGAAGGCTTCTCGTATCTAAACTTTTACCTTCTACCAGAGGAGTCGAACTTAGGCATCTTAGCGATACGAGTTATCCGAGTCTCTGATATGTCAGAAAGTAAAGGCAAAGGTCATTTGCCATTTACTGTCCGAACCGGCAAAAGTAAAGTTACGAGAAGTTGTCACATTCTGCCCACGACGGTTTCTCACACAATGTGTTTTTCATTGTGTTGATATTTTCTCATACAGTTAGTTATAACACCGGAATGGAAGATTTGTCCGAAACTTATTGCTTGAGTGCCTGGAGTTGTAGCGTATGGCTATGCGTCCCAGGGTGCAAGCGGCGCACGGACAGCGCTCCACTCATCGCTGTGTGTGATGGAATCCCATCAAATCTTTTTACTTTTTACAAGGGTCTCACTTTTCCGCACTTTATTCTTCACATCCTTGCTCTTCCTTGAGTACTATGGCTCTATGATTTCATATTCTTTCTCCTCTTATAATCTCCAGTTAGTTTGATATCGTTAAAAAACCGAAAAAAGTAAAAAATTACTGACTGACCAGAAGTCATAAATAAAAAAGTAAAAAGATATTTAGGACTATCAGACCAATCTCAGGACTTCAGAATGACGTCATTGCCGCAAAGAAAACTATTGAAACAGAAACAAAAACAGCCTACGAGAAAATTTCGTCGAAAGTCATTTCACCGAAATGGTCATTTCGCCGAAATGGTCATTTCGGCGAAAGGGTAATTTCACCGAATTCTTCATTACTTTTAATTTCGTGATTGGAATTGATAAAAAAGACAAATAAAAAATGATTATGTTTACTCTCGTTTTGTTGACCTACAATCGTACTTCTGAAATGATTCAGAGAGTTGAATAATTTTTGTAGCGATTTATTAATTTTAGTTTGACGTAAAGCCGCCATGACTTAGTTCAGTTTTTGCAATGACTGAGCGGAAATATATAGTGAAAGAAAAACTAACAGAAAAGATGAATTTTTGGAAAAAGATACGCTCAGAGACAGGACTCGAACCTGCGTTCTTATGCATTCCGTGCATACGCGCTACCATTTCGCCACTCTGATCTTGCTTTAGCCACTCTAAAACTCGAAACAGACATAGTAGCAACGTACATCGAACATGGTCTACATCAATGCTTGATCGGAGAAATAGGTATAAAGCGAGAGGACTAGTGTTTGATGGACAGAGAGGATGTTTGGATGTAAGGTGTCGGTCGGGTGACGTCCAGGATGTAGACCATGTTCGATAATTGTTTGCGGTATTTTCCGATAACTAAGTGCAGATGAAAAAATATCTACTGTGGCTTCGCCACATTGTTTTGTTCGTATGCTATCCGACCTAACTGAAGCAAAGAAACCTAGCTTTGAGTAGACCGGGCAAACATGGCGGTTACAGGTTTGTATGCAAGAGGCCTCAGCTGGCGTCGCCGAGCCATCTTGGCTTCGGTTATGTGGATGTGCCACATCAATTCAATGAAATTAAATTATTATGTTATGTATTAAAAATTCGGCGAAATGATTCTTTCGGCGAAATTACCCTTTCGACGAAATTGCCCTTTCGACGAAATCATCCTTTCGCCGAAACGACTTGACAAAATGACCCATTCGGCGAAACGGCTTTCGGCGAAATGGCGTCCGGCGAAATGACCCGCTCCCTTTATAGTGTAAGCAAGCAGCCGAATCGGATGCTGGAACAAATCTAAATGGTCGGAAAACGATCTCATCTCACGAGATACCCAGCATGCGTTAATAACCTCAAGTTATAGTTACTTATGAGTATGAACTTGTAGCTCCACGAAGTAGATTTATAGACAAAATGAAATCTCTCTTTCATCAGATTGCCCAAATATTTGGTAAGGTTTTTTTTGCCTTTCTCAATCACTGCAAAAACCGACTTTTGAATTGGAGGGCCGAATGTCATATACCATTCGACTCAGCTCGACGAACTGAGCAAATGTGTGTGTGTTACAAAAATTGTCACTCACTTTTCTCGGAGATGGCTCAACCGATTTCCACAAACTTAGATTCATTAGAAAGGTAAAAGTTCCTGAATTTCATTAGGATCCACTTCCGGTTCCGGAACTACAGGGTGATATGCACCAAAAAATGTCACTCACTTTTCACGGTGATGCTGAACTGATTTCCACAAACTTCCAATTTTCATTCGGCTTAAGCTCCTGCTTCCGGAGGTAGGGTGCTTAGTGTAAAAATAGCAGTTTCAAGAATTTTATTTTCATAAGCTACATCTTTATATTTGCTAGTTAATTTCTTTAGTTTGCCGTCCATGAGAGCCTGTAGTCAAATAAACCAACCATTGATAATCCCATAAAAGATCTGCTGAATTTTATTCAAGTTCGACTACCGGTACGTTTTTTTTTTTTTAAAAACTTCATAGAGAATGGTAAATAAATTGGTAGGTCATCCAGCTGTTGGTTACGGAAGTACCAACAATAGTAATTAAATGTAATAAAGTGTTGCTCACTTCGCCTTCTCACACATGATTGAATAGATTTTCACTAACTTAAATTCAAATGTAGTTTATCAATGTAGCAGTATTATGTAACAGAAATCTTCAAAACTATTTTCTAAACTTTTTTAAATTGTAGTATTTCGGGGAATTTCAGCTATAATATACAGGAGAAAATGAAAATGAGAAAGGCATCTTTACACCACTAGGTGGATTAAAACAGGTTGGTGTGACCACTACAGTGGTACTGTGAAAACAGGGTTAACAGAGAATTTGTTACATAGGTCTTCAATTCACCCAATTGCCCTCAATTCTTGGTTGAAAGTGTGTGCCGTTATTTAGCAGAAACTGAAAAAAGTTGTTTTCCTATCTTTGGCCAATTTTCGTATTCGATAAGTCGTCGTGATCTAAGTTTAACTTTCTATCAAAACGAAACACCCATTGAAAACTGAAAGATGAACGAAATAAGGAGCGTATCGAATATAAGCTATCCACAAATTTTTCTTTCAAATTATGATAAAAACTACATTTTATTCAAACTAAAAATTGATCATTTATTGTACGAGGTTAAACTTGAGCATAATGAAAACCAGATAAAATTTAAGTTATTTCTTCACGAATTTTCGAACTTTTGATCGAACGCTCTTCTTCAAGTTCCGGACAAGTGTTGCATCGCATTTTTTTGGAACTCCTGCATGTTTCCAGCGGATCGACAAATTTCTGCATCTATAGTTCCGGTAGTGTAGAAAATGGTTGACTTCAAACCACAGGAGCATATTGCTCGCCATACCAGTATCTTTCGACCGATTTTTTCCATTTGAATCGACCTGTCCGCATCGCTCACATACTCCCCAACGACGACAGTAAAGTATTGTAGACCTGGAAGGGCTTTTGAGTCCTCCTTTACATAAGTCTCATCGTCCATCAAAACGCATACATCCGGACACTACAAAGACGCGAATACAATTTTCGGGCACTTGTTGCTGCTCGCTTCTTCTGTTCTACACTTTGTTTCGAGATTTTCTGCTTCTTGTAGGTCTTTAGGTGATTTCGCCCCTTGATACGCTGGATCATTCCGACACTCGTTCCTGCTTTTTTGGCCAAATCACGTATTGACATTGATTTATTCTTCATGATTAGATATACCACTTTCTAGTCCAGTTTCGGATTGGAAGAAGAGGGTTTTCTGCCTCTTCCTAGTAGCTCGTCCTGCTCACTTAGCCATGTGTCCAGCACCTTAATTTTCACTTCCTTTTCAATACGCGACATTTTGGAAACGCAGAATTTCAACCGCACAAACAAGGAAACAAATGAAAGCTGACAGCCAAACGCACAGCATGCTGTGATCTGAGCATAAAAAACCATCACAAATACATGCGTTCAACACAAATGTATGTGAATAGCTTATTTTGATACACTCCTTAGCAAACTTAGAAATTTGCGAAAAAGTGTCAACCAGTAAACGTTATGTAAATTCCCCCTTCCATTTTTTGACCTTTCCTGTGTATAACATTAAACAATGCCAATGAAAGTTTCAATCCAAACAATTTCTCATTCCAAAGCCTTCAACCGTTTCAATAATGTGCACAAATACTAGAATTTGTTGTTTTTTCCTTATTTTTTTCGCTTTGAAGCAATCGTGCCGACTTGAGCCTCATTCGGTTTTTTGTCATGTATTAATAGATTCCGGTTTCATCAACAGCTACCATTCAATTCGAAAAGTTCACACGACTTCGCATCAGCGTGGCCAAACACGCTTTCGAAGTGCACTTGCTTTCCTGTTGTTGGTTCGGAGTCAGCGTGAGTGGCACCCAGCAGCAGCATTGTTTTTCGTCTGCAGAATCTCGCCCAATCAGAACTAATGTTTGTGTCATCTGCTAGCTCGAGCACATTCACTTACCAGTCGACCAACACCATTTCATGCAAATTTTCATCATTGTCTTGTGTAATTTGCCGCCTCACTCCACATCAATGACTACATTTTTTTCTAGTATAGAGATTCTCCCTTTGTGTTGAATCGCCTCTTGAGTTAGAAAAACTTTTGCCCCTCTAAAAGATTTTTTCTAATGGCCATGCCCTCCCAATATTTTGGCAACTGGAATAAATATTTGATAGAAATATCTTACGATATAACACTTTTTTCTGTTATCCCCGTAGCTCGTCTCCATAATCGTTCATATTTCTTAACTAAGTTACTATACAATTCTTAAACTGATTTACTACAATGTGAAATGTGCTATACTCTACCACTTTCGAATATTGGTTTTTACTGCAATAGTAAGGAAAATGTTTGTGATCATGTCAAAACAAACAAACGGAAGCGAAACTAAACTTGCTTCCTTGGTTGTTTTTATTTGCTCTAACCTCTCTGTTAAAAAAAATGTTTTATATATTGCAAAGTTGATGGTCTGTGGTAATAATTGTTTGTGTCCCCCAATATTTCATGGAACTCGCCGCCCCTGGTCTTAAGGTGAAATGTAAAAAAGAATTAAAAAGAGCCTAACTTTGTTGAAATGTGGATTCCGAATTAGACAGTGATATTGATAACGAGGAGGACATTATTAAATTCTGAGTAAAACCAAAATTTATCATTGAAATATCTACAATAAATAGGTGATATGAAAAGGTAATACTAACTATTTATATTCACTGTGATGCAAAAAATTTGCTTAAGTCCACCCCTGGCTCATGCTCTGTTCCACCTGTTTCAATCACATTGGCTTCTGCGATGTGGTTTCGTTTTATTTCCAAGGAAGCTCAGTTGCAAAGCGGTTCTCAGGTTTGTGCTTTCCCTTTGGAGTATTGTTTTTTGCCTCTGGGTATCGTTTTTTGTTCTGTCTTATACTTTTATACATACAAAACCTTATTACCAATCGAAAATAGCCTAATTTGCAAAAGTAGTAAGAAATTATGGTAGATGAAATATGCAGGCAAAAATCTTGAAACCCAACCTACAAAATATCAAAAAGACCTTTTCAGGGTGAAAACCAATTCGACCGAAGTTGATTTCTCACCTCTACTCTGACATGGTATCTTTGATTCTGACCTCTCTGTTAACTAATGTCATTTTTCTGCTCAAGCCTACTCGCTATTTTCAATCCGTCAAAGGAGGACGATATGAAATTTTAACATTCCTTGCTGATGGGTGTTTTGTTTTGGATTTCTTGTACGCTGTAACAATGTTTCATTATAATTAAATACAATAAATAAATATAATTATAGACTGTTGTGAACATTGCAAGGTAATAATATGTAATTTTAAAGCTTTGGTGAAGTGTACTTCAAGGAACAATTAAATTGCAGTAGGTTATCACGGAAGGCCTAAACTGGAACAACGATGACAGTTAGCGCTCAACTTCCATGTAGACACGTTTTACCAAACTTAGAAGTCGTGCACGGATAATTTTCTAGAGATTTTGTTTTCGGCGATAAGTCGCCAAAAGCTTTACACTTTTGTATCGTATCGAGTCGGCGTGAAAAGAGGCGTAATGAGACGACGCGAAAATACGTTCCGCATTGATTTTTCACAACTTCCGCGGAAGCCATCCTACGAGGAGCTTCATAGTTTCGTGAGCGAGATCCTCGAGCTACAAAAAGAGCAAGTAGTGCGTATCCAACCAAGCAGAAGTCTGGGATGTGCCTTCGTTAAGGTCAGTGAACTTGCGATAGCACAAAACGTAGTTCAAAAACACGATAATATTCATGAGACCGAGATCGAAGGGAAGATATACAAACTAAGGATAACAATGGAAGATGGAGCAGTGGAAGTGAAGCTATTCGATCTTTCTGAAGACGTAACCGATGAAAAAATTACCGAGTTCCTACGAGACTACGGTGACGTACTTTCGGTCAACGAAATAATGTGGGACGAGAAATTCGTTTTCGGCGGTATCTCGACAGGAGTGCGAGTGGCGAAAATGCTTGTTAAAAAGAACATTCCTTCTTTTGTCACTATAGACGGAGAATGTACAGCGGTCCAATACCATGGTCAACAGCAAACCTGTCGCCACTGTAGTGAGTTCGTACACAGTGGTATATCATGTGTCCAGAACAAAAACCTCCTTGTGCAAAAATTCGAGTCAGAACAGACTAACGAGTCGTATGCAAATGTCACCAAAAAAGCGGCAAAGCCGAAATCAACACAGCCACAGTTTTCACCCAAAAACCAAACCTTCAAAAAACCGTCGGTCCCTATACTATCTTTCCCAGAAGCCTCGGAAACTCAGATAAGACGTGCTGACTCAGGATAGAAACACGACGAACTCACAACAAATCCAAAAACAAACGGTACTCGACCATGGTCGTCGAGGGAAATCGAGAGACGATACCCTCAAGCTCGCGAACCTGCAGGCAATACCAATAAGTTCTGGAGACTCGCAACGCAGACCAGTAACTGGCGAATTCAAAACCGATGGTAACGAATCAGACCGATCAACAACCTCTACTAGCAGCCGCCGCTCTCTCCGTCGTCCACCAGGTAAAAAACCACGTCAAGACGATGACGACGAAACGGTAGAAAATAATATGGTTTCGTAATGGAGTACAGCAGCTATAATATTGCTACAATCAACATAAACACAATCACTAATACAACCAAACTAAACGCCCTCCAGAGTTTCATCCGCACGTTAGATCTCGACATCGTTTTTTTACAAGAGGTGGAAAATGAACAACTCTCTGTGTCTGGTTATAACGTCATATGTAATGTAGATCACGCGAGAAGAGGAACGGCAATTGCTCTGAAGGAACACATTCGATTCTCCAACGTCGAGAAAAGCCTCGATGGTCGCCTTATAGCGTTGCGTATAAATAACACAACTATATGCAATATATACGCGCCGTCGGGTTCGGCTATGAGAGCTGACAGAGAAACGTTTTTCAATAACACACTAGCTTACTATCTTCGGCATCCGACCGAGCACGTGATTCTAGCAGGAGATTTTAATTGTGTCCTTCGGCAATGCGATACAACCGGTAATAACAAGAGTCCCGCTCTCCAGGCTACCGTTCAACAGATGCAACTACTCGATACGTGGGTTAAGCTATATCCACAAGTATCCGAGCCAACATATGTAACACACAACTCGACATCAAGGCTCGATCGTGTTTACATCAGCTCGAGTCTGCTTAACCAACTTAGGAACGTAAACACCCACGTATGTTCTTTTACGAACCACAAAGCCGTCACGGTTAGAATATGCCTTCCGTACCTCGGCAGAGAACCGGGACGCGGATATTGGTCCCTCCGTCCACATCTTTTGTCAGCAGAAAATATCAACGAATTTCGAATTAAGTGGCAATACTGGACTCGCCAGCGTCGGAACTTTCAATCGTGGATGGAATGGTGGCTAAAATTCGCTAAACCGAAAATAAAATCGTTTTTCAGATGGGTATCTAAGCTGGCATTTGACGATTTCTACCACGAGCATCAAAGACTTTACGCTCAACTTCGCATAGCGTACGATCGGTACTACCAAAACCCAAGCACGCTAAAAACCATCAACCAAATAAAAGCACAAATGCTGACACATCAGAGAGAGTTCACTCACATGTTCGTCCGCATTAACGAGACGTATATTGCTGGAGAACCGTTGTCTACATTCCAGCTAGGAGAGAGAAGGAAAAAACGAACGATCATCGCTAATCTGCAGACTGAGAACGACGAGATAATAGAACACTCCGAAGACATCGAACAGCACATGCTGGAATACTTCCGAAGCTTGTACGCGATGGGTGAAACCACAAACGATCGGGATACAGATTTCACATGTGATAGAATGGTACCAGAAAACGATGTAGCGAACGATGCGACCATGAGAGAAATAACAACAGCCGAAATACTTTTGACAATTAAAACGAGCGCCCCGAAAAAATCTCCAGGTACAGATGGTCTTCCGAGAGAATTCTACCTAAGAACGTTTGATGTCATACACCGAGAACTGAATCTCATCTTAAACGAGGCTATGGCTTCAAACTTCACCGCAGAGTTCGTTGAAAGTGTGATAGTGCTAGCGAAGAAAAAAGGGACAGGTAACTTTACACGCTCATATAGACCGATCTCTCTCATAAACTATGACTATAAGCTACTCTGCCGTATTCTCAAAACACGACTCGAAAGAGTCGTGAGTTCTCATCGGATTTTAGGTGCAACCCAAAAATGCTCCAACTCCGATAACAACATTTTCCAAGCAACTCTCTCTCTAAAAGACAGAATCGCACAGCTGATCACACGTAAACAGAGAGCAAAACTAATATCGTTCGATTTAGACCACGCGTTCGATCGGGTGGACCGAACATTTCTATTCGGCAACATGCGCTCACTCGGTATCAACTCAAGACTGGTATCCTTACTCGAACGGTTTGCAGAATTAACGTATTCGCGATTACTCGTGAACGGTCATGCATCGGTACCATTTCCAATACAACGTTCGGTTCCTCAAGGAAATCCACTATCGTCTCTCTGCTTCTCTCTATACATCGCACCACTATTAACACAACTCGAGCGTGTATGTGGAAACGACCTAATTGTAGCGTACGCAGATGACATCACTACCATCGCCACAACCGTGGACAAAATCGAGAGAATACGCACAATCTTTACACGTTTCTCTCGTGTGTCTGGAGCAAAACTTAATCTTTCGAAGACAACATCAATCAATGTAGGTCTCACTGACGGTACATGTTTAGATGATCCATGGTTGCGAACAGAGAATATGGTTAAAGTGCTGGGCGTGAAATACGCCAATTCTATCCGTCTGATGACCAAATTAAACTGGGACGATGCGGTGAAAAAACTCACGCAACTTCTATGGCTGCACTCATTACGTTCTCTCACGCTAATTCAAAAGGTAACACTTCTAAACACTTTCGGCACATCCAGAATCTGGTACCTTGCGTCCATTCTTCAACCGTCAAACGTACACATTGCGAAGATGACTTCAGTCATGGGCACATTTTTGTGGCGAGGGCTTATAGCCCGGGTACCAATACAACAGCTTGCCCGTGAACGTGAACAGGGTGGACTCAAACTTCAGCTTCCGGCGTTTAAATGCAAATCTCTCTTGATTATACGTCATCTCAAGGAGATGGATTATATCCCGTTCTACAAATCGTACATACAGAATGTATCTGAACCAAACCCTATACCCGGTGACTGTCCCTGTCTAAAACTGATCTATCAACAACTCCAAATCCTACCTGTTGAAATCCACCAAAACTTATCCACACGTATAATTCACAAGGCTTACGTAGAGGAAACTGAAGAACCAAAGGTAGAAAGAGACAACCCAGAAGCAGAATGGCGACGGGTCTGGCATAATATACATCACACACGAGAGCTTTCATCGCAGCAACGAAGTGATATGTACCTCACCATCAACAGGAAAATTCTACATCGGCAACTGTTCTTTAGAATGCGACGTGTAGACGGAGAAATCTGCCTCCACTGTAATACATCTGTACAAACAATACATCATAAATACAGTGAGTGTCGACGAGTAGCGGAGGCATGGACAACATTCCAACGAGTACTTACAAGACTCTGTAACGGCTGGAGAAGATTTTCGTTTTCAAAGTTGATCATACCAACGTTAGAAGGTGTGCCAAAAACACGAGATCAAAAATTATGAAAATTTTTTTGTCATATATTAGTTACATAAATCAATGTGAAAATTATGTAAATATTTCAGCACTAGAATTCCATTTAGATCTTGAATTGTAAAATATAAATTTTAAATAAACATGACTTAATAAAAAAAATGCACCAAATGAAACCAGTTCTGCAGTCAGGTTTTTTGAAAAAAATGCCTCCCGTACAGGTTCATTTTCTAAGTCCATTTTCGTCGTATCCCAAAACTTCCGAAGCGTGATTAATTTATCAGTTGAATTAATAATTTATTAGTCTCGAACCTAACCCGACACTGGCCAGCGCCAGCCCGTTTCCGCACCGACGGGGACGACACCCCGTCGCAAGACAAATGAGGCTAAAATTAATGTTCATCCCATTTTTATCGCTCAATATCAGCTGGTGTCTCGTTCGCGGGTTATTCTTGGGGTCCCCATATTGCTACCTGGAGTCTGTTGACCACCGTACCAATCGCAACCGGTAGCGCTTGTTCCTGATTTGAAAGTCTAATAAGCTACTGCTGCTGTTCCTGCTGTCGGTCGGTACAGCCAGTGGGGTGAAATAAGAGACACTTTCTGCTTCAGCGTTTCTTTTTCTTCTTCTTGTTCTTCTCTGCCGGCTGGGATCCTCTCATTCCAAAGGGTGATCATTGGAAATAGATTTGATTTTAATTAATTTGAAAACGACTTCTTCTAATCCCGCAAGCGCGCAGAAGATTTTTTTTATACGTACAACGAGGAGAGTCGCGTAAAGAAGACAAGGTGCCCACTGCCGACCGCGGACGGTATGCGATAGCAGACGAGGAAAGTCCACCGGGAAGGTAAGGTCGTGATCGGAAGCCTAAAACAGGGTTCAGTTTATGCAAATTAGTGGAGCTTGCTGCTTATCTAAATCTCAGTCGGGCTACAACTGAATTCGGATCTTAATGGTTGCCCCGGAATCAACGAAAACAACTGCTACCGTACCGTGTTGCAGGTACACAGTGTTGATTGGAAATTTCTCTAACATGCTACTGGCCAGCAGCCATGCTGAATTGTTTGCTGTGCAGCTCAATTAAAACGTTGTAAGGGTGATGTTCGGTTTTACCGATCGGACGGGCTGAGGTTGGGGAAAAGGTTGGTTTGTAAAGTGGGGTTACTTGTCCGATCGCCCGTTGATGTCTTTATTAGCGATTGAGTTGTTCAATGGGCGTCCAAGTTGGCGGCGAAGAAGATACAGTTACATCAATGCTTTCCACTCCTTGCAATGCACGAGACTTGGAAGGTGCGGGACAGGAAGCGCAGTCACGTCCAATTGAAATCAAAGCTTTTTCCTGAGCTTACGGGCCTCTCTTTCTCTCCTTGGGTTTTTTTTACGTCTTCGCTCGCCGCTTCATTTCTTCCGATCAATTCTACATTGTTGATCCGTTTCTGTTCTGGTTGGCGTTTTCCGTGAGCTTTGTGCTTTTCGCTTTGCTCTTGTTCCGTCTCGATTCTGTGCTGTTCGGGTTCTTCATTATGCATAATTAAGTAATTGTTTAATTATAATACAGAATCCGAAAGAAGTCGAAGGCACAGCCGAAGCTTGCGAAGATCTCGATTTAGTGGATTGGTTTGTCGTTTCAACTTTCAAATGACGAAAATAATTGAACCGATATTTATCGGAATTTAATGCCACGATTTAACTTTTCCAGCCTTTGCTCCCAGTGGACGCTGAACTTTCTCGTTTAATCGTCGTTTAATTAAAACAACGACCCGCTTAACAACTCTATTTCGGTCAGGTCACGGGACCTCACCTTGATTTACGGTAAAGGCTCTTTTCACCGTTGATTTGCATTTCGTGCATGGGCAATTCTGATGTTGCTTTGGACAGAGACAGAACTGGCAACGGTATCAAAGAAACGGTTAAAAATCATAACATTTGTCGAGTTCTTAATCTTCTGAACGATTCAGTTGTAGTATTACGCTTCAACAGAATGCTTATCGATCGATTAATCCAGTAAGAGTCAAGTTAAAAAAATACCAAGTACCCACAGAAATGTTGCAAATGCCCACCTGGTTCCAGGGGTAAACCTTCCTCCAGAAAGCAATTAAAATCTATTCACCAAATGTAGTGAAATCTTGCATCTAAGCAACAAAGTGCTTCTGAAAGCGTAAACTAGCACTGAATGGACCAGTCCCTACCGTCAGGGGTCCTATCATGTCGAAATGTCAGTCAGCTCAACGAGATGTCCGTCGTTGTAAAGCAATATCGTTGACGCTCAATAAAATCGATGCGGGTGATCAAAACGGGGGTCGCCGTGTTTTTTTTCTTCCTTTCTTTCGTTTCTTTACAATGCAGTTGATTGAGCGAGAGCCTGCATAGACTTGTGGGGGTATTGTTGGTGTTGTTGGCAATGTTTAGCGCCCCGGGGGGAGGCTGGGCTGGGGATCGTACAGTTGATTTGCCTGCGCTACTGGGGTTGATTTGCGCCTTCTTCGAAAAACGGTAAGCCTTTCTCGTGCCAAACTAGATTGACGCGTGTGTGACATTGTGTGGAATGTTGATTAAGATTCTTGTTATCTACGCTCGACCCGATCGAACTAATACAAGCACCTACCGCTGCCCGATGAATGCTAGGGGCGACGTGTTCTGGTTTTTTTTCTGTCCCACTATTCAATCGGAACGAAATTTATTATCAGATCTGTAGGTTTGTTGTTGTAGCGCTCCAATTACTCGACAAGTTACATGTCTGAATGGCAATATAAATAGCACGAATAACGGTCTTACACAGTTGCTCTCATTCAGCTAGCGAGTTTTTTTCTTCTATATGCATATAACACTGTCCCATATGTCTCCGTAAAGTGTGAATTGTAGAGCTGTCGATTGATCTTGCAGTAGAATTGAGAATTGACAATTAGTGAACAACATCTGTTTTTTTTTTCTTCACAAAGCTGTGTATGCAAAAAAACTCATGTCTTCGGAAAGCTGTTATGAGGCTTAGATGTTGCAATTGAAAACAAATGTCGATAAAATCCGTAAATCCGAAAATCGGTTAATCCGTAACTTCGTAACTCCATAAATTAGTAAATCCATAAATCCGAAAAGCCGTAAATCCTAAAATTCTAAAATCCTAAAATCCTAAAATCATAAAATCATAAAATCCTAAAATCCTAAAATCCTAAAATCCTAAAATCCTAAAATCCTAAAATCCTAAAATCATAAAATCATAAAATCCTAAAATCCTAAAATCCTAAAATCCTAAAATCCTAAAATCCTAAAATCCTAAAATCCTAAAATCCTAAAATCCTAAAATCCTAAAATCCTAAAATCCTAAAATCCTAAAATCCTAAAATCCTAAAATCCTAAAATCCTAAAATCCTAAAATCCTAAAATCCTAAAATCCTAAAATCCTAAAATCCTAAAATCCTAAAATCCTAAAATCCTAAAATCCTAAAATCCTAAAATCCTAAAATCCTAAAATCCTAAAATCCTAAAATCCTAAAATCCTAAAATCCTAAAATCCTAAAATCCTAAAATCCTAAAATCCTAAAATCCTAAAATCCTAAAATCCTAAAATCCTAAAATCCTAAAATCCTAAAATCCTAAAATCCTAAAATCCTAAAATCCTAAAATCCTAAAATCCTAAAATCCTAAAATCCTAAAATCCTAAAATCCTAAAATCCTAAAATCCTAAAATCCTAAAATCCTAAAATCCTAAAATCCTAAAATCCTAAAATCCTAAAATCCTAAAATCCTAAAATCCTAAAATCCTAAAATCCTAGAATCCTAGAATCCTAAAATCCTAAAATCCTAAAATCCTAAAATCCTAAAATCCTAAAATCCTAAAATCCTAAAATCCTAAAATCCTAAAATCCTAAAATCCTAAAATCCTAAAATCCTAAAATCCTAAAATCCTAAAATCCTAAAATCCTAAAATCCTAAAATCCTAAAATCCTAAAATCCTAAAATCCTAAAATCCTAAAATCCTAAAATCCTAAAATCCTAAAATCCTAAAATCCTAAAATCCTAAAATCCTAAAATCCTAAAATCCTAAAATCCTAAAATCCTAAAATCCTAAAATCCTAAAATCCTAAAATCCTAAAATCCTAAAATCCTAAAATCCTAAAATCCTAAAATCCTAAAATCCTAAAATCCTAAAATCCTAAAATCCTAAAATCCTAAAATCCTAAAATCCTAAAATCCTAAAATCCTAAAATCCTAAAATCCTAAAATCCTAAAATCCTAAAATCCTAAAATCCTAAAATCCTAAAATCCTAAAATATTAAAATCATAAATTCCGTAAATCCGTAAATTCGGAAATCCGTAAATCCGTGTAAATCCGTGTAAATCCGTGTAAATCCATGTAAATCCGTGCAGCTGTACAGCTGTTAAGCAGTAAATTTTAGAATTCTATGGTTCCTTAAACCTAAAATCCTAAATCCTAAATGATAGTCATTATCAGTAGGCAACTAAACAAACCGATTCCGGTTATCCTGGTTCCCGGTATCCGGTTCCGGAAGTACCGGAAATAGTGGTCATATATACCAAAATGGATCTCACTCACTTTTCTCAGCGATGATTTGTCCGGTTTCCACAAACTTAGATTCAAATGAAAGGTCTTCCGGTCCCATACGGAACTCCTGAATTTCATCCGGATCCGACTTCCGGTTCCGGAATTATAGGATGCGTACTAGAAGAGTTTGTGTGTCATGTTAGTTGGTGGCCGTACGAACCGACTTCGATTATACCGGTTCTCGGGTTCCGGTGCCGGAAGTGTCGTTCTCTTAAGGATGGCTTACGCAATCAAAGCACTGTTTTATTCTGTATGTTATGCATAAACAATCACATGGTTTCTTTCAAAAATCGAAGAGAAAATTTTTGGATAGAATACCACAATATAAGGCATCATTACACCACTAGGTGGATTAAAACAGGTTTTTCTGTAGACTGTGTTCTATTACAGTAGGATATACTGCTAGAAAATGCTAGAATGTTTTGATGATTGAAACAAAAAATGGAATAACATAACATCTGTAATCATATGCAAACATCAACCGCAAACAAAAAATTCAATTCGTCAGCATAAACGCATTCTCTGTTCGCTGTCAGGTTCAACGTTCGCCAATCTCCCACCGGCTCTGATTAAATCATTTTGCATAACCTGATAATATGGGAAATTTATTCATAGTATTACCATCCGTGTGAGTTGAGAAAACTGCACCCTTTCCATTTCTACTGCGGCAGACAGTTGGCCTGGTGCGGTCGTTGTCATCTCGCATAACTCCATCCTTCATATATCTCGGAAGGGGAGGGGGGAGGGCGAACGCGGCGAGACAAGGTACAAGTGGCAGAAAGTAAAAAATAAAAAAAAAATAACACGTGCTCTTGGCGCTTGAACTTGCCCCAGCCGCAGAAGCCACGATTCAGACGCAACGTCACCTCTTCCTCTGCTGGCAGTTTCAGTTTCTTACCTAATTGGAACCACCGCCGTAATTTCCATTTTAAGAGAATGGCTGTCGGAGTTTTCCTCTATTATTCAATTGGCATCATCATTTCTGCACCGCGCACCATAAAAGTGATAAAAAGAAAAATGGATCAGTTGCAGTTCCCAAAGCAACTCATTTGCGGGTTTTTTCCCAAACCGGAGGAAAAATGTAACCTTGTACAAAGGAGCCCCCACCTCCTCTACAGTTAGTCAGTCAGTCAGCAGCCAGGTCGTTTGTCTCGTCGGTGTTCACTTTTGTTGTTGTTGTTGTTGTTGTTGAACCGTCGTTTTGCCTGGCAATTTTTCCTATGATTTAATTGATGCAGACCCGGGAGACGAGTGCGATTACGTGAGAGTGATGATGTTACACACCGCCATTGAAAACTATGGGACCTTGCCGTTGGGCGCGCGAACCACCTCCTCCGTACGAAGACGAGAGTGCAATAGCGTCACGTTTTGACGTTTGCTACAACAACCTGCGATAAAAGGGAAAAGTATGCAGCTGGAAGGCAATTAAAAGTGAGGATCAATGAGTTTCTACTTCTGATGGAAAGCAAGATTAGCAGGGCAGAACTGAATTCATACGTAGTGTATTGAATAATTGTTTAATTTGTTTAATTTGGATTGGCACGCGAAGGCGTGAGTCGATTTGTAGCTCAGAATCAGTCTTTCAGCAAACAAACGAAATGCACTCATTTACTATTGCTCTGAATTCAAAGAAGAACCAGGGCAAAAAGTCCCACAATTATGCACAATTACATAAACAGCAACTGATTATCTCGGTGACTTGAACGTCTCCAAGTGACGAGCTTCCAGGGCTAATGAACGTTCGGAGCTAGAGAGCCCATGCCGTAGAGGGGTAGAGAACTTGAACTTGACAACAATGACACCGGTTATGCTTCACGGAAAGCAAAAGTCATAAATGCCGTCTTACTCCATTACGAACGAGATGACGATCGTTACCGGATTCTGGGGTGTTGTAAAGTCATAAAAACTTAGTTGGCTTGTCTACGACTTGGCGCCGACAATGAGGCGTGGAAAATCGATTCGGCAAAGGTATTCCGATCCAGGAAGGACCTACTCGAAAGGAAGAGAATCATTTGGGACGGTTTAATGCCTCGAGAAGATGTGGCGCAGGTGTAGATTTTTCTTTTACCATTTCAGGAAAAGGGATTCTTTATAAACCATTACAGTGATCAGTTTTTGATTTAGAGAGCGGATTTTTTTCCCCCTGTTCTACCGTGTGATCAGAAATGGACCAATTTAGTGCACTATCAGGATCAGGCTTTTTGGGATTTTGCTATTCGATGTTCATTCAGCACGTTTCTTTGTAACCAATGATTTACGAGATTGCTTTGGGAAGACGAAAGTCGTAAAACTGATTGTTGATAATGGTCGAGTTCAAAGGCGTGTGAACTTGCATGGTCGGCGCAAAGAGGAAAATAAAAACAAGTGGCGGTAAAGTTGAGTGATCTTCGTGTCACTGACATTTTCGGGTTTTTTTTGTGGTGCTACTGCACCACGCATGGAAACTAGCTCGAACATGTGTATTAGTTTGCCTGAGTAGATTCATGGAAACAATAAAATTTTACACTATGATCATATTTGTGAAACAAAAACTGACCAGCCAATCTTTACTTTCAAGTTACATATACTAATTTTTTATTTTATTCAATGGCTCATCTTTTTTTGTATCCAAAGACGATTTCAGTTTCAAACTTTGATAATATTTTCCAGAAGAAATATAGTCTTGTCGTCTCAGTCGGTTTAGTTTTCCGCAAACGGTTGGAAATTTATATATTTTTTGCTGGATCTTGTTGTAATTTTTTTCCTTGGCACCCCTCTTTCGCTGTTATCTAGCGAATGAAGGGGGATCACTGATTCGCTATTCACGCTCCCGTCCATTGGTTAGGCATAACTGTTATTGGCGGAACAATCGTTACTTATTTCACAGGCGTTGGGTAAGTTGTTAACTGCAGCTGGTGTACTTTGTTCTATAGGGGATACGTTGGATGGTTTCGTTGAGGAGGATGCTTCATTTTTGTTGGTTACAGGTGTATTGAGGTTGCTTGGGGTTGTCCTTTGCTGTAGTTGTCTCCTTGTCCAGTTTATCACATGGCTTACCATAGTGAACAGCTTTTTGGCAATATTGACATGTGGCCATCTGATTGTCATAGGTAACAAGTGATTTGCACGGGATTCTTGTATCCTGACCGAAAGTCACATAAGAAGGTATAGGCCTCTTCAAGCGCATGCGTAACAAACGTACGCCATTTAGAATACAGAGGAAAAAGTTCTTCCACTTTTCTTTTTTGATAAAGAGAATCTCTGCGTATGGGGTCATAGTTTTGAGAACATAAGGACCGATAAGGCTTGAGGAAAGTTCATGCACACGCACATTGTTATTGTCTTTAACTAATTGAATTGCAATCAACTCTTTATAGAACTGAATGTAAACAACATTATTTGTTTTGTTGCATTGAAGTAAATGCACACGTTTAATATCAAGAAGCATTTGCTCCTTGAACAAACCTTCAAGTTTTCGTATAGAAGGTCGAATTTTGCACTGCCTGAAGACAACAATAATTGTATTCTTTCGTGGCGGCGGTAGCTTTTGTTCGGCTTGTTCACTCATTCACGGCATTGTTCACTACCCAATACTGGTATAAATAAACGATATAAAAAAAAATACCCAATACTGTACTTTGTTTTCTCCGTCCCAAACGTGAACGGTTTTGTTTTATCGACTGACTTGGATGAGATGTGAAAGCGAACTGAAAATTTGGTGTTGATGCGTCTGGAATTTAGTTTTACTGTTTGAGCAAATTCAAGTTCACCAAACTTCCCAACGTTTGCAATGCCACCCAAAATGATAAAATCGTCTGCCGAAGAAGTAGTCCAAGAAGTAGTCAAAGACGTAGTTCAAGAAGTAGCCCTAGAAGTAGTCCAAGAAGTCCGGAAAGTATTCTAAAAAATATTCCAAAAATATTTCAAGAAGTTTTCAAAAAATGTACAGAATGAGGCTCACGAAAAATCCCAAGACGTAGTTGTAGAAGTAATCCATGAATTAGTCATAGAAGTAGTCCAAGAAGTAGGACAAGGAGTAGCTCAAGAAGTTGTCCAAAAAGTAGTCCGAGAAGCAGTCCAAGATGTAGTCCAAGAAGTAGTCCAAGAAATATTCCAAGAAGTAGTCCGAGAAGCAGTCCAAGAAGTAGTCCAAGAAATAGTCCAAGAAGTAGTCCGAGAAGCAGTCCAAGAAGTAGTCCAAGAAGCAGTCCAAGAAATAGTCCAAGAAGTAGTCCAAGAAGTAGTCCAAGAAGTAGTCCAAGAAGTAGTCCAAGAAGTAGTCCAAGAAGTAGTCCAAGAAATAGTCCAAGAAGTAGTCCAAGAAGTAGTCCATGAAGTAGTCCAAGAAGTAGTTCAAGAAGTAGTCGAAGAAGTAGTCCAAGAAGTAGTCCAAGAAATAGACCGAGAAGTAGTCCAAGAAGTAGTCCAAGAAGTAGTCCAAGAAGTAGTTCAAGAAGTAGTCCAAGAAGTAGTCCAAGAAGTAGTCCGAGAAGTTGTTCAAAAAGTAAACCTAAAAGTAATCCAAGCAGAAGTTGAAAAAGTAGCCCAAGAACTAGTTCAATAAGCAGTCCAAAAAGGAGTACAAGAATATTTCAAGAAACAGTTCCATAAGGAGCCCAAGAAGTAGTCTAATACGAAGTATAAGAAGTGGTCCTAGGAGTTGTTTAGGAAGTAATAGAAGAAGTAGTTTAACAAGTAAACTAATAAGTACTTAAGAAGTTGTCCAGGATGCATTATAAAAAGTTGTCAAAGAAGTACTTCAAGATATATTTCAAAAAATATTATAAAAAAAAATAGAAAAAAAAAAAAAAAATTCGGGGACGGGTATAGCGTAATGGGATAGTCGATGCCTTTCACGCAGCCCGCCTGGGGTCGATTCCCAACCCCGCACATAGGGTCAGAAAGATTTTTTGGTCCGAAGAGGCGAATGACCTAAGATGTTAAAGCCTCTATAATTGAAACAAAAAAAAAAAAAAATCGAAAAAGTAATCCGGAAAATAGTTTTAGAAGTAACACAAGCATTAGTACATCAAAGAGTACAAGAAGAAGTTCAAAAAAGGTCCAAGAATCATGGAAGTAGTCTAACAACTAGTCCAATAAGTAGTTCAAGAAGTTGTCTAAGAAAAAGTCCAAAAAGTTGTCTACCAAGTAAACCGAGAAGTTGTATAAGAAAAAGTCCAAACAGTTGTTTAGGAAGTTGCCCTAATATTGTCCAAGGAGAAGCCCAAGAAGTAGTCCCACAAGTAGTCAAAGAATATTTAAAGAAATAGTACAAAAATAGGTTTAGGAAGCAGTCCAAGTAGTAGTTCTAGAAGTAATCTTAGAAGTAGTCTTAAAAGTATTCTAAGAAGTAAAGACTGTCCCAGAAAGTATGGACGCAACCAAAAACCGCTGCCATATCGCAATGGTTCAGAATCTGACAATTTTTATGGCTGCGTCCTATTGTTTGCACTCTTCTCTTACCACTTGTGCAGTTGTTTATTCGTTTTTATTAGTTTGTTTCGAAATGCGTAGACTTTCAGCAGAACAACGTCGAAAAAATGTGTACAAATGGTGCACAGAACGCGGGCTGTCACTGAGAAAGATAGCAAAAATGTAAGGAGTAAGTGAAAAAGCCGTGCGAAATGCAATCAGGAAGTTCGGTGAGGATAACACCTTTGAGGATAAACCAAAAACGGGTCGAAAAAAGGTGCTACTAACCCTCAGTTGGATAAAGGTATACTGAAGAAGTTCAAGCAAAAGAAGCAGGTTTCAGTTCGGGATGTGGCCAAAAAAGTGGGCACTTTGAAGTCTTCAATCTTCGAAACTATAAGAAGCAGAAACAACCAAAACGTAGTCCGAAACAAGAAGCATCGATCAGGCCGAGGGTTCGAAAGCTGTACAATAAGATTCTTGCTGGAAATTTGAACTGCGTAATCATGGACGACGAAACCTACGTGAAACTCGATTACAAATCCTTGCCGGGACCACAATGTTATACGGTGCGAGAAGGACAAGTGTTCAATCAGTCCGAGACATCGATTGAATTCGAAAAATTTGGTAAGAGTGCTATGGTCTGGCAAGCAATTTGTAGCTGCGGTAAGATTTGAAACCCTTCATCACCACTGCTTCAATGAACAGCGAAATATACATCAAGGAATGTTGACAAAAACGACTTCTACCCATGATTCGAAGCCACAAGGATCCTGTTGTCTTCTGGCCAGATCTTGCTTCTTGCCACTACTCGAAATCAATGGTAGAATGGTATACTACCAAAAACGTCACTTTCTTCTCAAAAGACATGAATCCACCAAATTGCCCACAACTTCGACCAATTGAGGAATTTTGGGCATTAACGAAGGCACATCTTAGGAAACATGCCTCGGCAGCCGAAACCATTCAACAGTTCGAAAAAGATTGGAAAAAAGTGTCAAAACTTGTCGCCAAGAAGTCTGTACGGAATATAATGAGGAACGTTCGTAAGAAGGTGCGCCAGCTAGTCTACAATGGCTAAGTAGCATATGTTGAGAATAATATTCTGTTTTTGTAGTCTAATATTATCAGTATATCGAATAAAATTTGAATATCTAACACTTGTGAATTATTTACAGCGAAATCAAAGTGCGTCCATACTTTCTGGGACAGTCTTTAATCCAAGAAGTAATCCAAGAAATAGTCTAGAAGTAGCCAAGAAGTAATCCAAGAAGTAGTCTACGAAGAAGTTCAAGAAGTAGTTCAAGAAACAGCCTAAAAAGTAGTCCAAAAAGTAGTCCACGAAGTTGTCTAAAATGTCTTTGGACTCCAAGGAACTCAAGAAGTCGTAGGAGTTCGAAGTGTTCAAGAAGTCCTAGAAACGCAAGTAGTTGAAGTCAAAAGAGTTTATCGAATCCAAAGAGTCCAAAGAATCCAAAGAGTCCAAAGAGTCCAAAGAGTCCAAAGAGTTCAAAGAGTCCAAAGAGTCCAAAGAGTCCAAAGAGTCCAAAGAGTCCAAAGAGTCCAAAGAGTCCAAAGAGTCCAAAGAGTCCAAAGAGTCCAAAGAGTCCAAAGAGTCCAAAGAGTCCAAAGAGTCCAAAGAGTCCAAAGAGTCCAAAGAGTCCAAAGAGTCCAAAGAGTCCAAAGAGTCCAAAGAGTCCAAAGAGTCCAAAGAGTCCAAAGAGTCCAAAGAGTCCAAAGAGTCCAAAGAGTCCAAAGAGTCCAAAGAGTCCAAAGAGTCCAAAGAGTCCAAAGAGTCTAAAGAGTCCAAAGAGTCCAAAGAGTCCAAAGAGTCCAAAGAGTCCAAAGAGTCCAAAGAGTCCAAAGAGTCCAAAGAGTCCAAAGAGTCCAAAGAGTCCAAAGAGTCCAAAGAGTCCAAAGAGTCCAAAGAGTCCAAAGAGTCCAAAGAGTCCAAAGAGTCCAAAGAGTCCAAAGAGTCCAAAGAGTCCAAAGAGTCCAAAGAGTCCAAAGAGTCCAAAGAGTCCAAAGAGTCCAAAGAGTCCAAAGAGTCCAAAGAGTCCAAAGAGTCCAAAGAGTCCAAAGAGTCCAAAGAGTCCAAAGAGTCCAAAGAGTCCAAAGAGTCCAAAGAGTCCAAAGAGTCCAAAGAGTCCAAAGAGTCCAAAGAGTCCAAAGAGTCCAAAGAGTCCAAAGAGTCCAAAGAGTCCAAAGAGTCCAAAGAGTCCAAAGAGTCCAAAGAGTCCAAAGAGTCCAAAGAGTCCAAAGAGTCCAAAGAGTCCAAAGAGTCCAAAGAGTCCAAAGAGTCCAAAGAGTTCAAAGAGTTCAAAGAGTCCAAAGAGTCCAAAGAGTCCAAAGAGTCCAAAGAGTCCAAAGAGTCCAAAGAGTCTAAAGAGTCCAAAGAGTCCAAAGAGTCCAAAGAGTCCAAAGAGTCCAAAGAGTCCAAAGAGTCCAAAGAGTCCAAAGAGTCCAAAGAGTCCAAAGAGTCCAAAGAGTCCAAAGAGTCCAAAGAGTCCAAAGAGTCCAAAGAGTCCAAAGAGTCTGAAGAGTCCAAATAGTCCAAAGAGTCCAGAGAGTCCAAAGAGTCCAAAGAGTCCAAAGAGTCCAAAGAGTCCAAAGAGTCCAAAGAGTCCAAAGAGTCCAAAAGGTCCAAAGAGTCCAAAGAGTCTGAAGAGTCCAAATAGTCCAAAGAGTCCAGAGAGTCCAAAGAGTCCAAAGAGTCCAAAGAGTCCAAAGAGTCCAAAGAGTCCAAAGAGTCCAAAGAGTCCAAAGAGTCCAAAGAGTCCAAAGAGTCCAAAGAGTCCAAAGAGTCCAATGAGTCCAAAGAGTCCAAAGAGTCCAAAGAGTCCAAAGAGTCCAAAGAGTCCAAAGAGTCCAAAGAGTCCAAAGAGTCCAAAGAGTCCAAAGAGTCCAAAGAGTCCAAAGAGTCCAAAGAGTCCAAAGAGTCCAAAGAGTCCAAAGAGTCCAAAGAGTCCAAAGAGTCCAAAGAGTCCAAAGAGTCCAAAGAGTCCAAAGAGTCCAAAGAGTCCAAAGAGTCCAAAGAGTCTGAAGAGTCCAAATAGTCCAAAGAGTCCAGAGAGTCCAAAGAGTCCAAAGAGTCCAAAGAGTCCAAAGAGTCCAAAGAGTCCAAAGAGTCCAAAGAGTCCAAAGAGTCCAAAGAGTCCAAAGAGTCCAATGAGTCCAAAGAGTCCAAAGAGTCCAAAGAGTCCAAAGAGTCCAAAGAGTCCAAAGAGTCCAAAGAGTCCAAAGAGTCCAAAGAGTCCAAAGAGTCCAAAGAGTCCAAAGAGTCCAAAGAGTCCAAAGAGTCCAAAGAGTCCAAAGAGTCCAAAGAGTCCAAAGAGTCCAAAGAGTCCAAAGAGTCCAAAGAGTCCAAAGAGTCCAAAGAGTCCAAAGAGTCCAAAGAGTCCAAAGAGTCCAAAGAGTCCAAAGAGTCCAAAGAGTCCAAAGAGTCCAAAGAGTCCAAAGAGTCCAAAGAGTCCAAAGAGTCCAAAGAGTCCAAAGAGTCCAAAGAGTCCAAAGAGTCCAAAGAGTCCAAAGAGTCCAAAGAGTCCAAAGAGTCCAAAGAGTCCAAAGAGTCCAAAGAGTCCAAAGAGTCCAAAGAGTCCAAAGAGTCCAAAGAGTCCAAAGAGTCCAAAGAGTCCAAAGAGTTCAAAGAGTTCAAAGAGTCCAAAGAGTCCAAAGAGTCCAAAGAGTCCAAAGAGTCCAAAGAGTCCAAAGAGTCTAAAGAGTCCAAAGAGTCCAAAGAGTCCAAAGAGTCCAAAGAGTCCAAAGAGTCCAAAGAGTCCAAAGAGTCCAAAGAGTCCAAAGAGTCCAAAGAGTCCAAAGAGTCCAAAGAGTCCAAAGAGTCCAAAGAGTCCAAAGAGTCCAAAGAGTCCAAAGAGTCTGAAGAGTCCAAATAGTCCAAAGAGTCCAGAGAGTCCAAAGAGTCCAAAGAGTCCAAAGAGTCCAAAGAGTCCAAAGAGTCCAAAGAGTCCAAAGAGTCCAAAAGGTCCAAATCCAATGAACCAGAGTGAATTGAATCTGTCCAAAGTATGATAGGTGAAACTTGAATGAAAATATGTTTATTGGATACAGTAGGCCTGGGAGTAGTGACCGTTTCCAAAAGCCCCGGAAGTAGTAACCTAATCACTCAAAAAGGTATTGAAATCGATTTCTTAAGCATGAGTAGCGATGCAGAGTGTTGGAAAACTATTTTATGTATCTCAGAAGGATTCCAGGTTTTAACTGTGGGTGTAAACATGTTGGAAATTTAGGTAACTTTGAAGAATATCACGGAAATGTATACGTTTGTGAGAAAAGTATAATTACTACTAGGTGGATTTATAACGACATTATCAGCTTAGTACAGCTGTCATTCGGTACAGATGTGAATTTGATAGATGAACGAAGCAGAGAAATTGAAGCTTGCGAAACAGTATGCATTAATTTTTCACAGTGGCTCATTTGGAAGAGCAGTTCTACGAATTGACTTGGTTTCGAAACAATTTTTTGAAAACACAATTTTTTGGCTCTTCAAATATCATTTTCCGTTTGATTCCACAGCAAAATCAGTCGCAGTCTACTCAGGATGGTGACATTCTCGAACATACGACATCAGGTTTGTTAGACCAGTGTTTAATACTCTGAACCAAAGTCCCGGTATACTTGTTTGGTACGGACATGAACAATTTCATATTAAATTTTATTGGTTTATGATATTTTTCTACACTAAGATGTTCACTTAACGGGTATTAAGTTCAAGAACTAACTTTGAAATTGGTTTCGATACCTGTAGAGCTAGCTGATCTTGGGATAGTTTGTCCTTCTGTTTAGAACAATAATTCAATACATTTCAAAGTATTCTTTATCTAGAAGAAGAATGTCAATAAAACAAATCTTATCATTTGTATAAATAATGAGTTTCACTGCGTTTATATTTAGTTCTTTTTCTAATTAACACAGAATAGATTCCCATAGCGATACAGGTAAAGATCCCCAGCGATAGCCACCATGACCGTGGGAAACCCAGTAGAATCGTCATAAAGGATGTGCCTTACCCACAATGCGGGTCCCGTCGGCTCCCTTCCTACTCGAAAAACGGTTTGCATATTTATGAACCCATTTCGATGGGTTCCTATCCGGTTGTGGTTTATTCTCCGTGAACCATCCGGGAAAATGATGTCCATGAACTCAGCCACCGACATGTAAGCCAAGGGCCCAGACTGCAATTATCGCATGTTTAATTCATCCACCGTTTTTTTTTCTGGTTCAAAATTCTGGACATCGCACCCCGTTTCCAGCCGAGGAGAACGTCTTGAGAACTCTCCGTAGAGTGAGGGGGAAACGTAGAGCTTCCCACGGTCATGGGAGGGTGCGCGTCTATTTCTTTCACACCTGGGTGACTTTCCTTACAAGAATCTTCAAGAAAGAAGCCCCTTTTGGGAGACTTGACTCTCACGCTGCCTACCAAGTGTGTCGAAAAATAAACATTAACTGGGTAGAATTATGTGAACAAGTGTGCGGGTGTGTATTTGTGAAGTTAGAAAATTATAACGGAATAAGTTATGAAATTCGAACTCAGTATGAATGGGTCAAAATCGTACATTAAATACGTAGCATTCATGATTGATTGGGGCATGTAAACTGCTTCAATGTCGTAGCAAAAAAAAAACGATCAAGTTTATGCAGGTGTCGGACCAATCAACTGACGCGGTCGGATTAACAAGTAAATTACTTGTATGAGTATAGCGAAAAAAAAACTGCCAACTGACGCTGGTATTGCACAACGAAATAACCTTCAAATAAGTACCAGTCTCGGAACTAATTGAGCACATCAACCGTCAGAACTCTTTCCCGAAATGTACGACGATCAAGCACGTGGTCAACCGATCGTTCGTCCGACGGCGGTTCGGTTTTCCAACTGACGAGCGGATTCCAGTGCGAATTTCGAAACAAAACAACTGTCGCAGTGCTGTTGAACGTATGTATGCAGAGGAAATTTTTCGCCAACCAAAGACCAACGAAACTAACTGAAATAAAACCGGCTGCTCCTGTTTCTGAAATGGATCCCAGGCGCGCCAGGTGCTAAAAAGCTTCTACCCATACCAACAAAGCTAACTGACTAATATTGTGCTGATCGGAGACGAGAGAGCGAAAATTTCGAGCGCTCCGCCTTGACAGTCTCACTGAGAAAGCACAATATTTGTGCTCTCTTCGTCGATTCTGCCGTTAACGGATTTGAACGGAACAGCTCCCTTAAATAAAGCTTAACGAATGCAAGAGAGTTGAATTTATGAAATGATCAAAGCTCTCGTTCTCTCTCGTTCTCTTCTTTTCAGACAACCGGCGGGAGTTGATTCAATCGTACGGCACCGATTTGAGGATCGCTCGTAAAGATCGTTCCGAATGTGGCATTCGACGTTGCGATTGGTTACTTCGAATGAATGCGTTGATGTTGAAACGCATATTGAGTTGACTTTATTCTTTACTGTATTGCACTAATAAGGTGTAAGTTTACAAGAATCTTACTTTACTTATACTTAATTTTCTTGAAATTGTTCATAAATAATGATTTATTCACTGAATTACACGAATTCATTCCAATGAGTGACGTACATATGACATTCGATTCGCATTGTAAACACTTTTATAGATGAATTCTTATTACATCATTTCACTACTACAGAAATCATTACCTTGTGCTGCTACAATCTGACTGATGAATCAGTTTGAATTTTCGTACTTCGAAGGTCATTCCTGTTTAGGATTTACTTATTTTAAACGGTATTCGCGAGAAAATGAAATCCAGAATATGCCACTAAGAGAAAACGATTGCAAAATTGCATTTGAAGTCCAGTTATTAAAATTTATGAAGTTAGCGTTATGCGATTGTCAAATTATGAATTTTGTTGCAAACACATTCTAAATGATTTTGTTCAGCATTTCACAACAAAATAAACTTCAAAATTCTCTTAGTTAATGCAGTTCGGGTATGAAATTTTTCAAACCCAAACCCGACCCATATCCGATAGAGAATGAAAAATTTTTGCCCGTACCCTACTCGAACCCGACAGTTTTTTTTTCTGGACCAGGATCTATTCTTCTGATCCGAGTTTGTCGGACTCATTTTTCATTTAGGATATCAGGTTCGAATACCCCTAACACAACCAAGTGTTTAAACCCGAACTCATTGAAAGCGAAAAACTCTCCACTCGTACTCGATGTAATAGTGGACGTATTAAAAAAATGGCCAAAATTTCAGCGGCAATGTGTTTGAAACGATCTGAATATGATGATACATGTTCCTACATGAGAAAAAAAATGAAACTTTTCTGTACTATTGTCAAGATAAATAAAATTGTATCTGCGCATAGCATAATTTAACCTTGATTCGAAGTCCCTAGTTCCACAGTCAGTAGCGTTTTAAAATGTTTCCGGGATCAGTTGAATCTCTCGATTGGAAACCAGGGCTGACATTATGCATCTCGAATCGAGTTGCTCGAAACGATTATTTTTAAAGTCGATTCGACTGAACTGTGGCATTACGTATCGCTTTCGACCTCGTGATCGAGATCCTAACAATGTGTTCCTAGATTACGACTGACGCTGCTCGAACTGTCATAACAAACATAGGTAAACAAACCCATATACAATGCAATCATGAATAAAAATTAACTGTGAATTATTGTTTGGGTATTTTCGATTACATTTATTCGGTTCAAGTACTGAAAAGAATAAAACTGTTTGTAGTACTGCGGTTTTAAGTTACCACGAAATTAACATGAACACATTTTTGAAATTTAAATCAAGAAGCAGATTCGTTTCCACTCCATTTGAAAACGTAAAGAATTTTTTCAAGCGTGTTCCAGTACATAATTTATCGATGAACTTTTGAAATTAAAAAAAAAATTCTGTGTTTTTCATGTATCGTTGCAAGTCTAATACAATTTACGTCATCCATATGTGTAGTTTTAATCAAAGGCTGCAGCTTTCATTGTAGTATTTTCTCATATTTATTAGGAGATATTGCTTTAACTAATATATCAGGAGCAACCCATTCCTTGTAGTATTCATAATCTATTTAGGTACTATTGTAGAGTCAAATACACGCTAATAGCACGAGATTGTGATGCTTTTGGCATATTCTAAATACTTTCAAGGTGTTTGGACAAATTTTTCAATTTACTTGAGTTAGATATTTGGGTAAAAACATTATTCGCTCATTGTTATCATGCGAATAAGCTTTTTCCCACAATCCGTTAGAGCTACGTTTTCTGTCCACAGGGTTCAGAAATTTGATTACAAACTACAGTTACTGGGTATAGGTTAGTTTCGACTTACTTTTGTTATTTTAAATAAACACCACGAAGTGCTTTAATATGATTTGTAAACAGTTCGACTTGTACATAACAGTTCGGCTGAAAAGTTCGTATCGTTTAATAGAAACACACATTTTTTTGCCAAAATTCGTTTTTATTATTCAACATAATTGCCATCAGAGGCGATACAGCGATTATAGCGATCTTCCAACTTTTCGATACCATTTTTGTAGTACGATTTGTCCTTTGCCTCAAAATAGGCCTCAGTTTCAGCGATTACCTCTTCATTGCTTCTAAATTTTTTTACCAGCGAGCATTCTCTTGAGGTCTGAGAACAGGAAAAAGTCACTGGGGGCCAAATCTGGAGAATACGGTGGATGAGGGAGCAATTCGAAGCCCAAATCGTTCAATTTCAGCATGGTTTTTCGTTGTTGTTTTTGATCGATTGTGAGCTCACGCGGCACCCATTTTGCACAAAGCTTTCTCATATCCAAATATTCGGGAATAATATGTCCAACACGTTCCTTTGATATCTTTAGGGTGTCATCTATCTCGATCAACTTCACTTTACGGTCATTGAAAATCATTTTGTGGATTTTTTTCACGTTTTCGTCGGTAACAGCCTCTTTTGGAAATCCACTGCGTTCATCGTCTTCGGTGCTCATATGACCAGTACGAAATTTTGCAAACCACTTACGAATTGTTGCTTCGCCCGGTGCAGAGTCTGGATAACACTCATCAAGCCATTTTTTGGTATCGGCGGCACTTTTTTTCATCAAAAAGTAGTGTTTCATCAACACACGAAATTCCTTTTTTTCCATTTTTTCACAATAACAAAAGTAGCTTCACTCAAAATGCAATATCTCACAAACTAATAATCAGACAGCTGTCAAATTTATACACGTATCTTTTGAAGGTTGGTACTAACTGAAAATGGTATGGATTTAATTCTAGTGGCGCCCTCTCATAGAAACGATACGAACTTTTCAGCCGATCTGTTAATATGCCAAACACACAAAATATATAATGAACTACAAAACAATGCACTAGAATAAAGATTATCAATACTAATCTGAGATGTTATCGATAACTACCTTTGAATGAAAAAGAAACGTATTCGAAAACTCATAGTCGATAATAATAAGGCTTTCGAGCATTTCTTATCGAGTTCAGTCGTATACGAGCTCGATTGTTTTGTTTCCATAATGCCAAAATTTCTCGATAATCTAATACTTCTTCGATGATCGACTTCGAATCGAGAACCATAATACGAAACGTGGTCCATTCGATAAAATTTTAGTCGAATTGAGAAACATAATGCCACCCCAGGATCTGGTGGAAAGCGGATCGACTACGTTGTCATTGATGATGGATCGAATTTTAAAGTAGATTTCCTGTAGCATAAAATTTGTCAAAGTTCTCTAAAAAGGACATGGTTTAGCAGGCTATTTGTACATATTTCTTTTCGTTTTCTCCACGTTTTGCTTTCGGCACTTTATGATCAGGTGATTCGGTCCACGTTTTGCTTTCGGCACTTTATGATCAGTGATTCGGTTCGATTTTCGCCAATTTTGAGTTAGCTTGAGGAATGAAATCTATCCTCAATATACTCTCAGAAATTGCAATAAGAGTTGAAGGTTTGTTTAGAAAAATGTGAAAAAATATCAACTCATGTCTGTCCCATATGCAAAGTACCCGCATATCAGTCCCATTCAGTGCTATTTTCAAAAATTTCATTTGTTGCAATATTGGAATAGCAAAGGTGTATTACCGATATTTCATGTAATAATACATGAAATATCAAAAATCAAAAAAATCGGAAATAAAACTTTGATCGTCTTTTTCTCGACATGCCGATTTTCCATATGGGACTAATATGCAAGTATGGGCAGTACAGCCCAAAGAGATGAAATCTCTAGAATTCCACGTGAAACAACAGTTTTTTATCCGTACTTTAGCGACTCGATGCTGCAACACAGCGAGGTTTCCACTAAATACCTGAGTCTGAACTCTGAATTCGAATTCCGAATTATATTGTTCTTCAACAGGGTGAAGTTATTCGAGCTCACGTAACTTCGTATTAAACTAATTGTTTGTTTAGTGTTTAAGGAGTGTATCGAAAATAAGCTATCCACAAATTTTTCTTTCAAATTATGATAAAAAACGATTTTTTATTTAAACTTAGAATTGATCCTTTATTGAACGAGGTTAAACTTGAGCATAATGAAAACCGGATGAAATTTAATTTATTCCTTCACGAATTTTCGAACTTTTTATCGAACGCTCTTCATCAAGTTCCGGGCAAGTGTTGTATCGCATTTTTTTGACGCTTGAGCCCAAATTTTTTTGAACTCCTGCATGTTCCCAGCTGCCTTACCAGTCTTCTTGAAGACCCCCTTCACGATTGCCCAGTAACGTTCGATGGGTCGAAGCTGAGGGCAATTTGGTGGTTTGATATTTTTCTCAATGAAATTCATATCCCTTTCCGCAAGCCAATTGAGAGTGGTTTTGGCATAGTGACCCGACGCTAAATCCGGCCAAAACAGTGGAGGTGTACTATGCTTCTTATATAAAGGCAGCAATATCTTCTGGAGACACTTAGATCGATAGATTACTGCATTTATAGTTCCGGTAGTGTAAAAAATGGTTGACTTCAAACCACAGGAACATATTGCTTGCCATACCAGTACCTTTCGATCGAATTTCTCCACTTGAATCGACTTGTCCGCATCGCTCACGTCCTGCCCAACGACGATAGTGAAGTATTGTGTACCTGGAATGGTTTTTGAGTTCTCCTTTACATAAGTCTCATCGTCGATCAAAACGCATGCATCCGGACACAGAAAAAAAACGCGAATACTTCCGTGCCCTTGTTGTTGCTCGCTACTTTGTTTCGAGATTTTCTGCCTCTTGTAGGACTTCAGGTGATTTCGCTTCTTGATACGCTGGATTATTCCGACACTCGTTCCTGCTTTTTTGGCCAAATCACGTATTGACCTTGATTTGTTCTTCATGATTAGAGATGCCACTTTCTGGTCCAATTTTGGGTTTGAAGAACCGGGTTTTCTGCCTCTTCCTGGTAGCTCATCTAAAGAATAGTGTTTCCCAAACTGATTAATGATGGTTTTAACACTGGCATGATGAGTTCCAAACCGCTTCGCCAATTTTCGCATAGTAATACCCTTCACGCTTAGCCATGTGTTCAGAACTTTAATTTTTACTTCCTTTTCAATACGCAACATTTTGAGAAACGCAGAATTTGAACCGTATAAACAAGTAAACAAACGACAGCTGACAGCCAAACGCACAGCATGCTGTTATCTGAGCATAAAAAACCATCACAAATACATGCGTACAACACAAATGTATGTGGATAGCTTATTTACGATACACTCCTTATGTGACCAATTAGAGTTGTTCATATTTAAATTTCATATAGGGATATAGATATAGGTTTGGAATCAACTGTTTTTTAATAATAACTAATAAATAATTTCATAATAACTAATAGATAATCCAAGTACATTGAATGCCTCCATAATCCGGGACATACACTCAAAACTGAAATTTAATGGCACGCTTGTGAAGTAGGCGATTGGCGAACTTTTGCGTTGATATTTACATAGTGACAGTCATAACACAAAATTTCATTCACTAGCTGATCGCGTATCGCTCAGATTGCAATGAATAATCGTTCGGTATTTCAAAGTTTTGCTCCCCATTTTCAACACTTTAGGCACCGCATCGTACTCCCAGTGATGCCAACTCCTTTCTTAGTATATCTCGAAACATTAAGTTTGTACATAAACGATGTAGTCAGCAATAATACTAAAGAGTTTGTTTCTTTCAAAATTCAAAACAAAGATTTTTTTGTTCAATGAATTGTGTTTGTTTGAAATTCGTACTTCCCTCTTACTAAAAATTAAGGTCTTTCTTGTGAAACTTAAGTTGTCTTTTTCGAGTCTCCGACACCTTCGTTCTGACTGTGGTACGAGCAACCGTCTGTTCTCCATGCTAGGGGTGGCTCACAACAGTTTATGACCCGGAGCGGATGGCTGAAACTAAATCAATCGTGGCTGTCCCACAATTATAAGACTAGGTATCGACAGCCATCGTAAAGCAGCTTTTCTAAATAACAAGAAAAAAACAAAACAGTTTGGAATCATGGTATTCTTTTCTGTCCAGGTACGCTCATGATTTAGTACTGCGGAACTTAACAGCAGTAGAGCAAACAATTATAATTTGTAGGGCGGCTTGGATGCACGTCTCGAACCATTTGCCGCATACAATAAATCTATAGAATAGAGCCATCAATTTCGTTTTCCAGTGCAGGGGCAGAATATTTAATCTTTGGCACGACTGGCTAGGTACTTGCGATCCCGCTATATCGTGTTACATGATCACTTGTTCGTGATGATGCTGAAAGCTCACGCAATCTCGTAGGTGTTCTACATTACAAAAAAATAATCGATTGAATAGTTTGAAATAACTTCTCCTTCACCTGAGAGAGATGTTTCCTAGTTTTATAGTATCGAAACTAGCGATTTGAAATTTTAAACGATTGACTGATTGATTGAGTTTCATTCGCCATAGGTTAATTTATAGAAACAGCTTGTTTGAGATTGTACAATGTTGTTTAAACAGAACAATAATTACTGATTCTAGAACAATAAGTTCAAATCATACAGGGAGCATTTCCTCGAACAGAAAAAAAAACATCTCCGATTCGCATATTAATTTGGTTAATGACCCTCGATAAGCATCCGTTAGCAATTTACACCATTATGATAACTAATAACAGTAGCGTGGTATTTGATTAGAATTGTGAAAAAACAACAACTCATTAGCGGCTGCGGCGGCAACACAAGTTCCATATACGGATCTCGACGGGAAGGAAATTGCGGTCATTTGGCGTGATGCATTGAACGAAACCGTCGTCTGTTGTTGTCAAAATTGAATGTAGTTCAAATGAAAATAAAAATAAAAACTCAAATTCCGCAGTTATCAATGTTGAAAGTTCACGATCTATAGGTTAATTGATGCAGATCGACATTAACGACTTGTTCGATTCATGCTACACCTGAGGGTGAGCATTTGCATCCCCCTTGTTCAACCTTGGCCGACCGTGGGATGACTGCATTCCCTCACGCGAACGCATATTTGCTCTGTCATCAAAGCGCGACTCGTTGCACTCGATCAATATCCCGACATGATGTTGATGTTGATGATGATAATGATGATGAACCGAAACAATACTTGTTCATCCTCTGCTCGGACCTTTACCCTGCTTCCCTGGATAATTGCACAGCATCCGAGCTTCCGAGTTCGGACGTCGTCGTCGTCGTCGGTCTTTATTCGTTCCTTGTTTCCTTTTCCCGCGCCATCGCATCGCTAGGGCTTTGATCATCCGAGGTTCCTATTAATTGCGTATGGCGTGCCAATCTCCCGCTCATAAAGTGCGCTCACTATCGGGAACATTTTGTGTGTTTGCGTGACCGGTTATCGTTTTGCGCCATCTTCTACTGCGGTGTTTTCGAATCAATCGTTCGAGTTGGAAAGTTTTGTGCGTACCGGCGTGCGTCGATACAATCTGGACATAACTTTGCAGAGCAAAACTCTAATTCAATTGTTTCTGTCCGCTGTAACGGTAGAGAGAGAGAGATTACAAATGAAACGCTTGTGCCAATGGGATTTCAGGGAAAATAGATTAAATCGACTCAATTCGTCGAATCAAACTGCGCACCGTCGATCAATGCATGATCTATCCTTGCCAGATGATGATCGAAATGGTGCGTGTTTGATTCGAATGCAGTTGGATTTTCTCAGCGTCCAAAGGTACGCGGTTCCGGCCATTCAGCAGCCTTTGAAAAAAAAAATGCATGCAAAAGAATGTTGCAAATACGTGTTAAAAGCGGTGTAAATTGTCGCACTTTATTCTTTGGAACGTTTATGGCTATCGTCCGGCAGGCTAGTTTCGGACCTATTTCGAGCGCGGTCCGTTTGCCGGAGATGGAGCTCGTGGCGCGGCGTGGCTGGCAGTCGGACTCGGACTCGGACCGGGCATATAAGGCACCTCTCTGGGGAGAGAGAGAGCCGTCGTCGGACGCATTTAGACTAGTTGTGTATTTATACGGCAGGGCGCGTGAGGCTGATTGCTTATGCGAATTTTTATTCCGTGTAGTTTTCCGCCGACGCCGCTACCGTGTTGGCGGGAAAAAGGCTATTAGTGCGGCTACCACGTATCGGACTGTTAAAATGTGGAACGAAATTACACTTGTAAACAGTTTTCTGCTGTTGCTGTGCGGGTCCGGCTGCGGGACTGACAAGCAAGGAGTGTATTGGATCAGTTTTTCTTTTTTGACTATCGCTCGAACCGTGAGAATGTTGTGGGGCGGTAATTGATTCTATTAGCTGATGAATTGTATATTTCGCTAATAGGATAAAATTGCTGTAATCGTCAGCGGGCGGATTGATTAACTGTAAAGCGTACACATGCGGTGAACAAAATGATCGAATTTCCAGGGGCTTATTGGAATTTGTGAGCAAGCAAATGTCTTGTTAGCTTTACATACCACAAACGAAGTTAATATTTTCTGCTTTCCAATAGTTTCGTTGAGTTGTAGTTGAGCATTTTGTCAACAAAATTGTGGTAAAATGAATTTTTATTATAACTGAATCCGAATTTTTTTTAAAGAATTCAACCTATTTTTGTTTCTAGTGTTACTTTGTTTCTATTTTCCTGGACGGAAAATAAGTTTTGGCCGTCTTATTTCTTGAATTCTCTTTTACAAAATGTTTCATGCAATTTTAAGATTTTCGGCAACAAAAAAATTTTTTGATTTCGGAAATTTCATGTGCTTTTTCAAGATCGAAAATTTTCAAACTTTAACCGCTGGGCAGCACCCCTTACCCACGTCCGATTTAGCTCAAATTTTGCATGAGGACTTTTTTCGAGGCGCTTAAACTTTTGAACAATAGCGCTTTACGAAATTAGAGGTGATCCCAAAATATTGGCACCCTTACATACAAATATCTTTCGTTGATGCAGACGTGTTAAGTTGGTTGTGCAAATTCTAGAGCAAATTACAACGCGATCTTGTCAAACCTAATGTTTAAACTTGTGCTAGATTGTAGTTTTTTACAAGTGCTTGGTGTCGACATTATTTACTAGTGCTTGCCACATTTATTCGAAAATGACTTCTGTTCAATGCAGTGTTTGCTCTACGAGCATTCTCTCTGAATCCGATCGAATATATTGTTTTGGCGGTTGTAACCAAGTGCTGCATTTGAAATGCTCTGATCTTAACAGTGCTTGTTTGGGTCAAATACGTGAGAATATCGGATTGAAATATGTTTCGACTGTCGCAAAAATCAAACCTCACTGAACACTGTGATGAAAGTATGCACTGATCTACTAAGCAAAGTGGATTCGTTATCAAAAACTGTGGATGATCTCGAATCGAAGCTATAGCGAAACTCAACCGCATTGGATTCCATGGCAGATTTTTAGACTGGATAAAGTCCTATCTCGTTGACCGCAAAATGTCGGTAAAAATTGATGACACTATTTCTAATTCGTTTAGCAAATTAACTTTTTGCGATCATGTATCATATATCGTTGCTAAGGCATCCAAACAACTCGGATTCATCTTCCGAATGACGAAATCATTCAGTAACATACACTGCTTGAAAGCATTATATATTGCCCTGGTTCGCTCTGTTCTTGAGTTTTCGGCAGTTGTGTGGTCACCTTATTACCATAACGGGGTACAACACATTGAAGCTGTGCAGCATAAATTCGTCCGTTTTGCCCTACGTCGGCTACCATGGAGAGACCCCCATAACCTTCCCAGATACGAACTTAGATGTAATTTAGTTGGACTTGAGTTGCTTAGTGATCGACGCAATGTTTCGAAGCAACGTTTGTTTCCGATTTAATTCTGGGCAACATCGACTGCTCCAGCCTTCTCGGACAACTCGATATAAATATCAGACGCAGAACTCTTCGGAATAACCCTTTTCTTGTCCCCCAGTTTGCTAGAACGAATTATGCGAAGAACGGACCTGTATCGAGCATGATTCGTATATTTAATCGTTGTTATACTATATTTGATTTTAATCTGTCTCGTACTACTCTCAGACGCTCATTTATAGTATTTTTTAAGAACTTGACCTAAGAATTACTTATAATTCGTATGTTTGTATTTAAGTTTGTGAGTGAAATGTATATTATGTTAGTTTGTAAGTGTACCTTGTATTTGATTATAATTAATTAATGTATCATTTGGATGTGATTATCTGTTGGTACAAAAGATGAGGAGGTTTTATGCCTACTGTAGAGAGAGAGACTTAATTAGTATCAACTCCAGTGGGCTTTTCCCTGCTCCAAATAAATAAATAAATAAAATAAATAAATAAATAAATAAATTAGAGCGGTAAAAAACAACGACTTTTGTCGGTTACGTCACTTATACCATTATATCTCCGGAACCAAAAGTCACAGCCATTTGATTTTTGAACTTGATTAATGGCCTAATAGTAGCTTTCAAACGAGCCCAAGTTTGTTAAAATCGGTTCAGCCATCTCTGAGAAAAATGAGCGCGTTCAAATACAACGCTTTTTGTCGGTTACGTCACTTATACCATCATATCTCTGGAACCAAAAGTCACAGCCTATTGATCTTCGAACTTGATCAATGGCCCGACAGTTGCTTTCAGACGAGCCCAAGTTTGTTAAAATCGGTTCAGCCATCTCTGAGAAAATTGAGCGCGTTCAAATACAACGCTTTTTGTCGGTTACGTCACTTATACCATCATATCTCTGGAACCAAAAGTCACAACCATTTGATCTTCAAACTTGATCAATGGCCCGATAGTAGCTTTCAAATGATGCCAAGTTTGATAAAATCGGTTTCCCCATCTCTGAGAAAATTAAGCGCATATAAATACAACGCGTTTTGTCGGTTACGTCACTTATACCATCATATCTCCGGAACCAAATGTCACAGCCATTTGATCTTTGAACTTGATTAATAGCCTAACAGTAGCTTTCAAACGAGCCCAAGTTTGTTAAAATCGGTTCAGCCATCTCTGAGAAAATTGAGCGCGTATAAATTCAACGCGTTTTGTCGGTTACGTCACTTATACCATTATATCTCCGGATCAAAAAGTCACAGCCGTTTGATCTTTGAACTTGATCAATGGCCCAACAGTAGCTTTCATACGAGCTCAGCCATCTCTGAGAAAATTGAGAACGTTGAAATATCGTCTAAAAGTGCACACACACATACACACAGGCATTTTCCGATCTCGTCGAACTGAGTCGAATGGTATATAACACTATTCTCTTGCCTCATGTCGCAATAGTTATGAATAAATATTTGGATACGCTCAAGTGAGATATTTTGCCGCAGTCGCCGTATTCTCCTGACATTGCTCCTTCTGATTACTGGTTGTTCCGACAGCACGATCTGGCAGGTCAACGGTTTACTTCTTTCGCTGAAATCGAAAATTGGTTTCGAACTATCGCATCACCTTAAAGAAGAGACATTTGTTCGAGATGTAATTCGAAAATAGACTGAGAGCAGGGAAAAAGTAGTAACTAGCGATGGACGATACTTTGATTAATCTTTAAATTCTTTTTGTTTTGAAATAAATGCATTTTTGACAAAAAAAAAAAAGAAATGATTTAATTTAGTACATATTACAAGTTATTTTTTTTAAATGATCTTAGCACTGTTTGTACATTGATCGAACTCACACCACAGATTCGTCGAAATTGCTCCACTAGCCAGCACTACTAAACGAGACGTTAGAGCAGATTTAAGTATAAATTACTATTGGATAGTATTATATAGGAAATGTGTATCGATTAGCTTAGTGTAGCGGAATATCTATTCTTTCATTTCATATGGATTAGTTTCACTAAAAAAAATCGCTGGAAAAAAGGTCTCTCTCATAATTGTAGTTAGATTGTTTAATAGGAGTTAATAGTAAGTATTTGAGAAACATAATGCACTCGTAAAAAATGCAACACTTTCTATTGTGTATAACACATGGATCAGTAAGTCCCGAGACTAAAGCAAAGATGGCGCTCGTAGTAAACCAGTAACCACGTCTTTCTAGAGTTCTAACCTTTGCTTGAAACGGGTCAAAATTTTAAGTCGATCCGACCAGAAACAGCTGAGTTATCGAGGTTGGAGTAAAGTCGTTTTGTAGTTTGTTTAAAAAATGGAAAAAACCGAGTTTCGTGAGTGATAAAACATTGTTCTTTAATGGGTAAAAACACCGTGCAAGCGAAACAATGGATTGAAAAATGTTATCCGGACTCTTGTCCATCAAGAGCAACGATTTGTCGGTGGTTCGCCGAGTTTAAACGTGGTCGTACCGACACAAATGACGCGGAACGCTCGGGTAGACCTGTGGAAGCCGTTACACCGGAAAATGTGAATGAAGTGACAAAAATTATAATGAAAGATCGTAAAGTGAAGCTCCGTGAGATTGCTGAGGTGACACAGATATCATATAGAAGTGTATTTACTATCCTTCATGAAAAATTGAGCATGAAAAAGGTTTTTTCCAAGTGGGTGCCGAAAGCAATCGATAGAAAAAAACAGCAATTGAACGAATTGGGCTTTGATCTGCTTCCCCACCCCATACTCGCCAGATTTAGCCCCCAGTGACTACTGGCTCTTTGCTGATCTTAAAAAAATGCTCCAGGGAAAAAGATTTGGCTCAAATGAGGAGGTCATCGCTGAAACTGAAGCTTATTTTGAAGCGAAAGATAATTTTTTTTATTAACATGCTATTGAAAAATTGGAAAAACGTTGGAACCATTGTATCACTCTAAAAGGTGATTATGTTGATGAATAAAAAAAATTTTGCAAAAAAATGTTGTTTCCATTGTTAGTCTCGGGACTTATTGATCCATGTGTTAGTTGTAAAACTTTTTTAGAGTGTTGAAAAGTTTCGTCACAATCTGTCAAGTGATTATTAAAATAGTTAAAAAAAATTAAATAAAACAACTTTTCGGAAACATATCCAGTATAAGTATAGTATAAGAATTTTTGTTTGTCATTACATCGGCTGTAATGAAAAGGACAGGAAAGTAAACTTGTCTGCAATCGATGAAACGCGCCCAATCTGACATGAATATTTTAAATTCATCGATGAAAAATGCGGTCTCGGAGGAACTGTTCATTAAATCAAAAGATTTCTAGTTCATAAGAAGATTCATATTACATACTCACCCACAGGTCCCACTAAACACAGTTCTTGAATAATGAGCTGAAAGGAAGTAGAGTCTAAATTCACATACGGATGAAACAGTTGGACGTTAGTTTCGTAGGTAAGTAGCTGAGCCCAATGACTAGCCCGTCTGCTGCCTAAGAGTATCCAGTATGAGCCTGCCGCTCGCTCGTGTGGGTTTGATGGCTACGACAGCATTTAGCGGCCAGACCAGACTCGTGGGGTGCCTCGTTCATGTGCAGGCTGCACACGTTCCTAGTAGGACCAGGTTCCAGCACAACCAGCCTGACCGTGGCAGACAGTGGCGTGGGAATGTTTATTTATTTTCATTTATTTTATTTATTGGCCAATTTATCCGGTCGGCACCAGGATAGAACTCTTTATTTTTGCACCAACTGGTGGTGGTGGCTGTAGCAAGAGCCCTAACTGACAGTTAGTTTATTGCGTGCCCGGGCTCTATGAAGCGATCGATATTACGTTTTTGTCAGTACGCCACTCTTTTAGCGTTGCAGAGGTGCGATAAACAATTTATCGAAATGTCGTACTTTTATTGGTGCTGTGCACTTATCGCTACCATTTTTAACTGGAGATTTTCAAATCGAATAAAACAGCAAAGTCAACAGCATGTAGCGTTTATATTAATCTACTATCGTTACATTTTGAATGGCACACGGACCAACGTTTAAGCGTACTTCAGATTTACTTCTTATTCCTTTTACCTTTGGCCTTCGCTCCCTTTTTGCCTTTTTTCCCTTTCTTACCCTTTTTCCCTTTACCGGTTTTGCCAAGCCCTCGGCGAACCATGACTCCACGCCACCAAGCCTAAAAAATAGAAATATTTTGCATCCGATTTTTAGAGCGGTATTGTAGCAGTCTAATACCTGTAATTTTACGGCATATTTCTGACACAGTTTCTTGTGTTCTGCATCCTTGATGTATTGCATTTCAATTTTCTCCAGCTCTGTAATTTCTGCCTTCCGTTGCTCGACAGTTGCTTGCATTTCCTCCCAGTGTCTTTTACGGGCCCGAGCTTTCTGGGTGCGAGCATCGATCGTTTCCTTTTCCCGCTCGAAACGTTCCATCCAATCGTTGATGGCATTTCCGATATTGGTCAACTGTTCGCTGTAGTACAGATCTATCTTCCGTGCGGCATCCAGTGCAGACTCAATAGCCAGCAGTTGTTGGTTCGTTTGTTCCCGGAACTCATCCGTTCGAATGTTCAACGATTGAAGCTGCTGTTCGTAGCGAGCTTCTTCCCATTTGTCAACCAAACGATTTTTGGCAACTTCCAGTTGTTTTCGTGCCTTTGTCAAGAGTTACTACGCTCAGCTGAATGTGTTACGAAGAGGAGACTTATTGAAAATTAACTTACATAAACCTGTTCTTGTAAGTCGTGAAGATTTTCGCCCAAGGTAGCCAACTGTTCTTCCAAGGATTTTACTTCTCGCAACAGTTTGGAATGATGGAAACTAATTGAGGAACGACGAGGTTCACGTTTGATTCGTTCTTCTCTCTGACGGATCGATTTTACCCTGAGTAAGCCTATGTCTTCAAGTGATGAAATTTTCTGATTCAGGAGGCTTCCGATGCTGTAGGTGCCGGTCGGATCAAGCAGATCATCGTTGGTGGGATTAATATTGAGAATTTTCAGCCTGGTCAGGGCACGTTCTACTGCAACACACACGAATGACAGATCAACCGGGTCCCACGACTCCATACTTCATTTGTTACCAGTTAAATTGAAGACGCGGGTTGCTATGTTTAAGTTTATCTTTTTTCTGTAATTCATACTGAAAAATTCGCCTTCCGTTTTGAACGAAACAAATGTTTAAATATCAAATCATATCGATATTTACCGAGCAGTGTTGAGAATGCGTGTGTACCAAAATTGATTTTTTTTATCAAGCCACGATGAAAAAAAAAAGCTTAATAACACTTTGGAGCATGTGTTCTGTGTCACGATATCGTTCCAACATCGAAATATAAACCAAAATTTTAATTCATACACGCAATAAATCGCCCCAAATCTTAAGAATACATCAGCATAATTAAAGATAAACTGGCTTTAATCAGCAGCACGGTGGTTCGATAAGCAGAATAACCGGTATCGATCACCCGATCGTCGCCGGTCGCCCCGCAGATAAATTGAAATGATACGACGAAAACAAAAAAAATGGGAAGCCCATATCCTGGCGCACTCACGGAAACCGCGTATCGATTTTAGCCATCTACCAAATCTGCGCCTGCGACATAATACACGAACAAAACGCGCAGTAGTTGTCCACCGCTTGTTCTTTTTTTTAAATCTGAAATTACATTCGATGCGTGATAGGGGCACATATTTCCTTTTGTTATCACACCGTTCTATCACACACCTACTTGTGTAGCGAATGTTGTTTCGTCGCTGCAATCAATGACCCACAATGCGATCAGATTGCACCGCGTGCGCCCGAAGGTATTCACTCCCGCTGCGGGCGTGGAGTGTTTGCTAAGCAATGTTCTCAACGTGGTAATTCGTTTTTGTTTGCAGTGCTTGCAGTGTACGTTTCCGTTCCGATTCCACTGGTACAGTAATTCGAAAAGTTTGATTTGATGTCGGAATGGGATTTGAAAACAAATGCCATAAATTTTCGCATTTTTTTTGCTGCCGCACCCTGTAACGGTGTTCAAATGCTACGAATTTTAAAATTTATAATTCATTGGTCTATGCCAGTGATCGGTAAAGGGCAGCTTCAGAGTTCTGGTACAAATATCAACGGAAAGCGCAATAATATTTTTATAAAATAAAACTTGGTTGGAAAAATATTACATCTTATTTTGTAACATGAAAATTCGTCTATAAATCGAGAGCACGTTCAAATTTTTAAGTTAAAAGAATTGTAAAAATCTTTATTTGCTCTAGTCACCGCAAAGTCAAGTGCAAAGTCTACGTAGTCCTATGTTATTTTTTATAAAGACTGTTCCAAAAAGTATGGACGCACTTTGACTTTGATTTCGCTGTAAATAATTCACAAGTGTTAGATATTCAAATTTTATTCGATATACTGATAATATTAGACTACAACAACAGATTATTATTCTCAACATTAGCTACCTAGCCATTGTAGACTAGTTGGCGCTCCTTCTTGCGAACGTTCCTCATTAAATTCCGTACAGACTTCTTGGCGACAAGTTTTGACACTTTTTGCTTTTCTCATATAGAAAGGTTATGCAATCACTGTGAAAACCGACTTTTGAACCGAGGCCCGGAGGGCCGAGTGTCATATACCATTCGACTCAGTTCGTCGAGTACGCAAAATGTCTGTGTGTATGTAACGTTTTTTGCACTAACTTTTCTCGGAGATGGCTGAACCGATTTTCACAAACTTAGATTCAAATGAAAGGACCTGTGATCCCATACGTAATTCCTGAATTTCATCAGGATCCGACTTCCAGATCCGGAAATATAGGGTAAAGTGTGTTAAAAATTTTATACCATCACTGAAAAGAGCGAAAAACCGTAAAAAGTTTTCTAAATCGACCTCAAATCTTTTCCAATTGATAGTTTTTATTAGTAGACGGTCAAACAAATCTATTTCGGTTATTCTTTTAAGAATCGAAGAAAAATAATTTTGAAGAATACCACAGTATTATATATGATAGTATGATTGATATGAGAAAGGCATCATTACACCACTAGGTGGATTAAGACAGGTTTTTCCAATCTTTTTCGAACTGTTGAATGGTTTCGGCTGCCGAGACATGTTTTCTAAGATGTGCCTTCGTTTTTGCCCAAAATTCCTCAATTGGTCGAAGTTGTGGGCAATTTGATGGATTCATGTCTTTTGGAACGAAAGTGACATTTTTGGTAGTACACCATTCTACCGTTGATTTCGAGTAGTGGCAAGAAACAAGATCTGGCCAGAAGACAACAGGATCCTTGTGGCTTCGAATCATGGGTAGAAGTCGTTTTTGTAAACATTCCTTGATGTATATTTCGTTGTTCATTGAAGCAGTGGTGATGAAGGGTTTTGAAATTATACCGCAGCTACAAATTGCTTGCCAGACCATAGATTTATAACCAAATTTTTCGACTTCAATCGATGTCTCGGACTGGTTTAACACTTACCCTTCTCGCACCGTATAATATTGTGGTCCCGGCAAGGTTTTGTAATCGAGTTTCCCGTAGGTTTCGTCGTCCATGATTATGCAGTTCAAATTTCCAGCAAGAATCGTATTGTACAGCTTTCGAACCCTCGGCCTGATCGATGCTTCTTGTTTCGGACTACGTTTTGGTTGTTTCTGCTTCTTAAAGGTTCGAAGATTTAAACGTTCTTTAGCACGAAGAACATTTGACTTCGAAGTGTCCACTTTTTGGCCACATCCCGAACTGAAACCTCCTTCTTTTGATCGAACGCCTTCAGTATACGTTTATCCAACTGTGGGTCAGCAGGACCTTTTTTTCGACCCGTTTTCGGTTCATCCTCAAAGTTGTTATCCTCACCGAACTTCCTGATTGCATTTCGCACGGCTTTTTCACTTACTCCTTCCATTTTTGCATTTGTACACAATTTTTCGACGTTGTTCTGCTGAAAGTCCACGCATTTCGAAACAAACTAATGAAAACGAATAAACAACTGCACAAGTGGTTAGAGGAGCGTGTAAACAACAGGACGCAGCCATAAAAATTGACAGATTCTGAACCATTGCGTAATGGTTTTTGGTTGCGTCCATACTTTCTGGGACAGTCTTTAGATACAAAAATGTTGTATGCCACAACCGGCCTCTATTTATGTCTGAGAATTTAGCGAAACATTCGATCATTTTCTGTAACATCTTCGCTTGGGAGGCGAAAATGTAAACAAATGTACGTCAAATTTGCCTTCATTTGATAATAAATATTTCCTGCCTATCATGAATATTCCGCTGTTTTTTCATGCATAAATAAATGAATGTGTTGCATTTTATCGTAAATATAGTTGGTTACCTTGGTCATCAGTTATAAAATGGAGAGCAAAAGAAGTAACGCATCAAAATTAGCTCTCACAACACGAAAATTCAAACTACTCGCACGTAGTTGGCGAACTGCCATCAAAATAATAAAAGTGTTCGAAGATCGTTTGTCGACAGCCAGAAAGACTCTATCGGGGAGAAATTGGGAGACAATGGCTACAATAAAATACCTGTTTTAATCCACCTAGTGGTGTAATGATGCCTTTCTCTTGTATAATATTGTGGTATTCTATTCGAAAATTTTCTCTTCGATTTTTGAAAGAAACCAAGAGATTGTTTGTGCATTAACTAGTATAACATACAGAATAAAACAGTGCTTTGATTGCGTAGGTCATCCTTAAGAAAACGAAGTGGGTTCACTATTATATGCACTTCCGGCACCGGAACCCGAGAACCGGTATAATCAAAGTCGGTTCGTACGGCCACCAACTAACATGACATACAAACTCTACTAGTACGCACTCTAAATTACGATTTAAATGTTTGTTGCATCCGAAAATATGCAGTAATTTTTGGTAGGACCATAAGACCTTTCAATCGACCCTAAGATTGGGAATAACGGTTTAGAGTCCAGTTTATAACATTTTTTACGGTTTTTTTTCCGCCAGTTTAAGTGACGGTGTACAATATTGAACACACTTTACACACAATATTGAACACACTTTACCCTTTACTTAACTCCGGAACCGGAAGTCGGTTCAGCCATCTCCGAGAAAACCTAGTGAGATTATTTGACACACACACACATACACACACACTCCCACACACACACACACACATACACACACACACACACACACACACACACACACACACACACACACACACACACACACACACACACACACAGACATTACTCAGCTCGATTAACTGAGTCGAATGATATATGACACTTGGTCCTCCGTCCAATTTTTACTAGTCGGTTTTTCAAGTGATTGCATAACCTTTCTATATGAGAAAGGCAAAACACAGATAGAGTTACCAGTCGTTTTAAGCGGAATTCAAATCTCTCCGTTTTGAATGTTGCGAGTAATTACTCTCGTATTTAAAAAAACTACAAGGATCAGCCCCATGGGGTTGTTCGAGCCATTGATGTGGAACAAGGCAACCAAAATTTCTAATGATCTACAATCAAACAGTTCAATCAATCGTCACACTTTTGAGTCCGCAATTGCACTTAGATCTGCTTAGATTGATCTTGATAAGGAATCAACACCGAACAGTGTTTGTTTTATAGCCGACAAAATTACACCAATATCCCAAATGTATGCAATTATATCTTTGTACACACTTGCGATACGAATTTGATATTTGAGCTTCTCTTCGCCAAGCTTGTGTTCAAGCAGTTATTTTTATAGCGTAAAGTTTCTCTACCATTCTGCGATTAACTTTTCCTCATTATCAATCTCTTCATCTTATATACATTAGTAATTAATCTTAAGCACTCAAAATTTAACCTGGGAAGTTGTCAATTTCTCAGGCGAAACGACATAACATGGAATTTCATCCGAACTTGCATGACACAAGATCAGAGCTTTTTGTCTTGCTGTCTAGCAACAATCTACCTCTAGCATGCTACGCGTAGGACTGAAACGTTAGCTATAATTTTGCTTCTATTTATAGATTTGCGTGCTTCAAACAGCTTCGCTTGGGCATCGATTTACCAATTAGAGCGATGCTTTCCCATTGATATATCCCTTACTCCTTCAAAACCGTCGTCTATGGCAGGGAAATCCGATATGCCGCAGATTTTTAGCAGACAAAATAGGACACTGATCGCTACTAATCAAAATTTCAATCATTTATAATTGAAAATACGTGGTTTGATACATTCAAATCGAATCTTAGAAATATTTCCAATCAAATAATGGAATAATATTAATAATTGATACAAAATATACTGAGCTGTACGTGTTTAAAACCTGACCACATTTCTACGAATAGTTTTCCTTGAGTTTCTGATTTGCACCCCTATATAGAAAATAAAGATGCGTTCCACATCAGAAGGCTGATCCCATGTTTAAAATTGAATACTCAAATACTTCTATAATTGTTTAAAACTATCCGAGAAACGACTAACCATAATTTTAAAACTTTTACAATCGAAACAACATGAAATTGTAACCTTTGCTTATAGCTTAGCTGTGCCGGAATAGCCACGCAAAGTCCCCACTCTGCTAAATCTTCTCGTAGAGAAGCATGAACTGATTTCAAAATCTTCTGTTTCGATCAAACTAAACTAATTTTCAGTACCATCGTGACAGTTTAGCCTATTCGTGATTGGTAGAAATAAACGAAACCGATTGAATTCCATTTTTTTAATTGAACCAATCAACATTCACTTGTGTTAGATTTCGGCAGCCATTGTGACAATTATCGACCGGTCCCATTCACCAGAACGCGTGTTGTACCTCGTGCCCATCTGATAAACACCGACGACCGTAAACCGGCGGAAATGATGTCCGATTGGCAGATTTTACGCAAGCCGTTTCGTAGCGAAACGATGAAATGTACCGAAAGAACTAGCTTCGGGGGCTTGCGATAGCAGATCATCAACCACGAGGCATTTTTCCTGACGTGACACCACCATAAAAAATCGTTGTCGTAAAATTTCTTTAATTGAACCCCAGCTCTAGCTTCGGCATGCTATACTTATCGTTTACAGCGGAACATACGGACTCGCATCTGGAAGACAATCACCCGAAAACGGTCCGCAGGAAGTCTGTGATTCTCTGAGAACGCGAGAAGTGATGGAAAGAATGGGATTTGAGATTTGTCCACGATAGTAATTTCGGGGCTCTAAGACGAAACATTTCGTTATCTTCTTCCCGTGTTTTCTTCGATCTGTCAAGCACAAATAATTTTTTCGTGAGTTGTACGAATGCGTGTAGAACCCGACTCGTCAAGTCCGTAACTAAATCATAGGTAATTACGATAATCACATTTCCGGCGCGGGTTTCTTCGAAAATTCACAACAAAATAGGTTCTGACTTACATAAAAAGGGTTTCTGTTGGGTTCCGAAATGCCTGTACAGCTGTCATCGAGTTCAAATACTGGGAACTAGATATTGTTGGTTTCGAAATAATGTGCGAAAAATTTTCCCCAAAATCGAACTCATTTCTCATACACACTAACCAAGTAACTGCTCCAATCGCAGTGGCGGGACCGCTGTTCGCCACATCCGGTCATTACCGAAACACTCGCATTTATCCAATCGACTCCTACCTCCAGCAGCAATCGATACAAATGGCCGCGTTAACATTTAACGTTCAAATACCCGAGAGAAAGCAATAATTAAAATAACCCCCCGAGTCAGAATTACATGAACATCGCAGCAGCTTCGATCTCGGTGCCGGACTGTGCGTTTCTCATGCGAGAAGATGAGACACCGGAAAACGAATAACCCGAAGGACTTCTGGCTGGTTTGTGTTTGTGCGGCAGAGAGAGAGAGAGAGTGGCGTGGCGTTTGGTCAGCCGCGGTCGATCTCGGAACCCGCCCCGATGCAGTCCATTCAACGGTAACCGGGACCGGCACCGGCATCGGCAGCCAGTGGACGGTCGTATCAATGACGTGCCTGAGATGCGTATATTTAATTATTTCATTTCGACCAAACCTGCCCTTTGGCGATATTTATTTCATTTTCATCCGGACACCAGGCTTCATGTCGCCCGTGTTCGGATGGACGCAAACGATGGAAGGATTATTTTTCTCGCACGATCACACTAAGTCTTGGCTAGTTTTTCCACAGCATCGAGCCACCGCCAGATATACGTGTGGACCGTGAAGTATAGTAAAATATATAACAAGTATGACATTTTAAATGACAAATTAAAGGTAGCCAACGAAAAAAAAAAAAGAACGAAGGCCGATATAAATAGTGGGGTTCCGCATTTGCCAGTGGTAGCCGGTAGCCGAAGGAGTCGCAACCCCATGCTCACGGAGGCTCGATCGTCGTCATGCGTGTTTCGGTCCGGACGGCGGTGGTTCACGGCGATGACGATGATGGTGGAAGAAATTACACGCACGATAAAATCTGTTTGGTTTTATGGCACTCGATATTTTATTTCGATACTGCTGTCACTTTTGCTCTGGTGGGGTTGCAGGCGAATCGACGGACAGGAGGAGGGCCACTCAAGCGTGAGGCGCGGATTTTTTCTTCTTCGACAGAACAAAATGTGTGTGTGTCTCTTGAACCGATACGGCTAATTATGAATTCGATATGTTCGTGACATGATTTGTGTGTTGGGTCAATCGTTTTTATCCGGCTACCGAAGCAACATTTGATCGAAAGCAATGCCAAATGGGTCAACATTACCAAACAACTAGACCTGAAGAGAAGATGTAATGAAAGCATTGACTTCAAAATCACACTTCATGTTGCTTAAGAAACACTATTTTTGGTATTTCGAAAAGTACTGTCTCGCCAAATGCGAAAGATGCGAGCGTATTACCATCATTCCATGTGCTCTGATGACAAAGCAAATTTGGCTTTTCTGTTTCAACAGACTTTGCAGTCGATTCTTGGCGTACAGAATCATTGCATGGCTAATAGTACAATCCTATTGGCACTAAGAATTCTTCCTGGTCGGGACTCGAGCATATGACCACTGGCTTGTAAGACCAGAGCCCTATGCAAGGAACCGCCAACCTGGACCAGATGACATCGATAGTCTAATTTTGTTCAAAAAAAATAGACTATGTTAAATAACCTACCAATAAACTACGTGGCTTGAAACTAAATCAAGCATGGCTCCCGACAAAAACTCATTTTTGAAGAATAAACCTGAAAAATTTCATCATTTAGAAACTGCAAATCCTAATAAAAAATGTTTTTTTTTGTTGTACCTGTTTGTTTAATAAATTGTTTTAAAAATTCGAACGATAGCTTAATATTCACGAAAATCAATCAAACTTAAAGGCTGTCCCAGAAAGTATGGACGCACTTTTAATTCACTGTAAATAATTCACAAGTGTTAGATATTAAAATTTTATTCGATATACTGATAATACTAGACTACAACAACAGAATATTATTCTCAATATTTGCTACTTAGCCATTGTAGACTAGCTGACGCACCTTCTTGCGAACGTTCCTCAATCAATTCCGTACAGATTTTTTGGAAACAAGTTTTGACACTTTTTTCCAATCTTTCTCGAACTGTTGAATGGTTTCGGCTGCCGAGACATGTTTCCTAAGATGTGCCTTCATTAATGCCCAAAATTCCTCAATTGGTCGAAGTTGTGGGCAATTTGGTGGATTCATGTCTTTTGGAACGAAAGTGACATTTTTGGTAGTATACAATTCTACCGTTGATTTCGAGTAGTGACAAGAAGCAAGATCTGGCCAGAAGACAACAGGATCCTTGTGGCTTCGAATCATGGGTAGAAGTCGTTTTTGTAAACATTCCTTGATGTATATTTCGTTGTTCATTGAAGCGGTGATGATGAAGGGTTTCGAAATCTTACCGCAGCTACAAATTGCTTGCCAGACCATAGCTTTCTTACCAAATTTTTCGACTTCAATCGATGTCTTGGACTGGTTTAATACTTGCCCTTCTCGCACCGTATAATATTGTGGTCCCGGCAAGGATTTGTAATCGAGTTTCACGTAGGTTTCGTCGTCCATGATTATGCAGTTCAAATTTCCAGCAAGAATCGTATTGTACAGCATTCGAATCCTCGGCCTGATCGATGCTTCTTGTTTCGGACTACGTTTTGGTTGTTTCTGCTTCTTATAGGTTCGAAGATCCAAACGTTCTTTAGCACGAAGAACATTTAACTTCGAAGTGCCCACTTTTTTGGCCACATCTCAAACTGAAACCTCCTTCTTTTGCTCGAACGCCTTCAGTATACGTTATCATCACCGAACTTCCTGATTGCATTTCGCACGGCTTTTTCACTTAATCCTTCCATTTTTGCTATCTTTCTCAGTGACAGTCCGCGTTCTGTGCACCATTTGTACACAATTTTTCGACGTTGCTCTGCTGAAAGTCCACGCATTTCGAAACAAACTAATGAAAACGAATAATCAACTGCACAAGTTATTAAAGAAGAGTGTAAATAACAGGACGCAGCCATGGAAATCGACAGATTCTGAACCATTGCGAAATGGCAGCTGTTTTTGGTTGCGTCCATACTTTCTGAGACAGTATTTATATGACTTGTTTTTGAAATCTTCATAGAAAAAAATCAAATTCACACAGATTTACTTCAATAGTAATATGAAATAAACATTAGTTGAATCGATAATTTAAAAAATCCATAATCGATGATAGACTAAATTAGAATTAGAAAACTTTTCAATGAATATTTGAATTATTAAATTCCTGCTCCAAATATGCCCAGATAGAAGTGATTGGCAAACCAATAGGAAATTTTGATGTGGAACACATCTTTATTTTCTATATAGGGGTGTAAATTAAAAACTCAAGGAAAAATACACGTAGAAATGTGGTCAGGTTTTAAACACTCACAGCTTAGTATATTGTGTACCAATTATTAATAGTATTTCATTATTTGATTGGAAATATTTCTACGATTCGATTTGAATGTATCAAGCCACGTATTTTCAATTATAAATTATTGAAATTTTGATTAGTAGCGTGCAGTGTCCTATTTTGTCTGCAAAAAATCTCCGGCATATCGGATTTTCTTGCCATAGATGACGGCTTTGAAGGAGTAAGCGATATATCAAAGGGAAAGCATCGCTCTGATTGGTCAATCGATGCAAAAGCGAAGCTGTTTGAAGCACGCGAATCTATAAATAGAAGCAAAATTATAGCTAACGTTTCAGTCCTACGCGTAGCATGCTAGAGGTAGGTTGTTGCTAGACAGCAAGATAAAAAGTGACATAAAACGATTTGAAGCTTTAATTGGTATGCTCTGATCTTGTGTCATGCAAGCTCGGATGCATTCCATGTAATGTCGTTTCGCATGAGAAATTGACATCTAACCCAGGGTGAATTTTGAGTGCTTAAGATTAATTTCTAATTTATATAAGATGAACTCGATTGATAATGAGAAAATGTTTATCGCTTCAACCGAAATCGCAGAATGGTAGAGAAACTTAACGCTATAAAAATAACTTCTTGCATACAAAACTTGAACACAAGCTTGACGAAAAGAAGCTTTAATATCAAAATCGTATCGCAAGTATGTACAAAGATATAATTGCATACATTTGGGATATTGGTGTAATTTCGTCGGCTATAAAACATACAATGTTCGGTGTTGGTTCCTAATCAAGATCAATCTAGACAGACTAACATTATCAGGTTTGAAACAAAAGTTAGATTATCAAAAATCATAACAAAGACTGCGTTAGAGAGTAGCAACAAAATATGAAATTCTGTTATTGTAATATCAAAGTAAGAACAAAATATAAATATAAGATGTTTGGATATTCTCTGTCCAGATGTTTGGATATAAGGTATCGATCGGGTGACGGCCAGGATGTAGACCATGTTCGATGTACGTGCTACTGTGTCTGACTGGCGTTTTAGAGTGACTAAAACAAGATTCAGAGTGGCGAAATGGTAGCGCGTATGCACGGAATGCATAAGAACGCATGTTCGAGTCCTGTCTCTGGGCGTATCTTTTTCCAATAAATCATTTTCTCTGTTAGTTTTTCATTCATTTGGCTTCTCCAATATATGTTTCCGCTCAGACATTGCAAAACTAAATTTATTGAAACTTCTTATTGAAGTATTTTCTTTTGCTTTCGTTCCTTTGCAAACTCTCATATTATCAAATTAGAGCGAATTCAATATCGTTGTTTGCGAATTGCCTTAGGCTGCATGCATTCGACACATACTATGAGTCTTGAAGTTCTGGCGGGAGTTCTTCCATTGAAAGATCGTTTTTGGGAGCTTTCATCACGCCTGCTAATAAGATGTGAGGTGCTTAATCCCATGGTAATTAATAATTTCGAACGACTAGTCGAGCTTCGATCTCAAACAAAATTCATGACAGTATATTTTAATCACATGTCGCAGGAAATCAATCCTTCAAGATATATTCCTATCCGTGTCAGCATCCTAAGTGCCCCTGACTCAACTTTATTTTTCGATACATCCATGCAGCGCGAAGTGCGTGGAATCCCGGATCATCTACGCTCGGCGGAAATCCCAAAAATATTTTCAAGTAAGTTCAGGCATATTGACTCAGAGAAAATGTTTTACACGGACGGATCGCGAATTGAAGAAGCGACAGGGTTTGGTATGTTCAACAATAATGTTTCGGCCTCATTTAGGCTTCAAGAATCTCCATCTGTTTATATAGCAGAGCTAGCAGCAGTTCATTATAGTTTGAGTGTAATCGTCACATTATCTCCAAACCATTATTTCCTCTTCACAGATAGTCTGAGTGCAATTGAAGCTATTCGCTCAAACATGACTGGCAAGACTGATCCGTTTTTCCTGGGCAAAATAAAACAGTGCCTGAACGACATATTGAACAATAATTATCTAATTACTATAGTCTGGGTCCTGGCTCATTGCTCCATTCCTGGCAATGAAAGAGCCGATATTTTAGCTAAACGTGGTGCTATTGAGGGTGACATTTATGAGAGACCGATTGCTTTCAACGAATTCTATAGCTCGTCTCGCCAAAGAACACTTGTCAGCTGGCAAGCTTCTTGGGATAAAGATGATTTGGGTCGGTGAATGCACTCAATTATTCCGAAAATATCGACAAAGGCATGGTTCAGGGGACTGGATGTGAGTAGGGATTTCATTCGTGTGATGTCCAGACTCATGTCCAATCACTACACGTTAGATGTACATCTCCTTCGAATTGGGCTCTCCGAGACTAATCATTGTGCTTGCGGAGAAGGTTATCGGGATGTTGATCATGTCGTTTGGACATGCGTGGAGTATCGTGATGTCAGATCTCAACTAATAAATTCTTTGCGTACCCAAGGTAGACTATCCAATGTCCCAGTTCGAGACATTCTTGCTTGTCGTGACCTTTCATACATGAAACTTATTTATCATTTCATAAAGAAAATTGGAGTTTCAATTTAATAAAGGCCCCTTTTAAGACTTAGTTCTGATTCCACACGGAGAACCCTTCGATCATAAAATTGCGATATCGCAGTTTTTGATTTTTGCGATAGTTGATTTAACTAATTTCTTTTTGATTCAACCAAAATGGTTTTTGATTTGCGTATATTCAAGTAGTTGAAAAATATGTTGTTTTGAATGCTGTCAAATGCCGGAGACAGTTGAAAGCAAAACAATAATTGTAATGCAAAATCAACAACTTTTTTAGTTGAAATCTGTTCGCGTCGCTTCAAAATGTCAATGAAAACAACATCGATGGTTAAAGCGTTTGGTGAAATTGTGTTCATTCGATTTGAGAATTTTATGATAACAAGTGTTTATCTAACAGCGGTGTTGTGATAAAGTTAACCTCGTTTGAGATAAAAGAGATTTGGTGACAAATTAGAAAATGTTAATGAATGATCATCTCGTAATCTTTCAGGTATGCGCAAAAATTTTATGCTTCAAATTCGATCATTATTTACTTCCAGCAGACTGTTTTACTTCCAGCTGTTTGTTACCGATGATGATGTTCATGCATTAGCAATAAAACGCTTTTTGACATGAATTTAATTTATAAAAGTAACAGGAGCGAAGGGTTTCAAACGCACAGAACGCGCTGCGATTGAATGGCGCGTTTGAATTGCCGTCGCAAAATTCCAATTCCCAGCGGTTGATACACACAAGCTCATATAAATTGACTAAAATTATCAGTGTATAACTTTAGTTCAACCGTTTGAAGGCATCATTTTAGGTAAATTTAATAACTTCGCTAATTTACTCGCCCCTCCGGGCACTTTTGCTGATTAAAAACGTTTTTCTACATCAATCATTTCCGATCGAATCAGAAGTATTTTTTTAGAATTTAGATCTTTACTGATCTCAAATCAAACAAACAAATAAAACCGATTTATTTTTCAACTAACAGAATTTTGTTTCAATAACAACACCAGTTATTTCAACTAAAATATTTGTTGAAATTGAAAGGTATGTGTCCTCACTAATTGACAGCATTTTTTTTCAAACAGTTAAATTAGTTGTTTCAACCATCGTTTCTGCTAATCGAAAAACAATAATGACAGTTTAGTTAAAACAACAATCGATTAGTTATACCAAATTAACCAATCGAATTCAGAAAATCAACTAATATTCTGGTTGAAATGGGATCGCGGGTGGTTCCGTGCAGCTGCGTCCATGAGTTCAACCAATAGCTAAATTAGAATAAAAATTATGTAATGATACAAACAAACTCGAAACAGTTTATGAAATTATCAACAAAATGTCTGAAAATATCAGCTTATTTTATAATTTATAGAAATTAATCGTTTGGTTCAAATAATATTTCCGAGTAGATTTCATAATTAATGACGAGTTACCTAAGATGATGTTTAAGTAATAAGAGGAATATGTTTTAATAAATTCAAATCGTTGTGACTATGTTAGAATTAAATTAGGATAAGAATTTTATGTAAAAGTGATGCTACGGCGAAGGAAAACTTATGTAAACTGCCTTAAGAAATAAACGTATTTATGGAAAAAAAAGTATTTTCTTTTGCTGAAGTTACACATAAGTAATTTTTACTCGAGATTCAAACTATTTCGGGCAGTTCGAAATAACCATACTCTCCTGCAAGGTTATTTTTGTTAGCGACAAATTGCTAGCTACTCGACTGTCAAATTTTAACTAAAAGTTCAAATAATTCGTGAGATGGTCCACAGCCTTAGTGTTACTAGAAAAACTTAATCAATGGTCTAGATAAATTTTGTTTTTGAACAAGATGACACTACAAGCCAGGCCCGTGCGCAGGAATCATCCATGGGGGGGGGTTTCAAGGGGAGAGGGGGGTGTCCAAAAATGTAAAACGAATTCTGACAGGATCGTGCGCGGGGGGGGGGGGGGGGGGGGGGGGTGTTCAAATTATGTCAGTTTATAAATTGATAAAAAATTTATAAAAAAATATGAATTGTCAAGTTATTTGCACTTTAATATAATAAGTACTCCATTGTTCATGAAACTTAATTTTAAAAAAATTCTTCATGGGGGGGGTTAAAACCCCCAAAACCCCCCCCTGCGCACGGGCCTGCTACAAGCCCCAAAGCGACCAAAGCAATGTATTATTTGTGTTGAAAGGTAGTTTGGTTATATCGTTTTTAACTTTCAATGCCGTTCACCGGTGGCAATGAGATACAATGAATCGAAACCGTCTTTACGAGATGAACAATATGTAGGGAACAAAAAAAGTTTTCTTCGTCAACATTAAAGACTGACAGAGTAAGTATGGACGCAACCAAAAACAGCTGCCATTTCGCAATGGTTCAGAATCTGTCAATTTTTATGGCTGCGTTCTGTTGTTTACATTTTTCTCTAACCACTTGTGCTGTTGTTTATTCGTTTTCATTAGTTTGTTTCGAAATGCGTGGACTTTCAGCAGAACAACGTCGAAAAATTGTGTACACATGGTGCACAGAACGCGGACTGTCACTGAGAAAGATAGCAAAAATGGAAGGAGTAAATGAAAAAGCCGTGCGAAATGCAATCAGGAAGCTCGGTGAGGATAACACCTTTGAGGATAAACCGAAAATGGGTCGAAAAAAAGGTCCTGCTGAACAGAAAAATATACATCAAGGAATGTTTACAAAAACGACTTCTACCCATGATTCTACAAGGATCCTGTTGTCTTCTGGCTAGATCTTGCTTCTTGTCACTACTCGAAATCAACGGTAGAATGGTGTACTACCAAAAATGTCACCTTCGTCCCAAAAGACATGAATCCACCAAATTGCCCACAACTTCGACCAATTGAGGAATTTTGGGCATTAACGAAGGGACATCTTAGGAAACATGTCTCGGCAGCCGAAACCATTCAACAGTTCGAAAAAGATTGGAAAAAAGTGTCAAAACTTGTCGCCAAGAAGTCTGTACGGAATTTATTGAGGAACGGTCGCAAGAAGGTGCGCCAGCTAGTCTACAATGGCTAAGTAGCAAATGTTGAGAATAATATTCTGTTTTTGTAGTGTAATATTATCAGTATATCGAATAAAATTTTAATATCTAACACTTGTGAATTATTTACAGCGAAATCAAAGTGCGTCCATACTTTCCGGGACAGTCTTTATTAACTTACGTGCATCGAAAATGATACAGTAATTATTAGAGGTTTTATCATTGCTGAAAATATAATAATAATATTAACTTACACGAATCACTTCGGTGTAGAACTGAAGCGTAGTGGAGTTGTAGCATCGAAATATCATTGGAGACTCTTCTCCCTTTCGATTATCTCCGGAACTTCGAAGTTTTTCCAACAATTCTACAGTAGAGATAGACAAAAACTATGCGACTTGCGACATACATGCCCGAAAAGTTTTATTGAAATGGGAGAAGGAGCGGCCAACATTAGTTCGAGTTGGCGCAAAATTCGTCTATTTGTACCGTTGATCGCAGAGCGGTGGAAGTGGTGTTTCGGAATTTCAAAAAGGAAACCTCTAGAATAAGTTCGGATGTGAGCCGTAGTTGTATTTCTCGCTCTGTTATGTTACCGAAACTAAACTCCTTTAAAGTCCGAGCATTACTTAAATTTAGATAGTTGTTTATCAAAATTTCATAATTTAGAATTAATTTCCAGCCTTAGTAAAAAAATAATCACTCTCATAATAATTCATGCATAACATTATAAAATTTGCTGAATAATTTAAGGAGATCAAGCAAGTGGCGCCGAGTTGGTTCTTCCCGGGCGTGAACTACGAAATACGGCGAAATTAATAGCCTCTCGGTCGTATGTTTAATACCACAGTAATCTGGAGCACGGTAAAATTTCTCCTTATAACTGCACGGTGATGGTGGTGCTCTTTGTTAGTCAACAGCCTCCGGGCAAGCTCCGTCATAATCAATAGCGGGGCCATCTCGGATAGAAGATCAGTTTTAGTTTTCATCAGCCAAAGCAAAGAAAACACGAATAGACTAATTTCTGGGAAAGGCTAATTTTATGCTTATAACCCGACCCTCGGTGTCAGAAAGGAGCCTGAAAGTGGGTGAGTGGTGAGTGGTCAAGCAGGAGCCATCAAAGTTCAATCTCGTAGTTTGAGATATATGGGATTGATAATGACTAGCGCTACACTGGTAGCCTGTAGGTCTGTGGCTTTTGGCATGTATTTTATAATAGATCGAAAAGTCGTTAGCGCGGGTAAAAATGACACCACTTTACGCCTGTACGCGGCAGGGTGGATTGCTTTATGATGACGGGCCTTAAACTGAGCCACTTGGCTTCAGCGGGTTTTATCTGGCCGATGGAGAAAAAGATCTAATGGGTTAGATGACTTTTCAATTTTTGTTTTTCGGAGACCATATCTTGCCGGTGTTTGGTGTATGGTTGTTAATTCGAATTTGATTTGAAACGGTCTTCGAGTGGGTTGGAAATCCTCTCGAATAAGTAAGTTTTAATCCGATGAGTTGGATATGGCAGCAGACTCAGCTTATTTAGAGTGAACTTTTTTTATATGGGTCCGGTTTGGCTACATTCGATACTGAAGCATGATAGAACGCCGTCCTAGCAGTCTCAATTAGTCGTGTTTGGTATCATTCGGTGTCGTGTAATGTTCCTGTAATTCGACGGAATTCGCACTGATGACGAAAAGACATGTTTATGACGCAGCTTGTATTAAGTCCAGACGTCATAAAAAGAGCAGTTTGACATGACAATTCAGTAAATTAACTTTCCTGTCTTGTTTTCGCACTCTCGCAAAAATCCTGAATAGCGCCCAGGCCGGGAATTTTTCTTCGGAGACTGCAATGTGGCCAAACGACGAACCGTTTTTAACGCCACTGGAAGGGCAGGCTATCAAATTTTGATTACGCATATTTGGCAAAACGGAGCAAGGGACAAATGATGCCCTGCTATTAAGGTGGCCGAAATTTGATGGAAATTTGGCGCAGTTTAGTAGAAACTTTACGATCGAACAAGCACCAGAAGGATTGTTCCCATTCAGTCCAATTTCAGTCGGTACTTCCAACTCGTCAAGATGCGGCCAACGAACGCATCGTGCACCAGATTCCGTCGATGTCAGCTAATTAAAATGTTTAGAACGATAGCTCGTTTTTCTCGTGTGCTAAATTACTTCGGCGGGACGATAAATTTCCCTCTCACTACCGACGCGCGGCAATTCCAAGATTTATGGTGATATTTGTCATTTACCATTCGGCAATCGGTCCGGGGGATTTTTTTTTCGCGCACCAGAGATCTCTGTCTTCTCATTGTAGAAGGTAATTTACAATCAGCCACTAAATTTAACTATCATTTTCACCTCTCATTGTACCCACAAAGTACCAACGCCGGAGTAAGATCTATTTGGCGCGCCATCCCGGTCAATGAGTAATAAAACACCCGGTGGACTGAAGAATCAACCTCTCGGGTCCACCGGAGAGGGCCGCCGGTTGGCCGAATCCAAACGTGCCGCCATGCGGCTCTGAGTGTAAGAGTATTATTATACAACACACTTTGAAGATTTATTGCACTATTCCTGGACATTATTCACCCTGGGAGCGAATGACGACGACGACGACGACGCGATGGTTGCAGTCGACCCTAGCCTCCCTGGCCAGAACGGCCACGACTCTTTCTCCCGATCATATCCCTTTCTGATCTCTTAAGGCCCCTTTCACACCAACATCAGCCGCACCGAGGGGAAGCGATTATTTCTTCCTGCCAGCCGTGCTCCCCCCGGCTCCGTCATGTTCGGCCGGTTCGTGTCAGGCGGCTTATTGTGGCGTTTGTTTATTGAATTTATGATGATCAATATATTTGAGGTTATGTTATTATTACTCCTAACCACTTTTCGATTGCCGTTTGATCTCGGTGGTTTGCGGTCCGGCGACGAGGGATCCATCGGTGAGACACGTTCGTTCGTATTTCTTACCCGTCCTTATGTTGTAAGCGTTTATCGGAACGATAAATTTTCATAAACTCCACTTCGGGTCGCGGCGGGAATGTCTTCATTAGAATCTATTTATCTACAATTTAGCTAAATTGTCATTGCGAGGCGCGTACTTTATTGCCGGCGATGCCGTTGCCAGTGGACTTTCTCATGGATGGACGGCACCGCACGGAACCACCCGCGATCCCATTTCAACCAGAATATTAGTTGATTTTCTGAATTCGATTGGTTAAAATTTGGTACAACTAATCGATTGTTGTTTTAACTAAACTGTCATTTTTGTTTTTCGATTAGCAGAAACGATGGTTGAAACAACTAATTTAACTGTTTGAAAAAAAAAATGCTGTCAATTAGTGAGGACACATACCTTTCAATTTCAACAAATATTTTAGTTGAAATAACTGGTGTTGTTATTGAAACAAAATTCTGTTAGTTGAAAAATAAATCGGTTTTATTTGTTTTAGACATTGCAAATAGTTGAATCAATTCGAACAATGTTAATGATTTGCGAAAATTTCAGTCAATTTATATGAGCTTGTGTGCATCAACCGCTGGGAATTGAAATTTTGCGACGGCAATTCAAACGCGCCATTCAATCGCAGCGCGTTCTGTGTGTTTGAAACCCTTCGCTCCTGTTACTTTCATAAATTAAATTCATGTCATAAAGCGTTTTATTGCTAATGCATGAACATCATCATCGGTATCAAACAGCTGGAAGTAAAACAGTCTGCTGGAAATAAATCAATGATCGAATTTGAAGCATAAAATTTTTGCGCATACCTGAAAGATTACGAGATGATCATTCATTAACATTTTCTAATTTTTCACCAAATCTTTTTCATCTTAAACAAGGTTAACTTTATCACAACACCGCTGTTAGATAAACACTTGTTATCATAAATTTCTCAAATCGAATGAACACAATTTCACCATCGATGTTGTTTTCATTGACATTTAAAAGCGACGCGAACAGATTTCAACTAAAAAAGTTGTTGATTTTGCATTGCAATTATTGTTTTGCTTTCAACTGTCTCCGGCATTTGACAGCATTCAAAACAACATATTTTTCAACTACTTGAATATATGCAAATCAAAAACCATATTGGTTGAATCAAAAATAAATTAGTTAAATCAACTATCGCAAAAATCAAAAACTGCGATATCGCAATTTTATGATCGAAGGGTTCTCCGTGCGGTATCCAAATCTTGGGTGGTTGGTTGGCTGGTTTATGGTGTTGTTATCGAACATGGTTATCATGAGATTGCTACAATGCTCTTTGAAGAAGGACATTTTTAGTAGTCCCAATAATAGCCATTTATTATCTAGAAAATTGCACTTTTGACTGAGATTCTTGCAGCAACAGAGTGTAACTAAAATGAAATGGAATTGAAACATTATTTTACTAATTATTTGAACAGGCTAGTGATAGTATTCACTCAAATTGAAGTTTGATGTAGCATTTGAGAAATATGGAATGGAAAAATATTTCGATTAAACCCGTATATAGTTGATAGTTTCTATGATCATGTTGGAAAGTGACAAAATATCTCAATAATTGATAAATCTAAGGCAAAATTGAACTGATAAATGGCAATGGCTGTTTACTTTAAACTGCCGAAATACTGATGAGCGGAGGTAAAACGTGAAGAAAAATTATGTGCGAAATTCGTCAGTACTTATCATAAAGCCATATTTTGAAAAATCCATCAGTGTCCAAATTAGAAGATTTAAACTACACGCAGAGAAAAATAACCAAATTTGGGTTTCACACAACGAATTTTTTTTATTGAAATAGCAACAAAAGAGAATCTGGTTTGATATTGAAAATATTGCTGTTTGAAAAAAAAGATCATTATTTTTTCTCGGTTGATCAGTTCGTTTAAATCAATATTTTGATAAAAATAACAAATATTTTACTTGTGAGTTCCTGTCAATTGCTTGACAAACGAATTCACAGTAAATTCAATTTGAAATAATAGTTTTAAATGAACGAACTCAATTTGCACATAATTATTTTTAGCGCTTTAAATTTAAAAACTAATTAGTTTGCATAGGTGAACTTAAATTTAGTTATTTCAACTAACGCTTTTGTTTGTTATAATCACATCTTTTTGTTTGTTTTTAAGAATGAGATGATTTCTTTTAAATCAATTTGCGAGATAATTTTAGATACTACTTTATTTCGATTTATGCTCGTTTTCAAATTCTCAAAAACCAAATTAGTCACATACCACAATCAAGACCGGGTATTTTATTTAGTATCCAATGTTCTGGTGCTTCATCAGTCAGGTCAAGATCTCTGCATCAAATAATAGTTTCATAAGGAAAATATGTTATGTAATGTTATGCAATTTCAAGAGTATTATAAATAATCAATACATACACTTGGATTGTTTAAAATCTCATGTGGAATGCAAGAAACAGATAACATTTTGCTCATAAAATGCGCACATACCTAATCCGCTTATAAAACGCGCACATACTTAATCCGCGGAAGAAAAAAGGCTCTGGTTTATAGAAAAAAACTAATATGGTCCATTTAAATAGTAAACTGTGTTGTATTATTACAAAAAATATGTTCATAGATAAATCGAACCAAAGTTTTTGTTGATATAAAGGTATAGCAGGATTGAACCAACATAGACATTACCGATAACATCAACTCAAATTATTTGGACATGTAATAAATAGTTAGTTTACTTCAACAATAGAATCAGCCGGATTTTTTTTTTCCATTTGACTATGCCGAAATTTTGATTCAAATCAAAGGCAAGAGGCAAGAGGCAAGAGGCAAGAGGCAAGAGGCAAGAGGCAAGAGGCAAGAGGCAAGAGGCAAGAGGCAAGAGGCAAGAGGCAAGAGGCAAGAGGCAAGAGGCAAGAGGCAAGAGGCAAGAGGCAAGAGGCAAGAGGCAAGAGGCAAAAGGCAAGAGGCAAGAGGCAAGAGGCAAGAGGCAAGAGGCAAGAGGCAAGAGGCAAGAGGCAAGAGGCAAGAGGCAAGAGGCAAGAGGCAAGAGGCAAGAGGCAAGAGGCAAGAGGCAAGAGGCAAGAGGCAAGAGGCAAGAGGCAAGAGGCAAGAGGCAAGAGGCAAGAGGCAAGAGGCAAGAGGCAAGAGGCAAGAGGCAAGAGGCAAGAGGCAAGAGGCAAGAGGCAAGAGGCAAGAGGCAAGAGGCAAGAGGCAAGAGGCAAGAGGCAAGAGGCAAGAGGCAAGAGGCAAGAGGCAAGAGGCAAGAGGCAAGAGGCAAGAGGCAAGAGGCAAGAGGCAAGAGGCAAGAGGCAAGAGGCAAGAGGCAAGAGGCAAGAGGCAAGAGGCAAGAGGCAAGAGGCAAGAGGCAAGAGGCAAGAGGCAAGAGGCAAGAGGCAAGAGGCAAGAGGCAAGAGGCAAGAGGCAAGAGGCAAGAGGCAAGAGGCAAGAGGCAAGAGGCAAGAGGCAAGAGGCAAGAGGCAAGAGGCAAGAGGCAAGAGGCAAGAGGCAAGAGGCAAGAGGCAAGAGGCAAGAGGCAAGAGGCAAGAGGCAAGAGGCAAGAGGCAAGAGGCAAGAGGCAAGAGGCAAGAGGCAAGAGGCAAGAGGCAAGAGGCAAGAGGCAAGAGGCAAGAGGCAAGAGGCAAGAGGCAAGAGGCAAGAGGCAAGAGGCAAGAGGCAAGAGGCAAGAGGCAAGAGGCAAGAGGCAAGAGGCAAGAGGCAAGAGGCAAGAGGCAAGAGGCAAGAGGCAAGAGGCAAGAGGCAAGAGGCAAGAGGCAAGAGGCAAGAGGCAAGAGGCAAGAGGCAAGAGGCAAGAGGCAAGAGGCAAGAGGCAAGAGGCAAGAGGCAAGAGGCAAGAGGCAAGAGGCAAGAGGCAAGAGGCAAGAGGCAAGAGGCAAGAGGCAAGAGGCAAGAGGCAAGAGGCAAGAGGCAAGAGGCAAGAGGCAAGAGGCAAGAGGCAAGAGGCAAGAGGCAAGAGGCAAGAGGCAAGAGGCAAGAGGCAAGAGGCAAGAGGCAAGAGGCAAGAGGCAAGAGGCAAGAGGCAAGAGGCAAGAGGCAAGAGGCAAGAGGCAAGAGGCAAGAGGCAAGAGGCAAGAGGCAAGAGGCAAGAGGCAAGAGGCAAGAGGCAAGAGGCAAGAGGCAAGAGGCAAGAGGCAAGAGGCAAGAGGCAAGAGGCAAGAGGCAAGAGGCAAGAGGCAAGAGGCAAGAGGCAAGAGGCAAGAGGCAAGAGGCAAGAGGCAAGAGGCAAGAGGCAAGAGGCAAGAGGCAAGAGGCAAGAGGCAAGAGGCAAAGAGGCAAGAGGCAAGAGGCAAGAGGCAAGAGGCAAGAGGCAAGAGGCAAGAGGCAAGAGGCAAGAGGCAAGAGGCAAGAGGCAAGAGGCAAGAGGCAAGAGGCAAGAGGCAAGAGGCAAGAGGCAAGAGGCAAGAGGCAAGAGGCAAGAGGCAAGAGGCAAGAGGCAAGAGGCAAGAGGCAAGAGGCAAGAGGCAAGAGGCAAGAGGCAAGAGGCAAGAGGCAAGAGGCAAGAGGCAAGAGGCAAGAGGCAAGAGGCAAGAGGCAAGAGGCAAGAGGCAAGAGGCAAGAGGCAAGAGGCAAGAGGCAAGAGGCAAGAGGCAAGAGGCAAGAGGCAAGAGGCAAGAGGCAAGAGGCAAGAGGCAAGAGGCAAGAGGCAAGAGGCAAGAGGCAAGAGGCAAGAGGCAAGAGGCAAGAGGCAAGAGGCAAGAGGCAAGAGGCAAGAGGCAAGAGGCAAGAGGCAAGAGGCAAGAGGCAAGAGGCAAGAGGCAAGAGGCAAGAGGCAAGAGGCAAGAGGCAAGAGGCAAGAGGCAAGAGGCAAGAGGCAAGAGGCAAGAGGCAAGAGGCAAGAGGCAAGAGGCAAAAGGCAAGAGGCAAGAGGCAAGAGGCAAGAGGCAAGAGGCAAGAGGCAAGAGGCAAGAGGCAAGAGGCAAGAGGCAAGAGGCAAGAGGCAAGAGGCAAGAGGCAAGAGGCAAGAGGCAAGAGGCAAGAGGCAAGAGGCAAGAGGCAAGAGGCAAGAGGCAAGAGGCAAGAGGCAAGAGGCAAGAGGCAAGAGGCAAGAGGCAAGAGGCAAGAGGCAAGAGGCAAGAGGCAAGAGGCAAGAGGCAAGAGGCAAGAGGCAAGAGGCAAGAGGCAAGAGGCAAGAGGCAAGAGGCAAGAGGCAAGAGGCAAGAGGCAAGAGGCAAGAGGCAAGAGGCAAGAGGCAAGAGGCAAGAGGCAAGAGGCAAGAGGCAAGAGGCAAGAGGCAAGAGGCAAGAGGCAAGAGGCAAGAGGCAAGAGGCAAGAGGCAAGAGGCAAGAGGCAAGAGGCAAGAGGCAAGAGGCAAGAGGCAAGAGGCAAGAGGCAAGAGGCAAGAGGCAAAAGGCAAGAGGCAAGAGGCAAGAGGCAAGAGGCAAGAGGCAAGAGGCAAGAGGCAAGAGGCAAGAGGCAAGAGGCAAGAGGCAAGAGGCAAGAGGCAAGAGGCAAGAGGCAAGAGGCAAGAGGCAAGAGGCAAGAGGCAAGAGGCAAGAGGCAAGAGGCAAGAGGCAAGAGGCAAGAGGCAAGAGGCAAGAGGCAAGAGGCAAGAGGCAAGAGGCAAGAGGCAAGAGGCAAGAGGCAAGAGGCAAGAGGCAAGAGGCAAGAGGCAAGAGGCAAGAGGCAAGAGGCAAGAGGCAAGAGGCAAGAGGCAAGAGGCAAGAGGCAAGAGGCAAGAGGCAAGAGGCAAGAGGCAAGAGGCAAGAGGCAAGAGGCAAGAGGCAAGAGGCAAGAGGCAAGAGGCAAGAGGCAAGAGGCAAGAGGCAAGAGGCAAGAGGCAAGAGGCAAGAGGCAAGAGGCAAGAGGCAAGAGGCAAGAGGCAAGAGGCAAGAGGCAAGAGGCAAGAGGCAAGAGGCAAGAGGCAAGAGGCAAGAGGCAAGAGGCAAGAGGCAAGAGGCAAGAGGCAAGAGGCAAGAGGCAAGAGGCAAGAGGCAAGAGGCAAGAGGCAAGAGGCAAGAGGCAAGAGGCAAGAGGCAAGAGGCAAGAGGCAAGAGGCAAGAGGCAAGAGGCAAGAGGCAAGAGGCAAGAGGCAAGAGGCAAGAGGCAAGAGGCAAGAGGCAAGAGGCAAGAGGCAAGAGGCAAGAGGCAAGAGGCAAGAGGCAAGAGGCAAGAGGCAAGAGGCAAGAGGCAAGAGGCAAAAGGCAAGAGGCAAGAGGCAAGAGGCAAGAGGCAAGAGGCAAGAGGCAAGAGGCAAGAGGCAAGAGGCAAGAGGCAAGAGGCAAGAGGCAAGAGGCAAGAGGCAAGAGGCAAGAGGCAAGAGGCAAGAGGCAAGAGGCAAGAGGCAAGAGGCAAGAGGCAAGAGGCAAGAGGCAAGAGGCAAGAGGCAAGAGGCAAGAGGCAAGAGGCAAGAGGCAAGAGGCAAGAGGCAAGATGCCAAAAGCTAGAAGGTAGAAACTAGAAGTTAGAAACTAAAAGTTTTGAAATCAGCTGGTCACTGAGACATTCTCAAATACTCATTTTCATCTCTCTGAAACTTTAAGAAGAGCTTTTTGTGTCAAACATAATAGATCGATTTTTAAATTTCTACTCATTCCGTAACTCTGGACATGTTACATTAATTCGGATGAATTTGATTGCTGTACAGACGGTTTATAAAATCTGTCTAAAAAAGATAACTATTGAAACGGGTATAGCGTGATGGGTAAGTCGGTGCCTTTCGTGCAGCTCGCCTGGGTTCGATTCCCAATCCCCCACACATAGGCTCAGAACATTTTTCTGACCCGAAGAGGCGAATGACTTTAAGATTAAAACCTCTATAATCTAAACAAAAAAAAGCTGTTGAAATTTGAGTGCGCCCTGTTTGTCAATTTTGTACGAGGTTCCTGGAACCGGAGGTTTTACCCCTCACCCTTACCCGACCCAAAACCGAGATTATTTTTTCTTCCAAACCCGAACCCGACCCGTATCCGTTGGAAAATAAAAAATATTTACCTGTACCCGACCAAAATCCGAAAAAGGTCCCAAACCCCGAAAAAAAATCCAACCAAACTTTTTAATCCGTTGAAAATGAAAAAAAAACGGAACCCGACAAACATATCCTTTTCTGTACTCGAACCCGACCAATACATGTCGGGTTCGGGTTCGTGTCGGGTTCGGGGTCGTGTCGGGTTTCGTATACAAATACCCGAAACCTTTTATAGAACGGATTGTTTTTTAGCCCGTTTTCTGATAATTTAGGTCTCTTGTCCATCAAAAGCAACGATTTGTCGATGGTTCGCCGAGTTTAAACGTGGTCGTACCGACACAAATGACGCGGAACGCTCAGGTAGACCTGTGGAAGCCGTTACACCGGAAAATGTGAGTGAAGTGACAAAAATTATAATGAAAAATCGTAAAGTGAAGCTCCGTGAGATTGCTGAGATGACACAGATGTCATATGGAAGTGTATTTACTATCCTTCATGAAAAATTGAGCATGAAAAAGGTTTTTCCAAGTGGGTGCCGCGATTGATTTCGATGGAACAAAAACAGCAACGAGTCGATGATTTAGAAAGCAGTTTAAATTGAACGAATTGGGCTTTGATCTGCTTCCCCACCCCGCATACTCACCAGATTTAGCCCCCAGTGACTACTGGCTCTTTGCTGATCTTAAAAAAATGCTCCAGGGAAAAAGATTTGGCTCAAATGAGGAGGTCATCGCTGAAACTGAAGCTTATTTTGAAGTGAAAAATAATTTTTTTTTATGAACATGGTATTGAAAAATTAGAAAAACGTTGGAACCATTGTATCATCCTAAATGGTGATTATGTTGATGAATAAAAAAAAATTTTGCAAAAAAATGTTGTTTCCATTGTTAGTCTCGGGACTTATTGATCCATGTGTTATGTAAGCTTCGAATAAGCTTTCTCTAGATGGCGCCAAATGATTGATGTTGTGATTCCACAGAAGTGTCACTTCAAATTATATTTTTTAACTAAGGTATTAGATGTGTCATAACCAGTAATTTTCGGGTCGCTTGAAACCCATGGGTAAAGTGCATAAGATGGGAAAATGGAAACCACATGAATTGAACGGTAGACAAACCGAAAGTATATACCATTGAAAAGGTGCAAATAGAAATCGTTTCTGCATCGGATTGGGTCTATTTTTTCAATCATAAGTGCTAAAAATCATGGGTTAACCCTGGTGAGGTGTTAACATCAACTATAAAACCATATTTGAATCACGACAATGCTTCGTCTTTCACTTCAATATCAGTTTCGGAGCAGATATAGGAATTCACATGGGAAGTACTTTCGCATGCGGCCTACTTACCAGATCTAGCCCCTTTGGATTACTATTTGCTAGGCAGCAAATATTGGAAACAGTAACAAAAATGGGTCGATTCTTTCCTCAAATCTCAACCGGCTAATATTTTTGTTTTGATGAGGAATTCACAAATTTCCAGAGAGATGAAATTAACGTGTACCTATCATGGCATTCTTCACTCTGAATATTTTTTTTTCATTTCACTTTTCAAACGAGCGCGTGTTTTCTGCGTTTATTGTCCATTTCATTCTTATACCTTATGATCAAAAAAGAACCGGAATTTTCATTCTAAAATTCCCGCGCTTGTCCAATCGGTAAACTGTTATTCTCTCAACGTTGGAAACACTTTTATACACATTCTGTCAAATTTTGACGCATATCGTACGATTAGTTTTTGTTTGGCGTATATACAAAGAAGTTGAAAAATTTTCGTGTGGCGATTTTTATAATGGATGAAAATTTAGAACAACGTGCGTGCATCAAATTTTGTGTTGCAAATGGATTTAAGTGTTCCGAAACGTTGAAAATGTTAGAAAAAGCCTTTGGTGAATCGTGTCTAGGAAAAACACAGGCACACGAGTGGTATAAACGCTTCAAAGGTGGTCGTACAAGCTTGGATCATGATGAGATCCCTGGCCGCCCAACAACATCTGTTACTGAAGAAAACATTGAGTCGGCGAAGCAAATCTTTTGCGAAATCGTTCTGTACCGATTAGAGAGATTACTGTGTTGTTGGGCATCTTTTATGGATCAGCCGAACACATTTTAACTGATGTTCTGGGTTTGAAACGCGTCGCTTCTCGGCTGGTGCCAAAAAAGCTGAATTTCATTCAAAAACAGCCTCGTGTTGATGTGGCCAAAGAGATGATTTCCAACGCAGATAGTGACCCCACATTCATCGAATGCATCATATCTGGTAATGAGGTGTGGATCTATGAATATGACGTCGAAACCGCACAACAATCGACCGAATGGCGCATCGAAGGCGAGCCGAAACCATCCATTATAAAAATCGCAACACGAAAATTTTTCAACTTCTTTGTATAGACGTCAAACAAAAGCTAATCGTACGATATGCGTCAAAATTTGACAGAATGTGTATAAAAGTGTTGCCAACGTTGAGAGAATAAAAGTTTATCGATTGGACAATCGCGGGAATTTTAACATGAAAATTCCGGTTCTTTTTTTATCATAAGGTATATCTGGTATAGAGATGGTCGGGATTCGGAGTATTTGCCCTTCAAACCCGACGATTGGGTGACGATTATTTATTATTCAACGAGTTTGGGTATTCCGAAACGCAACGTCAGGTTCGGGTTAAAAAAAAAATAAAATTTTCGGATTCGGGTCGGGTACTGTTAAAAGTTTTTATTTTTCAACAAGTAAGGGCCGGGTTCAGATTTGAAAATAAATATTTTCGCAATCGGGCCGGGTACAGTTGAAGATCTTTTATTTTTAAACGATCCGTGTCAGGGTTTAAGAATTTGTATACCTGGCCAATATACCGATTCTAGTATATTGATTTCCTGGGTTATTTTTAGAAACTACCGATTAAGGACTGAGGCCACGCTTCAAATCTGATTTTCAGAATTTGACAATCGCTTAGAAAATTAGTTCAGATTATTCTGTGAAAATTTCACAATGATTCATTGACTTTAGCGGTCGGGAAAGTCTTTTTTCTGAAGGAAAAATTGCATAGCTGAAAACTGCAACTTTCAACTTGTTCATTGAATATCTCGCCTTCAAAAGCATGGATCAAAAATCTATCCTGACAATGTCTAGATAATTTAATTTAGATGCGATTAGTGCATAAAAACAAATATTTTGTCGCGATAAAAATGAAGTGAATGTTATTTTTGTGAAGGTAAATCGATTTCTATGGCGGCGCCATTTTTTCTGCTCCAGTTTCCTGGTAACGTAACAAAACATGAGATAAGGAATAAAATCGGCTCTAAAAGGCTGCGGAACAAGCGGTAGCTTTATTGGATTTTATGTGATGTAGTCAAACTTGTAACCGAAAATATCAAAACATTCTTGGCCACCCGGCCACATTGAGTGTCATTTTGCATATGTGTGAGAGAGCATGGAGAGAAACGTACTACGCAGAGCGAGCCACGTGGTAATACGCGACCTACTGGCCGCAGCCCTTAAAATTCGGAAGAATTCAGCTCCAAAGACAGATATTCTAAATAGATGCTAAATGGAATTTATCATACATTCGGAGTGGAAGTTAGATGTATTTAGTAATAGGGTAAGGGCTCCCTATTTCATCTCAGCTCCAATTTCCATTTCATTCCTTAATCTCATAACTTTGAACATTAATCATACCTTTAAATGTATCTGAACGAAAGTGTGGAACGTTTTAAAACATTTATTCTAGGTTTTGCCACACTTTCCAATTGAAAAAATAGTTTATAAACCTTCAACGATCGCTTTTTTCATTTAAAATAAACTCACTTTTTGATTTAGGAACCACTTTCGTCTGAAGTTTTAAAATTCATCATGTTTCTGAATATTTACTAATCGGCTCGTCTCAAAACATGATCACTATTTCACATAATTACACAACTATTCAATGTTGGATGACTCTATAGTTAGTAATGTTCACTTTTCACTTGTTTATTCAACGATTTAAGACTTCTGAAAGTACCTGATAAGCAATTAAATTATCATCAACAAGTATTTTTTGGTATCCGTGACATTAGTTTAATTATATCATTGCTATTTATATATAAATAAAACTGTTTCGGATTCTAATAATACCAAATAGAACGTGTTAAATACTAATCAAATCTGTAATCTGATTTAACGAACGCGAACGCAAAAATCTATACAATACAGATAAATCTGTATGAATGGCATCTCTGGTTCTACATTTTGTTTTTAGAAGGGCCAATGCCTAAATAGTAAAAATTTCAAAACGTCGAAATGATTCCAAACTGTTTTTTTTAAATATCGTGTGTTGTGTCATAGTTGGCATTAGGCCCTAGGAAAATTCTGATATTTTGAACCTGAGAGTGTAATAGTGCAATATTTTGGTTTTGATTGCTGTCACCATTGCTAATTTATGGGATGAATAAAGGACCAACGATAGGATGAATATAAAACATTTAAGATGAAATTAGGAGCACGGTAGTGAACATATCAGAAGTGTTTTTAGCTGATTTTTTAATTATTATTTTAATTTCCAAGGAATGTGAATCTATTCCCAATGTGGAGCAAGGCGAATTAAGCAGAAATATGAAAAAATCGTAGTGATTTTGGTGGCTAAATCAGGTTTTTAACGTCCTTACAAATGAGATGAAATAGGGAGCCCTTAACCTATGAATGAAGCCTTTTTTTGCAATTGCTACTGTCATTGGTCAGGAACAGTTGATGTTCTTTTCTACTCATTCTGCAAATAAATGTAGTTGTCTAATTTTCTGGATTATCAGTTGCTTCATTTTTGTTTCCTTTGAAGTGAATTGTAAGTAATATTCACATCTGATTTTTATTTAGTTGGTATCGCGTTTTTATTTAGGGTTTTTGGTACCAATTCATAGTGTACGCTAAAAATCGGCTGCGAAGTCTGTTGAAACAGAAAGGTCAAATTCCCCAAAAGCAATGTAATGCCAAGACTTTGTTTGTACCGCATGGGTATCGGTTTTGCGCTAAGTGCGTTAACATACACTGCAGAGTAGACGTAAAGTTAATGCTAGTTGCATATACACTTGAGATGATCGGGTAGGAAATTTAACCGAAACCCGATAAAATTTCTGAACCGAACTGGAACCGTACCCGTTGGAAATGAATAAAGCCGTTTCCCGTACTGGACCCGAGCCCGACAAACATATTTTTTCTGAACCCGAATCCGACCTACACCCGTCGGTTTTCGGGTACAAACACCCGAAACCCGACCATCTCTAATATACATTTATTGCACCGAAGCACCACATCTTTAAAAACGTGCCGCAAGAAAAATCAGCACTACTCACACTAAGAACTCTTCCAGGTCGGGGCTCGAACATACGACAATCGGCATGAAATGGAAATGATCAATTTCTGCTTCGCGATTCCTCCTCGACTCATCCGCGGTTCGCATTGAAACTGGCATATCCTTTTAGTAGTTCATCTTAAACCTCCGAGCAGCCGCAAAGTATACTAAATTTGAATTGCTATTGCGATGATGAATCGAAAACGAAACTTGAAGAAATTAAAATTAATGTTTTGCATTTTAATTTGTAAACGAAAACTCAAACATTAAGTTGTTTACTTGAATTCAAATTTTCGGTTCATTTCATCTAAGCCTTTAAAAATGTTACTTGGTGGTGTTCGCATTGTTATTTCGGTATGTATCGTATTTCGTACATAACGAGATACCCGCTCAGAATTACTCCGAGTAATTCATCTAGCTGAGAGTGTGTTGAAGGTATATTCTTCTGCCGAGCCAAAATCAAAATTTGAATCCTATAAAGTGTATCATTGTGAGAGTTTCGGCAATCGGAACTGCCAAATTTCGACTATAAATATCGTTAATCTATTTAATAAACAAAATATTCCACAGTCATAGCAATGCAAGTAGCACAAACATTGATATTTTGTGTTAGGATTCTGTTCTTTTCTTTAAATTCCAAATCAAAACATAAGCAACCTTAGACACACACCCACAACGCAAGAAGCGCAAACAAAACATCATCGAGCACGTTATGCTTCTTCCCGTATTCGTTTCTGTTGCTATTCTTACCCTCCATTTCTCATTCGCTTCTATTTTCCATAGATTACGTTCACCTCCGACACAGAAAAATGTTCGCAAAATTCAAGAATACGAACCGTCATTTACGGTTGCGCCTTGTTCACTTCGACGCAGGCAGATGTTTGATCAGATGTTCCGGCAATGATCATAGTTGGCATATGTTTCACAGTTTGAAGATTCAGTTCAGTGCAATGCCGCTAATTGAGTGTCTGCCGGTTGAGGTGATTTTACTGCTAAAAATCAATACGTTCCTTGCTGGATTAACATAAATTTTGACAATTTCAGTTGATGTGCTGTATATTTGACAAGTTTACCGGTTTGGAGCGAAAACCACTGCATTTAGTTAGCCGCAACTGGTATCGAATTTTGACGCGAAAACAATATTTGCTGAGGCGTCAGTTAAAAGTGCACCCTCAAAATGTGGAACTGTTTGATTCTGGAAGTGAAGAGTGGAATAAATTTCCCTGTGTCAGTATCCGTGATGACGATTCTAGTCCCAAATCGACCCGAAGGAAAAACTTTCTGAGTACACTTCGCCGAACAGTGCTGTTCGAAACTGTTTTAAGCCATATCGAAGAACTGTCATTAGAAAGTGTTCAAAGTGACCTCTTGCGGGAGTTGTTCGGTGAAACGTGCGACGAGCTGCGGTTTCCAAATTTGAATTATTTAATCGTTAGTTGTTTCGAGTTTGGCTGTCTGTCGGAGATTCGAACGTGGCACTTTCCGAGTTGTTTGACCCGGCTAGGGTTGGTGGTCAGTTGTCGGGACGAAGTTCGGTTGATTGAAGCCGTTGGCTCGCAGCTTGAAGAGCTACTCGTCGAAACAATTAAGCTAGATCTCCTGCTACAGTGCTGCAATTTACCAAATCTGAACAAACTTCGAACTTTGAAACTGAAATCGGATACTTTTTTCCCGGATCGATTTTCTAGCTCTAGTGATATTGGCGAAAATTTTGTTCGAATGTTGAAAAATTTGAAAAACCTAGCCATCGGTTTCCGGCACAACGACTTCCGGCATGGATATGCGCCACTGTTGCAGAACTGTCAGCAGCTGGAAACGCTGTCCATACTGGGAATGGATTTGGATGTTGCAGCGTGCAATGCGATTGGACAGCTTCGTGGATTGAAGGTTGGTGGCTTTCTGTTCGATAGAGCAAATCTTGTGTATTTTCATAGAAATCGATCAAAATTTGGATTTTAAATCCAGATTGGTGTGTGCTTATGAATGTATCGGTGTGCGCCAAGTTACCTCTATGTTTTAGGTTTGCTCCATATACACATATAAGACAGATACAAGGCTTAATGAACTTATACTTACTCTATGCACTTATTAAATTTACATTAAATTTGGTGGTAGCTTAGGCTGTGAGTGTGTGTCCGTTTGTTTGGCGGGTTATCTTTCGAACGCACATATTATCATTCAATCATCTATTGAATGCAGACAAAAAACCTTTGGGGTTTTTCATGAACCACGTAGACCGAAATTTTTTACCATTCTCTCCACGTTCCGTAGATTTCTTCATAAGTCATCTCCTACTTTTGATTGTTTCCTACAAATGACGAGACCGTTTTACATTTGAAGTTTCAATCGATATAATTGATCAATTGATATATAACCTTTCAATCATCGATAGCTAGAAATGATATTCAAAGTTCAGCTAAGGTAATTCCTGTTTGTTTGTTCGAACTCCAGTATTCCAGTTGAATTGTGAAATAATGACTTCGATGTTTCAAAGTCAATATTTTAAATATCAAAATCTTTTGTGAAATGAGGTTTAGTATTATCATTCACATCGATTTGATTTTTTCACATTTAGATTATAGAAGTTTGATTCTTGATAACTGCTTCTTGAAATTAAATTGCATATGTCTTTACCTGACAAACAAAAGAAAAGAATTGATGGTACATCACTTTATTTCCTTTTCGCAATGTTATTCACCTACATATTTCCTATTTGTCTTCTGATGTGTATTGATCAAGAAATAAATATACTAGTTAACGATGATTTTATGTCAAAACGTCATAAATCTTGTGCTGGAAATTGTTCGTATTACGCAAAATTATTACAGGTAGTAATACTGGCTCATTGCTTGCTCGGCTGTTCGCCGATGATACTGTACTAAAGGGTATTATGATCAAAAATTGGTCTACTTCACACTACTAGACACACCCTTATTTTGAAGATAGATGTGTGTAGCATCATGCCTACCGTTTTTTCTTGGCATTCACTTTTCAGTTGGAGAAATGGTGTCGTTGCAAATTCGTGAATCGCGTAAATCCAAGCTACTCGCATGTTGAATTGTTGCCAAATCAAGTTCACTGAGGTCTTATTTTTTGCGCGTTTTTTTTTTAACAAGTTACGGAGTTTTTTACACGGATTTTCAAAGTTATTCGTTTTGTCTTAGAAATGGATGAAATGTCGAGATAATTTTATACATATATTGTGGGCGTGGAATGGCTTAATATAAAAATTTGGGAATACTTTACCTTTTGCTAATTCAATGTTTAATAGATAGCAATTGGAATATTAGAATTTTAAGCATTTTGTTCGGTGGTAAGGCAGCTTTATATGAGAAATTGTGAACTATTTTTCCAAATCGGATGCTGTATTGATTAATATATAAATAGTAATGGTGGTAAACCATCGGATTTAAACATGCAAATCGTCGAAGTGCCTGTGATTTTGATTGTAATTTTTAACGCGCTATTGCTTTGCTCAATTAACTGAAATAGAATTTAGTTTTGATGCTGTAGGTAGGCATTTCATCGAACCATAAATAATAAAACTATGCATCGAATAGAGCTCAATTCACCTTCGCCGATGGTCTGTCAACTGAATGGTTTGGTACATATTGCTCCGCCGAATAGCAAGCGAATTTTACCATAAACCGAATGAACAGCTTTTGCATATTTTTGCTAGGAAAACATTTCTAAACAAATATGTACAAAGCATTGGTGCTCGGTTCCCGCTTTACCGCTGGCATGGAATTGTAAATAGTTTAAAATTTACAATTTCTATATTAAGCCATCCAGCGCTCGCTGAGAATATCCAAAATTAACAAACGTCGCTCGCTCGCTAGAAACGTCCAAATTCATCCAATTCTACCTGCTACTGATTCGCTCATCTATTGAACATTAAAATACCAAAAACCCTTATATTAAACCCCCCAACGATTGCTGAAAATGTTCTTATCATCATCATGAAAATCATCTTATTTGAACAGCTATTAATAATAATTAATTAATTCATTATTAATTAATTTTATCAGCAAAAGTCAAAATATTTACAAGTTTTCATATTGCGCCATCCTACACTCACCGAATTATTCAATTTGCACTGCTATTGATCCAACAATTAACAAACCATCGAATTTGTATTAGTCAAAAATTTTACAATTTTTCAAATAGAAAAACCCTACGGTGGCAGATAATTTCCAAAGATTTTTTACTATTTAATAAATCATCGAATTAGTAAAAAAATCCAAATTTTCAAACTTCGCCACTCTACGCTCTCTGAAAATGTCTAAAATTATCCAAGTTTAACTGCTATTGATTCAACAATCAATAGAACATCAAATTAAATACGCTCGTCGAAAATACCTGAAATTACTCAATTTTCTTTGCTATTGACTCACCAGTTTATTAAACAAGTATAAAAAATCCCTTTTCATATTGAGCCACTCTACGATTGCTGAAATGTTCCAAAATATTCAATTCTTATTGTTATAGATTCTATAACCAAAACCATAAAATTTGCAAAAGATCCAAAACTTACTATTTTCCATATCGAGCCACCCTACGCACACTGATAATGTCCAAAATAATACCATTTGAATTGCTATTGATCGATTTATTAATCGAACAAAACAATTTTTTGTGTGCTGATCACGTGTGCAGTGATAATTTCAAAACCAGGATGCGAGAATTGAAATCAACAAACCATCGTATCGAACGCAGTTTACTCGGTCCTCGCCGATGGTCCGCCAACCGAACGGTTCGATCGGATTGTTTCGCCAATCGAACGGAACGATTGCTTCGCCGAACACCGAGCACAGAACACCTTCGCACTAACCGAGGGAATAGTTTTCGAACCTGTCGCATGCTTACGCTCGGTGACATTTTTGAGTAAATTTGCAGAAGCATCGGCGTTCGGTTCGCAATTTACCACCACTGGTGAAATATCACGCTACATTTATGCGCATTTTATAAGATTCACAGGGTTTTTTCGAAGTGTGTAGTTTTTTTTTAATGAAAATAAAATATTAAATCAAACTTCTGAAGTTTCGCACACTTTTCTGTTTAACATCTAATAAAATAGAGAAAGATTCGTGTCGATTGGTTCAAAAGTTTTATTTTTATTGTGTAAACGGGCGATTTCGAGACGTGCTTCAAAGTTTAGATGCTTCAAAGGAATGGCATGGCGCGTGAGAGATCAAATACATCTCCGGAACTGTTAGAAATTCATCTTTGAAACTTTAAAGTTATGTTCTCAGATGCTATATCTACTACATGAGCCCTACCAACACACCTGAGCTCAGTAAAATTGAGAATAAATTGAATCACGGAGTTTTCAGCTACAGATACAGTTCATGGCCAACTATTGTTATGCGACAAGAAACGTGACTAAGGATGCTTGAAAAAATTGATAAAAGTAGACAAACGAAAAGCCCCGTAATTCTCATTCGTGAAGCTTGTAGATTAATTGGTTATTTTTTCTGCATAATTTAAATATCAAATCCGGGGAACGGGTACAGCGTAATGGGTACTTACGATGCATTTAACGCTGCCCACCTGGGTTCGATTCCCAACCACCCGCACATAGGGTCAGAAATCTTTTCTAGCCCGAAGAGGTGAAGGACACCAATGTTGAAACCTCTATAATAAAAAATAAAAGCAAATATCAAATCGAAAACAATTTTCTAAGAAATTTGTTTTCACCGAAGACTATTTTATATGTGTTTGAGCAGTTGCCTACGCATTTCTATAGAGGGTATGCGTTTGCTTTAGACACTCATTTTTTCGACCTTGTCTAATTTTAAAGCAGATAAATTTTGGCATATTTCGTGGTAAATTAGAGTGAATTTCTAACATTTGAACGATGTTCTGTTGTGTGTTGTCGCGTTATTCACTGTCCGACGTTTCGGTCTTGGGTGTAGGCCTTTTTCAAGGATAACTAGAAAATTTATTGTTACATTAACAAAAAACACTAAGTGTTGAACAAATTTTGCAATGTCAAACTTACTAAAGTCTATCGTTTTTAGTCAAAACATTAAAATTAAATGTCAGAATAGTATTGAGGAAGCAGTCTTAGCCTTTATTTATAGAAAGATAATAGAATTACTGGTGCTACCGACTTTCAATCGTGTTATATACCATTCCACTCAGCTTGACGAGATTGGTAAATGTCTGTGTGTGCATCTTTCAACTATATTTCTATCCGTGTAATTTAACTGAACCGATTTGAGCGAACATAGGCTCCTACTCCTGGGAGGTCAATTAAGTTCGAAGATCAATTGGATGGCATTTCTGGTTCCGTACCTATAATGGTATAAGTGACGTAACCGAAGAAACGCATTTTTTCTCTCCGCATAATTTTCTGGGAGATGGTATCACCGATTCTAACAAATCAAGACTCGTTTGAAAGCTACTGTTGGATTGTAAATTATGTTTGAATATCAATTAACTGTCGAATCCTATTCCGCAGATATTAAGGTATAAGTGACGTAACCGACAGAACTCATTGTTTTCTCTCCGTTCGTTTTTTTCGGAGACGGTTAACCGGTTTCAACAAGCTTAGGATCGTACTGTTGGGTTGTGACTCGAGCTCAAAAATAAGGTGAATCAAGTTCGAAGAGCAATTGGCTGTCATTTCTGGTTCCGGAACTATAATGGTATAAGAGACATAACAGAAAAAATGTATTATTTCTCTCCGCATAATTTTCTAGAAGATGGTTTCACCGATTTTAACAAACTTAGACTCGTTTGAAAGCTACTGTTGAATTTTAAATCATGTTTGAAGATCAATTTACTTTCGAATCCGATTCCGCAGATATAAAGGTATAAGTGACGTGACGTGACGGAACTCAATGTTTTCTCTCCGTTCTTTTTTTCGGAGACGGTTAACCGGTTTCAACAGGCTTAGGATCGTACTGTTGGGTTGTGACTCGAGCTCAAAAATCAAGTGGCTGTAATTTCCATTTCCGGAGATATAACGGTATGAGTGACGTAACCGACGAAACGCGTTTCTCTACCATCACATTTTGTGTTAAAAGTCAGTCCAAATTAGTGTTTGAAATTATTCTACTGAAAAGAATATGTTTTGATGAGACTGTTTGAATGACAGAAGAAAGCCATTATCACATCACTAGGTGGATTAAGAAGAGGTTTTTTTCTGCGTTCTACATATAAAGACTGTCCCAGAAAGTATGGACGCACTTTGATTTTGCTGTTAATAATTCACAAGTGTTAGATATTCAAATTTTATTCGATATACTGATAATATTAGACTACAACAACAGAATGTTATTTTCATCATTTGCTACTTAGCCATTGTAGACTAGCTGGCGCACTTTCTTGCGAACGTTCCTCATTCAATTCCGTACAGACTTCTTGGTGACAAGACACTTTTTCCAATCTTTTTCGAACTGTTGAATGGTTTCGGCTGCCGAGGCATGTTTCCTAAGATGTGCCTTCGTTAATGCGAAAAACTCCTCAATTGGTCGAAGTTGTGGCAATTTGGTGGATTCATGTCTTTTGGGGCGAAAGTGGCATTTTTGATAGTATACCATTCTACCGTTAATTTCGAGTAGTGGCAAGAAGCAAGATCTTGCCAGAAGACAACAGGATCCTTGTGGCTTCGAATCATGGGTAGAAGTCGTTTTTGTAAACATTACCTGATGTATATTTCGCTGATCATTGAAGCAGTGGTGATGAAGGGTTTCGAAATCTTACCGCAGCTACAAATTGCTTGCCAGACCATAGCTTTCTTACCAAATTTTTCGACTTCAATCGATGTCTCGGACTGGTTTAACACTTGCCCTTCTCGCATCGTATAGTATTGTGGTCCCGGCAAAGATTTGTAATCGAGTTTCACGTAGGTTTCGTCGTTCATGATAATGCAGTTCAAATTTCCAGCAAGATACGTATTGTGCAGCTTTCGAACCCCCGGCCTGATCGATGCTTCTTGTTTCGGACTACGTTTTGGTTGTTTCTGCTTCTTATAGGTTCGAAGATTCAAACGTTCTTTAGCACGAAGAACATTTGACTTCGAAGTGCCCACTCTTTTGGCCACATCCCGAACTGAAACCTCCTTCTTTTGCTTGATCGCCTTCAGTATACGTTTATCTAACTGAGGGTTAGCAGGACCTTTTTTTCGACCCGTTTTCGGTTTATCCTCAAAGGTGTTATCCTCACCGAACTTCCTGATTGCATTTCGCACGGCTTTTTCACTTACTTCTTCCATTTTTGCATTTGTACACAATTTTTTGCCGTTGTTCTGCTGAAAGTCCACGCATTTCGAAACAAACTAATGGAAACGAATGAACAACTGCACAAGTGGTTAGAGAAGAGTGTAAACAACAGGACGCAGCCATAAAAATAACAGATTCTGAACCATTGCGAAATGGCAGTGGTTTTTGGTTGCGTCCATACTTTCTGGGACAGTCTACTTATTTCTGGCTATGTTGTATTTCCAAAACCCTTCCTAATCTACCTAGTGGTGTAATAATGCCTTTCTCTTGCAATTGAAATAGTCTAATAATTATATTTATGGGATTATACTTTCAGCCATTAGTATCTGGTCATTCCACGCATAATTGTCCTATATATAAATACAATCCTACAAAGTATTTGTCAGTAATGTGTGTGTGTAGAACGGACGTGTTGTGAGCTTATTAAATAACCTAATTATAGCTTTGAAAGCTCCATTTTTTTGAACTCGATATCGTCGAGAAATTGTTGGTGCATTGCGTTTTGTCGGTTAAGTCATGCATGCAATTTCCTAAACTTGATCAGAGACATCATTTCAACTTTTAAATAGGCCTAAGTTTATCGGAATCCGTTGATTATTTTTGAGAAGCTTGAACCGATTACGTCACTTATGCCATTTCAGTACCGGAACCGAAAGTGACAGTCATTTGATTTTCAAGCTTGATCAGTGGCCCAATAGTAGCTTTAAAACGAGCCGAAGCCTGATAAAATTGGTTCAGCCATCTCTGGGGAAATTGAACGGTAAAAAAATAACGCGTTTTGTCGGTTACGTCACTTATACCATTATAACCAGATGTCACAGCCATTTGATCTTTGAATTTAATGAATGTCCTAACAGTAGTTTGTTAAAATCGGTTTAGTCATTTCCTTGCTGAAGTGTTATACAACCTTCACCACTGCGTTAACAACCTGCATGGAGTAAAAATTACTTAAAACTAATACCGGATGTGTAAAAGAGAACTGTTTGAATACTAGCATCAATTCAATGTAAAATGTGAAGTTAACTTATGTATTCGAAATCGTTAGGAGAAGCCATTGTTTGCCAAACAGGGAAAATTAGGCATTGCTTTAAATTAAATTAAATTTGTACCAGTAATTATTTAAAATATATAGTTATTTAGGGGTTTGGTGCCACGTGGGTACTGGATTTGTGCTAAGTACACATAACTATTTTCATTTTTTACGTTTCGCTTTCAGCTCATCAGTGCGTCAGCAGTTTATGTTGAACTGTTAACGCCACCTAACGGTTCAACAGGTGGCGTTAGCTGACGCACTGATGAGCTGAACGCGAAACCCCTAAATTACTACTATCTGTTGACGGCCAGAACGTCGTCACTTAGTTTCGTTTCTTTCGGCACGTCAGTAAAGACATAGCACTTTGGTGTGATAAGTATATATGTAAATAGCATTAACTTTACGTCTGCTCAGCGGTTTATGTTGAACCGTTAGGTGGCGTTAGCAGTTCAACATATACTGATGATGCACTAATGAGCTGAAAGCGATCCGTAAAAAAAATAAAATATATAGTTTTATCTGATCGATTTACCCAAGTAGCACCTGTAACTTGTTCATACAAAAATAAAATAAAACAGATGCTGCATAATGGTCGCATGCCAAACACGGCGAAACAAGTTGTATTATGATGGTGACAATGGAGTCAAAACAATGTTACAAATTGAAATCTCATCATACTAAGTTACAATAAGTTCCAACGTAACGTAATCTAATTCTCACGACGTACTCGCATTAACTGTTTTTAGTCGCCAACTGGTCACCGTAACAAAATGCGACAATGAAAAAGTGACACACTACAAGACAAAGATTTCGGTTATCGGTTACCGTATTTGTTGTGATGCAACAAAGAAATACAATTACAGTGTCGGTTGAAAGCTTCCGTACATTATCCCGGACAATAATATTAAATCAATAAGTAGAATAAGTAGAAAATTATTTCAGTTTCAAAATAGTTGGCTATAGTTAAATCTACGATTATACGAAATTTTTTATCGGAACATGTGCGAAGCACACTTGTTTCGTTCTGGGAAGTACATTTTCTCTACCAGAGAAAATATTTCTACACTCGTCACGGCAGTGTAATATTAATCATAAAAAAGTTCTATGTGAACAAATTTCGACTCTTTTGCTGTAAATTCAATATGACGGGCATAAAAATATGAATATTATTGTTCTGAAACCCAAAATATCGAAGGCGCGCATGTTTTCAATAAGTACAATGATCAACTTCACCATAAATATCGAATAGCACTTAGATTTTGAGTGGATATAGTGAGTTTGAAGAAGATTGAATTCTATATTTTAACTCTGATTATCGGAAGCCAATTTTTAGTCGTAAATGTTGAATGGGAAAAACATCAACAAATTGTAACTTGAAAAAGCTTATATTTTATGTTTCAATGCGACTGATGTGGGCGCTGAATCAAATCAAATATTCGTTACTGAGAAGTTGTTTGGCAACCCTTGGTAAGTCGCACAAACTCCGCCTCTTACGCCTTTCAGGTTACATAGCAGTTATAATGCATGTTGCAAAGTCTCCTACTTGTTCTATGAATTTGTGTCATATAAGTATCATTGCAGTGTAATAACGTGTGCTACTTGGGTAATGCGTAGAATTGTTTCCAGACAGCATTTTTTTTAATTTTAAGGCACACTGCTTAAGCTCTAAGATGCCAGGGGTATTTACTAATCTTAATTACGACTAACTTAAAACTAGAATAATATCATTATGTAATGTAGTATCGGGGTAGCGGATTCTCGAGAACTCAGCTTTCAGCTGACGATCTGCAGTGGCCGATGAATTGAATACAGCAAGTCAGTCATCCAGACAGTATTGGTGTAATGATTTCGAAAATCGATTAAAAATTGATCGAGCTGAAGATGTTCAAAATCTGACCACTATTTGTACGGTTTTAAATTATGAATTTTGTATTTGCAGTCCTACGTCAAACGATCTTTGCGTGCACGGAAACATTTCCGGCACAGATCCCTACGGATTTTCACAGTATCAATTTTATTTAACACGCACAGCATTTGCGATATATCTGTAGAAACATTATATATTTCAGAAATTGGAACTTTTGCTTCGTATCGAAAAGAACGATGAGTTGGTCGCATGGAATTTTCAGAATTTAACAAAGCTGCACACTTACGTATGGAACCTAGCCCCACTGGGAGATGACTTGCCATCGCTCGAAGTGATCCGAATTTCCAACTACACTATCCGGGAAGGACGGTTTAGTGTAGAGCCGGTCGAGAAAATTTATGTATGTGATTTAATCAAAATGGAAAATTTTACGTGATTTCCTGAACATTGTCATCACTTTCAGCTCCAGCGATATTTCTCTCACTTCCAAACGATTGTGAAACTGTTCCTGTACGATATTTATCTGGACGAAAATCTTCTGCTGCAATTTCCAAAGATGAAGGTTCGAGAGATTGTTCTTCGCTGCGTGCGGACGGTAAGTGCTAACAAATCAAAACATTCAAATTCCGAACATTTGCGGGTGCATCCCATCAACAGAGCTCACTCATCCTGGACATTATCTACGACCGAGCACCGGAGGTGTTTTACGTGTACTTTTGGGACTGCTGCTTTCTCGTCAGCCCCCGGGCCAAAATTCCATCCTTCGAAGAGTTGCGCCGTCTGCTGCCGCACGTCCGCATCTCACATTCCAGTAGCAAGATCATCGCCGCGGATTACGGGGAGATACTTTCTTGATGAACAAATATATTCCGTTCCCCCCGGCGGCTGACAGTAGCCGAAACCGAAGCCGGACCAGCAGCGGTGGGGAATGGTTCGAGCGGATGGGGGGTCGGTTCATTTGGTGCCGCCATCGTCCGAACAAAGTAAAAAGTCTAGAAACAGTTATTCGTCCGAAAGCCTTCCAGCCCTCCAACCTCAAACGGGTGCTGTCCTTTAATACTTTCAGCGCAGTGTCTGTCCGAAATGCCGAAATTACTGATCACGATCCTTCGATTGGGCCCGAAAAAAAGGTTGGCCGGTGGTATTATCGAAAAATTAGAAAATCAATCAAGACCTCAAATGATGGAAGCTCATTTAAATATTTATTAGGTGGGCTGCCAAGAGGTGCTGCCGATTTTGATGGCTTTTTTTTGGTAGTTGCTGCTTGGTGTGCTACTGTGTGCAGGCAGGCAAGTGTTCGCAGTTTTATTATCCCATTTGGACTGTCTACGACCGACCGACCGACTTCGAGTTAGTGAGATTTTAAGTACTACCGATACTAATCATCTACCAGGTAACCAGAAAATCTATTGCTAAGCTTTTATTGTAAGATCATCTGTGGCAGAGTTATGTAAGTGAACCTACTATCAATTCAGCAACACTGTTGGCCATCGTTTCACGGAGATCGGTTTCGTTTTATCTTCTATCACAGACTCATAAAAATTTCTCCAAGCTAGTCAGACGATTGTTAGTAAGAGAACCAAAAAGCACCCTGAGCTACCAAGTTACGCACGCTATGCCGGGCAGCTTCAGTGGCTTATTTAGCATTCTAAATACAGTCCGGACGGTTCGACAATGTGAGGAAGGAATCTTTCTACCGAAGTGAACAACTTCGATCGCTACGGTTACTTTTTTTTTTTTTCTAAGTCTGAAAAGTTTCAGGATCATTCCTTCATGATAACTAACTAAAGCTGTTTAACTTTTCACTAGTTCCCTTTGTCATCCCCCAGAAACAAATTTTCTCAAATTTCAATTCTCAGTATTTTAAGTTTCTCGCGCAAATGCTTCATTCGAAATTGCAATGGTTTTCTCGGTCGGTCGGTCGGTCGCTCCATTTTGTTTTTTCGTTGGTCCTTGAGACAAACTAAACCATGTCCATGTTGGTCGTTTTCCCGTCATATATTACCGGTCCGGAATTCGATCACCAAGACGATAATTTCCCCGGTCTGAACCGTCTCGGTCTCGGTCTCGGTCAGTGCATGGGGCAAAGATTAATGCCCGGTTCCGCCTTCTGTAGGAACAAACAATCCTGTCCGTAGTCGTCGCTGGGTAGACAATTTGCTGCAACGACATCACCATTATCGTCATCACTGTCATCATCGGACCCGTCAACCGTCGTCTGCGGGTTTCTTCGTCTTGGTTTTTTTCTGTCGTTCACTCTTTTTTCTTTTTTTTTGATGATGGACCGTAGCACGGTAGCGATTCTGCATTAACGCGTTGCTTGCCTGCGATGCATTAACTGGTCATTGGGCGGCTCCATCGCAATTTTTCATTCCGTCCTCTGCACAATGGGAGTGTTTGGGAAAGGATAAATCATATATTTGGTTGTTTATGAGTGGGTCGTTTAACGATGGCCAACCGAACAAGCGACGATAATTGTGTAAACGTTGTGAACAAAAACGGTTTCATTCATAGTGTGCTGTAAATTAAGTTTTTGGTTTCGCTGCTGAATTCATTGATTGTAGGTCTTTTAATCATTCATTAATTACCACGGGTTAAGATGAGAGTTATGATCAGGGTTGGCTCTGTTCTTTTACTTTGTATGTATATGAAAGTTTTATTCGCTAGTTTTTACGAGATTTGTCTATTTCCCTTTTCGTTGGAGAAGAAAGCTTTTCATTACCGTCAATTGAGGACTGAAGGTCAATTGGTTCATTGAATGTGCCTTCGTTCCATTCGTTCGCTAGGTTTTTGCTATGAGAGTTACTGGCCCTTATAACCGTTCTCACTTCCACTTTCACATTCACTTCACTGACATGTCACTTCACTTGATTTTTCCTATAGCCAGTATCACGCATAGTGAAGTGATCATTGTGGTGGAAAAAAACTATTTTTTTCAACAAAATGTTGGTGGCGTGATGTTCATAATGACATCAAGTTCGTCCAAGTAATTACTTTTGTCTCTGAAGCGACTTCCGTAATAAGGACCTACATTCACTTCAACTTGATTTTAAATAGTTTTGGTATGATAACTTGATTTTAAATAGTTTTGGTAAGTATTTCTCGTACCAGAATTTTGTGTACTTGACGATTTTCAAATTTTAGTGCTACACATTTCAAAAAACCCTGTTATTTTACATATTATTGAACGTCACTGCAGCGTCGCAGTTCACGCAAATTTACATGGAAGACCATTCAATATTGTGTCTTAAATTCCGTGACATGAAATTCATTGAAATAAAAAAAAAAATACCGAGAGCAACCATCGCGACTTGAACCTAGAATCACTGGATCGCAAGTATGTCTGTCAATCGACCGAGCCAAGCCCATCTGCTGGGCTGGTAAAAGGTGCATTTGAATTCATACAGTCGCACCAGCTAGCAGAACGCAAGTTGCAGTCAAAACCAGTAAAATTCAAACTCATCTAATATTAAGTCATTAAAGACTGTTCCAGAAAGTATGGACGCAATAAAAAACCGCTGCCATTTCGCAATGGTTCAGAATCTGTCAATTTTCATGGCTGCGTCCTGTTGTTTACACTCTTCTCTAACCACTTGTGCAGTTGTTTATTCGTTTTCATTAGTTTGTTTCGAAATGCGTGGACCTTCAGCAGAACAACGTCGAAAAATTGTGTACAAATGGTGCACAGAACGCGGACTGCCACTGAGAAAGATAGCAAAAATGGAAGGAGTAAGTGAAAAAGCCGTGCGAAATGCAATCAGGAACTTGGGTGAGGATAACACCTTTGTGGATAAACCAAAAACGGGTCGAAAAAAAGGTCCTGCTAACCCTCAGTTGGATAAACGTATACTGAAGGCGTTCGAGCAAAAGAAGGAGATTTCAGAACGTTCGAATCTTCGAATCTATAAGAAGCAGAAACAACCTAAACGTAGTCCGAAACAAGACGCATCGATCAGGCCGAGGGTTCGACAGCTGTACAATACGATTCTTGCTGGAAATTTGAACTGCATAATCATGGACGACGAAACCTACGTGAAACTCGATTGCAAATCCTTGCCTGGACCACAATATTATACGCTGCGAGAAGGGCAAGTGTTAAACCAGTCCGAGACATCGATTGAAGTCGAAAAATTTGATATGAAAGCTATGGTCTGGCAAGCAATTTGTAGCTGCGGTAAGATTTCGAAACCCTTCATCACCACTACTTCAATGAGCAGCGAAATATACATCAAGGAATGTTTACAAAAACGACTTCTACCCATGATTCGAAGCCACAAGGATCCTGTTATCTTCTGGCGAGGTCTTGCTTTTTGCCACTACTCAAAATCAACGGTAGAATGGTATACCACCAAAAATGTCATTTTGGTCCCAAAAGACATGAATCCACCAAATTGCCCCAAACTTCGACCAATTGAGGAATTTTGGGCATTAACGAAGGCACATCTTAGAAAATATATCTCGGCAACCGACACCATTCAACAATTCGAAAAAGATTAGAAAAAAGTGTCAAAACTTGTCGCCAAGAAGTCTGTTCGGAATTTAATGAGGAACGTTCGCAAGAAGGTGCGCCAGCTAGTCTACAATGGCTAAGTAGCAAATGTTGAGAATAATATTCTGTTGTTGTAGTCTAATATTATCAGAATATCGAATAAAATTTGAATATCTAACACTTTTGAATTATTCACAGCAAAATCAAAGTGCGTCCATACTTTCCGGGACAGTCTTTACAAATGAGATGTTCCGTCATATGACAAATTAGGTCTTTATGAATTACATCGTATGAGGGATTAAGTCACCTGTAAAATTCAAATTTTTTTTGGTGTGTAACTAGAGTTAGTTGACGTCGTAAAGTTATCTAAAGAACGTGTTGGATTTAAATTGCATTTGACTATGAGAAAGCTGTGTTCAAAGTGGGTGCCACGTTTGCCCACTGTTGAGCAAAAACCGAGAACGTATTGATAATTCTGAGCAGTGTTGGGCCATGTTTAAACGTAATAAATCGGAATTTTCGCATCGATATGTGACAATGGATGAAACATGGATTAATCACTTCACTCCGGAATCAAAACGATCATCATCTGCGTGGACAGCAAATGGTGAACCTCGTCCAAAGGTTAAATGTATTTTCGGATGTACGTGGTGTAATATTTATTGAATATCTTAAGAAAGAAAATACCATTAACACGCAGTGCTGTAGTTGCGGTTAGTCATAGTTAGTCAGTGACTAACCAGCTCATGAAACTGCAACCGAGAAATTTAGTTTTTGGAAATCTCGATGATGATTGATTCAAGTAACCTAAAGCCTGCAAAAGCAATAATACCTATTGAGGGAACGAATCATTATTTATTTTTAAGCATAATAATTTGTGAACAATATTCGAAAGGGCGCCTTAGCAATGATTTCAGGGCGCAGAATCACGGTAGAAGAAATGAAAAAGTCGCTCGTATAATTGCTCTCAGCGCGTAAAGTAATTTTAAATACATTAAATAATCCTTCTGAGGGCGCAAATCATTATTTATTTTCAATCTAAATAAATAACATCTTGTAAGGATAATTTGGAAGGGCGCACTGAAAAAGATTTCAGGGCGCAGACTCATGGTAGGAGAATTAAAAAAGGCGCCCATATAATTGCTCCCAGGGGGCAGGATGAAAGTAATCTTGAATTCATTTAATAATCCTTCTGAGGAAGCAAGTTTTTATTTTTCTCAAGTCAAATAAATAACATCTTGTAAGGATAATTTGAAAGGGCGCTTTAGGAATGATTCCAGGGCGCAGGGTGGAAGTATTTTAAAATTCATCAAATGATTCAACTTCTTTTCAAGCAAAAAAAATGTACGTTTAATTTGGAAGGGTGCCTCAGGAATAATTCAAGGGCGCAGAATCACGGTAGGAGAATTGGAAACTAATTCCAGGGCGCATGGTGGAAATCTTTTTAAATACTTTATGTAATTCTGAACAAGTCAGCTTTGAGCAGTGCTGCCTTAACAACAATTTTTGTAACAGTTATTATATTCAAACATAAAATATACTAGCATTTATAACTATTTGTAATCTTCATTAACAGCTTTTAATAGTTTTACGTTGACTTTATTAAAAAATTTAACAACAATGAAGTTTTGAGCAAGAAATGATGAAATTCAATAATTTTGAACAAGCTGAATTTTTATAAATACTGGCATCTTTTATTCAAACTCGTCATTGTTTAGTAGAAGGTCGGTATAGTAGAAATAATTAGCACATGAATGCAACTGATGGGGATTTCATTGGTATTTTCCAATTTCTTATATGCTTCTGAGATGAGACTTGATGAAATTTTATCATTTTGAGGTTCAATATTTCTATAAATGTAGGATTAAATGTACTTGTGAAGCAAATAATAGCAGACTTCTTAGACATTCTCATCACGAGGAAGACGGAAAACCTATCCTTTTGATATATAGAAAGCTAACTAATACGGAAAATATTATACGATATACTTCTAATCATTCTCATCAGCATAAAATGGCAGCTTTTCACCATATGATTCATCAAAAAAAAAAAAACAATTCTCGATATTGGAAAGGTTAATGGATATTCGGAGCAATCAATTCGAACAATTTTTGATAAAAAGAAAAACTGTTGAAAAACAATCACTTACTACTTCAACCCAACCATCAGAAAATTTAAAAATAGTTTTCATAGATTTCAGCCATGATATTACACATCTCCCCAATACCAAACTAAAAAGATTTGGTCTGGGTTTGGTATTCCGTAAGAATAATACTAGGATTTACATAAGACCATAGAGATACTTTGAAAAAATCGGGATCATATAAACAAAGTGCATTTCGGAGCAATTAGATAAGGTTATCATTCCAAGCCAAAAATAGCTGAACATGCTTAGAAAATTATGAGCTTACAACGAATCACATTAAAATTTTATGTTAAACATCTAACCGATGGAAACTAAAGGTAGCTGAAAGTTTAAGAATATATGTAAATATAAACATTCCAAGTTACCATTTATTTGAATGTAACTTAGCAAAATGAGTTATCTGTAAGATGTAAAATGATTCACCTGTACTAGTACAACAGAGATAGCACCGCACTTCCCTCCCACTATTAGTATCTGTGTCTGTTACTATTTCGCAGAGCTAATAAAAGTCATTTTCATTGACTGAAAAATAAACGAAAATGACAAGAAATTATTGTCACTCTCAGTTTCGCTTGCAAACTATGAGAACGAAATCCATGTCCAGTCAATGACATAAACGGGACAGTAGTTTCAAAATTGTGTTTTTTCTTTCATTTGCCCTTTCAGTCATTTGCAGTTTTCAGTGAAAATCCTATAGTATTCAGTATCGATATTCAACCAAAGCTGTGAGAATTGAAAACGACAGAAAAAGGTTTCACAATAAGTTTTAACTGTTGGTGCTCGAATTTGTAGTAGTTTTGGTTTCCAAAGAAGTTCTGAGATGTAATTACTTCGATTTGCCATATTTTAGTCACTTTTTATAGCCAAGTGTCGCATATTTTCAATACACCGATGCAAGAATGAAAATTTCAATTCTGCTGTTGCTACCTGACGTTAGTTTGGTTTCGTCTTGTCATAGAGGGCAGAGTGACGTTGGCAATTATGCTCACTCATTTTTTCGATGAGGAACTAAAATGCTTCGTCTCTCTTCGTTTGTTCTGGTGTCGGTCATTTGCGAATGAGACAGTAAAACATTGAAAATGAGACTGCTGAAATGGTTTCTTTCATTGAGAATGTGTGACAATTTTAAGCTCTGCTATTTCGTGACATTAGTGGGAAATAGTTATGAAATTTTTAATATTGTGGAAATAAATGGAATTTATTTTCTTAAAAAGCTATCCACACTGATGTGATATTCGTATTTATCGGTTACTCAATTGGTGTTGATCGCCTTAAAAATTATTAGTATTTGTCGCCTTAAAAGTTAAAAAATCAAAATCGGAAGCAGATAATTATTCCTATAATATCGAACTGCATACTGAAATCGAAAAGAGATATGGAATTTCTCTAGTTGATAACAAAACTTATTCTCAGTTTAATTTTACTGCCAAATAACAATAACAAAATTGAAAAGCATAATCTGAATTATTGATCTGCTCTGACATTACTGGAAACACCGCGAACAAAGGCTAAAATAGAATGGGCAAAACATCATCGGGAATTTACATTTTAGTGATTTTATCGCAACAACGAAAAAAAAAATTCTATGATGGTTTCATAACCGGTTTCGAACTTCGATCTCCCGATTTCAGAACATCTAACACTTTTATCGCTATAGACTATGATAGCCACTTGAGGACGCTATGATTTTTTTCAATTCTCGTTTGTGTACAAGACGCGTAGTATGAAATTGCATACATTTAGGCAATTTGACATGGAAAATGGAAAATAATCAATCGCCAAAACATTGACAATGAACATCAGTGCTGTAGTTGCGGTTAGTCACAGTTAGTCAGTGACTAACCAGCTCTTGAAACTGCAACCGAAAAAAATTGTTTTTGGAAATTTTGATAATGACTGATTCAAGTAACCTGAAGGGTGCAAAAGAAATAATAATACAATTGAAAAAGGTGCCCATATAATTGCTCCCAGGGCGCAGGATGAAAGTAGTCTGGGTTATAGTGAAATATCCTTCTGAGGGCGCAAATAATTATTTATTTCCAATCTAAATAAATAACATCTTGTATGGATAATTTGCAAGGGCGAACTGATCGTGACAGATATATATGGAAATCACCAATAGAAATTTCGCAACTTGCGCAGCAAGATGCTTTCAATGTAACCAAAAGCCTCGATATATAAAGGACTCAGTTTTTAAGAAGTAGATTTTGAATTCTATCTCAAAATCACACAATCGGAACTATCATTTGAAAAAATAATAAATACAGAAAGTGGAAATCTCAACACCTGGGTTAGAAACATTAACATTCAGATTATGATAACATTTATGTCTGTTGCAAATGAGTCTTCATGGTTGATTTGTGTGGCAATTATAGAGCTTCAGGAAACTTATAAAAGAGTTAAAAATGAGTTGTTGAGGAAAATACGGCGCCCCGCTCGCAACAAATAAGTCTGATACTAGAACTATATAACTGTTGTATACATAAATACGAAGATGAAGAAACAACAAACCCCGTTAAAAAAATCTAACTTCAGTCAGTACCAGTACCACGGAAATCAAGGCGCCACATCAACAAAGTCAACGACTAACCAATGAAATTTGAACAACTACGGCACTGATTAACAGTGAATATTATATAGCTTTATTGGAGCGTTTGAAATTGCAAAGAAACTACCTCATATGGCAAAGAAAAAAATTTGTTTCATCAAGACAACGCACCGTGTCACAAGTCAATGAAAACAACAGCATAACTACATGAATTGAACTTTGAATTGCTCCCACATCCACCGTATTCGCCAGACTTGGCTCCCAGCGACTACTGGCTGTTCGTAGACCTGAAAAAAAGGCTCGCCGGCAAGAAATTTCGCACGAATGAACAGTGAGGCCTATTTTGAGGCAAAAGATAAATCGTTATACAAAAGTGACATTGAAATGTTACAGCGGCGCTGGAATGATTGCGTTGCTCTTGATGGAGATTGCGTTTATGAATAAAGTTAATTTTGAGCCAAAAACATCGTGTTCTCTTTGTTAGTCCCGGGACTTTTCAGCCCATGTGTTATATTCACGATATTACCATGAAGTTCGTTTTTCTCCATTGGATTTTTGTTTTCCAGAAGTAGCGAACCTGGATGTTGAATGAACAGAATGTAATTGAGTTTTGACAGATGACTTCCGAAGGAGAATGAAGTACTAAAGACTGTCCCAGAAAGTATGGACGCAATTTGATTTATCTGTAAATAATTCACAAGTGTTAGATATTCAAATTTTATTAGATACACTGATAATATTAGACTACAACAACAGAATATTATTCTCAACATTTGCTACTTAGTCATTGTAGACTAGCTGGAGCACCTTCTTGCGAACGTTCCTCATTAAATTCCGTACAGACTTCTTGGCGACAAGTTTTGACACTATTTTCCAATCTTTTTCGAACTGTTGAATGGTTTCGGCTGCCGGCTGCTGTTCATTGAAACAGTGGTGATGAAAGGTTTCGAAATCTTACCACAGCTACAAATTGCTTGCCAGACCATAGCTTTCTTACCAAATCCCGGCAAGGATTTGTAATCGAGTTTCACGTAGGTTTCGTCGTCCATGATTATGCAGTTCAAATTTCCAGCAAGAATCGTATTGTACAGCTTTCGAACCCTCGGCCTGATCGATGCTTCTTGTTTCGGACTACGTTTTGGTTGTTTCTGCTTCTTATAGATTCGAAGACTCAAACGTTCTTTAGCACGAAGAACATTTGACTTCGAAGTGCCCACTTTTTTGGCCACATCCCGAATTGAAACCTCCTTCTTTTACTAGAACGCCTTCAGTATACGTTTATCCAACTGAGGGTTAGTAGGACTTTTTTTTCGACCCGTTTTTGGTTTATCCTCAAAGGTGTTATCCTCACCGAACTTCTTGATTGCATTTCGCACGGCTTTTTCACTTACTCCTTCCATTTTTGCTATCTCTCTCAGTGACAGTCCGCGTTCTGTGCACCATTTGTACACAATTTTTCGAAGGTTGTTCTGCTGAAAGTCCACGCATTTCGAAACAAACTAATGAAAACGAATAAACAACTGCACAAGTGGTTAGAGAAGAGTGTAAACAACCGGACGCAGCCATAATAATTGACAGATTCTGAACCATTGCGAAATGGCAGCGGTTTTTGATTTCGTCCATACTTTCTGGGACAGTCTTTAGTATCAGAATCAACAACAGTCTGGTTAAACTTAATACGGAATTCCATCAATATAGTACCAAGTCTGCTTCCCAATGTCGTCTTTCAAAACAGTAAAATTTTCCCACAGATTTTCAGCACGGCGCAGCTTCCAGCATCCGACTGCTACAGACAATTTCAATCTACCAAAAAGGAATTGCGCTGATAAGATTTTGCGCTTGCTCTACAAAGAACCATTTAAACCGACAGTCGCTTCTGTATGCTTGTACAATCGAAACAGTATGCTACATTTGTTGATATCTTTTGCAGCAATTTTCTCCATCCGAGGCTTACGCGGCCCTGGATTACAGCAATGGCCCATTGAATTACGGCATTCGCCCCCTTTTGGAGGCCTGCCGCGTTTCTTATCAGCCGTTTGCATGTAAAAGTAAGAAGCATCCCTATGCTTAATTTCAGAAAGGTAAAGAAAAAAGCTTTTAAACCTAAATGTTTCAACTACTCTACTACTACTACTACTACAACTACTACAAGTTGGAAACAACTGTGTGTGAGAACAAGCGAAAGAGGAGATCCAGGATGAGGACACGAGCATGCAGGCTGCTATTGTTAGTTTCGCTGGTCCCACGGCACAGACATGCCGCCACCGTCGGCGGCAACCGGCACACCGACCGGAACGAGTCGAATATTGATTTTATCGCGCGCGGATCTCTTTGAACGTTGCAACTGCGGGTGAGTCTGCGCGAGCATAAGCCGCAGTATGCTTTTTATTTCGTATCGGCGGAAAAACAGTACCAGAATTGAACGCATAAATGTAAGTCGTTTTTTTTTAGAATCTCGCGCTGGATGCGGTGCACTGTGAGAATTCGACGGAATTTCCGAGGGTAAATTCCGACATATTTTGCCAAGGAAATTTTTGGAATAATGAAACATAGATCGGGAAAATAATGAGAATATTAAACGGCTTTTTTTGCAGTGTCTAAATGTGAACTTTTCATTTGGTTGGGTTCCCGGCGAGAAGCGGTAACATTTTCCGATCCATATCAGTTGATCGCCCAACAAGCGGTACTTACAATCGGCGAACACCGTACAATCGGATTTATCCTCACGCGCAAACGACTCGGGAATCCGGTATTCAAAATCACGTTTAAATCACCTGCTGACGACGGGGCGGCACAGGACGGAAGACACGGAACCGAGCAGGGCGACGACGATGGTCATCTCGAATCGTGCATATAATTAGTAGCCACTGTCAAGTTCGCAGAAGTGTGCAACATTTTCAGCAAACTTCCACTGCAAGATCCCAGCTGTCCGATTCTCGTTGCATTGATGGGTGAATTCAGTACTCGTGCCAGCCCAACCTCAGGAACCGTCCAATTAGATGTAGATCATTCGTTTGAAGCCGAACGATGGGTCATTGATTTGTCATTTTTGTGATGGTAATTAGTTAGCTTGAGTGAAATAATGATGAGCCCGCTCGGTTGACAACCGACCATATTTTACATTTACATTCCTCACTGACGTCACGTTTTCCTCCGTTCAAACGCCCAGCAGTAGCCGCTGATCTGTTAGTTAATTCCGCTGCCGACGGTCGCGAGACCGACAAATACCTCAGCTGAAAACTACCGAGCATAATTACCCAGACAAGACAAACCGGCTAGCGGACTTCTACGACTTTTGTAGCTCCATGAACGGTGGCGCGGCTCGCTCGCACACCGAAATGCATATATGCATGCTGCAAATATTTGCCTCTTTTATGTGATATTCGAGCAACCCCCGGTAAACGATTGCTCCGATTTGGAACCCCGTTGCAAATCACTAGACGAACAACCGCACAACAGCATATCTCTGCATCCCATTTGCCATAATCAAGTCATAAAATTTTGTTTGTTCAGTTGCAGCAGCTTTTTATGCTTGATTTCGATGCGGACCGGCAAATTGATTCAATAAAGTAATCGTTTTATTGAGCAAACTTTTTGATTGCCCATAAGCCGTAATTACATGCATTCCTGCGGGGCTCTCGGGTCGGCTGACTGGCAGGGCCTGCGCGATCAACATTGTATGATCGGGTGCGCAAATCATGTTTTCTGTTTTTTTTTGCTCCTTCATCGCGGATTAAGCGGTAAAATTGGTTCGACAAACGGGGGAACGCGGGGGAGAAGAGTGCAACAGGTGCGACAACAACGCGGAATGATACACAATAAGGTACTCTCTGCTGGGCAAGATGCGCACCCAGATACGATCGATTCCAGAACATTGCGATCAATCGATACCATTCTTTTGCCGCTGGTGATTCTTATCGCTCCGTCCCGACAGACCGCGGACTGACGAGGACGGACGGACGGAGGCAAACAAAAGGAAAATTGATTTCATCTAATTTGACTTATATTCTGCTGGCAATGCGCGATCGTAGGCTCTATTGAACCATGCATAGAGAGAGACAGAGAGCAAACATGATATCGATACCTGCTGCAATAAATTATAAACAATCATTCAATATAATGATGTAATTTATGAAAACTATATAAGCCACATGTTTGAGACTGGGCCATGCAATTTGATTGGGCTCACGTGTAACTTTGGCTTTGAACGTGCGTGAATTGAAATGAACGTTTCGATTTATTGGAAAGAATAAAGGCTTGTTCATTGGTCGGGTATTTTGAAATTGAAAAGCTTAGCAAAGTGTGCACGAAATTTCGATAAACCTCGCAGCTAACACGGAAATCAAATAAATGCAGTAAAGGTCTATTTAGTGCCACACAGATAAAAATATTTTGTGAATTTACATTTATTTTCATGCACATATTTGAAGCAAGCAATTCAATGGGAAGTTACATTACAAAACTAAGCGATTTGTAAATATACAGTCTTGTTCAATGAAAAAGTAAATGCATTTTAATGTAATTTTACATCAATCAAGGTTTTAAATCAGATTTTCGTTTCAACTGATGTCTGTTTAATAGTACTATTGGTTTACATGTAAGTTTCATCTTTTCTTTCTGTGCAGAATAGATTTCATCAAGTTCAGCCAATAGGGGTGACCGGGGCTAGTTGGCCGAGTGGCTTTTATGAAAAGGCTATTATGCGCAAAGGCGACATCTATTGTGAATTTGGTGGAGTATTGTACCGACGTAATTCCAGATGTTTTTGTGTTGTCGTTTGTACTGGGACCCGTTAACTGTTTTTTCGGCGCAGTAATATGCGTAACGCAAACCAATTATCTTCCGAATTCCAAAAACATTCTACCGCTGGAAAGGGCATTCAAAAGCCTAAGAAATGGTATGATGGTTTCCAGTGTTCTCTTATTTATGTTAGTGTAAATCGTGATTGTTCTCAAGAACATCCATTGGGGTAGGTTGGCCGAGTTTTGTGTGTGGTTGGTTGGCCGAGTTGTAAAATTAGTGTATTCGTGAAATGCTAACTTTTTTCTGAATGTTACGCTTATATTTTTTTTCATGAATACGTTTATTTCTTAAGGCAATTTACATAAGTTTTTCTTCGCCGTAGCATCACTTTTACATAGAACTCTTATCCTAATATAATACTAATATAGTCACAACGATTTGAGTTTAATAAAACATATTCCTCTTATTTTTAAATATCATATTATTTGAACCAAACGATTAACTGTTTACTTATCTTACCTAACAGCATAAATCAAATAAACATAGATTCCCCAGTGTAATAGTACTGTAGTTGTGCAACCCGTGACACCAAAAGCGCCGTCTGGTGTCAAATGGGTGCGTAAATGTTCCTAAAATGCATGTACAAAGTTGCCTGCGCATTTAACACAACCACAGTAGCTAATGGAAAAAAGTACAACCGTTTCTCACTAGAAGCGCTGTTAGTGTCACCGTACAGTGGGAAATCTAGGTTTACTTAATTTATGCTAACAGCTATAGGCCTGGGGTGTCCTTTGCTGTATCAAGCATACGTCTCCACATAACTCGGTCCATGGCTGTTCGTCGCCAGCCACTCAAGGGACGGATGCTTCTGAGATCACCCTTCACTTGATCGATCCACCTTGCTCGCTGCGCTCCTCTTCTTCTTGTACCAGTCGGATTAGATTCAAGAACCATTTTCACTGGGCTGTCGTCCGACATCCTTATGACATGCCCAGCCCATCGTAGACGTCCAATTTTAGTTGTCCGTACGATGGGTGGTTCTCCTAGCAGCTGTTGCAATACGTGATTCATACGCCACCTTCACGTTCCGTCTTCTATCTGCACTCCGCCATAGATGGTCCTCAGTACCTTTCTTTCGAAAACACTGTTTTTCTGAGTCCAAAGTACGCACGATTCCCTGCCAAAATACGTCTATGAATTTCTCTGCTGGTGTCATTGTCGGCGGTCACCAGTGAGCCCTAATACACGAACTCGTCAACCACCTCGATATCGTCACCGTCTATCAATATTCGTGGTGGGAGGCGTTGTGTTTCTTCTCTAGAACTTCTTCCTCTCATGTATTTTGTTTTTGACGCATTTATGATAAGTCCGATACGCCTAGGTTCAGCTTTCAGTCCGACGTAGGTTTTCGTCATCTTCTCAAGCTTACGTGTCAAAATATCAATATCGTCAGCGAAGCTAAAAAGTTGTACGGACTTTCGGAAGATCGTGCCACTAGTGTCGATCCTCGCTCTTCGAATCACACCTTCCAGGGCAATATTGAACAAGATACAAGAAAGTCCATCACCTTGACGTAGCCCTCTCCGAGATTCGAAGGGACTCGAGAGCGTCCCAGATACTCGGACGTAGCACAACACTCTATCCATCGTTGCTTTGACCAATCGCGTCAGTTTATCCGGGAAACCGTATTCGTGCATGATCTGCCATAGCTGTTCGCGATCGATTGTGTCGTATGCCACTTTGAAGTCAATGAATAGGTGATGCGTGGGTACGTTGTATTCACGACACTTCTGGGAGTACTTGTCTTATCGCGAATATGTGATCCGTAATGGCGCGGGCTCCAGTAAATCCCGCTTGGTACGGCCCTACGAATTCCTTAGCTATTGGTGATAGACGACTGCAAAGGATTTGGGAGAGTACCTCGTAGGCGGCGTTCAGCAATGTGATTGCGCGGTAATTGCAACAATCCAGCTTATCGCCCTTTTTGTAGACGGGAAATACCACTCCATCCATCCATTCCTGCGGTAGAATCTCCTCCTCCCAAATCCTAGAAATCATCCAGTGCAGCGCTCTAGCCAGTGCCTCCTCCATGTTTGAGCAGCTCGCCTGGCAACTGGTCATTGCCCACGGCTTTGTTGTTCCTCAGCTTGCCGATCTCCTCAATTATCTCCGACAGATCAGGGGCTGGGAATCTGTCATCGGCTGAGCGTGCACCCAGATTGATTCCTGTACCGTTCTCTGTATCTTGTGCTTCGCCATTCAGATGCTCGTCATAGTACTGCTTCCACCTGTCGATCACCTCACGTTCGTTCGTGAGAAGGTTACCACTGGTATCTCTGCACATTTCGGCCTGTGGCGTGTAGCCTCTACGTGAGCGGTTCACCTTCTCATAGAACTTCCGTGTGTCATTTGCGCGATACAGCTGTTCCATTGCTTCGCGATCTTGATCTTCCTGGTGGCGCTTTTTCCTCCGGAAAACAGTGTTCTGTATGTTCCGTGCCTGTCTGTATCGTTCCTAGTTCGCCCTCATGCGGTGTTGCAGCATCCTCGCCCTTGCTGCATCCTTCTTTCGACCAACTGCTGATATTTGCCGTCAAACCAGTCATTTCCTCGATTCGATAACCTCGTACCTATGTTCCTCCAGCCGTCTTCAAGAGTCGCCGCGCCAAGCTGCTCTTCCGTTGGTAGCGCTTGTTTCAGTTGTTGCGCGTATTCCTCTGCAGTACGAATGCTACGTAGCTGCTCGAGATTGAGTCCCGGTGTTCCTGTGCGACGAGTATTGTGCACCGTCGCTAGTTTTGAGCGCATACAAACCGCGACAAGATAGTGATCAGAATCAATATTGGCACTGCGGTAAGTACGGACATTGATGACGTCGGAGAAGAATCGCCCGTCGATGAGGACGTGGTCGATTTGATTTTTCGTATGTTGATCAGGTGACCTCCAGGTGGCTTTGTGGATATCTTTGCGGAGGAAGAAGGTGCTTCGAACTACCATTCCTCGGGAGGCTGCAAAGTTTACGCATCGTTGACCATTGTCGTTTGTTACCGCGTGTAGGCTCTCCAGCCCGATCACAGGCCTGTACATTGCCTCCAGGCCTACCTTAGCATTCATGTCGCCGATGACGAGTTTAACACCCCGCCGTGGACAGCTGTCGTAAGTTCGTTCCAGCTGCGCGTAGAATGCTTCCTTCTCGTCATCGGGTCTCGTCTCATGTGGGCAGTGCACGTTGATGATGCTGTAATTGAAGAAACGGCCCTTGATCTTCATTACGCACATTCTATCACTGATTGGCTGCCACCCAATCACGCGCTGGCGCATCTTGCCCAACACTACAATTCCCGTTCCTAGAACGTTGGTTGTGCCACAGCTCTGGTAGAAGGTAGCCGCTCGATGCCCACTTTTCCACACCTTCTTTCCCGTCCAACAAAGTTCCGGCAGTGCTACTTCATCGAAGCCGCGGGTTTGAAGCTCATCATGCAGCATTCGGTCGTATCCTGGGAAGCCAAGCGATTTGCAGTTCCATGTGCAAAGCTTCCAATCGTAGTCCTTTGTTCGTCGCGTAGGTCTTTGCCGATTATTCCGAGTCGTATTTCTTACTTGATTGTGCCTAACATGTGTTTTCCGGGCGGCTTGCTAGGCCTGCACCAACCTCCTGTCTCGCCGGAGAGCCATCGTGTCAGCACTGTTTAAGGTCCCACACTGACACAAGGACGGTAATCAGCCGCTCTTAGCATGGAGAACATACGCTGTTTCGAGCCGCCCCAACATGGGGAACAGACGCTCGGGTAGGCTCGCTCTCTGTAAAGAGTAAGCCCCCCCTTCCCTGTCTGCATACGACCAAGGTCCCACCGGGGTTGGTTACCCGATCTTTCCTATGATTGCTCGTACCCCAGCCGGCACCGCGGGGAGTTAGGGATAGGAGTTACTGGACAAGAGGCTAAGAACCACATTGGGGCCTGAATTGCGCATTGTCCAGTCGTTTATCAACCTCAATTAACTGCTACAAATGATGAAATAAGCTGAAATTTTTATACATTTTGTTGTTGATTTCAGAACCTATTTCGAGTTTGTTTCAGCACATCATTTTTATTAAAATTTTGCTATTGGATGAACTAATGGATGCAGTAGGAGTCAGAACTAAGTCTTAAAAGGGTCAATTATTGAATTGAAACTTCATTTGTCTTTATGAAATGATAAAGAAGTTTCTTGTAAGGAAGGTTACGACAAGCAAGAATGTCGCGAACTGGGACATTGGATAGTCTACCTTGGGTACGCAAGGAATTTATTAGTTGAGATCTGACATCACGATACTCCACGCATGTCCAAACAACATGGTCAATATCGCGGTAACCTTCGCCACAAGCACAATGATTAGTCTCGGAAAGTCCAATTCGAAGGAGATGTGCATCTAACGTGTAGTGATTGGACATGAGTCTGGACATCACACGAATGAAGTCCCTACTCACATCCAGTCCCTTGAACCATGCCTTTGTCGATATTTTAGGAATAATTGAGTGCATCCACCGACCCAGATCATCCTTATCGCAAGAAGCTTGCCAGCTGGCAAGTGTTCTTTGGCGAGACGCACTATAGAATTCGTTGAAAGCAATCGGTCTCTCATAAATTTCACCCTTAATAGCACGACGTTTGGCTAAAATATCGGCTCTTTCATTGCCTGGAATTGAGCAATGAGCCGGGACCCAAACTATTGTGATTTGATAATTATTATTCAGTATGACGTTCAGTCACAGTTTTATTTTGCCCAAAAAAAAAAACGGTTCATTTTTGCCAGCAGCGTTTGAGCGAATGGCTTCAATTGCACTCAGACTATCTGTGAAAAGAAAGTAATAGTTTGGAGATAATGTGACGATTACTCTCAAACTATTATGAACTGCTTCTAATTCTGATATATAAACAGATGCAGGTTCTTGAAGCCTAAATGAAGCCGAAACTTTATTGTTGAACATACCAAACCCAGTAGCCTTTTCAATTCGTGATCCGTCCTTATAAAATATTTTCTCAGAGTCAATATGCCTGAACTTACTTGAAAATATTCTTGGGATTTCCATTGAGCGTAGGTGTTCCGGGATTCCACACACTTCGCGCTGCATGGATGTGTCGAAAAATAATGTTGAGTCAGGGACATTTAGGAGGCTGACACGGATAGTAATATATCTTGAAGGGTCGATTTCCTGTGGCTTATGGTTAAAATATACTGTCATAAATCTTGTTTGAGATTGACGCTCGACTAGTTTTTCGAAGTAACTAATAACCATGGGATTCAGTACCTCACATCTTATTAGCAGTCGCGATGAAAGCTCCCTTAAACGATCTTTCAAGGGAAGAACTCCCGTCAGAACTTCAAGACTCATTGTATGTGTCGAATTCATGCAGCCTAAAGCAATTCGCAAACAACGGTACTGAATTCGCTCCAGTTTGATAATATGAGAGTTTGCAGCGGAACGAAAACAAACGCATCCATATTCCATCACTGAAAGTATCGTTGTCTGATACAATTTTATTAGATCTTGCGGATGAGCACCCCACCAAGATCCTGTTTTTGTTCGAAGAAAATTTACTCTTTGTTGGCATTTTGTTATCAGAAACCTAATGTGTACTCCCCACGTGCATTTGAAATCAAACCACACCCCGAGGTATTTGAAAGTCAAAAGTGTTTTCTCCGCAGAGAACTCGATACCCAGATGAACAGCCCAAACGGACAAGTTATCTAAGGTATCTTGCAATGGTTTTTGCAGTTCAACAGCTTTGGGTCCAGTAACTGAAACCACGCCATGATCTGCCAATTGTCTTAGTGTGCATGGGGTTACTAGACAGCTGTCAATGTCATTCACGTAAAAATTATAGAGGAGCGGACTGAGGCATGAGCCTTGCGGGAGACCCATGTAGCTAATTCTGATTGTTGCCAAATCGCCATGTGAAAAATATGCATATGCACTTCTCTGACAAAAGATTGTGTAAATAATTATTTATTAACGCTGGAAGTCCACGTTGGTGGAGCTTTTCTGGGAGAACAACAATGGAAACTGAATCAAATACTCCTTTAATGTCTAAAAATACAGATGCCATTTGTTGTTTTTGAACGAAGGCAATTTGGATGTCAGACGAAAGTAATGCAAGGCAATCATTCGTCCCTTTATTTCTATGGAAGCCAAACTGAGTATCTGACAACAAACCGTTCTTCTCGACCCAAGTGTCGAGACGTCGAAGAATAATTTTTTCGAACAATTTTCTAATGCAGGACAACATCGCAATGGGTCTATATGAGTTGTGATTGGAAGCTGGTTTCTCCGGCTGGAACAATATTTTGCTCAAGAAACTTGTTGAACAATTCCAACAAACGTCTTTTTGCAAGGTCGGGCAGATTCTTCACCAAGTTGAATTTAATTCTGTCCAACCCAGGAGCGTTATTGTTACAAGACATGAGTGCTATGGAAAATTCCATCATTGAAAAGGGGCTATCAATGGTACCATTATTTGGAGAAGACTCCCAAATAATGCTCTCCGTAGGAACAGAATCGGTTCGAGTAATTCTTACTCTCATTTCCTAAGTTACAATTCCTTTCGTATTCCAAAGAGTGCTCATTGAGGTTTCTCTTGACAAACCTTCGACAAAATGTCTCCAATGGCTGCATTTCTTGGCTCGAAGTATGCTCTTGTACTTGGTTTCTAAAATCAAGAATTTTTAAAAATTCTGAGGAGTTCCTCCTCCTCATTTTAAAAACGTCTTGAAAGCATTTTGTTTCGCGTGTTTAGTATCTGAGCACTCTTTGTCCCAACGAGGGTTTGGAAGCCTTCTGTTAGACGATGGACCAGAAAATCGTTTGGTTTGGGCTTGTTCTGCGGCCTCCAGAATCGAACAAACGAGGAAGGCATATTCTTGAAGTGGGGGGAGCTCTTTCATTGAGTTCAAGGTACTTGAGATACTACTTTGGTATTTAATCCAGTCGATATTTCTTGTCAAATCATATGGAATACTAGCTGAAGTAGCAATGCAATTGCTACTGCTAATTGAGATGATGATTGGTAAATGATCGCTACCGTGTAAATCAGGCAATATTTTCCAGGTGCAATCTAGTCGAATTGATGTTGAGCAAAGAGATAGATCTAATGCACTTGGGCGTGCAGGAGGTCTTGGGATCCGTGTCAAGCTACCCATATTCAATACTGCCATGTTGAAATTGTTGCAAATATTATATATCAAGGATGATCTGTTATCATTGTAAACGGAACCCCACATAATTCTGTGCGAATTGAAATCTCCCAGAATCAATCGTGGAGCAGAAAAGGCTTTGACCATTTCTTTTAACTGTCCAACTTGTGCTCTTGGAGGAATATACACCGAAGCAATGCCAATATCCTTTCCTTTAATGTTTATTTGACAAGCAACCGCTTCTATGCTAGAAGTCGAAGGAATGTTTATTCTATAAAAAGAATAACAATTCTTAATTCCTAAAAGCACTCCACGATACGGAGAGTCTCTATGGAGCCGTATAATGCTAAAGTCATTAAAATTTAAGGCTATGTTTGATGTAAGCCATGTTTCGCACAAAGCAAATACATCACATTTTTGACTATGCAACAAAACCTTAAATGAATCAAGTTTTGGTATGATGCTTCGACAATTCCACTGCATGACAGTGATTGAATCATTTGCGGCGGAAGAAAAATTTTCCATCAAATGATACAAAACCTGAAAGAACTGGCCATTGAGCAGATAACTGCTTCAAAAAAGATCTAGCTATTGGAAGGAATGCCGTTATGATGGTCTTTGGAGGTTCAGAAACTTCAGTAATCCTGATGGTGGCTGTGAAACGGAGCCCACTGGATTAAAGTCTTTTCATGTGCTTATGAAATGCATCTTATGAGGGATTAGCCCAAATAGCAATCCGCAGCTAGTTCTGATAAGACTAATAATACGGCTATTGATTTCTCAAGATAGTTGATATGATCTTCATCACGTGCATCCCAAAATACTGAAGCCAAAACCTTCCCAGCTGGGCTGTTTTGCCTTTGAACGCTTTGGACGTGGTTCATCGGCTGCAGTTCACTCAGATGATGATCGTTTTGATTCCGGAGTGAAGTGATTGATCCATGTTTCATCCATTGTCAATACGAATATAAATAATATAAAAATATAAACAATTAGTAGATTTTTTTTTATGTTTTCTGGAGTGACTTTTATTTTGAATCCATTGTTTTAAAAATGACAAAAGTAGATTTACTTAAATGTTTAAATTTTCATTCTCCGCAGTTTCATTAATTTTAATTTTCTCGTTCACTCTGTTGCTCGTTAGCAGTGATAAGTATAAAATTGAGTCCAATACGGCTTTATATCTTAGCACATACCACAAAATAGTAATTTCATTCAATTTCAATCCATTTGTGTAGGAGGGAAAAGATCAAATTGTAACACTAATTTCAAATTGGGTATTCTGTACCAGTAAATAAGTTATTATTTCGAAAAAAAAGAATCATGTGTGGGTTGAGCTAGTCTATGTTTTCATATTTTGTCCATGGGAATTCGACACAGTATTTTTACTAGATGAGATCAAAATGCGCAAATCAAAACACAAAACTACTGCTATTAGCTGGCAGGTTCCGAACTTACCGAAAGTCCTTCATTCATCCAACCCTCTTTCGCTGGATTAAATTGCTAGAGCCTAGCCATTAAAAAATCAGCCATAAAGTTTAGACCTGACAGTGGATTTGAGTGGATATGTCTCTGATGCCGACCGTGCAGGGCCAACGTTTTCGATTGCTTCCTTGACATGAGCCAATCACTGCATTAGCATCGTGGACTGTTTGGAACCAACCTTCCCAAAGCAAACCGGATCGATCCAATAATCCGATCCATCATCTCACGCAGTGGTCAATCAAATATTTCGTGAATAACAGACAGCTGCTACTGGTATTCGTCAAACATTTTATCATCGCAACGGGTCCAATCCATCACCCTAATAGCGGAGTTGGTCATACGAACCTACGCCCATTTGGATCGACCGACTTCCACCAACCTGACGGCAGGATTACGGGCCGAGTTCTCACGATCGGTCCACCGATGGTCGATGCGAAATGAAATATTTCACGACACTCTAGGAAAAATGTAGCGACTAATGAAATACATTAGTCGGTTGGTTCGCGTCCGCCTGGAAGATTTGTTCTCGGATTCGAACCGCGCAGACAGTTGCCCTTAACTAATGGCTACCTCGGAATAATAAGCGTGAACGGCCGGGTCAGACACCGAGCCCGAGAAAGAGTGTGCGAGGAGAGATAAACTCATTTGTATTCGAAATCATTTAGCTCCGTCGAAAGTTGCTACTGTGTTTCGATAATTTATCAGTTTTAAATTGTTTTTCTTTCGCCCATCGTACGAATACAGATTATGCATGTTTCTCGCATGCACCGAATCGAACGCAGTGCTGGAATCAGTTCTCTGGAAGTAACTTTATTATGGATGAATTCTTATTTATTATTCGGTTTCGAGTCCGAAGGCAATATTGCCCCTTTGGGCGGGAGCAAAATTTGGAAACTGAATCTGTGAAAGTTGTACTTCGTATAATCAAAAAAATTTTATGCTATTTTTTTCAAATAATAATCCCAGACGTGGTGATCAGACGTTTTTATTATAGTACCTGTAAAGCCAGTGATTGGAAATAGACTTGCTGTTTCGATCAATCTATATAACTCGACAATAAGCAGTTCGCTCACGGAACCACGCACCCAATTAACTTTCATACGTTAGTGACGATTCACGAGGATACAGTCCATCTAGGCCCAGAACGACGTATGAAGGAACAGTTTAGTTAAGTTTTAGACTTCATGAACACATCATCACAGTATCGACATTGATTGCTGTAATATTAGATTGATAACTGTAATTTTTAATCAGCTCAATTCATTACTGAGGTTTAATGTAGGTAAAAATAAGGTTGATATGAAACGAAAAATTTTGATCGCGAAGCACTGCACAATGGCAGGGGCTATAAATCGAGAAAATTTATTATTTTTTTCAAATTCAATATTTTTCGTTGGTAGCTAAATAATTACTCTATATGGTGAACAATTTTTCCTGTAAAGTAACTGTTACAATTAACCGAAAACTGATGCATTGATGCATATTCAAGAAGGAGGTTAGTAGTAAACTCTCTACCAGTTCTTGGTGGAGTAAAATCTTAAAATCTGAAAAGCAGAAAACCTGGAAACCTGAAAGCCTGAAAACCTGAAAACCTGAAAACCTGAAAACCTGAAAACCTGAAAACCTGAAAACCTGAAAACCTGAAAACCTGAAAACCTGAAAACCTGAAAACCTGAAAACCTGAAAACCTGAAAACCTGAAATCCTGAAACCCTGAAAACCTGAAAACTTGAAAACCTGGAAACCTGAAAACCTAAAAACTTGAAAACTTGAAAACCTGAAAACCTGAAAACCTGAAAACCTGAAAACCTGAAAACCTGAAAACCTGAAAACCTGAAAACCTGAAAACCTGAAAACTTGAAAACTTGAAAACCTGAAAACCTGAAAACCTGAAAACCTGAAAACCTGAAAACCTGAAAACCTGAAAACCTGAAAACCTGAAAACCTGAAAACCTGAAAACCTGAAAACCTGAAAACCTGAAAACCTGAAAACCTGAAAACCTGAAAACCTGAAAACCTGAAAACCTGAAAACCTGAAAACCTGTAAACCTGAAAACCTGAAAACCTGTAAACCTGAAAACCTGAAAACCCGAAAACCTGAAAACCTGAAAACCTGAAAACCTGAAAACCTGAAAACCTGAAAACCTGAAAACCTGAAAACCTGAAAACCTGAAAACCTGAAAACCTGAAAACCTGAAAACCTGAAAACCTGAAAACCTGAAAACCTGAAAACCTGAAAACCTGAAAACCTGAAAACCTGAAAACCTGAAAACTTGAAAACTTGAAAACCTGAAAACCTGAAAACCTGAAAACCTGAAAACCTGAAAACCTGAAAACCTGAAAACCTGAAAACCTGAAAACCTGAAAACCTGAAAACCTGAAAACCTGAAAACCTGAAAACCTGAAAACCTGAAAACCTTAAAACCTTAAAACCTTAAAACCTTAAAACCTTAAAACCTTAAAACCTTAAAACCTTAAAACCTTAAAACCTTAAAACCTTAAAACCTTAAAACCTTAAAACCTTAAAACCTTAAAACCTGAAAACCTGAAAACCTGAAAACCTGAAAACCTGAAAACCTGAAAACCTGAAAACCTGAAAACCTGAAAACCTGAAAACCTGAAAACCTGAAAACCTGAAAACCTGAAAACCTGAAAACCTGAAAACCTGAAAACCTGAAAACCTGAAAACCTGAAAACCTGAAAACCTGAAAACCTGAAAACCTTAAAACCTTAAAACCTTAAAACCTTAAAACCTTAAAACCTTAAAATCTAAAACCTTAAAACCTTAAAACCTTAAAACCTTAAAACCTTAAAACCTTAAAACCTTAAAACCTTAAAACCTTAAAACCTTAAAACCTTAAAACCTTAAAACCTTAAAACCTTAAAACCTTAAAACCTTAAAACCTTAAAACCTGAAAACCTGAAAACCTGAAAACCTGAAAACCTGAAAACTTGAAAACCTGAAAACTTGATAACCTGAAAACCTGAAAACTTGAAAACCTGAAAACCTGAAAACCTGAAAACCTGAAAACCTGAAAACCCGAAAACCTGAAAACCTGAAAACCTGAAAACCTGAAAACCTGAAAACCTGAAAACCTGAAAACCTGAAAACCTGAAAACCCGAAAACCTGAAAACCTGAAAACCTGAAAACCAGAAAACCTGAAAACCTGAAAACCTGAAAACCTGAAAGCCTGAAAGCCTGAAAACTTGAAAACCTGAAAACCTGAAAATCTGAAAACCTGAAAACCTGAAAACCTGAAAACCTGAAAACTTGAAAACTTGAAAACCTGAAAACCTGAAAACCTGAAAACCTGAAAACCTGAAAACCTGAAAACCTGAAAACCTGAAAACCTGAAAACCTGAAAACCTGAAAACCTGAAAACCTGAAAACCTGAAAACCTGAAAACCTGAAAACCTGAAAACCTGAAAACCTGAAAACCTGAAAACCTGAAAACCTGAAAACCTGAAAACCTGAAAACTTGAAGACCTGAAAACCTGAAAACCTGAAAACCTGAAAACCTGAAAACCTGAAAACCTGAAAACCTGCAAACCTGAAAACCTGAAAACCTGTAAACCTGAAAACCTGAAAACCTGAAAACCTGCAAACCTGAAAACCTGAAAACCTGATAACCTGAAAACCTGAAAACCTGAAAACCTGAAATCCTGAAACCCTGAAAACCTGAAAACTTAAAAACCTTAAATTCTTAAAACCTTAAAACCTTAAAACCTTAAAACCTTAAAACCTTAAAACCTTAAAACCTTAAAACCTTAAAACCTTAAAACCTTAAAACCTTAAAACCTTAAAACCTTAAAACCTTAAAACCTTAAAACCTTAAAACCTTAAAACCTTAAAACCTTAAAACCTTAAAACCTTAAAACCTTAAAACCTTAAAACCTTAAAACCTTAAAACCTTAAAACCTTAAAACCTTAAAACCTTAAAACCTTAAAACCTTAAAACCTTAAAACCTTAAAACCTTAAAACCTTAAAACCTTAAAACCTTAAAACCTTAAAACCTTAAAACCTTAAAACCTTAAAACCTTAAAACCTTAAAACCTTAAAACCTTAAAACCTTAAAACCTTAAAACCTTAAAACCTTAAAACCTGAAAACCTGAAAACATGAAAACTTGAAAACTTGAAAACCTGAAAACCTGAAAACTTGAAAACTTGAAAACTTGAAAACTTGAAAACTTGAAAACCTGAAAACCTGAAAACCTGAAAACCTGAAAACCTGAAAACCTGAAAACCTGAAAACCTGAAAACCTGAAAACCTGAAAACCTGAAAACCTGAAAACCTGAAAACCTGAAAACCTGAAAACCTGAAAACCTGAAAACTTGTAAACCTGAAAACCTGAAAACCTTAAATTCTTAAATCCTTAAAACCTTAAAACCTTAAAACCTTAAAACCTTAAAACCTTAAAACCTTAAAACCTTAAAACCTTAAAACCTTAAAACCTCAAAACCTTAAAACCTTAAAACCTTAAAACCTTAAAACCTTAAAACCTTAAAACCTTAAAACCTTAAAACCTTAAAACCTTAAAACCTTAAAACCTTAAAACCTTAAAACCTTAAAACCTTAAAACCTTAAAACCTTAAAACCTTAAAACCTTAAAACCTTAAAACCTTAAAACCTTAAAACCTTAAAACCTTAAAACCTTAAAACCTTAAAACCTTAAAACCTTAAAACCTTAAAACCTTAAAACCTTAAAACCTTAAAACCTTAAAACCTTAAAACCTTAAAACCTTAAAACCTTAAAACCTGAAAACCTGAAAACCTGAAAACCTGAAAACCTGAAAACCTTAAAACCTTCAAGTCACAGGTCCCAAGTCCCAAGTCCCAAGTCCCAAGTCCCAAGTCCCAAGTCCCAAGTCCCAAGTCCCAAGTCCCAAGTCCCAAGTCCCAAGTCCCAAGTCCCAAGTCCCAAGTCCCAAGTCCCAAGTCCCAAGTCCCAAGTCCCAAGTCCCAAGTCCCAAGTCCCAAGTCCCAAGTCCCAAGTCCCAAGTCCCAAGTCCCAAGTCCCAAGTCCCAAGTCCCAAGTCCCAAGTCCCAAGTCCCAAGTCCCAAGTCCCAAGTCCCAAGTCCCAAGTACCGATTTCTCTGCTGCGTTCAACAAAAGCAATCATCACATAACGATCTCCAAGTTAAGTAGTCTGGGATTTCACGAATAATTTTGAAATTTGATTTGATCACATCATCGTGAAATGATAGTAAAAATAGAAGACTGTACAACCTTACAATTTTCTGTTTCCTCTGGAGTTCCTCAAGGAAGTCACCATGGACCGTTTATATTTTTATTGTATCTCAACGATCTAATTGTATGAAACTATCGTTCACCGATGACTTTAAAATATTTCATATAGCAGAATCTGTAGCTGACTCAGAGTTCCTACAATTAATGGATAATTCAACTAATTGGTGTAACATCATGGTTTTAAATGCCTCTAAATGCTCCGTCATTTCATTTAGTCGCAAACAGTCTGCACTCAAGTTCGACTATAATATTTCACAAACTGTTCTTGAACGCGCATCGTCTGTTAAGGACTTGGGTGTTATTTGGGATTCAAAGTTAAATTTTAAGAAGCACATAGAGTTTACTATCTACACAGCCTCTAAGCTGTTAGGATTTATTTTCCGCGTTACTAGAAAACTCTTAGATGTACATTGCTTGTAAGCTCTGTATTGCGCTTTCGTTCGCTCAACTCTCGAATATGCTGCTGTTATCTGGTTACCTTATTACCCAAAACGATATCCAACGCATTGAAGCGATTTAACGCAAATTCGTCCTATTCGCTCTCTGGCGTTTCCTATGAAGATATCCTTCAAATCTACCGCTGTAAACTGATTCGTTTCGATTTATTTTCTGGCCGTCGTGTTTTGTGGCAGACCTACTTCAGTCGAGAATCGATTGATCCGAGCTACTGCAATTGTTACAATTAGACATTCGACGTCGTATTCTTCGACTCTCTCTTTTCTTCGGATTCCGTATGTTAGAACTAATTATGGATATAACGAGCCAATTGTTAACATGTGCCACAAATTTCACAAATGTTTCAATTCTTTCATTTATCACGTAATGTTATCAAGAAATCGTTCCTCATGTTATTGTCTGCTTAGATCTAATTACTATAGAAGCACTTGATTTAAGGAAAAGTATCATTTGGATGATTGTAATCTATTCATTCAAAAGATGAGAAGGTTTTACGCCTGCTGGAGTGCAAGTTTGACAGAAACCAACTCCAGTGGGCGTTTCCCTGCTCCATATAAAAGAATAAAAAATAAAGCTAAACGGGAGGCGATCAATAATTGAAACTGAAATTAAAAAGTTTAAATCAGATATTTAGCTAATGCATACACAGAGATAACAGGAGTGCAGAATTTTGCTACGCCAAGCAAACGCACTATTCAAATGCTGCGCCAAATGCTGCTTTCCTGTTACTTCTGTGTGTGATGTAATTAGCTTCCCACCTCATGTGATAAGGACTGTTATAGGAGGATTCCTGAAGGTTACAAATTGATAATTTTCCCCAAGTTGAGCACCCTCACGCATATAAATTGACAAAAATCTTTGATGTACATGCTCCTTTAATATTCCTTATGACCTGGCACCAAACTTAGAAATTCCTGTTGGATTACTGTTGTCACTAATATCCCTCTTCAGGATCAACGATTTTAGGCGTAAATCAATCGGCACTCATGTCTGATCTTCAAGAGTATCTTCGAAGTTAACAGTTTCACTACCTATAAAGTTCAAAAATTCAACTCCAGGATGTTTCATGTATGGGTATCATTTTCTAATTAGATGCAAAAATTTGAAAAAAAAAAAGATGTCTAAACTACTCGTAGATTCTATCAAATGAGAGCATAAAAATCAAACTCGCCATATTTTTGGAATATATTCCTGATTCTGTTTATACGAGGTCTGTTCAAAAAGTTCCCGGAATTTTTTAATTGCGCGCGTCTGGAGAGTCCGGTGGTCAAAATTTTTTTTTATTGTGTTGGTACATATGTCCCTAATGTATGGTGAAATTTTCAGCTGTATTCATTGTTTACATTCTGTCTTGTAGCGGCTGGTGTAGACGTGTTTTTTTGAGCTCGGCGATTTTTGTTAGTTTAAACAATGGAAGAATTGAAGAGTCAAAGAATTTGTATTAAATTTTGCGTGAAAAATGAAATAAAGTGTAACCAAGTGTGCGAAATGTTACAGAGAGCCTACGGTGAGTCTGCTATGAAAAAAACAAGTGTTTACGAGTGGTACAAGCGTTTCCAAGATGGCCGCGAAGACGTTGAAGACGACGAACGCTCCGGTCGACCCAGCACGTCAATAATCGATGAAAATGTGGGAAAAGTGGAAAAAATTATTATGGATGATCGCCGAATCACTATTAGAGAAGTTGCTGATGAAGTGCCATCATATTTTTTCAAATGTTTTGGGCATGAAACGAGTGGCAGCAAAATTCATCGTTGCTTATTCGTGATTTTTTGGCTAAAAACAAGACTTTAATCATGCCCCAACCTCCTTATTCACCAGGTATCGCTCCGTGTGATTTTTTCCTGTTCCCCAAGTTGAAGAGACCCATGAAAGGACAGCGTTTTTCATCGATTGAAGATAAAGGCAGAATCGCTGAGAGTGCTACAGAGCATTACAAAAAGTGACTATCAGGGATGTTTCGAAGACTGGAAAAAACGCTGGCATAAGTGTATTATATCTAGGGGGGATTACTTTGAAGGGGACCATATAGATGTAGACGAATAAATAAATGTTTTTTTTAGAAAAATGAGAATTCCGGGTACTTTTTGAACAGACCTCGTATATTCGACATAGATAGTAATTTGAAATGTATGTTTGAGATCAGTTTTGAATTTTCTGATGAAGTTTTTCTGATCCGGAGAGGTGAATAACCATGAGGTTAAAAGCTCCATAATGCTGGAATTGCAAAATCGGAAGTTGGATCTGAATGAAATTTAATTTATAATAACTTTGTTTTGAAATATAAGTGAAAATCGATCAAAACCAGTTCCATTTTGGAGTTATAGACCACTTTAAATATTAGATTTTTACATCGTTATTCAAATGAGCGACAACAACAAAACAGTTTTTTGAGGCCTAATACACATATTCAAGTTAGCATGAATAGGCATAAGAGCTGAATGTTTTCATAACGACTGTCTCATAAAGTATGGACGCACTTTGATTTCGCTGTAAATAATTCACAAGTGTTAGATATTCAAATTTGATTCGATATACTGATAATATTAGACTACAACAACAGAATATTATTCTCAACATTTGCTACTTAGCCATTGTAGACTAGCTGGCGCACCTTCTTGAGAACGTTTCTCATTAAATTCCGTACAGACTTCTTGGCGACAAGTTTTGACACTTTTTTCCAATTTTTTTCGAACTGTTGAATGGTTTCGGCTGCCGAGACATGTTTCCTAAGATGTGCCTTCGTTAATTTTCCTCAATTGCTCGAAGTTAAAATTCCTCAATTGGTCGAAGTTGTGGGCAATTTGGTGGATTCATGTTTTTTGGGACGAAAATGACATTTTTGGTAGTATACCATTCTACCGTTGATTTCGAGTAATGGCAAGAAGCAAGATCTAGCCAGAAGACAACAGGATCCTTGTGGCTTCGAATCATGGGTAGAAGTCGTTTTTGTAAACATTCCTTGATGTATATTTCGCTGTTCATTGAGGCAGTGGTGATGAAGGGTTTCGAAATCTTACCGCAGCTACAAATTGCTTGCCAGACCATAGCTTTCCTACCAAATTTTTCGACTTCAATCGTTGTCTCGGACTGGTTTAACACTTGCCCTTCTCGCACCGTATAATATTGTGGTCCCGGCAAGGATTTGTAATCGAGTGTCACGTAGGTTTCGTCGTCCATTATACAGCTCAAATCTCCAGCAAGAATAGTATTGAACAGCTTTCTCAGTGACAGTCCGCGTTCTGTGCACCATTTGTACACAATTTTTCAAACCCCTTTACTTTTATTGCAATTTCTGAGAGTATATTGACGATAAATATCATTCCTCTAGCTAACTCAAAATTGGCGAAAATCGACTGCCGGGACTAATATGCGAGTATCGGCAGTACAGGCTATATCTAAAGATCGATTCAAAGATAGTTTATCTTACATTATCTAAATGTTTGCATGCACTGGCAGGGCTAAATATTGATACAGTGACCAGGAAAAAAATTATTGCAAACTGTAATTTTTTTAGTTACTAAAATATGATTTTTAATGCGTTGGACAGATATGCGAATACTTCCCGTATGGGGCAGATCCGACTTGATATTTTTTTCAAATTCTACCGAGCTTACCCAAAATTATTGCTACAATTTCTGAAAGTAACGTAAAAATAGACTTTATCTGTCGGATTAAATGACCCGAACCCATATGGGACTGATAAGCGAGCATGGACAGTATATGGCCTTTAATTTTTATCTGAGCTAAAGAAAATCGTTTATGCAATCTCAGAGAAAATCGAGTACACATTATTGTCTTTTTTCATACATTTCACCCCGTTACTCTCGAAATGGAACTTCAATCCGGGTAAAATTCAATAGCAGGCTATCTGACCAAGAGACCTTTCATTTGAATCTAAGTTTGTGAAAATCGGTTCACTCTCACTCAGTGTTGGAAAAAAATCAAAATTTCGAAAATCACGACTGAAGTTTTTCACAAATGATGTTTAGACAAAAAAAATCATCAGTCAGAAAACTCACTGTAGAAAAGTTCAGTACTGATTTCGCATGGTAAAAAATCAGTTCTGAAAAGTTCACTCGATGATATTCAAGAAAAAAAAGTTCGCACTTTCAATATGTCTGATATGATTCTCGAACAGAAGATTTTTGGGAAATGAATCTTCATAGCCGTTGTTTCTCAACCCTTTGCAGGATGCATCAATAGTGGTGATGTATTAAAAATTTATTCAGCACTACATCATTAATAAAACAAAAGCGCAGACTACCGCTATGCCAGTTCAAACGCACCATTCAAATAATGCGCCTACTGTGTGTTCGAGACATGCTGACAATGCTGCGCTTCTGTTACTTCTATGAACCAAATTCATGGTAAATAGCATTTATTTCGGTTTGCCTAAATAGTACACTCACTGTATTCAGCCAGCTGGAATTAAAACAGTCTTTCGTCGCTATAACCACTATTTGGAATGTGCAAAAATATGTTTGTTCATATTAACCAGCCATTATTGTTCAGTTGCGAATTTATTCAGCAGAGATTTTTTCAGCAGAGATTTTTTTTATTGATGAAAATATAGTAAATAAATCATGCACAAATCACTTCCAACTGTGTCCAACTGTGCAGTGTAGTGTAGAAGAAAATTAGCATCGAAGTATTGTTGGAGACTCTTCTCACTTTTGATAATGACTTTAACGATTTATTTTAAGTGCAAATTCGTCATCAAGTTTCACTAACACAAAAAATCACTTGTGAACTTCGAGGATCAGAGTTCCGTGGATGCTTGTTTCATGAATAAAAACATCGTAAGTGATTTTTTCAATCACTGAGTTTTTTTAGAAAATCTCTTGGACTGATTTTTTCACGAGTGATAGTGAAATGAACTTTTTCTGATCACGACTTTTTCAACACTGCTCACTCCTCTGGGACTCGGTTCAAAAGCCGGTTTTCACAGTGTTTGCATATCTTTTTTTTGCATAAAATAAGGCGAAACACTGTCACCTATCAATAAGAAATTAATTGACTCTATGCGAATTGAAATGACACATAAAACGTGAAATCGTTGGAAAAGCTTCTAATAATCAGGCACAAGATTATTTCCCGTGAGTCGCATTCTTACTATCAAAACACTGTGCGGAGCTTGGAGACGATACCGATACGGAGTAATATTCCACATCATCGTTGATAGGAAATCCCGAGCAGGTGGATTCGAATTGAAATTTCCAGGCTGCCCGGAATAATCGATTATCAACAGCAAACCCTAGAAAGTTGGCAAAAATAAGAAACCACACTTCCACATCGGGACCGGCCGAGGGCTGGAACAAAAGAAACGTATTCTACTGCAATTAATGAAGCGGACAAAAAAAGGTATCTCGTCGAGGGATCGAATAAATCCGAATCGGCGCGGCCCCGCCGACGAAGAGGTTGTGAACCGCCAAATGGGCCACGGTACATCAAGTACACACGCTTTTATGAATGGGCACTGGAAAAGGAAGTCCCTGATGGCGATAGTATCGAACGAGCTGATCGTCGTCCCTTTCAACGGTTTCGAAAGATTCAATTTATCACACTAAATATCAGTAGCATTTTGGGTTTGTTCTTGCGGAGATTGTTTTTTTTTGAGTATCTTCCTCCTTCTCTCTCTCTGTCTGTTGCTTGAATGATTGCAGATTCGCTCTTCTGTCTTTGCTTTCGTGCCGCCAAACGATAATTTGATGAGAAACTCAAAAGGAAACGAATTTTCTTATCTCTGATGTATGCATTTCCGATGACCAACCGATGCTTACGGAGATTCTCATCAGCTAATTCGAAAAAAATATTCACTACCGACAATCAATCAATGAAATGAGAATAATGAAGAGTAAGAATTAATGGATTCCTCTCCGGTAAAGCGTAAGTTTTATTTCGATATTGAACCAGAAATACGAATCGAAATAAGTAGTGATTTTTTGGATGGGTTTAAAAATTAAATATTTAGGATGTATGTACGGCTATCAAAAACGAAAATATTACCGAACATGAATCCGACATGTCGATCGTTTCGCAACATGCCTCGAACAGCAGCTACTCATTACAATGTTATCCGAATGATTGTTTCGGCTGCCATTTCGAAATATATTTCACTCACAACTGCTTATTTTTATATCATTATAACTGCCTCCTCTGAAATCCGCGACGGGGACGACTGTCCAGTAGAGACCGCTGCTGTCTCACCCGAGGGCATTGAACAGGCTCAGAAAAAATACTCAAAATATGAAAACATGGGGCTACGAACGCGAAGTTAGCCGAAGGAAACAAAAAAAAACAGAAAAAATCTTCTCAATGAATGAGTGAATATGGGTTAATCTTTGGATAAGCCCGAGCTACACCGTGCACTGCAGTCAGGTTGTTTCGTGATCGCATTGAAAACTCCGAACTACCCGAAAACGACCGTAGCTGCGAGCGGTTTTTCGTTGTACTTTTTAAATTATAATACAATTATAATTAAAATACCATCCACACAACGAACTGCGCGGGCCCCGTGGGCTGGGCCAGCCCTGGTACCCAGAAGCGGAATTCATCTGGCACCACTTTTCAACCGTCCCGCGTGACTTTTGGTGTGGCCTCATTCCCGGGCCTGACAGATACGGTAGCACGCAGGAAATTATCTCAATGAAATGTACCTTGGCGTTCGAACAATTGCCAGTGCTGATCACGGAGAATGGATCTCTAATCGATCGGTTCCGAGGATCGTGGTGTTTTTCCGTGGTTTGTGTAGGCACATTCCGAAGCGAGCCTCGGACATCGACAAGATGTTTTCATTCATGCTCCTGATGGTGCACAATCCGTCCATCCATCCGTTCGTCCGTCCGTCAGTCGGTCAGTCAGTAGCTGACGCGAATGAACGACTGGAAATGTAGCATAATTTCTTGGGGAGAGAGAAAGAGAGAGAGGAAAACGCAACCGCAATAAAAACCAGTCCAAAAGGCTGCAATTACCCTCATCTGCAACTGCAGAAAATCTGTAACGTGTGTCCATCAGTCAGCCGAAGGATGAAATTGTTTTTGCACGAACTACCCATCTTCTAACCGACCGATCGTGGACTGACCAATGTGCCCAGGACGAATGCCACATGACAGCGAGCGTTTGGTGAGCGATGACTGACTGACTGACTGACTGATCTGTACACCATAAGGACTTTGGAAAATCATAATTATCCAAATCGGAGAAAAGTGAGAATAAAACTCCCGAACCCCGAACGAACGGAAATCGTTTTACGAAGCATTTATGAATAATTTAAACATTTCCTGTAGGCACCTAAATTCAGCGAAAAAGCCATAGCCTCAAGGAAGCTGCAACCTGCGTCCGCCACCGAACCCCCCCTCGAACCACCCGATCCCGGCTAGAAGATGGTGGTTCTTGAAAAATGACCATGCAATATTCACCCAGACTTGCCCAGATTGGAAACAGCAAGTAGGATGCAACGCAAAACTTATTAAAATGCAGAACAGTAGTGATTTCTCTCTGCACTCTCCGCCGTGTGCCTACCTCCCCCTCCCCCCTTCGTGCCATTATTGCCGGCGGGGTCCGTGCAATAGGGGAGCAGCCAAAGGATCGTAATCTTGGCACATCGTATAAACGAGTCCCGGGTGCGCATAATGCTACCGCGTGCAGCAGTTTAATTCCACATTTTGCTCTTCGAAGGTTGGAATCGACGATCGCCCGAAGGCATCTTACTTTAAAACAAACTAATAACACAGTAAACGATCAAATGACGTTTGTAAATATTACTCAGCCAGAGAAGGAACAGACTGCACTCTGGTCTCTGAGCGCTGTGGCATCGCACATTCCTGGCGATGCTTTATGGCCGAATGGGCAGCGTTGGGAGGCGTTGCATTGCCTACTGGAAGACGAGGAAGCACCCGAGTCGTAGTTCGTTAGGGCCGTAGTTACTTTGGCACTGCGGAAAGTTCGGTCGGCGGCGGTAGGAAATGACTTTGCTTCCTGTGAGCGTTTCCAGGCAGTTTACTGTACCTCTGTAGTCTTGTCAGTTAAGTAAAGGCTGCAGCGTTGGTCATCCTAAGCATAGGAAGTGAAACCAGGGTTGTTACAAAAAGTTCAAAATCAAAACGCGCGAAACTTACCCGCACGATATTCGAACGAAGCGTTTACTCCACTATAAGGTTGATGTCAGAGTGAGCGCGGAACGCGGAGCGAAGCGAAGCGATTCAATGCGATATGCTGTTTTCGCATCACATTCACTCTGACAGGTTTGCTTTGATCAAATGCAACTAGCTCGCACGCGCGCCTAAACGCATCACGTAACGCTTTCACTCTGACAGCAACCTAAAGCAGAGGTGGAATTGAGCCCATTTAGCGCACGAAAATGGGAATCAAAATTTTCGATTGTGTATCAAAAAACCGAACACCGTGAATTGGGTAACAAAACTAAAAATGCGATTTTTTTAAATTGTGAGAACTGTATATTACACAGAGTAGCAAAAGACCGTATGCATACGCGCTCTTATTATAGAGCTGAGACAAATTTGTTCTCATTCTCAGAAGACAACTATGCGCAGGCGAAGAGCTTTAGCTGCCCTCACAAAAACTCGTTCGCGCATTTGAAGACAAACATTAGAAAAGGTCCCAAGTGCAAACAACAGTTTGCACTTTGTTTACTTTCTCTTTTGATTATTAATTCACACTTCACATAGAACAATGACAAAAACTATCAACTTTCGATATGCACTGTTGAATTTATTGGAAATTACTGGAATATGCCGTAATAATTAGAAGAGAAAGGGAACAAAGAAAAAACTGTTATTCGCACTTGGGACCTTGAACGAGATTCGAGTGCTCCAGTCGTATGAGAATAGGCGTCACAATCTGTGCTAATTAACTCTCCGATCACAATATTTATTTATTTGTTTATTTATTTATTTATTTATTTTTCTCTCTAACTCATCCGACAATAAAAGGTTTTAATGAATATAATGTAGTCAAGTTATAAAGACTGTCCCAGAAAGTATGGACGCAAACGAAAACCGCTGCCATTCCGCAATGGTTCAGAATCTGTCAATTTGTATGGCTGCGTCCTGTTGTTTACACTCTTCTCTAACCACTTGTGCAGTTGTTTATTCGTTTTCATTAGTTTGTTTCGAAATGCGTGGACTTTCAGCAGAACAGCGTCGAAAAATTGTGTACAAATGGTGCACAGAACGCGGACTGTCACTGAGAAAGATAGCAAAAATGGAAGGAGTAAGTGAAAAAGCCGTGCGAAATGCAATCAGGAAGTTCGGTGAGGATAGCACCTTTGAGGATAAACCGAAAACGGGTCGAAAAAAAGGTCCTGCTAACCCTTAGTTGGATAAACGTATACTGAAGGCGTTCGAGCAAAAGAAGGAGGTTTCAGTTCGGGATGTGGCCAAAAAAGTGGGCACTCCGAAGTCAAATGTTCTTCGTGCTAAAGAACGTTTGAATCTTCGAACCTATAAGAAGCAGAAACAACCAAAACGTAGTCCGAAACAAGAAGCATCGATCAGGCCGAGGGTTCGAAAGCTGTACAATACGATTCTTGCTGGATATTTGAACTGCATAAACATGGACGACGAAACCTACGTGAAACTCGATTACAAATCCTTGCCGGGGCCACAATATTATACGGTGCGAGAAGGGCAAGTGTTAAACCAGTCCGAGACATCGATTGAAGTCGAAAAATTTGGTAAGAAAGCTATGGTCTGGCAAGCAATTTGTAGCTGCGGTAAGATTTCGAAACCCTTCATCACCACTGCCTCAATGAACAGCGAAATATACATCAAGGAATGTTTACAAAAACGACTTTTACCCATGATTTAAAGCCACAAGGATCCTGTTGTCTTCTGGGCAGATCTTGCTTCTTTGCAAGTATGAGCAGTATAGTCTTCTATTGAATGTTATCTAGATCCGACCTCCGGTTCCGGAGTTACAGGGTAGAATGTGGGAAATAAATTATAAACAGCGCACTCGATTGTCTTAAAGACCGCTTGATCAATTTTGTCATGATTAGGTTCAAATAAATTGTCTTCTAATCCCATATAACCCGAGCTTGTTTTTATATATGACACGGAAGAACCGGACCAAATACATTTAAATAGCCGTGAAATACTGAAATTAGGTAGATATGGTCAGTTGATGACCAAATAAAACTATTTTGAGTATATCTGATCTCCTTTTCAGAAGGTGGCTCTCAAATTGTTTCGCGTGCCGCGTAGGATGTGGCACCGTCTTGTTGAAACCACATTACAAAAAATCGTCAATCATCACACGGTAGGCTTTCATCACATCGTCGCCCTTGAAGAAGTACGGCCCGATGATGCCATTGGCTCATAATCCACACCAAATAGTGACTTTTTTGGGATGCATTGGTAGCTCTTGCAATGCTTCTGGTTGGTGTTCACTCCGTTCGGGTTCGAAATTTAGTCACAAGCTTCCAAATCGCTCCTTCAGTAGGTCGACCAAACTGCCCATAAATTGGAAGACGTGCACGATGTTGATAGTAAAATTCAATAATTTGCAAGTAACTCGATTAATGATTAAATTATAGACCAAACTGAACAAGTTTGTCACAAGACACGATTCACGCATCCCGATCAGATGGTAATAACAGAATTTTAACAACTGGAGTAATTTATTTCAGAAATATGTTGTAACAAATTTTGAAATATTTTGGGCCTGGTAAGCTGTTAAAATAACAAAAAAAAAAAAAAAAATAAGCAAAAAAGACTCTAGCGGGAACAAAATCGTAACAGATTTTGAAACGTTTGTATCACAATTGTAATTGAATTTGATATAACTACAGAAGTCCGAAAGCAGGAATTTATAACAATAGTTGTAATAAATTAGATTGCAAATTTAACATAGAAAAACTATATCACAGCCAACTTTTTGCATGTTTTCAATCCAAAATTGTTGAATGATTTTTTTATTAAATGAATAATTTATTTAGTGATCTGTTTTCTTGTTTTAGTTTTTTGAAATTCTGATCATTATATTTCGATATAAAGCAACGGAAGAACTTATTTTTCCAATTAATGAACGTTATCATGAGCCTCGCAAACGAAAATAAAACATCATAACTGATTTTGTTATTATATTGTTATCATAAGTCTTAACTTTCAACTGTTTTTATTTGTTAAATATCTCAAAATAACACAAATGTTTATACATATCAACTGTAGTAGTGTTATGATTTTGTAATGTGCATTTGATTGGGATGATCTGTCAAAAACAGTGCTGCCACCCTTTATTCAAATTAAATTAACTTTCAGATTAGTATTATTATTAGTAGTATCAGGCCCGTGCGCAGGAATCATCCAGGGGGGGGGGGGGGTTTCAAGGGGAGAGGTGGGAGTTCAAAAGGCGAAAAGGCGCCTCATCCACTATATTGACAATGTAAAACGAATTCTGACAGGCTCGTGCGCAGAAATCATTGAAGGGGGGGGGGAGGCAGTTTTGTCGAACATTTTTTAGCGAAAACGATAAAAGAAATACTTCCCCTGCATGTGAGTATTGGGCTTTACTCTAGAGAAAAGATGCGCGTTATTGAGAGCGGTGGTAGTCGGTACTTCGGGCACGCACTATACAAATGCGTAACATCGATGACTGCATTTCCAGTAACACTTGACAGAAAGTGGGAAAGGCGCCAAAATTTGAAAAAGAAAGTTGCGTCATCCACAATATTGAAACTGTAAAAAAAATTCTGAAAACGTAGTATGAATTATCAAGTTATTTGCACTTTAATATAATAAGTACTCCATTGTTCATGAAACTTAATTTTAAAAAAATTCTTCATGGGGGGGGGGGGGGTTAAAACCCCCAAAACCCCCCCTGCGCACGGGCCTGAGTAGTATAGTTATTATCATTTATTTACATGGAAGTGCAATTCTACAGCCATTTAGAATACAGAACCACCGTTCAGGGACGACCGTGACAATTTTTTTCAGGAGCCAGAAACGTCCTATTCTCGAATGAGCCTCTTAGAAAGCAAAAAATAGACATTCTAACAGCGAGAAATTCCACTGAATATGAAATACGTCCTTCACAATGATTATTTTCGTGATTATTTTGCTAATTGAAAAGGATCCCCTTTTACAAAAAATATGCACTCCGAGAGGGATTGCCAGTCCCATAAATTTGTAATTTAGAGGTCCACATTCAATAGAATGTGCGTATGCGCAAATTTTGACGTAGAACTACGTCCTCACTTTCTATATAGGAATGCTAATTCAAAATATGAGAAATAAAACCATGGACGCAACGATTCGAGAAGATAAAATCTTATATTTTAGATAATTGTAGGTCGAAACTTCAATTAATAACACACAATAAATAATTTTCCTTGTTTGCTGAGCAACTCCCCGCTATGCATGCCGTTTACTGCAGCCTACGCTCTTTGTTGTAGTGACGTTGTTGTCATCAATATTTTAAGCTACCTTCATACCATTTTGATGCGCGCTATATATGATAATAAAAATGAATTTCTGTCTTATACTGAAAATCGTAAATTTCTCATTCCGGAACAGAGGACTCAGAAGCCGAATTTTCACATTATTTTTGCAATGTAAGTACTTACTGAACTTAATATAAATATAATTCTAGCTTTGCGATCTCTGTAGAACCGTTAGTTTGAATTTCCTTCTAATAAGAAATGAAATCCTGTTTCTTTAGTAAACCAATTGCAACAACAACAACTCGAATGCTTTTAAGTTTTAATTTAAATTTAAAGGGGTTGAGTAACTAATCCAACAATGACTTCCTATTTGATGACAACTGAAATAGATTCCTCTATGACAAGTAATGTAATAGTTTGTAGGTCGTTTTTGGAGCTTTTATGAATCAACTTACCAAGCTTTCGGCCTAACCATTGGTTTTTTAATTGCACTTATCAAAACTAACATAACTAGAGTGAGAATTAAATAGTGCACACATTCGCAATATTGCCTTAAAACAACTTTTTTTTTAATATTGTTGTGAATTAAATTTTTTCACAACACTAGTTTTGTGTAAACGCGTGTGTGTTCATTGGGTGACAGTTTCACTTATAGCCAATTTTATGTGTTTTAAGTATATTCATGACACTTGTGTGCCTCACTCTCCACAATACATGTCTGCTACGAGCGAGCGAGAACTGAAAGTTATATCCATTCGCTCGCTGGATAGTCGCTTTTGGTTGTGTGCGATGCCGTGTTCACTTTAGTATATTGAACACCAGTTAGCTGTTCATTTTGATTCTCCGGTTACTAGCAGGCCAATTTAGAACTATTGGCGATAGATTTTTTGGACCTGAATTGAAGCGCTTGTCTCGGTGATTTGTTGACGGATTTGCCTCATTTAATTTGATTCGAAAGTTTCAATATTATACGCCTAGAAATGTTACTAATTTGTCCAGACTAAGTGTAACAAAAACAATGCAATGCAATGCCGATCGTTATGCAGTATCAATTTTAACAGGTTGTTGTTCCACCAGGAATTAAACGGTTTAAAAGATTCAGAACTTCATCAAAGATAAACTCAAGATAAGCTGATCTGCCATTTTACATGTATCATTTGAGTAGAATTAGCTTTTCTTCTTAATATGCAAAAATGAAAATCAATCAAAGTTATAAAATATTCTGTGCGCACTGTTTCACATGTTTTCTTCCTTGTATTGTTGCCAAAGTACTTTAAGACACTTTCCGAAGATTATCGACGCTTTTTCAACGAAAGATCAATAAAATTATACTTTCACTGAGTTTAAGGAGTGTATCGAAAATAAGCTATCCACAAATTTTTCTATCAAATTATGATAAAAAACGATATTTTATTCAAACTAAAAATTGATCCTATATTGAACGAGGTTAAACTTGAGCATAATAAAAACCGGATGAAATTTAAGTTATTCCTTCACGAATTTTCGAACTTTTGATCAAACGCTCTTCATCAAGTTCCGGACAAGTGTTGCAACGCATTTTTTGGATGCTTAGGCTCCATTTTTTTAACTTCTGCATGTACTTACCAGTCTTTTTGAAGATCGTCTTCACGATTGCCCAGTAACGTTCGATGGCATAGTGAGCCGACGCTAAATCCGGCCAAAACAGTGGAGGAGTACTATGCTTCTTATATAAAGACATCAATCTCTACTGGAGACTATCAGATCAATAGATTTCTGCATTTATAGTTCCGTTAGTGTAAAAAACGGTTGACTTCAAACCACAGGAACATATTGCTTGCCGTACCAGTACCTTTCAACCGAATTTCTCCACTTGAATCGACCTGTCCGCATCGCTCACATCCTCCCCAACGACTACAGTAAAGTTTCTAGGACCTGGAAGGGTTTTTGAGTTCTCCTTCACATAAGTCTCATCGTCCATCAAAACACATGTATCCGGACACTGCAAAAGACGCGAATACAATTTCCGGGCCCTTGCTGCTCGCTTTTGACATTGCTTTGTTCTTCATGATTAGAGATACCACTTTCTGGTCCAGTTTCGGGCTCAAAGAACCGGGGTCTCTGCCTCTTCCTGGTAGCTCATCCAAAGAATAGTGTTCCCCATACGTATGATCGATGGTTATAACACTGACATGATGAATTTCAAACCGTTTTGCCAATGTTCGCATAGTGATACCCTTCTCACTTAGCCATGTGTCCAGAACCTTAATTTTCACTTCCTTTTCAATTCGCGACGCAGAATTTCAACCGCACAACCAAGTAAACAAACGAAAGCTGATAGCCAAACGCACAGCATGCTGTGATCTGAGCATAAAAAACCATCACAAATACATGCGTACAACTCAAATGTATGTGGATAGCCTGTTTTCGATACACTCCTTATTGGTTCGCGGTTATTGATTCAACATTTGCCGATCAAAATATATGAAGTCTTATCTTGAATCGCTGTTTATAAAAGTTATTAGCGTTATATTTGTTCAGATTTTTATCCTGGGGTTGATAGTATCAAAAATTGATCTAATTTGATTGACTTCCATTAAAAACTTCAAAATGTAAAAGTTTGTGGAAGGCATTACAATAGAATAGAATCAATTGTTCTGAAAGAGTCTGATTGTCAATTTGGTAAACTCTTGTAGTTCTGACTTATTTCGAAATAGATTTATTTTTGAGATAGCCTCGGGCGCCATAAACACTCACTACGACTCTGAATATGAATGTAATATCCACGGGAATGGGAATTTCCTCTGAAAGTGGAACAGCAAAAACCAATAATTAAAATAGATGTTGTTTTGAAAGGTCGTACGTCACTATCAACTACCTCGAGGCAATATAAAATATCAATTACAGATCAATAAATTGAACCAACTATAACCAGCTTACAGCAGTGAACCGAATGAATGAATCGTTTAGATTTAGTGACTCCAGCTTCGCTGGTCGGCTGGTGATAAATCGCCCCAGCATTTGTACACATACCTACTTATGAACTGTCAACGCTGTCGGTCGGTTTTCCTGCCCTATTGCGATGACGGCGGCTTCATAATTCTCAAACTCAAACTGAATTAGTATTTAATTTAACAAATTGTATAGTTGAATATTTTCATCGGAAGCTTAACTGGTTTGGTTTGAATTCGATTCCGCAAACTTCGGGATCAGATGTACCGAATATTAACTGAGCACGTGTCTGCGGTTGTCGGTTACCGGCTTGCAGGTTCCAAACGAACTGCATTTGCTCTGCAGGCTACTGACGAGACGGGCGTGGCTCCCCTATAAAAAGAAGGAAAAAAAAAGCTTGATTATATACAGCCACTGCAGAGAGAGAGGATTGCTGAATCTGTTCCTGCAGGAGATTGTTGCAATCTGCCACGGCCAATATGGGCTTTTTTCCCGGCTTTACATTACATTCACTTCAAAAACTGCGCTGAAAACGTGTTATTAGTATACCCCGAGGAAAGCCGTCCGGCTGCCGTTCTTAAGCAAAACTCAAAAGCCGTTGGTGCCAGAGATCAAACGTACAGAAACGGTCGTTTTAGCTTCAACCAGTTTTGTTTTAATACTGGCTGTTCTGCAGTTGTGTGTTTTTTTTTGTGGGCGAACCTCAATCCTGCAGATATCGGAATGCATTGAACCTTTTGGGACCGATTGTTGTTGCTGATGCTGTTTCTAAACCGGATCCGACAAGGAAGAACTAAATCTGTCGTGATAAACGAAAATTAAGCTAACTACTCGTACCGCAAGGGTTGGCAGAGAAACGCAGCGCGAGAGTAGCTATTAACAGACGATTGTAGAAATTAAGTTGTAATTATGGAGCTTTTAATTATCGTCACGCATTGAGTTTGATTTGCGTGGTGTGGTTTGAGTAAAAATTGCAAGCATTTATAAAATTTGCTTTGTTTGCACTAAACGTGTTCGTTTTAATTTAAAATTACTGTGAATATTATGCCCCAAAACGTCATTAGTTCCACATATTTTCAACGCGTCTGATAAAAAAATGGTAATTCATTATCCTAATCTCACAATTTCAGTTTTAATTCTCTCGTCCATCAAAGCAAGAAAACTCACCTGCTGTAGTTGAACTTTCGCTTCGACTCGTTTGACCGAGCATGATCGAAGATGATCGCGATAGGTTGGCAAAGGGAGGACTACAATACGCAATCCTGCGGCAGCGGCAGGTGATTGTGAAAAATCCACTGCAAACCAAACGAGCAGTTCATGCTTACTAACTGGTCTCATGGAACAATATTAAAACGAAAAAAAAACAAAACAGCACCTTTCCGTTGGCTTCCTTTGCGTGCTGGACCGTTTTGTTTTATTGGTGTTGCGCAGTTCAAGGGAAACGGAGGGATAGTCCAATGACTTGGCTGGGAAGAGGCGAAGGAAAGCACACTTTAAAAACTATAATTTTTTAAATGGTACATTTTTTGTCCTAACATTGATTTTTTTATTAGCACAAACATTCCTTGTTTTTCCTCATACAGCAATAATACAATCAAAGTGAAAATCCATTCTACGGCGATTTTTTGTCACATATTTTATTCTATTTGGTAGTACAAATTAGTTCGATCCATTTTCAAAAAATGGCTCTGGTTGTTATGAATATTGAACAGTAACAGCTGATGTCGATAGTTTCAAGAGGCTAGACATTTGTCATTAATATTCAGTTCATATTGCTTCGAGTTTAAAAAAAAGTCTTGTTTTTCACTGTGTGAATTGTGTTTTAGTTTTCTATTTTAATTGGACGAAGAGTGCAGCTGGGGCGCGTCAAATACTTGTTGATGCTTATGGTGATAATGCTTCAACTGAAAAATCATGATTTCGACGTTTCCAGAATGGAGATTTCAGCGTTGAAGACAGGCTTCGCTTCGGACAATCAATAAAAATCGAAGGCAAACAGTTGGAGTCATCATTCGATGAAGATCGGAATAAAATTCAAGAGGAGCTTGCAGAATCACTAGAAGTGACTCAACAAGCAGTTTCTGCACGATTAAAATCCATGGGAACTATTTAAAAGCAAGACAAATAGATGCTTTATGAACTGAAACCGAGAAACATTTCACTTGCGAGCCGCTGATTGAAAGGCAATAAAGAAAGTGGGTTTTTACATCGAATTGTTACTGGGAAAGAAAGATGCATATTCTATGACAACCCAAGAATAAAAATACTACCCAATGCCAGGTTAATTGCTACCATAGACCTCGATATCAACACCAAAGCCGAATATTCATGGTTAGAAAGTTCGAAGGTGCATGTGCTACAACCAGGCGATACTTTAAAAGGATGATCAGCATAGGCTGAAACTGATGCGTTTGAGCCGTGCATTACGAGAAGAATGGTTGAAATACAAGCTACGATATGATACAGCTATTCTCCTGCATGAAAACGTTCGGCCTCATGTCGCAAATGTCGTGAAAAAATATTTGGAAACGTTCAATTGGGACATTTTGTCACACCCGCCGCAATCTCCTGACATTGCCCCTTCTAATTACTCGTTGTTTCGACGGATGCAACACCATCTGCCAGGTTTATTTCTTTTGCAGTAATCGAAAATAAAATTGGTTTCATACTTGGATCACCTCAAAAGACGAGAATTTTTTCCGAAACGGAATTCCAAAATTGCCTGAGAGATGCGAACAAGTAGTGACTAGCGATGGACGATAATTTGATTAATCTTTAAATTTTTTTATTTTGAAATAAATGCATTTTTGACCAAAAAAAAAACAAACGAACCGAATTAATTTTACTCTCAATATTCTAAGCAAATATATCTAGAATTAGTTTATATAGTTGTTTTTGAAAGTACAGCATATCTGGATTTTTTCTGATCATTAATGAACTTCAGATAAAATAAAAATTTTCTTCTTCTGAACCCTAAAAACTAAAGTAATCGCACAATAGAAACGAAATAATCGCAAGGAATCAAGTCTATACTATAAAACGATTGTTCGGAACTGAAACACGTGGCCAAGCATGGTCGTGATAAAAAATTACGGTTTTGTTTAACGAGAATGATTGGTAAAGATACAATGTTCATTTATTGGTCTTAGCATCCTGAAGCTTGTTTATACAATTACGTGAAGAATTATGCATCTTCAGTATCACGATTTCAACAATTATACTGCATCACACAATTTTTTTTTCTGCCGACTCATATGTAATCGTACTCTAGTTGAACCATTCCCCTGAAACTTATTTTATAACACTGTTAACTAGAAACAGATCCATGGAAAAGATTTATGAATGAAATATCCAAGGAATGAAAATGGTCTTCTGTCTTCTGTCTTCTGTCTTCTGTCATCTGTCTTCTGTCTTCTGTCTTCTGTCTTCTGTCTTCTGTCTTCTGTCTTCTGTCTTCTGTCTTTTGTCTTCTGTCTTCTGTCTTCTGTCTTCTGTCTTCTGTCTTCTGTCTTCTGTCTTCTGTCTTCTGTCTTCTGTCTTCTGTCTTCTGTCTTCTGTCTTCTGTCTTCTGTCTTCTGTCTTCTGTCTTCTGTCTTCTGTCTTCTGTCTTCTGTCTTCTGTCTTCTGTCTTCTGTCTTCTGTCTTCTGTCTTCTGTCTTCTGTCTTCTGTCTTCTGTCTTCTGTCTTCTGTCTTCTGTCTTCTGTCTTCTGTCTTCTGTCTTCTGTCTTCTGTCTTCTGTCTTCTGTCTTCTGTCTTCTGTCTTCTGTCTTCTGTCTTCTGTCTTCTGTCTTCTGTCTTCTGTCTTCTGTCTTCTGTCTTCTGTCTTCTGTCTTCTGTCTTCTGTCTTCTGTCTTCTGTCTTCTGTCTTCTGTCTTCTGTCTTCTGTCTTCTGTCTTCTGTCTTCTGTCTTCTGTCTTCTGTCTTCTGTCTTCTGTCTTCTGTCTTCTGTCTTCTGTCTTCTGTCTTCTGTCTTCTGTCTTCTGTCTTCTGTCTTCTGTCTTCTGTCTTCTGTCTTCTGTCTTCTGTCTTCTGTCTTCTGTCTTCTGTCTTCTGTCTTCTGTCTTCTGTCTTCTGTCTTCTGTCTTCTGTCTTCTGTCTTCTGTCTTCTGTCTTCTGTCTTCTGTCTTCTGTCTTCTGTCTTCTGTCTTCTGTCTTCTGTCTTCTGTCTTCTGTCTTCTGTCTTCTGTCTTCTGTCTTCTGTCTTCTGTCTTCTGTCTTCTGTCTTCTGTCTTCTGTCTTCTGTCTTCTGTCTTCTGTCTTCTGTCTTCTGTCTTCTGTCTTCTGTCTTCTGCCTTCTGTCTGTTGTCTTCAGTTTTCTGTCAAAAACTCAGAATTCGGAAGCAGAATTTAAGATATGAATTTTTGATCTGAGTTCTGGAGCAAAATTTAAGATTAAAGCACTGAGTTCAGTTTCAAAATCTAGTTCCAGAACCCAACTCCAGAATTCAATTTCATCATGCATAATCAAAATTGTGGGAATGATCTCAGAAAATGTACTTAGGAACTAAATTCTGAAACTCAATTCAGGATGTAAATTAAGAATCTGAATTCAGGAACTAAAATCAGGTTCAGAAGTCAGTTTCAAAATTCAAATTCGGAGATCAGATCTCAAATTTTGTTCCAGAATTCAGATCAAGAATTCATATCATAAATTCTGCTTCCGAATTCTGAGTTTTTAAGATTCCGAAACAGAATTTTGCAACTCAGTACGAAGTCAGTTTTCTTTCTTAAATTTTTCGAAAAGCTAGACTAAAATTTTTCGAAAAGCGAGACTAAAATTTTTCACAAAAAATTTGCAGACAAAAAAAATATCGATCAGGAAACTCACTGCAGGAAAGGTAAGTACTGATTTTTTAACAAAGCGATTCTCACTGAAACTGATTTCACATGACAAAAAATCAGTTTTGGAAAGTTCACTAGCGAACATTCTCCTTTATCATATTCAAGAAAAAAGTTCGCACGATAAATATGCAATGTGCGTAGGCTGATTGATAAATGAATCAATAGTGGTTATGTATTTGAAATTTATTCGGCACAATCGTGGTTTTGGATTATAATATATTAATATAAGAAGCATGCGCTGTAATAAATAAGTTATTATTATGCAGCGGATTAAAAAATATTAGACAATTTAGCTTGAATATTGTACGCAGAAGTAACAGAAGCGCAGGATATCGCTAGGTTAATTCAAACGCGCTAATCAAATGCTGCACCTGCTGAGTGTTCGAGACATGCTGCCAATGCTGGGCTCCTGTTACTTCTATAAATCAAATTCATGCTGAATAGTGTTTTATTTGGTTTTATCTAAATAGTGCAGTGTAATCAACCAGCTGGAATTTAAGCAGCCTTTCGTCGCTATAATCACTGTTTGGAATGTGGAAAAAAATAAAAAAATTGCGAAAATGATTTTTCCAGTCACTGAGTTCAAACGCATTAATAACTAAAAACTTTTGTTGGTACTTCATTTTCAAGATAGTCGACGTTAATTATACCTCGAGCATCTAAAAACTGACGCCATACTTGTTGCAGCTACCTGTTGCGTTTTCCCCCTGTTGCGTTGTTGAAACAACTCCGGAGAAAAAAGATAGATCCTTGTTTCGTCCACTGTTTCATACCAAGGCAAGAAATCCTTTTTATTGCGACCAAACAGTGCCGACCAGCTCTCTGGATTGTTGATGCGTTGTTGCTTTTGATAGATTGTGAGTGAACGAGGCACCTATTTGGAAAAGATTTTTTTCATGCCCAGATTTTCGCATACGATCATGAAAGCACTTCCAGTTCAGTCGGACTTTGACTTTGTGTGCATCCATCACGATTATCAAAATTTACTCACATTTTTTCCGGATGACTGCTTAATTTGGTCACGTTAAAATCAGAATACCACAAATCTTTGTTTTTATTCTGAGTGCGGGTAACACTTCTTAAACCATTGCTTGACTTGCCCGGTTTTTCCTAATAGGAAGCCATGTTTTATCAACAAACGGAACTCGTTATTTTTAAGTTTTCGTAAATCAGAAAGTAACGTCACTTATATGTCGGTAAGTTTAGTGTTTGTGGTGCGATTGGCGTGAAAATTTGACATTTTTCTTGTGAACGATGATGATAGTTTGACATTACAAACGTCATCTCAGTCGGCCCCGGGACTTTTTTTTAACAATGTGCTATGCACATCAGCGGATGGATTTGTTTTGTGTACCGTTCGATTCGCCCGGGTTTGCGGTTCAATGCATACGGCGCTGGTCTTTTAAGCCAGTTGTCATATGTTCGAGCCCCGACGTGGAATGATTCATAGTGTCAGTAGGATCGTAGTACTAGCCATAAAATGATTCTGCATGCTAAGAATCGGCTGCGAAGTCTGTTGAAACAGAAAGGCCTAATTCCACAGAAGGAATGTAAGCTATTTGAACACTTTTGCTTAGATACTTCTCATAACTTGAACTGACAATCGGATGACAAAAATTGTCGTTTTTAGTTATGAAAAAAATGTAAAATTCGAGTCAAATAAAAATAAATAAATTCGGAAATGAAATTTACGAAAATCGGAGTGATATGAATTTTAGAATTGATTCAGTGTGAGAAAAATCGAACCAGATAACCGAAGTGCAATTTAACACTCCAAATACCAAGCCTCATAAAAAGTTGGAACGGTAACTTCGAGCTGTCATAGCTCAGCTGTTTTTGAACGAATCTCAATCTATTTTACACCCTCGAATTTTGTGAAGTTCGTAGGTTGATTCAAAAACTTTGTAGCAGACGATTGGTAAAGGAAAACCAATGAAAATTTGATTTTTCCCGTTCCAGGTTTTTTCACGCGCCCAATATGCCCTATCTGCTTTCCAATTTTCTTTCCTTCGGCATAAACGTCGCTAAGAAAATATTGAACACTTCAACTTCACCGAGTCATAACTTTGTTGTTAGTCAACCGATTTTCGAAATTTGTTCACCATTGGAAAGGTAACATATTACTTCCAAAAATAAAATTATTCTCATATAAAAAAGGAATGATATTCTTCAAACAATTTTGTATGATTTCTGAAAACCATGAAAGCTAGTGCATAAACTAATGTAACCTACAGCAGGCCCGTACCCAGAATTTCATTTCGGGCCCAGAGATTAAAAAATAATGTTACTGAAGATTGCTTTCCAAGTAGCAAACATTGTTCTAGTATTGAATTTATTAACTCTTTTCGCAACGATTATGCGATTGGAAAAGCGCGCTTTTCTTGAATGATGTGCAACAAGTTTCTTGTTTCATATGCTTAACAACAGTAATATTCACCTAGTGGAAACCGGAATCAAAACTGCTCAAATGATCTTGTCGTACAGTCAGATGAAAAACCGGATATGGAACTTAATCCATTCAGGTTTTTGAGTTGGTTTCACAAGCAGTAATATAAATGAATTTTGCATACCTTACAAAAACGTGTTGAATCAATTGTCTAACATATCTAACAAAAATAACCGATATGAAGCAATTGTGAAACCTGTCAATTATACCAAGTTTTAATTGCTACTTGGGTTATGTACCTAATTCTCGGCTTTTACGGCTGTTTTTAACATACACTTTAAACTTTTCCACTGGAACTGATATTGTGTTACATTTCATTACGTTTACTGTCTTGTTATTTCTGTAACACATGTCCGAGACATTCTTAATAATAAAATGTTTTTGATTTCGGGAGGGGCCATGGCCCCTTGAGCTCACCCTCTGGGTACGTGACTGACCTACAGAATGAAACAGTTCTCAAATCGGTTAGGGCATCTTTCTCAGTGAAGTGAGTCCCACTATTCCACACGGAAAGACCGAAATTACCATTTTGGCGAAAAAATTAGTTGATTTTCTGATTTTAGTTAGTTATTTTTTGAGACAACTAAAAAAATCTTACTTTTGCTAATTTAGATTTTTTAATTCTAATTTTCATAATAAAAAAAAATATTTGTTGAAATGGCTATTTTTTTAGTTGAATTCACCAAATAAACGGGCTGTCATTTCTTAGCTAAGGCACGCTTCATATCCATTCAACTAATTTTTTTGTTGAGTTAGAGAAATAAAACGTTGTTTTCAACCAACATAAATGGTTGAATTGGTTTCTGCAATTAGCAGCTATATGGCGCTCGTTAACACCGTAATGACTACTAGCCACTAGATGGCACACTACTACCGAAAAAAATTTCAGTCGCGGTTATCTTTTCTATAAGGTATACATACGATGTTGTATTGGAGAAAAAGACATAAGCGAAACATAAACTTCTTTTTGAAAAATTTTACTTCTAAATCGCTGTTTTCTTCATTCGACTTCGCGAAATCAGCTCTCTCACTGAAAACTTCGAGCACTCGGAAAACAAAAACCGAATACAAGTAATACACCGGACGGCGTCGCCCGGCAGGTTAGAAGATACTAAAAATATCATTCGATAATACAATTAGAGTGCAACATTCGAAACTCACTTCACTGTTTCGCGTAAAAACATTATTACCCACAATCGCTTCAACTGCGCACAAATTCTGAATAAATACACTTTCCACTAACAGTTTACGTCATTTTTACATATCGGTTTGGAAATTTATATAGGGATATATCGTAACACATGCGAAAAACATCTAAATAATTTGCGAGCAGTTTCAACAAGACTGTCCCTTTTAGCTTTTTAATGGATTGTTTTGCTTTGACACTGCTGTCCTTCAGTAATGACGGTGATAGATAAATAGAATCAAAGTTTCTGATTTTAATAACGAAATTAGTTGTCAATGAGAATTTCGTGTTGGATTGAAATATTGCTGGTTTGTGTCCAGAATATTCGCCAACTAAACACATTCTCTAAAAATAAGAGTTTTTTTCAGCACAGTAAATTATAAATTTTAACTAGTTTTATAGTTATTTTGGAAATTTTGTTGTTAAAATCAACTAGTCCAAAAACAGTAATACGAATTAGGCGCAGAGCTAATTTCGGTCGTTCCGTGCAGGTACTTATGAAACTGGAATCGCCTCGAATATTGGCTTTGCGGCAGCCTTTGCGATTAGCACCAACCAACCAATCTACCTGCAGCTTACAGTTATCTTCGTCTCGAAAAACAACCTCTCCGTTTGAATGCTTTTTACTAAATGAAACCTTCACTTGTGTTACTTTTGTATATGAAATTCATACTATATAGGGAAATACTTTTTAACCAAAAACATAAAATATTTTTTGTGATTGGATTTTTATCATTGGATTCCAAAATATTGGCGCCCTACTGTTTAATTATAGTGGTAGTATAATTAAACAGTAGGGTGCCAATATTTTGGAATAATCTTTAATTTCGTAAAGCGGTAGGTTGGTGAGTGATGCCGGCCGACATTGGAAATTATTTAGGAACTGACCTTGTTTGTGCTAGGGTACATAACCAATTTCATTATGTTTACGTTTCGATTTAGCCTCGGCGGTTTATATTGAACTGCAGGTGGCATAACAGTTCAACATAAACTGCTATGCACTGACGAGTCTAAGAAGAAACGTAAAGATAATGGTGAAAATTTGATAATTTTCCATTTTGAAAAATCACCGTTTTACGTGAAATTTCCGAAATCGACCAATTTTTTCAAATATCTTAAAATTGGCTGAAACGATCAGATCTAGTGTTTTTCGGTGAGAAAGCGCAAGAAAGTCGAAATTAATCAATACACAAGTATAGGGAAATTCAATCGTTTAGTGAATCTGGAGGATGTATTCAAACGATTGCTTTTAAAGTCAGATAATTTCTGTAATAACATTATCAAATAGAGTAACAACAAACATGAGTGAACTTCATCTTCCCGAATATGCACCAGAATTAGTTTTAACACTCTAGAAGACAAAAATACCTTATTTCCATATGTAGCTAATAAATGCCTCACAGTACAGTTACTAGCATATTTTTCAATGAAAAAACCCAATGTTTGAATATTTTAAAAAAATATCTCCTCCGCCTTTTTTTTATAAACATGCTCAAAAGTATTTTCTGTCAAATGCAAGAAACGAAATTTTTTTCGTTTGCCTCAATATTAGATACAGCAGTTTAAAAGTAACCCATTTTTGAACTAGTTTTGCTCATAACTTCGGTTCAGAAAACGCTACCTGAATGCGACAGTCATCAAAAAATTGGTTTTAACAATGTTCAAAAATACCTAATACGTGAAAAGTGAAAAATAAAAATGCTACAGTAAAATGTTTGTTTTTTTTTTAGGCAAACCCTAAGTTGATATTTAAAAATAGTTGTAACACTAAAACCGTTGAAGATACCACAATGGTGTCTTCAGCAAAGCTGCTCGATATAAGTTTATCTACAATTTTGCCGAAGGATGCAGTCCTCTATCTTAACAAATCCGCAAAATAATTTTCAGATCACCTTTATAATAAGAGCCACTCTAATACCATGTACATCATAGCTCTAAAGTATAAGGTTAAGCCACAAATGTTTTTGTCCCCCTAAATTGTGGACATCCGAACCACTGTGCAATGCAATTTAACTCGGAAATTTTAAAATTTCCGATCTTCTACCTATTTTTTGAGATTCTACGGCAAACCTAAAACAAAAACAGAATTTTTTTTAATTTTAGTAGTTATCAGTTGCGTTTGGGTTGTGCATAAAAATTGTTTAGATCTTTTGTGCAATACACAAATATAATTATTTTTAGAGTTTGGGTATATTAACTAGAATTTTTAAGACTGTCAGTGAAATCCAAGTTTCAGTTTTTTAATGAAGTTTGTTCATAATAAATTTTCAACTAAAATAATGAAAAAATATAATTATATAATTTAAAATTTACAAGTTATGTTTTGATTTTCTTTGGCAAAGTTTTCCCAATGATTAAAATTCTCCATATTTGTACCTAATTTCTTGAGATTCTTTAAACGGATATATAATTTTGTTCATCAATACATTGTTTCTGGTAATGATTCCAATATTTTGGAGTAGAAAAATGTACATGTCATCGCTTTAATTTTTGAGTTATATACAAACATGTGAAAAATAAATGAAAAATTCATTTATATTTATAAATTAATCGATTTTTTAAGGTTTTCTTTTGATAGTGCAGGAATGGTAGTTGAGCGAAAATTGTAGCTGGTATTACTAGAAATCGAATGATGTGTAAAAATATATAGGTCATCGCTTAGAATTTCGAGATATTTACGATCATTGTAAAAAGTCTGACCTTTTCTGAGGTCATATGTCTAAAGTTTTCATTATAACTTTGGGTAGACAACCCTATTTTTCGTTTTTTTTCAGTGCATTTTATTTTTGGAAGTAGTACCTTTCCACTGGTGAACAAATTTCGAAAATCGGTTGACTAACAACAAAGTTATGACTCGGTAAAGTTGAGGTTCTCAATATCCGATTCGCGATGTAGGTGCCGCGTGAATGCAGATAGGGCATATTTCGAGCTTGAAAAAAATACTTGGAACAGAAAAAATCAGATTTGCATTAGTTTTTCCTGAGCGATCGTCAATAATGATATACTTAAAATAATCTGCAAACTTCTCAAAATTCGAGGGTGTAAAATTTATCGAAATTGGTCGAGTAACAACTGAGCTATGATAGCTCAAAGTTACCGTTCCAACTTTTTTTGAGGCTTGGTATTAGGAGTATTAATCATTGTTTCGATCGTCATTGAACGGTTCTCCGTAGAATATCCTTTAACACTTCGTCCGTCCCAGCGCGATCGGGATTGAATCCGATTTGCATAAATAATAAACATCCGGTGCCCTGTCAAGTGCATTGCCCTGCCTGCCCTGACGATGCATGATCATAAAAAAAGAAGGCTTCGTGTTTGCGTGAGGGACAAGAATTCCTGATCTCGTGCGCCATCGAGCACCCGGCAATTGGACGCAATCTCATATCGGGATTTAGCAGTGAAACCGATAGCTCAGCATCACCGTAATACGATCGTAATGCAGCCCATCAATGATAAATTCATAAACTGGCATTCGAACAGGAAAAAAGCACAGGAGTAACACGCGGCAGGCAATTATGCTGCGTTTCACTAACCGGTATGACATGTGAAATTGACAACCTTTTAAAATTTTCGATTTTTATTTGATTGGTCTTAATTTCATAATCGGGGATTAGCATGGGTGTAGGCCGGGATGGACCCACGGATTAAAATTTTTGACTGACGACCTTAGCAGTAGATCCCGCTAAAACTCCAACTACGTCCCTGATTCGTCGATCCCAGAGGATCGATGTTACCGATAGTATTTCCTCACTCACCGATAGATTCGACACGAAACGTTCAATCCCATTGCCATCTCTCTCTGACAGCCGTCAACGAGCGGACTCTGTTCGATCTGTCCATATTTTCCGATTCTTTGTGTCGAAATGCCATGTTTTCCGTCAGTCATTCATTTTCTACCAGTTTTTCTGAGCCCAGATTGTAACATCGGCCGGCCGTTTTGGTGTAGTTCCATCGTGCCTCAGGAGATGGGCAATTGTTCCTCACCCGCGGTATTCACCTGACAAGCTCCTGTGTCTGCCAGCGCGGTCGGATTTTCGTTTGCACTGTTTTGTTCAAGTCGCAGTCCGCCAGATTTTGTCTTTTTTCCTGGCGAACGACTTCGGACAGGTAAAACACTCCGACCTGCTCGATTTGATCGGGAAATGTGTCTGACACTCATCACGATGGCGTCGGCCGTTGCTGGCGTGACGGCGTTGGAATGAAAATGTCTTGATTTCCACTGACAATGGTTCAGTGACACGGACACCCGATGCCAGGGGCTATCATGCATTTGCATGAGAAAGGCTGACTAGTGAAATTTGCTAACTAGCTTTTCAGACATAATCAATTTAAGCTATCAGACGTTTGAAACGATTTTGGTGTCCATTATGTTGATTGACGCTACCAGCAGCCTAATTTCGATAGTTTGATGCGCTATAAAAATAATGATTTTGGATTCCTACCGTCCATTTAATCGTCACTCATCTAATTTGCCTCCTAAAAGCCAACAACTCCCGGACTCCCATCGCCCATCGTCCGTCAAAGCCACTCATTTTCAGTGGCTATTGATTTACATAAAATTGATTTCGATTAAATTACCTCGCCGCGCATCATGCCAATGGAGTGTTTTTTTTACTCTTTTCATGCTCGCTCAGAGGTCTTTATGACTGAACCACATCAAAACCAGACCTCGGACGCTGTCCTGGTCCACCTTTCGGGGTCCAATCAAAGCTCTCGATCCGCCATAAAACGGTTACTGGTTGGTGTGTCTAGCAAAGAGACAGTGAAGCTACTCGCACTCCTTCGTCCCCCCACCCAACCAGATTTACCGAACGGTAACCGACAAGATACTCGTAGAAAGATGCCGATGATGATGATGATGATGATGATGATAATGATGCTGTCTGATGAACCATCACAAAACCCGAAGCATAGCCACTAGCACCGATATCAGACAGCTCAACCTGCTACTGTTTGACAAAAGGGTTCTTCTGCTAACTTGTACAGGGTGAACCATAAGAACGTACTATTTTTTCTGTGATCTTCAAACTCAAATAATCTTGCTGCACATTGGGCGATCACTTATTGAAAACAAAGGATGCAAACTTGACATCGCGAAAACATTCTGCCTCACCCTGTTCAAACGTTGGATGCCCACCGGTGAAATGGACGAGTCTATACACGGTCCGAGCATAAAAGTACGGCTGAAGTGCAAAGCGTATGCATAAATGCGACGGGTAAAATCAACGGCCAGGACGATGGACAGATTATGAATTTAAATGTGACAAGAGCCACTTGTGTTACGCCTCATTTGGAAACGGAACACTAGGCAAAGACAGGAGTTTTGCTGGACATAAACTGGTGCCAATGAAACTGGATCCCAAATAAATCTCACCCATTCTAAACTGCAACATAAAATGACATTAGACATTTTTGGACAAATATTTTTGTCGATATTAACAAGGCTCAGACTAACATTATCAGAGCGATAATTTTCGATCGAACCTAGAAAATTACATGTTGTCTATAGAAGCCATTTTTGCGAAGTTTGTTCTCAGGAAATACTAAAATTTGTACCACAACCCGATCAACAAGGGAGAACAAAATTGTATCTGGGGTTGTTTCGTTTTTTATATCTAAATTAGTCATAAATAAAATAACAAAAATTATAACTCAATTTAACCTAGGTGATAAAAAAATTGTTACAATCCTAGATATGTAAATATCAACATTATATCTAAATTAGTTACAAATTTAGTACAACTTTTCAGCTGTTATTACCTATTTTTTGGGGGGAAAGGCTTTACAGTGCAAATCTAAAAATAGATTTCGCGGAGTAAGATGAAAATGCATACCTTTATGCGATTTGATTGCCATATAAAAAAGCCATTCCCAGTTAAGCGACTGGTTCCGAACCGGGAAGTTTTGAGTTGCCAACATACGCATCGGAGCATGAGAACCAACTGAGGTTGGAAGCATATTGCTGCAAAAATCATCTATTGCCTTCCACCTCTTTCGTCGTTTCCTTCCAACCGGCATACGAATGACAAAGGGGCTATTTTAGAACTATGAGTAAGCTTTTTTCGGTACTGAAGAATAGTTGTAAATGAACGGAAATGATTAAACTACCTTTTAGAATATGAGGAAATTAACTAATAAAGAAACTTTACGTCTGCTTAGCGGTTCAAATTGAACTGCCGAGTTTAGCACTAAGCAGTTCAATTTGAACTGCTCTGCACTGATGAGTCAAAGACGAAACGTAAAAATAATGAATTATAGTTTTTCGGTTTTTTCTTCTTCGTACCAAGAGGGCCGACTTTCAAACAACATTCGAATCAATTCGCTCGTTCAATTGAAGTAGTGATTTACCTGTACGTCTATGTGTGTTGATTCGCGGGTATATTTGATAAAAAGGTGCACTTAATTTTCTCGGAAATGACTGAATCGATTTTTGTAAATTTAGATTAGAATAAAAATTCGTTTGAAAGAATTAAAAAAGCAAGTTTTTATGATTGATGATCAACCAATTGCCTATTAGTCACATTAGTTTGTGATATACGCAGCCAATGTCCAAAAAAATGTTCAAAAATCATTAAAATTGAACTTTCATTAGGGTTTGATTGTTTGATATCTACTTAGATTGACTCACAGAAAAAATTATTCAAATGGAAAGTTTCATAATGCGGGTCGGTTGCTTTAAACTCTACAATGCAAATTTTGAATCCCTTTTGCAAGTAATCAAAATACTACGAAATGAGACTATCATCAATTTATCAGATATGGATAGATTGAACTTTTCAAATCGAAGGTATTATGGTGCAATAAATCGTTTTTGTCTGATTCATGAATGTAAAAATGTTCATGCAATGATATAGATGACAACGGGCAAAATGCGATATCTGCAATTTGTAGATTTTAATAATTGATGACCTAACCAACTCATTTCAATTTTACTGATTTTGGATCTATTTCCAGTACATCCGAGGTCCGGTAAAACTAAATAAATCGAAAAAGTATTGAGGTGAGTTTAGATTTTGGTTGTGAGTCCAGTTTAGATTTTGTTTTTCGTTTATTGCAGCGTGACTTTTGAAAACGTTTTGAAGTTTTGAACACTTATCACTCTGTGTTCTCGCAAACAAAAATCTGTCACCGATAAAATTGAAGAATTCAAGCATTAATTTGACTTCAAACTTGTGAAAATCATATCTGAGAAAACATTGCAGAATTCAATTAACTAAGTCGAATGCTATATCACTTTTTCCAATATTTATTATTCGAGTTTTAAAGCTTTTGCCTTACCTTTCTTTGTTCGAAAGAGAAAAAGCGCAAAATCATCTTGAAAAATATTTATTTCCAATTTAAAATTATCATTTGAATATAAACTTTACACAATTTAAGTAGGAATTTCTTAGGAACGTTCTCAAATTTAAAATTTAGGCCGTCTTTTTAAATTTAAATATCAAATTATTGTTTTCAAAAGCATTTTCATTTGTGTGAAATTGGAAAATATGTTTGTAACTGCTGATTGAATTGAAGCATAGCTTTTCTAGGGTTGAAAGTCAAAAACATGATCGACAAAAGTGTTTGAACACTTTTCTTTCTCAATTCTCTGGTTTAGTTTTTCCTTAAATATAACAGCCCTTAATATAATATCTGGACTTGCTATAATCTTAATACAATCTGAATGTTTGCTTCTGATTTGGAATCATATTTATAACATAATGAGATATATATATATATATATATATATATATATATATATATATATATATATATATATATATATATATATATATATATATATATATATATATATATATATATATATATATATATACATATATATATATATATATATATATATATATATATATATAAATATCATAAATAATTTTGATGGAATCCTGTTATACTCTATTGATCGGGAATCCTCAAGGATCCCGTAATGACCGGAAGTTATCAATATAATTAGAACCATTCTTTAAAGCTATCCAAAATCGTTAATTTTGATACATGTTTTTTTGTCGTGAATACGACTTACTTTACTATGGGGTGCCTTTTCAAAATTTACCCTGTACAAGAATGGAAAGAACTGAATCGTGAATATCTCTTGTTGTATTTGAAGAACACAATTTTTTTCTCCATATCATCGGAAATATGGTCAGCTATTTATGACAAAATTTTCAGTATTATGAGATTACAGCAGCTAACTCAAAATTGAAGTTTCGTCAAATGTTTGGTGTGAGCGAGCATTAAGGTGAAATTCAGTGCCAAAATAAGGCGCGCGAAGTTCCGAACGTATGAGTTGAACGAACCATCGCACCCAAAAGCGTATCGCGTAAAACCGACACATATGCCGTTTTTTCATTTAAAAACACTGGTGGCGTGGATTGCTCTGGTTTTGCACTTTAGAGCAGAAATGCAACATTTTCACGGTGTTTCATTGCTATTTCTGCTCGAAAGTGCAAAACCAGTGCAATCCACGCCACCAGTGTTTTTCAATGAAACACGCCAATAGAAATACGAAAGATTTCCGATGGTTGAGTGCAGTAGGTTTACAACATGTTTTGTTCGCTAATAAAACAGACACTAAAAAAAAATCTAAAAGAAATTTTCGAAGGAATTGCAGATACTTTTTGTCCACGTTTGGTGAGTGGACATCAATAATTTATATTTCACAATTCTTAACTTCGGTTAGTTTAGTACTTAATTCGGTTAGTACTTTCGAGATGGGTTTGAAAAGTAATGTGGTGAAATTAATGAAATTTACACGACAATAGTCAAAAATTTGTCTAAAACTACTAAATTTTACTCTCAAAGTTAATTGAAAAATAAAAACATGTGAAGTAACTTGCTAACGGGTGGCAACTAAAATTTTGAAATTTCTTTCTCAAGCTGTCAAAAAAGACAAACATTGTTCATTGTTGAAAAAAATTAGTGAACATTTGAAAACGGTCCGTAATCGGATGTTCGGCGAAGCTTCCGTTTGATGTCGGGACAGGAGCGTTGTACGGCCTTCATGTCAACTTTGCGAATGCATCTCTTGATTTTACCAATCAACTGTTAGCAATTCGTGCCTCTTCAGTTATTTTTGTACACCAAGGAGCTCAAAATCCCGAAGAAATCTTCGAGTAGGCGACACTGAGGTAGATTAATCGGGTTGTGGTTTTTGGATACAAATGGGTATTCAGGAACGATTGTGTTTTTTTGGCGCAATGCGATGACGCTTTATCCGGCCAAAACACGTATTGTCCATCAGCATGATGTTTTTGAAAAAAACGGGATCAAAACTTTCTACAAACATTCGTTCTGGTACAGGGTCCGGCACTCGAAGTGTAACCAATTTAAAAGGCCATAAATTCAGTTTGGAAAATTACTTTTACTTACTTCAAAGTACAAAATGTGTAAAAATAATACAAAATTCAGAATCAATTCACTTTTGCTCGATATGACCACCTTTTGCCTTGACTATGGCCTCGAGACGGTCAAAAAACGAATCGCAAGCTGCCCGAATGTGACTTGCAGGTATTTTGGCCCACTCGCCTCGAGACTGGTGTATCTTTTAGTTCGGACTTTGCTCTCCAAAATGGCCCAAAGAGAATAATCCATTGGATTCGCATCTGGTGAATTCGAGAACCATTGTGTGGACGTGATGAAATTCGGAACGTTGTTTTTTAGTTATTCTTGGTTCACTCGAGCTTTGTGAGACGGTGCCGAGTCCTGCTGAAACGTCCATGGTCTGCCACCGAAATGTTTGTCTGCCCACGGCTTCAAAGCAACCTCCAGAATACTTTCCCGATAATATGTCGCATTTACCTTGACGCCAGGGTCGATGAAAACGATTGGAGAGCGCCCATCTGCGGTTACAGCGGCCCAAACCATTATCTGTTGCGGGTGCTGCCTCCTGGTGGCCAATCGATGACTCAAATTCTCGTATGAACGGTCGGTCAAGTAAACCCTATCGTTTTGAGAGTTTACGAATTGCTCAATTGGAAAAATTTTCTCGTCAGAAAATACAATGTTCGGAAATTGACCGCTTTCGGCCAAACGAAGCAACTCCTTCGCTCTCTCAAGTCAAGATTTTTTTTTCGCGTTCACTTTTGGCAAAATGCTTTCTTGCGCTTGTAAACAATACAACTCCGAACTGTCATTTAGCAAATTTCTAGAGAGCTGATGCCCGTGCGTCAGCTGCGCGAGCGGTCTGAAGTTGGTTACACTTCGAGTGCCGGACCCTGTACACATGCCAAACCAGAGGGCTTGAACCATGGCTTAGAAATGCCTTTCTCGGAAATGACAATGTACAGCATCACTTTCTGTTCAAACTTATGTTTAAACTAATATTTTATGTTCGGATGTACAGTAGAACTATCCGTTGAATAGTATCGATCGTTTGCGGGAATCTGCGTCTTCGAAAGAGGGAAGTACACCCAAACCTCCGTTTACGAACACTTTTTTTACGTAACCTCTTTTTACGTAACTCTTTTTACGATCCAAATCCCAAACAACGTAAACTTTTTTTACGAACTAACTTCGTAAAAAGAGGTTTTTGCATCCAATGAAAACGATTTCCGGCTCCATGGGAATCACTACAATATGGGTATTTTCGGAACGGGATTTATGAGTAGATGACGGAAAACGATGTTTGAAGTGGTTCGGAAATTAAAGATGGCAACTTCCGGTTTATCGATATTGCTTTAAAATCTTCACAATGTGGGTATTTTCGGAACGGGATTGATGAGTAGATGACGGAAAACGATGTTTGAAGTGGTTCGGAAATCCAAAATAGCACCGGTTCTTTGGTATTGCTTAAAAACATTTACAATAAGGGTATTTTCGGGACGGGTCTGATGAGTATATACCGAGAAATTATGTTTAAAAGCGCTTCAAAAATCAAAATAGTGAGTTCCGTTGTATCGGTATTCTTTGACGATCATTACGATATGATTATGTATCGTTTAAAAAGATGTTAAGCTTCTGACAAAGGTGCTCCCTGCTAATCATTATTGTTTGAATATTGTACTATATTTTCGAAATGACCGTAATAACAGCTATAATAATTTTATATTGTTATAGTTATATTATTACATTAAAATTTGGTTTCAAATCAATGACCGTGTTCTCCATTTTTTTCATTTTCAGTGTTACACTTATAACCCAAGTAACAATTTTTGTTACGCTAGCTTGTTTGTGACTAGTTTGCAACCAGATATTTGAGTGATTGTTACTAACATCTGACCACTTGCATGACTAAAAAAGCGCAGTTTCTACTACAGGGTGATTTTTTAAGAGCTTGAGAACTTTTTTAAACAATAAAACGCATAAAATTTGCAAAATCTCATCGGTTCTTTATTTTAAACGTTAGATTGGTACATGACATTTACTTTTTGAAGATAATTTCATTTAAATGTTGACCGCGGCTGCGTCTTAGGTGGTCCATTCGGAAAATCCGCTTTTTTATCGACAAATTTTGTTCAGCGATGAGGCTCATTTCTGGTTGAATGGCTACGTAAATAAGCAAAATTGCCGCATTTGGAGTGAAGAGCAACCAGAAGCCGTTCAAGAACTGCCCATGCATCCCGAAAAATGCACTGTTTGGTGTGGTTTGTACGCTGGTGGAATCATTGGACCGTATTTTTTCAAAGATGCTGTTGGACGCAACGTTACAGTGAATGGCGATTGCTATCGTTCGATGCTAACAAACTTTTTGTTGCCAAAAATGGAAGAACTGCACTTGGTTGACATGTGGTTTCAACAAGATGGCGCTACATGCCACACAGCTCGCGATTCTATGGCCATTTTGAGGGAAAACTTCGGAGAACAATTCATCTCAAGAAATGGACCGGTAAGTTGGCCACCAAGATCATGCGATTTGACGCCTTTAGACTATTTTTTGTGGGGCTACGTCAAGTCTAAAGTCTACAGAAATAAGAAGACAACATTTCCGAAGAAATTCGGGCTATTCCGGCCGAAATGCTCGAAAAAGTTGCCCAAAATTGGACTTTCCGAATGGACCACCTAAGACGCAGCCGCGGTCAACATTTAAATGAAATTATCTTCAAAAAGTAAATGTCATGTACCAATCTAACGTTTAAAATAAAGAACCGATGAGATTTTGCAAATTTTATGCGTTTTATTGTTTAAAAAAGTTCTCAAGCTCTTAAAAAATCACCCTATAGTTGTTAAGTCGGCTAAAAATAAGTTGTCGTTGCGTTGAAATGCCATACTGAAATAACTTATCTTTTCATAACTTGAAAATAGCTTGTTTTCAAGTAAACTAGTTGAAATTTAGTCACCATCGACATCAAAAACATTGAATGAATCCAGAAAACTTTTCTATCATCATAAAAAAGCAGAAGAGTACTTTAAATCACAAACTTGATACAAGGTAAAATTTTCACAACGATTTTAAAACTGTCGAGCGGAATTCAATTTTACTTAACTGTTTTTTATGCGCCTTCAATCAAAATCTGTTTATAAAGATATAAAAAATAAACAAAAAAATAACGCTATGTTCAGAATGCTCAAAATTATTCCAAGTAGAGTGATTTCTCATCATTTTAAATTCATATATCATGAGAATTATAGAATTATCACAATCGATGTTCAATCCCTATATTATTTTCTTCGTGTTTATGACAGTGCATAGAACAAAAATGAATATTCTGCCTTTCACAATTTTCGGCAAAAAGTAGTTTTGAAAAAAGTAATATCCTAGTTTTATTTATGTTTCATACACTTCTTGAGACTCCATATTGTGTTCGCCATATTCAAGTCAACAAAAGTTTTTTTGTTTGCATTTTCGTTTTCATTACGTTGGGAAAACCTATCGATAACTATCTGAATCAATGAAGAAATTATATGTTATAACTCATAATATCTACAGGGTCCGGCACTCGAAGTGTAACCAACTTCAGACCGCTCGCGCAGCTGACGCACGGGCATCAGCTCTCTAGAAATTTGCTAAATGACAGTTCGGAGTTGTATTGTTTACAAGCGCAAGAAAGCATTTTGCCAAAAGTGAACGCGAAAAAAAAATCTTGACTTGAGAGAGCGAAGGAGTTGCTTCGTTTGGCCGAAAGCGGTCAATTTCCGAACATTGTATTTTCTGACGAGAAAATTTTTCCAATTGAGCAATTCGTAAACTCTCAAAACGATAGGGTTTACTTGACCGACCGTTCATACGAGAATTTGAGTCATCGATTGGCCACCAGGAGGCAGCACCCGCAACAGATAATGGTTTGGGCCGCTGTAACCGCAGATGATCGCTCTCCAATCGTTTTCATCGACCCTGGCGTCAAGGTAAATGCGACATATTATCGGGAAAGTATTCTGGAGGTTGCTTTGAAGCCGTGGGCAGACAAACATTTCGGTGGCAGACCATGGACGTTTCAGCAGGACTCGGCACCGTCTCACAAAGCTCGAGTGAACCAAGAATGGCTAAAAAACAACGTTCCGAACTTCATCACGTCCACACAATGACTCTCGAATTCACCAGATGCGAATCCAATGGATTATTCTCTTTGGGCCATTTTGGAGAGCAAAGTCCGAACTAAAAGATACACCAGTCTCGAGGCGAGTGGGCCAAAATACCTGCAAGTCACATTCGGGCAGCTTGCGATTCGTTTTTTGACCGTCTCAAGGCCATAGTCAAGGCAAAAGGTGGTCATATCGAGCAAAAGTGAATTGATTCTGAATTTTGTATTATTTTTACACATTTTGTACTTTGAATTAAGTAAAAGTAATTTTCCAAACTAAAATTAATGGCCTTTTTAATTGGTTACACTTTGAGTGCCGGACCCTGTAAGTTACTACTACATCAATTCACATAGTAACAATTTACATATACGCTTACGTATTTATAATGGTTTCGCAACCTTTTTTCAACTAGTAGCTAAAACCAAAACTGTGATTAAAGATATGTTAGAATCAAGTAACGATAACTTACAAATGATAGCTAGTTCAATGTTTATGTTATAAAGAAACACTGCCGTCACCTTGTTTTAACCAGCATAACATAAAAAACATGTCCGTGTTCTTGTTGCAACATAGTTGGGCTAAGTGGTATCAGAACTAGTTACGGGTTGCCAATATTGGAGTCAAATAAACTTATTTTCAACTAGTAGCTAGAAATAAAGTTGTGATTAAAGATATGTTTGGATTAAGTTACGATAGCTTATAATTTATAATTAATTCAATATGACAAAAAGATGTGGTGATTTGAAACCTAAATAACAATTTCGTAACTGATTATGTTATGAAGAAACATTGCTGTCACCTTGTTTTAACCAGTATAACATAAAAAACATATTCGTGTTCTTGTTGCAACATAGTTTGAACTTAGTCGCATCAGAACTAGTTGCGGATTGCTACTTGGGAAATTCAGTTGTTTTAGTGTTCGTGATAAAGTCGAAAAAATACTGTTACTCTCATCAATACACATTTGTTTTTATTTAAACTTGTCAAAATCTCATGACAACTGGCCCGTCGGAATATGATTTAACATTTTGTAAGCCATTGAGAAAAAGGGATATTATTTGGCTCAAGTGGTAAGAGTCAGTTAGACAATCACATGACATTGAATTTCTAACATTTTTGAGCAATTTCAGAAATAAATAGCAGATAAACTGGCAGGATGAAACAATGTACACCTCTTCAGTACGGCAATCTCTTCTTCCTGATAAAGGAACCTTTTCGACTCAATATGAATTTTTAGAATGTCGAAATTTAAAACCGTAACTAACCACTTCGAACATCGTTTTCCGTCATATACTTATCAATCCCGTTCCGAAAATACCCACATTGTATGGGTTTTTAAGGACTATTCACACATTTCAGTTCCGTGACGGTTCAGTGAAAGTGCCTTCAGTGCGCCGTCAGTGTTCTTTTTTTATCGGAACCCTTCCGTTCCGTTTCCGTGCTGTTTCCGTTCCGGCACAGCCAATGGAATGACATACCGGCTTCAGTGAAAATAAAAAAATATCGGTGACGACGAATTTGAGTTTGCCGGACGGACGCTACACTGACGGCGAGCTGCACTGAAACGGCACGGTGCCGGATAGGTGTAAATGCGCGTATAGAAAACGAATGAAATAATATCAGTATCCGTGCACGGTGTCGTGCCGGCACTGAACCGGACCGGATATGTGTGAATAGTCCTTTAAGGAATATCGATAAACCGGAAGTCGCCATCTTGGATTTCCAAACCACTTCAAACATCGTTTTCCGTCAACTACTCATCAATTCCGGTTCGAAAACTCCCACATTGTAAGGATTTTTTTAAGGAATACCGACAAACCGGAAGTCGCCATCTTGAATTTTGAACCGACCCCAAACATCATTTTCTTGCACCCACTTATCACATCCATTCCGAAAATGGCCATGTGATTAGGGGTTTTCACATTCATTACACAAAACTTTTTTTACGAAGTAAATTCCAAATAACGGAAACTTTTTTTACGAACCAAATCTAAGAAAATGTAACCTTTTTTTTACGAACTACCTCCATTTACGAACCCCCGTTTAGTTTGAAAATGGAGGTTTTGGTGTAACTTTCGTCGTCCAAAACAAAACGTTTTCCGGAAAATTTTTCAATCAACCGGTGGCATGGGAAATTCAGCGTTGAAATCTGTGCATCAGTATATCCCGGGGCACGTGTCTTCTTTCGGTACTTTATTTCGAGTCTTTTCAATGTTTTGCAGATGTACTGGTGAGAACAGTTGAACTTTTTTGCGGCATCCCTTTGACTCAGTGAATCCTCGTTGTTGAAGGCACGAGAAAGAGAACGAAGTCCTTTTGCGTCCATAATTTTGGCTGGTCTTCCACTACCTTTCTTACGAGCGGTTGTTGGGCATCTTAGGATATTGTAAGCTGTCGAAGCCGCAACATTTTTGCTTTTAAAATGTTGTACTGTATACTATTTGCCGATATTTCTGTACAATGCGCTCGTGAAATACTTCTTGTTTCGACGGATTTCTGAGCAAAACTGAGCAAGCATAAATAAAACAGAAAATACTAGCAGAAAGAGGAGAGAGAGAGAGAACTAACACATACACACTCTTAGTTCTTTCTGAGCTCGTTTGTTGTTGAGCATACAGGCCTCGAAAAAAATCCCAAATTTCAGTTGCCACCCGTTATTTATTTTCCTGCTAAAAATATGTGCATGAAAATAATGTAAATTTACAAAACATTTTTAGCTTTGTACTGATTCTCACACATGGGCTGAAAAGTCCTGGGCCCAACACATTCATGGCGCTAGTTGTATTGCAGTCACCTTTTTTCAAATAATACTAATTTTTAAAAGACTTCTGTTAAAATTTCATTAAATTTTAATTTTACACTGCTTCTTAATAGGAAAAAATACCGTTCATGAGAAGCAATGGCTTGGAAAGTGTTATGAAGCTCCGCTCCATCAGAAATAACAAGTTGGTTTACTGACTTCAAACGTGGTCGTAGAGACAACGATGATGCAGAACCCAGTGGACGTCCAAATGAGGCGGTAACACTAGAAAACACAAAAAATCCACAAAATCGTTTTGAATGATCAAAAAATGAAGTTGCGTGACTAAGCTGTAAATCGTAAAGATATCGAAAGAACGTGATGGCTTTATATTGCATGGTCATTTTACTATGGGAAAGCTCTGTTCAAAGTGGTGGTGCCGCGTTTGCTCACTGTTGATCACAAACGAGAACGTGTTGATGATTTCGAGCAGTGTTGGGCCACGTTTAAACGTAACAAACCGGAATTTTTGCGTCGATATGTGATAATGGATGAAACATGGACTTATTAAAGCGTTTGAAGGCTGAAATTGTCAAAAGACGACCGCATATGGCAAAGAACAAAATTTTGTTTCATCAAGACCATGCACCGTGTCACAAGTCAATCAAAACAATGGCAAAACTACATGAATTGAACTTCGAATTGTACCCACATCCGCCGCATTCGCCAGATTTGGCCTCCAGGCGACTACTTCCTGTTTTTTGCTTCTATGATCCTTTTTCCATCCGTTTCTTTGTTTCTCTGTTCGTATATTTCACTGTTTCTCAGCTAGTCGATTATCTGATTTTCTATATATCCGATTCTTTTGTTTTTCTGATTCTTCATGTTTTCTGTTTATCTCTGTTTTTCTCGTTCCATTATTTCTTCTGATTCTCTGTTTCTCGTTTTGAAACAGTCATTACTTCTATGTTTCTTTTATTCTCTCGTTTTTCTCACTCTCCCGATTCTCTGTTTTTCCTGGTTATGTATTTCTCTCGGATCTCTGTTAGTTACTCCGTTTCTTTGTTCTCTGTTCCTTTATTGTTTTGTTTACCGTTTCTTCTGAACTCTGTTTTTTTTTGTATTTTTTATTTTTCCGTTTTTCTGATTCTCTCATTCCTTTGTTTTTGCTGTTTCTCTTGATTTTCTGTTCCTTATTTTGTTTCTCTGCTTCTCTTTACTTTTTCTCTGTTTGTTTGCATCTCTTATTCTCTGTTTATCTGTATCTCAGATTTAGCGTTTCTCTGATTCTCAGATTTTCCCGTTTTTTCCGTTCATATGTTTTTTGAATTTAACCATAAATGAAATAAACCTAAATTCCCTAGTGTAGTAGGACTCTAGTTGGTCAATCCGTGCGCCAAAAGCGCCGTCTGGTGTAGAATGGGTGCGTAAATGCTCCTAAAATGCATGTACAAAGTTGCCTGCGCATTTAACACAACCACAGTAGCATAAATCAAATAAACATAGATTTCCCTCTAATAGTACTGTTGTTGTACCGTTGAATTCCACTATGTTATCATAACATAGTGGAATTCAACGGTACAACAACAGTACTATTAGTGAGAACATTCTACTAACAGCTCAAACAGAAATTTAGTGATAGATTTCCCGTTATACGGAGACACTAACAGCGCTTCAAGTGAGAAACGGGTGTACTGCATACGCTCGCAATATTGCTTTAAATATGGTCTATAAAACATGGTTGTTAATTCAATTATTCACAAAACTAGCTATGTGTGTTCATTGAATGACAGCTTCACTCATGAAAAATTTGAAGGTTTGATAGTACAATTTCCTGGCCGCTCCGTTGATTATTCTTCTACCGTTGCATTAATTGACATTGGATATTGTCATCGGTTTTTGGAAAGAAATACACCCGTTTCTCACTAGAAGCGCTGTTAGTGTCTTCAGTGGAAAATCTACACACAAAAAAAAATTAATTTTACAGGTAACTTAATCCCTCCTACGATGTAATTCATAAATACCTAATTTGTGAAATGACGGAAAATTTCATTTGTAATGATTTGATGTTAAATTAGCTTGAATTTTACTAGTTTTGACAATAACTGCTTCTTTAATGAGCGAAGCGTATGTGTTTCTGTGGTTCAGTCGATTAACAGGCGTACTTTGCGAGCTAATGATTCTCGGTTCAAGTCGCGGCGGTCGCTATCAGTATTATTATTTTTATTTCAATGAATTTCATGTCATGGAACTTTAGACACAATATTAAATGTTATTCCACGTAAATTTGCGTGTGTACACACTTCGAAAGAACCCTGTGATTTTACATCTTATTAGATGCACATAAATGGAGCGTCGGAGTTCACGCATATTTACGTGGATGACAAAATGACAATTTGTTCATTACGGAATTCATTTAACCTGAATGTAATGTTAATCCTACAGTTGGTTATAAATCTTTCTTGAATTTTGAATCATTTTGAAATAGATTTAACGCATGTTCACGATGATTCTTCATTTTTCTTTATGAACTTTATGAAGCAGTTAATCCGCTTGGCTGAAATATGATCTTATAATGGTTTTTAGGCTGTTGTGAAGTTTAAAGTTCTAATGTTAGATTTATAATGTAACATTGAAAACTGCTTCAAGTATACATGAAAACTAAGAATATTACTTTCCCTGTTTCTGTTATCCGAACACTTGTTTACCGTTGGTGATAGTTGCTTTAATGACATCACATAATTTTGCCAACCTGATGTGCGAATTACTCGCATTTTCGCGATGCACAAGCTGAATTTCACAATTGATGAGCAAAAATCGAAATCAATCAATAGGCATGACACATTTTTGAAATTATGTTGAGAAATTTTTTATGCAACAACTAAAACATGGAACTTTGTAGGATCATGTCTAATTGTTCATAATTTAAATATGATTTTTGTCAAACGTACACAAAGAGTTCAATTGCAACTCGGCGCAACTAAAACGTAAACTACAAATAACATTATATGGAGACAATCGGAATCACAAAAAAGTAAATTCCAGGGGAACTTTGTCTCATTGAAGAAATTCATAAAATTTACATGCTGTTAAGGGGCCTTTTCTGTGGTTAATATAGTAGGCATCTGTCCTTGTCAGATGTCCAGTTTGACACAGTAGGCTACTTCGCTTGGATCCTTTTGGATCTGATGCTTTTAATCTCCGCCTACTGAACCAATTCACAGAAGCTACTCTTCTGCTTCTTCCCCTAAGTATTAGAAAGCCACCCGGCAGTCAGCTACTTAGCGTTTCGATTCCGGACTCACTGAAATCATCCGTGTCATGTCATTGATTGACATCTTGACTCTAGCTTCAATCAAAATCCGTGTGAAGAGAGTCATAGTCATCCAAAAACAAAAAAAAAACACATCTCTGTCAGTTGAAACTTTCAGCTTACGCCATCCGGCCGGGTCTTGCTACCACATTTTAACATTTCAATAAAACATCGTCGGCGGTATTAGATGGTATTTCTTGAACAGAGGCGCCAACCAGCAGCCAGCGGCATCGTGGCCATCGCACAGGCGTAGAATCATTTATAATCGCGTCGGCCAATATAGCGGGAAGAAATTTTTCGAGAAATTAATTCCGTAATCCGCGATGATAAACAACTTTCCCGAAACAGATGATTCGATTCCTGGCCTGATATGGATCGACGGTGGCCACTCGAGGCTCTGTGCCTCGATGGCAATAATGTGGCATGTGATAGGAGAGATGAATGAGCTGCGATTAGAAAAGAGAGCAGTCGCCGCCGGCTTCACCCCGCTCCCGATGGTCAATCGAACCGGGAGACGAACACGATAGCAAAACGGTCCGATCGGAGGGAGAAGCGTGCACCTGGGGCACCAAAACGAGGGAAGCATCATTAGAGACAATGTACCTTTTTGTTGTTATGTTTAGATAACAATCTCCAGTAGACATAAATCTTTTCCAATCTATTTAAAATTAATGTTATAGTTTGAACTAGCGCCTTTCGGACGACGATGGGAACACCACAGCGGCGAAATCGATAGATACCGACTGAGGCTTATGGGGACCACCGCGCTTCGGTCGCTTCTAATGGATGGCCATGGAGTTGGATTTCGAGCGAAACCAGCCGGGCGAGAATGGGGCGTTCTGCAAACCGACCGACTGGCAAATGCTTTATGGAAATGGGCCCCCGTCACCTGGACGGAGCTCTTCGGAGACGGAGGGCAAACAAAAAATTCATCATCGTCATCTTCACTGCCACTGTTGTTGCCGCCGGACTATGTGCTGCAGACACGAGGGTAACATCGATTGCTAAGCTAGATAAGCCGCCAAAGAATGGGCTCAAGTAATTCAGTAGGGACGCGGTCGTTGTGGAAAGCATGGAATTGATCAAAACAACTCTTAGTTCACCAAAGCAGGCAGAATGTATGCGCATATTTTCGGCTCCGCGGTAGAGACCAAAAGATTTTTGTATCTTGCTTTGCAAGAGAGCAGCATAGAAACAGAAAAACAGAGAAACAGAGAAACAGAGAAACAGAGAGACAGAGAAACAGAGAAACAGAGAAACAGAGAAACAGAGAAACAGAGAAACAGAGAAACAGAGAAACAGAGAAACAGAGAAACAGAGAAACAGAGAAACAGAGAAACAGACAAATGGAGAAACAGTAGAAAACAATGAAAAACAGAGAAAACAGTAAAGAAAAGAAAATAAATAAAAACAAATAGAGAAACACAGAGAAAAACAGTGAAAATCAATGATAAACAGAGAAAAGCAAAGATGAAAGGAGAAAAACAGAAGGAAACACAGAAAAATAGGATAAAACAGAAAAAACAGTCACAGTCGGTACAGTGCAGTGAATAATAGAGTGAACGAAATGGGCAAATGCGATTTAACAAAGCCTGAAACTTGGCCTACAAGATCGAGTTCAATTTGTATTGATTTCAAGCGTTGCAAAGTTAGACCAGCAGCAAACGGAATTGAAATCTTACTTAAAGAACAAATGCATCTAGACGCTAATAATGTAACTGAGATTCAATTCAACAAGGCGTCAAACTGTGTGTATATTATGTTTATACGTGCAAGAGATGCAATTGCATTCGCTTCAGTTAACAACGAGGTGCACAGCGTTGAGTGTGGCAACATTGAATACAAAATACCTGTGTACTTGGTGGACAATGTCTTAGAAGCACACGTGCATGACCTTCCCCCGCAGGCCAGCGATAAGTTCGTTCGGGAAAATATGTCTCAGTACGGTGAAATCCTTTCCATCGAAAGGGAAGTATGGCGGATTTTTTCCCCGGCATCCGGAATCGCGTGCGAGTGGTACGTATGCAACTATGTAAGGCAATTCCATCTTACATCGTTTGTGATCAAGACGGGATACATCCGTGTAAAACGCTGATTACGTATGAAAATCAACTGGTTACATTGTCAGTTTTGTGAACAACCTGCACACTACGGCAAACCTTGCACTGAAATTGCGAGAAGGACATCTTCAAACAACAACGGAAACTAGTGAGCGCAGTTCTTCTGTTTAATCATCGAACCAACCAGCAACTGCAATTAATTCAGAAGGAGCGTCTACAGCAACTAACAACAAACCCAAGACTACGGATTACATAGAAAATGAAGAAAAAACGGAATACAACGATGATGACGGACAATGATGACGACAATGGATGACGAGACGAGCTACGAACAAAGTGCCCCTCAATCATCGCAAGATAAAAATGGAAGCTCCTATCCCCCTACAAAAAGGGTGACAACGAGATCCAGTGGTAAAAAATTACTTTATCTAATAAAAACATGGCTCAATCGGACGTACGCGAATTGGCATGAATAAAGGATAGAAAGAAGAATAGAGGACAATGGTGGAAAACAGTGAGAAATTTATAAAAAACAGAGAAAATCAGAGAAAAATAGAGAACAATAGAGAAATACAAAGGAAAATAGAGAAACACTGAGAAAACAGGGAAAAACAGTGAAAAAAAAAATAAACAGCAGAAGAGGAGCAGAAGAGAAAAAACAGAGAAGAGAAAAAACAGAGAAAAACAAAGAAACAGAGAAAAACATAGAAAAAAGAAGAATAACAGAGAAAAACAGAAAGAAGCAGGGAAATACAGAGAAAAACAGAGAGAAGCAGGGAAATACAGAGAAATACAGAAAAATACAGAGAAATAAAGAGAAATACAGAGAAAAACAAAGAAATACAGAGAAATACAGAGAAATACAGAGAAATGCAGAGAAATACAGAGAAAACAAAGAAATACTATGGAAAAAAAACCGAGAAATACAGAGAAACACTGAAGAAAAAAACAGAGAAATACAGAGAAATACAGAAAAATACAGAGAAATACAAAGAAATACAGAGAAAAAGAGAAATACATAGTAATACAGAGAAATACAGAGAAATACAGAGAAATACAGAGAAATACAGAGAAATACAAAGAAATACAGCGAAATGCAGAGAAATACAGAGAGAAACAGAGAAAAGCAGAGGATATCAGAGAGAAGTAGAAACAAAATAAAGAGAAGAGAACAGAAAAACGAAAAAGAACAGAGATTAACAGAGACAAATAGAAAAAAAAAACAATCCGGATAAAACCAGAGAAACAGAGAAAAATCGATTAAAACAGAAGAGCATGAAGAAAAATAGAGTAAAACAGAAAAAACTGAGAAAAACAGAAAACACACAGGTAAAATATGAGAATCGAAAGAAATGAGAAATCAAAGAAATTGTGAGAAATGAAGAAACTACCGATCGGAAGAAATAAAAAAAACCCTTCTTAATCCACCTTGTGGTGTGATAATGCCTTTCTCTTTCTTTAAAACAGTCACATGAAGTCACAACAAGTCATTTTTGACACCAATTGATTCAGATTAAATCGAGTAGTTCACAAAAGCATTCTTCACTGTTCATATCACATAGTAGGCATCATTTTTCCAACCACACGCTTGACATTTGCGTTGCCTATTTTTATGAGGAAAGTGATGCTAATCTAAAAAAAGTCGGTTTTATAGAGAAAGGCAAAACCCTTCTTAGTCCACTTGGTGGAATTTTCATAGATTTAGAAAAATCACCATAGGGGGTGGAGGGGTTTGGGTACATGAAATTTCCGGAATCGAAAAAAAATATTGATGCCAAAAGTCTCAGAATTGCATAAAACGTCGAGATTTAGTGTCACCTCGAAAAAATATTTAAAAAATCGCCTTTCTGTGAAATTTTTCCAAGTCCCAGAAAGTCGATTTTTTCAAAAAATATTTTTTTTGAGGTAACACTAAATCTCGACGTTTCATGCAATTTTCAGATTTTTTGCATCAAAATAAATTTTCGATTTCGGAAATTTCATGTACTCCCCTATGGTGCTTTTTCAAGATCGAAAATTTCCAAACTTTTACCGCTGGGCAGCACCCCTTACCCATGTCCGATTTAGCTAAAATTTTACATGAGCACTATTTTCGAGGTGAACCCAAAAAAATTGGCACCCTTATATACATTAGAGCGTTAAAAAACAAAGTGTTTTGTCGTTAACGGTTGTCTTTGAACTTGGTCAATGGCCCAATACTAGCTTTCAAACGAGCATAAGTTTGTTAAAATCGGCTCAGCCATCTCTGAGAAAATTGAGCGCGTATAAATATCTTCGAAAAATGCACACACACATTTTCCGATCTCGTCGAACTGAGTCGAATGGTGTATAACACTGGGGGTTCTCCGAGGCTCCGTTCTAAAGTCGGTTTTTTCCAGCAATTCTAATACCTTTCTATAGAGAAAGGCAAAAAAACAAGAAGAACGCTAGAACGCTGATATAATTGTCAGTAAAGCACAACCCTGCCAGCATTTTCCGTCACTTTTAGACTACGTCATCAAATCAAAGTAACCATGTAATCATTATAAAACAAAAATAAAAACGTTTCGATGCAATAAATCTTCGAAACGTTGGCAATTAACGTGAAATGAATCACTAATAGTACTGTTGTTGTACCGTTAAATTCCACTATGTCACGTCATTACACTCTCACAAAGTCACTATTTTTTCACAGTCACTATTTTTCCGAAAGTGTATCAAACGTTATAATACAGATATGTATTTCGGAGTGTTATTTACATCCTTCTTCAGTGTATCGGTTTTATAAGTTTATTGAAAGAATGCTGCAGTGAAGTTCCTTTTATACAAACGTAAGTAGATAGAAACGTAAATATGTAAACCACAAAAGGAACAAAAAAATTGAAAGGAAAAAAAAAACAGGTAACCGAAAAACTGGACGAGTTAAGTGTTTTCTATGTTTGTTTTTATCTTGGATATGGGTAGTAGCTGGAAAAGCCAAGAAGATCTATTCCCTTGGTCTCGGTTTAATAATGAGATGGAGTTATTTTTTAATATTTCTAAACTTTCTGCTGAATCTAATTTCCATGGATAGGAAATTTGTCTTAAGATTTTTATGTCATTAGTGGTTAGTTCATGATCTTCAAAAAAGGCATGTTCTGCTACTTTTGACTTGAAGTGATGTGGTAGTCCCTTTTCCAATTCTTTGGATGCTTTCGCTATTTCTGAGATATGTTCCTTGAAACGAATGTGTAGTGTTCTCTTTGTTTGTCCGATGTATATTTTATCGCAATGAGGACACGAGATTTTGTATACCCCAGACTTTTTCAAATTCTCTGTAGGATCTTTTGTAGAACCTAGTAAAGTTTTCAATTGGTAGTTCATGCTGCTGAACACTAATTCTAAATCAACTTTTTTTAGTTTTGATTTTAATGGATGTGAAATATTTCGATTGAAGTCCACCGATATTCTTTAAAATTTTCAAAGTTTAAGGGGTCAAAGTTGTAAGTGATTGTTTTTTCCACAGTCTTAATTTTTTATTGAAGATGGTTTGAATTGTATGCTCTGGATATCCATTGAACTTTTCAATTTCGAAAATAAAGTTTTTCTCTTTTATCGCAGCATCTTTTCTAAGAGGTAAGGATCGCATTCTGTGAATCATATGGTGGAATGCTGCGATTTTGTGTTGATGGGAATGATTAGAAGTATTTGGTATGACACGAAAGTTAAGGATTTTACCTTCCGGACAATAAGAATATCCAAGAAAGGTAAACTCTTTCTCTTCCTCATAGGTGAATTTAATATTTTTATGTAAATTATGAAGTATTTCTAAGAAGTTTGATAAATCGTTGCGTTTGATGATGCAGAATATATCATCTACGTATCTCCACCAGCGATTAGGTAATAATCCCTGCTTATTTAAAAGTTCTTCAAGGTTTGCATAAATAATTCACATGAAAACGGGGAGAGTGAATTACCCATTGGTGCCCCTTGTGATTGTTTATAAAATTCCCCTCTGAATTTGAAATAATTTACATCCATGCAAAGTCGGGTTAGAGTAAGATAAGACTTTGTATTTCCATAAACTACTACTATTTTGTTGAAGTAACCAATCTTCCAACAGATTGATTGAGTCCTTCACTGGGACACTTGGAAATACACCCAAACCTCCGTTTACGAACATTTTTTATACGTTACCTCTTTTTACGTAACTCTTTTTACGAACCAAATCCCAAATAACGTAGACGTTTTCTACGAACCTACTTCGTAAAAAGAGGTTTTGGCATACATCGAAAGCGATTTCCGACTCCGACTACTACAATATGGGTATTTTTGGAACGGTTAAAGAGTAGATTCCGGAAAATGATGTTTGAGGTATTTTAGAAATCCAAGATAGCGACTTCCGGTTGATTGATTTTCCTTGAAAACCCTTTCAATATGGGTATTTTCGGAACGGGGTTGATGAGTAGATGTCGGAAAACGATGTTTGAGGTGGTTCTAAAATACAAGATGGCAACTTCCGGTTTATCGATATTCCTTGAAAACCTTAACAATATGGGTATTTTTGGAAAGTATTTAATAAACAGATGCCGCAAAACTATGTTCGGTGTCGTCTCGAATTCCAATATAACAACTTCCGGTTTATCGATATGCCTTATAAACCCTTAAAACAAAGAAATTTCCGAAACATATTGGATACAAATAAACGATGTTTAAGCTCGTTTCAAAATTCAATGAGGTGACTTCCGGTATAGTGTTTTAAAAGAATACCAAGTTCAAGGAATATGGCAAAAACTTGCATAAAATTCTAATAAACCGGAAGTCACTGTTTTTGCAACCACCTCAAATATCATTTTCCGACGTCTACTTTTCAATCTCTTTCCGAAAGTGCCCATATTGTAAGGGGTTTCAAGAAATATCAACGAACCGGAAGTCGCCATCTTGGATTTAAGAACTACCTCAAAAATTGTTTTCTGACTTCTACTTATAAATCCCGTTCCGAAAATATCCATATTGCAAGGGTTTTCAAGGAATATCAACAAACCGGAAGTCGCCATCTTGGATTTAAGAACCATCTCAAACACTGTTTTCTGACATCTACTCATAAATCCCGTTCCGAAAATACCCATATTGCAAGGGTTTTCAAGGAATATCAACAAACCGGAAGTCGCCATCTTGAATTTCAAAACTACCTCAAACATCGTTTTCCGACATCTGCTCATCAATTACGTTCCGAAGACACCCATATTGTTAGGGGTTTTAAGCAATCTTAATATACCGGAAGCCGCCATCTTGGATTTTGAAACGAGCCCAAACATCATTTTCTTGCACTTACTCTTCACATCCGTTGCGAAAATAACCATATGATGCACGGTTTTCACATTAATTACACAAAACTTTTTTTACGAAGTAAATTCCAAATAACGTAAACTTTTTTACGAACCCCCGTTAAGTTCGTAAATTTTGGTTTCGGTGTAAAGCGGTTACATCGAAAGATACCAGAAATTTAGTGAAATGAATATTTAAACACAACATATGACCAAAAAAGATTTTTTTTATATTCTGAAATAAGCGATTAACTTAATATTAATACCAATTACTCCGAGGCATTATGGAAAACTACATCTCTTGAAGCCGGAATTGCAATCTTTAATTTTTTTCTCTGTAGATTTTCCTATTCCGAAGTATTACAAACTATACTACAAAATTACAGTAAAGATCAGCCGCAACTCTCTCTTGAAGAGTGCTTAATTTCTGCGTGGTAGACATTTTTGCAGTTTGTTTCTAAGCAAACTCAATAACAAGCAATATGCCATGAGTATAACGTAATCCAATTGGGAACAGTTCGGTTGTATTTTTATAACACATGGATCAAAAAGTCCCGAGACTAAAGCAGAGATGGCGCTCGTAGTAAACCAGTAACCACGTCTTTCTAGAGTACTAGCCTTTGCTTGAAACGGGTCAAAATTTTAAGTCGATCCGACCAGAAACAGCTGAGTTATCGAGGTTGGAGTAAAGTCGTTTTGTAGTTTGTTTAATAAATGGAAAAAACCGAGTTTCGTGTTTTGATAAAACATTGTTTTTTAATGGGTAAAAACACCGTGCAAGCGAAACAATGGATTGAAAAATGTTATCCAGACTCTTGTCCATCAAAAGCAACGATTTGTCGGTGGTTCGCCGAGTTTAAACGTGGTCGTACCGACACAAATGACGCGGAACGCTCGGGTTACGCCGTTACACCGGAAAGTGTGAGTGAAGTGACAAAAATCATTATGAAAGATCGTAAAGTGAAGCTCCGTGAGATTGCTGAGATGACACAGATATCATATGGAAGTGTATTTACTATCCTTCATGAAAAATTGAGCATTAAAAAGGATTTTCCAAGTGGGTGCCGCGATTGCTTTCGATGGAACAAAAACAGCAACGAGTCGATGATTCAGAAAGCAGTTTATCGCTATTTACTCGCAACAAAAAAGATTTCTTGCGTCGTTACGTGACCATGGACGAAATATGGATACATCACCACACTCCAGAGTCGAAGCGGCAGTCATCTGAGTGGCGCAAAGCTGGCGAAAGCCGTGCGAAACGTCCGAAAACGCAGCAGTCAGCTGCCAAAGTCATGGCGTCAGTTTTTTGGAATACGCATGGCGTATTTTCATTGACTACCTCGAAAAAGGTAAATCGATCAACAGTGATTATTATATTGACTTACTGGTGCGTTTGAAGGAGGAAATCGCAAAAAAACGACCGCACATGCAGAGAAAAAAAAACCCTTTTTCATCAAAACAATGCACCCTGCCACAAGTCGATGAAAACAATGGCGAAATTGAACGAATTGGGCTTTGATCTGCTTCCCCACCCCCCAGATTTAGCCCCAGTGACTACTGGCTCTTTGCTGATCTTAAAAAATGCTCCAGGGAAAAAGATTTGGCTCAAATGAGGAGGTCATCGCTGAAACTGAAGCTTATTTTGAAGCGAAAGATAATTTTTTTATAAATATGGTATTGAAAAATTGGAAAAACGTTGGAACCATTGTATCACCCTAAAAGGTGATTATGTTGATGAATAAAAAAAAATTTGCAAAAAAAATGTTGTTTCCATTGTTAGTCTCGGGACTTATTGATCCATGTGTTATTAACGTTAAAACATGTTATTTTCTGCAGGTGTGAACATAGTATAAGACTGGCATAAGGCAAATGCTCAACCAGTTTCATACGCAAAGTGAAAGGTGTATTTGAAAATAATGGCACATCGAAAATCTTCTGTAAGTTTTGAACCGTATGAATAGAAAAGCTAGAAAATTTGGGTAGATCTTATTGACATCTTATCAAGTTCCGTAGTTTCCATAATATCTTTCGAGGAGCGTCTGAGTGCCCAAAATGAGGAAAGAAGTGGTCGTAAAAATAGTCCAACGGGCTAGTATAATCCTTCGCCAAGTTATAGTTTGGTATTCCTGAATATTTTAATTTCCTGATCTGGCAGGTGATATGCGAACGTGGTGAAATATTTGCTCTCTTCAAAAAAAATTTTCAAGAAAATCCGACAGTCGGTTTGATTTCTATGAGTAAATATGAGTGTTCCATTTTTTATCGGATACACCCTTTAAGTATTACAACTCCGCTTTAACCAATACATATTTTTAACGTTTGTCTTAAAAATTCTTCACAAACTCACTTATTGATCTAGTGAACAGAAAAACGAAATATTTCAGCGCTTTTACATGCGTACCACTTGAGGTGTCAGTTGTTCATTCGTGGGAGTATGCGAAAAATCACCGCGCGTGAAATAATTCACTGTACACCCATTAAGATCGAAGGCGATAGCTACTTTTTTCTTCGAAACTAGATATTATCTAAACGGGTTAGTTTATACCGAGCTTGAATACGAGTAAAAAGTAATTGGAAATAAATTGTTACAGTCGTTTGACGTTTCGCATGAAGCGCTGTGTAATCCTTTGAGAACAGATTTTCTGGTTCCCACGTTTGGAGTATGATATATCACTTTAGCTTAAATTTTTTGATTTTATTGTACCGTGGTACAGAATTAATCGCTCAAACAAATCGATGTAAAAGGCATCATGGCTCCAACAGGGAGATTGATCACCAACGGGGGAATTACCATGAGTTCATTTCTTTTCTACGTTCTCTGCTTAGAACGTTTTGCATTGAGAATGACCATGTGGCATGTGATCAGTAACAAACGGGGTACGATGGAATTCGCAAGTTGCTCCGGAAGTAACACATCTACATTCCTCTCATTTATTGGGCTCCTTGCACTGACGCTGTGGAGCTGTGGAACCTTCAAATCGTTGTTTGGAATTGTTTGGGGTTCCTGCAAGCAACTTTTCAACGAGGAAAACTTCGCTGTTCGATATGGACAGTGGGCTGGTAAGTGTTATTCCTTCATCGTAAAAGTTGCAAAGATTACATCATTGCTATGAATATTTTCCAGTAATAAGTGGGGGTTCCGATGGGATTGGCCGTCAGTACGCCCGGTTTTTTGCACGGAAAGGGCTCAATATAGTAATAATTGCTCTACCGGACGAAAAACTGGAACGGACAGCTGAGGAAATCGAATTAACCTTTCGTGTGCAAGTGAGACGTATTCCGGCTGACTTCTCCAGAGGATTTGAACTAAACGACTATTTAAAACAAGAACTTCACGATCTGGATGTGGGAATACTTGGTAAACTCGCGGTAGGAAAATCCAATCGTCAATAATTGTCTGTTTTAATCCTTTGAACAGTAAACAACGTAGGAATAGCCCGTACGGACCTGGCCTACTTTGACAAAAACACGCTGAAGATGCACCAGCAAATAATTAACGTAAATATCAACGCTGCTGTCATGTTGAGCCACATCATATTGCCCCGGATGAAGCAAAATCATCGTGGTTTGGTAATTAACATCGCTTCTGTGGCCGGACAGGTTCCGATACCTTTTTGCCTGATGTATTCTGCCACAAAAGCATTTGTGACAAACTTCAGTGTTGCTTTACAGCAAGAGCTGTCTGTTTTCGGTGTTGAATGCCAAACCGTCACACCGTGCTTTGTGGCTACTAATTTGACAGAACGTTTGTCGCAGTATGCGATTGGTCGGTTATTAAGCGCCAATGTGGAGACGTTTGGAAAATTCGCTACAATGACCGTTGGGAAAACGATTCGCACCACCGGTTACTGGGTGCATGGATTGATGGTAAGTTATAATCATAATCCGATTGCGGTGATAACGTAAAGAAAGGTTTTTTTCCCCCGCAGGTGACGGGTTTGAACTTCATTCCTACTGAATTGCTGACGAAAATATTACTTGTGTTAGGAAAAACGATCGTGGAGAGGATGAAAATCTCTACACAGTGAAAATGCTTGATTCGTGAGGACGAAAATCTGTATCGAACAAATTCTTCAAATACGGGTTCTTTTCTAGCAGTGTATTTTTTTCATTTCAAAATAATTTAAATCACTAAGTTTGAAGCAATGCTCAATATGCTTTCGGAATTGTGCTCAATCGATTTGTTTAAGTATTTACATCGAATTCGACGTATTTGAGAAATTGCAACACATTCAACACACGAAGAATATTTAGGGGAGAGCCGGCATCTTTGGGCCATTTTGCACTTCAGATTTACTTATAACAGTAAATAAAGTATATTTAAAAATTAGGCAGTCTGGCATTCCAGTATACCTGCTAGCCTTTCTCTGTGAATTTTTTGTAAACAGATTTTTCTTTGAAATTTATACATAAAAATTGTACTTGAACATTTGTTGACATTTGGCCCTTCATGGCAACTTTCGTTAACTGTCTCAATAGATTTCAAAATTATTTCAATTGATTAGACTTTGAATAATACTGCTCCATGTGAAGAAAAAATAGATTACATTCTGGTAATGATAAAAAATCTTGAAACCAAAACTTTACATTGTCGTCACAAAAATGAGGTAATTTTTTTCCCTTTAAAGTAATGAAATATTTTTGATGAAATTTGGATGGAGTACAAAGAAAAAACTCACTTTACTTGCAGTAAAAATTCAACTAAATTCCTTCCATACTTTAAGATAACACACGAGTGGCCAAAGGCTGTCGACTCTACCGTATGTGTGACTAGTTGGATTCTTTAGTTAGGCAAAGTAGGCTGTAGAAAAAAAAGCAGCATCGGTAATTTTATTGGAAAGAAGGGCCATTTATCGAAAGCCATTTCACAGAACGAAAGTCGTATATAAATTTTACGTAAATCGATGATGTAACCCGGAAATTTCAGGAAATCGTTTTTCAATCAGTGTTTTTCTTTACCTCTTGTTACATCCGGGAAACTTTGCAGAACCGGCAGTTTATATTACTTGCTACGTAATTAGAATCAATAAATTTGTTTCTCTCGATGTATATGTGAGTAAATAAATGATACTGTACTTTGATAATAATTCTTTTTCACTGGACTCCCTCTTCGTAACGCCTTTTGTAATTACAATAAAGTTATGCATTATTTTCGCCGGTTTTTTGCCACAAAGCTATTAGAGTTGGCTGACAAAACTGAGAATTTCTGTATATAAGAGAATCTAAACACTTGGTAGATTTGTGTCACTTGATTTGAAATGAGGAGGAAAATTTATCAACTGTGCTTTTATTTTCAATCTATTTTTTGTAAGCCCCCTTACCCGTGGTTTGGTTCTAACCTGCGATCAAAAGAATTACATTACATTAAGAGCTTGGTAAATCTTAAATATCACAACATGTCAATCAAATATGAATCGATCAATTTAACAATCTTATGCCGTTTTTTTATTCAAAAACACTTGTGGTGTGGATTGCTTTGGTTTTGCACTTTCGAGCAGGAACGACAATAAAATACCGTCAAAAAATTACACTTCTGCTCGAAAGTGCCACGGCACCAGTGTTTTTCAATTAAAAACGGCATTAATTAAATGAAATGGAAACAGAACTAACTTAGATAAACACATTCTTTTGACTAGCATCGATTTTAATAATCTTCTTCAAAAGAATGCCATGTTGTAGAAGGATTTGTACTTTACCTCGAAATAGACTTAACAGTTGAATTACTTACCAGTGAGTATTTCTTTTTTTCAAACTAGCAAATAGCTATTAGTCACTGGAGGCCAGGTCTGTGCGTTACGGTGGATGAGGATGCAAATTGGATGTCTTTTCCTTTCTCAGGATAATCGAATGGAATTATATCAGGTGCATCCTTAAATACTGAAATCATAACCTATCCAGCCGACTTTTGTGCCTTTAGATGCTTCGGGCGTAGATGATGGCCGTTTCGATTCCGGAGTGTAGTGAGGGATCCATGTTTCATCCATTGTCGCATAGCGATGCAAAATATCTGTTAACTTTAAAGTAAACAAATCAATAAAAAATGTTTTTTTTTGCCTTCCTCATATAGAAAGTTTATGCAATCTCTGTGAAAACTGACTTTCGAACCGAGGCCCAGAGGGCCGAATTTCCTCTACCATTCGACTCAGCTCGACTAGCTGATGTCTGTGCGTGTATGTATGTGTGTATGTAACAAAATTGTGCACTCGATTTTCTCGGAGATAGGTGGACCGGTTTTCATAAACTTAGATTCAAATGAACAGTCTCTTGGTCCCATAGGTTACCCGAATTTTACCCGGATCTTTTTTCTGGATCGGGAGTAACGGGGTAAAATGTGCAAAAAAATGAAGGAAAAGTGGACTCAATTTTCTTCAACTAAGATTCAAATTAAAGGCCTTATAGTCTCATAGGTTGCTATTGAATTTCATCAAAATCCGACCTCCGGTTCGGGAGGTACGGGGTAAAATGTGCAAATTGAACTAAAAACGTGCAATCGATTTTTTTTTCAGAGACCACTCATCCAATTTTCACAAGCATAGGTTCAAATGAAAAGTCTTACAACCCCGTATCACTCTACCAAATCTCACCAAGAAATGACTTCCGGTTCCAGAATTACAGACTGATTGGAATAAAAAAAATTATTTTCACGTTATACAAAAATGAACAAATCACGCTGTGTGCTATGCGATGGTGTTTTCTACTTCCGTGCCAGCACGAACCCTTGCGTACTGGTTTTGCATCATTTTGTATGACAGTTAGAAAGTTTTGACACTCGTCGCCCTTTAATTTCGGAACCGGAAGTCGGATCTGGATGAATTTGCATAGTAAGACTTTGCAAGACAATGACAATGAGAGCTTTAGTTTGAATTCTGTTTTGTGAAAATCGGTTTAACCGTTGCTGAGAAACCGAAATGAGTTCAGTTTTTGGGGCTTTTATTCACTATTACCGGTGCGTTTGGAAGCGGAAACCGGGGACTAGTAGTTCTAAAGTAAATTTATATATCGTCCAACTAACAAGATTTGCCAACTAGATGAATTTACCAGTAAATTTTATAAAAAGTTGCACCACGTTTCGCCTTCATTTGTGAAAAAATATTCATCAAAATGAAAAATTTTCACTAATCGCACTATAATACCGAAACCGGAAGTCGGATCTGGCTCAATTTTTCTAGGACTTTTTTAAAGAATTGTAAGACCTTTTATTTGCATCTTAGTTTGAAAAACTCGGTTGAGAAATTTCCGGGAAAATTGAGTGCGCATTTTTTCATAGATTTGCACATACTGACTAGTAATTCCGGAACCGGAAGTCGGATCGGGATCAAATTCAATAGCAAAAAAGACCTTTCGGTTGAATCTGAGTTTGTGCGAATCGGTTCAGCCATCTCTGAGGAAAGTGAGTTACAATATTTTTCATTTGTTTGGTGCAGATCACCCTGTAATTCCGTGATTCTGATATTACGCTACTGCTTTAATATAGTATACAAATGTGTTTTTATTGATGAATTGAAACTAATTATTTTTGGCATAACTAGTTAGTGACAGTTTTTTACATGTGGAATCTTCATCGGTGCTTTGTTCTACAGACATTAAAGTAAGTATTAAGGGGTAAGACCACCGTAGAACTTTAAGAAAATCAAATTGTTTTTTGCGAGCCTAAAATTTTCCCTAAACCTTTTAGAATGAGAAAAAAAGTCTTATGGTTAAAACGAATCTCGAACTTGTTGTTTCATGCATCTTGAGACAACTTATAACGCATTTTTCTCGAAACACGATATTCAAAATCGGGCAAATTCATAGCAGCGAAAAAATCTTTATCTAATGTTTCAAAATTTTGAGGAGTCTTTTATAAACATATTATCTAGTGTATCACGTAGGGATATCTCGATATGTTATAAACTGATTTTTGATAAGATTAATTTTGGTTTTACTTAGAATTTAAAGCTGTCTTCACCGTTATCAGTATCACTATCTGATTCTGAATCAACATTTGAACTAAATGAGACTCGTTTTAATGCTTACCGCTCAATTTTCTAGGATATGGATTATCCGACATCAATAATTTTAGGCTCGTTGGGTGAGTTTATTTCGTCGCTCGCATCTAAATTCCATGCTTTGTGGTGTATTTAAAATTTATTCAGTAATACCGTCGTGGTAGAGTCAATAAAAACAGCTAATAATTTTAACACATACGCTGCAATGAATAATAATTATAATGATAATAAAAATAGCTGATTAATATTACCCTATTTAGCTTGAATATCATACACAGAAGTAACAGGAGTGCAGGTTTTTGCTACGTCAATTCAAACGCACCATTCAAATGCTGCGCCAAATGTAGCGCTCCTACTCAAGCGATCATCTTCGCTAGTGATTACGATCTGATGATTGTTAAGTCTTGATTTTTCCAGCCCTGAATCCAAGAGTTTCTTTGAAGTTAGCAGTTTCACTGCCTGTAAAGTTCAATAATTCAACTGCGTGATCTTTTACGTATGGGGATCGGTTTCTAATTAGATGCAAAAATTTGAATAAATCATACCTAAATTATTCGTAGATTTTCAGATACAAATTTTTGAATGTATTCCTGAATCTGTTTATATATTCTACAAAGAAGGAAAGGTTAAAATCCTCATAATTCTGAAATTGCAGAATCGGAAGTTAGATCTGAATGAAATTCAATTGATAATAATTTTGTTTTGAATCTAAGTTCATGAAAATTGTTCCATTTTTTCCAGTTCCATTTTCTAGTTATAGACTATAATTTTAGATTTTTACATCGTAGTTCAAATGAGCGACAACAGCAAACAAGTTTTCTGCGGCCTAATACACATAATACACATGAAAAGACATAAATGAAACAATAATTTCCAAAGTTTTTCATTAAGCAATCTCTGTGTGTGATACTGTTTGAAACATAGCAGATTTCAAAAAGTGGTTGAGCGTTATTTGAACGCCTGATAAGTGCGACTTATCGCTGAAAACCTCTTTGACTAGCTTTGAATACGAGAACCGAATTAATCATTTGTGTGCTAAAACCGGTCTGGAACTTTCCAGAGCAGAAAACGTTTAAAGCCATTTTCAGTACAAGAACCGGGCAAAATACTTCGAATGTGATAACCGGATAAAATCTTAGCCGGTACTTACAGAGCAAATATGTTGATTTTTGCATGGAAACCTTCTACGTGTTTCCCTTGGCTGCGGGATTAATTCCATATATTGAATGTTATGTTTTTTATCTAACACATTCAAAGTCATTTGCTGTATTAATTATTCGTATGTGCTTGCAACCCACTATTGAACTAAGTTTTTTGATATCTAAAAGATTTTTGAATGCTGGATATTGATGAAGATCCCTTAATTTTAATCTTGTTGTGTAGAAATCAGATATTTTAATCATGACGAACTGAGTTCGATAATAAACCATGGAGTGATCCATTCAACTTTCCAAGTTGCGTGGATCGCTGCCGACTTATCGACTTGGATCTGCTGTCTGTTCGAAGGAATGTTCACTAGGCCGTTTTCATCTAGAGCTAGAGCAATTCTACATGCAAATACTATTTAATATAATCTGTTGGTAGAAAAGACGAGGAGGTTTTATGCCACTTGGAGAATGAAATTAAAAATTTCATCTCCAGTAGACTTTTTTTCTGTTCCCAAATAAATAAATACATGTATATTAAATAATCACTCCAATTATCAATATTATCAGATTCGAAAAGTAGTTGAATATAGTTAAAATTACTAACGTGGTTATGTATGACCACGCAAACAATTTTGAATAAATTGTAAGGTGGTATTGAGCAAGATCGCACCAGGATTTTCAAGAAGTATATAAAAAAGCTTTAGAATGATTGAATAGTTACAGATACTTTTTGCCGCTTTCGAAAACCTAATTATCAACAATTGTGTCGTATCTCAAGGAACGTAATTAAACAAGTCTCAGAAAACACAATTGCCAAGAAATGTAGGGTTTAATATTATTACAAAATTGTATAAATGTTATATTGTGATCGGGGTAAGTAATCAGAGGGTCCTACAAACTTCGTACGTACGAAGCGTTGTACATTCATTTCTGCCGCGGTACATAAAGACTGTCCCAGAAAGTATGGACGCACTTTGATTTCGCTGTAAATAATTCACAAGTGTTAGATATTCAAATTTTATTCGATATACTGATAATATTGGACTACAACAACAGAATATTATTCTCAACATTTGCTACTTAGCCATTGTAGACTAGCTGGCGCACCTTCTTGCGAACGTTCCTCATTAAATTCCGTACAGACTTCTTGGCGACAAGTTTTGACACTTTTTTCCAATCTTTTTCGAACTGTTGAATGGTTTCGGCTGCCGAGACATGTTTCCTAAGATGTCCCTTCGTTAATGCCCAAAATTCCTCAATTGGTCGAAGTTGTGGGCAATTTGGTGGATTCATGTCTTTTAGGAGAAAAGTGACATTTTTGGTAGTATACCATTCTACCGTTGATTTCGAGTAGTGGCAAGAAGCAAGATCTGGCCAAAAGACAACAGGATCCTTGTGGCTTCGAATCATGGGTAGAAGTCGTTTTTGCAAACATTCCTTGATGTGTATTTCGTTGTTCATTGAAGCAGTGGTAATGAAGAGTTTCGAAATCTTACCGCAGCTACAAATTGCTTGCCAGACCATAGCTTTCTTACCAAATTTTTCGACTTCAAGCGATGTCTCGGACTGGTTTAACACTTGCCCTTCTCGCACCGTATAATATTGTGGTCCCGGCAAGGATTTGTAATCGAGTTTCACGTAGGTTTCGTCGTCCATGATTATGCAGATCAAATTTCTAGCAAGAATCGTATTGTACAGCTTTCGAACCCTCGGCCTGATCGATGCTTCTTGTTTCGGACTACGTTTTGGTTGTTTCTGCTTCTTATAGGTTCGAAGATTCAAACGTTCTTTAGCACGAAGAACAGTGCCCACTTTTTTGGCCACATTCTGCTGAAAGTCCACCCATTTCGAAACATTTTAATGAAAACGAATAAACATCTGCACAAGTTGTTAGAGAAGAGTGTAAAAAACAGAATGCAGCCATAAAAATTGACAGATTCTGAACCATTGCGAAATGGCAGCGGTTTTTGGTTGCGTCCATACTTTCTGGGACAGTCTTTAAATGCGAGAACGAATCTCCGCATGGCTGTCTTCTTAGAATGAAAACAAATTTGTCTCAGCACAATAAAAAAGAGCGCGTATGCATAAGCGCTGCTGCTATTCTGTGTAATATACATTTCCCAAAATTTAAAAAAAATATCGCAATTTTAGTTTTGTGCGCAAATCGGCTTATTTCCACCTCTGTTATTAACAATACAATATGAAATTTTTATGTAAAAAATGGAACTTTTTACTTAGATGCTTATAATTTTTCGAAAAATAAGTATTTTCGAAATCCCCTACATGGTATACTGATTGTTCCTGCTTTAAATTTAAAGACGCAGCCGGTTCGCCGATTTAGACCTCCTGGTCATGAAGAGACCGGAATTATGTAACGTAAATTGAACGTTGAAGTACACTTGATTAAACTCTGAACAATGTATCGAAATTCTATATATCCGGAAAACGATTCTGAAATTGTCACATTTATTTGACGCGCACGGTGGCCTTACCCCTTAAAATCGAAGGGTCAAGAGATAATTAGTCGATGCAGAATCGCGTCAGCCGGAGGTTAATCTGAATATTATTTAGGTTAAAATGTAATTAGGGATAGATGGGGTAAAATGGACCCCCTAAGGAAATGTAGCTATATCTTAACTATAGAGCATAACACGGAAGAGTTTCGTGCATGACTATCTTCCGTAATCATTATTTCTCAAAATTCTATTGAAATACATGCGGGGCAGGACGTCCGACCGTGGAAAATATGAAAAATATACATTCTAAATTACGCGAAGTGACGATTATCTGAACATAGAGACAGGATGATTTTAAACAACGGGTAAACATCCATCAAAACAACGGATTAAAGCTCATGACAACCACGGGGCAATATGCACCCTCATAAAGCTTCTTCTTCTTCTTTGAAGAAACCTTTAGGCTTTTCGTTGACGAAATATTTGCCAGGTGGAAGATTGTTCACTATTATTCATTAAATCGATAACTTAGGATAATTGTTGTAAGCGAATTCTTGAGCATTTTGCCTCACACAATTCGGGTCGTTTTGTCACCAAAAATATGAGACGATAAAATTGACGATTTTTCTATAACCTTGCAAATACATCGTCTGTATTAGAACTAATTTTCGAAACCCGAATGATTGGCAAAGAAGTTCACTGGTTACAAAATTAAAATCGTTTTCCTCACCCTAGAAAATTACTATGGAACAAACATCATAAATTACAAAAAAACAGAGACATAATTGGTTTTTTTTTAAAGTTCTGCAGATATGATTGAACCATCGCTACCAAAATGTTATAGTAATCTGTTGTTATGGCGGACTTTCAGTTTCATTATAATTTCAGTGAAAAAAATTGGTAACTTTTGAGAAAAGCAAAAGGTGCATTATGCCTCGGGGGTACGTTTTACCCCATGTTCCCCTATTTTTACCTGATTGATTTTAAAGTTTTCGAGTGTTTTTTGTCTTCGTGGGGTGAGATTGGATATGTTCTAAATCGAATTGAAAAAAAAAACTATAACTGACGAAACGGTGTACTAAAATTTGTACCAAATATTGTATATATTATCATTAATCTGTTGATGGCTTAAGTTTGATTCACACGTGCCGTCATATTGTCGTTACCTTTACTGAACGTTGTCATCGGTTGTATGTAATTCTCATGCAGACGATTGGAAAGCACGAAACGACTTCTTTCGGGAACGGTAGAATGCAAAGTATTGTACCAATTCATACAAATGGTGACGTTACCGGAAAACGGCATACCGTCTGAATCGTACTTAAAGCACATCTGACATTCCACTGCTTCAAGTGTACTTTTATATCAAATAAAACTTACTGAAAACAAAACCTCTTGTTTAACTATGAACTCGGTAGCAGCTAGGCTTAAACGCCAATATTTTCTAATAAACAAATCAGCGTATTTGAAAACATGGCAGGTGGTCGCAATTGCAAAAAACACTTTTGCTCTAGTTTTGAACACTGAGCATTCTTGTTAGCCAATTTAAAACTAAAACTTCACTGAGCTGTTTGCAACAATTGAACAATCGAAGGAAATTTCTCTGCATGCAGAAGGGATGGAGGGATGAACGAGCGGCGTGCGTTGTTTCGAAATCTGATTCGAATTACGATGTTGCTTCTGGCTAATAAAAAAAAATGAAATATATACGTTCTCATCAGAAGCTGATGTTGGATCTGGTTAGAAGCCATTTCGGTAGAACCGCTAGAATCCTGGTTATTAACCATGCTGGAGGTATTTTGAATAGTGTGATCTAAGAACATTTAGAACATTTAGTATTTAATCACTTTTCTACAACGAAAAAAAAACATTACCTGTATCCCATGGTACCAATGGCCGGATGTGAAAGTGGTTCGTCCTATCAGCCAAACGGCCATCCTAGCGTACGGTCTCACCCCAACTGATACTAGGTTCCAGTATTGGACCTTACGCCACTTCAGGCTAAGGTTGGTGTTCACAAGCATCGGTGTAACGAGCTGACATTCAACTCCGGTGCCTCGAAGTTCCTGTTGCAAACTCAGCGTCAAAAAGTTCACGAATACCTTCGAGGAAGAATACGTTTGCATGTACGGAATGGCAGCGAACCCGGAGGAGGAACTGATATTTATTACGATACCACGTCGTCGAAGTTTCATTTCCGGTAGAACCATGTGGATCAGTTTCACCGTGGAACACACATTGATGGCAATTGTTTGTTCAATTTCGTGCATTGCTAACGATTCGAACGCGACTGGATGTGAATGAAGTATCCCAACATTGTTGACTGGAAGATAATCGAAGTTGATGGCCATTCATTCCGAACGTACTTGTGTCGGGGTCGCTTACTTACCCAATATGCCAATATCCATGCCTGCCAGTTCCTTACGTATCCCATCATAAATGTGAGGTCCTTCACCAAAGTCCACCGGAAGACACTTAACCTCAACTCCAAATTTGTCCCGGAGATCTTTAGCCAACCTTTCAAGCTTGGATGCAGTCCTCGAAATCAGCACCAAATTCATTCCTTTGCGAGCTAAATTTTTGGCGTATTCCTTTCCGATGCCATCGGATGAACCTGTCACAACTAAACAATTCCGGCAGCGATGAAGAAAAATCGGCAGCAAACGGTCAACCTAACTCTTACCTGCCCATTTTCCGTATCGCTCACTGAGTGGTTTATTTCTTCGGCAAATCAAACTGCACAAAATTTCGAACGGTGATTTTAGGTTGTCTATCAAAAATTGGAGGAAAGCATATGCTCCCACGAAAACTAGGAAATTAATTCCTATGAATCCTCCTTCGAACATATTCGAAGCTAGGACGAGTGCACTCGCCACACTGACCAATGGAAAACTGATGGCAGTGCAGCTACCGATCCAACGAACAGGCCAGGGTTCGCTTGAACCAAGAAAAGCCAAACGCTTTGCAATCACTCGCGTTTAGTTACAAATACGTCAGTACCGCACCGAGGTCCATCCATCCTCGATTGTGCCTCGCCGTTTTATCCAGGGCAACTTTCATCAACGATGTTTTCATGTTAACTTTTAAAACAGCGAAAGATGCCCGGCATCTGCTTCTCCGTTACGGCAAATAATGCCACTCGTGTGTGTGTGTGTCGGGTTGAATTCCACTATCGGTGCCTTACTGGTTTTAACAATGCCGAAGCGGGCTTCTGTGGCTTGAAAGTATGCCCCTACCGGAGTGAGGGGTTTACGATTACTACTCCGGGGGCCGCCGTGTCGGCTGTACGGTAAAACGTCACGGCTTATCCATATCAATAGTGGCCGAACAGTTCGGATGTGCCGAACCGTGACGGAACGTGTTACAGAGCTTTGTCGGTTGCACAGTTGTTTCGGACCACTCACTTTCCAGTCTTCCTACATATCGAACAGTGGTTGTAGGTTTCATGAAAAACAGAATCAATTTCACTTTGGGCTTATTTCTATTGTTATCAATAGTAAAACTGTTCCAATACATGATGCTAGTAGTAACTGTTCCAGTTTCAAGTAGCCTTCTAACATGACAGGTGCGTACTTAGAAAAAAAAAATCGGAGCGATTTTCAGAACATGCTGATTAATTTCCTTACGCATTGAAATATGAATATAATTACTTGAACATTTATTTTGATAAAATCACAATTTTCTCAGATTTGAATGAAACTTTTTGGGTGTGTAGATTTTGTCCTGGAATGTCACATTGCATACTTTGATCTAGACTGTCTTTTAAAAAGGGCTTAACTTCTTTAACCATTTTTTTTGCAAATAGTCAAGACGAAAAACGAAAAGGTCTGCAAAAAAGTAAGTTTCACAAAATCAGTCAACCTTTCCAATAAAAACAATGAAAAACTTCCATATCGAATCGGTTTTAAATACTTAAAATCAATTTACAAAAAAAAAACTTAGATTCAAACGAATGGTCTTACGGTCCCATGTTGCATGAAACGTGGAGATTTTTTTTTTAAATCGACTTTCTGGAACTTATTTTTTATGCCAAATGTTTAAGAGTTACATGAAAAGTCAAGATTTTGTGTTACCTCAAATTTTTTTTTATCTCGACTCTGGGACTATTTTTGGATTTCTGAAAGAGGATGTTTTTTTTTTTTGAAATTGCATGATATTTTTACGAGATAACATCCGATCTCCACGTTTCACTAAGACTTTTGTCATCTCAAAATTTCGAGATTTAGTGTCATGTCAAAAAAAACTTTTTTGAAAAAATTAACCTTCCGAAACTTTTAAAACTTCCGAGATCGAATTATTTGTTTAATACCAAAAGACTTAAGATTACATGAAACGTCGAAATTGGGTGTCATCAGAAAACTTGTTTTTATAAAAAAATCGACTTTCTGGACCTTTTGAGATTTTATGTCATCTCGACGAAAAATTTCTGGGACTTTTTTGATGACAAATGTTTTAAAAGTACATGAAACGTCAAGATTTTGTGGAATCTCGGGAAAAAAATTTAATTTCGTCTCTGGGACTATTTTTAGTATTCCGAAATCGATTTTTTTTAAACAGCATTAATTTCTTTTCGAGAGAACACCATATCTCCACGTTTTATGAATTTCTAAGATTTTGGCATAGAAATAGATTTATTTTCGATTTTGGAAATCTCAAAACTTCGAGATTTAGTGTCATGTCAAAAAAATTATTTTTTTGAAAAACTTAACTATCTTTTGCGATTTCCGAAATCGAATTTTTTTTTGATGTCAAAAGACTTAGAATTACATGAAACGTCAAGATTTTATGTTCTGAAAACATTTTTTTTAAGGAAACACAATTCATGCAATTCTAAGACATCTGGAATTAAAGAATTTTTCGGTTTAGGAAATCTCAAAATTTTTCAGTCCCAGTCCCAAATTTTTTTTCGAAATAGCACCAAATCTCGACGGTCCATGCAATTCTACGTTTTTTGGCGTGGAAAAAAATTCAGGTTTCGAATATTTCATTGAGGCTTGAGGACAGTGGGTCCTCCCTGACTCCCTAAATTCCCTTTGCGTCTGTGTGTTTAGGAACCTTCTTGAGTAGATTTGATTTCTCTCCTCTTCTCTTCTTTTCCCGGACACCACCAATAAACTAGAGCGAATAAAATGGCGGACGCATTGAAACTGACTTTGTTTCTCAGAAAAATACAAGACTTTATTTTTATCACGATAACATAAAGACTGTCCCAGAAAGTATGGACGCAACCAAAAACCGCTGCCATTTCGCAATGGTTCAGAATCTGACAATTTTCATGGCTGCGTCCTGTTGTTTACACTCTTCTCTAACCACTTCTGCAGTTGTTTATTCGTTTTCATTAGTTTGTTTCGAAATGCGTGGACTTTCATCAGAACAACGTCGAAAAATGGTGCACAAATGGTGCACAGAACGCGGACTGTCACTGAGAAAGATAGCAAAAATGGAAGGAGTAAATGAAAAAGCCGTGCGAAATGCAATCAGGAAGTTCGGTGAAGATAACATCTTTGAGGATAAACCGAAATCGGGTCGAAAAAAAGGTCCTGCTAACCCTTAGTTGGATAAACGTACAAGGTCTGTTCAAAAAGTTCCCGGAATTTTTTAATTGCACGCGTCTGGAGAGTCCGGTGGTCGGTGGTTTTTTTTATTGTGTTGGTACATATGTCCCTAATGTATGGTGAAATTTTCAGCTGTATTCATTGTTTACATTCTGTCTTGTAGCGGCTGGTGTAGACGTGTTTTTTTGAGCTCAGCGATTTTTGTTTGTTTAAACAATGGAAGAATTGAAGAGTCAAAGAATTTGTATTAAATTTTACGTGAAAAATGAAATAAAGTATAACCAAGTGTGCGAAATGTTACAAAGAGCCTACGGTGAGTCTGCTATGGAAAAAACAAGTGTTTACGAGTGGTATAAGCGTTTCCAAGATGGCAGCGAAGACGTTGAAGACGACGAACGTTCCGGTCGACCCAGCACGTCAATAATCGATGAAAATGTGGGAAAAGTGGAAAAAATGATTATGGATGATCGCCGAATCACTATTAGAGAAGTTGCTGATGAAGTTGGCATATCAGTTGGCTCATGCCATCATATTTTTTCAAATGTTTTGGGCATGAAACGAGTGGCAGAAAAATTCGTTCCAAAACTGTTGAATTTTTATCAAAAAAACAAACGCAATACCATCGCTCAGGAGTTGTTAAACGACGTCAACGACGATCCAAATTTACTTGAAAGGGTCATAACTGGTGATGAAACATGGGTGTACGGTTATGATGTCGAAACAAAAGCACAATCGTCCAAGATGAAAGATAAAGGCAGAATCGCTGGGAGTGCTACAGAGCATTACAAAAAGTGACTATCAGGGGTGTTTCGAAGACTGGAAAAAACGCTGGCATAAGTGTATTATATCTAGGGGAGATTACTTTGAAGGGGACCATATAGATGTAGACGAATAAATAAATATTTTTTTAGAAAAATGAGAATTCCGGGTACTTTTTGAACAGACCTCGTATACTGAAGGCGTTCGTGCAGGTTTCAGTTCGGGATATGGCCAAAAAAGTGGGCACTTCGAAGTCAAATGTTCTTCGTGCTAAAGAACGTTTGAATCTTCGAACCTATAAGAAGCAGAAACAACCAAAACGTAGTCCGAAACCAGAAGCATCGATCAGGCCGAGGGTTGGAAACTGTACAATACGGTTCTTGCTGGAAATTTGAACTGCATAATCATGGACGATGAAACCTGGGGGAAACTCGATTACAAATCCTTGCCGGGACCACAATATTATACGGTGCGAGAAGGGCAAGTATTAAGCCAGTCCGAGACATTGATTGAAGTCGAAAAATTTGGTAAAAGAGCTATGGTCTGGCAAGCAATTTGTAGCTGCGGTAAGATGTCGAAACCCTTCATCACCACTGCTTCAATGAACAGCGAAATATACATCTAGGAATGTTTGCAAAAACGACTTCTACCCATGATTCGAAGCCACAAGGATCCTGTTGTCTTTTGGCCAGATCTTGCTTCTTGCCACTACTCGAAATCAACGGTAGAATGGTATACTACCAAAAATGTCACTTTCCTCCTAAAAGACATGAATCCACCAAATTGCCCACAACTTCGACCAATTGAGGAATTTTGTCTCGGCAGCCGAAACCATTCAACAGTTCGAAAAAGATTGTAAGAAGTATGTACGGAATTTAATGAGGAACGTTCGCAAGAAGGTGCGCCAGCTAGTCTACAATGGCTTAGTAGCAAATGTTGAGAATAATATTCTGTTGTTGTAGTCTAATATTATCAGTATATCGAATAAAATTTGAATATCTAACACTTGTGAATTATTTACAGCGAAATCAAAGTGCGTCCATACTTTCTGTGACAGTCTTTAAATAGAAGGTCATGAAATTCTTTAAAAAGTTCTAGAAAAGTTGATCCAGATCCGACGTTCGGTTCCGGAATTAGAGCGCGATAAGTGAAAAAATTTCAATTTCATGAGTAATTTTCCAAAAGTGTTGGCGAAAAGAGGTGCAAATTTTTAAAAAACCTACTGCTAAATTCATTTATTTAGCATACCTTGTTAGTTGGTGGATATTTAAATCTACTTTGAGTTTCGGCTCCCGAAATAGTGTGAAAAAGCTCTAAAAAAAGAAACTCAGTTTGATTTTTCAGTAACGATTAAACTGATTCTCACAAATCATGATTCAAATTAAAGCTCTCAGTGTGCAATTTCATCCAGATCGTTCATTATAGGGCGATGAGTATCAAAACTTTCAAACAGTCATACAAAATGATGCAAAACGAAAGAAGAAAACACCGCCACCTAGCACACAGCGTGCTTAATTCAATTTCGTATAGCGTGCAGGGTTGCCACATTTATATCCGTATTATCTTGACATAACTACTTAGCACTACAATTAGGATCGTCTCGAAACACCCACACAGTCGACTGTTGTTTACTTCTGGGCGAAAAAGTTGATATGTCTGTTTTGCTCGGTCTGAGAGACCATTTTGACGCAAGTTTAACTTTTAAAAAGACGGTATATATTTTTGCACTCGGAAAATGTTATTGGTAATGATGTCTTATTTTACGTTTCGTCTTTCAAATAAGAAAAAGATGGGCAACTCGATTGTCCCGACGAATCGCGGCGTGGCGGTGGTGATGGACGACGATATAACACAGTCCTGGGTCTAACAAAGAGAACACGATTTTTTTTGTTCAAAATTAACTTTATTTCCCTATTTTTACCTGGAGCTGTTAACGGAATATATTCAATAGTTGCACTATTTATGTACCATTTAATTCCACTATTTCACTGTCACGTTATTACACTTTCACAAAGTAACTACACTTTAATGAGGCCTAACAAACGTTACAATACAGATACACGTATTTCGGAATGTTATTTACATCCTTCTTCAGTGTATCGGTTTTATAAGTTTGTTTTTTTTTGTTAACTTTATTTATCAACGTAATCTCCATCAAGACCAACGTAACTATTTCAGCGCCGCTCTAACATTTCAATACCAATTATGTATAACGATTTTTTCAGGTCTGCGAACAGTCAGTAGTCGCTGGGAGCCAAATCTGGCGAATACGGTGGATGTGGGAGCAATTCGAAGTTCATGTAGTTCATGCCATTGTTTAGATTGATGTGTGACGCGGTGCGTTGTCGTGATGAAACATAATTTTGACGTGAATACGTGTTACTTTACTATCGTGCACCTTTTCAAAATTCGTCCTAGGGAAGAATGGGTAGAAATTAATCGTGAATATCTCGAGTTGTACTAAACGCGACTGCATTACTCTTTTTCCATGCGATCAGAAATATGATCAGCAATTTATGATTAAATTTTCAACAGTGTGAGATAACCAAAAATAACTTAAAAATATGTTTTTTCAAAATTTTGGAAACAATGAGAAAAACTTATCATACTTGAATTATTTACGTTTCGCTTTTAGCTCATCAGTGCATTAGCAGATTATGTTTATCTACTAATGCCACCTCGCGGATCAACATAACAACAATAATAATGTTGGCGGCCAGCATTGCCGTCAATTGGTTTCGTTACTTTCGGCACGTCAGAATAGACATTGCACAATTAGTGTAAAATAAGTGCGTTGTAAGTAGGAACGACTTTACGTCTGCTTAGCGGATTATGTTGATCCGCGAGGTGGCATTAGTAGATCAACATAATCTGCTAATGCACTGATGAGCTGAAAGCGAAACGTAAATAATTCAATTTAGTCATGTGCACTTTTGCACAAACTGGAACCCAAGAGGTTCCAAACCCCCAAATGACGATTATCATGCTTGTTTGCCTTTTTTGCCATCAGACAACGGTTTTGAGGTAATCTCAGGCCCGATGTTCAACTGAACAAGTATAAAAGGCAAATCATGCTCGAAAAAATAAGGTTTCGTGGTTTGACATCGTGGTGAGACTCTTTCGCCAATAGCAGCAACAACAGACCTTTTGCGTAGTGTAGTTCTCATTCGTCTTTCGGTCGTCGTGGCGAGCAGTCGCTTTCATCCAGCACCAGCAAAAACTGACCTTCTGCGTTGTGCAAAGCCTTATTAGGGTTGGATTCTGTTACTGAGTTCTAAAACTGAATTTTAGAATGGAGTCCAGAGCTCAGATTCTGGTCTACCTGAATGCTGAATTTAATTTATGGTTTAGAATTCAATTTCTAAACTCTGGAATTTTAGAACACATGTTCAAAAGTTGGAACTAAGATTCTGGAACAGAATCCTAATTCTAGATTCATAAACTAGATTCAAAAACTAGATTCAAAAACTAGAATGTTGGAACTAAACTTGCCTTGATTTAGGCTCGGAACTTGTATCCAGATCTCTAGTTAAGGAATTCTGGAACAAAATTTTAGATCTATCCTCTGGACGAGAATTTTGGGAACTGACTTCTGAATCATAATTTAATTAATGTACTCAGCTTTGAATTCGGCCCATGGGTTCTGGTATTAGATTTTGGATATACCGTTCCTAAATTCAGATTCGGAGTTTAAGTTCAGAATTCAGCTCTAAAACCTGGAGTTCGGTTCCAAAACTCTAGAACAAAATTCGTGAACTATGTTCTTGATCTGGAATCCGAATCTGATGTCAGTTCCGGGTTCCGAATTTAGTTGTTTAGTTCTGTTCCAAATTTCTGTTCTGAATTTCCAGAATTCAGGTTCTAGTGTAAATAAATAAATAAATAAAAATTCCGGTTATTTACGTTCGGACATGACACAACATTGCTCAGAATCATCATAACGTTCTCATTTTTGGTCAACAGTGAGCAAAGGCGGTACCCATTTTGAACAGAGCTTTCTTATAATCAAATGTTCATGCAATATAAAGCCAACACGTTCTTTTGATATCTTTACGATGTCAGCTAACTCACGCAACTTCACTTTTCGATCATTCAAAACGATTTGGACGTCCACTGCGTTCTGTATCATCGGTGTCTCAACGACCACGTGTGAAGTCAGTAAACCAATGTTTTATTGTTGTTTCTGATGGGTCAGAGTCTCCAACACACTTTTTGAGCCATTGCTTTGCTTGAACGGTATTATTTCTCATCACCAAGCAGTAAAAAATTAAAACACGAAATTAATTTTGATCCATTGCCCTGAAAATAATAAAAGTGGCGTCACTCTTAACACAATAAGTCACAAACTAATTTTGACGGTTGATTTTAACTGAAAAAAGGTGACTGCAATCAAACTAGCGCCATCTATGTGTTAGGCCCGGCAGTTCTCAGTTATATCCTAGATATTTTTTTACTGTGTAACACAGAATACAAAAAAAAATCAAACATATAGTATAGTTTTGGCCTTCGCTAGAGTCACTGTTTTGATAAACATTACGCACCTTCTCCGCTTAAGGTATTGAGCCCATCTTATTGGAAAATAACTATATATAATACTCTAAAACGAAAATTAAAGCAACAGCCAGGACACTTTTTACCATAATTTGTAATTGAAATAAACATGCAGGAACACCTTTTGCACAATTCATAAATAAGTCATGAATGGGCTGGTTACCATCCAGCAGCTTACGTTGATGTAATGAGCAAAAATGCCGAACACTCGGTAATGAGTAGTAGTTTTCCACGCCCATGCACCACTTATTAGGGTGTACGCCGGAATTAGATTTCACGGAAAGTGATCGTGTTGCCCATAAATCAAACCACGATACCGCATAGTTCGATTGTCCTGTTGAACAGAAAAGTATTTAAACTGAAATAGGTTTTAAATTTGCCAATTAGCTTCAATCGGTATGTTGATGGATTGATTGATTGATTCTTTATGTGGATTTTATTCGAATTTTTTTTTCTCATAAATCATAATTTTCAAATGGTATTCGAACAGTTTTCCTTCATGGTTTACTTGATTCCCATTAATTCTGAATTTAAGACACACCCTCGTGCTCCACGGTCGTACAAGACCATTGCTTTACGGCTTACAGTGGAAGCTTCGTGCGCGTTTTAACGCTAAAGGCTTCGGTTAATGTAAATCATGGAAAGTAAATTCGCTTCTGTTACATGGCTTTTAATTTGTGGCTAATATGATTATCACGTATTAGGGACTGTGCATAAATTGCGAAGTATCTGTGTAGTTGTTGGAAAAGTTTTGATCAATTGCTGAAATAAGTTGAGTTAGGATGGTTCTAAATAACAGCTCTTCTTGACTGATACAAAATTTATTGAAACGTCAAATTATGCCTTTTTATCCATTGAATAGGAAAAGATGAACAATGTCTAGTCTTTTGCAGTGTTGTCCATGAAATGGAAACTTGTCGACAGTAATGGTATCATGTTCCAGTAGTTCACACATTTGGTTTTGATTGAACTCATTCTTGGCTTAATTTTAGTGGCATGTCGTTTAAGAGAGCCATGAAAACAGTTCGCTTTTTTACCGTCATACTAACCGAGTTAGGTTACGTGCTATGTTTTGTTTGTTCCTCTACTACTTGGCTTCTGTTTGTATTGAATCATGTTGCGCTATGTTGAAGCATAAATTAACGAGTGTATCGACTGGTTTTGATACAACCACCGATTTGTGCAATTTTAATCCGACAAGAAGCGTATTTTGTTTACTTCGATTGTTGAACAAACAGTTTTGAAATGTAATCAGCATTGCCAACACCAATACTTTTTTTTTGGCTGAAATGAAATCATTAAAGACCAGTACATTTTTAGCAAGCAATTACTAACATCGAGAGAGAAATTTACAAGGAAGTTAACGCTAAACCCTAATGAGGGAAATGAATATTGTAAGCTCTGCTGTTTTGATATTAGGGGTATAAATAAGTTCGTGCTATTTTTTCCGAAATTTGAATCTTTCATTCGCCACTACCTTTTCTCATCTTTCTGACAACTCACAGATACTCATTTAGAAAGATCCGACCAGTTTGGTCGCAATCCAAGGCTCGATCCAATTTTTCGAATTCATCATAGTTGAAGAATTGCTGATCTACTGTATCGACCGCAGCAAATAGTTATTGGAAGGAGCAATGTCGGCGCTACTCGGCGAGTGGGATAGGACTTCCAATTCGAGCGATTGTCATGTTGTAAAATTACTTTCTCATGTCTATCCTCATGACTTCTTCCGTGTTCAGTAGCATAAAATAAGATAACCTTCAACATTACTTCTTCGTAGACTATCCAATGTCCCAGTTCGAGACACTCTTGCGTGTCGTGACCATACACGAAACTTCTTTATCATTTCATAAAGTTAATTGGAGTTTCAATTTAATAATTGACCCTTCTTAGACTTAGTTCTGACTTCAACTGCGTCCATTAGCTCAACCAATTGCTAAATTCGAGTAGAAATGATATACTGATTCAAACATTCTGGAAATAGTTTATGAAATTATCAAAAAATGTATAAAAATTACAGCTTATTTTATAATTAGTAGCAGTTAATCGTTTGGTTCAAATAATATTCTTGTGCAGATATAATAATAAATACCTAATATGATCAGTTTTTGCAATGACTGAGCGGAAACATATATTGGAGATGCCAAATGAATGAAAAACTAACAGAAAAGATGAATTTTTGGAAAATGATACGCTCAGAGACAGGACTCGAACCTGCGTTCTTATGCATTCCGTGGATACGCGCTACCATTTCGCCACTCTGAATCTTGTTTTAGTCACTCTAAAACGACAAACAGACACAATAACGCGTACATCGAATATGGTCTACATCCTGGCCGTCACCCGACCGATACCTTATATCCATATCTAATATGATATTTAAGAACTTTTTTCATCCACCTAGCAATGATGCCTTTCTCATATCACTTATAGTTTCAAAAACATCACTAGAAAATTCTGTCAAGTTGAATTTTTCGAAGCTTGAATAAAATCAAAAACTTTCTTCGGTATAAACTACCATCACCTTTTCAATTTGTAAATAGTTATGTCAAATTAATATAGATTTAAATGTGGCAACCCTGCACGCTACACAAAATTGAACAAAGCATGCTGTGTGCTAGGCGGGTACGTTTTCTTTTTCTTCTTAATCAGCACGTACCGATGCGTACCGAATTTGCATCGTATTGTATGACAGTTTTAAAGTTTTGATACTCATTGCCCTCTAATTTCGGAACCGGAAGTCGGATCTGGATGAAATTGCACAATATTGTTTAAGACAATGATAGCTTTAATTTGCAGCATGATTTGTGAAAATCGGTTTAATCGTTGCTGAGAAATCGAAGTGAGGTCCGTTTTGGAAGCTTTTCTTCACTATTACCGGTGCGTTCGGAAGCAAAAACTGGGCACTAGTAGTCCTAAAGTAGATTCTGTCTGCCAACTAGATGGATTTACAATTAAATTTTATAAAAATTTGCACCTCGCTTTGCCATTGCTTGTGAAAATATACTCATAAAATTGAGAATTTTTACTAATCTCACTATAATACCAGTACTGGAAGTCGGATTTGGAAAAATTTTTCGATGACTTTTTGAAGAATCTCAAGACCTCTCATTTGCATCTTAGTTTGTAGAAATCGGTTGAGAAATTTCCGAGAAAATTGAATGCGCATTTTCTAATAGAATTGCATATATTGCGTTGTAATTCCGGAACCGGAAGTCGGATAAAGACAAAATTCAATAGTTATCTATGGGACTATAAGACCATTCATTTGAATCTAAATTTGTGAGAATCGGTCTCGCCATCTCTGAGAAAAGTGAATGACATTTTTACCTTTCTCTATAGACAGGTATTATATATGCTCTAAAAACCGACCTTAGAACGGAGCCTCGGAGACCCTTAGTGTTATATACCATTCGACTCAGTTAGACGAGATCGGAAAATGTCAAAGATCAAATGGCTGTGATTTCTGATTAAGGAGATATGATGGTATAAGTGACGTAACCGACAAAACACGTTGTTTTTACCGCTCTAATATAGATAAGGGTGCGACTATTTTGGGATCCCGCCTAATTTCGTAAGACGGTGGTGCTCAAAAGTTTCAGCATTTCGAAAAAAATCCCCATACAAAATTTGAGCTGAATCGGGTATGGGTAAAGGGTGCTGCTCGACGGTTAAGTTTTGATAATTTTCAATCTTGAAAAAATACCATAGGGCGGAGAAAAAATTCTGAAATCGATAAATTTTTTTGATGCCAAACGTCTTAGAATTGCATAAAACGTCGAGATTTAGTGTCATCTGAAAAAAATTTTTTTTTGTAAAAATTGACTTTCTGGGAATTTTGGCCCAGAAAGTCGATTTATTGAAAATAAAAATTATTTCGAGATGACACAAAATTTCGATGTTTCGTGCAATTCTAAGGCTTTTGGCATCAACATTTTCTTTTCGGTTTCGGAAATTTCATGATTTTTCAAGATCTATGAAAATTCTACTAAGTGGTCTAAGAAGGGTTTTTTAGATTAGCATCACTCTTCTCATACAAATATGCAACGCAAATGTCAAGCACTTGAATGGCTACGCCAACAAGTAAAACTGCCGCATCTAGAGTCCAGAAGCCAGTAGCATTACGAGATCTACCAATGCATCCAAAAAAAGTCACTGTTTGGTGTGGATTATGGGCCGGTGACATTATTCGTGGAATACCGGTCGATATGTTGGAGACACACTTTCTCGAAAATTGGACCTTGCGCATAGGTCATCTAAAGTGACCAACATTTGCATGAAATCATCTTCAAACGTCAAATTTTATGGATCGTTCTACCGATTCCAAATTTTTTTTTCAATTTTCTAAAATTTTTTGTGTTTTTTTTTGGAAATCAAATCATATTCCTTTTAAAAATCATCCTTTAGAAATCATTTAGGGGTTAGCCAAATTTTGTGCTAGGGCACATAACCGTTTTTATTATTTTTACGTTTCGTCTTTGACTCATCAGTGCAGAGCAGTTCAAATTGAAAGCATAGATGTAGTTCAACGTCAAAATCCGGTACTTGCAAGCATAAATAGAAAAGAAAAATAAAAAAAATAAAAAACTTAAATCCATATCACAAAAACTCACAATCTGTCGATATCAAACTATCATAGCGCTATTGTTGAGAACTGAAGAATTTGGCACAACTTTAATTGATAATCTAGTTTATACCCTAGAATGCTCTCGTGGTGTAGATTAGTATCCCAGCGCTAGTTCAAATCTCGGTTCTGTCTTTCTCTATTGAAAGGTGAAATAATTTCTGCAGTAACCGACTTTTGATCCGAGGTCCCTAGTGAACCCTAGTGTGTGTGCATCTTTAAAAAGAGCTAAGGTGCGTTTGAAAGCTACCGGTTCCAGAGATATAATGTAATAAATGACGTAACCGACAAAACGCATTTTTTTTCTCTCTGGTCAATCGGAAATCGGAAAATTGCTTAACTGATTTTAACAACCTTAGGCTCGTTTAAAAGGTACTATTAGGTGACATAAACGACCAATCTCATTGCCACTCAATTTACTCGGATATGGATTAATTGATAGCAATAATTTTGGGCTCGTTCGTAACTAAAATTGGGTTGTGGATCAAGTTCGAAGCCCATATGGCTGATATTTCATGTTGCCGAGATATAATCGTACAAGTGTCGTAATCGACAAATCAATAATTTTTCATCCACATTACTTATGACTGCGTTCAAATGTAAACTATCTGAATCAATCTGAAGGAATTGATATCAAAAATAACTCAAGTTAGAGTCAGAACTTATCATAATAATAAGGCAAAAAATGTTTTAATGGTAAAAAATGTGTCGATGGCAAGAGAAAGGTATTATCACTCTACAAGGTGAATTAATAAGTTTTGAAACCAGCTTCAATTCACTTAATGATGTTATGACACCTTTCTCATATGATTCATGTCATTTCGCCGAAAGACGTTTCACCGAAAGGGTAATTTCGAATATTATGCCTCCTGTATAACTGATGTGGAGCAGCCACATAACCGAAGCCAAGATGACTCGGCGGCATAAAGCCGCCAAAGCGACGCCGGCTAAGTTAACCGCCGATCCGCCGTCGGAAGCGGCGGCCTCTTGCATACAAACCTGTAACCGCCTCGTTTGTCCGGTCTACTCAAAGCTAGGTTTCTTTGCTTCAGTTAGCAGCACACGAATCAAAATCAAATACCGCATACATTTGCTTGATAGATACACCTATGCAATTGCTTTGATTCTTAGTAGCTAATATTCAACAAGTTTTCTTTAGGAACTTCGTTCTGAGGTTCATGAATCAAGAGTACAAGAATCAATCTTAATTCTAGAAGTACAATTGTAGGTCAATAAAACGGGCATTAATGTAGTATCATTCATTTTTCATTTTAAATCAATTCCAATTATAACATTAGGACAATTGAGAGAATCGGCGAAATGACCCTTTCGGCGAAATGGCTTTAGGCGAAATGACCCTAATCTCTCATATAGAAATGTTGTGCAATCATTTGAATTTTAGACGAGGCCCGGAGGGCCGAGTTTCATATACTATTCGACTAAGTTCGTCGAGCTCGCAAAATGTCTGTGTGTTTATGTCAAAGGCAAAGTCTTGGCATTACATTCCTTTCGTGGAATTTGATCTTTCTGTTTCAACAGACTTCACAGCCGAGTTTTAGCGTACAGAATCATTGCATGGCTAGTACTATGGATCCTACTGCCACTACGAATCCTTCCAGGTCGGGGCTCGAACATATGACAGCTGGCTTGTAAGACCAGCGTCCTATGCATTGAACCGCCAACCCGGGACGATGTGTGTGTATGTGCGTTAGTGTAATTCCTGAACATTGCTTGGATTCGATTTCCGGTTCCGAATTTTGGGGTAAAATGAGCAAAAAATAAATTCACCAGCTTTTCTCGGAGATGGCTAAACCAATTTTCACAAAGTTAGATTCAAATGAAAGTACTTAATACAAAAATTCCTTAGTTTTTTTTATCTGACTTCCGGTTCCGGAGTTTTGGGGTAAAAGGTGCAAAAAATGAAAATATGTTTATTAAGTTTTCAATTCGAACTTAGGTGAATGGTTCTGTGGTTCCATACGGAATTACTGAATTTTATCCGGATCCGGAATTATTGGGTAAAGAGTGTTAAAAATTATATACCATCACTTGATGGGGCGACACAAAACACAAAAAAAAATTTTAATCTAACTCAAAACTACTTCAATCGGTAGTCGTTATCAGTAGAAAGCTAAACAAACCGAATCTTGGTATTTTTTCAAGAATCGAAAATTAGTTTGAAAGATAGTATGATAGTATGATAGTATGATTGATATGAAAAAGGTATCATTACACCACTAGGTGGATTAAAACAGTATTCTGTATTTCCGGAACCGAAAACCAGTTCTGGATAAAATTCTCTATCAACTTATGGAAACATAGAACTTTTCATTCAAATATGAGTTTGAGAAGATCGGTCAGGCCATTTCTTAGAAATTGGAGTGATTTCCGGTTTGGAGCTCACGAGCACTTTTCCGGTATTTCCGAAACCGGAAACGATGATCCGATGCCCTCTCATCAACGTATTTGGTCATCAACTAATCATCCGTGCCTAATTGAAGGATTTTACGATTATTTGGAAATGTTTGGCTCGGTTTTTCCGTGGCATGTAGAGTACGTGCTCCTGGAAATTAAATTTTAATACTTACCAGCCTATAACTACGGAACCGGAAGTCGTACCAGTATGAGATTTGGTAGGGTTAATTGCGATTGCATAATCCTTTAGTTGAAGCCTACACTATAAAAAAATTTGAATTCTACAGGTGACTTAATCCCCATACCCAGTTCGCTCCGAACACTAGAACGCTTCGGATCATTCCCGCGTTAGCTCTGCTAGTGAAATTCCACGTTAATCGTTCCACCAGCATAAGCCGTTATTTTATTATACCAGTAAGATATTTCCGCGCTGACCAACCGTCTCTCGATCAAATTGAAGTGAATAGTGTGCAGTTTAAGTGGAAATAAAACTAATCACACCGTATCAGTTTGATAGTGAATAAAACGTGCTCCGGACAGCCATCGCCGTTTGGCTCCGGGGCACGGGCTCAGCCACCCGGCATAACCCAATTTCTATAGAAACCGCATGGACGGTTAAAACAAAGGAATACCAGTGTATATGAAAGTGAGACCAATAGAAGGTATTTTGATTAGTGTTAGTGACACAATCCTTCACCCGATCATCGGATAAGATCGTGATAGCAGGAAGAGAGTGGCATCCAACAAAACGAACGGCCATTGTGAGCAGCGGTGTGCTGCTGTATTCGTAGAGTGACATCGGTCGGATCAGCCCGACATTTGCAGAGCCTACCGATAAGCACTAAACGTGTATTGGACTACTAGAGTGAGTCCCCCTTTCATCATCTTTCCTTATTTGTTTTTATTTACACATTTTTATATAAATTTCCCCCGACATACAAGCACCCCCTCTCCCCTCGATTAAACAACCCCCTACCCCAAATGACCGGGCCAGACCCCCCCGACGGGGCGACAGCCTCAAGCTCCAAAACAATCAACACCCTACGTCGCACCCCCGTTGAATACCCCCCCCCTTGCGAATAGTAGTCGTCTACCGGAGTTCATGAACTCTGGAGACATTATAGACAAACAAACACTAGTTTTGCGCGCTGTTGGTCAGGAAGGAGTGGCGGAGGCGCGTCTGCCCCCCAACCCTTTCGTTATCGCAAAATCCGTGCAGAGTGTCCTGGGTTTCGACCCACTTAAAACGATCACGGCCACTAAAGAGGCCCGAGGTACGAGATACGTGATCAGAACAACCTCACGAAAAACCCTGGAAGCTCTGCTCGGATTGAAAGAGTTGATAAACGGCCAAAAGGTCGAAGTCGTCCCCCACCCTACGCTCAATATTGTTCAGGGAGTCATACACGACCTGGACACTATTGACTGGAGTGAAGACGCCCTCTTGGAGGAACTCCGCGAACAAAACGTTTACGGCGTTCGTCGGATAACCAAGAGGAAGGATGGGACCGTAGTTAATACCCCACTCATAATTCTTTCCTTCTCCGGCTCCGTTCGTCCAACGCACATCAAAATCGGTCTGATCCGGACGTCCATCCGACCGTACTACCCGTCTCCGATGATCTGCTACCAATGCGGCCGGTTCGGGCACGGTAGTCGCTTCTGTCCTAATCAAGCAATTTGTATATCGTGTGCCACACACCATGAAATGACTGAAGGGACACCATGCCCGAACTCCCCCAGATGCGTGAACTGCGGCGGCGATCACCCCGCCCGCAACCGCAAATGCCCCAAATGGTTGGAAGAGGAAGCCATTGTGAAGCTCAAGACCGACAGGGGACTTTCCTTCCCGGAAGCCCGAGCGCTCATGAGACTGAGCAAGCCCGAGTCCTCATACGCTGATAAAGTGCAAAACCGACTGAATCCGGGGGGCGACGAGAAGGACAGGACGATCGCGCTTCTTAAAGCCGAAATCCTCTCCCTCCGTGCCCAAAAACAAGCCGAGTCCAAGGACTCGGAAGTAACACAACTCCGCGCAGCACTTGAGGACGCTGGCAAACAAATTGCTGAAATGCGCCAACAAATACACGCACTGCTGAAAAACCAGCAAAACAATAACACCACTCAGAAGGAAGCTCCCCTGCCGGTCTCAACCAACACAACAGTCGCTCCTCAAAAGACAAGCCAACAACAAAAAAAGAAAATCTCACCAACAAACAACAACACAACACAACAAAACAGAGAAGAGCACAACAACACAACGAAACAACGCACATCACCTCTTCCCGCATCCCCCACTCGTCAAGCAAGAAAGGGTAGATCACTCGAGCGGGTCGACTCCGGATCAACCGAAGGTGAAAAGAAAAAGAAGAAGAAGAAGGAAAACAAATCTATAACCAAACCCGTTCACACTACAATCCAAGACCAAAATTTCACTGAACTCCCAGACCATCCATCCCCATCAGATTCTCTTATCCGAGACTTCTCCAGCCGTGAATCATCCCCCACCAGCTCTACTACATCCATGGCAATAGACATATCCGAATAAACCCCCAGAAAACAACATCCACACACAATAAACTCAATGCACAGCTCCCATTAGGGGACTGAGCCAACAATATCAACACGCACGATAAAAACGAAAACCCCAAGAGGACGAGGGGCGTCGAGCCGATCAGGACCTTGTCCGATCGAACTTTGTCGCCTCCCGTCCACCCTTCCGTTCTATCACCCACATTCAACAACAATCCAGTCCCCACCACCAACCCCAAAAATCCCTATAAAATATCAACATCGGAAACACACCACCCCCCTCAACTCATACCGGGCGACCGGTTGTCTTCCCCCGAGCCCTCACAGAATGGCCGGGACGAAGCAGGTGCGGGCCGCTCGAACAACCAACCGGAACTTGGTTGTCGCACCAGGCGAGACAGAAATAGCACTCACAAACGTGGCCGTCCCCCTGCGCCTGCCCCCCCACCAGTTTCGGTGGGTCGACGGGTCCAGGACGGGGAGACGGAATCCAACCACCTCAACAACGCCGACATCGTCGGACACCGTCCACGGGATCGGGAAGTTTGTTCAAGCCCCATCCCTGGATGTTCCCGGAATATTACCGCTTGCTGCAGGAAACACGAAAACCGAGTTCCTCGTCTTCCAGACGGCCCGTCACAATCATCACCGGACATCAGTAACACCCTCTCAAAATCCTCTCCTACCAGCTCTCTCACCTCCTCCCATCCACTATCTTGTGCCAACACGAGCTTGTCCTCTTCAGAGCCTGACGGCTTGTCGAGTGAGACAATACTGGCCATTCAATGGAATGTGAATGGCCTCAATCATTCCCTAGGTGACCTCCAGCACCTCATAGCCACCTACAATCCGGTAGTTCTAGCACTCCAAGAAACGCATCTTCGTCAAAATACCAATCCGACTTCGTGGCTAAATCACTGCTATACTTGGAGTGCCAAAACCGGTACCAACCTACATCAATCAATCGGCCTTGCGATCAGGACAGACGTACCCTCAACCCCCTGTCAGATCACAACCGACTTGATTGCCATCGCAGTTAAGGTCCATCTGCCAACCTCATGTACGGTGGTATGCGTTTACATCCCAGCAGAAGTTCGAGAGGTGGGGAAAAAGCTGAAGAAACTTCTTCAACAGCTTCGACCCCCTTTCCTTGTTCTGGGTGACTTCAACGCCCACCACCACACATGGGGTTCAAGAAAAAACAGCCGCCGCGGAAGCGAGATCCTGCACACAGTCGAGGAATGTGGAGCGGTCATATTAAACGATGGTAACCCTACCTTTTTCAGGGGGGAATACCAGTCGTCCATCGATCTGTCGATTGCATCGCGAGACATGGTCGGCTCCTGTAGGTGGTCCACCTGGGCCGATACAGGTAGTAGCGACCATGTACCAATTCTCATTTCACTAGACCAGCGACAGCCCCACACCACTCGGCACCGTGTATGGATCCATCAGCGTGCAGACTGGAAAGGCTATGAGGCCTCCATAGAAAGAAGGATTGGGAACGAATCCAACCTCTCACCGGAGGAACTGGAGAACGTTATCCTTGGAGCGGCTAATGAAAGCATTCCACGAACCAGCGGGAAACCTCCCAAAAGGGCGGTCCACTGGTGGTGCCCAGAAGTAGCCGATGCCATAAAAGCCCGCAGAAAAGCCCTCCGAGCACTCAAGAAAACCCCCCCAGAACACCCCAACAGAGCAGCAAAGGCGCAAGAATTTCGTCGCCATAGGAACTTATCCAGGGAAACCATTTTGAAAGCTAAGGAAAACAGCTGGAACAGCTTTCTTAGTGGCATTTCATCAGACTCCTCGACAGCCGAGCTGTGGAGAAGAGTAAATGCTCTCAGGGGAAAACGTAGATACAAGGGCTTCGTTCTAAAGGTTCACGACAATTTCACCTCGAACCCGGTCATCATAGCAGACCATCTTGGCCAATACTTCAAATCCCTGTCTGATGACACGGCACTACCACAGGCATTCCTAAACTCTACTCGGAATGCCCAGTGCCCTCCTGTGTCCATCCAATCCGGATTGAATGAAAATTGGAATAGTCTATTCTCTGCGGAGGAACTTAACTTCGCCTTAAACTCCACCAAAGGTAATTCAACCGGCCCGGATCATATCAGCTATGATATGCTCCGGCATCTTCCGCCGAAGGGCCGCAGAGCCCTCCTAAATCTTTTCAACAGAATTTGGCTATCTGGCAAAATTCCAACAAACTGGAAAACTGCCCACATAGTTCCCATACCAAAGGGTTGCGCGGAGCTTCACTCCGCTAAGAACTTCAGGCCCATAAGCCTCCTCTCTTGCATTGGCAAAACACTTGAGAGACTTGTAAACCGGCGCCTCGTTACATTTCTCGAAGAGCGCGATTTACTGGATCACAGGCAATTTGGTTTTCGACAAGGAAAGGGAACAGGAGCCCACCTCGCATCGCTAAGCAACACCATACACGAAGAGATAAACGAAGGGCTACATGCAGACGCCCTGTCAATAGACCTATCCAAGGCCTATAACACAGTTAACCGGGAAGGGGTCCTCAGACAACTGGTTAACTGGGGCATAAACGGGCGAATGGGTGCCTATCTGCAAGACTTCCTGGCCAACAGGAACTTCCAAGTCCGTATAGGCGGATCCCTATCCCAAACATTCGCAGAACAAAACGGAGTCCCACAAGGGTCGGTTCTAGCCGTCACCTTATTTCTAATAGGAATTAACTCCATTTTCAAACACGTCCCCAAAGGGGTGCGGATTTACGTGTATGCCGATGACATTATTATACTAGTCACCGGTAAATCCAGGAAAAGAATCCGAAATAAAATCCAACAAGCAGCGAACGCTATCTGCAAATGGGCAGAAAGCGTAGGCTTCAATATCGCTCCCAACAAATGTACTATTTCACATTTCTGTAGGAAAAAACATCTAGATACAGACCATCCGATAACGATCGGACAAATCAAAGTGCCGTTCAAGAAATCCCCAAAAATTATCGGCGTTACCTTCGACCGAAACTTGAACTTCTCCAATCACTTTGCACAAACTAAGAAAGACTGCGAGTCCAGACTGAACCTTATCCGGTCCATCTGCTCTGGTCATCCAAAATGGAACCGTCACCAAGGAATCAACATTGCCAAAGCTCTGATATGGAGTAGAATTTTTTATGGCATAGAGGCAACGGCCATAGGTAGAGCTAACATCATTAAACTTCTGGGCCCTACCTACAACAGGGCCGTCAGACTAGCCTCAAACCTCCTCCCAAGTACCCCAGCAATGGCGGCGTGCGTAGAGTCGGGCCAACTACCTTTCAGATGGCACTTGGCCTGGACAATCGTACGCAGAGCCATGGGTTACTTGGAGAGAACATCGGGAAACAACTGCACATTATTGGATATAGCCAAGTCTTTGTACCAAGAATTCACAGGACAAAGACTTCCTAAACTGGCCCGCCTACACCGAGTCTGGAAGAAACCCTGGTACCAACAGGATCTCCCCAGAATCGATACTTCACTGGCACCCTCCCTCGGAGCCAAACCAATACCAGCAGCTGCGAAACGATGCTTCAATCAAATTACGGCCGACAAGTTCAAAGGTTCAGCCTTATTCTTCACTGACGGCTCACGGACAAACTCTGACACCGGGCTCGGTGTTTGGGGATCTAATACCTCCATTCACCGTAGCCTAAATCCCATCTGCTCGGTGTTCTCGGCGGAAGCTGCTGCTATTCTCGAGTGTATAAAAATCATTCCCCCGGGATCCGACGCCGTGATTTTCTCGGACTCCTTAGCAGTAATCACTGCTTTGGAGGCGGGAGAATCCAGGCATCCCTTTGTCCAGGCGATCGAGACATACTGTGGCAGCAATGTCACGGTCTGCTGGATCCCTGGACATAGCGGGATCCCGGGCAATGAAAACGCGGATACACTAGCGGCTATGGGCAGGAAAAGTCGGCGCGCTACCTCTGAGGTCCCTTCAGCAGACATACTGACGGACTTCAGGGACAAACTCTCCAACCACTTCGTACAACAATGGAGAGCGTCCGGCGGCCTACTGCCCAAAATAAAGGGCGATCTTACAACCTGGACGGACCGCCCTGACCGCCGGGAACAGCGAGTACTATCTCGGCTACGGACGGGGCACACACGGCTCACCCATAAACACTACCTCACCAGGCAACCCCCACCAACGTGCTCCTCCTGCAACATACAGCTAACGGTTGAGCACATCTTAGTTAACTGTCCGGAGTTTCACAACCTCCGTGCACAGTATAACATAAACACATCCATAAGAAACATCCTTGCGAACGACCCCGTAGCCGAGATAACGTTAATCCTCCTCCTCAAAGACGGAAACATCTACAACTCCATCTAACAGTCGAAACAAATAGTCTACACAACTCTTACCTTCATCTCCCGCCTCAACACACCACCCCAACAACAAAACAACAAGAACCCCCACAGATATAACCCCTAAGCATTCGATTCTTCTCACTCCATACCACCATCACCTACCACCCAACAAAACCTACTTTTACCACCCAAGACTTAACCGCTCTTCACACAACAGTCTAACAGCAATATAACCACAAACCCCACCCGACAAATACGCCCCCCAATCCTATTCCCATCATTTCATGCCCCTTCTGCCATTAACCAAAACCACCTTTTCACTGAACAATCAAAATTCTCGGACGCAAATCCCCTACTCCCCAACAAAAAACTGTACCCGTCCTTAATTCGGCCGCAGATATGAATGGATAGCGCCTCCGCAACTCCTAACTTTCGATAACATCCGCCCGTTCTCAAAGGCTTGGCTTCACCATCTACGATGCAGAACTAACAAGATCTATATCTAGAACAGCGCACTAACATCTGCAGGAAATCCACCCACCAACACATTATAAACCACCCCCTCCCTCCCCCCTCCGCTTTTTAATGAACACTCACTTGCTTTTTGCCCACGTTTCTATTTCTTTACATGCTCAACGACAAAACTCCCTCCGGGGAGGCTGCCCAACGCTAACGTCATGAACTGGACTGATCCAACCCGCTGCCATCCGCCGGGAGGCCGGATCCCCCGGGGATGTTCCACGCGGCCAGCAAAAAGTTCAGCTCCGACACTCGGACCACCAACGAGCAAAGAAGAAAGCCAATGGACCCTGGTGCGCGCCAGCCATAACGAACCCACCAAAAATACAAGCAAAGAAAACCTGTGGGCTATCCGCAAGGGGGCTGGACCCCCTTGGGATGACTCCCGCGGCCACAACGGAATAGAAAAACAAAACAAACATAAAAAACACAAAACTCTGTAAACCAAAACGGTTAAATTTTATAACTTCTACCCGGTGAACGACCAACATGGTTAAAGCCGGGGTAAAATAAATGATATAAAAAAAAAAAAATCCCCATACGGTGTAATTCATAAAGACCTAATTTGTCAAATGACGGAAAATCTCATTTGTAATGACTTAATGTTAGATGAGCTTGAATTTTACTGGTTTCGACTGTAGCTTGCGTTCTACTAGCAGGTGCGACTATATGAATTTAAATGCACCTTTTACCGGCCAGGCATGCTTCTGTGGCTCAGTCGATTATCAGACGAACTTGCGATCCAATGATTCTCGGTTCAAGTTGCGGTTGCTACAAAATTCTTTTTTTATTTCAATGAATTTCATGTCATGGAGCTTTAGACACAATATTAAATGTTCTTCCACGTAAATTTGCGTGAATTGCGACGCTCCATTTCTGTGCATCTAATAAGATGTAAAAAACCCTGTGATTTTACATCTTATTAGATGCACATAAAAGGAGCGTCGAAGTTCACGCAAATTTACGTGGAAGAACATTTAATATTGTGTCTAAAATTCCATAACATGAAATTTATTTAATAAAAAAAATGAATACTGATAGCGAGCGCCGCGACTTGAACCAAGAACCATTGGATCGTAAAGCACGTTGTTAATCGACTGAGCTACAGAAGCACACATCTGCTTGGTTGGTAAAAGAGGCATCTAAAGCCAGACAGTCGCACCTGCTAGAGGAACGCAAGTTACAGTCGAAATCAGTAAATTTCAAGCTAATCTAACGTTACGTCATTACAAATGAAATTTTCCATCATTTGACAATTTAGATCTTTATGAATTACATCGTATAAGGGATTAAGTCGCCTGTAAAATTCATTTTTTTTTTGGTGTGTAGGCTTGTTAGAATAGGATGATCGGTCTCTGAGAGAAATCGAAACTCCGTTACTCCCGAACCGGAAGCTCGATCCAAGTGGAATCTAATGGCAAGCTTTGGGACCAAGAGACCCTTCATTTAACTCTTAATTTGTAAAATCAGTCCAGCCACCTCGGAAAAATTCGAGTGTACATTTTTATTACATACACACAGGCACACACTCACTCATATATTTTGCGTACTCGACGAACTAAGTCGAATTGTGAATGGAACAATATGATTTTCACAGTAATTGCATAGTCTTTCTATATGAGAGAGAGACAATCCGCGAGTCGATCCGATTTTGGATTAAAATGAATTGAATCAAAAATGTTTAGTATATATTGAAATGATTGAGAATTGCGAAATTGGACGAAGTAATGTTTTTTTTTCATAAATTAGACAATAAGCTGGAATATATCTTGAAGGGTTGATTTCCTGTGACATTTGGTTAAAATATACTGCCATGAATCTTGTTTGAGATTGAAGCTTAACTAGCCTTTCGAAGTTGCTAATAACCAGGGGATTCAGCATCAAATTTCAACTCATATGTCAATAAATATTACATTGAAAAACAAAGGTGATTTGCAAATGTTATCTTCCAGCATGGGAAATCAATCGGACTCGGCATCATGGCCTGCCATCAGGCTGAGTTGTTATTAAATACATTGTAGACATCGATTTACAATCACACGATTAGAAACACATTACCTGAAGTTGATCTCAGTAGCCTTTGAACTTATTTGTAAATTATCAGTACACGCTCAGGTGTTCTGACTCAAATGATACGAAACAATTTCAGAGTTGTTCCAATTTAAATGAAATTTAGTGAAGATTTGTAATCGAAACATGCTCCGAAACTTTATTCAGCATTGAATGCCAAAGGCCGTTGACTAGACAAAGCACAATTTTATGTGTAACTATAGTTTTTATTATCCGATTCAAGATAGCTGAGGGTGTGTCAAAAATCAATACTGTGTTCTGTTTTAGAATCTCTCATTTTACTAAACTCATTAAAATTTTTTTTTTGTTTTCAGTTTGATTTATTCGACAATTATAATTATTGCGGTATAGTTCCGAAACAGTTGTATTACAAGCCACCCTACAAGTAATAATTATCAACAAATAAACGCATCTTTTGCGAGCTGTTTTTTCTTGCTTTAGCAGCAAGTGCTAAAATTGAATGCCATGTTTACAGTTGTGAGAAAACATCACTAGAAACTAGTACTAGTAGTCTTCGGAGAGCAGTGGAGTCGGCGACATAATACAATGCATCCTGGAATATGCAACATCGCACTTCATTTCCTAACTGGCCTAGGAGCGTACGCGGCGATTATATTTCTGTTCGACTGCTTAAAATCTCCTTTCAATATATTTTGGAATACGATTTTCTCCAACAGTAAACCGTTCAAAACGCGATACGGACCATGGGCAGGTAGATCATTTGTAAGCTACCAACGAATCGAAATATGATCAGTTTTGTAAATTTCACAGTAATCACAGGATCTTCGGATGGGATCGGAAAGCAATATGCATTCAATCTGGCCAGCAAAGGAATGAACGTGTTTCTCATCTCGAGAACGGAGTCGAAATTGATCAAAATTGCCGAAGAAATACAATCAAAGCACGCAGTCGATGTTAAATGGTTGTCGATCGATTTCTCCAAGAGTCAACAGATTTACGAGGACATCAGCGAAGCGCTTTCCGGGCTAGACATCGGAATGTTGGGTACATTTTAAATTTCGAATCGAATCATTTCTGTTTTGTAAAAGTTAATCTCTCCGTCAGTGAACAACGTCGGAACTACTCACCAATATCCGTTAGAATTTGACCGTGTGCTAAGGAACGAATTACAGCAAATCATTTCGGTTAACATCGAAACGGCCCTGATGATGACCCACATGGTGCTACCCGGTATGAAACGTCGACGTCGAGGAATTATTATTAATATGTCTTCGGCGGCCGGACTGTCCCCGATGCCACATGTTTCGGTTTATGCGGCCTCCAAGGCATTCATCAACCACTTCACGTTGGCCCTGAAGGAGGAACTCCGCGGAACGGGCGTCGAATGTCAGCTGGTTTATCCCTTGTTTATCGTTACCAACCTTACGGGACATTTACTGACCGTAAATTGGTGGGCATTTCTCGCAACTGGAGTTAAGAAGTTTACGAAATTCGCTGTATTTACTATTGGCAAAACAGATTGCACGACCGGTTTTTGGAGGCATGGATTACAAGTAAGTTCGGATGGAATTCTTTGCAAGACTTAAGAGCTAATTGCATTAATTTATTTAATTTAGCTGACAATTCTCAAGATTTGCAACCCACTGATGAGTTTAAAAATATTTTCATTTGCTGTGCAATCGCTAGGAGGCAAATCCCATGGACAATAAAGTAATTTGTGTTCGGTAAAATAATATGATTCGATAGAATGTTCCACCTAGACATTAGGTTGAGGAAATAGGATATCCATTTGTATTTCAGTAGTGAAAAATCGGTTTTGGGTCCTGAAAATGTAATTGTCATGGAATTCTTTTCGTGCATTACCTTAAAATAGAGGAAACCATCAACAGTAAGCCCGAGTCTTCAAGGTTCACGATGCGCACGAAAGTTTTTGCACTTACTTGAACACCGTCTTCCATGTTTGAGCTTGTACACGTTGAATTGTTTTCAAGTTTGTACACAAGCGCTGTGTACAAGGTTGAACATCACCTCGGTGTGCTATTTGAGGCGAACAGTTGAGTAGTGAGTTTGAGTTTCGCACTTTGCAAAATCATTTCAACTAAAATTTCATGAATATTATTCGAGTAAAACATCAATATAAAGAAGTAATAAACACAAAAGAAAAATAATGAAATCCCTACGATACTTTTGATTTACAAAAAAGTCATATGAAACAGACATCAGTTGAATCAAAACATCATCATCAGTGTAAAACAAAATTGTAATGCATCGATTTATCAATAAATAAGACTTTATTTTCAAATTACCGCTTAGTTTTGCTTCGACAGAGTGTTGCAAATATAAGAAACTGTAACGTTGGTTTATATTCAATTTCCAGCTCCAACAAAATATTTTTATCTGTGTAAGGTTATACAATAAACCCTGTTTTAATTCACGTAGCGGTGTGATGATGCTTCAGCGAAAACAGGTCTTAAGATCTATACGAGCATTCAAGAGTTTATGTATAGTTTTTGAATGCTGCTCAAAGTCGTAGAGCTACATACTGCTTACCTGTGTATTTTGATCTTTTCTCGAAAAATTCTCAGCCGTCCAAGAACGGTAGTGAAAACAGGTCTTAAGATCTAAACGAGCATTCAGCAGTCTAGGAATAATTTGAATGCTGCTAATAGTCGTAGAGCTACATACTGCTTATTTGTGTATTCTGATCTTTTCGCGGAACATTCCTAGTCGTCCAAGAACTTCAGTGAAAACAGGTCTTAAGATCTAAACGAGCATTCAAAAGTTTAGGTATAGTTTTTGAATGCTGCTCATAGTCGTAGAGCTACTTACTGCTTACTTGTGTATTTTGATCTTTTTTCGGAACATTCCTAGTCGTCCAAGAACTTCAGTGAAAACATATCTTAATATCTAAACGAGCATTTAGCAGTCTATGTATAGTTTTTGAATGCTGCTTATAGACGTAGAGCTACATACTGCTTTCTTGTGTGTTTTGATCTTTTCTCGGAACATTCCCAGTCGTCCAAGAACTTCAGTGAAAAAAGGACCTAAGATCTAAACGAGCATTCGGCAGTCCATGTATAGTTTTTGAATGCTGCTTATAGCCGTATAGCTGCATACTGCTAACTTGTGTATTTTGATCTTTTGTCGGAACATTCTCAGCCGTCCAAGAACTTCAGTGAAAACAGGTCTTAAGATCTATACGAGCATTCAAGAGTTTATACATAGTTTTTGAATGCTACTCATAGTTGTAGAGCTACATACTGCTCACTTGTGTATTTTGATCTTTTCTCGGAACATTTCTAGTCGTCCAAGAACTTCAGTGAAAACAGGTCTTAAGATCTATACGAGCATTCAAGAGTTTATACATAGTTTTTGAATGCTACTCATAGTTGTAGAGCTACATACTGCTTACTTGTGTCTTTTGATCTTTTTTCGAAACATTCCCAGCCGTCCAAGAACTTCAGTGAAAAAAGGTCTTAAGATCTAAACGAGCATTCGGCAGTCCATGTATAATTTTTGAATGCTGCTTATAGTCGTAGAGCTAGATACTGCTTACTTGTGTATTCTGATTTTTTCTCAGGACATTTTCAGTCGTCCAAGAACTTCAGTGAAGATCCATACGAGCATTTAGCAGAACGAGAACGATAAGTTCGTTAATGCGCTTTGTTACATTGGTAGATCTTAAGGCCTGAACTCCAGGAAGTTTTCGGGATGGACATCGGTTACGTTTATAACGTTTTCGCTTGATGCTAAACCTAACTCAGTTTCTACCTATTTGTTCGAAGCTAGTTTCGAACTTAGTTTCAACGTTGTTGAACAGAAAATCGAGTCAGTTTCGAACCTGGTTTTCATATCAGGTGTGCTCAAATCCCCGTTGCTAAGTGCGAAACCAACACAGTTTCGTGAAAAGTGTTTGTTGGATGAAACTATCCTGGGGCAGTTTCAGTTTTCTCCATGCAAACCGTCTTGATCTACTACCTTGATCGAAAAGTTTCCGGAATTTATTCAGAAAATTAAAAATACAAGATTATTCATCAAAATCGATATTTTCCCCTTCGAAATTTTCTGCTTCGACTGCAACATATTTTTTATATTCAATTTTCGGTATCTTTCCATAATCTCGTCTCGAGTGTTGAAACGCGTTCCACGGAACGGTTTCTGGAGTCGATCGAATAGGAAATAGTCACAGGGAGCCAAAATCAGGTGAATTCGGCGGTTGCTGAATGGTATTCGTTTCGTTGTTAGCCAAATGTTCACAAATAACGTTTGCAACATCGTCGCAGCATTGAAACCGTTTTTAACGCAAAATTTAATGCAAACTCGTTGTTGCAAATTTCATTTCGAAAATTACATACAAAATCGAGGACACGCACAATCGCAGATATACTTAATACAGCGTAGTTTCTACAAATGTCCTGGTATCAAGCTGAAAATTTGATAGAATATCAATGACAGATGTGGCAACATTTATGTTAATAAAGATTCGAATTCTGAATTTAGAACTCTTTAAATTTGGTCTCCAAATTATTCAATTTTTTGGTCTTGAAAATTGTTGCCCGAGCAAACTTTTATCTTTCATTCAAGAAAGGTATATTTAAACCCTTGAATAATACGTAGACTCATTGGAACCTCTTAGTTAGGACAAATCGTGCCGGTGTTAGTTCGTTGTCAGGTACTCATTATTCTCTAAGGCTAGTAATAGTCAGTTCAGGTTTATGTCGTATTCTACCACGTGATTTTTTTTATTTGGTTCCAACAGCAGTTACTAATCGATGCCAACAATTCACCCGAATCCACATCAGCATGGACAAACACGTTTCCCGAGTGCGCTCGCTGCTGTTGGTCCGAGCTATAGACACATCTGTAGAATCTCGTCCAAAATATGGCTAACACATTGTCACACTTGTCAGATCGCGTACTTTCGCTTGCACACCTTTTCATGTATTTTTTGACATTGTCCTATGTAACCTCGTCGGAGCGCCTTCAGCTGCGGATTTCATCGGCCGTATCGAAACGCTCGAAATAATCTGAAAGAACACTATAAAATTTATTCAACTGTTTTGGTTACCTTTTCCGTTTTATTTAACAAAAAAAATCGATATTAGAGAACGAGAATTGTATTTTTTCATACTTCACATGACACCAAACAAACCCAAAGAGACACCTGAACAACTTTGCTTTGCTAGTCGGTTCGATTCGTTTCGATCAATTGAAGCTAGTTATTCAACTAACCAACGAACTAACCACCGATCACGTACCACAAGCTTGCATTGCTCTACCGAGCCAATAATACCAGCTCCGGCTGCAAGCGTCAGCTAATGACTGCAATTAAACACCTGCATCGATCGAGGTAATTTGATTTGACTCGGACAGTGCCGTGCGAAGTGCGGAGGAAAAATGAATGCTTGCCCATTTACCATATCGCACAACCCATGAGATATATTTCCAACAAGCCGTCGGCAGGCACCACGATGGGCTGCTGCTAGTTTGTTTCGGTTTTATATCCAGCAGTAAGGAATAAAGACAATAGCAAAGAGAAATCGACAGAAATGTCAAAATTTTCAGCAAATTTTGTTTTAAGCCGCAGTATCTTCATATTGGTCAGCATTGAGTAAAATTTGGTCGGAAATTATGAAAATAAAATAAAAGAGTGTTTTTTAGGAAGATTGTTTTTTTTCAGTAGGAATTACTCTATTATCTGAAAGATGTTTTGACAGTGTAAAATGACGTCTCTACTCAGTATTGTTTAGCAAATCATCATGAATAGGTTAAACCCAGAACAACGCATCCAAATCGTAGAAATTTATCAATCAGTATTCAACTAAAACGGTTTTTATAGCGCAAATAATGAGGCGCATTTTTGGTTGAATGGATACCTCTACAAGTAAAATTGCCGTGTTTGAAGCAAAGATAATCCACACGCCGTTCTAACGAATATTCCGATGCATCCCGATAAATGATCTGGTTTGGTGCGGTCTATCGGCTGGTGGAATTATCGGTCCTTATATCTTTTAGAATGAGAAAGGACAACGCGTTACCGTGAATACAAAATCGAAAAAAAATCATGATCAATGAATTTCTGTTGCAAAATCTTAAAAAAATGGATGTGGAAGAAATGTGGTTTAAACAGGATGGTCATACGGCGACCGATACAAACGAATTATTGAAAGAACATTTCAACGATAAAAACCCGGTGAACGACCGTAACTAGGTTAAAACCGGGTATAAATAAACGATATAATAATAATAATTCAACGATAAACATCTTTTTCGAGAAATCAACCGGTGAATTAGTATCCGCGTTCGTTTGATTTGACAGCAATGGATTATGTTTTGTGGAATCATTGGTTTATGTAAAAAGCCCAGCAACGATTGATGCTTTGGAAGCGAATATTCAACGTGTCATTGCTGAAATACGCCAATCGAATACTTGAAAAAGTGGTCAAAAATTGGAACTTCAAAATGGCCTTTGTGAAAAATAGTCTTGGCGGCCAAATGCCCGAAATCATATTTAAATGTTAAATGTTAAAAAAATTATTTTCCAAAAAAAATAAATGGCATGAATTTTATTTAAGTTTCAAATCAGCAAGCTCCTAAAAAACACACTTTATTTCATCAATTATCAAAAATGCAAGCAACAGACTAATACATGTGCTGAAAAGTCCCGGGTCTAACAAAGAGAACAGGATTTTTTTTGTTAAAATTAAAAGTTAATTTTCATCCCCGTAAACTTCATTGGGGACATCGCAATCATTCCAGCGCCGCTCTAACATTTCAATACTACTTTTGTAGAACGATTTATGTTTTGCCTCAAAATAGGCCTGTTATTGCCGAGCATTTTTTCCAGGTCTGTGAACAGCCAGTAGTCACTGGGAGCCAAATCGGTGAATGTGGGAGCAATTCGAAGTTCAATCCATATAGTTTTGCCATTGTCTAGATTGACTTGTGGTACGGTGCGTTGTCTTGATGAAACAAAATTTTTTTCTTTGCCATATGCGGTCGTTTCTTTGCAATTTTAGCCTTCATACGCTCCAAAGCAAAGTCTTGGCATTACATTCCTTTTGTGGAATTTGGCCTTTTTGTTTCAACAGACTTCGCAGCCGGTTCTTAGTGTACAGAATCATTACATGGCTAGTACTATGGATCCTACTGACACTAAGAATCCTTCCAGGTAGGGGCTCGAACATACGATAACTGGCTTGTAAGACCAGCGTCCTATGCATTGAACCGCCAACCCGGAACAAACGCTCCAATAACGCTATAAAATATTCACTGTTAATGGTATTTCCTTTCTCAAGATATAAATATTAAACCACGCATATCCCAAAATACCGAGGCCATAACCTCTCCAGCTGATTGTTGTGCTTTGGGCGAGGTTCATTAGTGCACTCAGATGACGATCGTTTTGATTCCGGATTGAAGTAATGAATCCATGTTTCATCCATTGTCACATATCGACACAAAAATACCGGTTTGTTACGTTTAAACATGGATCAGAACCATCAATACGTTCTCGTTTTTTGCTCAACAGTGATCAAACGTGGCACCCACTTTGAACAGAGCTTTCTCATAGTCAATAATAAAGTCAACAAGTAAGTTTCTTTGATATCATGTCTTACGATGTCAGCTAACTCACGCAACTTCACGTTACCGTCTCATTTTGCATCATCGGTGTCTCTCACCCCGGTGGTGCGTTTGTCATCTGCATACAATTGGCTTGAAGCCGAAATTTTTGGTTCTTTTGGTTCTAGTTCGCTGTCAAATGCTGTGTTTAAGCAGTGTTCACATCTTTCTTCATGCGGTTGCACCAACATAAGGAAATGATTTCGATGGAATATAATCAAACTATAACAAACCACTTTTTTTTCTTATTAAAAAAGAGGTCAAATTATTTGTTTTGCAGAGAATACTAGACAAGAGTTATACTTATATTGGGTTTGAAGAAATTAACTTTTGACACCAGTGTGGTTTGATTGTATGGTATGAACGTAGCTTAAAATATTGTTGACAACAACGCCACCAAAACAAAATGCGTCTGTTTCAGGAACCAGCTTCCATAGCAGGGGGTGGTGTCTCTACGACCACGTTTGAAGTCGGCAAACCAACGTTTTTGATTTGTTTCTGATGGAGCGAAGACTTCATAACACTTTACTAGCCATTACTTTGCTTGAACAGTATTTTTTCCCATCAAGAAGCAGTGTAAAATTGAAACACGAATTTGTTTTTGATTCATTGTTCTGAAAATAACGAAAATAGCGTCACTCTTAGCACAATAACTCACAAACTGCTGAATAGAATATCATGAAACTTTAACAGCTGTCTTTCAAAGGTTAGTATCAACTGAAAAAAGGTGACTGCAATAAAAATAGCGCCATCTATGTGTTAGGCTAGGGACACGGGCTGAAACATGTGTTATAACTTTTTTGTTCATTATTTTTCCATATTGTCCTGCAGTGGCATAAACATCATCAGTGATCAGCTAAACGATGTCAACAAAGGTGGGTGGGTAATGTCACAGACTTAACTACAGAGCGTCAATACGAATAAAACTGACATGCTTCTTTCACAATTCCTAATATAGATTAACATTCGTATTAGTTGATCAAGGGAATTTTGCAACTTTCTCTACTTTGCTTCCAGATTTGTAACAGTGCATCTACATTACAGCTCAACTAAGTGCAAGCAAACATATTCTACCGTACCGTTAAATAATGCGGAACAATTGAAAGTCAAAAACTACAACATACAATGTTATAGTAGTTTTTTCTGGATTTACATACTCAGTGGAGGAAAACTTTTCCTGATCCTTTGGGAATATTTCAATGGTTTTAAAAAGACCCGATTTGCCTAATTTATCCGATGTTTACAACTAGTGAATACTTTTCAGGAACTAAAACTGAATTCAAGAACTAAATTAGAAATGAAGAGCATGTTCAGAATCCAGATCAAGAATTAATGAATTCAGATTTAGAATTATGAAACTTAAGAGGCTGGAAACGATTTAAAAATGATTGTTTTTTGTTTCGAAGATGGCGTTTACTCGAAGGTTTTAGGCAATTTTCCACCACTCAATGCATGCTAGATCTTCGATGATTGTTTGGTGCGTATCGAGTTGTGCAATACTTACCCGCTGGAGAGCAAAATATCAATACTAGATGATTAATAAAAGCGGATTCGGAGCGCAACGAGATGTTTCGTGTGGAAATTTTACTGCGCCTACTTGATCCATGTGCTTCACTATTTCGAACCATATGCTCAATTAAGTATGCACATCAAATGATCAGCCTATATGTTTTCTATGTCATTTTGCTTTATATAAATTGTGTTCAATGTCGTCAAGTCAAATTATAGAACCTCTATTGGAAAGGAATTGACGTTAGCAGGTTGTTTTATGATTCGCTGTTTTCTTAAAATTTCAGAAATGTGGATCTGCGTATCATCAGGACGAATTATTACTCTCGAAATGCGCTGAAATTTCATTCGGAAATAACAGACAGTCCGATATTTGCAGAAAATGTCATTAAAGAAAATTAAAAATAACTAACACCACTACTGTTAGTGGTGGTAATATGATTTGCTTTTGCATTTTTGTCCTGTAACGGTTACTTAGCATAGTATGAAGATTCATTTAAACTGCCTACGGAAATAATACATGCACTGATTTTTTAAGTTTATAAATTGTTCTTAAGACGATTTTTTTGGCAAAAGTCAACTTTCCCATACTAAATCCCATACAAATTTTTAACCTTGGGCGCGAAAATATAGTTTCACTGATCGAACTAAAATTTGCATAGTTCTTATGGGCATCTATATTCGTTACAAACCATCAAAATATGGGTATTTTCGGAACGGGTTTGATTAATAAATGTCGGAAGACGATGTTTGAGGTGGTTCTGAATTCCAAGATGGCGACTTCCGGTTTATTGATATTCCTTGAAAACCCTTACAATATGGGTATTTTCGTGGCTGGTTTAGTGCATATTGCGTAGAAAATAATGTTTGAATATTAGTGGATTGCTGATCGTTTCATATATAGTATTATTATTTTCGAAATGGGAATAGTCGCTTAATACAAACTATTTTGTGCCTCTAAAAATCACGTGATATACTGTGAGTCCAAGTGTTCCACTCTGTACTTCAGCTGCTTGTCAAAAGTTAGCCTGTGTGTGCCACAACCTGTGCAACTTCATGAAAACGGAAGTGTCAATAGTAGCTTGATGAATAAAAAATTTATTGTAATCTGTCCAATGTTTTATGAAATGTAAAATTTTATTGGCCATATTTTGCAAATATTATTTAATTTAATTCTCAATTTATTGAGTAACTAAGGTTTGCTTTGTTTAAGTCATAGTCCTCCATTGATATCTTCAACTATCTATTTACGTAACACATGGTGACTGGTAATAGGTGTTACACCCGAACGGAGGTAATAGTAAACCTTTTATATTGCCAAAAATTGTAAGGAAGGTAGGTCCGAAAATCATCCTCAATGAGTTTTTGCCAAAATCAATTTGGTTATTGTGGTTACTCTCTAATACGGTCGTCGACGTTTCAAACATATACTACGCTTTTAGATGGAAAACTATGGTTATTTAAAAATAGAACTAAAATGTCTTAGTTCATCATTCATCGAGCTGAGTTGAATGATTTATAACGATAAGTGTCTCCGCGCTTTAAACAAATTTTTATTTTCATTCAAGTCTATATTCTTTCTATAGAGAAATGCAAAAATAATGTTATTGCATTTCTTTCTATAGAGAAATGCAATAATAATGAAATCGCATTCAATGAATTAAATAAGACTATATGCATTCATAAGTGACGTGGAGATTTTGCTTCCAAGCATATTCGTATCATGTGATATAGAAAAAGTGTTCTCAACTATCTTGAGATAAAACTAAGCGCGTTGCAAAATAGTGCCAAACCATATGATGTACGTTTTCTTAAACCGGTCAGTCTAAACCGGAACTTTATTGTTTAAGTGTAGGAAATGCACTCGTGAGATTGTGTTATGCCTCACCGCCTTTATAACAGGAATTCGAGTCAGCATTTTGAAAAAAAAATCGCTTTTTGTGTACTATTAAATCCGTAAAGAATATTGAAACAATTGCAAAAAACCTGCCGGTTGATTAATATATGCAGCTTCAAATTAGAAAACTTTAGAATTGAAAACAGTTTTGTTAAATGTGTTTTGCCTTTCTCGTATAAAAAGGTTATGCAATCACTGTGAAAACCGACTTACTAACCGAGGCCCGGAGGCCCGAGTGTCACATGCCACCGATTTTAACACACTTGGATCAGTTAATAAAGCTCTTCAGGTCTTATACAAATTCCGGAATTTTGTTTTGATCTGACTACTGGTTCCGGAGTAATGGTTTCAATGTGCAAAAAAATTGAATTTGTGTACTAACTTTTCTCAGAGACCGTGCGACAGATTCCCACAAACTTCCACAAACTGATTCAATGGTCTAATAGTCCTTCACAAACCTTCTCAATTTCATCTGGATCCGACTTCCGGTTCCAAAATAATAGGGTAAAGTGTGTCAAAAAAAAAGTGTACACCAGTTTTGTTTCAAATGTTCCGCGTATGAAAGTGCGACGTCAGATAAGGGGAAGAAGAACTGAATGCACCGATTCTTAACCTTGGGAAAAAGGTTATACTTGATTTCGACTGGGGTGATAATCGTGGAAAACTGTAAAACGGCTGTCTCAGTCTTATAATACAAACGAATGTTGTTTACTGTCCGACGTTTCGGCCTTTGATGTAGGCCTTTTTCAAGGAAAACTGGAAAATTTTATTGTGTTACATTGACGAAAAACATAGAGCGTTGAACAAATAATACAATGTAAAAACTTACTAAAGTCTATCGTTTATAGTCAAAATTTGTCGATGTCTGACGCTACGTTGTCTGGTCAATTTTAGAACATGCTTTAAAATACTACGAGAAAATGGTCATTTACTTAAAAACTGAATCAAAAGTTATTTAAAAACAATTCTTACTATTGACTGCATAACAAATATTTTGTTTGCATAAATCACGTACAGTGTCAAAACTACTTAGTTTAACGACTATTCTGGAGCTTTCATCATGGTGATCAAAAACAATCAGCTTATCAACGTTATTAAGTAACGTTATCGTTGAACAAGCTCAGCAAAGTGCTGTGTAGAGTACGGTAGTATTGGTGTTTATCGGAGAGTTTTCATTTCTTATCGTATTTGATGGATTTGATAGAATGTAGAATACCAGCGTAAGTGGTGTTAAGGTCTTGTACATCGGACCGATGATTAACTGTTTTGGTAGTATTGGAAATATGACACATTTCCAACAGAGGCAAAGCTGTAGATCGCAATGATCGATCAATAATCTTTGTTTTCTCCAATGCAAAATTGTGTCCTTCATTGATGGTGTGATGAATGAGTGCTGTTTTTTCTTTTAGCCTTGATATTTCTTCATCTGCGTGTGGTGGTGGATTTTCAGTTAATTTTAAAAATTGATTAATGTTGGATCGATGACCACTGAGTCTGGTTTTCAGTTGATTGGTTGTCATTCCAATGTATGCATTTTCACAGTCATTACAGGGAATGCTATAGATGACGTTTGATTGTTTAAATGGATCAACAGTATCTTTAATCGGTCGGAGTAGAGATCGTGTTGTTTTAATCGGTCTATGGCTCAGTTTTGTTGTTGGGAAGTCCGGTTTTAGTGCTTTTGTAATTTGTTTGCTGAGAATGGGTATGAATGGTATGGATCTATAGTGAATTTGTTGTTGCATATCGTTGGTTGGCATAGCGGTTTTATCGGTGATTTCAGTTTCTGTCTCCTGGGTTATATCGGTCTGTACTTTAGCAACTAAATTTGATGGTTGTGTGTTATTGTGAGGCTGCTTTGTGTGAAAATTGTTGATAAGCCTGTTTATGAGTGATGATGGATAATCATTTTGCTTCAGATGTTGGTATATGATATGTTTTTGTTAATCTGCTGATTTGTTTGTAGTTAAAGCGGTAACTCGTTTAATGAGATTTAAGGCTACATTAATTTTCATTGTCATTGGATGAAACGAGTGATAGTTCAACAATCTTCCAGATGCAATAGATTTTGAATACCACTGTGTGCTTATGGTTTGATCTTCATTTCGTATTAGTAAAGTGTCCAGAAAGGGTAGTTTTTGTTCTGATTCTACTTCTACGGTAAATTGGATGTGTTCATTATAGTTGTTGAATTTTTGTAATGTGTATTGAACTTGATCGTGAGGTAACGATAGAATTAAATCGTCAACATATTTGCGGAGCACCGGTATTTTAAACGGTACATTTTTAATTACTGTTTCGATGAGGGTTTCCATGACAATGTCAGCTAATATTGGTGATAGCCATGGCGGTTCCAAACGTCTGTAGATAAAATTTGTCTCGAAAGCGGAAATAACTGTTGTTAAGACAGAATTCAACCATCTCTATGAATAAATCCAAGTTAATATTTGTTGCTGTTTTGATGTTAGGCCAGTTCATGATTATGTTGTTGATGACTAAGTTCTTTGGAATGTTCGTGAAAAGCGATACTACGTCGAACGAAACCAAAATATAGTCTTTTGGTATTGTTATCATGTTTATATACTTCGAAAACTCAAAACTATCGGCAATGTTATATTTACTGTTGAAGCTCTGTTTCAAAATCACTGCTATGTACTTCGCTAAGTTGTATGTTGGGGCGGTTATGTTAGGCACAACAAAACGTAGAGGCAGATTGGGTTTGTGTGCCTTGGGTTGACCGTAAATGGAAGGACAAAGTGCAGTACTGGTTTTTAATTTTCGTAACGTTATTTGATCTATGAGCTTTAAGTTATACATGCGAGAGATAATGTCGTTATTTTTTCGTTGGATGGTCGATGTTGGATCCCTAGGGAGAACTTTGTATGTTGTACTGTCCAGTAATTCAGACATCTTGCATTTGTAATCATGTTGATACATAATGACCATCTTTGTACCTTTGTCTGATTCTAGGATACATACATCTTGGTTGTCTCTGAAAAATCTTTTAGTTGCTATTGATGCCGTTTGACAAAAATTGTATAGAGGATTATTATCTCGAGTTGTTTTGGTTCTTGTTATGTAATTTTGGATTTGTGTCACTATGTTGCATCTATTTTTATCCTGAATATGCTTGTCTGATGTTGTTGTGAGAATAGATTCGATATCGGCAATGAGGTGGTAGATTGGAACGCATCTAAGGTCAACAGGTAATGAAAACTTTGGTCCCAAACTAAGCAGTGTTTCCATTGCAGGGGGAATATATATATATTAGTGGCGTTGAGTACAGATTTTTCATTCAAGTTTGGTATACTGGAATTTTCAATAAATCAGTATTTCACAGTTATAAGTTTATATTTCAGACATAATAAGCGATGACGAAGCATTTCCTCGAAACTCCCGGGTGCTAGTTTATCAGAGCGAGGAAGAAATCGAATAAATAGAAAAAAATGTCGGAAAACAATTTGTATTTCATTGTTTATTTACTTCATTCATTATCACAACGTTTCCTGAATAAAAACTGATGAACCGAATGTTCCTGAAGTTTGTTTGAAACAACTTTCTTCCTAATATTGACTCGTAAAATCCATTCCGAAAGTAACAATATTGTAAAGTATTCGACAGTAAGTCATAATTACTCAAACAACGTTTACCAATAACTGTTCTTTAAACCCGTTCCGAAAACATTCGTTTTGCTACTGGTTTCGAGGAACACCATCTTGGATTTTGAAATGACTTTAAACATCATTTTCCAACATCTACTCATCAAACCCGTTCCAAAAATACCCATATTATAAGGGGTTTCAAGGAATATCAATAATCCGGAAGTCGCCATCTTGGAATTCAGAACCACCTCAAACATCATTTTCCGACATCTACTCATCAAACCCGTTCCAAAAATACCCACATTTAAAGGGGTTTTACGGAATATCAATAAACCGGAAGTCGCCATTTTGGAAATTGACGCTGCTTAGAACATCCTTTTCCTGTAAATACTCATAATTTTCGTTCCATAACTATCCAATATATTATACATATCTAATAATACATATACATAGGAAAACTTTTTTTGCGTTGAAAATTCCAAATATCGTAAACTTTTTTTACGTTGAAAATTTTTTTCGATTTACGTAGTCCCGATTATTACGTAAATGGAGGTTTGGGTGTACCCATATTCTGAGTGTTTCCAGGGAATATCAATAAACCGGAAGTCGTCATCTTGGAATTCAGAACCACCTCAAACATCGTCTTCCTACATCTACTCATAAAACCCGTTCTGAAAATACCCATATTGTAGTAATTTCCATGGAATATAAATGAGCCGGAAATGATTTTCATTGTATGCAATAACTTCCTTGTACGAAGTAGGTACGTAAAAAAAGTTTACTTTTTTGGGATTACGTATTAGACCTGTGCCCCGCTGTCACCGATAATTTTGACACGCCACCAATTTAAGAAAATGATGATTAGCGCGCCACAAACAAGATTATATCAATGTGGAAAATATTTTACAGTTTTCATGAAAAATCATTGAATATTAATCCAATGCCATTTGATACAAAGTCTAGTCAAAGTCTTTATTTGAAAGTTTTTGAGCTATTGGCACATTTTCGCAAAACTGAATTAGCGACACCGGAAAATGAAAAATAGAACCAACAAAAGGAGGGTTCTTCCGAAAATATTCATATCGGCAGTAGTGATTTGCAACATTTTTTTCGTTTATTCAATAGTACAAATAGATATCAGCAATGAAAGTAAATTCGGAGTCAAAGAAAATCGGTTTCAAAGTGATTACTATTACTTTTTAGTGTAAACTACGATTAAACATGGAAAATCCTTAGAAATGAGTAAAATTGGGTATGGTTAGGTTAGGTGTCCTGTGTGATTCAATATTAAAATTATTAATATGTTTATAATTGATTACGCCGAATTGCGCCGCCGCCGCCGCTGGTCAAAAAGACGCTTTAGCCACCGATGTTCGCAGTTTTGATCGGCGCACAGGTCTAATTTTGTTCGTAAAAAGAGTTACGTAAAAGGAGGTAACGTAAAAAAATGTTCTCTGGAAAAAGATGGATAAATACCGTCTTATATTGACATTCGCGAAACATCTCAAGTAAGGATATAATGTCCTGAAACGCGGTCAGTTACTAGACCTGAGCGTGTTCCGTCCATAAGGTAAATGTTGATCCTATCATGGTCTATTTCTACTTCGTTTAAATAAAAAACTGACCGTATTTAAAATATATGCAACAACTAGGGAAGGGCTCCCTATTTCATCTCATTTGTAGGAACGTTACCTTAAAAACCTGATTTAGCCACTAAAATCACTGTGATTTTTTTCATAGTTTTGCTTGATTCACATTCCTTGGAAATTAAAATAGTATTTAAAAAATCAGCTAAAAACACTTCTGATATGTTCACTACTGTGCTCCTAATTGCATCTCAAAAGTTTTATATTCATCCTATCGTTAGTCCTTTATTCATCCCATAAATTATCAATGGCGACGGAGCAATCAAAACCAAAATATTGCACTATGACACTCTCAGGTTTAAAATGTCAGAATTTTCCTTAAAAAGGGCCTAACGCCAACTATGAGACAACACACGATATTTTCAGAAACAGTTTGGAATCATTTCGACGTTAAAATTTTTTTGGATCATTTTCGTAACCTTTCGTTTCAAGTTTAAAACTTTACTGTGCAGTTAGTTTGGGGAACTTGAAAAAAAAACAAAAAAAAAAAATTGTTACTATTTAGGCATTAGCCCTTCTAAAAACAAAATGCAGAATCAGAGATGCCATTTATACAGATTTATCTGTAATGTAACAGATCGGCTGAAAATTTCGTATCGTTTCTATGAGAGGGCGCCACTAGAATTAAATCCATACCATTTTCAGTTAGTACCAATCTTCAAAAGATACGTGTATAAATTTGACAGCGTCTGATTATTAGTTTGTGAGATATTGCATTTTGAGTGAAGCTACTTTTGTTATTGTGAAAAAAAATGGAAAAAAAGGAATTTCGTGTGTTGATGAAACACTACTTTTTGATGAAAAAAAGTGTCGCCGATACCAAAAAATGGCTTGATGAGTGTTATCCAGACTCTGCACCGGGCGAAGCAACAATTCGTAAGTGGTTTGCAAAATTTCGTACTGGTCATATGAGCACCGAAGACGATGAACGCAGTGGACGTCCAAAAGAGGCTGTTACCGATGAAAACGTGAAAAAAATCCACAAAATGATTTTCAATGACCGTAAAGTGAAGTTGATCGAGATAGCTGACACCCTAAAGATATCAAAGGAACGTGTTGGACATATTATTCACGAATATTTGGATATGAGAAAGCTTTGTGCAAAATGGGTGCCGCGTGAACTCACAATCGATCAAAAACAACAACGAATTGATGATTCTGAGCAGTGTTTGGAGCTGTTATATCGAAATAAAACCGATTTTTTTCGTCGATATATAACAATGGACGAAACATGGCTCCATCACTTCACTCCGGAGTCCAATCGACAGTCAGCTGAGTGACTGCACGCGATGAACCGAACCCAAAGCGTGGAAAGACTCAACAATCGGCTGGTAAGGTTATGGCGTCTGTATTTTGGGATTCGTATGGTATAATTTTCATCGACTACCTTGAAAAGGGAAAAACCATCAACAGTGACTATTATATAGCGTTATTAGAGCGTTTGAAGGACGAAATTTTAAAAAAAAGACGGCCTCATTTGAAGAAAAAAAAAGTTTTGTTTCATCAAGACAATGCACCGTGTCACCAGTCGATGAAAACCATGCTGAAATTGAACGAATTGGGCTTCGAATTGCTCCCTCATCCACCGTATTCTCCAGATTTGGCCCCCAGTGACTTTTTCCTGTTCTCAGACCTCAAGAGAATGCTCGCTGGTAAAAAATTTAGAAGCAATGAAGAGGTAATCGCTGAAACTGAGGCCTATTTTGTGGCAAAGGACAAATCGTATTACAAAAATGGTATCGAAAAGTTGGAAGATCGCTATAATCGCTGTATCGCCTCTGATGGCAATTATGTTGAATAATAAAAACGAATTTTGGCAAAAAATGTGTGTTTCTACGATACGAACTTTTCAGCCGAACTGTTATAGATTTTTGCGTTCGCATACTGATTTAAATCAAAGTGCAGATTTCCTAAATTTAATACAGATATGTAAAGACTCATAAAAAGTGAAAAGCAAAAAGGTAGACTTTTCTCTCAGAGTATCTGTTAGTATTTGATTGCAGTACTTCTTTAAAAGTTTATTAATCAACGGACAAATCACATGTTAAAATGGAAATCTTTTGCGCAACTATTTGATGATGAACACTGATAAACATTTATATTAAAATTTTAAACCAATTTGAACTGATTCATTTTATTAGTGAAAACAGATGGAGCAGATACATATTTTCTGTGAAAATATCTGGCATCTCTGTGCACAGCCGATGAAACACACACACTTAAGGGCTGAGGCCAGTGTGTTTTAGGGCGTTTTGAAGGGTTATTTTCACGCTTCAAATCTGATTTTCTCAGAAACGGCGACGAATATCAAGAAAACCCAACTGAAAATCTCTTAGAAAATTAGTTTAGATTATTCTGTGAAAATTTCAGAATGATTGTTTGAATTTAGCGGTCGGGAAAGTCCTTTTTCTGAAGGAAGAATTGCATAGCTGAAAACGGCAACTTTCAACTTGTTCATTGAATATCTCGCCTTCAATAGCATGGATCAAAAATCTATCCTGACAATGTCTAGATAATTTAATTTAGATGCGTTAGTGCATAAAAACATATATGTTGTCGCGATGAAAATGAAGTATGAGTTATTTTTGTGGAGGTAAGTCGATTTCTATGTCGGCGCCATTTTAGTTCCCTGGTAACGTAACGAAACATGAGAGAGAAATAAAATCGGCTCAAAAAGGCTGCCAAACTAGCGGTAGCTTTATTAGATTTTATGTGATGTAGTCAAACTTGTAACCGAAAATGTCAAAACTTTCTTGGCCACCCGGCCTCATCGAGTGTCATTTTGCACATTTGCGAGAGAGCATGGAGAGAAATGTAAAACGCGCAGTGAGCCATGTGGTTTTACGCGACCCACTGGCCTCAACCCTTAACAGTGTTATGGTGACGTATAGCTGAAAGAAACCAGTGCTACTACATTTGCCACAATGGTTATTTCATTAGTATTTAACACGCTCTTTCTGGTAATATTCGAAACCGAAACAGTTTTATTGAAATATAAATATCAACAATATAAATAAACTAATGTCACAGATACCAAAAAATACTTGTAATTTGAAGATGGAAAACAATTTTTTTGTAACATTTTGAGAAAACTTGGCAACTTTGCGAAACCAAATGAGATGAAAACAAAGCGCAATCAAGTGAACAACTTTCATCTCATATTCTTGAAGACTTTTATTGCTTGTCGGGTAATTTTTGAAGTTTATAATCGTTAACTAAACAAGTGGCAAGTGAACATTACTAATTATGAAGTCATCCAGCATTCAATAGTAGTGTAATTGTGCGAAATAGTGATCGATTAGTAGATATTCAGAAACATGACGAACTGTAAATCTTAAGACGAAAATGTGTCCTAAATTGAAAAGTGAGTGTTATAAATGAAAAAAAAACGATCTCCGAAGAATTTAAAAACCATTTCTTCCAATGAGAAAGTGGGAGCTTGAATAATCATTTTAAAACATTAGATATAACTCGCGCACTCGTAGAACACTGTCAAACTATGAGAAGAATACACCAATAAGGAAAAGTTCACGATAAGGTCGCCAAATAGTTAAAGGCATGAGACTGCAGTTTTGAACCACTGTGCACTCGCACGATAAAATACGGAAGCCGCTCTCGGTCAAGAATAGTTGATCGACAGCGGCTGACTTGTACACAAACAACCGAAATGTTCTACGATTTGACATGGATTCGGTATGTTTTAGCTGCCGTTGGAACTTATGCTGCCCTTATATTCTTGTACGAAAGCCTCAAATCACCAATCAGTATTTTGTGGAGTTTGGTGTTTCCGAACAAGGAACCGTTCAATGTGCGTTACGGACCATGGGCAGATGAAAATCCCATTGTGTGATGGTTAATCGTTTCAACCCACTCCCCATTAACATTGGAACTTCAATTTACTTCACAGTGATAACAGGATCTTCGGATGGAATCGGAAAACAATATGCCATTAACCTAGCCAGCAAAGGTATGAACGTGTTCCTTATTTCTCGAACGGAATCAAAACTGAGAGAAGTTGCCGAAGAAATACGTTCCAACAGTTCCGCGGAAGTGAAATGGCTTGCCGTTGATTTCTCTAAGGATGCAGAAATTTACGACACCATCAGAAAGGCACTGTCGGGACTAGTGATTGGGATGTTAGGTGAGTTATATTCGACAGTTCAGTTAGTTCTTTGATGGTTATAACACCAGACTCTTTGGCCGCAGTAAATAACGTTGGGATGGCTCATCAAACTCTACTAGACTTCGATAGACTGTCGAAAAAAGACCTACAGCAAACTATTTCCATCAACGTGACGGCTGCCGTGATGATGACTCACATGATCCTGCCGGAAATGAAACGACGGCGCCGTGGAATGATTGTCAATATGTCATCCATGGGTGGACTTTTTGCGATGCCATTCAGTTCACTATATGGCGCTTCGAAAGCGTTCCTGATCAGTTTTTCCCAAGCCCTGGGTGACGAACTCCGCGGAACAGGAGTCGAATGTCAGCTTCTGGTACCACTTTTCCTCCAAACCAATATGAGTGATCACATGAAGTCGGTCCTATGGTGGCTTGGGTTCGCAAATGTGGAAAAATACACCAAATTTGCTGTGTTTACTATCGGGAAAACAAATTACACGACTGGATATTGGGCTCATGGAATACAGGTAAGACCGGTACGAATTATATGAATTGAAGTTTCGATCCTTTCGATTTATTGCAGCTCACTGGGATGAGTCTTTTAACCCCAGAGATAAGGAAGAAGATATCGTATTTTCTCATGAAACTTGTAAGAAACAGGCGCTTTGGAAAAACATAATCTGTGATTTTGAGAACACTCTTATGGATGCTAAATCTCTGCGCTATATCGCATATGTGCTTTGTATTAGATAGGAGAATAAATTGATACTATTGATTTGCTTTTACGCAATCGTTTGTAGCTGTTTAATCAGGCCTTTATCGAAGTACGTTTTTCAACTGCCAAGTTAATCAGAGCTCAATCAATTAAATTACCTTAACCAACCCATAGTCGATAGATAGTTAAATTCATGCTCACATACACTGATGAGATTTCGTTAAACACGACCTTACAGTCAGTTGCAGCAGAAGCAGGTGCACTCGTACTCGTGGTTTAGTTAATTTCTTACACTTCTCTCTGTTTGGACCGTACCAACTCTTTTCACAGGCAATTTACTCGTACCGTTAAATAGTACTTTAATTTTGAATTCATTTACCATAACAATTTGCTTATATTTAACAGTAAATTTATCTGGATACTACAACCAACGAGTTTTAAACACGTTATTAAAATAAACTCGATCTATTAAACTGTACACATTTCAACAATCGTGGAGCCACTGTGCTGCGTTCGGATGGACGAAAAAACGCACTTATACTATCGTATATGTGCACTATGGGTCAGCAGAGATGATTTTACTATTAAAACGGTAATTGGCTAACCATCGATTACACTCGATAGCAAAGGTACTGTATTAAAATCTGTTCGACAGGAAAGTAACATCCCAACTGCGCATTCGTAGCGGAATAATATTAGAATGGACGACAAAATATTTTAAATCTACTTTCAATTAGTTTTAATGATAATTGAAAATAAAATTATTTCAAAGCTTCAGGACAGTGGTTCCAACCATTGCACAGTGGTTTGAATCGACAAAAACGTGAACTTAATTCTCTAGCTGCTAAACCATTGATCCGATATACATAATTCCTTTAGAGAACTCAGTCACAAAAATATACCTCGTGGTTTGATCACAATAAAAAATGTGCAAAGCCTACTACGATAAAAGTTAATTTCAACAACTTTATTCCCCTAAGAGATAGAAAAATGATGTCTTCTACAAAGTTTTAGAACTTCTAACGAGAAAAATCTTTGCCGAAGAAGCTAAAGGTCTAACGCATATAGTTTCGGATATATGAAGCATTTTCTTTTGAAACCACTTAAAATCAATTTTTTGTACATAACTTTTTTCGCAATTACTTTCAGTGTCTACTATGTTCGAGACAATTACTAAAACCGTAAAATTACACATTTTTGTTGAAGACTGTGCACGGTTTGGCTTTTTCCTTAAAAAGTTATTTAACATTTAAACTTTTATATACACTAATAATATATTGCTTTAACGCGGACAACAATTAGGGAATATTTGCTATACAATAAACAACTTTTTTCGTTTTTACCTTTTTTTATATATATAAAAAATAGGTATAGAATTCGCTCGAACTCTCGAAAATTTTTCCGAGGCCCGGAGGGCCGAATGACATATACCAATCGATTCAGCTCGACGAACTGAGCAAATGTCTGTGTGTGTATGTGTGTGTGTCTGTATGTGTGTTGTCAACTAAGAGGTCGAGATCTCAGAGATGGCTGGACCGATTTTGATCAAACTAGCCGCAAATGAAAGGTCTCTCCGTCACCCAAAACGCTATTGAATGGTTTTGAGATGGGATGTTTACTCTTTGAGTTATTCGAAGTTTTATGTCAAAATTTTCAGTTTTTTGACAGTATCTGTCACAATTGACCTTGAAAACAGAATATGTTTTCAGACTTAGATTCCGCACGATAATACCTATTCAACAAGCCATAGATTCGCTCCTCTATAATTTTTACGTGAATGACATTGACAGCTGTCTAGTAGCCCCATGTACACTAAGGCAATTGGCAGATGATGGCGTGGTTTCAGTTACTGGACCCAAAGCTATTGATCTGCATAAACCATTGCAAGATACCTTAGATAACTTGTCCGTTTGGGCTGTTCATCTTGGTATCGAATTCTCTGCGGAGAAAACAGAGTTAGTCGTCTTCTCAAGAAAGCATGATCCCGCGCAGCTTCAGCTCCATATGATGGGAAGAATGATCCAACAGGTTTTAACTTTTAAATACCTCGGGGTGTGGTTCGATTCCAAATGCACGTGGGGAGGACACATTAGGTATCTGATAACGAAATGCCAACAAAGAGTAAATTTTCTTCGAACAATAACAGGATCTTGGTGGGGTTCTCATCCGCAAGATCTAATAAAATTGTATCAGACAACGATACTTTCAGTGATGGAATATGGATGCGTTTGTTTTCGTTCCGCTGCAAACTCTCATATTATCAAACTTGAGCGAATTCAGTACCGTTGTTTGCGAATTGCCTTAGGCTGCATGCATTCGACACATACAATGAGTCTTGAAGTTCTGGCGGGAGTTCTTCCATTAAAAGATCGATTTTGGGAGCTTTCATCACGCCTGCTAATAAGATGTGAGGTGCTGAATCCCATGGTAATTAATAATTTCGAACGACTAGTCGAGCTTCGATCTCAAACAAAATTTATGACAGTATATTTTAACCATATGTCACAGGAAATCAACCCTTCAAGATATATTCCTATCCGTGTCAGCATCCTAAGTGCCCCTGACTCAACTTTATTTTTCGATACATCCATGCAGCGTGAAGTGCGTGGAATCCCGGATCATCTACGCTCGACGGAAATCCCAAAAATATTTTTAAGTAAGTTCAGGCATATTGACTCTGAGAAAATGTTTTACACGGACGGATCGCGAATTGAAGAAGCGACAGGGTTTGGTATGTTCAACAATAATGTTTCGGCCTCATTTAGGCTTCAAGAACCTGCATCTGTTTATATAGCAGAGCTAGCAGCAGTTCATTATAGTTTGAGTGTAATCGTCACATTATCTCCAAACCATTATTTTCTCTTCACAGATAGTCTGAGTGCAATTGAAGCCATTCGCTCAATCGCTGCTGGCAAAAATGAACCGTTTTTCTTGGGTAAAATAAAACAGTGTCTGAACGACATATTGAATAATAATTATCTAATCACTATAGTCTGGGTCCCGGCTCATTGCTCCATTCCAGGCAATGAAAGAGCCGATAATTTAGCCAAACGTGGTGCTATTGAGGGTGAAATTTATGAGCGACCGATTGCTTTCAACGAATTCTATAGTTCGTCTCGCCAAAGAACACTTGCCAGCTGGCAAGCATCTTGGGATAGAGATGATCTGGGTCGGTGGATGCACTCAATTATTCCGAAAATATCGACAAAGGCATGGTTCAGGGGACTGGATGTGAGTAGGGATTTCATTCGTGTGATGTCCAGACTCATGTCCAATCACTACACGTTAGATGCACATCTCCTTCGAATTGGGCTCTCCGAGACTAATCATTGCGCTTGCGGAGAAGGTTATCGGGATATTGATCATGTCGTTTGGACATGCGTGGAGTATCGTGATGTCAGATCTCAACTAATAAATTCTTTGCGTACCCAAGGTAAACTATCCAATATCCCAGTTCGAGACATTCTTGCTTGTCGTGACCTTTCATACATGAAACTTATTTATCATTTCATAAAGAAAATTGGAGTTTCAATTTAATAAAGGCCCCTTTTAAGACTTAGTTCTGATCCCAGCTGCGTCCATGAGTTCAACCAATAGCTAAATTAGAATAAAAATTATGTAATGATACAAACAAACTCGAAACAGTTTATGAAATTATCAACAAAATGTCTGAAAATAACAGCTTATTTTATAATTTATAGAAGTTAATCGTTTGGTTCAAATAATATTTCCGAGTAGATTTCATAATTAATGACGAGTTACCTAAGATGATATTTAAGCTATAAGAGAATATGTTTTAATAAATTCAAAACGTTGTGACTATGTTAGAATTAAATTAGGATAAGAATGTTATGTAAAAGTGATGCTACGGCGAAGAAAAACTTATGTAAACTGCCTTAAGAAATAAACGTATTTATGGAAAAAAAAAGCCATAGATTGTTAAAATCCGTCCATTTTTAACGGAGATATCCAAATTTTTGTGTAAACGACTTTTCCCCCTATTCCAGCAGTAGGAGTTTTGAGCGCTGTATGACAAAGAAATGCTTGGGAGCAACGGAAAACACGATTTTTTATGCTGTTACATACAATTGTTTCTAAGTACCAAAAAAACTGTCTACAGCATCCTTTTTCATGACAATTTGCCTCGGACTGATTCTAAATAGCACGGCTCGTTTTTGGCAACATAATCGTTCGAATATGACATATATAAACCAGATGATGGCAGATTTTTTTTTAATTATATTGTTTTAAACTACTTACAGCAATAAATGCTGGAAGAAACTAACATCCATATACCATTCGAATCAGTTCGTCGAGATCAGCAAATGCGTGATATATGAAACGAAATCAAAATTGTGTAACTCATTCTTCTCGTAGATGGCTGAACCGATCTAAGATTCAAATGAAATCTAAGAATCATCTAAGATTCAAATAATAAGTTTCCAGATTCTATAAAATATCTTGCTCTTTAGTCAGATCCAACTTCCGGTTTCGGAGATACAGGATGATTAGTATAAAAATGTCTATTCCACATAAATTAATCAGGTTTATCGGGTTAGCAGATTTGGATAGTCGATAAAAAAATTAACTTTTTTCAGTTTTAGTGGTATTCAGTTGTCGATTCAGAAGGCACCTAAAAATTTAATTCGTGCTATGATTTCTCAAAGATGTCTTCACTGATTTTCAAATATTTTGAAACAAATGTAAACTATACTGCTACTCAGGAGAATTTATCTGACTTCGGCCATACCGATTTTAGAATTCCGGTTCCAGTATAAAATCGTTTCTCAAAGCTCAATCGTTTTCTCAAAAAAGCCTAATCAAATTTCAGAAACAAAAATTCAAATTGAATTAAACTTATATACAAAATTAATTAGTTTTATACATGCATACAAAAATTAATGAATTTTATCCAATTAAGCTTCAAAGTTGTACTCAAAATTGTAATTTATTCGTCATATGGCCATACGAATCGGTTTGGGTTATGCTGGTTCCTGAATGCCGGCTCTGGAAGTACCTTAAATTACCGTAAACTCTGAAGTGGAACTTACATATCATGGCATGTTTAATGGATTATCACACTTCTAGATTTAAATTCGATTGTATTTGCAGTTTCGACATTACAGAGTAATGAGTGATTACAATCTCAAATTGTCGCTTAAAACGACGGTCATTAAAATAATGTAATGAAAACTTAAACACCGAAGAAAATTCATGCAAAAAACACATGCGGATTGATAAAAAAAGGTATCATCTCACTGCTAGGTGGATTAATCACGTTTTTTCCAGTAAAAATATATAAAACCGTGAAAATATATAAACTATGTTCATGCAAAAAAAACTCCAAATTCACGCCACAAACTGCTAACGATTGCCCTGGAGCTTTATTGACGGTAACAGAAAAGCCAAACGGATGGAAAATTGACGCTTTAATTCAAATTCCAGATCAGTGGGTATATTTGGGAATGCGAGGAATGAAAACTTTTTCATCTTTGAATTAGCCTGTCAAAATTGCTTCCGGATTTAACATTCAAACTTTAAACTTTTTTTCTGTGCTTGATCCTGTTTTTTCGGCACTTCCTTCTGTAGTTTCTATAATTTATGCTGTAATTTTCGCACCTGTTCCTGTATTTTCTGCGCGTGTTCCTATACATTGTGTGCTTGTTCTGGTACATTCTGTGCTTGAACCCGAATTTCATGAACCTGTTCCTGTATTTCCTAATCTTGTACTATTGTATTTTTCATACAGAAAGGCTAACACCAAAACCTCCGTTTACGCGACCTATTTTGTACGTTACCTCTTTTTACGTAACTCTTTTCACGAACAAAATTAGACCTGTGTGACGATCAAAACTGTCAACATTGGCGGCTAAAGCATCTTTTTGACCAGCGGCGGCGGTGAATCGGCGTGACGCCATTTCCTGAAAATATCGGCTGCGGAGACGGCGCGATTCGGCGTAATCAATTATAAACATATTAGTAATTTGAACTTTTTGCCTTTCTCTATAGAAAGGTATTAGAATTGCTGGAAAAACTGACTTTTGAATGAAGCCTCGGAGACCCATTCGACTCAGTTCGACGAGATAGGAAAATGTCTGTGTGTGTGAGTGTATGTATGTGTGTGATCTTTTCGAAGATATTTGAACGCGCTCAGTTTTCTCATAGATGGCTGAACCGATTTTAACAAAATTATACTTGTTTGAAAGCTACTGTCGAGCCATTGATCAAGTTCGAAGATCAAATGGTTGTGACTTTTGGTTTCAGAGATATGATGGTATAAGTGACGTAACCGACAAAACACGTTGTTTTTTACCGCTTTAATGTATGTAAGGGTGCCAATATTTTGGGATCACCTCTAATTTCGTAAATCGCTATTGTTCAGAAGTTTAAGCATCTCGAAAAAAGTCCTCATGCAAAATTTGAGCTAAATCGAACATGGATGAGTGGTAAGTTTTAAGTTCGAAAATTTTCGATCTTAAAAAGCACCAAATGAAATTTTAGAAATCGAACATTTTTGTTGATGCCAAAAGTCTTAAAATTGCATGAAACGTCGAGATTTAGTGTTATCTCAAAAAAAATTTTTTTGAAAAAATCAACTTTCTGGGACTCGATTTTTCCAAAAAGTCGATTTTTTCAAAAAAAAAAAAAAGTTTTTTTCGCGAAGACACTAAATCTCGACGTTTCATGCAATTTTAAGCCTTTTGGCATCAACAATATTTTTTCGATTTCGAAAATTTCATGTACCCTCCCCTATGGTGATTTTTCAAGGTATATGAAAATTCCACTAAGTGGACTAAGAAGGGTTTTTTTTAGATTAGCATCACTCTTCTCATACAAATAGGCAACGCAAATGTCAAGCACTAGTTTGGAAAAATGATGCCTACTATGTGATATAAACACTGAAGCATGCTTTTGTGAACTACTCGATTCAATCTGAATCAATTGGTGTCAAAATTAGTATCCGAAATTATTTAATAAAAGTATGAAATATATTTTCATGAGACTGTTATGAAAGAAGAGAGAGGCATTATCACACCACTAGGTGGATTAGGAAGGGTTTTTTTTCCATAAATACGTTTATACATTTGCAGAGATGAACCAGCCACCGGCTGAAAGTCTCTTTAATAAAGAAAACTAACTAACTAACTACGTTTATACATAAGTTTTTCTGCGCCGTGGCATTCAGAATACATAGTACTTTAAACGTAATACATTTCGAATATCATTTTAGCTTTTGGTATTCGTTAGTTAATCTAAACATTGTTTTATCAAACGATTTGCTATTATAAATTACATTTATTTAAATTACATTCATTTTGTACATGATCTTATAACTATTTCAAGATTGTTTGTATCAGTTCATCACTTTTATTCAATATAAGATAGCTGCCTTTACATAAAATATAATTATATTGGAACTCCAATGGAATTAGTGAAATGATAAAGAAGTTTCACGAAAGGAAGGTCACGACAAGCAAGAATGTCGCGAACTGGGACATTGGATAGTCTACCTTGGGTACGCAAGGAATTTATTAGTTGAGATCTGACATCACGATACTCCACGCATGTACAAACGACATGATCAATATCGCGATAGCCTTAACCACAAGCCGGGTTGTCGGTTCGATGCATAGGACGCTGGCCTTACAAGCCAGCTATCGTATGTTCAAGCCCCGACCTGGAAGGATTCTTAGTGTCATTAGGATCCATAGTACTAGCCATGCAATGATTCTGTACGCTAAGAATCGGCTGCGAAGTCTGTTGAAACAGAAAGGCCAAATTCCACAAAAGGAATGTAATGCCAAGACTTTGCTTTGCTTCACCACAAGCACAATGATTAGTCTCGGAAAGTCCAATTCGAAGGAGATGTGCATCTAACGTGTAGTGATTGGACATGAGTCTGGACATCACACGAATGAAATCTCTACTCACATCCAGTCCCCTGAACCATGCCTCTGTCGATATTTTAGGAATAATTAAGTGCATCCACCGACCCAGATCATCTTTATCCCAAGAAGCTTGCCAGCTGACATGTGTTCTTTGGCGAAACGCGCAATAGAATTCGTGGAAAGCAATCGGTCTTTCATAAATTTCACCCTCAATAGCACCACGTTTGACTAAAATATCGGCTCTTTCATTGCCAGTAATGGAGCAATGAGCCGGGATTCAAACTATTGTGATTTGATAATTATTATTCAATATGTCGTTCAGACACTGTTTTATTTTGCCCAAGAAAAACGGTTTATTTTTGCCAGCAGCTTTTGAGCGAATGGGGTGGTAAGTTTTTGATCGCGAATATCTCTCATTGTACTCAACATAATCACATCATTTTTGATTCCTGTCGTTGGAAAGTAGTATGAGATAACCATAAATAACTCAAAATTAAAGGTTTCTAAAACTTTGTGAATCAACGGACATCGAATAGAGAAACGCGCAGCGAACTAGATTTTCTCATGCTCGGTTGATAGTTTTGAACATTTCCGCGTTTCAGAATCCAAGACTCGTTTCCAGAATGCAATTCCAGTATTCAGATACAGAATCATAGTGTCCAAATTCGATCCAAATTTCTGTTTAAAGACGAAGGTCCAGAATCCAGTTCCAAAATTGTATAGTCTTTTTTCTAGCCCGTCGACAGTTTTGATCATTTCCGCCTTCCAGAACACAAGATTCAGTTTCAGAATTCAGATCCAGAATCCAGGATCAGTGCTCAATTCTGGAATCCAAACCCAGAATTTACTTCCAAAATTCAACTCTGGTATTTGTGTTCATAATTTAGCCCCAGAATCCAGGGGTGTCATTATGTATCTTGATTCGACTAAAATTTTATCGAATCGACCATGTTTCGTATTATGGTTCTCGATTCGAGCTTCGTTCGACTTATCGAGAGGTTTTGACATTATGAAACCAAAACAATCGAGCTCGTAAACGACTAAACTCGACAAGAAGTTGTCGAAATCTGTATTGCTATCGACTTTGATTTTTTAAATATTTTTCCGTTTTATTTAAAGGTAGTTATTGATAGCGTCATAAATTTTCGTAAACATATTAGTATTTATAAACTTCAATCTAATGCATTGTATTATATATCATGATATGCGTTTGGCATATTAAGTTTGAGTGGAACTGTTTAAAAATCATATCAATTGAAAGGTATTTAATTAATATTTCAAAAAAATGTCGAAAATAAACTATGTCCAGTAATCGTAGTTTGTTATCAAATTTCTGTAACCAGTAGACAGAAAACGTTACTAAAACGAATTGTGGGAAAAGGCGTAGGAAAGTTGGTGATGTTGAAGAAGATTTCCTAATGCAGAATCTTGAAAATAGTAGAAAATTTTAATGACTAAACAATTTTGTTTCATTTGTGTTCCATCTAATGTTTGGCATGATAACAACTGAAAATTTTATTTAGAATTATTTCACTCTAATCTGAATTACCTTTAATGTTTAATATTTTCTGCGGCATGTTTGATTAATTAATAATGTATTAATCAATAATGTATCAATAATGTATCAATATGAATTTCGACGAATTGATTGAGTGTAATTTACACATCTGCAAAATTCTTAGTTTTTATGGTCGGTTTTTAAGATTATTTGATAAATTTTCATCGAAATTGATCATTTCAAAAAATTTCTACGTATACAAATAATATAAAATTTTATCCAAAATTTTCAAATATACTGTGGAATATGTGAATAAGGTTTTTTTCGTATTTATAAGGTTCTATAGTCAGTAATCGTTTAAACTCAAGTAAACTGATTTTTTTCCCTAACACCCTCAAAGTATATGGAATATGTCAAAAGCATCACTATCTCGCTATCTCGTGATAAACACTCTAATTTGACTCTTCAATAGTACTTAGATAGAATATAAACACAAAAATGAATGCTGCATAACCTAAAAGCCTTCGATTAAAACCACATATACGGACCACGTAAATTTATTTAACTTGCAACAATACATGAAAAATGCAGAGTATATTTTATTATAATTTCAAAAGTTTGTCTATAGATTGTTCACAAGCTCGCACTTAAAATTTTTTTTAAAAATTTTGTGCCTTTTCAAAATTTACCCTCTGAGAGAGTGATAAGTTTTTGATCGTGAATATCTCCTGTTGTATCTAATGAATCAACATAATTCTTGCGACATGCCATCGGAAATATGATCACAATTTTATGATAAAATTTTCAGTTGTGTAACATAATTTCAAATAGTTCAAAGTTAAACTTTTCTGAAATGTTTGGTATAAACGAGTGTCAAAGAGGATAATTCATAAGGCGCGTTTGCCTTTCTCGTATTTTGAAAGCTCATATCTCAGTGATCTGGGGAAGGATTTCTATAATCTAACTACCAATAGAATCGAAATTTTTCAATTTAAACGTGTATAGCAAAAGCATTGAAGTCTTTCAATAGTACACTATTGAAAAACCTGTCTCATTTGACCCATGTCAACACCAGCCAATCAGAACGCGTTCTGAGGAAGAGAACAAAATATTTGCTGCTGTACAACAAATCGTCCGAGAAAATAGTTCCGAAAAGTGGTGAATATCGCAGTGAGTTCATCAATGGTCTTTCTGAATGCTAGAAACGAATCCCTACAGCATATTGATAGTTTCTTTCAATAAATTATGCAAATCCGAAATGAAATAATCGACATTAAAAATCTGTATGTGGCTATTTATATAGCTGTTAGGACCGCCTATTAGTGAAAAAGCTACAAACGAAATCAGGTAAAAACAAACCTCTCAACAAAAATTGGATCAGTTTGGATTCTATCGCCACTGCGAGCAGATGTATTTTGTGTCGTTTGCAAAAGCTAGTTTCGCCTTCGACAAGAGCTATTACGTCACAGCTGCCAGTCATTAGCATTGGGAAAAAAACAACGGTGGAGAGCATTACACAATATCAGCCGTTCTAATGGCTCTAAAAGTTTTCTAAAGAACTATTAGGATTTGTTGTTCGCAAATCGAAGGTAATTATCCTCAGCTTAGTGCAAATCAAGAACAGTTTGGTTAGATTTGTGCACTTTTCGCTGTGTGAAATTCACAGTAATCGTGATCAAGTGAAGCTTTCTTTGTTTTTTCGAAAAATGTGGAAAAGGGGAATGCTTGCATAATTCATACAATTGATATTCGGAAGTGTTAAGGAACATGTCAGTTGTTTTCGTATTCACGACATCCAGTTATGTCTCTGACATTACCCACCCGCCTTTTTTACTCTTTCAAATGAATTGAAAACGTATGGGCATCTCAATTGAAAAAAAAAATTTGCAGAAATGTAGTCATATTATTCCAAACCAAATTTCGTATTACAAACATTTTCCTTCTCTACAGTACTCTAACCGCATCAATGGAATCGAAAATATCCAAACAATAATTCATAGTTTCATTTCTTTCGTGATTGCAATGTGTATGGGTTTGTTTATTTTTTTACAGTTCTAAAATTTAGTTTACAGTTCTAAAATTTAATTTCAAATTTCAGTTCCTCAATTCAGTTCCAGGATTCACTTCTAGAATTCAGCTTCAGAACCCAAATTCTAAATTCATGCCCATGAGCCAATTCCAGAATTCAGGTTCGGTATTATGTTCCAAAATGCATTATCAGAATTTAATTGAAAATTATTTCCTTTTAACGACTAAGTATAGTAGTCAATATTTCTTTTTTCTTTTTGCGATATTCACCTAACCAGAGACCATTTTACAGAAACATAAAATGAAGTACTATCATTGTATAATTTTCATTTTCTATTTCTACAAAAATCGTCTCTGGTTAGATGAATATCGCAAAAAGAAAAAAAATTATAAAAATGTTCCAGAATTCATTGCTAATTCTGAATTCAGGGTCAGGCGCGAATCCCGTATATTTGGACTTGAACTTGAATCTTGAACTTGAATCTGGATTTACCATATTACTGATCCAGCTCTCGATCGTGGTTGTGGACTCGCTCGTATCATATTATGAATCTGAAACTAGAACCGGATCTACACTTTCCACATTACGAATCCAGTTCCAGGTCCAGATCCAGTAATACGTAATACGCAGTACCAGAGTCTGGATCTCTACTTGGACATGGGCCAGTAATGAAGCCAGGAACAACTGCTTTTTCGCATTGCACTCGATAATGTTTTGCACCGAACAATTCGTATTCTTCCGCCTTTTTTGTCAGGATTTAACCTGCATAAAAAGCTCAGTGAAAATGAAAGAAATTCATCAAAATTTGTTATCGTCTTATCTTGTCTTTTTTGTGATCCTAGCAACTGAAAGTAGCTGGGACAAAAGCGTAAAAAGTGAAGAAATATTTGGAAATCATTTGATAATGTGTTCCGGCATGACCGGGACTTGTCTCTAAGCTATGAAAAAAATCGGGTGGAGAAATGAATCCAAAATGAATCCAGAAACGAAGATGCACATTTATGGCGTCTTTACCCGATCAACAGAGCATAACAGCAATCTATCGAAAGTATATATGATCTTAATATTCATAACTCATTATGTTATAAATATGATTCTAAATCAGCAGCAAACATTCAGATTTTAGTCCAGATATTATATTAGGACCCGTTATATTTCAGGTAAAACTGTACTAGAGAATTGAGAAAAAAAAGAGTTCCAACACTTTTGTCGATCATGTTTTTGATTTTCAACCCGAATAATGCTATGCTTTAATAAATAGTAGTAACAAACATGTTATTCAATTTCACATACCTGAAGATGCTTTTGAAAAACTATAATTTGGTATCTGATTTTGAAATGACGGCATAAATTTAAAATTTGAGAACGTTTCTAGGTAATTCCTACTTAAATTGTTGAGAGTTTTTATTTAAATATAAATTTTAAATTGAAAATAAATATTTTTCAAGATGATTTCGTGCCTTTTCTCTTTCTTTTCCATCTCTCTTTGATGGCATTGATTGAATCGTGTGAAGAGAGCGTTCTTTGATATAATAAAATCCGTCCAAGACTACATCTAATTTACACTAATATATACACTAATCTCAATAAAGCATTTGACTGCATTGACATACCGTTGCTACTATTAAAACTTCAATAATATGGTGTGGATCCAAACTTTCTTAAATGGCTCAAATCATACCTCTTGAATCGTAAGCAAGTTGTTCGCTTTCAAAGTAAATTTTCTGAACAAATCCATGTCACTTCTGGTGTTCCACAAGGTTCCCACTTAGGCCATCTCCTTTTTATGTTGTATGTTAATGACATTTCCTTCTTACTTAAATATGTAACAGTGAATAAATCGACGTAAAAGTACTTATTCATGCAGACAACATGAAACTTTATATGTAAATGAGAAACGTCATTGATGCTGAAATATTCCAGAATTGATTTATTTAGCACATGGTGCAGCATAAGTTTACTTGAATACAATGTAAAAAAGACCAATTCAATACACCGAAACCTCAATTTGCGAACTAAACGGGGGTTCGTAAATGGAGGTAGTTCGTAAAAAAAGTTATTTGGGATTTGGTTCGTAGAAAAAGTTTTGTATAATGTATGTGGAAACCCCCAATCATATGGCCAAAATCCAAAATGCGATTTCCGGTTTATTGATATTCCTTTAAAATCCTTACAATACAGTAATTTTCGGAACGGGATTGATAAGTAAATGTCGGAAAACGATGTTTTAGATGGTTTTGAAATTCAATATGACGACTTCCGGCTTTTTTTATATTAATAAAAACCCTTAATATATGGGTATTTTCGGAACAGGATTGATAATTATATGTCAGAAAACGATGTTTGTAGTGATTAAAAATTCAAGGGGGCGAGTTCCGGCTCATTGGTATTCCTTGAAAACCCTCACAACATGGGTATTTCTGAATCGGGTTTGGAAAGTACGTGCCGGAAAACAATGTTTTGGGTTGTTTAGAAATACAAAATGGTGACTGTATTCCTTGATTTTGATTCTTTCAAAAAACTATATCGAAAGTCACCACATTGAATTTTGAAATGAGCTAGTACATCGTTTATTGGTATTTGATGTGTTCCAAAAATTGCTTTTTTAAGAGTTTTCATGGCATATAGATAAACCGAAGGTTGTTATCTTGAAATTCGAGACGACATCAAACATCTTTTTCAGGTATTTGTTCATTGAATCCTTTCCAAAAATACCCATATTGTAAAGGTTTTCAAGGAATATCAATAAATCGGAAGCAGCCATCTTGAATTTCAAAACTACGTCGAACATCGTTTTCCGACATCTACTCATCGAACCCGTTCCGAAAATGCCCATATTTTAAGGGATTTCATGGAATATCAAGTAACCGGAAGTCGTCATCTTGGAATTCAGAACCACCTCAAACATCGACTTATCAAACTCGTTCCGAAAATACCCATATTTTAGTAATTTCCATGGAATATGAATGAGCCGGAAATGATTTTCATTGTATGCAACAACCTCCTTTTACCAAGTAGGTTCGTAAAAAAAATTTTACGTTATTTGGGATTACGTATTAGACCTGTGCGCCGCCGCGCCACGCCAGGCCGCCGTAACCGATAATTTTGACACGCCACCAATTTAAGAAAAAGATGATCAGCGCTCCAAAAACAAGAAATTATCAATATGAAAAATATTTTACAAAAAATCAGCACTACCGACGTCAACCGAATCCAATGCCATTTGATACAAAGTCTAGTCAAAGTTTTTATTTAAAAATTTTTAAGCTATTGGCACATTATCGCAACTGAATTACCAGTAGCGACACCTGAAAATGAAAAATAGAACCAACAAAAGGAGGGTTCGTCCGAAAATATTCATATCGGCAGTAGTGATTTGCAACATTTTTTTCGTTTATTCAATAGAACAAATAGATATCAGCAATAAAAGTAAGCTCGGAGTAGAAGAAAATCGATTTCGAAGTGATTACTACTACTGAATTCTGATTACTGAAAATCTTCAGAAATGAGCAAAATTGGGTATGGTTAGGTTAGGTTAGGTGTCCTATGTGAATCAATGTTCAAATTTTGGGTTCCGGCTCATTGTACCATTCCAGGCAATGAAAGAGTCGATAGTTTAGCCAAACGTGGTGCTATTGAGGGTGAAATTTATAAGAGACCGATTGCTTTCAACGACGAATTCTATAGCGCGTTTCGCCAAAGAACACTTGCAAGCTTTTTGGGATAAAGATGATCTGGGTCGGTGAATGCACTCAATTATTCCTAAAATATCGACAAAGGCATGGTTCAGGGCACTGGGTGTGAGTAGGGATTTCATTCGTGTGATGTCCAGACTCATGTCCATGCACATCTCCTTCGAATTGGATTTTCCGAGACTAATCATTGTGCTTGTAGTGAAGGATATTGATCATGTCGTTTGGACATGCGTGGAGTATCGTGATGTCAGATCTCAACTAATAGATTCCTTGCGTACCCAAGGTAGACTATCCAATGTCCCAGTTCGCGACATTCTTGCTCGTCGTGACCTTCCTTACATGAAACTTCTATATCATTTCATTAAGTCCATTGGAGTTCCAATTTAGATTTTATGTTATGTTAGACTGTTTTCTCTTCCATGAGTTCAACCAATAGCCAACTATATGATATTGAACAAAAGTGATGAACTGATACAAACAAAACTGAAATAGGTATAAGATAATATACAAAATGAATGTATTTTATTTAATGTAATTTATAATAGCAAATCGCTTGATGAAAACAGCGTTTAGATTAACTAACGAACACCAAAATACTAATATGATATTCGAAATGTATTAGGTTTAAAGTACCTATGTATCGTGGATGCCACGGCGAAGAAAAACTTATGTATATTACTTATGAAATAAACGTATTTATGAAAAAAAAACATATCACTCTTTCATAACGTTAATTTTGCAAAAGCGCCCCTTATTAGAAGTAAGACGTAATTACGTCAAAGGAGCCGAAAAGAAAAATTTCCTGATAAGAATTTACTACAGATGGGTTTTTATACTCAGATCACAGCCTGCTGTGCGTTTGGCTTTCGGCTTCCGTTTGTTTACTTGTTTGTGCGTTTGAAATTCTGTGTTTTCAAAATGTCGCGTATTGAAAAGGAAGTGAAAATTAAGGTTCTGGACACATGGCTAAGTGAGAAGGGTATTACTATGCGAAGCGGTTTGGAACTCATCATGCCAGTGTTAAAACCATCATTCATAAGTTTGGGGAACACTATTCTTTTGATGAGCTACCAGGAAGAGGCAGAAAACCCGGCTCTTCCAACCCGAAGCTGGACAAGAAAGTGGTATCTCTAATCATGAAGAACAAATCAATGCCAATACGTGATTTGGCCAAAAAAGCAGGAACAAGTGTCGGAAAGATCCAGCGAATCTAGAGGCGAAATCACCTGAAGACCTACAAGAAGCAGAAAATCTCGAAACAAAGTGTAGAACAGAAAAAGCGAGCAGCAACAAGGGCCCGGAAATTGTAATCGCGTCTTTTGTAGTGTCCGGATGCATGCGTTTCAATGGACGATGAAACTTATGTAAAGGAGGACTCAAAAACTCTTCCAGGTCCACAATACTTTACTGTCGTCGTTGGGGAGGATGTGAGCGATGCGGACAGGTCGATTCAAGTGGAGAAATCCGTTCAAAATTTACTGGTATGACAAGCAATATGTTGCTGTGGTTTGAAGTCAACCATTTCTTACACTACCGGAACTATAAATGCAGAAATCTATCGATCTGAGTGTTTCCAGAAGAGATTGCTGCCTTTATATAAGAAGCATAGTACACCTCCACTGTTTTGGCCGGATTTAGCGTCGGCTCACTATGCCAAAACCACTCTCAATTGGCTTGCGGAAAAGGGTCATAGCTTCGACCCATCGAACGTTACTGGGCAATCGTGAAGAGGGTTTTCAAGAAGACTGGTAAGGCAGCTGGGAACATGCAGGAGTTCAAAAAGTTTGAGCTCAAGCGTCCAAGAAATGCGATGCAACACTTATCCGGAACTTGATGAAGAGCGTTCGATCAAAAGTTCGAAAATTCGTGAAGCAATAACTTAAATTTCATTCGGTTTTCATTATGCTCCAGTTTAACCTCGTACAATAGAGGATCAACTTTTAGTTTGAATAAAATATCGTTTTTTATCATAATTTGAAAGAAAAATGTGTGGATAGCTTATTTTCGATACACTCCTTAATATTTGATGCCATTAGAAGTGCTGATTTTACATAATGTTTCCCGTCGTTGTTCACATTCTCTTGCGCTCTGCGAACGTCCCGCAGCAAAATTGCTTCCTGTGCGATTTGATTCAATACCAAAGCAAATAGCTTGCAAAGGGTTTTCTTTTCTCGTGATTTCGTTTGTAGCTTTTTTACAAATGGGCGGTCCCAACGAACACAAAATTCTCCACCATTGATGATCATATTTTCGATTGTATGTAGCAAAAATTATATTGATATGTTAGATACAACAAGACATATTCACGATAGGAAACTTATCACTCTCTCAGAGGGTAAATTCGGAAAAGGCGTAACGCGGAACCCCTCGTGATCGTGAAACAACCAAAATATTAGTTGTTTTTCTGAATTTGATTGGTTAAAATTTGGTACAACTAATCGATTGTTGTTTTTTTCTAAACTGTCATTTTCGTTTTTCGATCAACAGAAACGATGGTTGAAATAACAAAATTTTTGGTTGAAAAAAAGATGCTGTCAGTTAGGTTAGGATTTTAGGTACAAAAACCGATCTTGTTTTTGATTTAACAGTTATGTGAGTTGAAAAACAAATCGGTTTTAGTTATTTTAGATATTACGATTAGTTATTTCAACTTGAGCAAAATTATTGATTTTGAATGACAATAAAATATTCCTTATTGATATACGTTCTGATTTTTCAAATGAAAATTCGGTATGTTAAGATATATAAAAAATATGTAATATTTAATATAAATAACATACCGTCTTTTAGTAGTGCTGGTGTCAACGAAACTTTCCAATTGTGACCACTGTATTACTTACGAACAAAAAGTCGAACCGAATGCACTGATTTTTATTTTTTGAGCCATTGCAACTTACAGTTTCAAAAGATTATATGAATGAATATTAAACATTTTCAATTTAATCACTTTGTTCATACAATTTTTGTACATGACTTGAAGATAACATGATGCTCATTCATTTCACGATGGAGAATCAAGTTGATTTTAAGACCAAAATTCAAACGCATACAATTCACTGGGTTCTAGTTTTCGTTAAACACGTTTTGTTAATTGCAATATCTCTAACGGCTATCATTTCTGTGCATAGCACTAGTTTATATCAATCGTTTCTTCTTGTAACACCAGAGCAGTAAAGATGTAGATAATTTATCATCACATTAATATTCTGACAACTAGTGTTATGATAAACATTATTTTACTATCATTCAAAAGTTACTCTTCACGAGTTTTACAAACGTATAATAAGCGAATTTCGTTAGCATGAAAATGTTTGAGAAACGCGTTTGAATTTCAACTAAATTAATGGTTGATTTTCCATTGCGATTTTTGTTTTGCTTTGTGCTGTTTTTGACATTAGACAGCATTAAAAACAACATATTTTTCAACTACTTCAATATGTGCAAATCAAATAGCAAATTGGTTGAATCAACTAATTATTAGTTGAAACAATAACTGCAAAAATGAAAAATTGCGAGATCGTAATTTTTTGATTGGAGGGTTTTCCGTGACAAAACAAAAAGTTCAATCTAATACTGTTGGAATAGCGAAAAAATATTTTGACTATTAATTATACTTACATTGTAAAGTTCTTCCTCTACTTTTTCGTCAGAGAATGTCAGTTGGTTAAAAAATCAGTTGAGTTCGATTAAAAATTTTACGATCGAAGCACATGTTGCATCAGGTCACCAAAATAAACAAAAAAAAGGTTAAAAATAAAATTCTCAATGGTCTGTCGTCACGATTTCCGGACCGCGTCGTGATTGTTCGCGTATGAATGAAATCTTCCCGGCCATCGCACAGTTTTTCCACTCTCAGCTTCCACTTCCATTGATGTATGTAATCTCAAGTGACTTAAAGTTACGCGCATCATCCACGGCCACGGCATCACGAGTGCTCCTTATCCTGTCCTGTCCTGTCCTGTCTGTCTGTCCGTCCATTCGTTCGTCTGTCTGTCTATCTGTTCTGCTGTCGGTTCGACAGAGAAGAGGAAAAAGAGCCTCAACGGCATCAGCAGACAGGTAAAGTCAGAATTGGCAGCAGTTAGGCTACCAACGGAAGAACGTCGGATGTCGTGAAGAAGATTTTCGCCTTCTCTTCCAAACCATCGTCTCCAACCTACCAACCTCATCATCATCATCATCATCATCAACAACAACAAAGCGTAAGTCAAGGAGCCAGCTCTGTGTTCATCGGCTTACGCCTGTGTGCCCTCCCGAAAACAACAGCCTAAAAGCGGTCCTGTGGAAGCGAGTGTGCGCTTTCGTTTCGGTTTGTTATCCTCCACCATGGTTGGGCTCGAGGAAGAAAGGGAACCGTTGGGGTGGGAAGTAGTTTGAGAGTTTTGTTTTTTTTTAATGAGATTGTTGTTCCCACCGTGTGGTGTGGTTTGAGCTAGCAGCGGTGGGGGAGCGTGGAGAGCACCAAACGATCGTGTTCAACGATCACCGATCGAAGTGTGTTCAATAAACCGGATTGTGTGTGAGAGAGAGAGGCAGCGACGAACGTTATGGTCCCTCCCCGAATCACCGAGGGAACGCTGATTTGAGCCAATCAGAGCACGGTTCGATATTGCTGGTACGGCGCACCGAGGATTGAACGAGACAGGGCGAGGCCGCATCAACGTATGCTAGTAAGAGAGCGATTGCGGAATCTCGGGGGCAAAAAAATTCAATGAGTTTTATGCGTTGATGACCAACGAGGTTGCTACGATCGAGAACAAAGAATTGTATCGAAGGAAAATGAGAAGAGAGAGAGAGAGAGAGAGCTTTCGCTCTCCTGGTGCTGATCGTGCAGGTTGTTTTAACGGATTGGAATCGATCAAGGAACGATGGGTGGGAGAGTGCCCGAGTAAGCTTGGTCGCGTGAGAGACTCGATCAAGTTCGGTATTGGAACAAAAACCAAGGCGGAGACAGAAGATACAGCATAAAGCAAACCGGGTGATGAAGGAATGATAGGAACGATAGAAAGAAGAAGGTACCTTACCGCAGAGTGGTTTCCGAGGCTCATAGTGATCAACAACGACGGCAGGGAGTTTCGATGCGGTTGTGTTGGTCGATTTGGAAAGGTGTGGAATGGAAGAGATCGCGTATGAAGCACCTTACGCGCGGGTAGTACGCAACAGGTTAAGGTTCGGGTTGCTCTGCTCTTTCTCTCCCTTGCGTCGTCGTCGTCGTTGGTTACAGTTCGTCGGCTTCAGCGGGACAGGTTTCTGGGACTGGGACTGCCAGTGTGGTGGTAGCCGTTTTCAGTTAGGGCGAGCTTTATGCTCTCGCGGAGAGAATCATCGGAAAACAACAACTGAAACTGTATCGATCACCGCATGCGGGTCTGGTCCAAGAAGGTCACGGTTAGATCGCGGTGATCTCCAGTGAACAGTGTTTGTGCAAACGTCGAACCAGCGGGTTGGTTTTCTAACTGGGCTTTCCGCGTTGAGTGTGTTTTCCCCACCCCAAAGGGCTTTCTAAGGGACTTTGCTTTGCTTTTCTCGTCTTGACCGGTTTGTGTGTTTGTCTTCTGTGCTGTTTTGTTATTGATCGTTGACGCCGCGGTAGCGCTACAAGTGTTGTGTTGATCGCGGCTTGCTTCAGGACTTGGTTGTTTTGTTGTCTACCGTCGGTATTGGTGAAGAACAACCGTGCAATATCATATCATATCCTTCCGGTACCTGAACGTTAAAAGTTTCCGGCTTTACCTGTCGAAAGCGAAGAAATAGGTAGAAAATTTATGGTTCTGATCAAAGATCATTCACACCGCGAAAAACTTTGCTGTTTTGGAGCTGATGGGAGATTGAAACTTGTTTGTGAGTGAAATTTGTGAATTTTCAAACGAAGAACGAAGTTCCACAAAGGCAAACAAATCGGACTTCACCGTAGGGTTATGATCAGTGATTAGCGAGTGTGAACGAGCAATGGAAACTTGCGTACTAATTCCGCAGGAGTTTGCCCTGGCCGTGACGGGAGTCGGTGCGCGCAACTCCCGGGAGCAAACGGCCACCGTGTGGTCCAATTCGGCAATTCCGCAGGGTCGACTGTGCTATCCCTTCCAGGGTACGGTCCGGATAGACAATCTGGACGTGTACAGCTACGTGGACGAAGACGACGTGAGTATCAATTTGCAATCAGTGCGTTTTTCCTTTTTCGAAAAAAAAAAACATACAATAAATTCAAGTCGGATCGATCCGAAGAAGGGAGCTCAAATTTCATACATTATTCAAAGGGTTGAAGTTGATTGGTACAACGGTCTCGTGAGCAACGTGGGAGCGAGATCTCATTTTGCTTTCGGCACTTTCTTACATTACAAGGAAAGTCATCCGAGTGTAAAAGAAAATTTTGCCCCCTTTAACGTGGGCTTGCAGTGGGCAGCCTTCCGTATCCGTGGGAAAGCTCGTCTTGGTCGGTTGTTCTAGATCATTTATTGTGGAAGCTTCGGGTTTCCTGGGTACTTTTTGCCTTGGTTTTGGGTGTGTCAATTACGCTCTGCAGCAGTAATGAGCACTGTCAGAAACTTCTTCATGGCGGCGAGAATTTTTCTCGTATTGGTCAATCAGATTGAAGGGTTTTGTTTCTGGGATTCGTGACGAGAGAGAGAGAGAGAGTTCCGGGAATAACAAAAAACATCCATCAAGTAGTAATCGCATTGATTTATGATCACTATTTTGTTAGTCGAAGAGTTTTAAACCGTTTTTGAAAAATAGTTGAAACACAGTGGAAAGTGTAATTAGAAAAAAATTATGCTTTTAATTGTCAAAATAAGCTTCTTATTGACGGATTAAAATTAAAAGGTTTTGAAATATGAATTTTATTGTCAATTCAACTTAAAATATTGTGCAATGATGCAAGAAAAATTCTACAAAATTCAATATTGTTTTCAAAAACTTCGTTCGTGTTGGAAAAAACATGCTATTGAAACAAACGCTTGAGTTGAGCAAATACTGTTGAAAAATAAATGAAGCTAAACCGGGGGTAAATAAACGATATAAACAAACAAAACAAATGAAGCTACTTGCGTAAAAATTGTTGACGCGGGACTACATCTTTGGTTCATGAAAGGGTAGCAATAGTAGATAGTCTTTTGTTTCAACCAAAGATAAACTCAAGATTGCAATGTCTCATACGTTGGGTCAGTAATCATGAACCAGTTGGCTCAGCAATAGTGTAATTTTATTGAACCGTTGTTAGTAGGCGTCGACTAGTTCCGACTAAATACCTTGGAAACAATACAAGTTAGAAAGCAAGCAAACGATTGACCAAATGATTCGTTGCTTATTTTGACTTTGATTTTGCTTCGTGAGATGAGACAAAAAGAGACTAACTGAACTGTAAGTAATTTTTACTCTCTTATTTCAAGAATCACTGGATATGCAGCCAAATTGCTCAATATCGTTCATACTGTAACTTGATATTTTTCCATAAACATAAACAAACATTGTCATAGTTACGATGCATGTTAGCAACCGGACGCTTGTTGTTTTGCTTCAAATGATTATCAAACTGTAACTGACAGCGAACCGAGTTCATCGAGGGGTCCTTTTCAATTGGTACATGCGAAATTGCGGTCTTTCATATTTTTGCAATGTGCAGGAAAATTGCATGGATAATGTTTCAATCCTATTGATACTAAAAATCCTTTTCACACGTGGAACGGCCAGCGCCTTGTACTTTGAATCCTCAATCCAATAATGAAAAGTACAGGCTTTCATTGACTATTTGTTTCGATTCCTTCGCTTTTCTTAATTATTTGTTGTTTGAAAAAAAAATTTTTCTTGCCCGAAGAAGCGAACGATTTTGAGATATTAACCTTTATAATCAAAACAAAAAAAAAACGGCCCACGTTTCAAGGTTTTTTTTTCTCTTCATCTTGAGAGCAAAACGACTGCAAATATTTTTCATAAAGTAGTCGTCTTATTGTGAAAATGAAGTAGTAGTAAACCCAAGTTTAAATATTTTCAGTGATTATCTGTCAAAATGGAAAATTAAACCAAATGCAGCAAAAACGCAATTAATTATCTTTTCTCATAAGCCAAGAGCTTCTTTTCCTAAACCAAATAATAATCACATTCTCAAATTGAATGGCTTGGAATTGACATGGTCTGATCAAGCTAAATACTTAGGTTTATCGTATGACAAAAAACTCACTTTCAAGGATCACATTGAAGAAATCCAGGTAAAGTGTAATAAATATAACAAATGTTTATATCCTCTTATAAACAGAAATTCTCTGTCTGTCTAAAAAACAAATTGTTAATTTATAAACAAATTTTCAGACCAGCCATGCTTTATGCAGTACTAATTTGGTCAAGTTGTTGTTCCACCAGGAAGAAAACGCTTCAAAGGATTCAGAATAAAATTCTAAAAATGATCTTAAAGCGTCCTCCCTGGTTTAGTACAAATGAGTTACACAGACTCACAAATATAGAACCATTAGATGTAATGTCACATAATATTATAAGCAAATTCCGACAAAAATCGATGCAATCTTCAATTGAATCGATTCGCTCTCTGTATTAGTTAGTAAGTTAGTATATAAGTTCCTTTTCCCCATTACACAATACAAGTAGGTTTAGAATTTTCCCTACACAAAAATCTCAGAATTGCGGAAGCAAATAATGTCCTCATGGTAATAACCAAATCATACATATAATAGGGCTGAAAAGTCACCACTTGTGGCTGAACACCCAATTTAAATCTTAATAATTTAATTTTAACTCATATTCCAATAAATAGTTATTTAAAAAAAAAAGTAGTAGTAAACCCGTGAAATGTTAAGCAAATGTTCAAATACAAATCTTTAAAACCACAAATTACCAATGAACTCATCTTTTAATAAACATTAGTTAGTGTTTGTTTTCATTTTATTCACGTTTCGCCTTCGGCTCATCAGTGCTTTAGCAATTGAAATCGAGCTGGGCTGAGGCCAGTAGGTCGCGTAAAACCACGTGGCTCGCTATGCGTATTACATTTCTCTCCATGCTCTCTCGCAAATGTTCAAACTGACTTTCGATGTGGTCGGGTGGTCAAGAAAGTTTTGATATTTTCGGTTACAAGTTTGATTGCATTATATAAAATCCAATAAAGCTACTGCTTGTTTGGCAGCCTTACTGAGCCGATTTTATTTCTCTCTCATGTTTTGTTACGTTACCAGGAAACTGGAGCAGATAACAATGGCGCTGCCATAGAAATCGGTTTACCATCACAAAAATAACATTCACTTCATTTTTATCGCGATAACACCTATGTTTTATGCACTAATCGCATCTAAATTAAATTATCTAGACATTGTCAAGATAGATTTTTGATCCATGCTTTTGAGGGGGAGATATTCAATGAACAAGTTGAAAGACGGAGTTTTCAGCTATGGAATTGTTCCTTCAGAAAAAAAGACTTTCCCGACCGCTAAAGTCAATGAATCATTCTGAAATTTTCACAGAATAATCTAAACTAATTTTCTAAGAGATTGTCAGTTGGGTTTTTTTTATATTCACGTTCACCGTTTCTGAGAAAATCAGATTTGAAGCGTGGAAATAGCCCTCTAAAAACACACTGGCCTCAGCCCTTAAGCCGCTAAGCAAACGAAAAATTTACTATACTGAAGTGAAACTTTCATAATATTTTCAGTTTAAAAAACTTTTTTTCTTGCCCGAAGAAGCGAACGATTTTGAGAGAGTACCAATATCCTTTCTGATGACCTCTTGCATGTTCTCTGCTGAGCATCACATAGGTTATTCCCTCTTCCGGCATACTTGCTACATGTCCAACCAACTGTAGTCTGCCGTGTTTTATAAGCTTTTCAATGTCCGCATGTTTGTTTACTTGCCACAGCTCATGATTCACGTGTCTGCGCCATTCTTCCTTCGTATTTCACATATTTTACGTATTCAGCATATTAATTACTTTTCTCTTCAATATCAATTCGCTTGCGGAACTAACCATTTAATTTTTAATCGCGAACTTAGTTTGAGTAGATTCAATCAAACTCTGTGCTCGCATTGCATATCTAAACACAATATAACCAGTAGATGTCTGACTGATCCAGGGATGAAGACCTATTGTTTTTCCTGGCGCTAATCAGAGTCCAAGCAAATCGTTTCAGTTGGTATAGTAGTATAAAAATGATACTTTCTTTCATATTAAATCTACAAAAAATATTCAAATTAACGACTTTACTGGCTGCGGAGAAGTCATTGACTAACTCATCGCGCTATACTTGTACCTTTAAAACTTTCTGGAGACGACATTAATGAAGTACTGTTCACAATAGATCTATGCTCGAATTACAAATTTTTGCGTTACTAAAAGAATGTTGAACGCTGATTCATTTTGTTTGAGGCATTTTTAATTAGTCAATTTTGAAAATCGAAATTGTTCTAATCCTCGGTTAAAGTATTAAGCATGTGTTTTTATATTTCATGATTATATCTGTTATGGTCATTCACTTTCTATTCATTCGGGGGTTTTGCACATGACTTTTGTGATATTTATGAAAATATAATATAATGGAGTTTGTTGATCATAACCATTTCGGCAAAGAAAATTAATATTTATATTTCGATTTATTTTACATCTAATTAAGTGTCAGTCAGGAAAATGGTGTGAAGACATGACAAGACACCGATTGATAAAAAATAAAAGTCAATTGCTATTTGATTATTTATTCAAGATAAGCGTTGGCTTATTGTCTTTGTTTTCTCGTCAGAACATTTATTTTACATTGACGGCAAAGCGCTTCGAAGCTTTGTACTTAATCTTCAGGGCAAAAGCGAGTACAGAGATGGCTTATCGGGAATCTAATTTACTGTAAAGCCATATCGGAATTGAAAGCAACACGAGTTGGTCGAATACGTTTTCAAGTGATATTTGGGGGTAAAAAATTAACAATTTTTCCTTCTCCAAATTACAATCTGTACGGCTAGCAAGCCGAAACTTGTTTCGTCCGAGACGTCAGTTTAGACATTACATTTACAGTTCAACATAAACTGCTATGCACTGATGAGTCTAAGACGAAACGTTAAACCTTGACACCTAATTTTTTTTTAAATATATTATTCACACTCCAAAAAATTTTGAATAATACAGGTGACTTAATTCCTCATACGATGTAATTCATAAAGATAGATTAGCTTGAATTTTACTGGTTTCGACTGTAACTTGCATTCTGCTAACAAGTGCGACTGTATGAATTTAAATGCACCGTTTACCAACCAAGCAGATGTATGCTTCTGTGGCTCAGTCGATTAACAGACGTACTTGCGATCCAATGATTCTCGGTTCAAGTCGCGGCGGTTGCTATCAGTATTCTTTGTTTTTATTTCAACGTATTTATGTCATGGAGTTTTAGACACAATATTAAATGTTCTTCCACGTAAATATGCGTGAGCTACGACGCTCCATTTATGTGCGTCTAATAAGATGTGGAATCACAGGGATTTTTTTAAGTGTGTATTGCAATATGGGTAAATTTAAATTATTAAGATTTAAGTTGGGTGTTCAGTTACGAGTCAAAATTTGATACTTGAACCATAAAGGTATTAACAAGCGAAAATTTAGCATTGAGAAAGCTTTTTTAAATAAGAGATTTATTTTGGATATCGCTTATACAAACAAATTTCGTGACAATGAAAAAATCATCATTTTTGCAAATTTTCGTTTAACAAAATAAATTCAAATATTTTGCATGATAAAAAGCATCATTCGACTTTCAAAAAATCATATTTTTTCTTTTATAATTGATTATAACGAAACATTTCAAGAATGTTTTGTCAAGTTTTGAAGTCAATCGAAGTATAAATCTTGGGCCTGAGCGCCCAGCTCTTGCTTCTTCGCACAATGAGATAGCCATAGATTAAGGTCCATAACTTCCAGAGTTTCGTTCCAATAGGCTTGAAAATTTCACAGAATACTCTTGAAATGTTTTACTATAATAAAATAATGAATGAATTTTCAAAAGTGTTAGACCCTGTCCGTCCCTTAAGAGAAAAAAATTCCATTCAATTCCACTTCATCAAAATACAATTATTTTCTTTTGAACCAAAAGTTAGACGTGTGATTTATGTTATGTGTTTTCAACTTGGTCTTGTTCGTCGGTTCAGCGTAAGGCGTTTGTCTACCGAATCGGTTGTCATATGTTCGAGACTCTCTGTTTAAAAAATACCCTGAGTTTTATTCATAGGAAGATTAAAAATTTGTTACTACAGTTTAAAATTACCCTTTTAACGATATTTTGAAGTTGGTTGAAAACTACTATAAAAGCAAATTCAGCAGATGGAAGTTTTATATGGGAGATTTTTAATAGTACTGAAACTTAAACAAATGTCAATTGTCAAATTTAAAACTGGTATGCGCTGTCGTTTTATATTTTTCTATTTATATATATGAAAAGTGAAATGCTGCTGGGGCTGCCAGTTTTCTTGTTATAATTTCCAGTTTTAAATTTTAAAACTGACATAACATATGCATGTAGAACTGGAACACTCGTGAACATGCCCTAATGTGTCAGATTGTTGATTGTTGACCAACGATTTTCGGCTTTTGTTAGACAAAAATGTTAAGTAAAGAAACAACAGATGTGCGATAAATAGGTCGTATAAATTACTTTTTTTAGAGCGAATTCAGCAGCTAGAAGTTCTATATGGAAGATCTACATATAATAGAGCTGAAACTGGAACAAACGTGTCCCCAGCAAGCCGTTCTAGTTTTATTTATTCGACCAGTTCTTCTGTCAAATTTAAAACTGGTCTACGATGCCGTTCTATTTTTTGTATATTTGAAACACGAGTAAAACACTGCTGGGGCTGCCAGTTTTTCGTGTTATAAAATTCAGATTTAAATTTTGTAACTGGCATAAATTGTGCATCTAGAACTAGAACACTACTGAATATGCCCTTAGCCTCTGAATGACTTCTTTTTCGTGTTCTTGGAGTACAAATTTTAAATCAATCGCGTCCGTTCCCGTCAACGGTTGCTACGATTTCGGCGATTGCTTCGGTTCAATAAACCAACGTTGTTTTCGTTTGAAGCCGATCCCAATCCAATCTATACAGTCCAATTGAAGTGAGCTTGTTTGTTATGTCGTTTTCGCTTGATGCCAAACCTAACCCAGTTTCCACTCTAACTGCTGTCAAACCGTTTGTTTGAAGCCAGTTTTGAACTGAAAATCGAGTCAGTTTCGAACCTGGTTTTTTTATATCTGGTTTGCTCGAACCCTCGTTGCTAAGTGCGAAATCAACACAGTTTCATGAAAAGTGTTTGTTTGATGAAACTACACAGAAAGAAAAGATGAAACTTACACGACATGTAAACCAATAGTACTATTAAACAGACATCAGTTGAAACGAAAATCCGATTTAAAACTATGATTGATGTAAAATTACATTGAAATGCATTTACTTTTTCATTGAACAAGGTTGTATATTGACAAATGGCTTAGTTTTGTAATGTAACTTTCCATTTAATTACCTGCTCCAAAAATGTGCATGAAAATAAATGTAAATTCACAAAATATTTTTATTTGTGTACCTTGGATTAGTTTCAGTTTTCTCAAGCGAAAACGTCATTAGAAACTAGTTTCGATCTTAGTTTCAAATTTTCAGTTATTGTAACGAAAAGCATGCACGGCAAAGCTTGCTTCCGTTATCGAAATCATGCAACAAATCCTTTCGATATTCTGAAAAGTACACTTTCAAAAAAAAAGATACTTACGCTTGACGTAAATTCAAGCATGCCGTAATGTTTTCAGTGACATCTATTATTACATCTATCAACATGTAAAAATAACTTCTGTGCCTGTACCAATGTAAACTTCAACTAAATTATCTGTGAAGTTAAGGATATGATTTATCAATACATGCTTTGAATTTTAAATTCAAGTGGATTACGGCGCTCCTTTTATGTGCATCTATAAAGACGTAAACCTACACGAATTTTTCTAAGTGTGTACTACTGCTTTCCTACGAGCATTCGAAACGTGATGACAGACCAACAGTTGTATTCATAAAATGATGCAAAATATTTTCAGAGTGTTTTTTTTGCTTACGTTCTTATGATGATGGGAATAATAAGTACACAGAAAAAATTATGAATTTTACAGGTGACAAACGAAACAATTAGGTAGTTAATTTTTCAAATGACGTAATATTCCACTCGCACATAATTTTACACGCTCCGAATGTAATTTGCACTCATCTACCAAGCGCCGCTTTATGGTTTTAAATGTATCAATTATTCAATGAACAGATATGAGCTCTGTGGTTCAGTTGAGTAACCGACGTGCTTCTGTTCTAATGTTTCTCGGTTCAAGTCGCGCTGCTGCTATCAAGCTTTTGTTTTTTATTTCATTCGAATTCAAGATTCCATTTTACATGTGTTCTTGACTATAAATTTGTGTGAAATACGACGCTCCATTTATGTGCATCTTAAAATCACAAGATTATTTCGAACTATGTATATTTAAACAGTTTTCAAAAAATTTAACTTATTTTTTCAATGGAAATCCTTTTTTCAAGATTTCGCTCGTGTAAATAATGAAACATGCTAAAAGGCTGCACGTTAATTTCGTGGTGTCCCTCAAAATGTGTAATATTTTGAGGCTTGAATTCTCGGAATATTGAATATAAATATTAAATATTGATTAGTCGAGTTTGAACGACTTTCAAAAAGAAGAAGAAAAAAAACGCATCGGAGCTAGATGTAGCACATAAAACAGCGACAGTACAAAGTTGAATACGTGCAGAGGCTCCATTGAATAGATGATAGAAAATATTTGCGGTTCATGTCTCGTATCTGTGGTATTTTTTTGTGCAAATTTTCATTTCTGCTATGTCATTCAGCAGTCTTTCTCGGTCTTGCTGCTCATTGGGTACTGATAAAAGTTAAATTATGTTGAGTCGCCTTCAACATTTTATCTACAAAAAATAAGGGAATACTTTAACTATATACCAGATGGGCATGTGTAAAGTTTCTTTTATTTCTCAAAAAAATATAAAATTCGAGTATTTAAGAAATAAATTGTCCATCTCTTTGGTAGCTGATTGATATCAACTCACAATAAATCTTAACCTCTCACTGACATTCATCGAGCCTTTTACGTACATCAGTATTGCTCAGCCAGTAGATGAGTAAATGTAGATGTAAATAGCAAACAAAGTTCGAAATAATAACAAATTTTTCTGGTCTTGATGTTCCTATGCTGTAATAGCGATACTTGAAATTTTCTGGATATCGAAGGAATCAAGAAACTGTACAATATATGTTTAGCATCAAAATCAGTTTTTATATCTTATTTCGTTATTGATGAGTTATTCCAATTTCATTAGGTTGAATTGAAATGGGCTCTATCTTCCAATAAAACACTATTGAATAAACTACATCAACATTAGATAAGGCGAATGCTTATAATATAATTCAATTCTGAGTGCTAGGATACCAAATAACTGAAAAATTGGTCTTCTTTAAATATTTTGTTCTTGCTTTGATATTACAATGCCAGAATTTTATATTTTGTTGCTATTTCCTCATGCAGACTTTGTTATGATTTTTGATATTTTAACTCTTATTTCAAAACTAAATAATGTTAAATACTTCCATTGAGATGTTTGGCTTTAATAATAAAATTTGTTATTGGTTAGCAAATCAATTCTTCCCGGGGTGCGTGTCCCTTTGATGATGAAAAAAAAGATGATAATCAGAAGGCGCTAGACCTGGTGAATTTGGTGGGGGGGTGTCGAGTTCACAAACAAGCCTAGAAATAGTTCGTTTGACCACTTTGGCTGAATGTGTCGGAGCGTTGGCTAGATACAGAGTGACTTTGCCAGACTTTGGAGTCCTTTGTGTTGGTACATTTGTTGGTGGTAGTACTAACTGTTTCGTTGGGTTTGATAATCTGTTTTGATTCCACCACACACATTTGATTGTTTTGACGTGAATACTTCTTACTTTATTATGGGGCTCCTTTTCAAAATTCGTCTTGTGAAAGAATGGGTAGAACTTCATCGTGAATATCTCGAACTGTACCAAACGTAACAGCATATTTCTTTCTCCATGCCATCGGAATGATGATCAGCAGTTTATGGTTAAATTTTCAACAGTATGAGATAATAGATTTCTCAAATTTTTACTTGTATTTTTTGCACTTGGACGAAGGTTTTGAGCTAGTCTCAGTTCCGATGTTCAGATGGACGAGTATAAATGGTAAACCAAGACCGAAATCGATCGTTTTTTTCTTGTGCGTTAGACGGAAATGGAAGTCGTGTTTAGAACCTTCAACCAGCAATAGCGAAAATAGACCTTCTGTGAGATGAAAAGCCTCCTTCGGATGGGATTGTGGAACTGAATTCTAGAACTGAATTTTGAAACTGAATTCAAGACCTGGGTACTGATCCACCTGACTGATGAACTTCATCTAAAATTTAGAATTTAATTTCAGGTTTCAGGTTTCAGAATATAGGTTCAAAAGTTAAAACTAAGACTCTGGAACTGAGTCCCAATTCTAGATTCTGGAACTAGATTGTTTTAACTAGACTTTGGAACTGAATGTAGTGCCATAATTTAGGTTCGGAATTCGTATCTAGAATTCGGATTCAGGAATTCAAACTTAGAATTCTGGAACAAAATTCAAAATATAAATTTCGGATATGGATTCTGAAACAAAATTTTACATCCGAGCTCCGAACCAGTACTTTAGAAAAGACATCTGAACCATTATTTAATACAGAATTTAATTCCTAAATTCAGGTTCGGAATTGAATTTCTAAATTCAGTTTCAGAATTCATTTTCAGAATGCGGGTTCAGAACTCAGGTTCAGAATTCAGATTCAGAGCTAAGGTTCAGAATTCAGAACTTGCATAATATTTCGGAACTGACATCTGAACCATTATTTAATTCAGAATTTAATTCCAAAATTCAGTTCAAAATTCGGGTTCAGAATTCAGGTTCAGAATTCAGGGTCAGAGTAAAGGTTCAGAATTCAGGTTCAGTATTCAAATTCAAATTGTGAATTCAGGTTCAGAATTCAGAACTTGCCTAATATTTCGAAACTGAGATCTGGACCATTATTTTATTCAGAATTTGATTCCTAAATTCAGTTTCAGACTGGAATATCTAAATTCAGTTTCAAAATTCATTTTCAGAATTCGGGTTCAGAACACAGGTTCAGAATTCAGGTTCTGAATTCAGATTCAGAATTCCGGTTCAGAGCTTAGGTTCAGAACTCAGGTTCAGAATTCAGATTCAGAATTTAGGTTCAGAATTCAGGTTCATAATTCAGAACTTGCATAATATTTTGGAACTGAGATCTGGACCATTATTTTATTCAGTATTTGATCCCTAAATTCAGTTTCAGACTGGAATATCTAAATTCAGTTTCAGAATTGATTTTCAGAATTCAGGTTCAGTATTCAGGTTCAGTATTCAGGTTTCGAATTCAGGTTCAGAATTCAGATTCTGAATTCATGTTCAGAATTCAGGTTCGTAATTCAGAACTTTCATAATGTTTTGAAACTGACATCTGAACCATTATTTAATTCAGAATTTAATTCCTAAATTCCGTTTCAGAATTGAATTTCTAAATTCAGTTTCAGAATGGATTTTCACTTCAATTCCTAAATTCCGTTTCAGAATTGAATTTCTAAATTCAGTTTCAGAATTCATTTTCTGAATTCGGGTTCAGAACTCAGGTTCAGTATTCAGGTTCCGAATTCAGGTTCAGAATTCAGATTCTGAATTCAGATTCTGAATTCAGGTTTAGAATTCAGGTTCATAATTCAGAACTTGCATAATATTTTGGAACTGAGATCTGAACCATTATTTAATTCAGAATTTGATTCCTAAATTCAGTTTCAGACTTGAATTTCTAAATTCAGTTTCAAAATTCATTTTCAGAATTCGGGTTCAGAACACAGGTTCAGAATTCAGGTTCTGAATTCAGATTCAGAATTCCGGTTCAGAGCTTAGGTTCAGAACTCAGGTTCAGAATTCAGATTCAGAATTTAGGTTCAGAATTCAGGTTCATAATTCAGAACTTGCATAATATTTTGGAACTGAGATCTGGACCATTATTTTATTCAGAATTTGATCCCTAAATTCAGTTTCAGACTGGAATATCTAAATTCAGTTTCAGAATTGATTTTCAGAATTCAGGTTCAGTATTCAGGTTTCGAATTCAGGTTCAGAATTCAGATTCTGAATTCATGTTCAGAATTCAGGTTCGTAATTCAGAACTTTCATAATGTTTTGAAACTGACATCTGAACCATTATTTAATTCAGAATTTAATTCCTAAATTCCGTTTCAGAATTGAATTTCTAAATTCAGTTTCAGAATGGATTTTCACTTCAATTCCTAAATTCCGTTTCAGAATTGAATTTCTAAATTCAGTTTCAGAATTCATTTTCTGAATTCGGGTTCAGAACTCAGGTTCAGTATTCAGGTTCCGAATTCAGGTTCAGAATTCAAATTCTGAATTCAGATTCTGAATTCAGGTTCAGAATTCAGGTTCATAATTTAGAACTTGCATAATATTTTGGAACTGACATCTGAACCATTATTTAATTCAGAATTTAATTCCTAAATTCCGTTTCAGAATTGAATTTCTAAATTCAGTTTCAGAATTCAGATTCTGAATTCAGGTTCAGAATTCAGGTTCATAATTTAGAACTTGCATAATATTTTGGAACTGAGATCTGGACCATTATTTTATTCAGAATTTGATTCCTAATTTCAGTTTCAGAATTGAATTTCTAAATTCAGTTTCAAAATTCATTTTCAGAATTCGGGTTCAGAACACAGGTTCAGAATTCAGGTTCTGAATTCAGATTCAGAATTTAGGTTCAGAATTCAGGTTCATAATTCAGAACTTGCATAATATTTTGGAACTGAGATCTGGACCATTATGTTATTCAGAATTTGATTCCTAAATTTAGTTTCAGACTGGAATATCTAAATTCAGTTTCAGAATTGATTTTCAGAATTCAGGTTCAGTATTCAGGTTTCGAATTCAGGTTCAGAATTCAGATTCTGAATTCATGTTCAGAATTCAGGTTCGTAATTCAGAACTTTCATAATATTTTGAAACTGACATCTGAACCATTATTTAATTCAGAATTTAATTCCTAAATCCAGTTTCAGAATTGAATTTCTAAATTCAGTTTCAGAATTCGGGTTCAGTATTCAGGTTCCGAATTCAGGTTCAGAATTCAGGTTCATAATTCAGAGCTTGCATAATATTTCGGAACTGACATCTGAACCATTATTTAATTCAGAATTTAATTCCTAAATTCCGTTTCAGAATTGAATTTCTAAATTCAGTTTCAGAATGGATTTTCACTTCAATTCCTAAATTCCGTTTCAGAATTGAATTTCTAAATTCAGTTTCAGAATTCATTTTCTGAATTCGGGTTCAGAACTCAGGTTCAGTATTCAGGTTCCGAATTCAGGTTCAGAATTCAGATTCTGAATTCAGATTCTGAATTCAGGTTCATAATTTAGAACTTGCATAATATTGTGGAACTGACATCTGAACCCTTATTTAATTCAGAATTTAATTTCTAAATTCCGTTTCAGAACTGAATTTCTAAATTCAGTTTCAGAATTGATTTTCACTTTAATTCCTAAATTCCGTTTCAGAATTGAATTTCTAAATTCAGTTTCAGAATTCGTTTTCTGAATTCGGGTTCAGAACTCAGGTTCAGTATTCAGGTTCCGAATTCAGGTTCAGAATTCAGATTCTGAATTCAGATTCTGAATTCAGGTTCAGAATTCAGGTTCATAATTTAGAACTTGCATAATATTTTGGAACTGACATCTGAACCATTATTTAATTCAGAATTTAATTCCTAAATTCCGTTTCAGAATTGAATTTCTAAATTCAGTTTCAGAATTCAGATTCTGAATTCAGGTTCAGAATTCAGGTTCATAATTTAGAACTTGCATAATATTGTGGAACTGACATCTGAACCCTTATTTAATTCAGAATTTAATTTCTAAATTCCGTTTCAGAATTGAATTTCTAAATTCAGTTTCAGAATTGATTTTCACTTAAATTCCTAAATTCCGTTTCAGAATTGAATTTCTAAATTCAGTTTCAGAATTCATTTTCTGAATTCGGGTTCAGAACTCAGGTTCAGTATTCAGGTTCCGAATTCAGGTTCAGAATTCAGATTCTGAATTCAGATTCTGAATTCAGGTTCAGAATTCAGGTTCATAATTTAGAACTTGCATAATATTTTGGAACTGACATCTGAACCATTATTTAATTCAGAATTTAATTCCTAAATTCCGTTTCAGAATTGAATTTCTAAATTCAGTTTCAGAATTCATTTTCGGAATGCGGGTTCAGAACTCAGGTTCAGAACTCAGGATCAGAATTCAGGTTCAGAATTCGGGTTCATAATTCAGAACTTGCATAATATTTCGGAACTGACATCTGAACCATTATTTAATTCAGAATTTAATTCCTAAATTCAGTTTCAGAATTGAATTTCTAAATTCAGTTTCAGAATTGATTTTCACTTTAATTCCTTAATTCCGTTTCAGAATTGAATTTCTAAATTCAGTTTCAGAATTCATTTTCTGAATTCGGGTTCAGAACTCAGGTTCAGTATTCAGGTTCCGAATTCAGGTTCAGAATTCATAAATTGCATAATATTTCGAAACTGACATCTGAACCTTTATTTATTTCAGGATTTAATTCCTAAATTCAGTTTCAGAATTGAATTTCTAAACTCAGTTTCAGAATTGATTTTCAGAATTCGGGTTCAGAACTCAGGTTCAGAATTCAGGTTCAGAATTCAGGTTCTGAATTCAGATTCAGAATTCCGTTTCAGAGCTTAGGTTCAGAACTCAGGTTCAGAGTTGAGGTTCAAAATTCAGGTTCAGAACTCAGGTTCAGAATTCAGGTTCAGAATTCAGGTTCAGAATTCAGGTTCATAGAATTCAGTTTAAGAATTCAGAACTGGCATACTGGAAATAGAAAGTTACAATTCGGGAAGCAAACCCGATCCACACTTTTTTCCCCAAAACAATTCAGTCTTGCAATCGAACATTTTTTACGCTTCAAAGACCTTCGAAATAGAGTCCTAAGCTCATCATGCTACTGATACAGCCAATCGCTAATAATTCAATCAAACCACCGCACAATTTTCCTGCCAGAGCTCTAGTCAGCCCTTATCACACCGAGGCGTACCGAAAACGGAGCGCAAATCTCATCTCCGGTGCGGAGAGCCCCGACGGGTAGGACCGGTATGGGCTCCGCATTTGGAACCGGTTCCGCAATCAATCAACCTAACGATCATCAGTTCATTCGCACCCGCCGATGAACGTTTTGTTAGACGGGTTGGAGCGTGGTTCTGTTGCCGTGGCCGTATCAACCCATCTGCTCGTAGTTTGCGGATCAATTAAAAACAAATACAACACCAAGCAAACAACCAGCTGCGACGACGTGAATCTATTGCACTTTCAATTTTCCGTCGGAGACTGCGAGAAGGTGTGGCGACGAACCTGTCGTTGAAGTTGTCGTCGTCGTTGTCGAGTGGCGTCAATTAAAACATAAGACGCACTGGTTTCTTTCTCTCATCTCATCTGTTCGTTCGTATCAGTAAAACCACAAAAGGTTAGACAAAACAACAAATGCACTCGATTGCAAGTTTTTCCCACTTTGGGAAGCAAGGCAGGAATTATGATGCCAATTGGATAACAGCTTCCCATTTCTTCTTCGAGTGAATTTGCTCCCCCCCTCCCCTCCGTTTCCTGTAACTAGTTAAGAGTTACCGCACTGCAATTAAGTAAGAGCTAACTAGTCCGGGGCACGTGTTTGAGGTTCAGCTAAATCAGCTGATAAGCGTTCATTGAACCTTTACGATTTCTATCAACTAAAGTCGATCGATCGATCGATCGATTTCGCACGATTTGCTGATTTTCGAGAGCACTTTCACAAACCGGAACGGAACATTAATTATGTCAACTGGCAACACTCGGCACTTGGTCGGTGCATTTCATCCACTGTTTTGCCGGTGGTGGTTGACGGATGATTGTGGGTAGAGAAGGCAAAGAGCAAAAAAAAAACGTCACATAATTAAAAACAATTAAATCAAACGACTCTTGAAGAACGGTCGGACTGGAAAAGGGGGTTGTGGTTGGTTGGTACAATTCAAGTCGATTACGGGGTAGGGCTGCTACCGCAACGGAAAGGTGATATTAGCATAGTAATTAGCAGTATTGTGCGAGCCGACCGGTGGACTTGAACTTGATCGGATGTTGAAGTTCCGTTAAACTGCCGGAGTACGTTGCTTCGAACCTCCAGAGGAGGGTGGTAGATTTGCATACCTATGGATTGAGATTTTAAGTTAGAAATCTAGACTATAAAATTTGAAAACAAATTAAATTGTTATCAGGAAAACCAGAATTACAGAGAATTAGTTTCGACCGAAACTAGTCTCCAAAAAAGTCGTATCTAAATCAATTCCAACTTCTCGCATTCGGTCCCAAAAGCGGCCATCCATCACATTCCCAAGCGCCCAGAATATCATTTGTCCACACACCGGACCGATTGATTCCCATCGAAATTTAAAAGTCAAATTAGCTTTGTGAGCCCCCAGGTATTCTGGGAACCCCCTTCCGCATTACCGCAGATCCCAGCACCGGCCAGCAGCGTGATTTACAGCGGCCTGGTGCGATTGATTGACACATCCATTCAATCAGTTTCGAAACAACACACACACACACGTTTCCCCCGAAAGAAACGAAAAAAAACCTGCTCCAGAAAGACCAGTTCCGCTGCTTCCCTTTTGGAGATTATTTCGGCGTAGCTCGCTTCTAATCGGTTTTGGTTTGACCGATCCGTCACCGGTCGCGTCGCATTTTGGAACCGGCAACCAGTATTGCTCCGGTATTGTAGCGGCTTGACGGTGGCCACGGCGCGGCGGTAGCGTTCGTTACCGAATATGAGTCAGCGCAATTCGCGGGGGCTAATCCCGGCTAATACCCGGGCTCTCTAGCATTTCTTCCCCACTAGAAACTCATTAGCGGGACCATAATACGTACTACCAGCCCACTAGAGCTCGGCGCTGTTTCGGCGTCCGGTGATCCCGGTTCTAGGAACAATCCATACTTCACTGGCCCCATAGCTGATCGGTCGTCTTGGAAGAAAAAAAGAAAAATAACGAAGCAATTATAGGCTTTTATTGATTTATTTCTTTACTATTCGTCAGCAATCCGGCAATCCGATCTTAAACTATATGGCATCGTGGTCGTAGTTCTGGAAGCAACGCTTTCGATCCCCAGGTGCCGATTAGTTGGAATCCTAGCGCACCCAAAATGTGAACGACCTGTGCGCTGCAGCTTCCAAATTGTTGGTTCAATCCGAACAAATGACTTCAATGGTTGATTTATTACCTTCGGCCGTTTTTGATGGAAGGCTGATGGTTTTTTTTCTCCCTCTGGTTTTGGTTGAAAATCAAAATAAAAGGGTGAACAGGGAAAGAATATCGCTCCGCAAACCATCACTTACACTTTGATTTTGGAGCTTCGTAATGATCAATTAGGAACAATGATCGGTCAGAAGTCGATCATCATCAATCTTCGGCGAACTGCGTTGGGTAGGTTTTTGAACTTACAATTTCCACAGGATCGTACCGTGCGATATGGACGATATTCGTTAATCGCTAGTCGGTCCATCTCAAAGATGACGATTCCCCGGCTGCAGCAAATTTCCAGCGCAATCGGAAATCAGTAGATCTGCCAAAAGCTAGGTTCATACTTTTTATTTCTCTCTACCTGCCTTTCAAAACAAAAGTGTTTCAGGATAAAGGTGCAAAGACCTTTTAGCACGAAAACGTAAAAAGCCAAACTCTCTCACACAATTCATCATAAAATGCCATAAAACGTTACAACACCACTTCACTCACCGGCAATTAATAGATCATTTCGATGCAGTAGACCTTTTCCTGTTTCGTGCCTTCCCACTTTCGGGGTTGTTTTCTATTGTCCAATCCGGTCCAGATTCACACAGAGACGACGACTTTGAACTTGACTCGAGATGATCTTTTGAGTGCTTTCGAGTGAAGCTAGAAATGGGAATCAAACTAAACAAAACAAAAAAAACCTTGCATCAAGTTGCATTCGGTTCGCGTTGAGTTCTGCTTGCCCAAATCGGGAAGCAAAGTCCCGCAAAAGGTGATCAATTAGTGCGATCTCTATGGGGGCAGGTGCCTCCGAATGCTGTTCGGTTTCGGAGTTCTCACTGTTCGGCTTCGATCTAGAAAGACAGAAAGTTATCAATCATAGCAGGCTGCAATTATAGGCGCCGGGTACGGTTGAAGGGCTCCGCAATTGACGGATGACGGACGAGTCAGTGTTTGGGATGAATTCTGCTCGGTTTTCTTATACGGTTTTCCTATTTGATGGTTTTTTGGAATTGTGACAGGATGTTGTAATGTTTTGAAATTTCCAAGGTTTGATTAGAAAATAGAAATGTTGTCTCAGTAGTTATTTTAGAAAAGTTCCGATATCACGTATCTCATTTTGCACAAGGTTTAAAAGTTTATCTCCCGTTTTTATCAGCAGAGACTCAACGATAAATTTTGCTGAATTAGTGTTGCGTTGATATCCAGTGAAAAATGTCAGACATTCTTGACAGTATCTTTCAGTACGTCAGTAATTTGAAGCTATTTGAAAGCTGCTGCTCGAATAATGTTTAAACTCTACTCCTAATGTGCGATTCATCAGATGAACTGCTAAGTTGCTCTTGCAGCTTGTTTCGAATTCCGATGCACTGTCGAATAGAAGACGAACCGTAATGAAAACTACTTAAGAGCTGAGGCCAGTAGGTCGCGTAAAATCACGTGGCTCGCTGTGCGTATTCCATTTATCTCCATGCTCTCTCGCAAATGTGCAAAAAGACTCTCGATGTGGCCGGGTGGCCAAGAAAGTTCTGATATTTTCGCTTATAAGTTTGACTACATCACATAAAATCCAAGAAAGCTACCGCTTGTTTGGCAGCCTTTTTGAGCTGATTTTAGGGAACTAAAATGGCGCCGCCATAACACATGGATCAATAAGTCCCGAGACTAACAATGGAAACAACATTTTTTTGCAAATTTTTTTTTTATTCATCAACATAATCACCTTTTAGGGTAATACAATGGTTCCAACGTTTTTCCAATTTTTCAGTACCATGTTTATAAAAAAATTTATCTTTCGCTTCAAAATAAGCTTCAGTTTCAGCGATGACCTCCTCATTTGAGCCAAATCTTTTTCCCTGGAGCATTTTTTTAAGATCAGCAAAGAGCCAGTAGTCACTGGGGGCTAAATCTGGTGAGTATGGGGGGTGGGGAAGCGGATCAAAGCCCAATTCGTTCAATTTTGCCATTGTTTTCATTGTTTTGTTCATTGCTGTTTTTGTTCCATCGAAAGCAATCGCGACACCCACTTGGAAAATACCTTTTTCATGCTCAATTTTTCATGAAGGATAGTAAATACATTTCCATATGATATCTGTGTCATCTCAACAATCTCACGGAGCTTCACTTTACGATCTTTCATTATAATTTTTGTCACTTCACTCATATTTTCCGGTGTAACGGCTTCCACAGGTCTACCCGAGCGTTCCGCGTCATTTGTGTCGGTACGACCACGTTTAAACTCGGCGAACCACCGACAAATCGTTGCTTAATAATAATTTATTGGAAGATGGCTTTTTGTTCAAGTGTTGCCTTAAAAAATATTTGTTTTGCGTCCGACGTTTCGAGAGCCAACGTTTATTTTTAAGGCCGACGTTTCGAAGAAATATCCCTTTATTTTCAGGACAAAACGACAACAAATATTTTTCATCAAGTGGATTGAACCATTGAAAATAAAATGTTTTCGATCGTTCTCAATGTTTCAGTTCACTTGACGAAAAATATTTGTTGTCGTTTTGCCCTGAAGATGACGGAATATTCCTTCGAAACGTCGGCCTTTAGCGCAAAATAAATAGCAGTTGGATAAACGTATACTGAAGGCGTTCGAGCAAAAGAAGGAGGTTTCAGTTCGAGATGTGGCCAAAAATGTGGGCACTTCGAAGTCAAATGTTTTTCGTGCTAAAAAACGTTTGAATCTTCGAGCCTATAAGAAGCAGAAACAACCAAAATGTAGTCCGAAACAAGAAGCATCGATCAGGCCGAGGGTTCGGAAGCTGTACAATACGATTCTTGCTGGAAATTTGAACTGCATAATCATGGACGATGAAACCTACGAGAAACTCGATTACAAATCCTTGCCGGGACCAAAATATTATACGATGCGAGAAGGGCTAGTGTTAAAATAGTCCGAGACGTCGATTGAAATCGAAAAATCTGGTAAGAAAGCTATGGTCTGGCAAGCAATTTCTAGCTGCGGTAAGATTTTGAAACCCTTCATCACCACTGTTTCAAGTAATGTTTACAAAAACGACTTCTACCCAATGATTCGTAGCTACAAGGATCCTGTTGTCTTCTGGCTAGATCTTGCTTCTTGCCACTACTCGAAATCAACGGTAGAATGGTATACTACCAAAAATGTCACTTTCGTCCCAAAAGACATGAATCCACCAAATTGCCCACAACTTCGACCAATTGAGGAATTTTGGGCATTAACGAAGGCACATCCTAGGAAACATGTCTCGGCAGCCGAAACCATTCAACAGTTCGAAAAAGATTGGAAAAAAGTGTCAAAACTTGTCACCAAGAAGTCTGTACGGAATTTAATGAGGAACGTTCGCAAGAAGGTGCGCCAGCTAGTCTACAATGGCTAAGTACCAAATGTAGAGAATATTATTCTGTTGTTGTAGTCTAATATTATCAGTATATAGATAAAAATTTGAATATCTAACACTTGTGAATTATTTACAGCGAAATCAAAGTGCGTCCATACTTTCTGGGACAGTCTTTATTTGTTTATACTTGAATGCTTCGAAATAATCATCGTTTGTTCGTTAAACAGCAGCAAATAATCTAGGTTACCTTTCAATCAATTTATGAAACGATTCTTTCGTTATTCAATTTTTGGGGGCTAATAGAGAAAACAACACAGATAAATTGTTAAGAAATATTACATTTAGAAGCAACTTTCCGCATTAAATAGGCTTCACTGCTTGATAAAATCCCCTGAGTAGCCGACTTAATTTGGTGGAATAAAACAGGTGGACCCATAGTGTTTCATAGTGACAAATGTGTGCTTTTATCGCACAAAAATCTTTAGTAACCTACAAAAACCAAATTTCGAATAGCCAACTTTTTTTTTATCAAAAAATGGTATTATTTTTATCTACAAAAGTCCCGGACTGAAGGGGGACGGGTATAGCGTGATGGGAGGGTTGATGCCTTTCAAGCAGCCCACCTGGGTTCGATTCCCAACTCCGCAAATAGGGTCGGAAGGTTTTTCTGACCCGAAGAGAAGAATGACCTCAAGAGTAAAACCTATATAATAAAAAAAAGTCCCGAGCCTCTCACAGAAAGGACGTGAATAGTTTCGAATCGTGTATATTTTTGTTGAGAACGTGCCTCTAGATGGCCAAATTCCAAATGTCATGACAATCTCTCCACTAGTTTTTGAATAACAGCTGATCGTGTCAGACGAGTTCTAGTTTTCATCAAGCTATGGAAAAAGACGCACCAATGCATTCATGTGAAATTTAATGATATGCGGTACGGATTGGTTCACCATCCCCCATATTACCCAGAACTGGCCCCCAACGACTATTTTTTATTTCTAAATCTGGAAGGGTTTCTCCAGGGAAAGAAATTTTCGTCGAATGCTGTGGTCATTGCAGAAATGGAATCCTATTTTAAAGGACTTGACAATTTTATTTTTCAAAGGGCATCAAAACGTTGGGGGACGGATGACTCTAGATGGCGATTATACTGAAGAATAAAAAAGTTTTCACTGTGAAAAATTGACTTTTTCTTTGTAAGTAGCAAAGTGAATTTCCCATAACTTTCCCATAGTATCAACCGGAAGACAGTGACAATCTACCACTTTGTGGATTGTTTCATGCATATAACAAGGCACTAAACGAACTGTGCCACTGCTTCTGGATCAAAACCGGCAAACCTTTAAAAACAATTCTCTTAGCTCGCCTGTTCGACCATTCTCGGCTACCGTACGGGAGTAGAATGAGAAACGACGAATCGGGGAGCAAAAACCAGAGTAAAGGTCGTGATCGGGTAAACTCAGCTGCGTTCCTCCGCACCCAAAAGAAAAGAACGAAGATTCCCTCTTTCGGCATGACGCCATGAACTTCCATGCAAATCAACCGAACGCGTATGTACTTCGCGATCCACACGAAAAAGCAAAATTAAGTTGTATTCGAACCGAACCACCGCAGCAATCAACCGACCTCGTGAGGTTGGTTCCTTTATGTTCGATACCTCTCCCGATGGTCCGTTTTGCTGTGCATAATTAAGTAATTGTTTAATTATGGCACCCTGGCAGAAGCAGAACCCTGGCACGGTCAATTACCACTTTTAGAAGTCGATTTGTGGAATTGCTTTAAATAATGTGCAATCAGATACAGGCTTCGGTTTGGTTTCGATTAATCGAAATTCAATAATTGGGAAAAAGCTCTGAGTTCTGAACGAATCTGAAAGCAAAAAATAAAAACAAAAAAAAATGTTTGAACATTTTTGTAACCGATCACTTTTCACCCGAGCTAAGAGGGGGATTATTTCCCGATCCGGACGAGGCAGAAACCGTCGTCGTCTTCATCGGTTGTGTCACTTGTGTGCCTAATGGATCGATTTCTTCGTCGTCTGCTCTTGCCCTGGCTTGGCTTGGCAGCAGACAGGCAGGTGAAGCATACCGGGTTAAATTTCTTCTCACGCTGTTTGCCCCATGTGCAGGTTTGATCCGCAGGATCAATGACGACGGCGCGACAACGTCAATAAGTAAGATATCAGCTTGCGCTGGAGGGATTTTACATTCTCATCTCTGTCTCGATCTGTTTTTTTTCGGATCTAAGCCAAAAATTTACGAGGATCACTTTCAGACTCTCGGTAAGCCGATCTCGGTAAGGCACCTGACCCTTTTTGATTCTTTCTCCCTTGTTTCGGTCGGCAGCGTTGGTCGTTAGATAAAATTGAAAAATTTATGCTGTGGGAACTTTCCCGGAGTCTTCGGAGCTTCAGCTGACGAGGGTCAAACCGTGGAGGGTTTAATGTTTCTCGCTTCAATCACGTAATTATTGATCGGAATCAATTTGTACCATTGGTGGTGGATAGGCGAATGCTGAATATTTGAAACCATTAATCAATAGTCAGTAGCATCGCGATTGCGAACTCTCCGGATCGTGGAGCAACACACAAGAGAAGAAAAGTGTGTAATTAAAAATCAATCAAAGCCCTAGAGGGAAATTTGTTTCTCTCTAGGTTTGTGTCTTGTGTTGTTTTTTTTGCTCTGCTGTTTGGTCGGTAAGGCTTTGATTAATATTTCTGCTGGCGCTGCCAAAAATGGCAACTTGTCAAATCAACCTGGGAGATCATCATTATACCGGTGACCGCCGGCGGCCGACTGGAATTCGCAAAAGTCTGTGTTCGCCTTGTGGTCACACATTATCTCGAAAATGTAGTCGAAAACTTAATCACCTACTTCGGTTATGCAACGAAATGGCAGTGTTGATCGCGAGACACACGGTTTTTGTTGTTGTTGGCGTTCTTGTCGGTCGTCTTTCCGACCTTCCCGGGACCCTGTTCTGTTGGGTGGAGGGTAGACCCACGCGTCACTCGAGAGCAAGGTGTTGTTCGTTCATGTCACGTGAGACTACTTTGGAACCTCCGTGTGCACTCAAACGACAAACAACACACGCACACACACACCCTCGTATCACCTGTCGTCCCGCCAGAGTGTCATTTGATTAGATTTGCTGTGCTCCGATGATGGTGGTGGGTCCTCGGTGGGCTAATGTGCTCGATACTTCCCGCAGCGAGACGAATTGGTGGAAGGAATGCATTAAGCCGGACGGCGGCAAGCGGGTGAAGCAAGTGTCGATATCGGGGATGTCGTAATTGCACCCATCGGAAGGATGTGTGTTTGCCATGTTCGGAGTTAGTTGGTTTGCGCATGGAATTATATTTTTCGATGGTACCATTCAGTAAGTGTTTTAATTTTATTTTTCGGAAATATGCTACGTTACTTCGCAGCTTTCATTCAAGCTTTTGATCACCTAACTGATAAATAATATAGATAATAATAATTATATATAACCTATCTATCTATATATAAAAATGCAGTGATCATTCTTTGTAATCGCATCACGTAAGAACGGATTGACGGATTTACATGATTCTTTTTTTGTTTGATCAGTTTCTAACTCCACCGGGTTCGTACATCAAAAAATTAGAAAAATTCACCAGAAAAGTGGGAAAAGTCCCGTTGAAATAGTCTCCTATGCTTGCTAGATCATCGATTGGTGTTTGGCGCATAACGAATTGCAGATTGTTAAAAAAATGTTTGGCGCGCAACGCGCGGAGATTTCACATGCGTACTTGATCGATGTGATTCGTCATTTTGAATCATGTGCTTAAAGGTGTATCAAAATAATTGAACAAATGATAGAATTGCGTAATGCTAACCAAATAAATGTTGTATTAAAACCATTGTCGGTAGGAAATCTAATATCGTAACCAGTCAACAAATCAGCAAATTGTTGAACGAATTGACGAATGGACTGTACTGTGCAAGTTTTAACGTATAAATAAAGAATTTATCTTTCACATAAATTAACTTATTAAGGTGCGTATTATGAGTGCTAATTAGATACTACTGTCAAATACGATTTCTGTATTGGAATAAGATTTTTTTTATGTTTGTGAAGAACATCAAAATTTGACAGATCAGGAGGAAACTAAAATCAATGCGGGACTTCAGTTTCATTGCCATGAGTGCAGATGCAGAGTCTCATAACCATAAGTGCAAATTGTAAATATATTCCTCTTCAACATTGTGTTAATTTTCCAATAAGAAACTTGGGCTTTTCAATAGTCAGAGTAACAGGTAGTGAATATTAGTAACAATTTATATTACCCACAAGCTACCAGGTCAATTCGGTCACATGCAATGTGTAAAAAAAGTTGGATGTTTTAGCGCATTTACTGAACATTCAAAAGAAGACACTCAGAACTGTTTTTGAGTTTAACTTAAGATTCGTTCTATGGCTTAAACTTTTTTTTCTATTGCTACGAATCTATCGAGACGAGTCTGTATACTGATACCTTAAAACAATTATTTATGAGATCTGCTGTTCTTGTTCAATACACTGGCTCAAATGATAATACGAGTACTGGTATATTGACTGCTTATTTTGAGCGGCGACTTGAGCTTAGTGAGAGCGGCGACTTGATCCGAGAATCATTGGATCGCAAAGTACGTCCATTAATAGACTGAGCCATGGAAGGACGCATCAGCTTTTCTTACACATAAATTCAAGCAGTTGCACTTGCTATCCGAATAGAAATAACATTCGGTACCAGTGAAATTCAGGCTCATCCAACATTAAGTCATTACAAATGGAATTTTACGCACTCTCCTATCAAAAAAGTGATACTTTCTATAACTTTGCCTCGTCTAAAACGTCCCAAGTTAGAATACTAAACTACACGGAAAAGCCAGCGATCGCAAAACAACTAAAATATTAGTTGTTTTTCTGATTTTGATTGGTTAAAATTTGGTACAACTAATCGACTGTTGTTTTAACTAATCTGTCATTTTTGATTTATCGTGCTGGCAGCTTAGCAATGACACCCAACAAGTAATGAAACGTTTCAGATGAGCAATGCCAAACACCCTGAGCGAACAATGAAACGTTTCAATGAGATGTCACTCGTGCAATTGAGCAAAGACACAATCCCAGCAAAGTTACTTGTATGCATGAAAGCAAAAAAATGTCTCAGTTGTTCCAACCAATTATTCAGTTATTTGAACTTAAGACGCCAATTGCAATAAATATTTTTTTACTGTTAGCCTCTTCGGGGGGCAGCTAATCGTTCACTACTTGAACAACGAAATTTTACCCAATTAACTGCTTATATCTTTATCACTAAACTCACAAAGGATATAGAAATGCACCAAATGATTACAATTCTCAAAAGGAAACTCACCAGAAAAATGGTCACACGGAATTTGGAAATTTTTCCTTCACTTGCAGGATGGGTCGCTGGTAAACCTAATACTACAGATACACTCTCAAGAAAATACAAATAGTACCACTTCACTTTAGCAGCAAATTTTGAAGCGTTAATATTCACTGATATATTCTTCTGCATACTTTCACTTACATAAAACGACCACTACGTAACTAACATAAATGACGTTCATTTACCATTGAAAATTTTCAATATGAAACGCTTCTGGTAAAATAAAGAGGTTTTTTTTTGCGTTTTGCTGTCTTCGCTCTCCGCCAAGTGACAGCATTTGAATACAACCATTTCGGTTACCTGAATGGTTATGTCAAAATCAACAGATATGTTAGTTAAATCAACAACATTTTAGTGGAAACAACCAGGGCGTGAAACAACAATTGCAATATTGTAATTTTGTAATCTGCGGGTTCTCCGTGTACTACGAAATCACGAACTACACAAATTTAACCACTCTAACCTCTTCCACTGATCAAATGGAAATGATTGATCAGAGAAACTGTTAATCCTCAGATACGAGATTTTCGATTTAAGAAACCGAAAATCGCATTACGAACTCATATTGGACTACTCGGAATCGAACCGAATTCTCGTTTTTCCATTTAGTAGTCCACATCTAACCGTCTCATGTCCCCAAATCAACGAACTTCGGGTCAATGTTTGAATATCAAGAACATGAAAAGTAAGTTGCATCGTCGCTTCGCGAGTCCAAAGGTCACGATACAGCAAAGAGAGACAGAATTGGAGAATACATAGAATACACGAAAGACCGAAATCAGCATTTTGGCGAAAAAATTAGCTGATTTTTTTATTTTAGTTAGTTATTTTTTGAGACAACTAAAAAAATCTTACTTTTGCTAATTTAGATTTTTTAATTCTCATTCCCTTAATAATAATAATAATAATAATAATAATAAAATATTTGTTGAAATGGCTATTTTTTTAGTTGAATTTACCAATTCAACGTGCTGTCATTTCTTAGGTAAGGCACACTTCATTTCCATTCAACTAATTTTTTAGTTGATTTAGAGAAATAAAACGTTGTTTTCAACCAACATGAATGGTTGAATTGGCTTTTGCAATTTGCAGATATATGGCGCTCTGTCACCGAGAAAATATTAAAACCGTAATGACTACTAGCCACTAGATGGCACACTACTACCGAAAAAATGTCAGTCGCGGCTGTTTTTTCTATATTGGCAGGTATTAATACGATGTTGTATTGGAGAAAAACACATAAACGAAACATAAACTTCTTTTTGAAAATTAATCTTCTAAATCGCTGTTTTTTTTCATTCAACTTCGCGAAATCGACTCTCTCACTGATAACTTTGAGCACTCGAAAAACAAAAATCGAATACAAGTAGCACATCGGATTTCGTAGCCCGGAAGGTTGGAAGATATAAAAAACATCATTTGACATATACAATTAGAGTGCAACATTCGAAACTCACTTCACTGTTCCGCGTAAAAACATTATTACGCACAATCGCTTCAAATGCGCACAAATTCTGAATAAATTCACGTTACACTAAGAGTTTACGTCATTTTTACAAATCGGTTTAGAAATTTATATGGAAATGGATATATCGTAACACATGTGAAAAATATCTAAACAATTTGCAAGCAGTTTCAACAAGACTGTCCTTTTTAGCTTTTTAATGGATTGTTTTGCTTTGACACTTCTCATGAGTTTTTGGCTAATAAACTTGTTAATGAAACCCATTTCATTTTTGTTTTCTTTGTGCTGCCCTTCAGTAATGATGGTGATAGATAAATAGAAACAAATATTCTGATTTTAATAACAAAATTAGTTGTCAATGAGAATTTCGTGTCGGAATGAAATATTGCTGGTTTGTGTCCAGGATATTCATTCTCTAAAAATAAGAATTTTTTCCCGCAAAGTAAATTGTTAATTTTAACTAATTTCATAGTTATTTTGGAAATTTTGTCGTTAAAATCAACTAATTCAAAACCAGTAATACGAATTAGTAGCAGAACTAATTTCGGTCGTTCCGTGTAGCATTCGCTTCTTACGCAAGAGGGGAAATACAAAACAGGCGCCCGATGTTCATTACTCACAGGTTTGGAGAAATGAGCTTTCATGATAAAGTATGCCTTATCGAAGTGGTAGCGGTTTGATGCTTTATTGGCTAACACGTGATCGTTACACAATTTAAATTAAGATTTATGAAAATTGGTTCAAGCATAGTTGAAAAATCGAAGTGAGTTCTTTTTCTGAAGACATCTCCGAGAAAAGTGAGTGCATATTTTTGTTACACACACATACACACAAACACACACACACAGACAGACTGACACACACAGATAGATTGACACACACATCTGTAAAAACTGATTTAAGACACAAAGAGTAAGCTTAAATCATTTGAAAATCAAATTAAAAATCAAATTAAAATCAAATTGGGATTATTAAACTGTAATGCTAATGTAACTATTTATTGAAATATTATTCAAATGCATTTTTCAAATGCAGAACGACACTCTTTCATGTCAAGTGACATGTTTTCCAAATTGACAACTGTGGTTATACATTATATCAATCATACCAATGCCATCCCACTTTAAAACATTCCACACAACTGTCACCCCTCTCGACTAATTGACTCATTAGCACCGGGCAACATAAATTGCTGTCATCACCGACAGCTCCGAACAATAAGCCACAATTTCACACCCATTTATCACCCGTTTACCTGAACTCCCCCTTCTATTCTGCTTCGCTAGGAAACAGTAAAGTTCCCCCTACCGGAAAGTTCCATTAGAAACTGACTGACCTCTCGCATCGGGGGCAGTGGTTTCATGCTTCGGTAATTTTTCATAAACCACCTTTCGCTCCTCCGTTCCGGGTGTGGGCTCATAGTGTTCAAACGGTAAACAAACCACGTACCGCCGAGTAATCAAGTGTTGTGTTGTTCAACAAGCCGTAAAATTGAGAAGTGCGTGAGAGAAAAGGGGATACGGTGATTTATTCCCGTGGTGTGACAGGTGTTGGTAGTTGGAGTGATCCGGCAGTGTCACTTCGTTTTAACGATTCGTTCGCTAACCTCGCGAACACTTGTGTTTTTTTTTTCTGTGTTTCATTTCGTTGCACATTCGCGTGATCACTCACGGTGGCAGCAAACGTGAGGGGCTTTTTCCCAGTTCGAACCGAGCGATTGGAATTGACTGTTGATGCTGGGTCCATGTCGCGTGCTTTCCTGTTTTCGCCTGAACATGCAAAACTATATTTGCTTTAGTTTCTCCTTCTCGGAAAGGTATTGGGCAATAAATTTTGCACAGAGTTACAAACCGCTAGATGACAAGCAAAAGTTAGGCAGTCGGGGTCTGGCAAAAGTACATCTCAATTTATGAGCTCCCATTAAGTTGCATGTTTTCTGTTCGACCATTGAACTAAATAAAACTTGAGAGTTAGAGAGAGAGAGAGAGAGAGAGAGAGAGAGAAAGCGATCGTTTCTAATCGGACTGTTTGTTGGTTCCATCTCTGACAGATTCGCCACCGCTTCGGGCTGTACGACGAAGTGACAACCGTCAATGGGAGACGCGTGCGTCACTGCAACTGGATCCGATTTCTGCGGGTGTCGGAAACGTACGGACCGCAGGTTAATGTGGTCTGTGCCAAGGTGAAAGGTGAACCGATTTATGAGATTGTGAAACCGATTCCGTCGCACCAGGAACTGGTTGTGTACTATCTACCCGAGGGTCCGGAGGAGCTCTTTTTCATCCGAATGCGAAATCAACTGTACCGGCAGACGATGGATTCGATTCTGGAAGGTGAGCGAAGATTTGCTGATCCGAACGTCAAATCCGAATAAAAATATATCTATCTGTTTTTTTTTGTTCTCCTTCAAATCCCGATTCAGATTCCCCACTGGATCTGTCGACCTCGCTGCTGTCGCGAGTGATGCTTCCGATCTCACCTCCGTCCGGTGCCGAAGACGAGCGGAAGTCAGTTTCCGGTGACAGTTCGATTTCGATCTCGTCCGGTGCTAGCACCAGCGGTGGTGATCTGGACAGCGCCATTCCCCCGCCCCGCAGTTCCCCGAAGGCACGGCCGTCGCGGGGCGAACGGGCGATGCTACCGTGTGAGGTCTGCGGTAAGGCCTTCGACCGTCCTAGTCTGCTGAAGAGGCACATGCGAACGCACACCGGCGAGAAGCCGCACGTTTGTGGTGTGTGTGGGAAAGGATTCAGCACCTCGAGCTCCCTGAATACGCATGTGCGAATCCACAGCGGCGAAAAGCCCCACCAGTGTCAAGTGTGCGGCAAACGGTTCACCGCCAGCTCCAACCTGTACTATCATCGAATGACGCACATTAAGGTGGGTTTTATAGCAGTGTATTTTTTGATGGCTGGAGACTTGAATGCTCCCGCAAGTGACGAACCATTGGATGGGTTGGATTTTGCAAATAATTTCATGTTTTTTTGTTTGTTTCATTTTTTCCTACTCCCACAGGACAAACCCCACAAGTGCAGTCTGTGCTCGAAGTCCTTCCCCACGCCCGGTGATCTCAAATCGCACATGTACGTCCACAACGGCTCGTGGCCGTTCAAATGTCACATCTGCTCGCGAGGATTCTCCAAACAGACGAATCTGAAAAATCATCTCTTCCTGCATACTGGTAAGTGTTCGCTTTTTATTTGCCACATAAAATTCATACGAAAAAAAAATAAAGAATCGTTACAAATTCGAATGTAGTTTCGCGCTCTTTTCTACCCCAAGCTAGCGGTTGGTTGTTTCCAATTTACAGAAAGGGGGATTTTTTTTTGTTTCGTTCGGTTGGAAGAATCACCTGTTCCGAAGGATTCTTCCAATTAACGGCCGAGGAAGAAGTTAAAGGAAAAAAAAAACAACGGAAAAAAGCACCGTCAGGAGGGCAGTTCCTTCGAAGGACATGCACATGTTGCTCGGTTGGAATGGGGGAAAATATTGCGTGTAAACGAACATTTGGCTTTCGATAAGGTCCGCTTCGATAATTTATAGGGACGAATCGGGACGAAACAGAAATATAAAACCAATAAACCAATTTATTGAGGGTGAAAAGGCATATGCAACCTGCCTGTCTTTCTCCCTGGGATACTGTACAATAGTGAACCACAAAGAAAGCGAACGAACCAAACCAAAAAAAAAAAAGGATCCCTGAGTCATGTCAAGTCAAGTGGTTTCGAATTTATCGTATCCTTTTGATCTGCCTGGGTTTTTTTTTCGTTTTCTTACTCCTGGACGATAGACGGATAAACTCGAACATTCGGATCAGATAAACTGTGCGCAATACAAGGAAAATATTTTTACTACCATAAGAATATGATAAGTGTTTCCAATTTTTATACCATCGTTAATTGAGGAAGTAGGAATCAATCTCCCCGGCCTTCGGTCTGTACCGAACCTGACGGAGAATCTGACGGTCGTGACATGGGAATAGACGACGATACGTGATTGATCTTTTGTAGTTGGACTGTTGGACTGCGTGGGAATGCGTTTTGATGTTTCAATCTTTCAGTCTTCATAGATATCGTAAATCGGAGAATGGATTTGTTTTATGGATGGCCTTCTCCGATCTCCGAAATCAACGTAGCAAAATTTGTGATAATGGACCAGTAAATTCCACCATACCGCATCGATTAACGATAGTTCGAATCGATTTGTTCGGGGCAGGGCTTGAGTCGCGGACCGCACGAGTTGATTTTCAGGGGGTTTTGTCTTCAACAGAAGCTCGCCGTAAAAAAAAAACAACTATACTATAAAAGCCATTTCCGCTCAATTTTCAATTATTGAACTGAAGATATGAGAATTTAAGAAATCATGGTCGTTTAAAGAAATCGCTGCTATTATATTATTACATTTTATTGTTATACCACCGAGAAGCTGAACTGCAAACGAAACCTATCTGGGTGTTGGAATTTCACGGTTTTATATTTTCCAATCACGCGATTCTGTGATTCACATCCAGGTGGGAGATCGGCCGGCACTGGAAATCAGGAGCATCTTTTTCTGATGTCCGCCTCATGATGGATGATGATACCGGCGATTTGAATTCGAGCGAGTGAATGAAACCTCGATTATGACAGTGCAGATTTTGCAGCACGGTCGGTTGAAATCAGTAGCAATTTATCTCTTGCTGAGCGAAGATCAATCGATCGAGTCGATCGTCACGACGCGCGAGAGGGTTGTTTTGTGTGTGTGGTGCCGTGCTCAAAAAACTTGCATCGTCACAGTTGAATATGGGTAGCGTCGTGGTCTCGAGCTCGCCTCCACATGGGGTTGATGTGGTGGGAATCTAATTTGCCTCCAACAATACCCACGATGCCCTTTCGAGTGCAAAGGCCTCGGATCGGTTCTTGTTCTGGCAACGGCCTTCGGTGCATTTGGTACATTTATGAAAATGTTTCCGTACATTAAATTCATCAGACATTTAACAATTCTTCAACTTTGTTTTAAGCTGTTGCCCATCGCCAACAAACGAAAATATCAATTAAAAAAATCGAATACACAATTATCCATTTTAGATTCATCTCAACTCGACAGTCCACCCGACTTATAGAAAAGGTTAGTACCTTTTGAATGTTAAACCTTTTTCTTTATCGAAATTACAAATTCAATCGAACAGTAAATAATTTCTATCGATATTTCACAAAAAAAAAACAATCGAAGAAGTAGATGAATGAAATAGTGGAAATGAAACTTGCGATAAAGTGTCCCCCCCCAGAAGTAGGACTCAGCCCTGTATAAAGGCTCTGTTATTTTTTTGGTGCTCCCTTGAAGATGCACGTTGATTAAACAAAATGCTCGGTCAGTAAAATTTTATTCCTTGCATTGTCCAAAAATGAAAACGAACTAAAACATTCAGGCGCAAAGCTTCACACACTGTCTCATAATGTATGAAAAACAATTGCTTGGTTAGTGTTACTATTCCGTTGACACTAGGAATACAGGATAACTGGTTTGAGAGATTTGTAACTACTCTATACTCTGAACCATTGCCGGCGTCTTGTCCATTTTGGAATAATTTTATTTGGCAAGAAAAATATACGAACGACCATTAATCTATGTTCTTTTTTACAACTTGCCTGGTAAAGACACATGAGATTAAATTTACTTCATTTACCGTTAAACTTTCGTTTTAAAAAGAATCAAACAATGGATGAATATAACCTCCGATCTTTTGTGCTCTTCTCACTTCTTTTGGAATTAAGAATAATCTAGCTATGTAAGAAAAAAAATTAAATTTTAACCTTTACAACTAGTTTTTTGCGCTTTAAAGGAATTCAGGCGATCTAAGTGGCGCCAACTGCATTCTTTTTATGCTTAGAAAATTAAAAACGAACTACCTAAAATCAATGTTGATCGAAATAAACTTAAACATTTACATGACTCTCGTCATCTCATGCCAGTTTCAAAATGCTTAAAAGTGTTTGAAATGTGTTCTCATACCTTTGGTAAAATTTGTGAAGATCATTTCGCGTAGATTCAGAAAAACTTCAATAAATTCCGGATGAATTTTTATGATTTGGAACAGAATTTACTAAATTTGGTAGTATTTATGAAGGTTTTCGGAAATTTTCTGAACCGGTCTCACGAATTGAGAGTAATTTTGTCTAACAAAAATTTTAGAGTCGCTATTCATTGCTCTAAATGTTTTGCTTTCGTAGCAAGTTTCAAAAAATCGTTGAATTATCAAGAAAACATTGGAATTAGTGCAAGGCTTTGATAGATTTCGAAAAATTAGTATTATTTATTTATTTATTTATATTGTTTTTTTTATACCTGGCTTCAACCAAGTTACGGTGAAATATTAGTACTCTCTTTACTATCGTTTTTCTGGTAGAGATAGTTGAGATTGATTTAATTTAATTTTTCGATTAATTTACATTTTAATTAGAGTTTTATAGTTCCCTTGTGATTATTTAGCATATTTTTGCTCTTTTCACAAATAAAAAAAATCATTTTGTGCATTTTAAACTATTCTTGGAGATCGAAGCAATGGGTGTCCAGGTGTGATATTTTGAAATCTAATAATGCTTGATGTATCCATATTCACATTCGTTTTCCTTACTGAAAACCTTTACAATTGAGTTATCAATAAATTTGATATTGAAAATAATGGGATACTCTTTCAGAATGTATCGATTTGTAGTGACGCTCCCCGAATTTTTAAAATACGTTAAAAAACTCAGCAAAATTAATTTTTTTTTCGAAAGATTGAACAAAAGTTCTTTTCAAAAGAATATCGAAAATACAGAATTTTGGAGCAAAAAAAAAATTTTCGGACAAAACATTTTTGAACAATAATTAATTTCAATTTTATTCTTTACTTTTTTCAAAATTTGGTGATATCTAACAATTTCAGTTTTAGAAGAATTGCAGGAAAGTTCTGAACAGTTTACCAAATTTAAAATATTAGAATTAAAGATTCTGCTGGGTTGCAAATAATTATATAAAATTTCTGAGGTTTACCACAGACCTAAAAAATTAAAATATTTCGAACAAATTCAGAGAATTTTAGAAGTTTTCAAATCAATGTAAATGATTTTAGATGATTTCATCCCATCTAGCAAGATTTTCCTGATGCATTGAGAGTTTTCAAAAGTTGTCATAAATTTGGAGAAGTTACATTTCAGAAAATTTTTAGATTTAAAGGCTTCTCGATGATTTTCGAAGACTTCCTGAGGTATTCTGAAGATTTTTGAAAACTTTCAAAGATTTCCAAAGATTTCCAAAGATTTCCAAAGATTTCCAAAGATTACCAAAGATTTCCAAAGATTTCCAAAGATTTCCAAAGATTTCCAAAGATTTCCAAAGATTTCCAAAGATTTCCAAAGATTTCCAAAGATTTCCAAAGATTTCCAAAGATTTCCAAAGATTTCCAAAGATTTCCAAAGATTTCCAAAGATTTCCAAAGATTTCCAAAGATTTCCAAAGATTTCCAAAGATTTCCAAAGATTTCCAAAGATTTCCAAAGATTTCCAAAGATTTCCAAAGATTTCCAAAGATTTCCAAAGATTTCCAAAGATTTCCAAAGATTTCCAAAGATTTCCAAAGATTTCCAAAGGTTTCCAAATATTTCCAAAGAATTTCAAAGATTTCCAAAGATTTCCAAAGATTTCCAAAGATTTCCAAAGATTTCCAAAGATTTCCAAAGATTTCCAAAGATTTCCAAAGATTTCCAAAGATTTCCAAAGATTTCCAAAGATTTCCAAAGATTTCCAAAGATTTCCAAAGATTTCCAAAGATTTCCAAAGATTTCCAAAGATTTCCAAAGATTTCCAAAGATTTCCAAAGATTTCCAAAGATTTCCAAAGATTTCCAAAGATTTCCAAAGATTTCCAAAGATTTCCAAAGATTTCCAAAGATTTCCAAAGATTTCCAAAGATTTCCAAAGATTTCCAAAGATTTCCAAAGATTTCCAAAGATTTCCAAAGATTTCCAAAGATTTCCAAAGATTTCCAAAGATTTCCAAAGATTTCCAAAGATTTCCAAAGATTTCCAAAGATTTCCAAAGATTTCCAAAGATTTCCAAAGATTTCCAAAGATTTCCAAAGATTTCCAAAGATTTCCAAAGATTTCCAAAGATTTCCAAAGGTTTCCAAATATTTCCAAAGATTTTCAAAGATTTCCAAAGATTTCCAAAGATTTCCAAAGATTTCCAAAGATTTCCAAAGATTTCCAAAGATTTCCAAAGATTTCCAAAGATTTCCAAAGATTTCCAAAGATTTCCAAAGATTTCCAAAGATTTCCAAAGATTTCCAAAGATTTCCAAAGATTTCCAAAGATTTCCAAAGATTTCCAAAGATTTCCAAAGATTTCCAAAGATTTCCAAAGATTTCCAAAGATTTCCAAAGATTTCCAAAGATTTCCAAAGATTTCCAAAGATTTCCAAAGGTTTCCAAATATTTCCAAAGATTTTCAAAGATTTCCAAAGATTTCCAAAGATTTCCAAAGATTTCCAAAGATTTCCAAAGATTTCCAAAGATTTCCAAAGATTTCCAAAGATTTCCAAAGATTTCCAAAGATTTCCAAAGATTTCCAAAGATTTCCAAAGATTTCCAAAGATTTCCAAAGATTTCCAAAGATTTCCAAAGATTTCCAAAGATTTCCAAAGATTTCCAAAGATTTCCAAAGATTTCCAAAGATTTCCAAAGATTTCCAAAGATTTCCAAAAATTTCCAAAGATTTCCAAAGATTTCCAAAGATTTCCAAAGATTTCCATAAATTTCCAAAGATTCCCAATGATTTCCAAAGATTTCCAAAGATTTCCAAAGATTTCCAAAAATTTCCAAAGATTTCCAAAGATTTCCAAAGATTTCCAAAGATTTCCAAAGATTTCCAAAGATTTCCAAAGATTTCCAAAGATTTCCAAAGGTTTCAGAAGATTTCCAAAGATTTCAGAAGATTTCAGAAGATTTCCAAAGATTTCAGAAAATTTCAGAAAATTTCAAAAAAATTCAGAAGATTTCAGAAGATTTCAGAAGATTTCAGGAGATTTCAGAAGATTTCAGAAGATTTCCAAAGATTTCCAAAGATTTCCAAAGATTTCCAAAGATTTCCAAAGATTTCCAAAGATTTCCAAAGATTTCCAAAGATTTCCATAAATTTCCAAAGATTCCCAATGATTTCCAAAGATTTCCAAAGGTTTCCAAAGATTTCCAAAGATTTCCAAAGATTTCCAAAGATTTCCAAAGATTTCCAAAGATTTCCAAAGATTTCCAAAGATTTCCAAAGATTTCCAAAGATTTCCAAAGATTTCCAAAGATTTCCAAAGGTTTCAGAAGATTTCCAAAGATTTCAGAAGATTTCAGAAGATTTCCAAAGATTTCAGAAAATTTCAGAAAATTTCAAAAAAATTCAGAAGATTTCAGAAGATTTCAGAAGATTTCAGGAGATTTCAGAAGATTTCAGAAGATTTCCAAAGATTTCCAAAGATTTCCAAAGATTTCCAAAGATGTCCAAAGATTTCCAAAGATTTCAGAAGATTTCAGAAGATTTCAGAAGATTTCAGAAGATTTCAGAAGATTTCAGAAGATTTCAGAAGATTTCAGAAGATTTCAGAAGATTTCAGAAGATTTCAGAAGATTTCAGAAGATTTCAGAAGATTTCAGAAGATTTCAGAAGATTTCAGAAGATTTCAGAAGATTTCAGAAGATTTCAGAAGATTTCAGAAGATTTCAGAAGATTTCAGAAGATTTCAGAAGATTTCAGAAGATTTCAGAAGATTTCAGAAGATTTCAGAAGATTTCAGAAGATTTCAGAAGATTTCAGAAGATTTCAGAAGATTTCAGAAGATTTCAGAAGATTTCAGAAGATTTCAGAAGATTTCAGAAGATTTCAGAAGATTTCAGAAGATATCAGAAGATTTCAGAAGAGTTCAGAAGAGTTCAGAAGATTTCAGAAGATTTCAGAAGATTTCAGAAGATTTCAGAAGATTTCAGAAGATTTCAGAAGATTTCAGAAGATTTCAGAAGATTTCAGAAGATTTCAGAAGATTTCAGAAGATTTCAGAAGATTTCAGAAGATTTCAGAAGATTTCAGAAGATTTCAGAAGATTTCAGAAGAGTTCAGAAAATTTCAGAAGATTTCAGAAGATTTCAGAAGATTTCAGAAGATTTCAGAAGATTTCAGAAGATTTCAGAAGATTTCAGAAGATTTCAGAAGATTTCAGAAGATTTCAGAAGATTTCAGAAGATTTCAGAAGATTTCAGAAGATTTCAGAAGATTTCAGAAGATTTCAGAAGATTTCAGAAGATTTCAGAAGATTTCAGAAGATTTCAGAAGATTTCAGAAGATTTCAGAAGATTTCAGAAGATTTTTTAAGATTTCAGAAGATTTCAGAAGATTTCAGAAGATTTCAGAAGATTTCAGAAGATTTCAGAAGATTTCAGAAGATTTCAGAAGATTTCAGAAGATTTCAGAAGATTTCAGAAGATTTCAGAAGATTTCAGAAGATTTCAGAAGATTTCAGAAGATTTCAGAAGATTTCTGAAGATTTCTGAAGATTTCTGAAGATTTCAGAAGATTTCAGAAGATTTCAGAAGATTTCAGAAGATTTCAGAAGATTTCAGAAGATTTCAGAAGATTTCAGAAGATTTCAGAAGATTTCAGAAGATTTCAGAAGATTTCAGAAGATTTCAGAAGATTTCAGAAGATTTCAGAAGATTTCAGAAGATTTCAGAAGATTTCAGAAGATTTCAGAAGATTTCAGAAGATTTCAGAAGATTTCAGAAGATTTCAGAAGATTTCAGAAGATTTCAGAAGATTTCAGAAGATTTCAGAAGAGTTCAGAAGAGTTCAGAAGATTTCAGAAGATTTCAGAAGATTTCAGAAGATTTCAGAAGATTTCAGAAGATTTCAGAAGATTTCAGAAGATTTCAGAAGATTTCAGAAGATTTCAGAAGATTTCAGAAGATTTCAGAAAATTTCAGAAGATTTCAGAAGATTTCAGAAGATTTCAGAAGATTTCAGAAGATTTCAGAAGATTTCAGAAGATTTCAGAAGATTTCAGAAGATTTCAGAAGATTTCAGAAGATTTCAGAAGATTTCAGAAGATTTCAGAAGATTTCAGAAGATTTCAGAAGATTTCAGAAGATTTCAGAAGATTTCAGAAGATTTCAGAAGATTTCAGAAGATTTCAGAAGATTTCAGAAGATTTCAGAAGATTTCAGAAGATTTCAGAAGATTTCAGAAGATTTCAGAAGATTTCAAAAGATTTCAGAAGATTTCAGAAGATTTCAGAAGATTTCAGAAGATTTCAGAAGATTTCAGAAGATTTCAGAAGATTTCAGAAGATTTCAGAAGATTTCAGAAGATTTCAGAAGATTTCAGAAGATTTCAGAAGATTTCAGAAGATTTCAGAAGATTTCAGAAGATTTCTGAAGATTTCTGAAGATTTCTGAAGATTTCAGAAGATTTCAGAAGATTTCAGAAGATTTCAGAAGATTTCAGAAGATTTCAGAAGATTTCAGAAGATTTCAGAAGATTTCAGAAGATTTCAGAAGATTTCAGAAGATTTCAGAAGATTTCAGAAGATTTCAGAAGATTTCAGAAGATTTCAGAAGATTTCAAAAGATTTCAAAAGATTTCAGAAGAATTCAGAAGATCTCAGAAGATTTCAGAAAATTTCAGAAGATTTCAGAAGATTTCAGAAGATTTCAGAAGATTTCAGAAGATTTCAGAAGATTTCAGAAGATTTCAGAAGATTTCAGAAGATTTCAGAAGATTTCAGAAGATTTCAGAAGATTTCAGAAGATTTCAGAAGATTTCAGAAGATTTCAGAAGATTTCAGAAGATTTCAGAAGATTTCAAAAGATTTCAGAAGATTTCAGAAGATTTCAGAAGATTTCAGAAGATTTCAGAAGATTTCAGAAGATTTCAGAAGATTTCAGAAGATTTCAGAAGATTTCAGAATCGCCAACGGCATATGGAAGACCCTCATGCGATATTCAATTCACCGGCCACTACCGATAGCTTCTCGAGAATCCGCTACCGCTACATTACATAATGATACTTTTCTAGTTTTAAGTTAGTCGTAATTAAGATTAGTAAATACCCTTGGCATCTTAGAGCTTAAGCAGTGTGCCTTAAAATTATACTATAATATTGAATAAAAAAAAAAAAAGATTTCAGAAGATTTCAGAAGATTTCAGAAGATTTCAGAAGATTTCAGAAGATTTCAGAAGATTTCAGAAGATTTCAGAAGATTTCAGAAGATTTCAGAAGATTTCAGAAGATTTCAGAAGATTTCAGAAGATTTCAGAAGATTTCAGAAGATTTCAGAAGATTTCAGAAGATTTCAGAAGATTTCAGAAGATTTCAGAAGATTTCAGAAAATTTCAGAAGATTTCAGAAGATTTCAGAAGATTTCAGAAGATTTCAGAAGATTTCAGAAGATTTCAGCAGATTTCAGAAGACTTCAGAAGATTTCAGAAGATTTCAGAAGATTTCAGAAGATTTCAGAAGATTTCAGAAGATTTCAGAAGATTTCAGAAGATTTCAGAAGATTTCAGAAGATTTCAAAAGATTTCAGAAGATTTCAGAAGATTTCAGAAGATTTCAGAAGAATGTAGAAGATTTCAGAAGATTTCAGAATTTCAGAATTTCAGAAAATTTCAGGTGATTTTCGAGGATGTTCGAAGATTTTCGAAAATTTTCGAAGATTTAAGAAAATTTTACGTTTGACAATTTACACAATTCAGAGGTTTCAGATTATATGAAAAGATATAATTTTCTAGGGGATTTCTGAAGATTTTAAGAGATCTCAGATTTGGAAATTGTACGATTTTTAAAAGATTTTCAGTAAGCTCCAAAGATGTTACTGATTATACCAAATTTTGATTTTGGATTTGAGGTAAAAGATCTCAAAAGGTCTCAGAAGATGTTAAATATTGTAAACCACAGATCTCAAATGATTTTAGGATATTTCAGAAAACTTTCAAATAATTTAAAAAGAAGAATTCTGAAGATTTTAGTAGAATTCTGAAGATTTTACCGTCATCTTTGAAAGATTTTTAAAAATTAAAAATTTAGAAAATTCCATAGAACATCAAAACAATTAATGATTTCTTAAAGCATTTCGAAGATTTCAAATGTTTTAAGAAAATATGAATTTTCAATATATGAATATATAATATATAATAATTTGAATATTTCAGATTTAAAAAACCGTTTAACCGATGCTTTCAGAAGAGCGGCTGTCTATGTCCTATAATACAAACGAATTTTGTTTACAGTCCGACGTTTCGGCCTTTGTTGCACTCCTTTGTCAAGGAAAACTGGAAAATTTTATTCTGTTACTTTAACGAAAATATAAAGCGTTGAACAAATTATACAATAAGAAATTTACTAAAGTCCATCATTTATTGTCAAATATTGATGTCTGGCGCTACGTTGTTTGGTCAAGAAGATCTCAGATGATTTTCGAAGATTTCATTGGGAGGCTTAAGCAAATTTATATTTTATCGAAGGATTTAAAAAGATTGTGAAGTTTTAATATGAATTGCAAAAACGTTTTCGAAGAAAGTTTGAATAAAAGCATAGAATTTCTCCGATCCGTTGTACTGTTCTAAATCTAGCTTCGAGTTGAGTTATTATGAAGACGGGAGAATATCAAAAAGTAGTCGAATGAAACACTATTCAGTCGATGAAACGCTATTTGCTTTCGTCTATGTGACTTAAATTTTAGAGTAACTTTCCTAAATAGAGAGCCTTCTTCTCATAGTTTTGTTTGGTTCACTCAAAGCTTAATTTTGGAGCATAGCTCAATTAGATAGCAAAAAAAAAGTCTCGGGTTGATGAAACGTATAATTAGGTTACATTCAGCAAGTTTAGTCTGTTTCAAAATTAATGGTGTCTATCGACTTTTATGAATTTAACAGTTTTGAAATTTTCATGAGATATTTCAATCGAGAGAGTATTCTTCCGGCAGATAAATTGTAAGGGATGTGATCTTATTCGTTATTTAAATAAGAACCTAGTTGCTCGGTAAGCTCTTAGCTAAGTTCTTTAGCCTAAGTTAGTTCCGAGCGAGCAATAACGGGCTTGTGAAGCACACGAAAAAGAAAACGAGGAGATGTAGCTGCATTAAGCAAATGCAGATTTTAATGGCATTCGGCAAAATGACTCATTCGACAAAATGACATTGACTTTTGAAATAACCCTTAAATTTAAAATAATTCCTTGAAAACCAATGAAATAGGATATTTAAACTGATAAAATAAGTTCCTATTCGGCAAAGTGCCTATCAACCGGTCTTTTTGTAAATTTGGCGAAATGACCATCCCCTTAATTGATACCGGTGAGTCGACTTTCGGGGAAATGACATTCGATGAATTGACTTTCGTCAAAACGACTTACGATTCAGTGAAATGTCATTTAGTAAATGACGAGGTATGTTTAATTCTCAAAAAGTGTTTTCGTAATTGGAATTTGAAACTTTAGAAAATCTTTTGTTGGATAAAGCTAATTTGTTTAAGAAATATGCTCCGCCAGATTACCCAGAGAAACCCACTGACGAAGGGGCACAATTTTTGTTTTTCCATCCGCCCCAAACGCAGCTTATCACGCATCATAAACTTCCCGTTATCCCGCAATTTACAGCCAAGCCCGGAGTTCATAAAACTCCCCTCTTTTTTTGTAAACTGCAAACGAAGCAAAGTTATTGCAACCTGCATCCATCACATCCTGATGCTGGCGGTCGCAGAGAACCCGTTCCCAGCCAGTCGCACAAAGGGGCTCTGGAATTAATAAAACACTTATAAATCACCATCATTTTCCGTATCATTGGTCATAAATTTGCGCTACATTTCCACGCCTGGCCACTGAAGCCTGGCCTGGCCTGGGAATCTTGTCGCTGCCCTGGTTGGTTGTTGCACCCATTCAACGGTTTGACACAATGGCTATCAGAAGTTTCTGTCCGTTTGCAGCAGCGGCTGTCACAATTCATCCAATTGAACGGCGCTCTCTACGGCTCGGAATGATGAATTGAAGTTATCATCACGGATCATGTTCTAGCACTTGTAAACATGATCTAGCAGGAACAACCATCCGAGCGCTCTTCCTTTCTCCGTCCTTTCATCCAACCCAGAAAAAAACCGACAGAAGGCCAAACAAATAATAATTTATGATTATGCTTTCATTATGTCGTTATTGTTAACCGTGCAGAGATCCCTTATCGACTGACGGACCGACCAACCGAACGAACCGATTACTATTATTATTATTACTATTATTATTACCATGATTACAATTGCTAATCTAGGCCAAAACGTTCCTAACACATTCCAATCTTCTCCGCTGCATCTTCCAGGTGACAAACCGCACGTCTGCGAGGTGTGCAACAAATCCTTCGCGCTGGCATGCAACCTGAAGGCACACATGAAAACGCACGAGGAGGGCAGCGGCAACGGGCACGAGAGCGAATCACAGCGAGGTCCAGGCAGCAGCCACAGCGAAGGCGAAGAGTCCAGCCCGCCGATTTCGTTCGAGAAGGCCGAGGAGCGGCTGAATTTCTCCAAACATCTGCTGTTCTCCAACTACACCAAGCAGATGCTGTCCGGAGTTGGTTGAGTTTTGTAATCGGGAGTAATTTCTTCCCCGCGCAGAGAACGGGTTCGTGGTGACTTCCAAAACGGTTCCCACTCCCCCCCCACTCGGGGGGGTATAGGAAGGAGCGCTACTAACTACTACTTGTACTTACTGTGTCGTGCACTGTGTGTATAGTTTCTCACCGGAATCATGTTTTATGTACATTAATTTTCTAATGTAAAAAGAGATCACTTCGAAAGGGCTATTGTCGTGTTTGAAGCAAGAAGACACTTCATTTCGTTTCGTTCCGTGTTGTATCATCATTTAGTCGCCGGACGCACTGCTGTAAATAGGTTCAACATTGATATCGGAAATACTAAGTTGTGTGATTAATCCCCGTATCAGTATCTGAGAGAAAAAAGATTTTTAAGTATGATAATTGAATAAAACTGTACAGCTACTGTCAACACATTAATCCTAGTATTGAGTTATTTATTTAGTATTTATTGAGAAATCGTCCAGAAAATTTCACTTGAACTGTGGTCACATCCTCAGGTATGTGGTTTAGTAGAGAACGGTAAGTATATTGATGTGTTTGCTGTCAAAAGATATAGGGCATTTATGTCTATAACAGTTCGGCTGAAAAGTTCGTATCGTTTAATAGAAACACACATTTTTTGCCAAAATTCGTTTTAATTATTCAACATAATTGCCATCAGAGGCGATACAGCGATTATAGCGATCATCCAACTTTTCGATACCATTTTTGTAGTACGATTTGTCCTTTGCCTCAAAATAGGCCTCAGTTTCAGCGATTACCTCTTCATTGCTTCTAAATTTTTTTACCAGCGAGCATTCTCTTGAGGTCTGAGAACAGGAAAAAGTCACTGGGGGCCAAATCTGGAGAATACGGTGGATGAGGGAGCAATTTGAAGCCCAAATCGTTCAATTTCAGCATGGTTTTTCGTTGTTGTTTTTGATCGATTGTGAGCTCACGCGGCACCCATTTTGCCCAAAGCTTTCTCATATCCAAATATTCGGGAATAATATGTCCAACACGTTCCTTTGATATCTTTAGGGTGTCAGCTATCTCGATCAACTTCACTTTACGGTCATTGAAAATCATTTTGTGGATTTTTTTCACGTTTTCATCGGTAACAGCCTCTTTTGGACGTCCACTGCGTTCATCGTCTTCGGTGCTCATATGACCAGTAGGAAATTTTGCAAACCACTTACGAATTGTTGCTTCGCCCGGTGCAGAGTCTGGATAACACTCATCAAGACATTTTTTGGTATCGGCGGTACTTTTTTTCATCAAAAAGTAGTGTTTCATCAACACACGAAATTCCTTTTTTCCATTTTTTTCACAATAACAAAAGTAGCTTCACTCAAAATGCAATATCTCACAAACTAATAATCAGACAGCTGTCAAATTTATACACGTATCTTAGAAGGTTGGTACTAACTGAAAATGGTATGGATTTAATTCTAGTGGCGCCCTCTCATAGAAACGATACGAACTTTTCAGCCGATCTGTTATTCATCACATCTGTCGATGCGGAATGTTTTGGTCATTTGCTCAGAAAACTGATATTGAAAGGATATTCTGCGAAGAAAAAAATTTACTTTAGTTTAAAATCCTGCAGAGAAAAAATTTTACTGAGCAGTTTCGAACCGTGTATATTTTTGTTGAGAACAAGCCTTCAGATAGTTCAATACTAAATTTCGTGACTCTACTAGTGTTTGGATAACTGCTGATCGTGTCAGACGAGTTCTAGTTTTCACCAAGCTATGGGAAAAGACGCACCCGCGCATTCATGCATGAAAACAACGGTGAAATTGAATGATTTGCGGAACGGATTGGTCCATCATTCCCCGTATTCTCCAGATCTGGCCCCCAATGACTATCACCTATTTCCCTACCTCTCAGGGTTTCTGCAGGGAACAAAATTTCGTCGAATGCTGAGATCTTTCCAAATTCGGAAGCCTATTTTTAAGGTCTTGACAAATCTTTTTTTTTTTCAAAGGGCATCAACTCGTATGTTGGAGGACCAATGCACAGTGGGGAAAAAACGATCAAAAACGCGACTTTGCTCAATAATTTTATAAAAACCTAAGCAAATATTTTCAAAGTTAGTATTTCTTATGCAAATTTTTCCGTAGAATGGATTTATGATAGTTAGAAAATCCGCAAAAATCACTATCATGCCCGTTTTGCTACAATTCCTCTTTTTTCTGACTTTATTTCGTAAACTAACTGCAAACTCAGGAAAAAAAATTCAATTCGACCAATCGAAAGGTATTCCAGTTAAATAAATGGATTGTTTTTAATAAGATTGACCACAAATAACTTTATTCTGTTTTACCCCCCAGTCATCTTTTTTCATGAATTTACAGAAAAAAGTTTAAACAATACAAACAAGAGTTCTATGTTTCGCATATAACCTCAAATAATAATTAACAGATAGTCTCCATGTTCGCATGCGTCGTGCTACATCGTTTTACCCCAATTTTCCCACAAATATAATTTTATGTTGAATTCAATATTGGTTCATATCACGTACAAAACATCTTTAATCCAATCAAACACAATGGGAATGACAGTACTAGCCTGTTTACCCCGTTTTACCCCAATTTATTTCATAAGTCGTTTTTCTGGTTAAACGTTCTTCTGCATACCGTAAGCAGGCTGATTGCGGTGATGATGAAAGCCATAAAAATAAGATTACAGATGGATTCAATGGCCGCATGAATCTTGTTATACCGTTTTACCTCAATTTATCCTTTAACTGAGGCATAAGATTTTGCTCCACATTTGGAAAATAGTAACATAAATCGATTTTCATCAACCGCAATCATCCTACTTTTGGTATGTGAAAGAAAGTTTAACCAGAAATACGTCTTATGAAATAAATTGGGGTAAAACGGGGTAAACAGGCTAGTACTGTCATTCCCATTGTGTTTAATTGGATCACAGATGTTTTGCACGTAATATGTACCAATATTGATAGATCATGTTGGATCTGCTTTTGGATTGTAAATCATATTTCAACTGAGTATTATAACTAGAAAAGAAATGGGGTAAAACGGTACAATAAGTTTTTTGCTGTCAATAAAACTATATGTAATCGATTTGTTAGGCTTTTTTTTACATCGGAAACACTCTATTCGCTCTTCTGCAAGTTCTTCGGTTTCATGTTATATAGTTAAGCTTGAATACAATGCAATATAAAAAGGGAACTTGGGGTAAAATGAACATGACAGCGTTTCGTGCGGTCCTTCTCGGTCCATGGAATCGATTTTACTGACCATTTTACACCAAAAAAGTGCTTTGTGGTCAGCTGTATCATGCCTCCAAAATATTCGTCGTTTTTTGGTCTATTTTCCCCACTGTGCGATGGGTCAAGTGTATCGCTCTAGATGGAGATTATATTGAAGAATAGAAAAGCTTTCACGGTAAAAAAAAATCTACTTTTTCTTTGTTGAGCCTGGGACTTGTTATTCCATGTAGTAGTACTCTGGAGATGTTAGCTAAGTCAAAATATCCGATAGCTCGTTTCTTGTACAGAGTAAATTCATGCTGAAGCCAACGTTTCTTCGATCAGTCCCGCCTCAATGCAACGTTGGCATCAAATGGATTTAAATTTTAAACGAAAACTTCCGATCTCATGCGGATGACAATTGATCTACTGGATACATAAAATATATTGAGTTTTTTATATATGATGTCCAAATATCTCGAGAAAGCTTGTTTCAGGAGAAACGTCATTATGGGCACATTTTTCGGACCTGATTTGTAGAACGGGTTTCTAGTATTTGAATGACTTTTTGTCTTTCTCATGAGCAATTCCAGGAATGAGTAGACGAAGAAGTGACAAAATCAGAATCGACCCTCTCCGATTTGGATGAAACTTTGCACATGGCTTCAGTATGGCAAACCATAAGTTTTGAACCGATGGAGAGGTCAATCCGACTCACGACTGATTTTTAAAAAGGGCGTATGTATTTTTGCATTTCACCAAAATTGCCTTTTTCAAATCGTTGTAACTCGAGAACCGTTAATTGTAAAAAAAAATGGCGTTCAGGAAGAAGTTGTAGGGAATCGCTAGGGCACTCTAAGAAAAAATTCACAATTTTTTGCACATTTCACCCCATAATTCCGGAACCGGAAGTCGGATCCAAATGATATTCAGGCATTTTGTATGGGGCCACAAGACCTTTCATTTGAATCTAAGTTTGTGAAAATCGGTTCAGCCTTCTCCGAGAAAAGTTACATACACACCCTCCGGGCCTCGGTTCAGAAGTCGGTTTTCACAGTGTACAGTGGTCCGAAACGGGAAATTAGCGTGACAAAAATATTTTCACTATTAAATATTAGTTTTTTGTAGTTGGTGTCTTCACAAAAGTTATTTGTAAATGGCGCTCCTTTTGATGAAAAATGTTACTAGGGTGGTTCTCTGTAGTTTTTGTGTGTCTCATTTCTCGAATGGACAATGTATGGAACACTCGTAGAACTAATTTGATACTATCATTTTGCCGAAGGAAGTATGTTAATACGTTAAGGCGTTTAAGAGCTATGCAAAGTTTTTGGGTTTTTGAAGATATTTTTAAAACTAATTTAAATAAGTTAAAAAAATAACACCCTTCCAATTTTCTCTTAAATTTTTACTTATATTATGACCTTTCAGGAACCGCATAGGATACATTTTTATCGATCTGGCATCTAATAAATATTGATATTCGAAGCTTGACTAGTTTTTGATGAAAAAATAATCATAACTTTTTACTGGTAGCTCATATGAAAAAGCTTAGTTGAGCAAAATTATGCGCAATAATTAGTTCAACAACTTTTCCGAAGACAACTTTTACATATACCGTTTCACAAAAAAGTTAGAACAAAAAAGGTAATTTTTCAGGAGCCACCCACTTTTACTCGGCAAAATTGATGTAACTCGATCAAATGAGAAGCTAGAGAGGTGCTTTTTTCAGCAAAGTCGATCAAAATAAAATTTCCTACAACTTTATTGTACAACAAAATCATTTTTGCGTTCAATTAAGAAAGTTAGATTTTAGATTTCAATCTAAATGAGAACCACCCTAGTAACATTTTTCATCAAAAGGAGCGCCATTTGATTACAAACAACTTTTGTGAAGACACCAACTACAAAAATCTAACATTTAATAGTGAACATATTTTTGTCACGCTAATTTCCCGTTTCGGACCATGGTGCAGTGATTGCATAACCTTTCTATATGAAAAAAAGCAAAAATAAGATGGAAGTAGTTTTTTCCAGCAATTTTTCAACGTTGATGACTTAATTTGAACTAAAACTGATTAAATGGAATCAAAGCAATTCTTGAGATCAAATTTTTTCCACAAATCGATTAATGACAGATTATCTTTGTCAGAAATTTGTAAAATTTGGCTGTAGCTTTCTTTAACATAATACAGCTTGAAATTTCGAATTATTCCCTGATCCAAAGGCTGTAGAATAGACGTCGTGTTGGGTGGCATGAATAAAAATTTCACATTTGGATGATTAACATCAGGTGGATGAGAAGGGGCATTATCCAACAATAAGAGAGTTTTGAATCCGATGTTGCGATTTAAGCAAAATTGTTCTAACTCGGGAATGAAACAGTTTTGCATCCAAATACCAAGCCTGAAAAAAAAGTTGGAACGGTAACTTCGAGCTGTCATAGCTTAGCTTTTATTCAACGAATCTCAATAAATTTTACCCCCTCGAATTTTGTGAAGTTCGTAAATTGATTCAAAAACTTTGTAGCAGACGATTGGTAAAGGAAAACCAATAAAAATTTGATTTTTCCCGCTCCTGTTTTTTTTTCACGCGAGCTCAAAATGCCCTATCTGCTTGATTTCTACTGGATGATCAGAAAGTTAGCTACAACGTATTTATAGGAATCAATTATATATTCACGTCTCTAACACAACCAAATGAAACGAAAGAAAGAATCTATGTTCGTTCTCTCTGTTGCACTGTAGTTGTTTTTATATTCTAGCTTTCAAGGCGACTCAACTAGTATATAGTAGTATGTATGCGAGGAAGTAATTCTGCAGAAACACACTAACACAATTACGATAGCGTCGCGTAGGATGTATGCTTAGTACATTTGTTGAAGAATCGCATGACACAAAATTATTTTATGACTGAGGGAAGCTCATGAGTTCGCATCATTTTGCGAATCCTCCGAAATAACAGCAATTTTAGCAAACCGAAAAATTTAGAAAACTATATAGAAACTGCATATTTCAAAACTTGAGAAATCCCATAAAAGTAATCATATTTATTATCAAGTTTGTCCGCGACCAGACAGCTATTAATTCCTACACAAGCATTGTAGAAGAAATCTCTACCGTCAACTAGTATAAATCACGAAACAAACGAATATAATTTTCCTAAAAAATAGCTTTCTACTGTTCATATTATCGAATACTTTTTGATATCCCAAGCAATGTTGAGGAAGATACAAAGCAAAGTCTTGGCATTACATTTCTTCCGTGGAATTTGGCCTTTCTGTTTTTCCACAGACTTCGCAGCCGATTCTTAGTGTACAGAATCATTGCATGGCTAGTACTATGGATCCTACTGACACCTACTGAGGAAGACACACTGCTCTTAAATTATCACACACAAGCTTTTATCAATCTTCTAACCAGTTCATAAACCCTCGGAAAAACGATCTTAATAAATCAAAATAAATCAAGATTACAAAAATTTCCAACCCAGAATTGCACACCAGCGTCACCAAGTGAGAAAAATCCTTGATTTTCACCGTAAATCGTTAAGGAAGAAAAGATAATCAAACAGCAAATCCATGAGAAACTGATAAATGATCCCTCAGAATTTCGTAATAGTTGGAAGAATCGTTTTCCACCGAAAAATATTAGAACCGCATTTATTTTTATTTTGTCATTAACCCTAATGACCATTTCTTTGTAAGGGTGGATCAAAAAATCGATTATTTCGATTTTCTTCGAAAAAACATTTTTTTTAAATCATAACTTTTCAACCACTTGGCCGATTGTGCTAAATTTTGGATATGTTGTCAATGAATGTCCACAGTTTTTATGAAAAATATGCGAATATTGCAAAGTTGAAGTTTTGTGTTTGAAAAATAGCTATTTTATAACTTTTAAACGGTTTTCATGGTTTGCGACCAATAGGCACTATGTAGTTTTATATTTCTCTTTGAAAACTTAAACATATTCTTATAACATGGCCAAAAATTAGTGATGCGTTATTTTTTGCTTTAGAGATAGAATTTTTTGAAATTTTCAAGCCTTCGTTCTTTGCGACCATGCGCCTTCATTTATTTATGGTGATTATAATATGAACACATTCTTACATCTTTTAAATTGTAAAACAGGCCCATTAGTCTACCTACCATGAAAGCCGTTAAAAGGGTATACAAATGACGTTCTAAGACACAAAACTTCAACTTTACAATATTCACATATTTTCCCAAAAAAGTATAAGCATTTATTGACAACATATCCAAATATAAGCATAATCGGCTGAGTGATTCAAAAGTTTACTATTTAAAAGAATGTATTTTTCGAAGAAAATCGAAAATAATCCTAATAAGGAAATGGTCACCCTAATGAAAAAAGAAAAAGGTAAAAAAACAACGTGTCTAATATTTTTTGATGGAGAATGATTCTTGAAAATGTTACGAGATTCTGAGAAATCGTATGTCCGTTTCTCATGGAATTGTTGCTAGACAATATCTCTCACCAACTGATTTTCATTAAATTCAGAGATAATTATGACTTTGTTTGGTTTAGTTTTCGATAAAATTACACTGAAAAAGTAAATCCTGTTACAAAATTTCATCCAAATCAAAAATGTTTTTTGTTTCAATTGAACTTTAAATTTTCAAAACCGATTTTTATCAGTGTAGTAGTGAATGAAAGACTGTCCCAGAAAGTATGGACGCAACCAAAAACCGCTGCCATTTCGCAATGGTTCAGAATCAGTCAATTTTTATGGCTGCGTCCTGTTGTTTACACTCTTCGCTAACCACTTGTGCAGTTGTTTATTCGTTTTCATTAGTTTGTTTCGAAATGCGTGGACTTTCAGCAGAACAACGTCAAAAAATTGTGAACAAATGGTGCACAGGACGCGGACTGTATGTGAAAAAGTCGTGCGAAATGCAATCAGGAATTTCGGTGAGGATAACTGAAGGCGTTCGAGCAAAAGAAGGAGGTTTCAGTTCGGGATGTGGCCAAAAAAGTGGGCACTACGAAGTCAAATGTTCTTCGCTAAAGAACGTTTGAATCTTCGAACCTATAAGAAGCAGAAACAACCAAAACGTAGTCCGAAACAAGAAGCATCGATCAGGCCGAGGGTTCGAAAGCTGTACAATACGATTCTTGCTGGAAATTTGAACTGCATAATCATGGACGACGAAACCTACGTGAAACTTGATTACAAATCCTTGGCGGGATCACAATATTATTCGTTCCGAGAAGGGCAAGTGTTAAACCAGTTCGAGACATCGATTGAAGTCGAAAAATTTGGTAAGAAAGCTATGGTCTGGCAAGCAATTTGTAGCTGCGGTAAGATTTCGAAACCCTTCATCACCACTGCTTCAATGAACAGCGAAATATACATCACAGAATGTTTACAAAAACGACTTCTACCCATGATTCGAAGTCACAAGAATCCGGTTGTCTTCTGGCCAGATCTTGCTTCTTGCCACTACACGAAATCAGCGGTAGAATGGTATACTACCAAAAATGTCACTTTAGTCCCAAAAGACATGAATCCACCAAATTGCCCACAACTTCGACCAGTTGAGGAATTTTGGGCATTAACGAAGGCACATCTTAGGAAACATGTCTCGGCAGCCGAAACCATTCAACAGTTCGAAAAAGATTGGAAAAAAGTGTCAATACTTGTCGCCAAGAAGTCTGTATGGATTTTAATGAGGAACGTTCGCAAGAAGGTGCGCCAGCTAGTCTATAATGTCTAAACAGTAAATGTTGAGAATAATATTCTGTTGTTGTAGTCTAATATTATCAGTATATCGAATGAAATTTGAATATCTAACACTTGTGAATTATTTACAGCGAAATCAAAGTGCGTCCATACTTCTGGGACAGTCTTTAGGATTGTTTCCAATATTTTTAATCAAAAAATGGACCAATTTTGTAAAAACCACTCATACAACACTTTTTTGTAGGATATGTCATTTTGCGACTACAGGTCATTTAAAAAAAATAGTAAAAAAAAGTTCGGCCCTTTTCAGATGACAGTCTAGATCATTTTCGAAAAAAAAAAAAACAGAATATTCACCATGTTTTTTTTTGTGACATAGTCTTAATGTACAGTAAGTTTCATTAAAATCTGAGAGGGTTCGGCGCAAAATTCGTCAAGTACGAAAACGTGGCTTACACGTGCAGAGCTTGAACACAGAACGACCACTATTTAGCTGATTTTCGTAGGTTATCATCGATTCATAAGGATACCACTCGTACTGATCAACGCCACGTAGCACGGAATTGTTTGATGTAGTCAGTTCTCTTGTGAAGAGAAGAATGTCTGCATGCTGCGACCTGCCTTCTCGAAAGTAATCCTCAGTGACCTGCGGAAGAAGGTCATGCACAGGCATTTCTATGGTATTGTCTACCCCGAATTTTTGTTTTACAATTATAACAATAAATGAACTTTAATTTCAAGAGTCTGATGTGTAAGTTCTTGTAGGTCTAACTCTCGTGGTAATAGTTCTTGTTGGGTTCTGGGTAAATTAGTTTTTTTTTTGTTATTTATAGTGTTTAAAAGTCTCTATTTTCTGCTTTGAACTTGGAACATGACAGTAATGAACGCTGAATAGCGAGTACAGTAGCCATCATCTCATACAAATAATTGGCATATCACTCATCCTGTAATCACAATCAATTCCTGACCATCACTGCACACTCCGTAAATTGATCTATTCCAAAGGAGGAACATTGCCATCGATAGTCGGTAATTGAAACTTGTTCAAGTCGTCGTCGTCGTCGTTATGAAAAGGAGAAACATTCGTGGTGTGATCCCGTGCCATCCACCCGGACAAAATTGCGGATGGTGTTCAGTCAGCGCTATGTGTAAGCCCGGGTGGAGCGAAATAAGCACCGTTTCGAATCCCTTTCCGACTGCATGGAATTAGGTTGCAATTACACGTTTATCGCGGTCACCTTAGACAGGTCACATAGGCAGGGCTTTGAACCGCCACGGTTCGTACCAAAACACTGACTCGTAACTGAGCGGGACCTGATTATCATTAACCGCCGTCATCGTCTTCAGCCGTGAAGCCGCTCGGAATCGCGTACGAGGCCGATTCTCGTTTCATATTGGATATGGTCATCAATCTGCTATTGAATAAGGTTGCAGGACGGGGAGAAGCTTTGATTGGCAGCAGGGGACCGTGGAGGACCGTAGGAGCTCCGACCGGTGGTTTCAATGAACGGAGAGGGTGCTTCTTTGACGACCCGAGGAGTATCCAAGCGCTGCTAATAAAGCGAAAATTACAATTTGTTTCTATTGAATCTGCGAGGCGGTTGCTTCTGATATTCCGGTCCGGACGGTTTTTTTCTTCTTTTATTGGATGTTTGTGACGAGAAGAAAATTATGATTTCTGTCAGCATTTGAGTTCAGAGAAAAAAGGGGAGTTGTGTTAACGGGGAAAAAAAACTGTGACACAAATAGCACAGGCTTTCGATTTGTTTCGAGTAGCCTCGGGCGGCTTTCTTCATTTGATGGTTAATGTTGTAAACAATACTTCGATCCGAATGTGAAACCAGTTCAATAGAAAACAGCAGGAATTAAAAGAAATTTTCATTCTGTGCTGAATAGTTTGACAAAAACCACCTTTCCTTCAATCAAAAATATGATATTCAGCAACAATTGGTTTGGAGAAGAAATTCGAATGTCAAAATCCAAATTCACCGCCCGCTGTGGAATATCATCTACCGAGACTGGTTACCGTTAGAGTTAGAGTTGAACAGAAAAAAAAATAAAATGCTAATTCTAAATTTGCACCATTATTCAAGCATTTGTCGGATCGCCCGAAGGAACAATCCCCGTGGAATGGCTTCATTTTCTTGTTTTCGCCTCCGCACAGACGACGAGTGACCATCGCTCAATTACTTCGCGGGACCTCGTCTAATAGGCGATTATGTTTCCGAATGATTTATTTCGTAATTCTAGCATTTCATAGTTCGGCCGCGCACTCGACACACCGTAAGCGGTCGGTTTTACGTTCCAGTAAGTATCCGGGCCCGTTGGAAGTCACAGACAGCAACAACAGCCAACAACACCTCCCGAAAGCAAGCGATCCCGCGTCTTCATTTGTCTCTGCCGCGGCTCAGTTTGGTGGATGAAAGCCCCCGTGATGAGTAATGATGATCATCGTCAAATCTGAGAGGGCAGGCGCGCACTCGATAGTGTAGGACCCCGGACACCGGGTCAGATCAAACGCTGTGCGTCTATGAAACAGAATTGAGACATTTCTCCTTCCGCCTGCGACGGGCCGGGCCGGTAGACTGTTGTATTCCATTAAATTATGGTTATGACCTTCATTAATATTCCTCTTGGTTCTGTGCTCCCTGTCACGGAATATTATCTCGGGTTGGCGGTCAAGCGAGGGGGAAATTAGATCTCGGTAATGGCACCTAGTTCTATTCGGTGTGGGTACGTACGTAATGGTAAGTGGTGCGATTAGAATTAAGTGTTTGGATGATACCCTTTTATTGAAAGAATGGAAAAATCCTGCAGTGAGGACGGATCATTAGTCAGGGAACATTTATTCGTACCAAAGAGATGATGTTTTTGGGGTTAAACTTCCAACAATATGGATAAATAATACATTCGAGAATTGATTGGTTGAAGTTGAATTGGTTTTACCTTTTTTAATATATATATAAAAAATAGGTATAGAATTCGCTCAAACATTAGATAAATTTTCCGAGGCCCGGAGGGCCGAGTGTCATATACTAATCGATTCAGCTCGACGAACTGAGCAAATGTCCGTGTGTGTCTGTATGTGTGTTGTCAACTAAGAGGTCGAGATCTCCCCGTCACCCAGAACTCTATTGAATGGTTTTGAGATCGAATGTTTACTTTTTGAGTTATACAAAGTTTTATGTCAAAATTTTCAGTTTTTTGACAATATCTGTCACAATTAACCTTAAAAACAGAATATTATTTTAGACTTAGATTCCGCACAGTAATAGTTATCCAACAAGCAATAGATTGTCAAAATCTGTCCACTTTTAACGGAGATATCGATATTTTTGTGTAAGCGACTTTTCCCCCTATTCCAGTAGTAAGAGTTTTGAGCGCTGAATGACAAAGTAATGTTTGGGAGCAACGTGGAACACGATTTTTTATACAATTGTTTCTAAGTACCAAAAAGACTGTATATAGCATACTTTTTCATGAAACTTTGCCTCGGACCGATTTTAGCACGGTTCGTTTTTGGCAACATAATTGTTCGAATATGACACATGTAAACCAGAGGATGGCAGCATTTTCGAGTTGAAAGCAGCTCCATAATTATATTGATTTAAACGACAGCAATAAATCCTGAAAGAACATAACACTTATATACCATTCGAATCAGTTCGTCGAGATCAGCAAATGCGTGTGTGATAAATAACTTCACTCAATTTTCTCGGAGATGACTCAACCGTTTTCTACAAACTCAGATTTCTATGAAAAATCGTATGCTTCTAAACAAGGTTCCTGAATTACGTTTGGATCCGACTTCTGGTTCCGGAACTTTATGATGATACGTGAAACGAAGATTCAAAGGAAATCTAGGAACCATAAAAGATCATAATGAAAAGTCTTAAGATCCTATAAAACATCTCGCTTTTAGTCAGATTCAACTTCCGGTTTAGGAAACACAGACTGATTAGTATAAAAATGTCCATTTCACTAATTCATCAGGTTTATCGGGTTTGTATTTTTGGATAGTCGATAGCCAAATAAACTTATTTCAGTTTTAGTGGTATTCAGTTTTCGATTCGGAAGATACCCAAACATTGAATTCGTATTACAATTTCTCAAAGATGTCTATACTGATTTTCAAACAGTTTGAATCAAATATAAACTAGTATTGAATAGTTTTTCAAAGCTCAATCGTTTTCTAGAAAAAGACCTAATCGAATTTCAAAAACAAAAATTCAAGTTTTGGTCCCATAAAAAATTAATGAATTTTATCCAATTCTGGAATTGAGTGATGAGTTTTTAAAATCGATAACGATATAGAAGATGACAATCCAAAAAAGCTTCAAAGTTGGACTCAAAACTATTTATTCGTCATATCAGTGGCGTCTCGTTTTCATGTGCACCTCGTGCACTGCACAACCGGTCAAATTGAAGAAAATTACTGCATCCCCATCCGCATTCAATTTTTTTTGATTTAAGGTATCGACTATAAAATAATGAGCGATTTTGTCCACAGCACAATATGCACAAATTCACCTTAAAATACTTACGCTTGCTGGTCAATGACAGCTAAACGATCTTTTCATATCGCATTACCGTGGCCAATACATGACGCTCAGAACTCGAGCACTTTGTCTTGTGTACCGAAATTGCGTATATTCACACACATACATCCAACTTAAAATTTCAGGTATCACTTCTCGCTGTCTTAGTGTCTTTTCCGTGCACATGAGTTACTGTACAAATTCAAGAAGAGAAGGAGTTACTCAGCTCAGCTCAGAGATTTGTTGTTCTCTCTATCACGTTTGGCTCTGTGAAAACTTGTATGCACGCCGATAGGAGAGACTTCAATGGCTTGTGCTTATGGCAGTTGAAAACAAATTGCTGTCTCAGTTGGAACGTCGAAGCGATTTTATTAATTAAGTTATTGACAGACTTTCTCGACGTGCAGAGCGTTAAATTGTTCTATTGTTTCGATGATACGAAATAAGTTTAATGAAAAAATCCTCATCCGAAAGTATATCGTTATTTAGTTGTACACTGAGGTCTCTGCACTGAGCGGGACACGTACCGCGTAAAAAACCGCGCAAAAAAAAAATCGCGTGCCTTCGAAAATCCGCTTAAAAAAAACTCAAAACTGAAGAAAAAAAATTTTTTATGCCCAATATCTTAGAAATGCATGAAACGTCCAAATCTTGTGCAATCTAAAAAAAACGCATTATGTAAGAAAATTTTTGTTTGATGCCGAATGTTTTAGAAATGCTTGAAACGTCGAGATCTGGTGTAATCTTTACATATTTTTTGTGTCAAAACGTTGACTTAAAAAAAATCGGGATAACACCAGATCTCGAAGTTTCATGCATTTCTAAGACAAAACAAGAAAACCGCGTAACTTGGGAAATTCGCGCAAAAAAAACCGCGTAAAAAAAGACCCCAGCCATTTCTGTTCCTTAATTTTTAGTTTTCACTTACAATGAACTGTTATGAATTGTTTTCGGTTTTGCTGGTTCCTGAATACTGGTTCTAGAAGTATCGTAAATAACCGTACGTTCTAAAGTGGAACTTATTTCGACATCTTATGGAATGTTCAATCGATTATTACACGTTTAGATTCAAATTCGATCCGATTGCAGTTTCGACATTACAGGGTAATGAGTGAATAGAACTTTAAATTGCTGCTTAAAACGAATGTCATTAATATAATATCATGAAAACTAAAACACCGAATAATATTCATGCAAAAAACACATGCAGATTGATAAAAAAAGGTATCATCTCACTGCTAGGTGGATTAAGCACGTTTTTTTAGAAACAATTTGGAAACAATTTGAGCAGTAAAGAAATGCTTTCGTTATGGATGTTGAAACATTAATTTGCAGAGCTGATTGGAGGGTGAGGGAACCGCCTCGGGCGACAATATCTTCGCAGCCGATTCTTAGTGTACAGAATAATTGTACTATGGATCCTACTGACATTAAGAAGCATTCCAGGTCGGGGCTCGAACATACGACAACTGGCTTGTAAGACCAGAGTCCTATGCATTGAACCGCCAATCCGATTAAGTTTCAGATTAGTATCACACTGCAACAAAAATCCGATGAGATACCGCCGTAATCATTATCATTATTATTATTATATCGTTTATTTACCCCCGGTTTTAACCTAATAATGGTCGTTCACCGGGTAATCATTATCATTTATTTATATGAAAGTACAATTTTACTGCCATTTAGAATACACAACCGCCATTCAGCGACGCCCTCTACACGAATGTAAATGTACACTTGGACGTACCAAACAGCAAATTCTCAGAGAGAAAACCTGTGTACGTTTAAAAGTTTGTCTAAATGCAAAAATCATTCCAAAGTTTGAATGTAAAAGACATTTTTCGTGATTGGTTTGCTCATCCTTCTACCAAAAATTAGCTCTCTGAGAAGGATTGCAATTCCCAAAAATTTGATGCTGAAAGGTGCAAATTCAATCAAATGCGTAGATTTCTGTGCTTCTATTCACTGTACTAGTATCGCACATTATGATGTATGATTACGTCTTCGTTTTCGATAAAGGAGTGCGATTTTGAAATATGGAAAATTGAACAGTGCAAACAGTGGTCAGGTCGCATCGATTCCAGTAGATAAAAATATATGTTTGAGATAACTGGTGATTGAAACTTGAATAGTTTCTCCTCTTTGCTTAGCTCGTGGCTTCCTCTAACAGAGACGACAATTTGCATTTCGCATAGCGGCTATCCATACTGAGCCTCTTCACACAATCCATACTAGTATTGAACCGACTAGCACTGTGTGCGGTTCGTTAACTCTGTGGAAAAGGATTCTGTTCTTGTCATCAAATGGGCCTTATGTGGATTTGTATGCGCCGTTCGCCTTGCATGAGAGTCGATGATTTTCGAGGTGCTGAACGACTTCGATCATCGAGTGCTGAATAATTTTTCTCAGGGTGACATTTTGCTTCCAATTCGAATCGACTTGTCGATACTAGCGTTCTTACAAAAAGTTTTTCGTTTCCAAATGAATTATGCGGACCCAGCACTAGTGTTGGTGATTATCGAAAATTTGACAGAAGCTGTTATATTGCTATCTATATTGTATACAACATTTTCAATCCGGTAGAAGATGCAACAAGAACTCGAGTCTCTCAATGCATGAACCGTGAGAGAATTTTGTTACATTCCTTCGCTCCACTTCATACTCTGAGTATTTCACGCCCTTAAAAAAATTTACAGTCTGATAATGATCGTTGCTGTGTGGAATTTACCAAGAGTGAATCGCAAGTTGACAATTATCGCAGAAAATCGAATCCATGATTCGACTTGATTATTCTCATACTAAGGTACAATATTTCAAAATTCTTGTGTGGAGCATTCACAGACATTTTCATAGACACAACTTATACAAAGGTTATACGCACATAGTTAGAATAAGCGACAATAGTTAAATGATTCGATCGCAATTATCAACTGCCCATACATAATCGCGAAACGAGAATAAGCGAACGTTTGTTGCTTCAGAGAAAATCCCCAGCAGCGAGCTAACCTTTGATTCTCAGAAATGTCATCAAGAGAAATTCGCTCTCGCACTGGTGTCGATTCTATGTTAAATGAGCCATGCCGGGTTTTTGTTGTTGCGATGATATCCCCCTCTCTCTTTGATAGCACTGATTCAATCGTGTGGAGAGTTGCCAGTGAGCGTTCTTTGATACGATAAAAGCAATTCTTGCCCAGCACCTTTCATCACCAAATTCGAAACACTGAAGAAATCTATCGAAAGTATATTTCACTGTGATATAAATGATATAAAAAAATCATTATTTCTACGTAATCGCCCAAGATTTTCCATCTGATAATGATTATTTTTATAACGAATGACTGTTTATCATCATAACTACATTCGTACTATTGAATAACTTTTTTATTTTATTTATTTTACCCCGTCTTTAACCATTTTGATCGTATGAATTTTATCCCTTTTGTTATTAGTTTCTTTCATAGTTACCCTGAGTAGTATAGAAAGTATCTGTGTTCTTCAAAAAAATATCGATTCCCACCTTTGGTACATGTGCCAAACTTGGTGTCAATTCGTTTAGTTGTTTTGTTGTTATGCTGAGACTTACATACACTCGTATTCATAGGCAGATGTAGGTTATTTTCACTTAGTTCTTGGAAAATTCCCACAAAATGGAACCAGATCTTTTGAAATTATTTAAAGATAATTGCGTTGCATTCAAAATAGCAACAGCGATACTATCTAGTACGACCTTGAAATTCTTGCCACTTTTTTGTTTAACAAAAAAACGTGATTAATCCACCTAGCAGTGAGATGATACCTTTTTTTTATCAATACGCATATGTTTTTGCATGGATATTCTTAGGTGTTTTAGTTCTCATGACATTATTTTAATTATCGTCGTTTTAAACGGCAAATTGAGATTTTAATCACTCATTACCCTGTAATGCCGAAACTGCAAAACATATCGAATTTCAATCTTAGCGTGCGACAATCGATTGAACATTCCATGAGATGTCGAAATAAGTTCCACTTTAGAGTTTTTCGTCATTATTTATGGTACTTCCAGAGCCGGTATTCAGGAATTAGCATAGCCCAAAATGATTCGAATGGCCATAAATTATTACGCCAAACAATTTACATGAAATTTATAAACTCATCATCTGTAATTCCAGAATCGGATAAAATTCACCAATTTTGTATGGGACCTTAAGTCCTGTAATATTTGTTTTTGAAGTTCGATTTGGTCTTTTTTGAGAAAATGATTGAGCTTTGAGAATCGATTCGATACTGGAATTGGAATTCTAAAATCGGTGTAGCCGAAATCAGTTAAATTCACCTGAGCAGTGTATAAACATCTTTGAGAAATTGTAGTGCGAATTAAAATTTGGGGGTACATTCCGAATCCAAAAACGAATACCGCTCAAACTGAAATAAATTTATTTGGTAATCGACTATCCAAATCTGCAAATCCGATAAACCAGATTAATTTATGTGAAATGGACATTTTTACAACATCACCCTGCATTTTCTAAACCAGAAGTCGGATCTGACTAAAAAGTAAGAGGTTTTATAGGATTTTAAGACCTCTCATTTGAATCATAGATGATTCTTAGATTTCATTTGAATCTTAGATCGGTTCAGCCATCTACGAGAAAAATTAATTGCATTATTTTAATTTCGTTTCACATATCATCCTGTGGTTCCGCAATCAGAAGTCGGATCCAAACGTAATTCAGGAGCCTTGTTTGAGAGTATACGACTTTTCATATGAATCTGAGTTTGTAGAAAACGGTTTAACCATCTCCGAGAAAATTGAGTGAAATTATTTGTCACACACGCATTTGCTGATCTCGACGAACTGAGTCGTATGGTATATGGAAGTCATGTTCTTCCAGCATTTATTGCTGTAAATAGTTTAAATCAATATAATTATGGAATTACTTCCAACTCGATAATGCTGGTATCATCTGGTTTACATATGCCATATTCGAAAGATTATGTTGCCAAAAATGAACCGTGCTAAAATTGGTCCGAGGCAAATTGTCATAAAAAAGGATGCTGTACACAGTCTTTTTGGTACTTAGAAACAATTATATGTAACAGTATAAAAATCGTGTTTCATGTTGCTCCCAAGCATTGCTTTTACATACAGCGCTCAAAATTCCTTCTACTGGAATAAGGCTTACACAAAAATATCGATATCTCCGTTAAAAATGGACGGATTTTAACAATCTATGGCTTGTTGGATAGGTATTACCGAGCGAAATCTAAGTCTGGAAACATATTCTGTTTTCAAGGTCAAATGTGACAGATACTGTCAAAAAACTGAAAATTTTTACATAAAACTTCGTATAACTCAAAAAGTAAACATCCGATCTCAAAACCATTCAATACCGTTCTGGGTGACGGGGAGACCTTTCATTTGCGACTAGTTTGATCAAAATCGGTCCAGCCATCTCTGAGATCTCGACCTCTTAGTTGACAACACACATACAGACACACACACATACACACACACAGACATTTGCTCAGTTCGTCGAGCTGAATCGATTGGTATATGACATTCGGCTCTCCGGGCCTAGGAAAATTTTTCGAAAGTTTGAGCGAATTCTATACCTATTTTTGATATATATAAAAAACGTGTTTAATCCACCTAGCAGTGAGATGATACCTATTTTTATCAATCCGCATGTGTTTTTTGCATGAATATTCTTCGGTGTTTAAGTTTTCATGACATTATTTTAATGACCCTCGTTTTAAGCGACAATTTGAGATTTTAATCACTCATTACTCTGTAATGTCGAAACTGCAAATCGGATCGAATTTGAATCTAGAAGTGTGATAATCGATTAAACATGCCATGATATGTAAGTTCCACTCTAGAGTTTACGGTAATTTAAGGTACTTCCAGAGCCGGTATTCAGGAACCAGCATAACCCAAACCGATTCGTATGGCCATATGACGAATAAATTACAACAGTTTTGAGTTCAACTTTGAAGCTTTTCGGGATTGTCATCTTCTATATCGGTTTGAATTTTAAAAATTCATCATCATGTAATTCGAGAACCGGAAGTCAGAATTGGATAAAATAAATAATTTTTGTATATAAGTTTGTTTTAATTAAAATTTTTGTTTCTGAAATTTGATTAGGCTTTTTTTGAGAAAACGATTGAGCTTTGAGAAACGATTTTATACTGGAACCGGAATTCTAAAAGCGGTATGGCCGAAGTCAGATAAATTCACCTGAGTAGCTGTACACTTTACATTTGTTTCAAAACATTTGAAAATCAGTTTAGACATCTTTGAGAGATCATAGCACGAATTAAATTTTTAGGTGCCTTCTGATCGACAACTGAATACCACTAGAACTGAAAAAAGTTAATTTTTTTATCGACTATCCAAATCTGCTAAACCGATAAACCTGATTAAATTATGTGGAATAGACATTTTTATACAATCCCCGAAACCGGAAGTTGGATCTGACTGAAAAGCAAGATGTTTTATAGAACTTTGAAACTTTTCATTTGAATCTTAGATGATTCTTAGATTTCATTTGCATCTTAGATCGGTTCAGCCATCTTCAAGAAAAATGAGTTACACAATTTTGATTTCGTTTCACATATCATCCTGTAGTTCCGAAACCAGAGGTCGGAACCAAACATAATGCAGGAACTTTGTTTGGGAGCATACGACTTTTCGTATGAATCTGAATTTGTAGAAAAGAAATTTTCCGAGAAAATTAATTGAAGTTATTTGTCACACACGCATTTGCTGATCTCGACGAACTGATTCGAATGGTATATGGATGTTATGTTGTTCCAGCATTTATTGCTGTAAGTAGTTTAAAACATAATAATTAAAAAAAATTCTGCCATCATCTGGTTTATATATGTCATATTCGAACGATTATGTTGCCAAAAACGAGCCGTGCCAAAATCGGTCCGAGGCTAAATGTCATGAAAAAGAATGCTGTACACAATCCTTTTGGTTCTTAGAAACAATTGTATGTAACAGTATAAAAAATCGTGTTTTCCGTTGCTCCCAAGCATTTCTTTGTCATACAGCGCTCAAAACTCCTACTGCTGGAATAGGGGGAAAAGTCGCTTACAGAAAAATTTCGATATCTCCGTTAAAAATGGACGGATTTTAACAATCTATGGCTTGTTGGATAGGTATTACCGAGCGAAATCTAAGTCTGAAAACATATTCTGTTTTCAAGGTCAATTGTGACAGATACTGTCAAAAAACTGAAAATTTTGACATAAAACTTTGTATAACTCAAAAAGTAAACATCCGATCTCAAAACCATTCAATAGCGTTTTGGGTGACGGGGAGACCTTTCATTTGCGACTAGTTTGATGAAAATCGGTCCAGCCATCTCTGAGATCTCGACCTCTTAGTTGACAACACACATACAGACACACACACACACACACACACACACACACACACACACACACACACACACACACACACACACACACACACACACACACACACACACACACACACAGACATTTGCTCAGTTCGTCGAGCTGAATCGATTGGTATATGTCATTCGGCCCTCCGGGCCTCGGAAAAATTTTCGAAAGTTTGAGCGAATTCTATACCTATTTTTTATATATATAAAAATAGGTAAAAAGGTAAAAAGGAGATGAAAATTTATTTCCGAAAACTTCTCCTTCAAGTCTAAATCCTCCTTTCCTTGTTTGTCAGTAAATAGGATAGATTTTACAATAAACACCCCTTTTGGACTACCTCTCAATTGCAAAAAGTACCTTTGCCAAGTTGCGTGATAATTTACTGAGTTGTTATGGAACTTTGCGATATATACAAACAATTTGATTTCCAGCTTCTTTATTAGCGATATTTGCCATCATTTTACTCGTATAAATATAATTACGGCCATCTTAGTTATTATAAACGTCGGTGCATGTCGAAAAATGTCGACTCACTTCATCTACCTCTCACAAATACAGTTAAGACCATATTTGAGTTTTTCAAAGAGTAATTATGGTCTTCACAAAGATTCGATACTCTTCAAATTAGATAAATTTCGTCATTGACCCGTCCCATGTTGAGGACACTTTCCACCCTGAAAATGTTCTAATGATCATCTCTGAAGAGCAAGAAGTATCTGTGCTAAATTTGATAGCAATCTGTTAAGTAGTTCTGGAGTTATGCCGTTACAAAAATTACACCCCCCATTTTTAAAGACTGTCCCAGAAAGTATGGACGCAACCAAAAACCGCTGCCATTTCGCAATGGTTCAGAATCTGTCAATTTTTATGGCTGCGTCCTGCTGTTTACACTCTTCTCTAACAACTTGTGCACTTGTTTATTCGTTTTTATTAGTTTGTTTCGAAATGCGTGGACTTTCAGCAGAACAACGTCGAAAAATTGTTCACAAATGGTGCAAAGAATGCCGACTGTCACCGAGAAAGATAGCAAAAATGGAAGGAGTAAGTGAAAAAGCCGTGCGAAATGCAATCAGGTAGTTCGGTGAGGATAACACTTTTGAGGATAAACCGAAAACGGGTCGAAAAAAAGGTCCTGCTAACTCTCAGTTGGATAAACGTATACTGAAGGCGTTCGAGCAAAAGAAGGTTTCAGTTCGGGGTGTGGCCAAAAAAGAGGGCACTTCGAAGTTAAATGTTTTTCGTGCTAAAGAACGTTTGAATCTTCGAATCTATAAGAAGCAGAAACAGCCAAAACGTAGTCAGAAACAAGAAGCATCGATCAGGCCGAGGGTTCGAAAGCTGTACAATACGATTCTTGCTGGAAATTTGAACTGCATAATCATGGACGACGAAACCTACGTGAAACTCGATTACAAATCCTTGCCGGGACCACAATATTATACGATGCGAGAAGAACAAGTGCCAAACCAGTCCGAGACATCGATTGAAGTCGAAAAATTTGATGAGAAAGCTATGGTCTGACAAGCAATTTGTAGCTACGGTAAGATTTCGGAAACCTTCATTACCACTGCTTCAATGAACAGCGAAATATACATCAAGGAGTGTTTACAAAAACGACTTCTACCCATGATTCGAAGTCACAAGGATCCTGTTGTTTTCTGGCCAGATCTTGCTTCTTGCCACCACTCGAAATCAACGGTAGAATAGTATACTACCAAAAATTTCACTTTCGTCCTAAAAGACATGAATCCACCAAATTACCCACAACTTCGACCAATTGAGGAATTTTAAGCATTAACGAAAGTACATCTTAGGAAACATGTCTCGGCAGCCGAAACCATTCAACAGTTCGAAAAAAATTGGAAAAAAGTATCAAAACTTGTCGCCAAGAAGTCTGTACGCAATTTAATGAGAAACGTTCGCAAGAAGGTGCGCCTGCTAGTCTACAATGGCTAAGTAGCAAATGTTGAGAATAATATTCTGTTGCTGTAGTCCAATATTATCAGTATATCGAATAAAATTTGAATATCTAACACTTGTGAATTATTTACAGCGAAATCAAAGTGCGTCCATACTTTCTGGGACAGTCTTTAACAAAACGTATGGTAAGCCCACTTGGTTTGCCGGGGAACTACACCGATTTGGAATCTAAAAGTCGTTGAGGAAATATCATTCTGTTTCATAATTCTACACCTATCAGTTTCGTCACATATATGGAAAAGACTAAATGAGTCATCGTCTTTTCGTGAAGTAGGTGAAGCATCAATTTTTTCAATACGATTGTTTCAATCCCAAGAGGAAGATGTTTGTTTAGGAAGTTCTTGTGCTGCTTTATATTCTAGTGTTAGTTTTACTCTTACTTTCATATAATGTGTCTAAATTTTAGCTATCATAAAAAAATTTGAATTTTCCTTTCAAGGAAACTCTGTTCAAATCAATCATCTATCTGTCAATATCTCTTTAATACTTGAGCGGCACTACGCAGGTACTGCTAAAATACACCGTTTTCTTTTCAGCAGCAACAGAGAAGCACTATGCCGGTCTGATCAGTGCAGCAGAAGCCAAACGATCGCAGCAAGAAACGATGACCTCAGTTGATAAGAAACGTTAATTTCAGAGTAATTCGAATTTTATTACCAACCAGGCCAGCGCCTTTCCTTTACGCAGTCAGCAACATAACATGCAGTAGCAGCGAGAAGATGATGATTATAATGGCGACGATGGTGATGACGATGACTACCGCTACGACGACGACGACGACGACGACAACGATGTCGGTGAGGCATCGGTGTTGTATGGTTCAGAAGATCGTCGACGGATCGAAGATACGCCTGTCGTCATTCGGTGCACCGTCCAGCCAAGGGGCAACAACGTGTATTACATGTTTGTAAAAATGAGATTGCCTACCCCCTCCGCGAACACTGCAGTCCTTCAGGGGCAGGTACGGTGGGGATCCTTCCGCAGCGGATAAAATGATGATAAACCACGTATGGAACGACGGAGCACAATTCGATCACAGAACGGCCAACGCAACGGTCCATGTGCGCACTTTATTATCATCCGGTAGACACACTGGAGAGGGTCTCCGAGCGACTGCGCAGCGGAGTGGCGGAACGAGAATTCAGAATCACGACCAAGTCCAAACTGGACCAAGAGGTCCGCGCGAGATGATGAATGAATGAAGCGTATTCTGCAATCGCAAAAAGGGGAGGAGAAGAAGCTAAATTGCAACCCTTTCCCGTGTTTGGTCCGCTGGTTTCCGCACAGACGCAAAACAATCTGTGCGCCCGCACTGAGGGAAATCGGTCACTTCAAACGGTCTCGCCCTTTGGAAGATGCTTCGAAATCAGTGCCGAAATGATTTCCCTTCGTGTCACTACGGGCAACGCACAATGCCCGATGATTATCAGATATATTGCTGCAAGTGTTTTCCAGCTACTGGTTGTTTTCGTCCCGGGTCCATTGTGGAGTTTCCCGTCCCGAAGACTCCGGTGTGGTTGGTGTTGATCGAATCGTATCGAACCGAACCGAATCGCAGTAAAAATATACGGTTCGTGGTCTGACCGTCCGAGGTAACGGGTAACGTGGAAAGGAAATTATTGAAAATTGTTATTAAGTACGCGCCAGGCCAGACCGATTTTCATAAGTCGCGCAAAAGGTATTCCTGCCGTGGTCGCCGTGGATTGGCTTTCGGACTGTCGAAGCAGGATGCATTGTTCATCAGACTGTGCTCCGGATCCGGATAGTGAGGATCCGGTGGTTGTGGGGGAAACGAACGGTGAAGAGTAGACTGCCAGCAAAACAGAAGCTGCTGGTTCGTCCGCGAACAATCAGCGGAGATGTGCTTGGCAAATGCGGCTCAATGGTGCGAGTGTTGCTGCAATAGCAAGCCGCAGCAGCAGTAGCATAATAATTACAGCCCCCAGCTATGTCAGACGATAAATTTCGATGCACCCCTGAAGCAATCTTAAGACAGAATGAGACTCGGTGATTGGAGAGGGACACGAACACGGGATGCCCACGGTAATTGAAGGTTTTCTTCGGTTTTTGCGCTGCACGGTTGTTGGGGGACCCCTCGGTTCCATTCATCATTTGCTGCTGTCGTTTCGCCGTTCGGTAGCTAAATTACGATTTAATTTTCATTCGAAATGTTCTAAAATTAAAGTTTTGCCAAATGGTGCACAGTGCATTGCGTGTTCATACACGGAGGGATGTAATAAATGGGAGTGCATTGATAAATCATCGTCGTGCTACAAATGGAATGCGGGTTTACCGATCGTTAGCATTTCTGGTCGGATGAAGATAAAACTGACGGAATGCGAAAGCTCTAGAAAAAGGGAGAGCGGTTTTCAGAATCTGAGATAGACAGTTTTTATTCTTACTCTTGAAGTACGCATACAAGCAGAAAGAATATGTGAATAGTTTTTCCATACGATTTAAAAGACCTAGAAAAATTGATTCAATACTGAACTCAGTTCTTTTCAAAGAAAATCGATTGCGTCATCGTACTGCTGGTTGTTTGCAATGGAGCAAAATACAACGAAAAGTGGATAACGATGTGGACCATTATTCAAAATCATTCCATCCAATGGCTTCAAATGTTACCTGAAGAACTAGAAAGATTACTTCTTTGCAAATCGGAGATAAAAATCATCAGTTTAGTGCATGTCTAGATTAATTTGATTACCTTTGTGAATTTTCCGCAGTGCGAAATTCGCACCAAACGAGTGTCACTTAAGCCAGAATTTGACTGCTTCGCGTTCGAGAAAAATGCTTCGCATAATGTCTAATATCGTCGAGAGTTCTACAATTCGACCCTTCTGAATGTCAGAAATAAACCCCGTACAGCATTTTGATAGTTTCTTTCACTGAAATATGCAAATCTAAAATCAATTAATCAACATCTAAATTTTTTTATTGCTAACTTTGTGACCGTTAGGACCAACCATTTGTGAAAAAGCTACAAACGGAATCACGTAGAACAGAATCTGCTACGGGACGTTCGCAGAGTCAGTTTTGCTGCAAACAAGAGCAGTTGCGTCATCCAGCTGTTGGTAGTTTACATTGACGCAAAATACAACGAAAAGTGGAAAAGGATGGATCGGGAACTTGTTCGTATTGATTTGAATGCGCTTTGATGACATCAGAGTGTGTAAGTGGCGTCAGATATTGTTGTTGAACAAAGAAGTTTTTTTACATGTGTGTCTTTTTTTTTGTTATCAGGTGTACAACTTTGCTTCCGCCGTTTCCGATAGGTGGCTGTACTGGCTGAGGCTGGTCAAAACATATAGATGATAATGCCTTTAAAATGAGTGCCTAACGAATTGTCATCGCCGTTTCAGTGATAGTTGTTCTTGTTTTCGTATTATTCACGCTCGAAAATGTCTGTTTATGTGCCCAATTCTCGCCATTTGCGGGAAGTTTTACTTTTCTGTTACAAATCGAAAAAAAAATGCAACTGAAGCGCATCGAATGTTTTCTGAAACTTACGGTGATGCTGCTCTGAGTAAAAGAAGGAGTGGTTTCAACGTTTTAAAAATGATGATTTCGATGTTGAAGACAAACATGATGGTGGAAGAGAAAAAACCTTCAAAGATAAATAACAATTTACTACGAGCTCTTAAAATCGGGTGAAACCATCACAGGAGATCACTACCGAACGCAACTGATGCGCCTTAGTCGCGCGCTAAAAGAAAAGCGGCCACAGTATCAAGAGTGACATGACAAAGTCATCCTGCAACACGACAATGCTCGGCCTCACGTCGCAAAAGTGGTCAAAAAGTACCTGGAAACGCTGAAATGAGAAGTCTTGCTCCACCCGCCGTATTCCCCAGATGTCGCCCCTTCTGACTTCCATCTATTCCGTTCGATGGCACACGGCCTGGCAGATCAACATTTTCAATCCTTCGAAGAGTTGAAAAAATGGATTGCTTCATGGATAGCGTAAAAAAAAGACTCCTTTTTTCGATCCGGGATCCGAAAATTTTCGGAAAGATGGGAGAAAGTTGTCGCTAGCGACGGACAATACTTTGAATAATACATCTGTAAGCACTTCTTCGCAATAAAGCTTTAAATTTTGAAGAAAAAATAACGGCAGAAGCAAAGTTGTACACCTAATATAAAGAACTATACAAGTTATATCGTAATATTTAGTTATTTGTCAGAATGATTGATGTATCCAATCGATTCGGAAGCATTTAACTCAAGCATGTCGTTTCAATATTTCAATAGCATTCTTTTGAAAAATTGGGTTGAATTGACCTATGTTTACACGAACCAATCACAGTATGCCATGCATGATGTCATCCGATTGATTTCTCTCGCACGGCCGACGGTTTAGATCGTTTGCTTACTTCTCGAATTTCATTTAGTAGCAATTCTACTTCGATCAGTATAGGGAGGATTTACGTCATACTAGAAAAAGTATCGCTCCCTTCTGCATCGTATGAACCTTCACACAAAAGATACCTATAAATATATGTCATTTTACAAACTCAACTCTAGTTGACAGCAGGGTTGCCACATATAAAAAATAAATTCATGCGGGATCCAGCGGCAGAATATCTTTCTCATCTGCATGCTTCCGCACTCTTTCTTTCCGGTCATCCAGTACAATTTTATGTATTATTATTATTAACATTTATTTAAACCCGGTTTCATCCTCCATTTTATATGGTTTGAATTCTGTTCTGCTTCGTAGGACCTGCCGCCGTGTAGTTAATTGGCACTAGAATTTTAATCATCACGTAAATCACAAAAAATCTATCTCACGTACGTGGCTGTAGGTAACATTTGAAATACTGAAACCGTTGAATCACGTGATATAACACATTAATTTACTGAATACTCTCATATCAAGAAAAGAACTAATGATTCCTTCATGGATAGAATAGAACATAGAATTCGCTTGAACAATATTTATGCTCATTTTCCTTCAAAATTAGATACAAGTTTTCGTTTCGATAAGACAGGTCATCGTGCTAGTTTTGATCAGTGTATTCCATGTCGTTGTAGTATCATTTGTAATTATTTCATAATTTTGACATTTTCAGTAGATGTTAAAATTGGAATGGCAAAACTCTTGTCACGTTTTTTACCGCCTATAACTTACAAAAAGTAACACATATAACGCTTTCTAACACAAAAAACTTACACAAGAGTAACGGATGTAATGCCTCCAGCTTACAAAAATGTTACGGTTGTTGCACTTCGTAACGCCTGTAGTTTACAGAAGAGTAACGCTCGTAACTTACAGAAGGTAACGCTTCGTAACACCTAGTAATTATTGAAAAGTACCTCTTGTAACTTACAAACGAGTAACGCTTCTTGATTTCTATAACTCATAAAAAGTAACGCATGCAAAGCTTCGTAACGCCTATAAATTACATAAAAGTAACGCGTGTAACACTTCGTAATGCCTAGTATTCACAAAAGAGCAACGCACGTACCGCCTACAACTCACAAAGACTAACGCATGTCACTTTTTGTAACGCCTTTAACTTACAAAAGGTAATGTTTCCTAACGCCTAAAACTTACTAAAAAGTGACGCTTGTAACTTAGAAACGAGCAACGCTTGTAACACGTCCTAACGTGTATATCTCATAAAAAGTAACGCATGTAATGCTTGTAACTTATAAACGAGTAACGCTTCGTAGCGTCATAACTCACAAAAAAAACCTGTTTTAATCCACCTAGTGGTGTAATGATGCCTTTCTCAAATCAATCATACTATCATATACGAGGTCTGTTCAAAAAGTATCCGGAATTCTCATTTTTCTAAAAAAATATTTATTTATTCGTCTACATCTATATGGTCCCCTTCAAAGTAATCCCCCTAGATATAATACACTTATGCCAGCGTTTTTTCCAGTCTTCGAAACACCTCTGATAGTCACTTTTTGTAATGCTCTGTAGCACTCTCAGCGATTCTGCCTTTATCTCTTCAATCGATGAAAAACGCTGTCCTTTCATGGGTCTCTTCAACTTTGGGAACAGGAAAAAATCACACGGAGCGATATCTGGTGAATAAGGAGGTTGGGGCATGATTGAAGTCTTGTTTTTAGCCAAAAAATCACGAATAAGCAACGATGAATGAGCAGGTGCGTTATCGTGGTGCAAAACCCATGAATTGTTTTTCCATAAATCGGGGCGTTTTTTCGAATTGCTTCACGCAAACGTCGCATTACTTCAAGGTAATACTCCTTATTGACGGTTTGACCTTTTGGCAAGAATTCTTTATGCACTATGTCATTATAATCGAAGAAGACAGTAAGCAAAACCTTGACATTTGATCGAACTTGACGTGCTTTTTTCACTCTTGGTGACGTTGGGTGCTTCCACGTGGACGATTGTGCTTTTGTTTCGACATTATAACCGTACACCCATGTTTCATCACCAGTTATGACCCTTTCAAGTAAATTTGGATCGTCGTTGACGTCGTTTAACAGCTCCTGAGCGATGGTAATGCGTTTGTTTTTTTGATCAAAATTCAGCAGTTTTGGAACGAATTTTGCTGCCACTCGTTTCATGCCCAAAACATTTGAAAAAATATGATGGCATGAGCCAACTGATATGCCAACTTCATCAGCAACTTCTCTAATAGTGATTCGGCGATCATCCATAATCATTTTTTCCACTTTTCCCACATTTTCATCGATTATTGACGTGCTGGGTCGACCGGAGCGTTCGTCGTCTTCAACGTCTTCGCGACCATCTTGGAAACGCTTATACCACTCGTAAACACTTGTTTTTTTTTCATAGCAGACTCACCGTAGGCTCTCTGTAACATTTCGCACACTTGGTTACACTTTATTTCATTTTTCACGCAAAATTTAATACAAATTCTTTGACTCCTCAATTCTTCCATTGTTTAAACTAACAAAAATCGCCGAGCTCAAAAAAACACGTCTACACCAGCCGCTACAAGACAGAATGTAAACAATGAATACAGCTGAAAATTTCACCATACATTAGGGACATATGTACCAACACAATAAAAAAAAAATTGACCACCGGACTCTCCAGACGCGCGCAATTAAAAAATTCCGGGAACTTTTTGAACAGACCTCGTATAATACTGTGGTATTCTTGAAAATAATTTTCTTCTATTCTCAAAAGAATAACCGAAATCGGTTTGTTTGACTGTCTACTGATAAAAACTATCAATTGGAGAAGATTTGAGGTCGATTTAGAAAACTTTTTACGGTTTTTCGCCCTTTTCAGTGATGATATAAAATTTTTAACACACTATACCCTATGTTTCCGGATCCAGAAGTCGGATCCGGATGAAATTCAGGAATTTCGTATGGGACCACAGGACCTTTCATTTGAACCTAAGTTTGTGAAAATCGGTCGCGCATTCTATGAGAAAAGTCAAAACACATATGTTCATTTTTTTTCACATTTTACCCCATAACTCCGGAACCGGAAGTCAGATCCAAATAATATTCAGGAATTTTGTATGGGATCACAAGACCTTTCATTTGAAGTTTGTGAGAATCGGTTCAGCCATCTCGGAGAAAAGTTAGTGCAAAAAACGTGTTTAATCCACCTAGCAGTGAGATGATACCTATTTTTATCAATCCGCATGTGTTTTTTGCATGAATATTCTTCGGTGTTTAAGTTTTCATGACATTATTTTAATGACCCTCGTTTTAAGCGACAATTTGAGATTTTAATCACTCATTACTCTGTAATGTCGAAACTGCAAATCGGATCGAATTTGAATCTAGAAGTGTGATAATCGATTAAACATGCCATGATATGTAAGTTCCACTCTAGAGTTTACGGTAATTTAAGGTACTTCCAGAGCCGGTATTCAGGAACCAGCATAACCCAAACCGATTCGTATGGCCATATGACGAATAAATTACAACAGTTTTGAGTTCAACTTTGAAGCTTTTCGGGATTGTCATCTTCTATATCGGTTTGAATTTTAAAAATTCATCATCATGTAATTCGAGAACCGGAAGTCATAATTGGATAAAATAAATAATTTTTGTATATAAGTTTGTTTTAATTACAATTTTTGTTTCTGAAATTTGATTAGGCTTTTTTTGAGAAAACGATTGAGCTTTGAGAAACGATTTTATACTGGAACCGGAATTCTAAAAGCGGTATGGCCGAAGTCAGATAAATTCACCTGAGTAGCTGTACACTTTACATTTGTTTCAAAACATTTGAAAATCAGTTAAGACATCTTTGAGAGATCATAGCACGAATTAAATTTTTAGGTGCCTTCTGATCGACAACTGAATACCACTAGAACTGAAAAAAGTTAATTTTTTTATCGACTATCCAAATCTGCTAACCCGATAAACCTGATTAAATTATGTGGAATAGACATTTTTATACAATCCCCGAAACCGGAAGTAGGATCTGACTGAAAAGCAAGATGTTTTATAGAACTTTGAAACTTTTCATTTGAATCTTAGATGATTCTTAGATTTCATTTGCATCTTAGATCGGTTCAGCCATCTTCAAGAAAAATGAGTTACACAATTTTGATTTCGTTTCACATATCATCCTGTAGTTCCGAAACCAGAGGTCGGAACCAAACATAATGCAGGAACTTTGTTTGGGAGCATACGACTTTTCGTATGAATCTGAATTTGTAGGAAAGAAATTTTCCGAGAAAATTAATTGAAGTTATTTGTCACACACGCATTTGCTGATCTCGACGAACTGATTCGAATGGTATATGGATGTTATGTTGTTCCAGCATTTATTGCTGTAAGTAGTTTAAAACAAAATAATTAAAAAAAATTTTGCCATCATCTGGTTTATATATGTCATATTCGAACGATTATGTTGCCAAAAACGAGCCGTGCCAAAATCGGTCCGAGGCTAAATGTCATGAAAAAGAATGCTGTACACAATCCTTTTGGTTCTTAGAAACAATTGCTTTCGTTGCTCCCAAGCATTTCTTTGTCATACAGCGCTCAAAACTCCTACTGCTGGAATAGGGGGAAAAGTCGCTTACAGAAAAATTTCGATATCTCCGTTAAAAATGGACGGATTTTAACAATCTATGGCTTGCTGGATAGGTATTACCGTGCGGAATCTAAGTCTGAAAACATATTCTGTTTTCAAGGTCAATTGTGACAGATACTGTCAAAAAACTGAAAATTTTGACATAAAACTTTGTATAACTCAAAAAGTAAACATCCGATCTCAAAACCATTCAATAGCGTTTTGGGTGACGGGGAGACCTTTCATTTGCGACTAGTTTGATGAAAATCGGTCCAGCCATCTCTGAGATCTCGACCTCTTAGTTGACAACACATATACGGACACACACACATACACACACACACACACACACACACACACACAGACATTTGCTCAGTTCGTCGAGCTGAATCGATTGGTATATGTCATTCGGCCCTCCGGGCCTCGGAAAAATTTTCGAAAGTTTGAGCGAATTCTATACCTATTTTTTATATATATAAAAATAGGTAAAAACGTTACATACACACATATGCACATACACACATATATACACAGACATTTTGCGTAATCGACGAACTGAGTCGAATGGTATATGACACTTGGCCCTCCGTGCCTCGGTTCGAAAGTCGGTTTTCACAGTGATTGCATAACCTTTCTCTATGAGAAAGGCAAAACTGACGCATGTAGTGCTTCGTTATACCTATAGCTTATAAAAAAGTGACGCATGTAACGTTTCGTAATGCCTATTACTCACAAAAAAGTAACACATGTAACGCTTCGTAACGCCTACAACTTACTAAAATGTAACGTAAGCCTATGATGAAAAAAAGTAACGCACGTAACGCTTCTTAACGCCTATAACTCACAAAAAAAGTACCGCATGCGAGTCTTCGTAACGTCTATAATTCACGAGAAAGTAACTTTTCACAACGCCTATAACTTACAAAAAAAGTAACGCATGTAACGCTTTGTAACGCCTATAAATTACAAAGAAGTAACACAAATAACGCCAATATATTAATAAAAATTAACGCATGTAACGCTTCGTAACGCCTATGATGTACAAATAAAGTAACGCATGTAACACTTCGTAACCTCTATAAATTACTAAGAAGTAACGCATGTAATGACTCGTATCGTTTAAAACTTACTAAAAAGTATTGCATTCAACGCTTCGTACTTACAGAAAATTAACGCTTTGTAAAGCCTATAACTCACAAAGAAGTAACGCATAAAACGCTTCTTAACGCTTACCACTAACGAAAAAATTCGATTCGTAACGTTCCATAACGCCTATAACTTACAAAAAAGTACCGCGTGTAACGCTTCGTAACGCCTTCAACTTACAAAAAAGTAACTCACGTAACGCTTCGTAACGCCTATGATTCACAAAAAAGTAACGCATGTAACGCTTCATAACTTCTATAAATTACTAAAAAGTAACGCATGTAACGATTCGTATCGTTTAAAACTTACTAAAAAGTAACGCATTTAACGCTTCGTACTTACAAAAAAAAGTAACGCTTCGTACTTACAAAAAAAGTAACGCTTCGTAAAGCCTATAACTCACAAAGAAGTAACGCATAAAACGCTTCTTAACGCTTATCACTAACGAAAAAATTTGATTCGTAACGTTCTATAACGCCCAAAACTTACAAAAAGTAGCGCTTGTAACGATTCGTAACGCCTATGATTAACAAAAAATAACGCATGTAACGCTTCTCAACGCCTATAACTCACAAAAAAGTAACGCATTCGAGTCTTCATAACGTCTATAAATCACGAGAAAGTAACACTTCGCAACACCTATAACTTACAGAAAAAGTAACGCATGTAACGCTTTGTATTACCTCTAGCTTACAAAGAAGTCACACAAGTAACGCTACGCAACGCCTATAATTTACTAAAAAGTAACACATGTAACGCTTTGTAACGCCTATAACTTACTAAAAAGTAACGCATGTAGCGCATTGTAACGCCTATGATTCACAAAAAAAGTAACGCATGTAAAGCTTCGTAACCTCTATAAATTACTAAAAAGTAATGCATGTAACGATTCGTATCGTTTAAAACTTACTAAAAAGTAACGCATTTAACACTTCGTACTTACAGAAAAGTAACGCTTCGTAAAGCCTATAGCTCACAAAGAAGTAACGCATAAAACGCTTCTTAACGCTTATCACTATTGAAAAAAATTCGATTCGTAACGTTCCATAACGCCTATAACTTACAAAAAAGTAACGCATGTAACGTTTCGTAACGCCTAAAACTTACTAAAATGTAACGTAAGTAACGCTTCGTAACGCCTGTGATGAAAAAAAAAGTAACGCATGTAACGCGTCTTAACGCCTATAACTCACAAAAAATTAACGCATGCGAGTCTTTGTAACGTCTATAATTCACGAGAAAGTAACACTTTGGAACGCCAATAACTTACAAAAAAGGAACGCATGTAACATTTTGTGACGCCTACAACTTACAAAGAAATAATACAAGTAACGCTCCGTAACGCTTGTGACTTACTAAAAAGCAACGCATGAAGCGCTTCGTAACGCCTATGATTCACAAAAAAAGTAACGCATGTAACGATTCGTACGTAACGCCTTTGATTTACAAAAAAGTAACGTTTCGTAGCACCTATAACTTTCTTAAAAGTAGAGCATCATAATTCGTTAACCGCAAAAATCTAACCCTTATAACGGTTTTAAACATTCATAATTTCCACAAAATAACTCATATGATATGTAACCATCAATTTAAGAAAATTATCGTATGTAATGCTTTCTAGCTTCTTTAACTTACCATAACGCTTCGATAATATCACTTCGTGAAACGCTTCATCAAAAGGAACATTTTTCCATATTGGAGACGGGTATGGCGTGATGGGAAAGTCGATGCCTTTCACGCAACCCGTCTGGTTTCGCTTCATTTCTTTAGCTAAAGACTGTCCCAGAAAGTATGGCCGCACTATGATTTCGCTGTTAATAATTCTCAAGTGTTAGATATTCAAATTTTATTCGATATACTGATAATATTAGACTGCAACAACAGAATACTGTCTAATGGTTTCGGCTGCCAAGACATGTTTCCTAAGATGTGCCTTCGTTAATGCTCAAAACTTCTCAATTGGTCGAAGTTGTGGGCAATTTGGTGGATTCATGTCTTTTGGGACGAAAGTGACATTTTTGGTAGCCATTCTACCGTTGATTTCGAGTAGTGGCAAGAAGCAAGATCTCGCCAGCAGACAACAGGATCCTTGTGCCTTTTAATCATGGGTAGAAGGCGTTTTTGTAAACATTTCTTGATGTATATTTCGCTGTTCATTGAAGTAGTGGTGATGAAGGGTTTCGAAATCTTCCCGCAGCTACAAATTGCTTGCCAGAGCAAAGCTTTCTTACCAAATTTTTCGACTTCAATCGATGTCTCGGACGGGTTTAACACTTGCAATTCTCGCACCGTATAATATTGTGGTCCCGGCAAGGATTTGTAATCGAGTTTTACGTAGGTTTCGTCGTCCATGATTATGCAGTTCAAATTTCCAGAAATAATCGTATTGTACAGCTTTCGAACCCTCGGCCTGATCGATGCTTCTTGTTTCGGACTACGTTCTGGTTGTTTCTGCTTCTTATAGATTCGAACATTCGACTTCGAAGTGCCCACTTTTTTAGCCACATCCCGAACTGAAACGTCCTTCTTTTGCTCGAACGCCTTCAGTATACGTTTATCCAACTGAGGGTTAGCAGGACCATTTTTTTCGACCCGTTTTCGGTTTATCCTCGAAGGCTTTTTAACTTACTTCTTCTATTTTTGCTATCTTTCTCAGTGACAGTCAGCGTTCTGTGCACCATTTGTACACAATTTTACGACGTTGTTCTGCTGAAAGTCCACGCATTTCGAAACAAACTAATGAAAACGAATAAACAACTGCACAAGTGGTTAGAGAAGAGTGTAAACAACAGGACGCAGCCATAAAAATTGACAGATTCTGAACCATTGCGAAATGGCAGCGGTTTTTGGTTGCGTCCATGCTTTCTGGGACAGTCTTTAACTAAAGAAAATTTTAATTGAGGATATAATTTTTGAATACCAAATCAGAGCAAAAAATATTTTTCACCGGTTTCCTAACTGAGGGTTTCCTTAAATTAGTTTCAGAATTCTAGATAGTGTTTCACAATTAGTTGTCTGCATTTTTAATGTCATCATGATCGGTTGTGTCTCGTACAAAACCCTGTAATTTTTTTAATCTTGACAACGCTAATGAATTTCTTTCCATGTTAAAATAAATATCGTTACATTTTTATTAGTATACGTTCATTCAGCCCGAAAAAGTAATACAAAATCGTTCTGTTTTGTTCGACAGTTCGTGAAAAATAAAATGGTGAAAATATTACATGAAACCTTGAATAAAAATTTCGTTTGAAATCCAACCTATTTAATATTTGAACCATCCGCGAGCTAAGTTCCTCTGTCTGGATCATTACCACTGCGGACTTCCCCCAGAATCGAACACAATAGATTACCGGACAAGAATTGGAATTAGGCAGCGACCGGCGGCAAGTGCAAAGCGTCGTTTGCTGCTGAAGTAGAAGCCCCACCTATGCGTTGATGCTGTTTTGTTGTGATCGTTTTTCATCACCGTGCGTGGCTGCCTTCTTGGGTGTTTAATCAAACAATACAATCACTGTTATTGTTTGGATTTTAATTTATCATCGCTCCCCCTTGACCCAGGCTGCCGCGAAATTCTCCGCCGCCGGGAGTGAGTGTACACAAAGATCTGGATCGAGGGACGATCCCTCTTTTTCGGTTGTGGGAACCTATTGCCCCGCATGGTCACTGGGGCGTACATGTGTATGTTTTTTTTCTTCTATCCTCGAAATTTATGTTTACTCATGCACTTGATCGTTTATTTTACCCGACACTTCTGGAGAGATTGGAAACCGGTAACGTCATTCGGAGCAGAGCAATGCGGCTGGTATGGGCGATGAGCTGCGATCGTGTGTCCACACTGTGATCGCTTCTCTGGAGCCGGAGCGTTGATCTCGTTGAATCGTTGCTCGAGGCACTGCCCGGTCCGATTCGTTCAAGTGTTCAAATCGAAGCCACAATAGAGATTCAATTAATTTCACTATGAACTTCTAACTGTTTTTGGTCGCACGGTAATCGATGTCGATGATCTGGATATTCTATCACTGATCCGGGTGGGGGAAGAAAAGATCAAGAGAAAGTCAATTTCAAATATGGAAGTCCCCACAAACCGCCTTCTGGAAAACCAAACCAATTTTATGCTATTTGTACCACATCGATTTCACCTCCACCCTCCCCCCTAGTTATCACTTTGTTTATGTTTTGTGTCAATGGGTCTACAAATATTTTGATCTCTGACCACGGCTGCTGCTGAGGGTATGCAAAAAAGCGCGAGCCAAGATCGACCGGCAGCAGCTGTGTACTGCTATGCGGCATCGGCATCTACTATTCGACCCCTCCCCCAGCCAATCCTCTCTTCTTTCCCCCGCGATTCGGTTGAATGTGGAACAGCTGGAACTGAAGTCCAAATCACTTCACAGTGATCACACTTGCTCGTGTTTTTATTTATGACCGTGCAATTTTAGATGCCATTCTTGCACCAACCTGCCTCCAACCAGTGGGCAACCACGTTAATCCTATATTTTATGGAACTTGTTAAAAATTTACCGGCTACCGAGCAGACATAGTTCAGAAGCGAATACCTCAAAGCAACAGCATGAGCAGGAGCAAGAAAAAAACGGCATATGATCCGTTCCAGCCGATCGGGAGAGGAGACAAACGTGCTCTTTAACACCAATCATACGGACAATAAATATAAATTTTGTCATTTTGTTACACATGTTTCACGGGGCCGGTCAGCGTCTAGTTGGTGGTATTATTTGCGTGAGGAATTGTTCGGTTCACAACCGCGTGATTTCCGAGAATGGTGTTAATAAGAGAGATTTACTCGTTTGCAAGACAGGCACCAATATCCGTACGGGTCATGTGCTGTGGCGCTGTTTGGGTTTCCAGCTATTTAGGTATGGGCATGAACAAGAGAGAGAGAGAGAGAGAGAAAAATAGCAGCTCGATCGTTTTTTCTCGGATGCCTTATTTGGAACCGAACACGAAAATTATGATAAATTACGCCGCCTCTAGGTCAACATCTTCGATATCGCTCCGGGAGGATCAACATTCGTAAGTGGCCTCCTAACATTTTTTTATGGGTTAGTATTTAGAACGTTCATTTTTCATTTTCCAGATTCATGCGGATGACGTTAATTAGTCTTTCCTACAAATCGAGAAATTTCACCACGAACAGCTATCGATCACGATCTTTACATTAACCTGGTCCACGACACTGAAATGTATCGGCACTCCATTAATACGACCGGAGCAGGAAAGCGTGCTGAAATCAATTATTTCAATGTGTAATCATACGTAATCTACGAGCATCAATATTTTACCTATCTGTTATTATCCGTACTACTGGCGAAACTCATGAAAGTTACGTGCCGGTCAGTAATTTCGACCTATTTTATTTAGTTTCTCGTTATTTGCTTACTGAAACAATTGCTACTGGATTTACGTACTCAATTGAGTTACTTAGTTCTCATTGCGTTACATTCTGGTGATGATTTTGTCAGATTGCACGATTTGTCTGCAGTCGTCGTCGTCTAACGTAAAGATAGAAAATGAAGTACAAAATGATAGATCTTTGCTATAGTTGTTGAAAATAAAATTTTACTAGACCGGGGCCAAATAACTCTAGTTGGTCGACTCCAACATCCCGATCATTGAAAAAGCATAAGAAGTTGTAGAAAAACTATAGCGAAGTTTGCCAAATTTGCTAAATTAAACCGTGTGGCATCCGGCGGAATTATTTTCTACCAAGAATTGATCCACTGGTTTCCTGTTCCATGTCGTAAAAGGCCACAAAAATAGGAACTCCTAAGTCAAGGTGTATTTCCGCGCCGATGACTGAATGGTTGCAGGAGGTTAAACAATGCAGTCGTGAATGGAATATCTTGAGGTTTTTCCTTACTGTGTTGAGCGAAGCTCTGGCACAGTGGACGACTTCTTTATTCGCAACTCGTGGGATTTAAATGATTAAAACATTTAAAAAAACCCTTACATGGTTCGCTATAGGCGATTATAAGCCAATATATTTGGTTTCTTCTAGTTGTTGTACGATAAGTGCTGGAGGTGGAATGTTCGTTACTCTAATTTATAATGGTTAGAGTGACACAAATCAATCTTCAGCATAAACGTACAGCAACTATGAATCTATCCAGACTTCTTCAAGAAGGTAAAGCTTCTATAGCTTTGGTTCAAGAACCATATTTCCAAAAGGGAAACTTCTACGTTGGAAAATTGTTAAACCCAGTCTTTGTTGCCTTCAACAAGATCGGTATGACTAATCCACGTGAAATGCCTCGAGCATGCATACTTGCAAATAGTGCTCTCGATGTTTCTCTCATATCGGAGCTCACAACTCGGGATATTTGTGCTGTCACAGTTGGTATGACTATTGATGGCATAGACAGGAAATATGTCTATTGTTCGGCATATTTACCGCATAACCAACCTTTGCCAAGCGATGACTTCAAAAAGGTTGTATCATACTGCTGCAAGAATGATTTACCGCTTGTAATCGGCAGTGACATCAATGCTCATCATATCATTTGGGGCAGCACAGATATAAATTCGAGAGGCTCTAGTATGATGGAATTTGTGAGCAGTACAAACCTTCATATAGTCAATGCAAGAAACCGTCCAACTTTTGCGAGATCTCTACATCTTCTTTGGTCATTCATCGTTGGAAATCATCTCTTTGGCCATATCAACACAAAAACTGGACCAGAAGACATCTGCACCAAAATGACAGTGCTCCCCAACCCTTAAATATCCCAGTACATCGGAGAGAGTCATCAACAAAAATGAAGTTTGCTCCTCAACGAAACCAGTTGTACCCTATGTAGGACCAAGTACGCCAGCTACATCTAAAAACGCATCCAATGTTTGGACAAATATAAGCAATAATGATGATTCCGCCAACAACAGTGACATTAAACCAATGGACGGGAGCATGAATAGCGAGCCATGAAAACGCCTCTCCACCAAGAAAGAAAATGACAACAAGAGCCAGCAGTAAAAAAAATCTTTTTTGCCTTTCGCATATAGAAAGGCTATGCAATCGCTGTGAAAACCGACTGTTTAACCGAGGCGCGAAGGGTCAAATGTCATACCATTCGACTCAGCTCGACGAACTGAGCAAATGTCTCTATGTGTGCATGTGTGTATGTATGTAACGTAAATATGCACTGACTTTTCTCGGAGATGGCTGAACCGATTATCAAAATCTAAGATTCAAATGAATGGTTTGCTGTTGTATTTCATCCCGATCCGACTTCAGGTTCCTGAGATATAGATTGATATGCATTAGTATTGAAAGAAGCTAAAATTCGATGTTTAATTTGCCGTTGGACAAAAATGGCAAGTCCACCGCCAATTCCAGTAAACCTGTCAAATCGATGAACCACATAATGTGGATTACTTTTCAATTTGACATTTGGTCTAAGAAAAGTTTCTGTCACGATGGCAATATGAATTGTGTGAACTTTGAGAAAATTATAAAATTCATCTTCACTCGATTTCAAAGATCGAGCATTCCAATTTAAAATATTCAAACAATTATTTAACATCACTGTTAAATTTGAAATTCATTATAATATTGTTTGCAAATTGCCATCCGATTTAAAATGCTTCAAAAAGTGATGAAGTCGAATGTAGGTAGATTTCTACCTGGTACACTAGTGTAACTGCCATTAGAAGAAGATGACTTGGCCGGTCTACCTATTAATAAATTGTGTTCGTTAGAAAATGAACTGGATGGCGTTCCTGTGGTTTGATTATTTACATTAGAAGAATTAAGTGGTAGTTTTCTACCTGTTACCAAAGCGTAACTGTCATTAGAAGAAGATGATGACGAGGTCGGTCTACCTGTCAATAAATTGTTTTCGTTAGAAGACGAATTGGAAGGCGAACCTGTTTTTTGTTTTAAATTCGAAAAAATAAGTGCCTTAGTAGAATTAGGCGTGGCATTTGTAACGGTTTTTTGATTTTCAGGTATGCTCTGTAAAATTAAGGTTGTTGATTTGACTTGTTGTCTAAGGGAACGAGCGTTTAAATTTTTTTCCCTGACAGGACATTTCAAATAACTGGATTTATGATTTCCATCGCAATTTAAACATGAAAATTAACCGTGGTTTCATTCACTGGACAAACGTCTTTCGAATGCGATTTACCACAATTCAGACACCGTATATCCATATGACAATTTTTGGTTCCATTGAGAAGCCTTGGCAACGACGGCATTGCGTTAAGTTAGCAATACCATTATGCCGTTTATAATGTTCCCAATGAATTTTAATGTGGGAAATGAAACGTACTTTTTCTAAAGTTTTCAAATGGTTTACATCACTTCGATTGAAGTGTATTAGGTAAAGTTCATTGGAAATTCCAGAGCGTGTTTTAGAAGTACCATTCGCTCTTTTTTCATAAGTATTACTTGGGAAGGGGCAAAACCAAGCAATTCTTGTAGTTCATTTTTAATTTCATCAGTACTTTGATAATTTGATAAGCCTTTCAAGACAGCCTTGAAGAGTCTGTCTGATTTTATATCATATGAATAAAATTTATGAAGTTTCTCGGACAAATATCGAATAAGACGTTCGTAATCTTCAAATCCATCCACCAAGACTCGACATTCTCCTCTTCGTCCGATTTGAAATGAGACTTTTACTTCCGGGAGAAAAGTAGAAAGCTCAGTACGGAATGTTTTGAAGTCGGAAATCATCACCGTCACTGGTGGCATAGATTGTAGTTTCTTCCCAGAACGACAAGCGTCCATTTTGGGAATTTTTGAAGAATTTACTTCTATGTCGTTACAATCGGATTCAGGAAGAATCTCGTAAATATTGTTAGACGGCATAGAATCAACGGAAGGGAATTCCGTCCGTTGTCTTTTATTTTTGCATTCAGATTCTATAGGATCGTAAATGTCATTAGAAAAATGTTGAAAAACCGATTGTGATTTATTCCGTATTGAGTTTTGTTAGCCTTAGGCTTGTTGCCTTTCCAGTTGGTCGCAGGCATTTTTGAAATGAATTAAATTTGAAATTAAATTAACTAGGATAAATTAGTCTTCGATTAGACTCCTAGTTTGGAAAAGTCTTGATAAAGACTGATTTTGTGGTAGTCTTAATAAAGACTGAATTGTTCGAAGAATAGTTTTTTGAATAGCTAGCCTTAAAAAAAGGCTGATTAATATCCTAGTCTTGAAAAAGATTGATTATATTAGAATATCACTCTTTGTATAGCCTTGAGAAAGGCTGACTAATTGTTAGTCTTTAAAAAGGCTGTTAGTGATTCAGGTAGCCTTGTAAAAGACTGAAACCAATGAAACTCTAGGTAACCAGAAAAAAATTCCAGGAGCCAAGAGCTATACGCGTGCGGTGCGAACGACTGTTCAACACCGACTGGGTGGTATCGTTGTTGATTTCCGTTTTTCCTTCATTTTCCTTGTAATTCGCAGTCTTGGGCTCGTTGTTCGTTGCTGTAGACGTACCTTGTTGTACATTATGTTAATTGCTGTTGCTGGTTGGTTTGATGGTGAAACAGGAGTACTGCGCTCACTAGTTTCCGTTGTTGAGCGATGGTCCTTGTTTTTGTTTGAAGATGTCTTTTTCGCAGTTCAGTGCAAGGTTTGCCGTAGTGTGCAGGTTGTTCACAAAACTGACCTGTTACCAGTTGATTTTCATACGTAATCAGCGTTTTACACGGATGTTTCCCGTCTTGATTAAAAATGATGTAAGATGGAATTGCTTTACGTAGTTGCATACGTACCACTCGCACGCCATTCCGGATGCCGGGGAAAAAAATCCGCCACACTTCCCTTTCAATGGAAAGAACTTCACCGTACTGCGACATGATTTCCCGAACGAACTGATCACTGGTCTGCGGGGGAAGGTCATGCACGTGTACTTCTATGGCATTGTCCACCATGTACACAGGGATTTTATATTTAACATTGTCATACTCAACACTTTGCACCTCGTTGTTAACCGAAGCGAATGCAATTGCATCTCTTTCGCGTTTAAACATAATGAACACAGAGTTACACGCCTTGTTGAACTGAATCTCATTATATCATTAACGGCTAGATGCATTCGTTCTTTAAATAAGATTTCTAACTTTGCAGCGTTCGAAATCAATACAAATTGAAGTTGGTCTTATAGGCCTAGTTTCAGTATTTTGTAAATCATATATGCTCATTTCGTATACTCTATTGTTCACTGCACTGTATTGTCTTTGTTTCTATCGTCTCGACCGTAAGCAATTTTCGACTGTGTCGGAAGAGATGCGACAATACTATGCAACAATGGACGAAAGTGAGGTTTGTGGTCTAACTACCACTCAACCCACGATGTAACGTTGATATTGATTCAACCAAAGTGAGATAATGTATGTCCGATATATTTTAATTTTCTTGTGGCGTTTCGATGAATTGGTCTTTTTTAAAACATATATTAACTTTGCATAGCAGGTCGCTTTTTCGATAATTTATTTCATAATCTTCAGTGTTGAACGACTCAAAAACATTCTTCTTCGAGTAGGGTATGGTAGCATAAAACTATATCTGTTGATTGGCATAAAGTTCGAAATCATCAAGTGAATGTTATGGTAATAGCGGTAATAAAATTTGTCACTTTACGAATTATTTCCGAAAACTGACACAAAAATATATAAACATGAAGAACAAAGAATGTAATTACTAACCAGATATTTCTTGAAATCCATTCAACATTGAAATTGAAATTTACAGATAATTAGAGGAACGTGCCACTAGAGCCAATTTGTTCTGATAGGTGAACTACGCACTACATAGAGAGATTGAGAATCATGGAATGCAATCCTAAAGTTATATAACTATAACTATAACTATAACTATAACTATAACTATAACTATAACTATAACTATAACTATAACTATAACTATAACTATAACTATAACTATAACTATAACTATAACTACAACTATAACTATAACTATAACTATAACTATAACTATAACTATAACTATAACTATAACTATAACTATAACTATAACTATAACTATAACTATAACTATAACTATAACTATAACTATAACTATAACTATAACTATAACTATAACTATAACTATAACTATAACTATAACTATAACTATAACTATAACTATAACTATAACTATAACTATAACTATAACTATAACTATAACTATAACTATAACTATAACTATAACTATAACTATAACTATAACTATAACTATAACTATAACTATAACTATAACTATAACTATAACTATAACTATAACTATAACTATAACTATAACTATAACTATAACTATAACTATAACTATAACTATAACTATAACTATAACTATAACTATAACTATAACTATAACTATAACTATAACTATAACTATAACTATAACTATAACTATAACTATAACTATAACTATAACTATAACTATAACTATAACTATAACTATAACTATAACTATAACTATAACTATAACTATAACTATAACTATAACTATAACTAGAACTATAACTATAACTATAACTATAACTATAACTATAACTATAACTATAACTATAACTATAACTATAACTATAACTATAACTATAACTATAACTATAACTATAACTATAACTATAACTATAACTATAACTATAACTATAACTATAACTATAACTATAACTATTACTATAACTATAACTATAACTATAACTATAACTATAACTATAACTATAACTATAACTATAACTATAACTATAACTATAACTATAACTATATCTATAACTATAACTATAACTATAACTATAACTATAACTATAACTATAACTATAACTATAACTATAACTATAACTATAACTATAACTATAACTATAACTATAACTATAACTATAACTATAACTATAACTATAACTATAACTATAACTATAACTATAACTATAACCATAACTATAACTATAACTATAACTATAACTATAACTATAACTATAACTATAACTATAACTATAACTATAACTATAACTATAACTATAACTATAACTATAACTATAACTATAACTATTACTATAACTATAACTATAACTATAACTATAACTATAACTATAACTATAACTATAACTATAACTATAACTATAACTATAACTATAACTATAACTATAACTATAACTATAACTATAACTATAACTATAACTATAACTATAACTATAACTATAACTATAACTATAACTATAACTATAACTATAACTATAACTATAACTATAACTATAACTATAACTATAACTATAACTATAACTATAACTATAACTATAACTATAACTATAACTATAACTATAACTATAACTATAACTATAACTATAACTATAACTATAACTATAACTATAACTATAACTATAACTATAACTATAACTATAACTATAACTATAACTATAACTATAACTATAACTATAACTATAACTATAACTATAACTATAACTATAACTATAACTATAACTATAACTATAACTATAACTATAACTATAACTATAACTATAACTATAACTATAACTATAACTATAACTATAACTATAACTATAACTATAACTATAACTATAACTATAACTATAACTATAACTATAACTATAACTATAACTATAACTATAACTATAACTATAACTATAACTATAACTATAACTATAACTATAACTATAACTATAACTATAACTATAACTATAACTATAACTATAACTATAACTATAACTATAACTATAACTATAACTATAACCATAACTATAACTATAACTATAACTATAACTATAACTATAACCTATAGCCTATAACCCATAACCTACACTCTCATTGAACATAACTTAAAATTAAGTGACACTTCACTCAACTTCATAAAAAGTGCACGTACTCTAAACTTGAGTTACCACCTATCTTTTGCGTTAAGGGACGAAATTGTCAATATAATATTTTGTTCAAAATTTGAGTAAGTTCAACTCAAAATTTGAGTTCCTTGCTCTCAAAATAAAAAAATTTTTCTTAGTTAATTTTCATATACAAAGTTATTCTTCTTTCTTTCGAATGCACAAAATAGTGATTCGAAACCGTTTCCTTTTGAACGGTTTGGAGTAAAAATTGAATTATTTTGATATTCTTATGTTGTGCTTTTCACTAAGCATAATTGAAACCACAAAACATTTATGATTGATATTTTCAAAACCGAATCTAGAAACGGCAATGGAAAACGACGTATTCTTGCATTCTTTATTTCGATAAGAATATTCCGAGAATGAAAACACACTGAACTGCAAGAAGTATTTTTTTCACTCAAATGTTTAAAAACTCAACGCTTACTCTTATGTATGAATAAATGCGAGAGAACAACGTATGAATGAATGCGAGACAACGAGTTTATTTTACTCAAATCCGTACCCAAATTTTGACATATTGTTCCAGTTTATGAATTAGAGTAATCGCAACTCAAACCATGAGTTATGTTTAAAGAGCGTGTATAACCTATAACCTATAACCCAGGAGTGGAAATAAGTATTTTTTTTGATTCACAGTAAATAAAAATAGTCAGTATTATCTTTTTATATCACATATTTATTGTAGATATTATACACTGAGGTCTGTTTTTACGCGGGGTATACATACCGCGTAAAAAAACCGCACAAAAAACCTTCAAACTAAAGAAAAAAAAATATCTTAGAAATGCATGAAACGTTCAGATCTGATGTAATCTCAAAAAATTTTTTTTGTGAAAATCGACTTTATTACATAGAAAATGTTTGAGCCTTCCAAAATCGAATTTTTTTTGATAACGAAAAAAAAAAATTTTTTGATATGATAAATTTTGGTTTTACTTAAAATTAAAAAAAGGCTTCATCGTTATCAGTATCACTGTTTGATTCTGAATCAACATTTCAACAAAGTTAGCCTCGTTCTAATGCTACTCTGTGTTCATTAAACAGGTTTTAAGTTCAAATGACTGTCACTCTGGTGATATAGTGGTATAAGTGACGTAAACGTCAAAGCTTATCACTCAATTTTATCGTTTGATGAGTTTATTTGTCGGTCGCATCGAAATTCCATGCGTCGTGATGTATTTGAAATCTGTTCAGCAATACCGTCGTGGTGGAGTAATATCACTAATAAAAACAGCTATTAATATTAACACACATGCTGCGATGCATAATAATTATAATAATAAGAAAAACATGTCCAATCTTTGTGTGTGCTATGCAGTTGACTAATATTACCCTATTTAGCTTGAATATCATACACAGAAGTAACAGGAGTGCAGGATTTTGCTACGCCAATTCAAACGTACCATTTAAGCTTTGAATCGAAGTTCGTGAAAATCGATCGATATCAACTCCATTTTGAAGGTGTAAATCACTAAAATTTTAAATTTTTTCATCGTGGTTCAAATGAGCGACAAGAAAAAAAAAGTTTTCTGCGGCCTAATACACATATTTCAGTTAACATGAATAGACATGAATGAAACATTTATTTCTGAAGCTTTTTATAAAAAAATCCCGTGTGTGATACTTTTTTTGTATCGTTTATTTATTTTGGCTTTCACCTAATTTTGGTCGTTCGCCGGCTTGTCCCCTTGATGTAGTTTTGAATACGAAAACCGAATAATTATTTTGTGTGCCAAAACCGGACTAGAACTTTCCAGAGCAGAAAACGTTTAAAGTCATTTTAGTGCAACATCCGGGAAAAAAAACTTTGAATGGGATAACCAGATTAAACCTTTGCCGGTACTTTCAGAGCAAATGTGTTGATTTTTGCATGGAAACTTTCTACATGTTCCCCTCGGCTGCGGGATTCATTCAACATTTTGAATGTTATGTATTTTATCTAACAGATTCAAAGTCGTGTGCTGTATTAACCAAACATATGCGCTTGCAACTCATTAGTTAACCCACAAGTTGTTTGAGATCTAAAAGATTTTTGAATACTGGATATTGATGACGAACCTTTCATTTTAATCTAATTGTATAGAAATTAAATATTTTTATCTTGACGAATTAAGTTGTACATTCATTTCTGCTTCGGTGCATAAATGCGCGAATGAGTTTTTTTGTGAGAGCAACTAAAGCTGTTCGCCTGCGCATGGTTGTCTTCTGAGAATGAGAACAAATTTGTCTCAACGCAATAAAAAGAGCGCATATGGTCTGCTGCTACTCTGTGTAATATACAATTCCCACAATTTAAAAAAAAATAATCTCGATTTTAGTTTTGTTACCCAATTTTTAATTCACGGTGTTCGGTTTTTTGATTCACAATCAGAAATCTCGATTCACATTCTCGTGCGCAAAATTGGCTTATTTCCACCTCTGCTATAACCTATATGATTTTCATCTACTTAACTTTCAATCTGGTGCAAAACTTTTAATTTTCGACCTCACGAGCAATTGCCAAAAAAATCAGGGCGCAGAAATGCGCAGATTTTCGAAAATTAGAGAGAAATTTCTGCAAAATCAATTACTAGTGGAAAATTACAGCCGTTTCCTACCCAGTTGAAACTTTAGATACAAAACATCAAATAAAAAAAAATGGAACGGGTTTAGTGTGATGGGTTAGTCGATGCCTTTCATGCCGCCCGTCTGGGTTCGATTCCCAACTCCGCACATAAAATTAGAAAGATTTTTTTTATGCCGGAGCGGTGAATCATCTTAAGGTTAAAATATTTACAATCAAAATAAAAAAATGTTGGGTTTCTGCCACTGTGCGGTGTACCGATACATTTTTCAATCAACGTGTTGAATTTTGGTGAATTGTTAACTTTTGAGATATTCTTTGCAGCGTTTGTAAAATGAAATAAAATAAAAAAAAAACGGTGCTTGGCGGTATGCATTCCGAATTCATTCATAACATTTTCTTCTCGGTTAGCCAAAAACGGTAGCAAAAAGTGTAACACTATGGCCAGCAAACTTCCGCAGAAGCCATAAACATCTCACGAAATAGCGGTCCGCTTATGATAATCACGTTATTGTTTTGTCCATCCAAATGTTTAGAAAGTCTGCAGACCAGGACAAACAACAGGAAAAAAAATCCTGAATTATTCTTTCCAGCCAGCCAGCCAACGTTCGGTCGGTCGGCTTACTCCATTCTCAGCAGACACCCGCCGTCGGACAGTGGGCCACTTTACGGTTTGGCTTCCCGCTGGATAATCGGTCACAGAATTAACTCCATCGTCAACTAACTCGGGCACCCACCGTGCCTCGACTCATCCGAAAGACCTTGAAAAGTGAACGCGGCAATTGACAATATTCGCGTGGTACAACCGCGCTGATACAATACCTGATTGGCGGAGAACTCGAAAAAAGTCAATAATTTTTTTCCTGCTTCCAAAATGCTACCGTTTCCAGAGTAGGATCCCTTTGATGTCGGGCCGCCGCCACGTCCAGGCCGGAAAGAACCGAACGATAATTGAGAACATATTATGCTCGGGCGGCCAACTCGAATCGATCGAAACCAGCTGCTGTCCTCTGGCCCCTGGTCCGGTGCAGGTTCTCGGGCAAACATGGGGGTGGTGAAATATACGATCTCGGGCCGCTGGAAGAATCCAAACGGAAAATATTGTCTATTGAGAGACGGGATTTTTCGGCGTGCCGCGCTTTCAATGGAACAATACGTTATTATATGCAGGTTGTGTGTCTCCTTGCGAAGTGCAACAGCGGCTTCCGAAGGATTTTTATGTCATTTTTTGTACCCTCGAACGACAGTCGATTTCCTGTGGGAAGCGAAGCGAACGAATAAGATCGAAAGCCAGCACGGCATTTTGAGGCATATTTCTTCGAAGATTACTCTGTTCACGGGCGAAAAAAAAAGGATCTTTATGGGCGAAAATAAATCATGACAATTATTATCCAATTTGCATTCTGCACGAAATAAAACTTGCAATCATTGACCATTCGGCGCAATTATAATCGAATCAAAAGGTTTCTTAAAAATTGGATAAACTCTTTTCCTGCGAAAAATGTTTTCCTGGCACGAACGTAGTGCTGAACTCTTCCCAAGCTGCACATTATTGGCCATTTTTCTCTGCTCGGATCCCCGAATGCCGCACGAAATTAATTCAATAATGATGATGATTGTGGTTATGATTCGAATTTTCTCACGCAGGGAACCGAGGGTAAGTCGTCTTTTTTCCCTTTATGCAGTTAGGTGCTTGAATAAGTTTGGCTGTTATTATTAGAAGGAAGTTTCTCAGTTGAAATTTTATTTACCAATGAAAATTCTGAAACAAATGTTTGAATTTTTAAATGTATTACAATCTGGTTTGAAGGGAAAAGAGTTCATAGAATGTAGGTTTTGTATTTTGTATGTGATTATTTTTGTTGGAATAAGTTCATTTAATTATCAATTACAAAATCAAATCGCTTGTCAATTCGGAAATTTTATGAGCAAATTTATCAGCGAACATGAATGTATATCTACCGGAGTCATCACTTCGAGCCACATGAAACTGATTCCTGGGATTCATTCATCACAAGCAAAAAAATTAATTAATCGGATGGAAATATATTTTGAAAACTAAATTGCTCCTTTCTTTTCCAGATCTCTTATACAATTTACCGAAATACAGTAATACTTTACGGGTCAAGACGTTTACATATTTTTAGAAATGTTTTGTAAATTTCGCCGAACGTCGGTATTGAATGATGAAGAAGTCATTAGAATTATGACAGATCAAAGTTCAGTGGAACTGTACCGATCATTCAGCAAATAAAACATTTACTGAACGGATTACCGAATATTCAGCTGTTTGAAAGTCAGTAAAACTGTACCGACATCCGTAAAAATAGTTCGGTGTGTACAGCTTTTAAGCAGTGAGAAATTTTTCTCATAGTCTGTTCTGTACGTTCAAGTTATCAAAAAGTACCATGAGTATTCGTGGAACTTTTGATTGCTTGGAGACGACGCTTAAATTGTAATTTGATATTGATCTTACCAGTTTGAACATTCTTCTTCACAGAATTTGCAACATGAAATAACAGTCTCTATTCATTATGGTAATCATCTTGCACATTGATATCTAATAACCACTTACTGTGTGCGCTTAGTCTAATCTAAATTAGTTTGACCTTAGCGCTTCTACAGCACAATCTTTTCATTGATTCATTAATAAAATTTTTGATTTGTTAGACTTGTCTCCGCAATGACCAATACTATTCATCTGACTCCATTGGACACAATTCATCAACTGGTAAATGATATCAAAACTTCTTCTCTTGCCTACAACGGTTTTCTAGAACAGTCATTGAGTCATTTATGTCGTTTTCGCTTGATGCCAAACCTAACCCAGTTTCCACTCCACCTGTTGTCAAACCGTTTGTTTGAAATCAGTTTCGAACCTAGTTTCAACGTTGTTGAACTGAAAATCGAGTCAGTTTCGAACCTGGTTTTTAAATCAGTTTTAATCAAACCCCCGTTGCTAAGTGCGAAATCAATACAGGTTCGTGAAAAGTGTTTGTTTGATGAAACTACAGACGACACGACCTGCCACTCGTCTATCGAAACTGTATCGCAAATTTAAGTACCCCTCAGTAACTGGTAATGTCAAAATGAAATCACCTGAAAAACTATTAAAACTGGCAACACAAGTTGATGAATTATTGATTTTGAATAACAATTATCGAAACCTTGGTTACCGCTTATTGAAGACTTGAGGAATGTAAACAAAACTAACTGCCTCGAGTGGAAAATCCTTATTTCGCGGCAAGTTACAATCGATCGATTAGTTCAGCTGGGGATCGAACATATGAAAAATTTCTTGTAAGACCAGCGCAATCAGGTTTCCGTATGTGACCAAGATCTTTTGTATGGAGTACCTCTGTTGCGAAACTTTTTATCAGTCCACAATCATCGAAATTCATGATCGAAATATGAATGATCAAGCTGATCGATATCCGGTATATTCGTACTATTCTACGAGATGCATGAAATTCGAGTGCAGCAAATCAAAGATACTTAAAAATTGAGCTTTATTTTTTAATCCATTCCAGAATCGCACTTCATATACAGGTACAAATACACCGAATTCATATTTGCTCTTTTCTAACGACTTTTGAAAGTAAAACTATTTCAATTGTTCCACAAATCTTTGTATATTTGCCACTTGTTTGTTCTCAATCGTTCAACCCTCGTTGCTGATCAAAGCGTGTGTAGAATTTGATGAACATGAAAGACACTTGAAAAGTGCGGAAATCAAGCTCCTCTGATCAAAATTATAGGTTCTTAAGTGCACATTGTAAACCACCCGTAAAAACAAGTTTCCTTCAAATAATTTGATAATTTATTCTCAAGCAGAAAATAGTCAGTAACTACGATTTCCCGTAAGGCGTCTGGAACCTGTTGAAGTAGTCGAATGTCAAGAATATCGGATACATTCCAACAATAAATTTCTTCGTTTGTTTCGTGCAGACTGGCACGAAATTCCTAGTTTGATGACAATATATTAAGCTATGGTGATGTTTCGGAAACTCGATTGGATATTCCTGAAAAGAATGACCGGCATTATGAATGAGTTTGATAAACCTACATTACAGGTAGGGCTACTGGATAGCAATTATGATGATATAAGATGACGCATGTCTGTCATAGCACTACATCTAGTGTTAGATTTGGATATTGGGCACCCAGCTCCAGTCCCAGTTCGGCTAGTGCAAATCCAGAGAGTTGAACTTGTAGACGCCAAGCTCCTTCGGCTTTTACAAGTCACCAGTCACGTTGAACATCCCCAGAGGGACGAGTCCCCGGCCAATGGCCCGCGACACCTCGTACAGCTACGTACATTCTCGATCTCTTCAGAATAATCTTACTTGTTTATTAATTTGCCACTGATGACACACAATTAAAAATAATATAACTGTTTTAAAACTTTCTCAAATTTCAACTGAAAAACTTCCTCAAATTATTTTTATCATTATCAAGGGGTCGCTATATTTGTGGTAACTGGCGGTAAATCGCTCACGAACACTTTTTATTCCGATTTTCCTTCGGAGTGCCTGGTCGTGTCGTCGAAACTACCTTGGGTCAGTTTCACTTTTTTCAAGCGAAAACGACATTAGCAGGCAATAATTTTGATACCCATTTAAGCACGTGGTTCGAAATGACGAATCACATCCATCAAGTATGCATGTGAAATCTCCACACAAAATATCTCGTTGCGCGCCAAACAATTTTTTCAACGATCTAGTATTCTTTCCTTCGACGGCCAAGCACTTATGCAACTCGTTGCGCGCCAAACATCAATCGTAGATCTAGCAAGCATAGACGAATTTTTCAACGGAAAATTCCATTGTCCATACAAAATAATTTTATTGATTTTTCCCACTTTTCCGGCCAGTTTTCCAAATTTTTTTGATGTACGAACCCGGTGGTGGTAAAAACTGATCAAACAAAAAAAGAATCATCTCAATCCGTCCACCCGTTCTTACGTGATGCGATTACAAAGAATGATCTCTGCATTTTTGTATATATAGATGAGCCTTTTCTAATAAGTGTGCAAATTTTCAACTACCATTCATACAATCAACCAAATAAAATCTACAAGAAATTACCTGATTTCGACCTCACAAAATAGAAGATAGTTGATAAGAATCGAATAAAATAGAAGATGGTTGAAAAATTTTCAGAGGCCAGGAGGGCCCAATATCATATACCAATCGATTCAGCTCGACGAACTGAGCAAATGTGTGTGTGTGTGTGTGGGTGGGTTTTAAGATCGGATGTTTACTTTTTGAGTTAAACGAAGTTTTATGTCAAAATTATCAGTTTTTTTACAGTATCTGTCACAATTGACCTTGAAAACAGAACAGAGTTGAAAGCAATTCCATAATTAAATTGATTTAAACTACTTACAGTAATAAATGTTGGAAGAACATATCACCCATATACCATTCGAATCAGTTCGTCGAGATCAGCAAATGCGTGTGTGACAAATAATTTCACTAAATTTTTTTCGGAGACGACACAACCTTTTTCTATAAACTCAGAATCATACGAAAAGTGCTTCCAAACAAGTTCCTGAATTACGTCTGGATCCGACTTCTGGTTCCTGAGCTACAGGATGATATGTCAAACCAAATTAAAATAGTGTAACTCATTTTTCTCATAGATTGCTGAACCGATCTAAGATTCAAATGAAAAGTTTTAAGATTCTATAAAACAGCATGCTTTTCAGTCAGATCCAACTTCCGGCTTCGGGGGTACAAGGTGATTAGTATAAAAATGTCTATTTCTCATAAATTAATCAGTTTTATTGGGTTAGCATATTTGGATAGACGAAAACCAAATAAACTTATTTCAGTTTTAGTGGTATTCAGTTTTCGATTCGGAAGGTACCCAAAAATTAAATTCGCGCTACGATTTCTCAAAGATGTCTACACTGATTTTCAAACATTTTGAAACAAATGTAAACAATACAGCTACTCAGGTGAATTTATCTGACTTCAGCTACACCGATTTACGAATTCCGGTTCCAGTTCCATCGAATCGTTTCTCAAATCTCAATCGTTTTCTCAAAAAAAGCCAAATCGAATTTCAGAAACAAAAATTCTAATTAAAATAAACTTATATTCCCATGCAAAATTTATTAATTTTATCCAATTCTGACTTCCGATTCTGGAATTACAGGATGTTGAATTTTTAAAATTCAAACCAATATAGAGGATGACAATCCCGAAAAGCTTCAAAATTGGACTCAAAACTATTGCAATTTATTCGTCATATGGCCATACGAATCGGTTTGGGTTATGCTGGTTCCTGAATACCGGCTCTGGAAGTACCTTAAATTATCGTAAACTCTAAAGTTTTTTAGAGTTTACGGTAAATTAAGGTACTTCCAGAGCCGGTATTCAGGAACCAGCATAACCCAAACCGATTCGTATGGCCATATGACGAATAAATTACAACAGTTTTGAGTCCAACGTTGAATTTTAAAAATTCATTATCATGTAATTCGAGAAGTGGAAGTCATAATTGGATAAAATTAATTAATTTTTGTATGTATGTATAAAATTTATTAATTTTGTATATAAGTTTATTTTACTTTTAATTTTTGTTTCTGAAATTTGATTAGGCTTTTTTTGAGAAAACGATTGAGCTTTGAGAAACGATTTTATACTGGAACCGGAATTCTAAAATCGGTATTGCCGAAGTCAGATAAATTCCACTGAGTAGCTGTATAGTTTGCACTCGATTCAAAATATTTGAAAATCAGTGAAGACAACTTTGAGAAATCATAGCACAAATTAAATTTTTAGGTGCCTTCTGAATCGAAAACTGAATACCACTAAAACTGAAAAAAGTTTTTTATCGACTATCCAAATCTGCTAACCGATAAACCTGATTAATTTATGTGGAATAGACATTTTTATACAATTTTTATACGGTGATGTATCCCCGAAACCGGAAGTTGGATCTAACTGAAGAGCAAAATGTTCTATAGAATCTTGAAACTTTTCATTTAAATCTTAAATCGGTTCAGCCATCTACGAGAAGAATGAGTTAAACAATTTTGATTTCGTTTCACATATTATCCTGTAGCTCCGGAACCAAACATAATTCAGGAACTTTGTTTGGGAGTATACGACTTTTCGTGTGAATCTGAATTTGTAGAAAAGAAATTTTCCGAGAAAATTGAGTGAAATTATTTGTCACACACGCATTTGCCGATCTCGACGAACTTATTCGAATGGTATATGGATGTTATGTTCTTCCAGCATTTATTGCTGTAAGTAGTTTAAAACAATATAATTAAAAAAAATTCGACCATCATCTGGTTTATATATGTCATATTCGAATTCGATTATGTTGCCAAAAACGAGCCGTGCTAAAATCGGTCTGAGGCTAAATGTCATGAAAAAGGATGCTGTACACAGTATTTTTGGTACTTAGAAACAATTGTATGTTACAGTATAAAAATCGTGTTTCACGTTGCTCCTAAGCATTGCTTTGTCATACAGCGTTCAAAATTCCTAGTGCTGGACCCCCTATTCCTTACACAAAAATATCGATATCTACGTTGAAAATGGACGGATTTTAACAATCTATGGCTCGTTGGATAGCTATTACTGTGCGAAACCTAAGTGTGGAAACATATTCTGTTTTCAAGGTGTGACAGATACTGTCAAAAAAATGGAAATTTTGACATAAAACTTTGTATAACTCAAAAAGTAAACATACGATCTCAAAACTATTCAATTGCATTCTGGGTGACGGGGAGACTTTTCATTTGTGACTACTTTGATCAAAATCGGTCCAGCCATCTCTGAGATCTTGACCTCTTTGTTGACAACACACATACAGACACATACACACACGGACATTTGCTCAGTTCGTCGAGCTGAATCGATTGGTATATGACATTCGGCTCTCCGGGCCTCGGAAAATTTTTCTAAAGTTTGAGCGAATTTTATACTATTTTTTATATATATAAAAAAAGTAAAAATGAAAAAATATCAAAAATACGCTTTTTGGGATATGTTAGTTTTAAGTGTTATTTTTACTGTTTTACATACATATCGTTGTCCATCGGTTGGTATCGTAACTTTCGAGCTCGTGTTTGGTCATTCTTGTAGTTGGTATCTCGGATTTAAGTGTTCTTTATGCAAAGGAACGTTTGAATCTTCGAACCTATAAGACAAAGAAGCTTTCAAAACGCAGTCCAAAACGAGAAGCATCGACTAGGCCCAGAGCTTGCGATGGGGGTCAGAATCTACGTGAAATTCGATTTCAAATTCGCCAAAGAGTCAGTGCTGAGCCTAATAAATAACGCTTTCCAAGAAGGTGCGCTAGCTAGCCAACAATAGATAGCAAATGCACGCCTCGGAATGCAGACACAATTCTAGAATTTTCCAATAGCTGACGATTAGTGACCGCACATTCACTCAAATTAAGTGTGTGATTTCCATACAACCGACTTTCACAGTTACCTGATCCGCCGGCCCGATCTGCACCTCACTTGTACGGATGCCTCTCCGGCGAATCGATGTTCAGCGACATATCGTACAAGATCCGAGCTGAGATTGTCAACGCGCTGGGTGTCAGACGCTCGAGAAGCGAGCATGCGAGTATTCTTTCACATCACCCATTCTGCAGTATCATCCGATCCGGAACCTATGCGATGCCCATGAGAATTTCCTTCATCGCACAGACCACCGGCACCCGCTGTCCCCATTCGTGCCATTCGTGCCGCGCTTCCCGGGAGTTTCATTCAACAATGTTCGAATTTCATTTCATTGATCCCGGAGCTCTGCGCTGAATTGAATCTCGATCGGATGATCTGCGATGGCACGATGGCATAGAGGGACGCGTGTGCAAGCGATTGCAAGTGATCTCGAGCGCATTGAGCTTGACTGTCTTTCGCACAGCTGGATGACAGATTCGAATGCACCATATTCCAAACGCACGCACCTTCGCAGGCACTCCGGGCAAAACCAGGTGAATATTTAAATTTCAAAACAGCTCAACTTGCGCCGTTTCAAATGGGTCGCGTCGGGTTACGATATCCCAATGGCAATGATGGCAGCAGCGCAAGAATCAAGACCCCGGCGCTCGCTGACGGGATCGGATTATTAGCTAATAAACTAAGACTCGTATTTTATTCAAATCCGCACACACAGCTTAGGATGGCAGCTTTTGTGGCCACGTAGCTGACTTTTGTCGTTCGGGATCCCAGGAAATGCACAACAAATAACATATTTATTTAAATGTACCAGCATAAGTAATGTACCTCCCAGATGTTGGAATTTTATTCCGTTTTACCACCCCCCGGCCCCCCTCTTCCCCGGTTTTCTCGACGACCGACGACCGACGACCGACGACCGCAGATTCACTGCTGTTGTGACGCTTCAGTGGATTTTGCATGAAATAGACTCGGCAAATGAAGTCGTGACCGTGGTTCGTCGGGCTTGGCTTGGCTGGGCTGGCTTTTCACCACCTTTCCATCCCGTCAACCGGCGTGAGGACAGAGAAGCTTTTCGCCAATGACTCGTTTTCAGTCTAATTTATTTTTAATTACCAACTGCTTGCCCGGAGCGTTCAATGAGCTCGTTTGCCTATATGGAAGTGAAGCTTTATTTAATAGGAGACTTTACACTCCGTCGTCCTGTTGGCGGGAAACCACAAACCCCAGCACTCCGGCTTAAGAGTGTGCCGAGTTAATAAAACAATTAAAAGCTTTTACGATAACTAGTACTCAATACAACTTAATGCTTATCACGGTTATCATTGAGCCTACCGAAATGGGTGGTGGCAGGTTCGTTGTGGCAGTGTTTTTTTTTTCATTTGATTTTTCTTTCCTGCCAGAAACGCACGACAGTTGCTCGTAATGAGAGTTCAGTGTTCCATACGTTTACGATTGCCATCGGTTGTCGTCATCTCCGAGGGGACACAAGGGAACAAGATGCTTAAAACTACGACAGCGGCAGCGAGGATGATGACGATGGTGACGGAGAACGATTATATGGCCGAGCCCGGATCGAATAGGTGCGAGCGGCATAAATGGACTCATAGTGCCAATATCACCGATACCGGTTCTGCATCCTGTGATTAAACTGTTGTGAATGAAGACGACTTAACGTGAATGGATTTTGAACCCAGGCGGAGTTTGCAGCAAATGCAGGTGATAATAAATTCACTAACATTCCCTAACTGTACCAGTTGCAGCTCCGGGATGAAGTTGCGGCTCAAACTGGATTCCAGTCGACGAGGAATTTATTGCGATGAGTTTGTGCAGGCTTGAGCTATATTGCACGGATTCGGGATAGTGTCTTCTTTCAGGTTTTAGGTTCAAACTCAAATTCGACTGGAAGCAAAATACCACACAGAAAAAAATTAAAACATAATTCTGCAAACGATACCATTCATAACTACTTAATTTTTAAAATGACGCAATATTCCATTCGTACAGAATTTTACACGCTCCGAGTGTAATTTGCACTCGTCTACTGAGTGTCCAGTGAATGGATTTATATGTATCAACTAGCTGATATACCCGGCGTTGCTCGGAAATGTTTCGTGAAGGCAAGGCCGTAAAAACTTCTAGAAATTGTCCTCCCCATTGATACTCTGATTGCAATGAAACACAACTTGCTACATTCAATGAGCACTCTTTGGAATACGGCTAAACGAATGAGGAATCGTAACGTAGGAAATGAGAGTGAGGAATACTCGAACCGATGGATATTTCACTTTGCGAGGAAAGTTTGTCCAGATTCTGTTCCTACGCATAGCATTATTAGGGAGTCTTCTCCAAACAATGGTACCATTGATGGCCCCTTTTCAATGATTTAATTTTCCATAGCACTCATGTCTTGTAACAATAACGCTCCTGGGTTGGACAGAATTAAATTCAACTTGGTGAAGAATCTGCCCGATCTCGCAAAAATACGTTTGTTGGAATTGTTCAACAAGTTTCTTGAGCAAAATATTGTTCCATATGACTGGAGGCAAGTGAAAGTTATCGCCATTCAAAAGCCGGGGAAACCAGCTTCCAATCACAACTCATATAGACCCATTGCAATGTTGCCCTACATCACAAAATTGTTCGAAAAAAATATTTTTCGACATCTCGACACTTGGGCCGAGACGAAAGGTTTGTTGTCAGATACTCAGTTTGACTTATATTTTTCATATGGCGATTTGGCAACATTCAGAATTATTATGTTTTCGTTTCGTCTTTGACTCATCAGTGCAGAGCAGTTCAAATTGAACTGCTTAGTGCTAAACTCGGCAGTTCAATTTGAACCGCTAAGCAGTCGTAGAGTGCAATGTCTTCTCTGACGTGCCGTGTTTTCGACTATTTCTGGCCGATGCAGGTTTGGTAATTTAGGGGTTAGTAAAATTTTGTGCTAGGGCACATAACCGTTTTCATTATGTTTACGTTTCGTCTTCGACTCATCAGTCAAAGTCGAATTGCCATACAATGAGTCTTGAAGTTCTGGCGGGAGTTCTTCCATTGAAGGATCGTTTTTGGGAGCTTTCATCGCGACTACTAATAAGATGTGAGGTACTGAATTCCCTGGTTATTAGTAACTTCGAAAAACTAGTAGAGCGTCAATCTCAAACAAGATTCATGACAGTATATTTTAACCATATGCCACAGGAAATCAACCCTTCAAGATATATTCCTATCCGTGTCAGCCTCCTAAATGGCCCTGATTCAACTTTATTTTTCGACACATCCATGCAGCGCGAAGCAGAGTTAGCAGCAGTTCATTATAGTTTGAGTGTAATCGTCACATTATCTCCAAACCATTACTTTCTCTTCACAGATAGTCTGAGTGCACATGAAGCCATTCGCTCAAACGCTGCTACGTTTTTCTTGGGGAAAATAAAACAGTGCTGAACGACATATTGAATAGTAATTATCAAATCACAATAGTTTGGGTCCCGGCTCATTGCTCCATTCCAGCAATGAAAGAGCCGATAGTTTTGCCATACGTGGTGCTATTGAAGGTGAAATTTATGAGCGACCGATTGCTTTCAACGAATTTTATAGCGCTGCTCGCCAAAGAACACTTTCCAGCTGGCAAGCTTCTTCGGATAAAGATGATCTGGGTCGGTGGATGTACTCAATTATTCCTAAAATATCGACAAAGGCATGGTTCAGGGGTCTGGATGTGAATAGGGACTTCATTCGTGTGATGTCCAGACTCATGTCCAATCACTACACGTTAGACGCACATCTCCTTCGAATTGGTTTTTCTGAGACTAATCATTGTGCTTGTGGCGAAGGTTATCGCGATATTGATCTTGTCGTTTGGACATGCGTGGAGTATCGTGATGTCAGATCTCAACTTATAAATTTCTTGCGTACCCAAGGTAGACCATCCAATGTCCCAGTTCGCGACATTCTTGCTTGTCGTGACCTTTCTTATGTTAAATTTCTTTATCATTTCATTAAGACAATTGAAGTTTCAATTTAATAATTGACCCTTTTGAGACTTAGTTCTCACTCCTACTGCGTCCATTAGTTCATCCAATTGCAAAATTTTAATAAAAATGATGTGTTGATAAAAACAAACTCAAAATAGGTTACGAAATCAACAACAAAATGTATGAAAATTTCAGCCTATTTTATAATTTATAGCAGTTAATCGTTTGGTTCAAATAATGTTCTTAAGTAGATTTAATAATAAATAACGAAATAGCTAATATGATATTTAAAAAATAAGAGGAATATGTTTTATTAAACTCAAATCGCTGTGACTATATTAGTATTATATTAGGTTAAGAATTCTTTGTAAAAGTGATGATACGGCGAAAAAAAACTTTTGTAAATTGTCTTAAGAAATAAACATATATATGGAAAAAAACAACTTGCTACACTACCTCATCCTCGAAATAGCCTTATAATCTATTTTGATTTAACTTCCTTTTTGTCAGTGAACTTACTACAGATCTCCTCCATGATGACCCTGAGTAGTGTAGAAAGTATCTGTGCTTTTCAAAAATATCGATTCCTACCTGTGGTACATGTGCCAAACTTAATGATGATTCGTTTAGTTGTTTTGTAGTTATTCTGAGACTTAAATATTCTCTGCCTATGAACAGATAGAGATTATTTTCCCTTAGTTTTTTGAAATCCCCTGCAAAATGGAACCAGATCTTTTGAAACTGTTTAATGAAATTTGCATTGCCATCAAATTAACAACAGCAATATTATTTACTACGACCTTGAAATTTTACAAAAAATGGGAGATGGGCGTTTATTTTCAAAAACCCTTCTTCTAGTCTAAATGTCGATTAAAATCTTTAAATCTCTTTAAATTGTATCAGGTGTACAACTTTGCTTCCGCCGTTTTTTTTCCAAAATTAAAAGCTTTATTGCGAAAAAGTGCTTACAGATGTATTATTCAAAGTATTGTGCGTTGTTAGCGACAACTTTCTCCCATCTTTCCGGCAATTTTCGTATCCCGGCTCGAAAAAAAGGAGTCCTCTTTTGACGATATCCATGAAGCAACCTATTTATCCTACTCTTCGAAGGATTGAAAATGTTAATCTGCCAGACCGTGTGCCACCGAACGGAATAGGTGGAAGTCAGAAGGGGAGACATCTGGGGAATACGGCGGGTGGGGCAAGACTTCCCATTTCAGTGCTTCCAGGTACTTTTTGACGTGAGGCTGACCATTGTCGTGTTGAAGGATGACTTTGTCATGTCGTTCTCAATATTGTGGTCACTTTTCTTTTAGCGCGCGACTAAGGCGCATCAGTTGCGTTCGGTAGCGATCTCCTGTGATGGTTTCACCCGGTTTTAAGAGCTCGTAGTTAATCACACCGAGCTGATCCCACCAGAATACAAATCAACACCTTAGTGCCGTGAATATTCGGTTTTGCCTTCGACGAAGTAGAATGCCCGGGCTTTCCCCATAATTTTCTGCGTTTAGGCTTATCGTATCGAACCACCGGTTACGATTCGATGTAAAAACCCCTTACGATTTTGTTTTTGAAGCAGTTGCTCATATAAAAATAGACGGTGCTCGATGTCCCTCGGTTTCAATTCGTACGGCACCCAGTTTCATTCTTTCTGAATCCTGCCCAAGGTCTTGAGACGTTTTGAAATGGCTTGCTGACTCATTCCCAACGATTCGGCAAGCTTATCCTGGGTTTGGCACGAATCTGCATCAAGCAATGCTTCTAGTTGTTCATCTTTGAAGGTTTTTGTCGTGAATACGACTTACTTTACTATGGGGCGCCTTTTCAAAATTTACCCTCTGAGAGAGTGATAAGTTTTTGATCGTGAATATCTCCTGTTATATCTAACGAATCAACATAATTCTTGCTACACGCCATCGGAAATATGATCACAATTTTATAATAAAATTTTCAGATCTGTGACATATTCTCAAATAGTTCAAAATTAAACTTTTTTGAAATGTTTGGTATAAACCAGTATCAAAGAAGATAATTCATAAAGCGCGTTTCCCTTTCTCGTATTTTGAAAGCTCATAGCTCAGTGATCTGTAGAAGGATTTATATAATCTAACTACCAATAGAATCGAAAATCTTCAACTTGAACATTAACAATATTGAAGTTTTTCAATAGTACACTATTGAAAAACCTGTTTGATTTAACCCATGAAAGCACCAGCCAATCAGAACGCGAGATGTCTGCATCTATACAAGAGCATCCATATAAAAGTTGAATGGTTCATTTTTCCTACCATTTGCTGAGCAACTCTTCCCGAAACAAGACACACGACAGCAACATCGAGGACCTGTCGTCTCATTGTTTCCCGATATGAATGCACGAGACACCGTCAGCACAATGACACCGAAAAAGGCAACCAAAAAGTCCAGCAAGGCCCATTGCCGAAACAAGACACACACGAGAACCATCTCAGATCTCAATATTTCCCTACCAAAAGATTCATCAAGATGGGAGTTAAAATAATTTGCACCGTCACTAACACATTCAATTACGAACGGCAATGCGAACGCGAAAGTGATGATTTTGAACACATCTTTATACAAATATGCCGTGCGAAACAGAGTTGCCACAGATCAATATGTATTTTTGTCGCGATTACTTTAGTATGCGGCCGAAAACAAAAATTGTTAGAACAAATGTTTCCACTTGATTTGCGCATTCTACTTTCCAGGCGTATCAGAACTGGCTAAATTTAAAGCAATTCTAAATATTTCTTTATCACAGTGATGTGGTCGTCCTGAAAAGGACGGGGTTTTCAACGGATGACCAGCTGCAGATGGCGAGGGATGATTTTCGTTTTCTTGTTGTCACGGGCAGCGTTACCGGCCAATTCCAACACTTCGGCAATCAAGTACTCCATCACTGCCGCCAGATAGACCGATGCACCAGCACTGACACGCTCGGCGTAGTTCCCCTTCCGAGGCAAACGATGGATTCTGCCGCCAACTGGGCACTTCAGACCAGCACGGTTTAAGCGGGACTTTGCCTTGCCCTTAACTGTTCCTCCTGTGTGCGTGTTTCTGCGTAAAAATTCCACAATATGCAGTTAACAGCTCGACGACCAATTCAGTACTGGCTGCCGCTCTGCTAACTCTCTCTTTTATATCGTTTCAGTGTTTCCCGTTCTGCGTATAGGAAAGGAATTCTAACAAAGGGGACGTCCGTCCACCGCTACCACTAGCACGTATAAAAGGAAATTTGATGTGAGAAATAGCGTCATTTAAGTTAAAGCAGCTACTCTGAACGTACGAGACACCGTCAGTACGATGGCACCGAAAAGATGGCAGATTTGTACCGTCACTAACACATCCAAGTACGAACGGCAATGCGAAAGCGAATGTTGAACACATCTTTATACTAGTATGGGGTCGTGTGAAAATATGCCATGCGAAACAGGGTTGCCATATATACAGATTAATCTGTATTATCATTATTATTATCATTATTATCATTATTATTATTAGAATCACTCTTGCATACCGAAGATCGTAGATACATTTCAGACCAGGCCATTGCAATTGTCTCGTACTGAAATTTCGAGAAGAATCAGATATCTTCGAACTTCATAGCTTCAATAAAAATAAACTACAAATTTGTCGTACCTAGCTTCCTATATTAGCAAATTAAAAAGGAATTGTTTCAAGTTGTTGTAGAATAGTAGCTGTTTAATGTAACTAATCTGTACTTTAATGTAGGTGTATCGCTTCAAATTCTATTAGTGAAAAAGAGGAAAGCTTGCACAATTCATACAATCAATCAACTAACTGGTATTCGGAAAAGTGATGGGAGCGTGTCAGTTTTTTCGTATTCACGACATCCAGTTATGTCTCTGACATTACTCACCCGCCTTTTTCTCTTCCACCACCATGTTTGTCTTCGACATCGAAATCACCATTTTTAAAACGTTGAAACCACTCCCGACACGTTCTTTTACTCAGAGGAGCATCGCCGTAAGTTTTGAAAGCATTCGATGCGCTTCAGTTGCATTTTTTTTTTCGAACTGTAACAGAAAAGTAAAACTTCCCGCAAATGGCTAGAATTGGGCACATAAACAGACATTTTCGAGCGTGAATAATACGAAAACAAGAACAACTGTCACTGAAACGGCGATGACAATTCGTTAGGCACTCATTTTAAAGGCATTATCATCTATGTAAGGACACTTGCTATACACTCTCCCCCTGAAAATGTCCTAATGATCATCTCTGAAGAGCAAGAAGGTATCTGTGCCAAATTTGATAGCAATCCGTTCAGTAGTTCCGGAGTTGCGCCGTTACAAACACTAACACATGGATCAATAAGTCCCGAGACTAAAGCAGAGATGGCGCTCGTAGTAAACCAGTAACCACGTCTTTCTAGACTACTAACCTTTGCTTGAAACGAGTCAAAATTTTAAGTCGATCCGACCAGAAACAGCTGAGTTATCGAGGTTGGAGTAAAGTCGTTTTGTAGTTTGTTTAAAAAATGGAAAAAACCGAGTTTCGTGTTTTGATAAAACATTGTTTTTTAATGGGTAAATACACCGTGAAAGCGAAACAATAGTTTGAAAAATGTTATCCGGACTCTTGTCCATCAAAAGCAACGATTTGTCGGTGGTTCGCCGAGTTTAAACGTGGTCGTACCGACACAAAACGCTCGGGTAGACCAGTGGAAGCCGTTACACCGGAAAATGTGAGTGAAGTGACTAAAATTATAATGAAAGATCGTAAAGTGAAGCTCCATGAGATTGCTGAGATGACACAGATATCATATGGAAGTGTATGTAAAGGAGGACTCAAAAACCCTTCCAGGTCCACAATACTTTACCCAAGTAGCAAATGTAACTTATTGAACTTTCAAGATGTTTTACAATTGTTTTAGAAATGTTATTTATGTTAGATATGTTTAGAAATATATATTAAAATTGGTTGTGCAACTTATCACTGCTAAGTTTTACAATACTACCGAAAAAATCACTGTAGAACAACTTTGAGTACATCTAAAACAAGTGTGCAGTAAATCATCAACTTGTTAATGTTTCACTAGAAGCTCTACAAAAAAAATCACATCGTCATGTGAAACGGGAGTAACTATAACAATTGACGTATCAAAAACTTTCAAAACCGCTGTCAAAATTGTACCGGGCACAATATACGTCGAAATTGCTATGAATCTTTTGTGGAAGAAAAATTAGTTAAATGATTGATGCTCTCCGCAAGGCAAAAATGCTAAGCCGAATTGATAACCTTGCTCTAAAAAATATATTTCTGCAGAGTCCGCATTGTTTTGGCTGCCTCATGAATTTTTAGATCAGTGTGCGCAGTTTTCTTCAGTTTTAGAAAAACATTGATATAAAATTCAAAACTTGCAAAAAAGTTGTGCAAGATGTTTGAATTGAACGTAAAACTTGCAGACATGAGATTATTATCATAAAAGTTGCAGGAATACAGCGTTATATACGCAATGAAAACAAAAATCAATCAGATAATTTGTATTCGGTTTTCATCTCGCGAAAAAAATAAGCAGACTGACATCACTTTTTCAAAATATTGAACGAAAAGTTAATTTCATCATAGTTACTCCCATAGTTATATATTACCGCTTGTGCAACTTGTTTCTGCAACTACACGCACACGGACTTGCCAAAATAATACCTACAGTGCGTATCACAAAAGTCGGGCCCTCTAAGATAAATGACTATACTGTATTGTTATTTAATTCAACTAGAAGATTAAAACTGATAAAAAACAAAACGTAGAGATTTTCTTTCCGAAATATTACCATGTTAATGTTTCCTGTTATTTAGATAATATATGTAATTACGTTGGGTGAACCATTTTCCATTCAACTCACTGTTACAATCGATGCCATATTGGAAAATATTCAAGAAAAAATCATTTCGAGATTTTTCAGGTTTAATTACACATTAGTTTGATCAAAATCGTCTGAGAATTTTAAAGAATGTTTGAGTACACGTATTTTAAACACCATTCCGACGATTCTTATTAAAAATAGTAGACTGTTATTTTCACAGATATTTTTGTACAATCATCAAAACGCGTTATATTAAAGGCGCTTGAAGATGTCGGGCGTACGAATACATGTTTCACCATAAAAATGTAGCTCGTTGTCGATTTTTCATTTACAAAAACACAAAAGATTAATTCTACAATATGTAGCATTATCATTTTTCATGTGCAAATTATTTTACAAGATCCATGTTTGTGCTGAGGTCAGTTGTATTGAAAATCGAATATGAAACTTTTTTATTAGAAATTATGTTTATTATGTTTTTGTAAACGTCATTCCATTTCTTGTTTACATTACGTAGTAGATTGCACGAGTTTCACAATTGTTTTTTCGCTGATTTTATTACTGCCTTTTTGATGGGATCGACGCATGAGTTTTTGTATCAGTTTCACAATCGTTGTGAATAAATGTTAGTAATAACGGATGAACTTGAAAGTATGTTGCACAACACTGAAAAATTGCGCTTTTTCCATAACACAACAGTTACTAGAATAGTGATATAAACTAACTTGATAAATTGCACAATCAGTAGAAATAAATAGGACAGCAACTTAACATGCTACTTGGGTACTGTCGTCGTTGGGGAGGTTGTGAGCGATGCGGACAGGTCGATTCAAGTGGAGAAATTTGGTCGAAAAATACTGGTATGGCAAGCAGTATGTTCCTGTGGTTTGAAGTCAACCATTTTGGCATTAAAAATGCCTTACTCTTCACTATATGGGGCCGGGTGTCAATTAAAAGTTTCAAAAATAGTCGCGTAACCTTTTTGTGTCATAATTTTGAACGTTAATAACTCGGTCATCTGTTGATGGATTGTTATAATTTAACAACCAATCGATTCGGAAACTTTTAACTTAAACATGTATGACGACGTCGTTTCAGTATTTCAATAGCATACTATTGAAAAAATGGTTTTATTCGACCTATGTTTTCATCCACCAATCCCAGTTGTAGAAAATGACGTCAACTTCTTGTTCGGCATAGGAGGCTTTGCGTCATGCATAAAAAACACCGCATCGTTATGCGTAGTATGAAGAGAAATCTATAAATATATGCTGCAAAATATTTCTTTGCCTAGTCGATGCTTGACTGTGTATGAAACAGTGAGCTGATGACTGGATTGTATATGCGTTCGCTCGCTGGATTGTCGCTTTTGCATTATGTGCTGGTGAAATTTCCTGCTATCAGCGCAACACCGTTTTCGCTTGAGTATCTTATATATCAGTATTGAAGAACCGAATCAGCGTTATTACCGGTTCTTTTGAAATAGCCCATGTTTTTAGTAAATCTTTGGTAATAAAAATGTCTTACTCTTCACTATACGGGCCCGAGTGTCAATTGTCAGTCATTTGTTGATGGATCGATATAGTTTAACAACCAATTGTTTCGGAAACTTTTAACTTAAACATGTATGGCAACGTCGTTTCAGTATTTCAATAGCATACTATTGAAAAAATGGTTAGAATTGACAATGTTTTCATCCACCAATCCCAGCTGAGGAAATTGACGTCATTTTCTTGTTCGGCATAGGAGGCTTTGCATCATGCATAAAAACACCGCATCATTCTGCGTAGTTCGAAGAGGAATCTATAAATATATGCTGCAAATCATTTCTTGATTTCAGTTGATGCTTGACTGCGAATGAAACAAGTAGCTCGTCCAATGAGGTAATGACTAGATTGTATATGCGTTCGCTCGTTGGATTTTCGCTTTTGCTAATTCACTGTACGAGGCTGGGTGTCAGTTTAAAAAAATGCAAAATAACCGCGTAACCCTTTTCTATCATAATTTTGAACGCTTAGAACTCAGTCATTTGTTGATGAATTTATATAATTTAACTACCAATCGATTCGAAAACAATTAACTTAAACTTATGCGGTAATGTGATTTAAGCATTTCAATTGCATACTATTGAAAGATTGGTTTGAATTGACCTATGTTTTCACGAGCCAATGACAGTCTCAGTGAATGATGTCAAACTCTCGTCCGATTTGCGCAGTATGAACTATAGCACAACAGGGAATCTATAAATATATGCCCGAATACATTTCTGCTTTAGTTTACCCATGGCTTATCTTGGTTCTCCGGTAACTAGCAGGCCAACTTATACCGTTTTCGTTTATTGATCAGAGCAGCCCGAAAGCTGACTCAGAGTCGCCCAAACAACGTTTAATATGTTTGTTTTAGCAACCTGAGGTCGCTCTCCGGTAACTAGCAGGCCAACTTAGAATTATCGGCAATAGATTTTTCGAACCTAATTAGAAGCGCTTGTATCTCTGTGATTTATTGATTTTCCTCATTTAACTTGATTCGAAAAAGTCTAAAAATGTTTTAATTTGTCAACGTGTAGTGTGCATACTGAAATCTCTATTTACATACGAACAACACGGTGGCGCGCAAAAAAATTCAGTAAAAAGTTAAGTTATGATGATAATCATAGATAACTATTTCTCATTAAATGTGGCTAAATACAAAGAACTATCTCTCAGCATAATCTCTCAGGCCCTATTATCAAACCAAACAATAATCGTGTGACCTAATTGAATAGTTAAAAATTGATTTAGTCGTATCAAGTATAATATTTAGGTCGATTCTTGCTTCCAAGAATCTTATAGAAGGGATCCAGACTAAGTGTAGTAAAAATTATGCAATACAAATCGTTATGCAGTATCGATTTGAACAAGCTGTTGTCTTACCAGGAATAAAACGCTTCAAAAGATTCGGAACATAGTACAAATAAGTTGTTTGTAATTTGTGACTTTTAGTGCATCCATCATCATCTTTATTTTTGTATTTATTATGGGTACCTTAGCATTATTTCATTTTTAATGTAATCGTGGTCGGTCGTGTCTTGTATACAACCCTCTAATTTTTTTACACTACCGGAACTATAAATGCAGAAATCTATCGATCTGAGTGTATCCAAAATGATTGCTGCCTTTATATAAGAAGCATAGTACACCTCCACTGTTTTGGCCGGATTTAGCGTCGGCTCACTATACCAAAACTACTCTAAATTGGCTTACGGAAAAGGGTATAAATTTCATTGAGAAAAATATCAATTCCCCAAATTGCCCTCAGCTTCGACCCATCGAACGTTACTGGACAATCGTGAAGAGGGTTTTCAAGAAGACTGGTAAGGCAACTGAGAACATGCAGGAGTTCAAAAAAATTTGTGCTCAAGCGTCCAAGAAATGCGATGCAACACTTGTCCGGAAATTAATGAAGAGCGTTCGATCAAAAGTTCGAAAATTCGTGAAGGAATAACTTAAATTTCATCCGGTTTTCATTATGCTCAAGTTTTACCTCGTACAATAAAGGATCAATTTGAAAGAAAAATTTGTGGATAACTTATTTTCGATACACTTCTTACCAAAATAAATGTACAATTTTGAAGTGCCCATGTCGACAGCAGTCCCACGTCAATCTCGTTGTTATGTCTCTAACATTACCTACTACAAGTTTTTCGGAAAATTACTTGAACTGATTATGTTCACTTGAGAAATCGCATTTTTCGTTCTCCGGCTCAATTTGATACATACACAGTTGAAAATTATAGAATTTACAAGTGACTAAAATCCACATATGACACATTTCATTTCGTACACAATTTTTCCGTAAACATTCAACCAAAAATCATACACCTACCAGGTTTCGATTTCAATTAAATTCATGCGGATTAATCTAATTCGACAACCATGCGAAATTACTGATGTTTCTTTCGTCAGATCGTTATGCTTACCCGCACCGTGCCGCAATTCCTCGCCACCAGGCCCTCACAGCGCTCTTTCCACAAGAGTTCGTGAGACATGCCTCGGCTTCGGTTTGACATATTCCGTCGTTCGTCTCCAGACCGAAACCGCGGACGACCAAAATCGATTTGATCTTGATCCATAATTTTGTCACTCGCTCGGACTTGTTGCAGCCAAACCAAACCAAGCGAAGCATAAGTCTAATCCTTTCAACCGTACAATTTCTGGATGTTGATTGAAATGTATACTACGCGTTGGGCCACCACTCCAACGTTGATCCAACGAGTCTCACGAGACTCGTTATTTCGGTTATTCAGAATTTGATCGGCTGTAGATCACCGGCAAAACCCGCCACCCCCCCTTCAGCCGCACACTGCCGGCTACGCTTGTCATTATCTTGTAGCGTCAACATCACAGCTTCGAAACGCATTCAACCTATATAGATCATACGCGACGATAACCAAATGTGATACCTGGTGTCTCTCCCCGCCGGATCGATTTCCCACAATCCCGATCGGGCACACAATTGGGGGCTCCGGAATTCGATTTCAGACTCATGCATCGAGGGACACTCTTTTTCACGGTGTCTTATCTCTTCCTTTCGACAGCCGTGGCGAGTTGAAAGCAATTAGCCGTTATAGGATTTCTTCTTGGGAGGACTGAACCGAAAGGCAATCGATCAAACGACGAACGAAATATACCGGTTGTGGACGTGTCTCATAATTCGATATTCGGAGATTTTGTCAGTGGTTCGCTGAAAATCGGACTGGCCCAAGCCGTGCGGAGCGCATTCGAATCAAACTTGTGTGACAAAATGAACCGGGTTCGGGCCGGGAGGCAGGAAGTTGACGATGTCGGGCGATCACTATCGCCGATCAGCGATCACCGGAGATCCAATCGATTCGATTTTCTTGGCATGCTGCAACGATACTACTAGACATTTGAATCATTGTCAAACACGAAATCTCAATATATGATCACCTGCATCTGCACAAACTTGTCCGGTTGAACAATCAAAAAATTAAAATATGTCAATTAATGTTTGGAGCTCTGTACCCAAGGCTTGCTTAGTTCGTGACATCGATATTCGTGGTTTTTCGTGGCCAGACATTTCGCCTAATTAAAAACATTTGTGTGGTTTGCAGTAGGCGGGCGGTTTCGGTTTCTCATGCCGTACGTGACGAAAGCATTTTTTTTTCATTCTGCGAAAGGATCGGATTCAATCCGTGAAGGTCGTCGTTGCTGGTGTCCGGTTCTACGGATAAGGTAAAACACATCATATCCATTGTGACAATGAATAGTCAATCGTTCCGAAAACAGTCAATACAAACATTTTCGACCAAGTCACAACCAGTCACAGCCCTTTGCTACTTAATACTCATTATGCACACCTAATGACTGTAGCGACAGTGAATAAATTAATAGCAATTAATATTAATAGCAGTGCAAATTAAGTTTCGATAATAGACCTCCGGTGTTCGTACCGAATCGGTCAGCCGGGTCTCAATAGGCGTCGTACGGCAAATCAACGAGTTTGCCTTATCGACAGGCAATCATTTATTTATTACCCGCACTTTATCTCGCTCACTCGAACCATTGCATTTGAACGCGGGATCGAATGCACCAACCAAAGCTGCAAAAGCTGGTCCACGAGAATTGGCCTAGTGTTGTTTTATGTTATTTTTTAGCGTATTCCAATAGATCAGTTGAAAATTGTGTCCACGTGCCGGAGAAAAAGAAAAAACGTTTGTCCACTTTCAGTAACTACTTGTCCGCTGGATAGAAAAACTGAAATCAGAGCACCTTAAACTTGAAACCAATGGGTTAAACTGCATCGCATAACCGTGGTCTGTGGTTCGAGTGAAATGCGAGAAAATGCGAGATGTATGAGGTTGAAGTAAAACGGCAGGTTTCAGCCAGACCAATATTCGAACCTGCCCACCAACCGGTGCCCTAGCTTGACGTGGCAGTTCTTCTTAATTAACAAATGAGTAATGACTGTTCCATCCTCTATTTCTTGTTCTTTCAATCAATGTTGAACACATTTTTCTAAAATGATTATGAATAGAAAAAAATATGTTCAGGAACAGAGAAAAGCTGTTACAAAGTCCCACTGTATGGATTTATATGTATCAATTATTCATCCAGCATATATGGAGCTTCTGTGGTTCAGTCGATTAAACGGCGAGCTTTGTGATCTCACCTATAAAATTACCTTCCTATGAATTGTGTCATATGTGGACTTGCGTCATCTGTAAATTTCATAAGTTTTTACTGTGCACAGTTCTAAAAAATCTTGTGATTTTACATCTTATAAGATGCACATGAATAGAGCGTCGTAATTCACCCAAATTTATATTCAAGAACATGTAAAATTGAGTGATTTAAAAATTACATGGCTTGATTGCGAATAAAATAAAAAACAGAAGATCGATAACACTTGAACCAAGAAACTTTAGATCACAAAGCACTTCGGTTAATCGACTGAACCACAGAAGTACAAATCTGTTAGTTTAATAATCTATCTATCTATCTATCTATCTATATATATATATATATATATATATATATATATATATATATATATATATATATATATATATATATATATATATATATATATATATATATATATATATATATATATATATATATATATATATATATATATATATATATATATATATAATTAACGACAAATCTGCGACGCCAACAATTGTGACCAAAGGGTCATCTATCGAGTCTACCACACCAACACCTGCTATACGATATGCCACGACATCGAACCAGCCTAATTCTAGATCAGCACTTTCGACGCATGGATACTTGGAAACACCGACCATCAGGGCGGACAACGTGACCAGCAGACCACCGTCAAATGCAGGATCAGCAGTTTTAGGGAAAGCCAGGGCCATCGTGCAGTCGATATAGAATAAATAAATCAGTCTAGTTCTTACCTCCACAGTGTGCAGTTTAATTATTATTTTTTTAAAATCCGAAATCCCCAAGTGGGCTATTAATTGGCGCAGTCGTACAGGATAGTTGCTTGAAGTGTTCGCGAAGTAGTAATCGTTTTCGGGACTTAGTCGTTCGCGGGTGTATATCGCGGATTAGAAGACCACCTGCAGCCGAACACAGCAAGGACCATACGTTACTACAAGCTCGAGAGAACATCGACAATTGTAAGTAATTTTACATTTTTAATTAACATTTAAAGACGGACAAGAGCTTTCTAGAAAAAAATAAAAGCCCTGTCTCGATACCAAAAACATAATCCTTACTAATTCAGAGAGTGGATCCCGGGCCACCAGGGTGGAACCGTAAGAAAAACTCTAAATATCACAAAAGTGTTTAAACTAACATAAAAATAAAAGAAAATAATATCTAAATAAACTCAATTTAAGCAACACTAATTTAACATACCGGAAGTGATAGTGAAAAAATCGAGCATCTACAAGCTCAAATATTAGACTTGCAAATCTCATTGCAGGACAAAGAAGAACAAATTGAGCGGATGCATTTGGAAGCCATAGGAGCTGCGGAGGCGGTGCAGGCAGCTCAGACTTCTGCCAACGCCGCGCGCATGCAAGTTACTAATAATGTGACTGGAGTCGAGGGTATTTTGAAAACCCTGCAGACTCCACAAATCATTAAGGATTTGCCATCCTTTGATGGCCATCCAATCAAATTGCATAGTTTTATTAAAAGTATAGATAATCTGATGCCGATACTCGGAAACGCGAGAGGCACAGCTGTTTATAGCGTTTGGATACAAGCAATTCGCGCAAAGATCCACGGAGACGCCGATAATGTGCTAGAAGTCTATGGCACAAATCTCGAGTGGGAAGAAATAAAAAACAATCTCATTACCCACTACAGTGACAGGCGAGACGAGGTTTGTCTAACCAGAGACTTGTTTCGTTTGGAACAGACCTCAACAGTAGAAGAATTTTACGGGAGAGTTTCACATCTTGTATCTCTCCTAGTGAATCTGCTCAATTTAAGCAATAATAATAGTGAAGTGAGAGAAGCAAAGAACAGATTGTACCAAGAGATGGGTTTGAAAGTCTTCCTAGGAGACCTAAGAGAACCCCTCGGGCCGATCATCAGAGCACAAGCTCCAACAACAACAAAAGAGGCTTTGAGATTATGTCTCGAAGAAGCGAACTATAATCGCGGAAGAAACTTCAACAAACCTTACACATTCACTCCACCACCTCCACCAAGAGCACCGGCGCTAATACCGAGAATACCCATGAGACCACCTCCTGGGTTTCAACAAACGCGACCCACGCAAATGTACTCCCAGTTTCGACCCCCACAGTCTTTCCCTCAATATAGAACACCCAATATGCAACATTTCAAACCTCTACCGCCACAACCGGCAAAACAATTCCGGCCATCTCAATTCAACCAACAATCTTCAAAACCTGTCCCCATGGAAGTCGACCCTTCCATTCGAAGCCACCAAGTAAATTACATGAATCGTACACACCCACCAAGAGCAACTCTTGGACCAAACTACCAGTTACAAGTAGACGAAGAACAAAATTTAATTAATCAAGATCAACCTTATGACTATTCATATGACCTCGATCATTATAACATACCGGACAACCAGCAACAAGCTAACGAACCGGATATGCAGAACTATACTGAACCTCAACAACAGATAGATAAGAACACCGATGAACCTATTTCTGACGAGTTAAATTTTCGTTTAACAGAAAAAACTTTACATCCGACCTAAACAACTTTATTCCATATGTAAAACTTCGGACATCAACAGGAAAATTTTTAAATTTCCTTATCGATACCGGAGCAAATAAAAATTATTTAGACCCGAAACATTCAAACTACGACAAATGCCGATTTACACAGCCGAGGAAAGTGCGAAATATTAACGGAACACACACAGTAGATAAATTCGTAGTTTTCAACCCTTTCCCGAACATACCCAATACCAAACCACTAACATTTTTCTTGTTCAAATTCCACCCATTTTTCGATGGACTGATAGGATATCAGTCTCTGGAAGATCTAAAAGCAGAAATTATCACATCTTCGAATGAACTACGCCTTCCAGCCGGAATTATACAAATGGCAAGGAAATATCCCGATACCTCTTGCATAAACCTTAACGCGCACGAGAGCAAGATAATTAATCTGCCAGTCAACACCACAGAAGGCGATTTTCTTCTGGAAAATGATATTGAAATAAACCGAGACCTAGTTATTAACTCTGGGCTATACTATGCCTCAGATAATAGAGCATTCTTCCGAATCTCAAACCTTACAGATACACCAACTAAATTTTCAGTCACAGATCCAATCAAAATCCAGTTAAATAATTTCGAAACAGGAAACCCATCCTTTCCAAAAAAATAGACCGAAAACCCAGTTATTTGAACAATTTCGTACCGATCATCTCAATCTAGAGGAAAAAACTGAACTTTTAAAAGTGATTGCAGATCACCGTGACGTGTTTCACTTGGAAGGACAAAGCCTTTCTTTCACAAATGCAATTAAACACAGCATTAATACGAAAGATGACCTTCCAGTTCACTGTAAATCGTATCGCTACCCCTATTGTCATCGAGAAGAAGTACAGAAGCAGATAGATAACATGTTGAAACAACAAATCATAAGGCCATCAAACAGTCCTTGGTCCTCCCCAGTGTGGGTCGTACCAAAGAAATTAGATGCCTCTGGTACTCAGAAATGGCGCTTAGTCATAGATTACCGCAAGTTGAACGATAAAACGACCGAAGACAGGTATCCCATTCCAAACATCACGGATATCTTAGACAAATTCAAAATCTGGGTTTCACCAGATAGAAGTCAACGAGAAAGATATACAAAAAACCGCCTTTACAGTAGAAAATGGTCATTATGAATTCTTAAGAATGCCTTTTGGCTTGAGGAATGCTCCATCTACCTTCCAACGGGTAATGGACAACATTCTTAGAAAACATATTGGAATCCGTTGCCTCGTGTACATGGATGACATTATAGTGTTTTCCACTAGCTTGAAGGAACATTTAGACAACCTTCGCCTAATTTTCGAAACGCTTTCAAAATTTAACATGAAAATACAATTAGACAAGAGCGAATTTCTTCATAAAGAAGTTGCGTTCCTGGGCCACCTAGTTACTACCGATGGGGTAAAACCCAATCCCGACAAGATTCACATCATAAAACACTGGCCACTTCCGAATAATGAAAAACAGCTTAGAGGATTTCTCGGCGTTATAGGTTATTATCGGAAATTCATCGAAGATTTCGCAAGACTTGCAAAACCCTTAACCAATGCATTACGGAAAGGCGAAACCGTCAAACACTCGGATGAGTTCGTAAAAGCGTTTGAAAAACTAAAAGCTATCCTCACATACTTAAATATCCCGAATTCGATAAACCATTTATTCTCACCACTGATGCATCAAACTATGCAGTAGGTGCAGTGCTATCTCAAGGTGCAGTGGGTAGTGACCGACCAATTGCTTTTGCCTCAAGAACGCTGAATAAATCCGAAGAGAATTATTCAGCAATCGAGAAAGAACTTCTAGCTATTGTCTGGGGATGTAAATATTTTCGCCCTTATCTATATGGACGTAGATTCATCTTATATACGGACCACAAACCACTCACGTATAGTATGAATTTGAAAGATAGCAACAGTAGGCTCATTCACTGGCGACTATACTTGGAACAATTCAATTTTGAAATTAGATACCGTCCCGGCAAACAAAATGTAGTTGCAGACGGACTGTCAAGAGTGCATCACGAATTAAACGTGAATGAAGTAGAAAACTTCTCCGATGACGCAACCGTACGCTCCGCCGACACGGATGACACGGAATTCATACCATGCACGGAAATCCCTTTGAATCACTACTCAAATCAAATCGTCTTGAATTTTGGCACAGAAGACTCAGAAGCATACGAAGAAATCTTCCCAAGAATCCATCAGGAATCAGGAATCAGAACAAATTGGCTCAAATGGCACGTTCCCCTTGATATTTGGAGATTTGTGCCTTGCCATCAATTTGTTTTTAGCATCATTTTCCCGATATATAAGAGGGAAGGATTGAAAGGAAATGGTAAGGGTTGGACTAGGAGGATGGGAAAAATTGACGACACAAGAACACATAAAAGCAGAAGTAAATTCTGCACCCCTAAGGGATGCCGAACAATCTGCTGAGGATCACATTTAGTGGAAGCAGAAGTAAATTCTGAACCTCTACGAGGTCCCGAACAGTCCGCTGTTAATAAAACCTCCAACCCCCGAGAGGATTTGAAGATCTTACAAAAGCGACACCATTCTGCACTCCCGGAAGAATGCAGAACGATTCGCAGTATGTACGAGCAGAAGTAAATTCGGCACCCCCTAAAAGATGCCAAACAATCTGCTAAACCCTATTTAAGGTAAATACAGAAGGGATTCATTCACTCCAGGAAGAACGATGAACCCTTCTGACTATAGCTCCTTACCACATTGGGTAAGAAACGAGAGAATATCCTTCAATTTTAGCTCCGCATACACAGACTCAACCATGTATGGAGAACCAAAAACCCGGATACGTAGCTGCGTCAATGCGGGACAGTTACATATCAGATGATATGAAGTACCATAATCGCATTCACACAAATCACACGAATAATACTCAGCACGTTGAATAGTAGCCATGTGATAATTGAGTTTGCAATGTCCAGTCAGAGTCTGACCAGAATACTGCAATGATGCTTGGAGAAATGCAGTAGACACTTTGACATTTTCAGATTTAAATCTGGTAGAAATGCTTTTGTCTGAGCGCAAGTTTGCAAGCTGCGCCAGTAGCTGGCATGTTTGGATACAGCCCAAGAACGAATCTTGTGCTTTATACAACTAGTTGAAAGTGGTAAAGCTGGTTCAGGACCAACGAAATCATTCGTTGCACCAGCTCTAGCCAACTCATCAGCCCATTCATTTCCAGTAATACCAGAATGGCCGGGTACCCATAAGAAGTAAACAGCATTTGAAATGCTGAGGTCTTCAATTTGAGTTCGACATGCGATCACTAGATTCGACCGTGAGTCATTCGAACTGAGTGCTTTTAAGGCTGCCTGACTGTCGGAACAAAAATAAATTCGCTTACCACAGATCCTCTGCTGAAGTGCCGATTGTACTCCACACAGAATCGCGTAGATTTCTGCTTGAAACACAGTACAGTATCTACCAAGTGAATGAGACTGCTCCAGCCTCATTTCACGACAGTAGACACCAGCACCAGCACGACCATTCAACAGAGAACCGTCCGTATAACAAACTATGTGTTCATCAAGTTGTCGTTCCAGACAACCAGACAACCATTCCTCACGAAAAGGATAGCTCACATTGAATGTTTTGAAAGGAAAACTGCATGTGAGAGTTAGGTCACTAGGAGCGAGTAAATACTCATCCCACGTAACCATTTGAGACCACAAGCGAGTGTGGCTGGTAGCATAATCTAATGGGTTACTGTTCCAAAGCCCTGTAACCTTAAGACGATATGCACAAGATAATGCTTCTTTTTTTAGGAACACATGTAGTGGTTTAATGCACAGTAGCGCCTCTAGAGCAGCAGTAGGAGTTGTCGTGAATGCTCCTGTCATCGCCATTAGGACCATCCTTTGGAGATGATTTAGCTTTGACTGAACTGTCGCGACTTCTCCTTTCTGCCACCATACAAGACATCCATATGCTAAAATTGGTCTAACAATAGTTGTGTAGATCCAATGAATATATCTGGGTTTGAGTCCCCATGATTTTCCAAAAGCTCGTCTACATTGGCCGAAAGCCATGCAAGCTCTTTTAATTCTGAAGTCAATGTGAGCAGACCAATTCAGTTTTGAGTCAAGAATAACCCCGACGTATTTAACTTGTTCGACCACAGTGACCTCTGAACCAAAGAACTGCAACGGACGAGCTCCTGTGATTATCCTACGATGAGTGAAAAGAACCATTGATGTTTTGCCCGGATTTACAGATAATCCAACCTGACAACACCATTGTTCAACAGATCGCAGGGCTTGCTGCATTAAATCAAAGAGAGTGTTAATGCTTATACCGGTCATCAATATATGATAATCGTCGGCAAAACCATAAGTCGGAAATCCAAGGTTATTAAGTTTCCTTAACAAACCATCAGCGACAAGGTTCCATAAAAGTGGGGATAGTACACCACCTTGAGGACACCCACAGACACTTAGCTTTCTAATCTCTGCTTGCCGAAGCGATGAACAAAGAAGTCGATTGCTAAGCATTGCGTGTATCCAATTTGTGATACTTGAAGGTATGCCATGACCACGGGCTGCTTCCAGAATTGAATTGAAAGACACGTTATCAAAGGCACCTTCAATATCTAGGAAAACTCCCAAGCAAGATTGCTTTTGTGAGAAAGCTTTTTCAATGTTGTACACAACATCATGTAACAGGGTTGTAGTGGACTTTCCACGCTGGTAAGCATGTTGCATTCCATGTAGCGGTTGCACGCCCAGACTAACATTCCTGATATAGTGATCGACTATGCGTTCCACTGTTTTAAGAAGAAATGAGCTAAGACTGATAGGCCTGAAACTGTTCGCTTCCTCATAAGTGTCGCGACCGCCTTTGGGAATAAATTTGACAATTATTTCCTGCCAGGCTCTTGGAATATATCCTGTCGCAAGACTAAAAGTAAGTATTTTCTTCAAAACATGTTTGAAATGTTCATACCCTTTCTGCAGTAACACTGGGAAAACTCCATCCTTTCCAGGAGACTTGTACGGAGCAAAACTCTCAACTGCCCATTTGACCGATTCAATCGTCACAACGCTTCGAGCCAGGGCCCAAGAATCGTAACTACCTGAAAAAGTCTCGGGAAGAGCTGTCGGTGATGGATCCATACATCCTGGAAAGTGAGTGTTAAAAAGATAGTGAAGTACATCACCTTCATCAGACAAGTGTTCACCATCTGAAGTTCTTAAGAAACTGACATTAAAGTCCTTAGACTTCGAAAGTAACTTATTTAATCTGCTAGCCTCGTTGAGACTAGAGACATTTGTGCAGAGGCTTTTCCAACCACTTCGCTCAGACGATCGAAGAGCATTTTTGTAAGCCCTTCGAGCTAACACGAATGCCTCCGACCCATTTCTGCGACGGTGGTTCCAAGCTCTTCTGCATAGTTTCCTTAGTCTAGCAAGTTCAGCATTCCACCAAGGAGTTCCTCTAGTAGCTCGCACAATCCGAAGTGGACAAGCCTCTTCATATGCTGCAACTATGAGTGAGTTTGTCTCGTCGACAACATTTTCCAAATCAATTGGGGTTTCAATTGTTGGTTGGTACCCGTAAAATCTAGTCGCCAAGCCCTCTTCATAGAGGTCCCAGTTTGTAGATTTGGGATTACGATATGTGATAATATCAAATTTAACGTTTGAATGATCAAAGAATATGTACTTATGATCAGACAACGAAGGTTCGAGCTCATCGGAGACGAGCCAATTCACCAACTCATGCGCAATTCTATCAGAGCAGAGAGTTACGTCCAAAACCTCCTCTCTGCCAGATCTCGCAAAAGTTGGACGGTTTCCTGCATTGACTATGTGCAGGTTTGTACTGCTCACAAATTCCATCATATCAGAGCCTCTCGAATTTATATCTGTGCTGCCCCAAATGATATGGTGAGCATTTATGTCACTGCCGATTACAAGCGGTAAATCACTTTTGCAGCAGTATGATACAACCTTTTTGAAGTCATCGCTTGGCGAAGGTTGGTTATGCGGCAAATATGCCGAACAATAGACATATTTCCTGTCTATGCCATCAGTAGTCATACCAACTGTGACAGCACAAATATCCCGAGTTGTGAGCTCCGATATGAGAGAGACATCGAGAGCACTATTTGCAAGTATGCATGCTCGAGGCATTTCACGTGGATTAGTCATTCCGGTCTTGTTAAAGGCAACAAAGACTGGGTTTAACAATTTTCCAACGTAGAAGTTTCCCTTTTGGAAATATGGTTCTTGAACCAAAGCTAAAGAAGCTTTACCTTCTTGCAGAAGTCTGGATAGATTCATAGTTGCTGTACGTTTATGCTGGAGATTGATTTGTGCTACTCTAACCATTATCAATTAAAGTAACGAACACTCCACCTCCAGCACTTACCGTACAACAACTACAAGAAACCAAATATATTGGCTTATAATCGCCTATAGCGAACCATGTAAGGATTTTTTTTAAATGTTTTAATCATTTAAATCCCACGAGTTGCGAAGAAAGAAGTCGTCCACTGTGCCAGAGCTTCGCTTAACACAGTAAGGGAAAATCCCAAGATATTCCGTTCACGACTGCATTGTTTAACCTCCTGCAGCCATTCAGCCATCGGCACGGAAATACACCTTGACTTAGGAGTTCCTATTTTTGTGGCCTTTTACGACATGGAACAGGAAACCAGTGGATCAATTCTTGGTAAAAAATAATTCCGCCGGATGCCACACGGCTTACCTGTTTGGTAGACTTATACCACCGGTACAGGTGGACCGTAGCGTTATTCTTAGCCAGTTGGGAAACCGCTACCGACACTACACGGCTATCTAGGCTGCTCAGAGAGGGAAATTGACATTGACGGTCAACTTCCATGGATGGCCGAGCAGCCGACACGGATGACACGGAATTCATACCATGCACGGAAATCCCTTTGAATCACTACTCAAATCAAATCGTCTTGAATTTTGGCACAGAAGACTCAGAAGCATACGAAGAAATCTTCCCAAGAATCCATAGACGAACCATTACCAAAATATCGTACGGAGTCCCATACCTTATAAGACTTTTTAAGGACTTTATAGACCCCAAACGAACTAACTGCATTAGATACCCCGAGAGACTGATCGGGACAATACAAACAGTTTATCATAATTATTTCAGCCGAGGTAAACCATTCAAAATTTATATTACACAGAAAATCCTAGACGATCTAAGGACTCCAGAGGAGCAAAATTTAAAGATAGAACAAACCCACAATTTCGCTCATCGCGGAGTCTGGGAAAACAACAAGCAAATTTCAAACCGATTTTATTTCCCAAGAATGAAACGTAAAATCCAACAATTTGTAAAACTATGCATCATCTGCAACAAGGCCAAATACGAAAGGCACCCCTACCAGATTCACCTGACCAATACTCCAGAATCAAATAAACCTTGGGAAATAGCCCATGTAGATCTTTTCATCTCTCAACCAACGATCTTCATTTCTGCGGTTGATAAGTTTTCAAGATTTGCTTCTATTATCCCCATAAAATCTAGAACTATAGTTGACATAAAAAAGGGCTTAACGAAATTATTTTCTTTGTACGGTACTCCTAATAGTATGGTTTGTGACAATGAACCTGCACTAAAGTCTACAGAAATTCGCAGCTTGTTAGACAGCCTAAACATTGCAATACATTTTGTTCCCCCTAATCATAGTTTGAGCAACGGAATAGTCGAAAGGTTTCATTCGACCCTAGCCGAAATATTTCGATGCATTAGAAATAAACACGACGACCTGGGAAAGAAAGAAATTTTCAGAATAGCATGCACTTTATATAACAACACTATCCACTCTGCTATAGGAGTCAAACCGCGTGAGGCATTCTTCGGGTTAAAGGATGGAGAGGACAGAGAACTCGACATGGAGAAAATGCTCGAGAACAGAAACAAATTCTTTGAAGAAATTATTACAGCTCAATCCAAAACTAATACAAAAAACCTAAAATACCACAATCATTCCAGAGAACCAGCCCCTAACCCGGAACAAGAACAAACAGTTTTTGTTCGCACACAAGGAATAAAGGACAAAACGAGGAACTGTTTTGCATCAGCCGTAGTAACTGAAAACCAAACCAAAACCTTGGTGGATAACACGGGAAAATTAATACATAAAGAAAACCTTAAAAGAATTTAATCATTTTATTGTCTATCGTTTCAGGAAAAAGTGGAAAATGCGAACTTTTAACTGGGTAATAATCACATATCTAATTATCGGTACCTCTTCACAAACAATCCAAGTCCATGACATAAGTAATAATCCAGGTTCTTTAGTATTAAAGAACGGACAGGCTAGAATAAGCAACGGACACAAAAGATTTCTTCACATAATAGACCTAGCAGAACTCGAAACCTCTTTAAAAATTCTAGAAAGCACGACAGAAGAAACTAACGACAATAATCTCTCAAGACTCATTAGAATCAAACTCTCATCAACAAAATCCCTGTTAGAAACATTATACCCTAAAGTACGAGCTAGAAGAGCTTTAGAAATACTTGGAACCACAATAAAATTTATAACTGGTAATCTCGATGCAAACGATTTAAAAGTCATTAACGAAAATTTTCACAAAATTCAGGAATCAAATAGCGAGTTAATAACACAAAACAATGTTCAAATAAAAATTAAAAAAAAATTCGAGAACAGATTACAGATTCTCTTGAACGAAATTAAAACCCAACAAAATGATTTAATCAAAATTTCTGAAGAAAAAAACCATATAGCTAAAGAAACCACTAGGATAGTAACCTTGTTTCAAATAGATTCATTTTACCAGATATTAACATTGATCGAAAACACATTAGCACTAGCACAATTGAATGTTTTGAATCGCCAAATATTGAGTCACAACGAAATCGTTTCGATAGGTGAAGATCTTAGAAGAGAGGGACTAGAATTCAATAGCCTTGACGAGGTCTGCAGCCTTCTTTCAACTACAACCTTCTACAGAGGACACCATCTAGTAATCAGCATCGATATCCCACTAATATACCCAGAACACTATCAGAAGATAAAACTCGTACCGATACCCATAGGAAACAAAATGTTGGCCGTAGAGTACGCAACACTGCTGGTACATCGCAACCAAACGATAGCAATATTATCAAAATGCTCAGAATCCATACACACGACCATATGTAAACCAATGCAAGTGCCAGACATCAGTGAAAACGAATGCATTGCACCACTTGTGCGAGAAAGCAGAGGTAAATGCCCTTTCAAGGAAACTACACAAATGACAGAATTCAAACTGTTAACCCCTGGAACAATACTAACAATAGTAACACATGGATCCGTCATGTTGAGTAGCACATGCGGAATTGATGAAAAGGACATCCATGGAATTGCCCTAATTACTTTTTCCAACTGTTCCGTCTGGATCCAAAATAAACTATTCGAAAACTACGAAGTCGAAGTCAAACCAGCTATCATATCACCGTTAAATCGACTACAAATTGATGAAGCATCTCTGGAACCATTTTTCAATATTTCAGAACTACAGACACTACACATAAAAAACAGGGAGAGGCTAAAAGCTGTTGAATTTAAATACAATTCATCCACTATTATAATCATTATCATATTCGCCACAATGTCGATAATTACGATAACACTTTCTTGTATGAGGAAAAAAATACAAAGCCTTTGCACGGGACGTGCAAATCTTGAGGATGGAGCAATTAACGACAAATCTGCGACGCCAACAATTGTGACCAAAGGGTCATCTATCGAGTCTACCACACCAACACCTGCTATACGATATGCCACGACATCGAACCAGCCTAATTCTAGATCAGCACTTTCGACGCATGGATACTTGGAAACACCGACCATCAGGGCGGACAACGTGACCAGCAGACCATCGTCAAATGCAGGATCAGCAGTTTTAGGGAAAGCCAGGGCCATCGTGCAGTCGATATAGAATAAATAAATCAGTCTAGTTCTTACCTCCACAGTGTGCAGTTTAATTATTATTTTTTTAAAATCCGAAATCCCCAAGTGGGCTATTAATTTATATATATATAAAAATCTGTATTTATCTGTATTTACTAATAAAATGAAATTGTACAATGACAATGAAATGATGCTGAATGCTATATCAACATATTATGGTTAAAGAATGAGAGTTTCATTGAGCATTTATTTTTCATATCTTCGTAGTTCACGAAAATATGTAAAGACGAAATTTAATATGAATGTTTTTTCAACCACAATTTAATTTCAATTCCATATACTTTTCTAGATTTAAAAGTGGACTTAATATGCAATTTCAAGTCAGGTCCTACTACTCTCAGACAGCAGACAGAATAAACGCAGGAAGCTGAACCGAGCTGGTGGATGACATTAGCAGACCAAAAGAGGGGTATGCTTCCCTCTTTTGGTCTGCTAATGTCAGTAAGTCAAAGGTCCCTGCTAATTCAGCAAGCAAAAGGGGCCATGTTAGAGTGCAAGCGATAAATCTGCTCAGCTTTACCTCTGACAAGGTCCTTTTAATTTACTGTAAGTGCATTACTCGCTTTGGTCAGTACCAAGTTTGGCTCTGCTTTATCGTGCTCACTCTGTTTAAATGTTTTTTTTTTATGTTGATCCTCAAATATCTGCACACAAATTTTTACTTCAATTTGTAATTTGTCCGGTGATTAATAAACTTTCATCTCGTCACTTTAATCAAATGCTAAAAGATAGCTCAGACGAAAACAGCTTAATTTTTCTTGATAACTTCTTGTGAAATCTGTATAACTCTGTATTAAATTTAGGGAATCTGTATAAAATCTGTTTGCCTCGGGCGCCAGAAATGTTCACTACGGCTCTGGTTGTATGAATTAGTGACGACACTTATTCTGATTGAAAATCGATTTTATAAAATAAAATTTATGTACATGTGCATTAAAATTCAATAAACTCTTTGCTTGATTCTGTGTAGAGACACTGAAAATGGTTTGGAACTAAATGATTTGACCGTAGTTACGGATTATAATACTACCATTTATGGCCCATAGAACTGTCGATTTGTATATGTATTCTCTCCGTTGTGTTCATACTTTGATGAATTTTCCGCACTTGAATGAAGCGAAAACTGCACTGCTAACGGAGCGAACAATGAACATTAAAGATCAAAAGTTCAAAAGAGCGGTTCTAACGGCTACAAAAATAATTACTTCATTTTGGATTATCATTTTTCATTTTTCGGGTCAATTTTGCCTTTTATTCGCTCGCAAACGACCAGCTGCTGAATGATGTAATGGCGGAATTCATTTCAGGCTTTCAGAAGGTAAGATTTTCTACGATGTTGATATGCCGTTTGCTAGCTTTATTTGCATTCGTTTGGTGCGAATAGTGCGCAACCTATCAAATTATTCTATATTTGCACTAAACTGTTGATTTGTACCTTCGATTTACACTGTTCGGTGATTCGATATTAAGCACATTTTTCTCTAACAAATTTCGCACAACGAAAAGTGCATGAAGTTAATCAAATTATTCTAGATTTGCACTAAATTGATAATTTTTTCTTTAGCTTTGCAAAACAAGTAATCTTAATAGTTCTTTGGGTAATATTTAGAGCCATTAGAACGGCTGATTTGGTATACTGTTCCTCATCGTTATCCACCTTTCGTTTTCTTTTCCTACAATGCAAACGACCAGAAGCTGGATGATGCAATCACTTTTGTTTGAAGTGAAACTCACACTGCGATTGTACAACAGAAGATATGCTCACAGAAGACCTAGTTGTTGATGTGGAACACATCTTTGTTTTCAATAAGGGGGTGCAAATTAGAAATTCAAGGGTAAACACAAGTAGAAATGTAGTCAGGTTTTGAACACTTCCAGCTCATTCAGTTTAGTTTCAATCAGTAACATTATTTCACCAATTGATTGGAAATATTTCTACGTATTGACTTGAATGTGCATAGACATGTGTTTTCAATTATATATCATTGAAATGTTGATTTATAGCTAGTAGTGTCCCATTTTGTCTGCTAAAATTCTCCGGCATATCGGATTTCCCTGCCATAGACGACGCTTTGAAGGAGTAAGCGATATATCAATGAGAAAGCATCGCTCTGATTGGTTAATCAATGCAAAAGCGAAGCTGTTGGAAGCACGCGAATCTATAAATAGAAGCAAAATTATAGCTAACGTTTCAGTCCTACGCGTAGCATGCTAGAGGCAGGTTGTTGCTAGACAGCAAGACAAAAAGTGCCATAAAACGATTTGAAGCTTTAATTGGTATGTTCTGATCTTGTGTCATGCAAGTTCGGATGAAATTCCGTGTTATCTCGTTTCGCCTGAGAAATTAACAACTACCCCAGAGTAAATTTTGAGTGCTTAAGATTAATTTCGAATTTATATAAGATGAACTCGATTAATAATGAGAAAAAGTTTATCGTTTCAACAGAAATTGAAGAATGGTAGAGAAACTTAACGCTATAAAAATAATTGCTTGCATACAAAACTTGATCACAAGCTTGGCGAAAAGAAGCTCAAATATCGATATCCGTATCGCAAGCATGTTTAAACATATAATTGCATATATTTGGGCTATTGATGTAATTTCGTCGGCTTCAAAACAAATACAAATCACGACAAATAGAGTCTATGTTCGGTGTTGGTTCCTAATAAAGATCAATCTAAGCAGATTATCGTTCATTTACGGACTCAAAAGTGGGACGAATAATTGAAAATGTCGATCTTGAGAAATTTTGGTTGCTTTGTTCCACATCAATGGCTGGAACAACCCCATGGGGCTGATCCTTGTAGTTTTTTTTCTGCGTTTAGGCTTGAGGAACGGAACCGCATATTCGTCATTGACTGAAGTACCAGTTGTATAATGCCGGGTGTAGTTCCACTGTCTTGGTGTAGATGGCAGCCTGCGCACTCGATGTGTCTCCGTTCATGGATTATCATAGACTGAAGCTAGCAAACATGTAACAGAGTCTGTTTATAGAGTCGGTTGATTTTAATGTTTCGTGTTTGGACCTATTTTTCAATTATTTAAACAATGGTTTCGTAAAAAACGTGGTATTAACAATAATCTTACATCTTTTTCCATTTGTTTCATGAAAGAATTAGAGAAAATACTCAAACAGGGAGAAAGTTATTAAGAAAACAAATTTGGAGCAATTCCGTTACACTTTCGTGTTGCGAAATTTTGAAAATGCAATTTCGTGTTGTGAAATTTGAAAATTTGTAGTCCTACGTCAAAAAAGGCGGGTGAGTAATGTCAGAGACATAACTGGATGTCGTGAATAGGAAAAAACTGACACGCTCCCATCACTTTTCCGAATATCAGTTAGTTGATTGATTGTATGAATTGTGCAAGCTTTCCTCTTTTTCACTAATAGAATTTGAAGCGATACACCTACATTAAAGTACAGATTAGTTACATTAAACAGCTACTATTATACAACTATATATTCCAAACTTGAAACAATTCCTTTTTAATTTGCTAATATAGGAAGCTAGGTACGACAAATTTGTAGTTTATTTTTATTGAAGCTATGAAGTTCGAAGATATCTGATTCTTCTCGAAATTTCAGTACGAGACAATTGCAATGGCCTGGTCTGAAATGTATCTACGATCTTCGGTATGCAAGAGTGATTCTAATAATAATAATGATAATAATGATAATAATAATGATAATACAGATTAATCTGTATATATGGCAACCCTGTTTCGCATGGCATATTTTCACACGACCCCATACTAGTATAAAGATGTGTTCAACAATCGCTTTCGCATTGCCGTTCGTACTTGAATGTGTTAGTGACGGTACAAATCTGCCATCTTTTCGGTGCCATCGTACTGACGGTGTCTCGTACGTTCAGAGTAGCTGCTTTAACTTAAATGACGCTATTTCTCACATCACAATTCCTTTTATATGTGCTAGTGGTAGCGGTGGACGGACGTCCCCTTTGTTAGAATTCCTTTCCTATACGCAGAACGGGAAATAGCAGTGATGCCACTTTTCGTTGAAGTCAAATCCGTAGATTTGGTTTCAAGTGCACTTATACTAGTACATTTACATAAACTTAACAGCTTTAAGCTCTAATCCACAACACAGGCTTCCAGTAATGACAGATCGATGGCTAATATATGCATGATTACAATTTTAATTGGGCAAGCAAAAATAAAATATTCAGACGATGTAACAATATTTAATTATTTTTCTTTTATATCAAGAGACATAATGCTAGATCAAGAGATTTCTGGTAAAATAATGCTAAATCCGTAGAGTTCATATGATTCATCCGTCATTCATCCGAAGAAAAGACAGAATCTACGTAGGTCTACGGATTAATCCGTAGGGTTGACATCACTGGGAAACAGTGAAACGATATAAAAGAGAGAGTTAGCAGAGCGGCAGCCAGTACTGAATTGGTCGTCGAGCTGTTAACTGCATATTGTGGAATTTTTACGCAGAAACACGCACACAGGAGGAACAGTTAAGGGCAAGGCAAAGTCCCGCTTAAACCGTGCTGGTCTGAAGTGCCCAGTTGGCGGCAGAATCCATTGTTTGCCTCGGAAGGGGAACTACGCCGAGCGTGTCAGTGCTGGTGCATCGGTCTATCTGGCGGCAGTGATGGAGTACTTGATTGCCGAAGTGTTGGAATTGGCCGGTAACGCTGCCCGTGACAACAAGAAAACGAAAATCATCCCTCGCCATCTGCAGCTGGTCATCCGTTGAAAACCCCGTCCTTTTCAGGACGACCACATCACTGTGATAAAGAAATATTTAGAATTGCTTTAAATTTAGCCAGTTCTGATACGCCTGGAAAGTAGAATGCGCAAATCAAGTGGAAACATTTGTTCTAACAATTTTTGTTTTCGGCCGCATACTAAAGTAATCGCGACAAAAATACATATTGATCTGTGGCAACTCTGTTTCGCACGGCATATTTGTATAAAGATGTGTTTAAAATCATCACTTTCGCGTTCGCATTGCCGTTCGTAATTGAATGTGTTAGTGACGGTGCAAATTATTTTAACTCCCATCTTGATGAATCTTTTGGTAGGGAATATTGAGATCTGAGATGGTTCTCGTGCGTGTCTTGTTTCGGCAATGGGCCTTGCTGGACTTTTTGGCTGCCTTTTTCGGTGTCATTGTGCTGACGGTGTCTCGTGCATTCATATCGGGAAACAATGAGACGACAGGTCCTCGATGTTGCTGTCGTGTGTCTTGTTTCGGGAAGAGTTGCTCAGCAAATGGTAGGAAAAATGAACCATTCAACTTTTATATGGATGCTCTTGTATAGATGCAGACATCTCGCGTTCTGATTGGCTGGTGCTTTCATGGGTTAAATCAAACAGGTTTTTCAATAGTGTACTATTGAAAAACTTCAATATTGTTAATGTTCAAGTTGAAGATTTTCGATTCTATTGGTAGTTAGATTTTATAAATCCTTCTACAGATCACTGAGCTATGAGCTTTCAAAATACGAGAAAGGGAAACGCGCTTTATGAATTATCTTCTTTGATACTGGTTTATACCAAACATTTCAAAAAAGTTTAATTTTGAACTATTTGAGAATGTCACAGATCTGAAAATTTTATTATAAAATTGTGATCATATTTCCGATGGCGTGTAGCAAGAATTATATTGATTCGTTAGATATAACAGGAGAAATTCACGATCAAAAACTTATCACTCTCTCAGAGGGTAAATTTTGAAAAGGCGCCCATAGTAAAGTAAGTCGTATTCACGACAAAAAATTTAGTGACAACTCTGACAACTCAAAAAACTCTGAATCTCGAAGATCACAAGTGATTTTTCGTGTCAGCGAAATAAGATGACAAATTTTCACCCACAAAAATATCGCTTAAGCGATAAACGAAAGGAAGAAGAGTCTCCTATGATCATTCGACGTTGGATTTCCGCTACGCTTCATGTCGATTCCGAAATGGTAGGTTCCGTAGGTTGGTCAGTATGAACTACAATAATTTTTTGACTGCTAAAGACTGTTCCAGAAAGTATGGACGCAACCAAAAACCTCTACCATTTCGCAATGGTTCAGAATCTGTTAATTTTTATGGCTGCGTCCTGTTGTTTACACTCTTCTCTAACCACTTGTGCAGTTGTTTATTCGTTTTCATTAGTTTGTTTCGAAATGCGTGGGCTTTCAGCAGAACTACGTCGAAAAATTGTGTACAAATGGTGCACAGAACGCGGACTGTCACTGAGAAAAATAGCAAAAATGGAAGGAGTAAGTGAAAAAGTCGTGCGAAATGCAATCAGGAAATTCGGTGTGGATAACACTTTTGAGGATAAACCGAAAACGGGTCGAAAAAAAGGTCCTGCTAACCCTCAGTTGGATAAACGTATACTGAAGGCGTTCGAGCAAAAGAAGGAGGTTTCAGTTCGGGATGTGGCCAAAAAAGTGGGCACTTCGAAGTCAAATGTTCTTCGTGCTAAAGAACGTTTGAATCTTCGAACCTATAAGAAGCAGAAACAACCAAAACGTAGTCCGAAACAAGAAGCATCGATTAGGCCGAGGGTTCGAAAGCTGTACAATACGATTCTTGCTGGAAATTTGAACTGCATAATCATGGACGACGAAACCTACGTAAAACTCGATTACAAATCCTTGCCGGGACCACAATATTATACGGTGCGAGAAGGGTAAGTGTTAAACCAGTCCGAGACATCGATTGAAGTCGAAAAATTGGATAAGAAAGCTATGGTCTGGCAAGCAATTTGTAGCTGCGGTAAGATTTCGAAACCCTTTATCACCACTGCTTTAATGAACAGCGAAATATACATCAAGAAATGTTTACAAAAACGACTTCTACTCATGATTCGAAGCCACAAGGATCCTGTTGTCTTCTGGCCAGATCTAGCTTCTTGCCACTACTCGAAATCAACGGTAGAATTGTATACTACCAAAAATGTCCTTTCGTCCCAAAAGACATGAATCCACCAGCCCACAACTTCGACCAATTGAGGAATTTTGGGCATTAACGAAGGCATGCCCAGGATCTTGAATTAAAAATTACCTTCTACCGCGTTAACTGTAAAATGATCACTCGATTACAGGAGAATTTTAATTCAACTTGATGGGCTGTAGAACGAATATGAAATTTACAATGGGCATACGACCAGAAAAAGTAGACCAGGGACAGAGTATTTTTTTGGCTCGATTTGGCCAGCTGCCACTACTTCAAGGACGGTTCTTGAGTGGTATACTGTCAACAAGATCGATTTTGTTTGAAATGATAGATACTTGGCATTTACAAAGCAGCGACTTCGACGAAGCGGCGGGACAGTCAATGACATTCAACAAATTGGAAGAAATACGGTAATTCCGTGTCAAGTAATCATTGATGGGCTTTTTAAACTTATTGAAAACAGAATTTCTGGTGTGGAATTTCTTACATTTCGTCAGTCTTTAACGTAGCAAACTAGCTTCACTGACTATTCCTGTGATAACATAGGTGTGATTCAAAAGGTACCTCAGTCAAAGAATCTATGAAACAAAGAAAAATACGCTTTGTTTATTTACTTCCTCTGTACCGTCGAAGTCGCGGATGAATTGGCAAGAAAAAGCGTTGTAGCCTTCACGACTCCGGCGTTGTCAACCGGGTTCTGCGTCAAACATTGCTCAATTTTGCATTGATAATGGCATCGATTTTGCATAAACAATCGAACAGGTCGAGCCAACAGATGACCAATGTCAAACACAATGTGAATATTTTGCGCATATATTACACCTCCACACGACCGTATCGTACCGCGATGACGCCGACGCCAGTGACTGCTGCGACCAGTGCTGCAAAACCAAGTACAGAAGAGATAACTAGGCTTGCTTTGATTTATTCCGTCGATTGCCAAACTCGCAACCGAACCAATTAAAGCTGTGACGACGATCGACGGATCCAAAACAAACAAACAAACGAACGAACAACCGAGTTCTGCCTGATTCGGAAGTCCCCCCCAGCAGAAGCCGGGCAGATTTATCGACAAGGAATAATTTGTCACCTTCATGCCCCCATCGGGCCATCGGGGTGGCTCACGTGGGATTCGCGACCTGCGATTGAAATTCAGTGTCGATTCTAACCATGAAAGTATCGCCTGACGTTGAGTGCTTTGGGAGTCGATAATGAGAGCCCATGATTTATGTAATTATAATCGGGCGGACATTCGTCGTCGTTGTTGTTGTCGTTGACACGACATATTTCCTCGGCGTTCGACAGATTTATTATCGATTTACGGCTACGAAAGCGCCACCATCATTCAATAAAGCTTGAGAAAAGGCGGGCTTGTAAAGTGAGCAATAATTCATTTTTACACCTAAATCACGTCTGGTAGTGATTTGTAACGACTTGATCTTGGAACTGACAGTGGAATAATCCACATTAGAACCGGTGATAGCTCAAAATAGCGAAATAGTTCACAAATTGATACCGTCCTTGTCCCTGCAGGAGAACAGACCAAATTGCCAAGTGACTCGAATTATGTAAACTGTCAATTTATCTTGAGAAATCTGACTGCCGCCATTCTGTCCTGCTAAACGAAGCAATTAATTACGGTTGCAAATTAAGTCATTAGGAAAAAGCTTCTTCGACGATGCGATGCTTTCCAGTGACGGTTGTTGGGCTGCATTTGCAACAAAGGCAGATGGGACTGCGGCAGAAAAAACGTGGTATCAGAGCTCATTACGACAAACGCCGCTTATTGCTATCCCGTCGTATCAGTCTATTTAAATAATGGAATTTATATGTATTTATTCCGAGTGCACACTGAAATAAATAAAGCGATGAATCAAAAAGATTGCACCACACGAGAGCTAAGCCATCTGATGCCCTGCCCTGCCCTGTCCTTCCTCCGCGACCCGTTTGATGAAGAAGAAAAATCTTGTAAACAACTGGGACTGACAGGCAAACAAGCGACAGAAGCTGCAACAGTAGCCCGGCAGCTAGTCCGAGAGATCAGTCCGTTGTCCTAGAGGGAGACCACCTTCGAATGGAATGAAACAACTGACGAAAGGACGGTGCGTAAGAATCTGAATATAAAACTGAAAAAAAATGCACTACAGCTAGGGGTTCGTCGCTTGCAATGTCAAAGACTTCAATTATCCTGATTCGCCAGTCAATTTCGAAAACACTCAAACTTATGAAGGATATTCAGTTGACAATTCTTATTCAATCTTAGCACAGCACATCGCCAATTGAAACACCGAGTCGCTACCGTTTTCCACGGTTTAGAGTAGCACCCCGTCGATCATTATGTATTCTCCGGCTGGCTGCTGGCTGACACTCGCGCGGGAATTCCGATCGAAGGACAAAAAAAAATGCTTCAATATGCCCATGCTCTAGCGATGGGCAGCACGAGGAAGCATCATTATTAAATTAAGTAAATTGTACTTCGGTGGCAGTGCAAATCCCCCACCTCTATGGAAAAATCAGTCCGACGTAGCTTCGTTTGAATTTGCCCATATCTTCCCGAGTAAGACTGTAAACCCTTTTGCTATTTTTTATGGCGCTCTCTAACTGGCATCCTCTGCTCTCCTCACCCCTTCTCACTGTTGAGAGGTACCAGCAAGAGTAATGAAGGTAAAATTCACCTACTTTTTTGCCAGCCACCCAATCGACGACCCCGCGTAATGATTGGCTGAGCTGCTCTATTGGCTGACAGGCTGTCAGCAGCTAGAGCTGGCGGTGTCCTCGAAAAGTCACTCGACTCGGCTACCCGGCCGATGAGGACGATGAAGTTTTACTGGGAGCAAACGGCGGAAATCGTTGCGCATCTTTGATTGCGCAGACCTCACCTGATTTCGAGTCATTTATTTTGTCTGATCATCGGTGAATTTGTTTCTTGGCTGCCTGATGGCCATAGATAGTGCGGCGGAAATGTCTCCGGTCGTTCGGTTATCATTGCAATGATTAACAATTTAATTAAATTATTGTTTTGCCCATGACGACGAACTTGTTCCCTATGAGATGGTCTTATAATTGGGATCGGTAGGAGAAAAACTGCACTGGCAGAGTTGGGACAGGAAACATTTGAATATTTTGACAGGAATACAAGGGTAGTAAGAAGTAAGAAGTAAGAAGTAAGAAGTAAGAAGTAAGAAGTAAGAAGTAAGAAGTAAGAAGTAAGAAGTAAGAAGTAAGAAGTAAGAAGTAAGAAGTAAGAAGTAAGAAGTAAGAAGTAAGAAGTAAGAAGTAAGAAGTAAGAAGTAAGAAGTAAGAAGTAAGAAGTAAGAAGTAAGAAGTAAGAAGTAAGAAGTAAGAAGTAAGAAGTAAGAAGTAAGAAGTAAGAAGTAAGAAGTAAGAAGTAAGAAGTAAGAAGTAAGAAGTAAGAAGTAAGAAGTAAGAAGTAAGAAGTAAGAAGTAAGAAGTAAGAAGTAAGAAGTAAGAAGTAAGAAGTAAGAAGTAAGAAGTAAGAAGTAAGAAGTAAGAAGTAAGAAGTAAGAAGTAAGAAGTAAGAAGTAAGAAGTAAGAAGTAAGAAGTAAGAAGTAAGAAGTAAGAAGTAAGAAGTAAGAAGTAAGAAGTAAGAAGTAAGAAGTAAGAAGTAAGAAGTAAGAAGTAAGAAGTAAGAAGTAAGAAGTAAGAAGTAAGAAGTAAGAAGTAAGAAGTAAGAAGTAAGAAGTAAGAAGTAAGAAGTAAGAAGTAAGAAGTAAGAAGTAAGAAGTAAGAAGTAAGAAGTAAGAAGTAAGAAGTAAGAAGTAAGAAGTAAGAAGTAAGAAGTAAGAATTAAGAAGTAAGAAGTAAGAAGTAAGAAGTAAGAAGTAAGAAGTAAGAAGTAAGAAGTAAGAAGTAAGAAGTAAGAAGTAAGAAGTAAGAAGTAAGAAGTAAGAAGTAAGAAGTAAGAAGTAAGAAGTAAGAAGTAAGAAGTAAGAAGTAAGAAGTAAGAAGTAAGAAGTAAGAAGTAAGAAGTAAGAAGTAAGAAGTAAGAAGTAAGAAGTAAGAAGTAAGAAGTAAGAAGTAAGAAGTAAGAAGTAAGAAGTAAGAAGTAAGAAGTAAGAAGTAAGAAGTAAGAAGTAAGAAGTAAGAAGTAAGAAGTAAGAAGTAAGAAGTAAGAAGTAAGAAGTAAGAAGTAAGAAGTAAGAAGTAAGAAGTAAGAAGTAAGAAGTAAGAAGTAAGAAGTAAGAAGTAAGAAGTAAGAAGTAAGAACCGCCGAATATGCCACAAAAGCAGGATAAATATGCCACTCTTAATTTGGCACGGATAACGAGATCCATTTTACTTAAGACTAAACTTTGAAGAGGTGAATACATTTTCGCCTGCAATTTTTTCAAGTCGTTGAAATTCGAAAGCTGTTTATTGTACAAAAATTATGTTCAAAAAAAAGTGGGAGATCTTATGCACCGGAATGATGAGTCTCTTATTCAATAGTTAAAAAATCAGTTAATGTTTTTGTAATGATTTTGTGTTGGTCTTGTTATGAAAACCAGCGATTGAATTATATTTGATTAGTGTAATTCTAAAAACGAAAAGTTTTGCCTAAAACAATTAACAATCATTTAATAAACTTTGACGAAACCGTAAATACATCGAATTATATGTCAGTTTAGTACGAGAAAGATTACATCTAAGAGAAAGAATAATGAAGACAATTTTTTTGTTTTTGAGCTGTACAACCATATTGTGGGTTTTTTTTATCAAGAAATTAAAATTTTGTAAAAGTTTATAAATTTTTTTAGCTATGACTGTTGTGTTTCTTGAAAGACGCTATCAAAGTTTATGTTCAATGTAAGTCGTTCGAGACCCTTTTGGAAAAAAATGTTGGGAATGCGATTTTCATTGGATATTATTTCTTTGCAATATTATTATTCTAATATCTTTACCATTTACCTTTTACCTTTTACTATTTAGAAGGCAATATGGAGTGCATCGATAAGTAGTTAGCAACATTTAAACAGTTATTACTCTGAAATGGCTTAATTTTTTGCAGCGTGTTTTGCGGTGACATGTTTGTTTACATGCTGCTGCCCAATCGATTGGTTTTGGTACGGTTTATCGTTTCAATAATGAGTCGAATCGATCCGGAAACGCGAAAGAAAATTCTGCACACTTGATGCTCAGAAAGTGGTGTCACGTACAACGAAATTGCAAAACGGGTGAAAGTGCACCACACCAGTGTCAAAAATATTATCGAGAAGTTCGGTAAGACCCTTTCCGTGAAGGATTTGCCCCGATCCGGTAGGAAAACGGGTCCCAGCCAGCCCGACCGGGACTTAAAAGTGGTTGAGTACATCAGGAAAAACCCATCGGCGTCGACGCGGGATTTGGCCAAGCAGTTCAACACCAGCATCGGGATGATTCAACGGATCAAAGTTCGGAACTCCCTGAAAAGGTACAAGAAACAGAAGGTGCAGAGAAAGTCCCCGGTACAGCAAGTTCAGGCCAAAACAAGAGCACGAAAACTGTATAACCGGATTCTACAGAATAAAGACGGATGCATCCTGATCGACGACGAAACCTACGCCAAGGAAGACTCTCGAGCGCTTCCCGGACCGCAATATTATACGAAATCGGTGTACCAGGACCAGGAGGACGCTGACACCACGGTGGCGATGGAAAAGTTTGGGCAGAAGGTGTTGGTCTGGCAAGCAATTTGTACCTGTAGCTTGCGGTCGTCGATTTTCTTCACGAAGGGCACAATTAACGCCAAGGTGTACGAGGAAGAATGTTTGAAAAAGAGAATGTTGCTACTGTACAGAAAGCATAAGGCTCCATCTCTTTTCTGGCCGGATTTGGCTTCATCCCACTACGCCAATTCCGTTCTACAGTGGTTGTCAGAAAATATCAACCCACCGAACTGCCCGAATCTTCGGCCAATTGAAAGATATTGGGTAATTGTCAAGCGGCACTTTCGGAAGGAAGGTACAGTATCCCAAAACATGCAGGAGTTCAAAAAAAAATTGACAGCTGCCACCAGGAAAGTCACAAAAGTATCTGTGCAGAATTTAATGAAGAATGTCAAGTCCAAAGTGCGAGCGTTTCACAGAAACTAGGATTTTCTTCAATATAATCTGTGAAATGCATAAAAATGTAATTTTTCCACAATATATCGGAAACTGATGTCAAAAGGGGCTGGGGTCCACTAGGAGATTGATAGTACATATTATCTTCCTCCGGACAGTACCAGCCTAGATGCCGTGTGGAATCCGGCGGAAAAAATTGAACCAAGAATAGATTAACTGGGTTCCTGCTTCCATGTCGTAAAAGGCGACAATTGCAGGAGTTTCTTTTTCCTTTCAGTTATCAGATATTTTCAATGTTTCACTTCTGATTACTCTATTTTACTAAATTATCTCTTTATTCAACCTATCAATTTCCGTCTAGCTTTGGAGAAAAGTTTTATTAGGAATGATTTCTTTTTCCATGTTATTGATTGTCTTTCTGGATTATAAATTGAATGATAAAAATCAACCATTGCGCAAATCTGTTTATATTACAAAGTTAATAACAGAGATAACATCGGTATATTGAATACATAGTAAAAAACACTTGATATTAATATTTCAAACAATAAATTACTATTTTTCTCGGTAGCCGGCTGCCCAGATCAACCAATATAACCAATAAATAATTAAAATAATACAGCGGAAATAATAAAGAATCAAGACGCGTGTGAAATCTGTTGACCTTTGTTTGGTGATTTAAAATGATTTTATATTAACTGTTTAGAATAGTTCAATGCAATGAATCAACTTTTTTTGTCTAAATCCTATTCGCTCATTTATTTTGTATCACGTAGTTTCATTTATAAAAAATAGGGAAGTTTTTATTCTTTACGCGATAGTATTGCAAATTTTTCTTCAGTTTCCTCGAATAAGAGCTGTGAATCAAGACTTCCCGGGACCGCAAGATAGGATATTGTTGAAACGTTCACTCGGGAAGTCAGTGAGTTTAGTGGTGCATCCGAGCATCTTGAAACCGAAACATACTGAGTCGCGCGCGAATAATACCAATACTGAAATTTTTACTAACAAATATCCTTCTCCCGTGACACTTGTGGAGTGCGCAGTAGTATATACGGTCTCTAGTAACAACAAGTGTTGGACTAACATCCCTTCCCATTCCTTAGACGATCTACGTTTCGGGCCTGATCGGCGCCGCTACTGATCAATGAATTCTGGGATTACCAGAAGATGTACATTGAAGGATGATTTACCAGTCCCAGGTCGGATCATCTAAAAACTCCCTGTACAATTTCAGCTAATTCCGATCAGTAACGGAGTAGCAACCAGGGGTGGTCGCTCAAGCTCAAGCTCACAAGCTCAAGCTCAATATATCGGAAACTGATGTCAAAATATGTTTGTTTTTCGCGTTTTTATTCAATAATCAATGTTGCTAACTACTTTTCGATACACTCCTTATTAAGGAAATGTATAAAATCTAAAAAAAAAATTGTATTTAGTTTTTTGTATTTAGTTTTTAAATTCTGTCCGGCCAATTCTGAACAGAGGGTAGAAAAGTTGCCAATTCTTTTATGTTTCGGTCTTTCTGGAGCGTTGGGTATGAGTTCGAATGAAGCGTGCCTGCTTGAGAAACAGTACCGATTTCGAACAGTATTCGGAAAAGATGAATGTTTTCGGTCGAGAAGATGGATGGGACCTGATATCTTGGTTTCTTCAAGAGAACATTGACCCGAAGTATCGAAGCCTTCTCTGTCGTTCTTTGAAAGAGAGAAACTGGTATAACCAATCTCCCAATTGAAAATATATGGACTAGCATAAAGAGCAATTCTGTTCACATTTTTTCACAATCACTGCAAGGTACCACTGAAATTGTTGTTTTTTCCGCAGGTTCAATTTCTTGTTTTCCATTTTATTTACTTTTATTACAGTTGCGTAAGAGTGTATTTTAATATGGCCTTTAAGGCAAAGATAAAAAATAGAAATTCAATAATCAATAGCCAATAGTCAGAAGCTGGTAGCCGGTTACCAATATGCCATGTAGCCTCCAGCTAATAACTGATTTACCAATATGCAATAACTAATAGTTAATAGCTAATAATTAGTATCTAAAAACTAATTGATAGAAGCTAATTATTCATCGCTGAAAACTAATAGCTAGTAGCCAATAGCAAACAGTAAACAGCAATGCTTCAACTTGAACCACATTATTCAGTAACGCAAATCATAACTGCAAATCTAATGATAGAAAATGATGGAAACGGAAGCCAACCTTACTGAGCCAAAAGAACCGAGCGGGTCTCTTTCTAGTACTTGAAACGAGTTGGTGCCATTCATTTCGCAAGCCCGATTGCTACTGAACTGCTAAACAGTTAGTAGAACTAATATCCAATTCACAGCCTGCCCGGCCATAATTTCGGCTTAATGGATTTCAATTGATCAATTTAGAGCAGCAGCTGCTGCCGCTGCTGCCGCTGCCGGTCGGGATTGGATCAAAAGTGACAACACCCACATCAAGCGACAAACCCGATGGCAATGTTTGTCCCGGTTCCTTTGCAATTACGAAGCTGTGTACATCGAAATCTGACCGAAAATAACAAACCATTGAACCTTTTCAACCCCCTAATGAGCGTACTTTGTCACACAAGAATGTGCTAAACAATGAGGCAATCGCTACCACAAGTCCTCCGTTGAAAGTCATTAATATTATCGTTACTTCATACAACATCATTTTTCGCTGACGTGAATGCGGCTTTGGCCCCAGCTGGACCGGGGCCGATTCCCATCAGGCATCGGCTTCGGAGCATCGTCGGAGCTGGTGCTGATCGGGCGGGACGCTTCTGTGGCTTCCATGTGCATACGGAGTCAGCAAACGCACACAAACAAGACCCAGGATCGTTCGCCGTGGCCGGAGTGATCTTTATGAAAATCATGAAACTTATGCTGTCATGTCACTCGGCTGAACTCGTAAGTCATTTATCATTTCATCGTGCTGATTTTATTTCATTCCATCGTCATTAACTCTTGTGTGCACTTGGGAGGGGAATGTCGATTAGTTTCTAATTGAATTTAGATGTTTTGTGGAAAACATTTGAAATGATGCTTGGGGATAGCTTTGCAAGTGCATGGAACTCGGTTAATGAGCGAGTCGAGATTTGATATTGATAGGAGTTAAGGATGAAAATTGATTGCTTGCATGCCTCGGCTGGAAGTGAAAATGCGCCTAAAGAGTTAATATCTGCCATGGGAGTCTTTGAGTCGGAGATCGTTGCTGCTGCTGGATACGTTTTGTGGCCCCAACTTGGAGTCTGAGATGATGATCTTTACGTGAAAGAGAGAGAGAGAGGCAGCTTTTCTGTGAGGGAGAATTGAATCGAATCGAAACGAATCGGTGCGGATCAAAAAGTCCCTGAAAGCATTAACATTCTCCTTCCATCCTAACCCGGCAGCTCCTCGAAGAATAAGAGAAGAATAAAATAAAAGGTAAAAGAACAGATCGGTATTTGACCGCCGCAGCAAGTCAGTCACTCACTCACTCACTCAGTCAGTCAGTCAGTCAGGTTCACTTGACCGCGAGTGAAGCTTATGGCATTATGAGTTAATACCGATTAAAGGTGATTTATTTCAAAGTTTCGAACCAGAGCAAGCGAGCGGAGCCTTTCCTTTGCGGACGGTTCAGTGCTTAATGTCTTGTCGAGTTAGATCTTTGCGGCGAGCGGCGTTGATGCTGATCCGAATCGATTGGTTCATTAAACTTTGTTCTTGATGCGATGGGCCACGGGATCTCCGATCTCGATCGATATTTCATTTGTTCACTTCAAGACAAGCTGGGAAAGAGATTCTTTGAACACCGCGCACCATAAACAGGTACGGTTCGTTCCGATCCCGACCCCGTCCCAGACCGCAAATATTAATCCATTTGTATGACCAATGTATAAATCCTCGGAAAATTGACAGCTAAACGGCTCTTAATAGCTACCGCTCCTTATTCTCCGCTATTGTTGGTCAGCCGGCCGATCTGCATAGCATCAAGGAAGGGTCCGGTCCACAAGTGCCCGCATTCAATTCATAATCGCAGTGGTGGCATCGCGAAAGGAAGTGACCGTGTGTGTGAGGGTTCGCCCGAGAGTTCACTTTCGCCCAAAAAAGGGAGTCCCTGGCTAGTGCCCGGTGGGCAAACACCAATCAAAGCTAGATTTTAAAAGAAGGAAAGTCCCACTTGGCGGGGACGAACAATAGAATTTTCATTCATTCATATTTTTTCCGCCAGTATCGAATCAACGACAGCAAAAACAAAAAGCACTATCCCGGTTGCACAAGTTTTGTTCCTTTTTGCGCGATCGTGGCCGGTCACCTAGAACCGATCATATCGGCCACAAGCCGTGTTTTGATTTTAGCGTTAAACATAAATATTAACTTAGGAAAGCCACAAACAAATACTCAATTATGCCGTATTTGGTGGCTAATTTAAATTTTATTGTTTGTGTTCTGTTTCAGCACGTGGCTGGGCTCGGTTTCGAAGGCAATGCGGAGGTGGATGTATTATTATTATTATTATTATTTATGGGGCACTTGCCATGCCAACCGACTAAGGTGAGTGTAAAGTGGAAAAAGCCCCGTGGCGATGCAATCTTGGCCGATGGTGTACAAACCGCCAAACTTGCAAAACGATGATGGCAGAAAACAGATTAAAACGACGCTACTGTTGTTGGGCGCGCCACTCGATTAACTGGAGCTAACGGAAGTACCATGTCATACTCAGGTAAATTTTGAATTGAAATCTGATCGATTTAAAAATTTCACAAAAAATAATCAACTATATTTTCTAAACTACACAATTTTGCAATTGTGTTTTCAAATAATATATCACATAAAGAAATGTAAATTATGATTTTTACCTTAAACTTTCGAAAAAATTTCAGATGTCAATTGATTCAGCTCGACGAACTGAGCAAATGTCCGTGTGTGTTGTTAACAAAGAGGTCGAGATCTCAGAGATGTCCGGACCGATTTTTCTGTTTATTTTATTTTGTTTATTTTGATCAATTTCGTCCATCTGACCAACATGGCCTTAATGGAACTGTCTAATTCTAAAAACGAACAAACAATAAGAATAAATACATAGTGGTCAAGTAATAAAATTAAAATTACGGACGGACTGATAGTAGACGCCGACGGAAGCTGTTAGAAGTGCGATTGAAGTCGAAGTGCTCGGAGACCTCGTTGAAGTGACTTGAAGTTGAAGCAGCTAGAGAGCTATTTGCAGCGTAGTTTGTGAACTGCGGAGTCTCAAACAGTAGAGTCCTCGGTCGAAGTTAGCGGGCTACTAGCATATAGGTTGATTCGGGTCAGCAAGTCGGGCACATAGTACTCAGCAAGCAAGATTTTGGCAACAAAGGTAGCATTTGATGCATTCTTTCTATCAGTTAGGGTGTCGAGATCCAGCAAACGACAGCGGTCGGCGTATGGTGGCAGGTTACGTGAATCACTCCATGGCAGGTATCGCAGTGCATACCTGACGAATCTGCGCTGCACAGCTTCGAAACGTGAACTCCACACATCCTGATAGGGACTCCAGACAACAGACGCAAATTCAAGCAGCGAGCGAACCAAGGAACAATACAAGGCCTTGAAACATAGCGGATCGCGGAACTCACTTGATATCTTGAACATAAATTCAAGTTGACGATTCACTTTGTCGATCGTAGTTGAGAAGTGCCGAACGTATGTAAGCCTTTCATCCAAGACGACACCAAGGTCCTTGACGTGGTTGACACGTTGAAGCGGGGTCCCAACGATGTTATAATCAAATGGAACTGCAGTCCTGGTCCTTCGAAAGCTAATTACAGAACATTTGGCGACACACAACACCATCATATTACGTTCGCACCAGTCGTTGAAGATGCACAGGAGGTTCTGCAGTTCTCGGCAATCATCTTGGTTACGAACGACGTGATAAATTTTGACATCATCAACGAAAAATAATTTTCCTCCACGCTGTAGGACAAAAGCTGCATCATTGACGAATAGTGAGAAGAGCAATGGGCCCAGTGTGCTGCCCTGCGGAACTCCTGAACAGTTGGTAAAGCAGTCAGAAGAACTATTTCCATTGCAGACAGATAATTCTCGTTGCACCAGGTACGATCTTAGCCAGTCGCAGAATCCAGACGAGCATCCCATTTTTGCAAGTTTAGCGAGCAGAACGTCATCGTTGACTTTGTCGAACGCAGCTTTTAGGTCCGTGTAGATCACATCCACTTGCAGTTTTTTGCATATTTGATCCATGCAGAACGATGTAAAGCTAATGAGATTAGTCTCAACAGAGCGACCCGGAAAGAATCCATGCTGGTAGGGACTAATGTATTGCTTGCAAGATGCAAAGAGTTTTTCGTAAATCAGTGACTCAAAAACCTTGGATTCCACTCCCAGCGAGGTGATGCCACGGTAGTTCACTATATTGCATTTATCCCCTTTCTTAAACACGGGGAACATCGTAGAGTGTTTCAATTCCGATGGAAATTTGTGCAGACGAAGCGACAAGTTCAATAATGTAGAAAGCGGAGCAGCTAAAATGTCGGAGTATTTTTCCAAAACAGCTGAGGGAATTATACTCGGGCCGGGCGAATATGACGACTTGATTTTACTTATAGCCTTGATAACCATTGGGACATCCCCTGCAAACACGTCCATGTTGATGACGTTAGCAGGTACATCACGGACTACTCTGCCTATCTCAGCTTGCGTTGGTGAGTCGTGAGTGCGATTGACATACCGTTTGTAAAGAAACTTATTGTAGCTGCGATAGTTGTTGCTGGCAACTGAGAAGTTCTGTTTGGTAAGGGGGGATCGTCGGCTACAGAATGCACGAAGAGATTTAGCACATGCACGCTTCAGTTTCCGCAGAGTAACGTTTGTCCATGGTGGCTTGATTTTGATCACATTAGTCGCAAATGAGAAGTCTCCTCGTCAGCACACGCGTTATTGGGCTATGCAAAAATTTATGTCACAGTTTTCAGTTTTTTGACAATAAGGAGCAGTGTTGGTGATTGCCGAAAATTTGACAGAAGCTGCTATAATGCTATCTATATTTTATACAACATTTTCAATCCGGTAGAAGATGCTACAAGAACTCGAGTCTCTCAATGCATGAACCGTGAGAGAATTTTGGTACATTTCTTCGCACCACTTCATACTCTGAGTATTTCACGCCCTTAAAAAAATGTACAGTCTGATAATGATCGTTGCTGTGTGGAATTTCCCAAGAGAGAATCGCAAGTTGACATCGCAGAAAATCGAATCGATGATTCAACTTGATGATTCTCATACTAGCATCGATCCATCGAACGTTACTGGGCAATCGTGAAGAGGGTCTGGAAGAAGACTGGTAAGGCCGCTGGGAACATGCAGGATTTAAAAAAAAAATTATCTCAAGCGTCCAAAAATGCGATGCAACACTTGTCCGGAACTTGATGAAGAGCGTTTGATTAAAAGTTCGAAAATTCGTGAAGGAATAACTTAAATATCATCCGGTTTTCATTATGCTCAAGTTTAACCTCGTACGATAAAGGATCAATTTTTAGTTTGAATAAAATATCGTTTTTTATCATAAATTGTAAGAAAAATTTGTGGATGGCTCATTTTCGATACACTCCTTAGCTGTTTCAATTGTTTTTGAGAACAAATTGGTTTCAAAACTTAGATACCCCGTTGTAATGTCTATCAAACAAGCTACCTATTGAAAATCGTCGATTTTTAACGGACATATTGATATTTTTGTGAAAGCGACTTTTCCTCCCTATCCCAATAATAGAAGTTTTGAATGCTGCATGATAAAGCGACGTTTGGGAGCAAAGTGAAACACGATTTATAATGCTGTTGTATGCAGTAGTTTCTAGCTTTGTAATTCTACATCTTATAAGATGCACGTAAATGGAATGTTGCAGATCACGCAAGTTTTACAGGCAAGGACGTGTAAAATTATGTGATTTGAGAAATCAGCGGCATTCATTAAACAAAAATAAAGGCGGGTGAGTAATGCCAGAGACATAGCTGAATGTCGTGAATACGAATAAAACTGGCACGCTTCCTTCACACTTCCGAATATTTGTTAGTACGGAGTACGGATAAGTCACGTCAAACATTATGACATGTTATCTATCTATCTATATATATATAAAAATGCAGAGGTCATTCTTTGTAATCGCATGGATGGACGGATTTACATGATTCTTTTTTTGTTTGATCAGTTTTCACCCCCACCGGGTTCGTACATCAAAAAATTAGGAAAACTTGCCGGAAAAGTGGGAAAAATCCATAAAGTTGTTTTGTATGGAGTATGGAATTTTCCGTTGAAAAAATCTTCTATGCTTGCTAGATTGATTGATGTTTGGCGCGCAACAAAATGCTCAGTATTTCGCTGTTGAAGAAAAGAATACTAGATCGTTGTGAAATCGTTTGCGCGCAACGAGCAGTTTTGGGTGGAGACTTGCATGTTTGATCCACGCGATTCGTCATTTCGAGCCACTTGCTTAATTGGATACCAAAATTATTGTTTGCCAAATGTAAACAGTTAGAAGAATAATGTTGGCCATCGTGGGCTTGAGTTGAACAAATCAAATTATAGAACGATTTATTATACGAATCAATGATAGGATTCTGCTGTTGAAATAATGAGGTAAAATATAGAGATTTTTTTCATTTAGCATGCTACAGTTCGTTCAGTCGCTTCGGGTTCATTTTCAAGGATGGATTACTTAAAAGCGGACTGCTTAGGATGCTATTCATTACATTTGTAAGCTGCTTAAGCCAAATCATTCCATTTTCAGAACATTGCATTACTTGACCAATTACCAAATGTAAATGTGGAGGAGAAACGTTTTATTCATTGGCTCGAACGATAAGAAGAATACTTCTATAATCACTCCTCATGTTCACTCCGCTAGAACAGAAAAATTGCACATTTTTTCATATAATTTTGTCTGATATTGTTCCACAGGACCGAACTCAACCATACGTTGGACAGAAGAATGTTTAATTTTATCGGTAAATTGTTAATTGAAAATTAATCCTGTAATTGTCATGCTACGAACATTCATCAAACACGACTAAGTAATATCATCAGACTAGCGGTGAAGCAGTTGGTGGAAAATCGCTCCTAACAATTTTATCCGATAATCCCAAGGATTTACTATTGATTTTTGATGACCTTCGGGCCGAGGTTAATCTATTAAATGTGAATTTGTCGTAATTTGTTTATTGTAGGCCAATGATAGGATTTTGCTGCTGAAATAATGAGGTCAAATAAAGAGATTTTTCTTTCATTTAGCTTGCTGAAGTTCCTTCAGCCGCTTCGAGTAAAAATTTAAGGGTGGGTTACAGGATGCTTAGGCTGCTTATGACATCATAACATTTGTAAGCTGCTCAAGCCAAATCATTCCATTTTCGAACTTTGCATTACTTGACCAATTACCAAATGCAAATCGTGAATACCATATCTGGAGGAGAATTCGTGGCATTCAAAAACTATTACTACTACTGATTTATGCATTGGTTTGAACGATAAGAAGAATACTGGTATAATCACTCCTCATATTCACTCCGCTAGAACAGAAAAATTGCACATTCTTTCATATAATTCTTCCTGATATTGACTCTCAAGACCGAACTCAACGCCATTCGTTAATTGTAGATCGAGTACTAATTAAAATGATGTGGTGCTTGTGACTCAACTAATGAGACGACTATTGGTACAATTATTTAAAAATTTAATTTAATTTAATAAAATGATAATTTGAGCTTTCGAATGTTCAATAATTTAGTTTATCGGAAATTGATCCTGTGATTGTCATGCTACGAACATTCATCAAACAAGATTAAGTATTATCATCAGACTAGCGGTGAAGCAGCTAATGGACAACCGCACAAAACAGGTTTATTCCTTCCGATAATCCAGTATTATTTATCATTAAATTTTTTAAGGTCTTCAGTCTACAATTAAGCCTTACAATGACAAACAACAAGTCGCTTTTGGAAATTTGCGGAATCAATTTCAAGTATTCATCTTGGTCATCTCTGCTCCACCGCTCATTTCATATGTCGAAACAATTAGTGTAAGGTTCTACAAACAATCACCGGGAAACAGCCATTGTTGAAAAACTCAATGCCAGTTTTCTCCACTATTGCTTGATGAATCGAAGTAAAACATCAGTTTATTCAGAAAAAATGTGCCAAACAAATTGATATGTCTGTTTTGAATTTCTGCTCGAAGACAGCTATGAAAACTACTTTTGCGTTTTGCAACAATGGCTGTTTTTCTGAAAAGGTAAATTGCCCCATAAGAGAAATCTACAATCTCTTTCAATGCACTGACTCAAAGGATAAGATGGCGATCGGTGCATTCACTTAATTTTTCCGTAACAAAATCTTTTAACATGTTCACAATAATTTTGTATGAAATTTCTTTTTCGGGGCGAAGTTAATGTGTTGGCTACGAATTCATCGTAATTAATTTATTTTGGGCTAAATAATCAGTGAAATAATGGAAAGAAGCATTACCGTTTGACAATTCTGCTGTCAGGAAAGTTAGATTTAAGAAATAATTTCAAGCGAGACGAAGTTCGACGGGTCAGCTAGTTAAGTAATAAAGACTGTCCCAGAAAGTATGAACGCACTTTGATTTCGCTGTAAATAACTCACAAGTGTTAGATATTCAAATTTTGTTCGATATACTGAAAATATTAAACTACAACAACAGAATATTATTCTCAACATTTGCTACTTAGCCATTGTTGACTAGCTGACGCACCTTCTTGCGAACGTCCCTCATTAAATTCTGTACAGACTTCTTGGCGACAAGTTTTGACACTTTTTTTCAATATTTTTCGAACTGTTGAATGGTTTCGGCTGCCGAGACATGTTTCCTAAGATGTGCCTTCGTTAATGCCCAAAATTCCTCAATTGGTCGAAGTTGTGGGCAATTTGGTGGATTCATGTCTTTTGGGACGAAAGTGACTTTTATGGTAGTATACCATTCTACCGTTGATTTCGAGTAGTGGCAAGAAGCAAGATCTAACCAGAAGACAACAGGATCCTTGTGGCTTCGAATCATGGGTAGAAGACGTTTTTGTAAACATTCCTTGATGTATATTTCGCTGTTCATTGAAGCAGTGGTGATGAAGGGTTTCGAAATCTTACCGCAGCTACTAATTGCTTGCCAGACCATAACTTTCTTACTAAAATTTTCGACTTCAATCGATTTCTCCGACTGGTTTAACACTTGCCCTTCTCGCACCGTATAATATTGTGGTCCCGGCAAGGATTTGTAATCGAGTTTCACGTAGGTTTCGTCGTCCATGAATATGCAGTTCAAATTTCCAGCAAGAATCGTATTGTACAGCTTTCGAACCCTCGGCCTGGTCGATGCTTCTTATTTCGGACTACGTTTTGGTTGTTTATGCTTCTTATAGGTTCGAAGATTCAAACGTTCTTTAGCACGAAAAGCATTTGATTTCGAAGTGCCCAATTTTTTGACCACATCCCGAACTGAAACCTCCTTCTTTTGCTCGAACGCCTTCAGTATACGTTTATCCAACCGAGGAGGTTGGTTCATCCTCAAAGGTTATCCTCACCGAACTTCCTGATTGCATTTCGCACGGCTTTTTCACTTAGCCCTTCCATTTTTGCTATCTTTCTCAGTGACAGTCCGCGTTCTGTGCACCGTTTGTACACAATTTTTCGACGTTGTTCTGCTGAAAGTCCACGGATTTCGAAACAAACTAATGAAAACGAATAAACAACTGCACAAGTGGTTAGAGAAGAGTGTAAACAACAGGACGCAGCCATAAAAATTGACAGATTCTGAACCATTGCGAAATGGTTGCGTCCATACTTTCTGGGACAGTCTTTATCTGACATGATTCTTGAACAGAAGATTTTTGAGAAACGAATTTTCATCGCCGTTATATCTCAACTATTTTCAGAATACACAATTCACAATTTCGCCGATGAACAAAAACTGATCCTTGTTCTGAAAATATTCAGTACGCGTAGGTTGGTTGATAAGTGTTTCAAAAGGGGTGATGCATTCGAATTTTACTAGCCAATTTAGCTTGAATATCATACGCAGAAGTAACAGGAGCGCAGGTTATCGCAAAGCCAGTTCGAACGCGCCATTCAAACGCTGTGCCTGCTGTGTGTTGGGGACACGCTCACAGTGCTGCACTCCTGTTACTTTTAAAAACAAAGTTCATGCTAATAGTTTCATGAATGAAACTCTCGAAAGGGATTTTTTCAGTCACTGAGTTTGTTAAGAAATCTCTTGAACTGATTTTTCCACAAGTTATAATGAAAAAGCACTTTTTCTGATTATGACTTTCCCAACACTGATTCGATGGCTAAACTGAGAAACACTACTTCAATCATATTTTGTCGTTGATTCTATGAACATTGATAAATGGTTTATTGTTTTTAAACTCATGAAGTTGATGCAAGTGTGCATTAATTTTAATAAGTATGAGTAAATATGTACTAATAAACAGGCTGCACCTGAAGTGCCAGGAGTTTGGCCCGCATGCAGCACGTTCCGCCAATGAACTATTTTCAACCAACTCGTGCTCTCAAATTACACCAATCAGCGTTTCATTTCGTGTTTATGCTGCTATTTTGATACTGCTAGAATTTTAACCGGACACTTCCTGGATGTTAGAAGGCTGCAGTAACTTTTTCTGGTCTTTATGAACCTTTTCCCCCCTTGGCAAGGTTAGCACGAACTCGGCCGAAGAGATTCATTCCAGATCTCGCACATTACGGGGCTGAAATTGATATCGTGATGCAGTTGTTTCTTCTCCCATCCAATCATCCCAAAGCCAGAGCAACAAAGAGTACACTCTATTAAAATACCACTGATGACGGTGTGCCGCCGGTACATACTCGAATTGGTTCACGAAGAGCTTAGCCAAGCCAACCCAAGCCAAGTCAAGCCACGCGCGTTAGAAATTCTTAGAGCCGCAAGCCGCCGACGGTAATGATGAAATATGCTGCTATAATTGACGGGTTGTCCAAGCACGGGGCCACGAGACCACGAGAGTTCCACGCGGACTAGTTTGCTAGAGTCCGGGGCAAAACGGGTCTGTCCTGTGCTAACCGAGAGACGAGTGTTGTTTGGATTTTAAATTGCAGGTTAGGGCAGTTGAAGAGGAAGCTGTAATCTCTTAATGTTTAACTGTTTGGCTATTCACTCCGGATCAGATGAATGAGGAAAAGTCATATTTTGCTGTAAACAGATTCATTTCCAGCAGAAAAAAAACGTTCGATCCAGTTCTACTCTAGAGGTGAAACTATTACACTCTGACTGCAACAGGGTCTTTTTATTCGAAAAAAATGCGTTTACCTTCACACTCACACACACATGAAATTTTTTATTACTGGACCAGGTTAGCCTTCATGAAGAATTAATCAAGTGCCTACAAAATAACAGTCAAGCCGCCATAACCCGGGGGCACAGGGCGCAATGCTGGTCTAAATTGAGACCTCCAGTTGAACAAGCGATGAATAATTTGCATACGACTGAACTTCGAAGTCGTGTTTGTTTTACCATCATCGATCGGGCTGCGGAACTACAAGACCGAACAACATAATCTGCATCCTTCTTAATCATAAGACGGGTTGCAACAGTAGAGGTCACTCGAACTCACTGCAGCCAATTAATGTGTTGGAAGTTCTGGAGAAGGTGGGGAAAAAAACACGCTGCAATTCGACCGAAAAACAAGCACCCAAAAGGGACCAACCGAACCGAGAGGGAAAAGGTGACTGTGGCCCAAAAACTGTGAAATATCACACCAACGAGTCTTCGCACTCAATTTGGGAGCCCAAATTGCAGGTCTCCCTCCGGTTGGTACCGAATTCCGCAACGGAATTGTCCAAATTTGTGAGCTGCCCAACCAGAAGTCCATTTGGTGCACTTTCCGCCTTTTTAACGCGAAACAGGTTCCGTCGCACTCGGTTTGCAGAATCGATGATCACGATCTCGACGAGAGAAGCCTTCTGCCGGTCATTCGAGGCAGCAGAACTCGTGATCGGAATCGATTCGTCATTCGCGTAGATCCCCAAAAACCACCGGACCGGAGGAAGTGGCGAAGGAGGAAGAGGAGGAGGTGAATTGTGATTTATCTTATTCATTCAGCACAAATGCATTTACCAGGCCGGATCCGGACCAGACGAATGGAAAATTAAAAAGTTCAATTTGCAGCACCATCCTCGGCACCGACTTTTCCTCCAACCAACCAACCAACCAAGTTATCACCATCCGATCCGATCTCAGGCCTGGGAAGTAAAAAAGCAGTAGCCATTCAAAGTTCCAAAATTAAAAGCAAAAGGAAATATCCCTCAAACATATATCTCTGTTCGGTTTGGGTTCTTGATTCTTCGCAGCTTTGTCCATATTTTTCGGAGGTCCCATGGAAATGTACATGAATATATCGCTCGGTTCGGGGTCCAAAATGCGACGTCTCATCGTCGTTGCGCGTCGTGGAAACTGCGACTCCACAACCGCAGAGGAAGAAAATATCGAAAATATATTATTCAATTGAATAAATCACTACTGAAGATGTTGCTCGGTGCTCGGCTGCTGTTTCGCAGTTTCTTGTTATCATCCGCGCTTTTAGTTTCGGAAGCCACCGACTGCAGAACGGCAGCAGCAGATGCAGCAGCACTCGATCACTCGATCGGACTCGCTTAATAACGGCTGCCTTCATGGTGAATGAAACCTTGTATGCCAACCCTCTACTAAATAGCGAAGAGACCGCAGAAACAGGGCGAAACAGGAGTTGAAATGCTGATTTTGGCAACGGAAGCCGCCGAAATAACGCCAAACAAGAAAACCGAAACGAAAATGGGAAGAGTTGTCCGATTTGGACGGAATCGTGTCTGGTGCGTCTGGGACTGGAACATTTTTCTGCATTGATTAGGAAACTTTATGGACGACGGATAACGGTTTCGGGAGGTTTTTGTTTTTGTTGCGATTTGCGATTGACGGCTGCCGTGCGGCAGCGGACGAAGGTTTTGGGATGTTGCCTGTTGGGTGATTTTCGGTGCATTGACAAACGAAAATATTCTATTGTTAGGGGCTAAAATTCAGTTCCAAGTAGTAGATTAAAGCTAGTGTGACATTAGGATGAAATTGAATGGAAATTTTGTATTTGTATGAACTTCCGATTTTTAGGCAAAGAAATACTTAAGATATTTATTATCCTTGGCTGACGACCCTAAACCAGTCGGAATTAGGCTATGTTGCCCATTTGAACAATGGATACGAAAAACTGGGTCCATCGTCAAAATGATTGTTTCTTTTTTTTGTAGAAAAGTGTTTTATCAGATTACCTACTAAGCATTGATTCATTAGTCTCACAATTGGCCTTTTTAAGAAGAACTCTGACATTTTGAACCTGAGAGCAAGGATGGCTGTTATTGTATCAAAGAACGCTCACTACCAACTCTTCACACGATTCAATCAGTGCCATCAAAGAGAGACGGATATCATCGCAGTAAAAAAAACCGGCATGGTTCATTTAACAAAGAATAAACACCAGTGCGAGAGCGAATTGCTCGCTGCTGTGGGGATTCTCTCTGAAGCAACAAACGGTCGCTTATTCTCGTTTCGCGATTATGTATTGGCAGTGGATAATTGCGATACAATCATTTTACTATTGCCGCTTATTCTAACTATGTGCATATAACCTTTGTATAACTTGTGTCTATGAAAATGTATGTGAATGCTCCACACAAGGGTTTTGAAATATTGCAACCAATTCGATTTTCTGCGATAATTGTCAGCTTGCAATTCTCTCTTGGTAAATTCCACACAGCACCAATCATTATCAGACTGAATTTTTTTAAGGGCCGTGAAATACTCAGAGTATGAAGTGAAGCGAAGAAATGTTGAAAAATTCTCTCACGATTAATGCATTGAGAGACACGAGTTCTTGTAGTATCTTCTACCTGATTGAAAATGTTGTATACAATGTAGAGAAATATCGAACAGCTTCTGTCAAATTATTGGCAATTACCAACACTGCCTGAGAGTATAACAGTGGCGCGTATCGAGTTGTGCAATACTTGCCCGATGGAGGGCAAAATATGAATACTAGATTCGTGGCCATGTTCCTCCAAACGATTTTCAAACAGTCGAAAACAAATTTTTGTTATCGTCAATTGCAAAAAAATACTTTGAGAATGATATGAAATTAGTCCCAAGGGAACAAGCGACCGAGAAGTTGGTAGAAAAAAGAGGAGTTTTTTTAACTGGGTGTCACTCTCGTATTCCAAAACTATTACACATAACAACATGAACCGAACAGTTCGCTTTCACATCTCATTCAAGTCAGTCGATAAAACCAAACCGCTTACGTTCGGGACGGATGAAACCAAGTACAGTATTGTGTAGTGAACAATAGAACAATATCATAAATAAAATAAAGCTAGATTTCCCAGTGTAACAGTAATGTAGTTGAGCAACCCGTGACACCAAAAGCGCCGTCTGGTGTAAAATGGGTGCGTAAATGCTCCTAAAATGCATGTATAAAGTTGCCTGCGCATTTAACACAACCACAGTAGCTAATGGAAAAAAGTACAATCATTTCTCACTAGGAGCGTTGTTAGTGTCTCCGTACAATGGGAAATCTTTTTTCGTTTGATTTATGCCGATATCGAAATGAGTGAATCAAATAAACAAAAGCTACCGCCGCCACTACGAAAGAATACAACTATTGGTGACTTCAGGCAGTGCAAAATTCAACCTGCGATACGAGAATTTGAAGGCTTGCTTAAGAGGCAAATGCATCTTGACATTAAACGTGTGCATTTACTTCAATGCAATAAGACGAATAATGTTGTTTACATCCAGTTTTATAAAGAATTGGATGCAGTTCAATTCGCTGAAGACAATAACATAGCGCACTATGTGGAGCACGAAAACATGAAGTACAACATTCCAGTATATATGGAGGATAGTACTGTAGAAGTGTGTGTGCATGATCTTCCCTCAAGCGTCTTCGATCCTTATATTCGCAAAACTATGCCCCAGTACGGAGATATTCTTTCCACCTTAAAAGAAAAGTGGAAGAACCGTTCCCCAGGTATTCTAAATGGTGTCCGTTCAAAGAAGACTATACCTTCGTATGTGAATTTTGGCCAAGATACAAGAATTCCGTGCAAATCATTTGTTACCTATGACAATCAGATGGCCACATGTCAATACTGTCAAAAACCTTTTCACTATGGTAAGCCATTTGAAAAACTGGACAAGAAGACATCTGCACCAAAATGGTAGTACTCCCTCCACACCAACCCCCAAAATATTCCAGTACATCGGATAGAGCCATCAACAAAAATTAAGCCTGCTCCTCAACGAAACCAGTTGTACCCTATGTAGGACCAAGTACGCCAGCTACATCTAAAAACGCACCCAATGCTTGGACAAATATAAGCAATAATGATGATTCCGCCAACAACAGTGACACTAAACCAATGGACTGGAGCATGAATAGCAAGCCATGAAAACGCCTCTCTTCCAAGAAAGAAAATGACAACAAGATATAGCAAAAACAAAAATTATTTTTTGCCTTTCTCATATAAAAGGTGATTTTTTTGAGGTTAGGATTTTCATGCATTAGTATTTGCTCAGATTTTTTGAGGTTATGATTTTCATGCATTATTATTTGCTCAGTATGCTCTGACATTTCATCATGAATAGACTTACTAACGAGCAACGCTTGCAAATCAGTGAATGGGCCCTAGAAAAGTTGGCAGAAAATCCGCTTTTTTATCGACAAATTTTGTTCAGCGATGAGGCTCATTTCTGGTTGAATGGCTACGTAAATAAGCAAAATTGCCGCATTTGGAGTGAAGAGCAACCAGAAGCCGTTCAAGAACTGCCCATGCATCCCGAAAAATGCACTGTTTGGTGTGGTTTGTACGCTGGTGGAATCATTGGACCGTATTTTTTCAAAGATGCTGTTGGACGCAACGTTACAGTGAATGGCGATCGCTATCGTTCGATGCTAACAAACTTTTTGTTGCCAAAAATGGAAGAACTGAACTTGGTTGACATGTGGTTTCAACAAGATGGCGCTACATGCCACACAGCTCGCGATTCTATGGCCATTTTGAGGGAAAACTTCGGAGAACAATTCATCTCAAGAAATGGACCGGTAAGTTGGCCACCAAGATCATGCGATTTGACGCCTTTAGACTATTTTTTGTGGGGCTACGTCAAGTCTAAAGTCTACAGAAATAAGCCAGTAACTATTCCAGCTTTGGAAGACAACATTTCCGAAGAAATTCGGGCTATTCCGGCCGAAATGCTCGAAAAAGTTGCCCAAAATTGGACTTTCCGAATGGACCACCTAAGACGCAGCCGCGGTCAACATTTAAATGAAATTATCTTCAAAAAGTAAATGTCATGTACCAATCTAACGTTTAAAATAAAGAACCGATGAGATTTTGCAAATTTTATGCGTTTTATTGTTTAAAAAAGTTCTCAAGCTCTTAAAAAAACACCCTGTAGAAAGGCTATGCAATCACTGTGAAAACCGACTGTTTAACCGGGGCGCGGAGGTCTAAATGTCATACCATTCGACTCAGCTCGACGAACTGAGCAAATGTCTGTGTGTGTATGTGTCCGTGTGTGTGTATGTGTGTATGTATGTAGCGAAAATATGCACTGACTTTTCTCGGAGATGGCTGAACCGATTTTCACAAACTAAGATTCAAATGAAAGGTTTCATGGTCACATAGCCTGCTGTTATATTTCATCCCGATCCGACTTCAGTATTGAAAGAAGGTAAAATTCGATGTTTAATTTGCTTTGGACAAAAATGGCAACTCCAACACTCATTCCAAATCGATGAACCACATAATGTGGATTGCTTTTTAATTGAACATTTGGTTTAAGAGAAGTTTCTGTCACAATCGCAATATGAACTTTGTGAACTTTGAGAAAACTATAAAATTCATCTTCACTCGATTTTAAAGATAGAGCATTCCAATTTAAAATATTCAAATAATTATTTAACATAACTGTTAAAGTTTAAACTCATTATAATATTATTTGCAAACTGCCATCCGATTTGAAATGCTTTAAAAAATGATGAAGTCGAATTCATTCGGATGATCATTTGAAAAAGTTGATCTTGTAGGTAGATCATTTTATTTTCAGTTATATCGCTTAAATCAACTTCGTTTAAAGAAGCATTAGTAGGTAGATTTCTACCTGTTACACTAGTGTAATTGTCATTAGAAGAAGATGATTTGGCCGATCTACCTATTAATAAATTGTGTTCGTTAGAAGATGAACTAGAAGGCGTTTTTGTGTTTTGATTATTTACATTAGAAAAATTAAGAGGTATTTGTCTACCTGTTATCAAAGCGTAACTGTCATTAGAAGAAGATGATGACGAGGTCGGTCTACCTGTCAATAAATTGTTTTCGTTAGAAGACGAATTGGAAGGCGTACCTGTTTTTTGTTTTAAATTCGAAGAAATAAGTGCCTTAGAAGAATTAGGCGTGGCATATGTAACGGTTCCTTGATTTTCAGGTATGTTCTGTAAATTTATGGTCGTTGATTTGACTTGTTGTCTAAGCGAACGAGCGTTTAAAAATTTTTCCCTAACAGGACATGAAAATTTATCAGTGATTTCATTCATTGGACAAACGTCTTTCGAATGTGATTTACCACAATTCAGACACCGTATATCCATATGACAATTTTTAGTTCCATGACCGAAGCCTTGGCAACGACGACGTTGCGTTAAGTTGACAATACAATTATGCCGTTCATAATGTTCCCAATGAATTTTAATGTAAGAAATGAAACGTACTTTTTCTAAAGTTCTCAAATTGTTTACACCACTTCGATTGAAGTGTATTAAGTAAAGTACATGGGAAATTCCAGAGCGTGGTTTAGAAGTACCATTCGCTCTTTTTTCATAAGTATTACTCGGGAAGACTCAAACCCAAGCAATTCTTTTAGCTCAATTTTAGTTTCATCGGTACTTTGATCATTTGATAAGCCTTTCAAGACAGTCTCGAAGGGTCTGTCTGATTTTATATCATATGAATAAAATTTATGAAGTTTCTCGGGCAAATATCGGATAAGACGTTCGTAATCTTCCAATCCATCAACCCAGACTCGACATTCTCCTCTTCGTCCGATTTGAAATGAGACTTTTACTCCCGGGAGAAAAGTAGAAAGCTCAGTACGGAATGCTGTGAAGTCGGAAATCATCAGCGTCACTGGTGGCATAGATTGTTGTTTTTTCCCAGAACGACAAGCGTCCACTTTGGGAATTTTTGAAGAATTTTTTTTTCAGGAGGAATATATAAATATCGTAAATATTGTTAGACAGCATAGTATCAACGGAAGGGAAATCCGTCCGTTGTCTTTTATTTTTACATTCAGATTCTATAAGATCGTGAATGTCATTAGAAAAATGTTGAATAACGGATTGTGATTTATTCCGTATTGAATTATTTTTAGCCTTAGGCTTGTTGCCTTTCCAGTTTGTCTCAGGCATTTTTGAAATGAATTAGATTTGAAATTAAATTAACTAGGATAAATTAGTCTTCGATTAGACTCCTAGTTTGGAAAAGTCTTGATAAAGACTGATTTTGTGGTAGTCTTAATAAAGACTGATTTGTTCGAAGAATAGTTTTTTGAATAGCTAGCCTTAAAAAAGGCAGATTAATATCCTAGTCTTGAAAAAGACTGATTATATTAGAATATCACTCTTTGTATAGACTTGAGAAAGGCTGACTAATTGTTAGTCTTTAAAAAGTCTGTTAGTGATTCAGGTAGCCTTGAAAAAGACAGAAGCCTTGAATCAATGAAACTCAAGGTAGCCATAAAAAATTCCAGGAGCCAAGAGATATACGCGTGCGGTGCGAACGACTGTTCAACACCGACTGCAATCGAAACGGTTATGGATGTCTGCTACTGGTGTGTGATATTGGTAAAAGACGGTGCAACGGTTGATAAAATTTTTAGCTATTCTATGATAAGTACGATCGAAAGAATAACGAATGTCATTGAATTTAAATTTATTTGTCAATAATAATAATAATAATAATAATAATAATAATAATAATAATAATAATAATAATAATAATAATAATAATAATAATAATAATAATAATAATAATAATAATAATAATAATAATAATAATAATAATAATAATAATAACCCTCTCACATGTTTTATGCTGCAGATTGATGCTGTTTAGCTTGACTTACATATGCAGAAGTAACAGAAACGCAGGTTCGCTTCGTTTGTTAGATTTCGTTTAATTGGTTTAATCGAAATAGAGCATGAGATTGTAAGTCTAGATTAACCTAGGTTTAAAACTGTTCCAATTTGGAGGTCATATTTGTTGCTGGCAAACGAACCAACTATTCCGAACATCTGAATTCTGTTTCGGGAGTTTCGGATCGATTTTCACAAACCTATAGGTTCAATACAAAAGTCTTACAGTTTCATACGGAATTCCTTAATTTTTTTGTGGATACTACTTCCTGTTCCGGAACTATAGGATTTGTAGAGTTTGCAAGTCCGACCAATTTTTCCTATTTCTATTCAATGAACAGTTGTTTTTGCGAATTTCACGGTAATATTTGTGATGTAATGAGTAATATGAGAAAGGCATCATTACACCACTAGATGGATCAACACAGGCTTTTCTGTTTCATGCACCAAACGGTATTTTACTCGTTGGATGTCTCTCTATGGTCGAAACTACAATTATTTTTGATTGATTGTTATTTTAAAAAGTTATTGACATTTAAAAGACTTATAACAGAATTAAATGGTAATATTAAAAAATTTATCCTTGTAAAATCATTCTGTTCAAACACTCAAACGAAAAGTTAATTAATTTAAAAGTGTATGAAAAAAGGTCGAGAATCGGAAAATTGCCGCTATTTTGTTTTTCCCGGGGGAAATTTTTCATTCCAAGCTTCGGTACAAAATATGAAACCATTTTGCTTCTTGCTTTCCGATGATTGGTTTCCAAGAAATGATGACACCCACTAACAAAACGTACGAGTCTGAGCAGCTGTTTTCAGAGCCGCCATATAGAAAAAATAAAAAGGATTTTTTTTGTATTTAGTTTAATATATGTACTTTTATCTGTAAAAAGAATAATTTTGAAATACTGTTTAAACAATAAGTAGATATTTTTAAAACAGACGTTTTTTGGATGAACCTGGCCTTAATAAAATAGTTTGACTCGAAACGAGCTTTTTTGTGTGAAAATTTCCTGAGCCTACTTGATCCACGTGCTTCACTTGCACTCCAACCACATGCTTAAGGGCTGAGGCCAGTAGGTCGCGTAAACCCACGTGGCATGCTGTGCGTATTACATTTCTCTCCATGTTCTCTCGCAAATGTGTAAAATGACTCTCGATGTGGCCGGGTGGCCAAGAAAATTTTGATATTTTCGGTTACAAATTTGGTTCCAATAAATCTGATTTTATTTCTCTCTCATGTTTCGTTACGTAACCAGGATACAAGAGCAGAAAAAAATGGTGCCGCCATAGAAATGGACTTACCTTTATAAAAATAACATTCACTTAATTTTTATCGCGACAACATATACGTTTTTATGCACTAATCGCATCTAAACTTTATCTAGACATTATCAGGATTGATGTTTGATCCATGCTTTTGAAGGCGAGATATTCAATTAACAAGTTGAAAGTTGCCGTTTTTAGCTATGCAATTCTTCCTTCAGAAAAAAGACTTTCCCGACCGCTAGTGTCAATGAATCATTCTGAAATTATCGCAGAATAATCTAAACTAATTTTCTAAGAGATTGTCAGTTGGGTTTTTTGATATTCGTCACCATTTCTGAGAAAATCAGATTTGAACGGTGAAAATAGCCCTCTTAATCACTCTAAAACACACTGGCCTCAGCTCTTAATTGAGTATATAACAGCATATATGTTTCCTAAGTTATTTTTCGGTATACCAATTGTGTTCAATACCGTTAAGTCAAGTTTTTGAAAAAAATTTCATATGAGGCATTCTACGCAAAATCAGTCTCCCAAAAATTTTTTTTTCATCTAATTTTTTTTTTTCGGTAAAAAACTCGAAAATATTCGACACGTATTTTGTCGTGAATACGACTTACTTTACTATGGGGCGCCTTTTCAAAATTTACCCTCTGAGAGAGTGATAAGTTTTTGTTCGTGAATATCTCCTGTTGTATCTAATGAATCAACATAATTCTTGCTACATGCAATTGGAAATATGATCACAATTTTATGATAAAATTTTCAGTGGTGTGACATAATCTCAAATAGTTCAAAATTAAACTTTTCTGAAATGTTTGGTATAAACGAGTATAAAAGAGGATAATTCATAAGGCGCGTTTGCCTTTCTCGTATTTTGAAAGCTCATAGCTAGGTGATCTATGGAAGGATTTATATAAAAAGCAAAGCCTTGGTATTACATTCCTGTACTGGAATTTGACCTTCTGTTTCAACAGACCTCGCAGCCGATTCAGAGCGTACAGAACCATTGAATGGCTTATGCTACGATTCATATAATGGCTGGTGCTGGTTTTATATAATCTAACTACAAATGTATTGCAACAACATTGAAGTTTTTCAATACTACACTATTGAAAAACCTGTTTGATTTAACCCATGACAGCATTAGCCAATCAGAACGCGAGATGGCTGCTTGTATAGATAGCAAAACTATCTCAATGTAGCGATTGGGGGGCCATACAATAGTAAAATGATTCTATCGTAATTATCCTCTACCCGTATAAAATCGGATCGCAAAACAAGAATAAGCGATAGTTGCACTATTTATGTACCATTTAATACCACTATTTCACTGTCACGTTATTACACTTTCACAAAGTCACTGTACTTTAATGAAGCATAACAAACGTTACAATACAGATATGCGTATTTCGGAATGTTATTTACATCCATCCTTCTTCAGTGTATCGGTTTTATAAGTTTGTTTGAAAGAATGCTGTAATGCTGCTCCTTTTATACGAAATGTCTTATTGTCAACGGGTAAAAACGGAAAGAAACAGGTAGTAACAAAAGGGGTAGGACGGTAGTTTGATTGTCAGCGGAGGGTAACAAACTGAAGAAGTGGGATATTAAGAGATTAAGTATTTTCTAAATCTATTTGTATTTTATGTGTCGGCAATAACTTGAATAGCCAGGAGGGCTTATTTCCTTGGTCACGATTTAATAAAGAAATGGAGTTATTTTTGAAGATTTCTAAACTTTCGGCTGTGTCTAATTTCCATGGGTTGGAAATTTGTCTTATGATTTTTATGTCGTTGGTAGTGAGTTCATGATCTTCAGAAACGGCATGTTCAGCTACTTTTGACTTGAAATGATGTAGTAGCCCTTTCTCTAATTCTTTAGATGCTTTCGCTCTTTCAGCGACGTGCTCTTTGAAACGGATGTCTAGAGTTCTCTTTGTTTGTCCAATATATATTTTATCACAATGAGAACACGAGATTTTGTATACCCCATATTTTATCAAAAAATCCGTAGGATCTTTTGTAGAACCTAGTAAATTTTTCAATTGACAGTTCATGCTGCTGAATACTAAATCTAAACCAAATTTGTTTAGTTTTGATTTCAAAGGATGAGCAATGTTTGGATTGAAGTCCACCGATATTCTTTTTAAATTTTCCGATGGGGGAGGCACAGTTGTAAGTGATTGTTTTTTCAACAATCTTAATTTTTTGTCGAGGATTGTTTGGATTGAACATTCCGGATATCCATTGAGCTTTCCAATTTCGAAAATAAAGTTAAAGTTTCTCTTTTTCATATGGTGGAAAGCTGCCACCATGTTGGTGGGAATGATTAGAAGTATTTGATATGACCCGATCTGTGTTGGTTGGCTTCCTATATATCTTGAAATTTAAGGTTTTTGACTCTCTGATAATGAGGATATCTAAGAAAGGTAAACTGTTGTCTTTCTCCTCCTCATAGGTGAATTTAATGATTTTATGTCAGTTATCAATCATTTGTAAATCATTGCGTTTGATGATACAGAATATATCATCAACGTATCTCCACCAGCGATTAGGTAATAATCCCTGGTTTCTCAAAAGTTCTTCAAGATTTGTCATAAACAATTTGCATAAAAACGGGGAGAGCGGATGACCCATTGGTGCCCCTTATAACTGTTTATAAAATCCGCCTCTGAATTTGAAGTAATTTACGTCCATACAGAGCCGAGTTAGGTTCAGATATGACCTTACTTTGCTTTTCCATAAACTGTTACTTTGTTCTTAAAGTAACCAATCTTCCAATAGAGTGATTGAGTCCTTCACCGGGGCACTTGGGAATAAGGCAGTTACATCGAATGACACCATTATTTCGTCTTCTTCGATTTCACCAGAGTTTTGAAGTTGAGTCGTAAATTCTTGTGTGTTGGGGACTGATCTACTGAAAAAATTTTTTGGCATAGAATGGAATTCTTTAACTAGCCATTCGGCGATTTTTTGGGTACAGGCTTCCACTGAAGAAATAATTTCCCTTATTTCCTTACCAGGTTTGTGAACCTTTGGTAGTCCTTTGATTTTGGGTAAAGAAGGGTTAGGAACTTTGAGGTAATTGAGGTTAATACCGAAGTTTGGATTACATTCAAGAAGAGTTTTATCCACTTTTTTGATAGTTTCAGGAAGGAGGTCGGATCTTTGTTTCCTACAAGGACCATCATTAATTTTTTGGGTTATCAAGTTGTCATAATCTTGTTTTTCCATAATAACTACTTTATTTCCCTTGCCAGCCTTTACATAAAAAACAGGCTTTTCTTGCAATTGTTTCACTAGTTCTTTTTCATCTATGGTTTGCTGATTATTCAAAGAAGTATTTTTAATGACGTCAGCTACGATAGTTCTGGCGTCATTAATTTGAGGAAAGGAAAGTTCACGGTTATTTAAACCTGTTTCTATGTCTATAATAACTTGTTCGAGTTTTGAAGAAATTGCATAATTTAAACCAAGATTTCGAAGATTAGTTTGTTAATTGGTAAAATTTTGAAATGAACGATTTACAATAAAATCCTCCAAAAATTGTACTGTAGGTTTTGGGGGGCGGTCTGAAAATTTTTTCAAATTTCTTATGCAGAAGAATTCGTTTGCGTTCGGATTCGCAATGTTCTGAAATTTTTACTTTGTTTAGAAAAGTTTCGAAGCCTTGGGGATATTGTTTCGCTAGTTTCAAGTGAAGGCTATAGCATTCCAAAGTTTTTACGCTCTGATTGCTATACAATTTTTTAACCTTCTCTTTAAAAAATTCGTGTTGAATTTTAATTAGAATTTTTCTAGAAAAAGATCTCCCACCCTTTATCTTAACGCATGTGAGAATTAATCCAAATCTACTGCATTTTTTCAAATATCTTTGGATATTCCTACAATTTTCTTAACTTAATAAACCTGTTTGGTTTACTTGGCTTGGTAACCATTGTCACTATTTTTACCTGGAGCTGTTAGCGGAATATATTCAATAGTTGCACTATTTAGATTATCAAGACTCAAGATAATACGACCACTTTGTTGTAGTTTATTTAAAAAAGATGGCTTTTTGGTCAAATGTTGCTTTACAAAATATTTATTTTGCGTTAAAGGCCGACGTTTCGAAGGAATATCCCTTCATCTTCAGGGCAAAACGACAGATGCGGTTTGCTGCGCGGGGGAAGTAACTGTTGTAGAGTAGCCGTTCCCGTTTTTGACCATTTTCAATGTTCCAATCCCCTTGACGAAGAAATATTTGTTGTCGTTTTGCCCTGAAGATGAAGGGATATTCCTTCGAAACGTCGGCCTTTAATGCAAAATAAATATTTTGTAAAGCAACATTTGACCAAAAAGCCATCTTTTTCAAATGCACTATTTAGAATAAGCGACAGTTTGTCGCTTCAGTGCGAATTCTCACAGTAGCGTGCTAACTCGTGACGCTCAGACGGGTCATCGAAAGAAATTCGTTCTCGCACGGGTGTCTATTCTAAAAGTTACAAAAAGTGAAACAAACTGAGTTTAAAACAGCTTCAATGTTTCAACCAGTACCCTAAAAAATCTTAAAGGTTCAGGTTAGTTTGAAAGCTCAATTTTACAATTAAACGTTTCATTCTGAAAGTACGTTTCTAAAAATTACTCCTATATAAATCGAATTCAGATTGATTATTTTACACTTTGCTGTGAACAAGTTCTGTTCTGTTGAAGAAATAACTGAACGCTCGAAATTCATAAACATGCAAATTCCGATCTTGGGGAAAAGGGGTTCGTTCATGAAATCCATCCTCATAATCCCAACTTGATAATCCTACACGTATCGAAAGCAGCTCTCCGCGAGCAAGAAACGCCTAGCCATTTGCCAGCACGGTAGAAAAGCAACTACCGTTTCGATTGGAAGCCTTATTTACATAGTACAAGTGCGGTGATTTAAAATGCATTAGGTCTTAATTGTTTTTAATATGCAAATCGGGCGCTTCTGCAGCAGCAACAGCTGCAGCGCGACACGTTGATCGAGTGCAACCGATGATTCGGATGCAGCGAATGATCGGAAGGATTGCACGGAATATTGGCACGGCACCGAAAACAAAAAAACCTTTCCGTGCAGTACGAATCAAATCCCCGTGATGATGATGCGATACTTTTTACACTTCTGGCAAAATCGTTCGTTCGGGGTGTTTATGGAACCAGTCAGCACTAGGCTGGCTCGGAGGACGATCCGATCTGGATATCTGGAGGCTGCCGGGGTTACAGCGGCGGCGGCGGCGGACAGACATCGGTTGCTCTTTCTCTGCCTTTGATAGCGCCGCGAAGCGTGTTGTGTTGGTCCGTCGGTACATGAAATGTGGCGGGATGGAAATAGCAGATAATTTTAGCGAAAAATGTATGCAACATCCACACAACCTTTACGTGTACGTAAACTTGATCTACATAAAACATAAATAATGTTTTGGTATGGTACATTCGCTCATGGTGAGTTGAGTACTGTCAGTGGCTGCCGAGGATGCTGCTGCTGCTGTTTGTTGGAAGAAACAATCAAGCGACGAACCGGGATCCAGCCGAGACGCCATCCCGGTTTCGTCTCGGTGGAAGCAGACCGTCAATAAACGAGGAGACACACAAGATTAACGAAATTAAGTGATTAAGATTATATCCCAGCAATGTTTCCCCACGGTTCCCACAGTTTTCTTTCTGAACTGGACGGGCTTCCGTTGTTTTGCGAAAAGGGGAGTGCGTCCTCAGTGAGGAACGAATTGGGTACTAGACAATTTTGTGAATTATTTTAGTTAGGTACATTGTTTAAACTAGTAAGGAAAAAGAAACAAATCTATGAACTCCCAGTATAAAAGTTAAGTTTTAGGTTGATTAATTTCCAATGAAGAAATACGATTCGTTAGCCCAACTGAAAAGAGCTATCGTTATTGATATATCCCGTGGTCTCCAAATCACCCTCCTACTGTCGCTACACAAGTGACTGACTCTCTTCCGTGGCTAACCGTAATATAGATATTAGCATAATACTCCCCAACCGGAGGCAGACGGTGTACGCCGCGTCAGAGTCGCCGGATTCGTGCATGCAGCAGCAGCAGCATCATCATCAGGCAGCCTGCGGAAAGAATTTATTCCTGAAATAAATAAATTGGATCCCCTGAAGTACCGGACGGATCGCGGATCTTCCCTAATGAGACAAATTCTTGTCGTTTTCCCTGCCATTTCAACGTCGAAAGGGAAATGTCAGTCTTCCCCGCCTGGATATTGTTGTGCCTGCCGGCCGGCCCCCTCCCCCGGGTCGTCTCGATCGATTGGTTGGATTGTTAGGACCGTGCGGTGATTTGCGATCTATGCCTCCCATTCCCATTCATTGTTCCATTCAGAAACAACACAACCGCGGAGAGCGCAGATCGTTAACGACATCGATCGATCGGAAGTCAGCAAGCAGTGCCTCGAGATTGCCTCGCAAGCCGCAGGATGCAACGGACACGGCTGGCTGAGAGCCAAAGCAAAAAAAAACAGCATACAGTAAAATCAAACAACAAGATCAACTAGTGATGGATTAACATTTCAACTGCGAAGCTTCAGCTTCGAAAACGGACCAGAGGAAGTCCGTACCATATAGAAGTGATGACAACGGGGGTCGAGTCACGAAATTTCAGTCATTCCGCCAATAAGAATCACGATCAATCATCGACAATTCGCGATCGACAATGACACTAGGATGACACAACAGCGCACAACTTGCCGCCGCTTGATGCCGAGTAAGTTGTTCAAAATAGTGAAATCATCCTGAGCCTGGCGCCACAGAATTGGCACTGATGCTTATGCTTGATGTTTGATCGGACTCAGGCATCCGCAATTTATATTAACCATTTTATTATATTTGACGATTGATATTTGCATACACAGAACAAACTTTGAGCGTCAATTCATTATGAAAGCATGGATCTCCAGCAATCAACATCTTCAGCATCCTGCGTTTCAGTCGGTGGTAACAAAATTCAAACGTATACTTTTTCTTACTTCTTCTATTGTACCTTCCTGGAACCGATTCCGTATCAATAAGTCATGGGAATTATTGGCTTCCTTTTATTGCCTCTGGTTTTGTCTTTAGCCAAACCAATTTTCATTCCGATGAACGAAAAAAAAAGACAGTGATCAATCTCATTCCCGTCATACCGGGACGACCTAGACGCGTTCGTTTGAACCTGGTCATTGGAATTGATACTTTCTGGGTCGGAAAGCTTGCTGGGCAGTAAACATGTAATGCCCCATTGTAAAGCGTAGGGTGTAGTCACTGGTAACAGGGGGAGAGAGAGCGAACGTTTCGAGATGATTGGGAACGTAGATTTTTATAACATTTCGAGACTGTGTTGAAATGGGAACAAGTTCTTGATTGTGGAAAAAAAAGTAGTTTAAGACTTGATGTTTTGCGTTGATTAATGGAATCGTTGAAGTTGGAATGATGCTTCTGATGATTTGTCGAATTTATGGTTGATGGTTATCGACATACTATTGCCGATTCTAAGCTCTGCAATGGACAAATCGAAACCTTTTATTAGTTAATAATGTTTTATTCTATATTGACGAACTTTAATCATTATTGGACGAAAATGATACACGACATGACAAATGATGGCGAAGCAGTTGCATGTCATTCAACATTCCTTTATTGGTCACCTGCAAAACATTATGCGTAGCTTTTTGATTTTCTTGAGCTTGAGCGACCACCCCTGGTTGCTACTCCGTTACTGATCGGGATTAACTGAAATTGTACAAAGAATTCCAAGATGATCAGACCTGGGACTGGTAAATCATATTTCAATGTACATCTTCTGATAGCCCCAGAGTTCGTTGATCAGTACCGGTGCCGGCCATGCCCGAACATTGATCAACTAAGGACTGGGGAGAGATGTTAGTCCATCACTTGTTGTTACTAGAGGCCGTATATACTACTGCACACTCCACACGTGTCACGGGAAGAAAATATTTGTTAGTAAAAATTTCAGTAATGGTAGTATTCGCAGCGCGACTTGGTCCCGGTTTCAAGATGCTCGGATGCACCACTGAACTCATAAACATCCCGAGTGAATGTTTCAACAATATCCGATATTGAAATTCCGGGAGGTCTTGATTCACAGTTTTTATTCGTGGAAACTCCAATAGTGCTAGTCTCCGAAGTTAGCCGGAAATTGATAAGTTGAATGACGTTTAATGAAGAGATAATATAGTAAAATATAGTAATCAGATGTGAAACGTAAAAAAAAAATCCGATAACTAAAGGGAAAAATAAACTCCTGCAATTGTCGCCTTTTACGACAATGAAGCAGGAACCCAATGGATCTATTCTTGGTGAAGTTTTTTTTTTCGCCGGATTCCACACGCCATCTAGGCTGGCACTGTCCGAAGAAAGATAATAGGTACTACCAATCGCCTAGCGGACTCCAACCTCTTATGGGTATCTTTTTGCTTTTCTCTATAGAAAGGTAATAGAAGCTGTGGGAAACGACTCTCAAACGGTGTCTCATTTATTTTTTTGCATAACATCTGTCTATTAATCTTAATTTTGTGTAAAGACTGTTCCAGAAGGTATGGACCCCCTTTGATTTCGCTGTAAATAATTCACAAGTGTTAGATATTCAAATTTTATTCGATATACTGATAATATTAGACTACAACAACAGAATATTATTCTCAACATATGCTACTTAGCTATTGTAGACTAGCTGGCACACCTTCTTGCGAACGTTCCTCACAGACTTCTTGGCGACAAGTTTTGACACTTTTTCCAATCTTTTTCGAATTGTTGAATGGTTTCGGCTGCCGAGACATGTTTCCTAAGATGTGCCTTCGTTAATGCCCAAAATTCCTTAATTAATCGATGTTGTGGGCAATTTGATGGATTCATGTCTTTTGGGACGAAAGTGACATTTTTGGTAGTATACCATTCTACCATTGATTTCGAGTAGTGGCAAGAAGCAAGATCTGGCCAGAAAACAACAGGATCCTTGTAGCTTCGAATCATGGGTAGAAGTCGTTTTTGTAAACATTCCTTGATGTATATTACGCTGTTCATTAAAGCAGTGGTGATGAAGGGTTTCGATATCTTACCGCAGCTACAAATTGCTTGCCAGACCATAGCTTTCTTACCAAATCTTTCGACTTCAATCGATGTCTCGGACTGGTTTAACACTTGCCCTTCTCACACCGTGTAATATTGTGGTCCCGGCAAGGATTTGTAATCGAGTTTCACGTTCGTTTCGTCGTTCATGATTACGCAGGTCAAATTTCCAGCAAGAATCGTATTGGGTATTCGAACTGGAAATTTGAACTGCATAATCATGAACCCTCGGTCTGATCGATGTTTCTTGTTTTGGACTACGTTTTGGTTGTTTCTGCTTCTTATAGGTTCGAAGATTCAAACGTTCTTTAGCACGAAGAACATTTGACTTCGAAGTGCCCACTTTTCTGGCCACATCCAGAACTGAAACCACCTTCTTTTGCTCAAACGCCTTCAGTATACGTTTATCCAACTTTAGGGGGTTAGCAGGACCTTTTTTTCGACCCGTTTTCGGTTTATCCTCAAAGGTGTTATTCTCACCGAACTTCCTGATTGCATTTAGCACGGCTTTTTCACTTACTCTTTCCATTTTTGCTATCTTTCTCAGTGACAGTCCGCGTTCTGTGCACCATTTGTACACAATTTTTCGACGTTGTTCTGCTGAAAGTCCACGCATTTCGAAACAAACTAATGAAAACGAATAAACAACTGCACAAGTGGTTAGAGAAGAGTGTAAACAACAGGACGCAGCCATAAAAATTGACAGATTCTGAACCATTGCGAAATGGCAGCGGTTTTTGGTTGCGTCCATACTTTCTGGGACAGTCTTTATTACATCAACGTTTTACAGTACAAGTGTTTGACCCTTTGGCCTTTCATCTTTGCTGTTCATACCAGGCACGTACCCAGAGGAGAGGCCCAAGGGGCCTTGGCCCCTCCCGAAATCGGACACGTTCATCGGTTGGATTGATACATACTATTTATAAATTCATTTGACCACTACTTCCGGGAATCGTAGTCTGAGAACCGATATAGTAAAAACCACTTAGTTTGGCCATCAACTAATAACAGGAATTGGGAACAGAAATGTGTTAACAGAATCTACTAATTAGAAGTTTCTACCAACCAGTTTTAGAAAACTCGTTTTTTTTAGCAATCGATTTTTTTGTGCTTATCCCCCTGTAACTTCAGGCCCGAATCTAAATGGAATTCCGGATTTTCGCATCGGATCTTAAGCCATTTCGTTTGATATTAAGTTTGTCAACATCGGTTCCGCCATCTCCGAGAAAAGTTTGTGCACATATTTTCATTTTGGAACACTAAAAACCCTGTAATTCCGGAGCCGGATGTCGGAGCCAGATAAAATTCTGAAATGTCTTACCTGACTACAAGACCTTTTAACTAAATTTGAGTTTGGTTTGGGGGTCGGCTTAAATGTCGGTTTTCAGTGATTACATACCCTTTCTATATGGGAAAGGCAAAAAAGGTTGTGGTTCTTAAACAATTATTTTGGGAGGCACAAGTTGAATAAATATTACGGAGCTGGTGCTCCTGCAGACTACATCGTGAAATAGTGGTTTCGTGTGCAGCCCACAGTTGCAGGCTTTCCATTGCGATTACAAAAATCAATGTCAAAATTAAAGGAAATGGTACTGGATGACCAGCAGTGCCATAAGGATTAGTATTGAACAAAAATATAGTTTTAGCCAGATTCCGCGAATGAAAAAGTTGTCCTGCCGCTGGATGCCGCACTTGCTTACTCAGAAAAGAGGAACGCGAGAACACTTTGGAATCATATTCGCCTATGCTGATGCAAATTGGTGTCGGACTAAAATTGGGTGGAATAGTTATGAAGTCGGTTCTTTGGGTTGGTCAGAGTATAATTTTCGTGAACTACCTCGAAAAACGAAAAACACCATCAACAGCAATTGTAAATGTGCATTATTGGAGCGATTGAAAATCTGAAAAATCGGTTTTGCGAGACAATGTGCCAGTACACAAGAGCATATTGTGACTACTACTTCCGGAACCTGTTCCGAAACCGGAAGCCGGATTCGGTTAAAACAGCATAGAAGTCTATGAAACCATAAAATCTTTCATTTGAATGCATTCTTACATTTTCGTAAATCGTCCTAGTCATCTCTGTGATATTTATGTGAATTCCGTTTTGGAGTTTTTGACCGCTACCAAGAAGATTTTTCTGTTGTTGCATCGCCACTCCCAATAATGCTAGGTAAAAATTTCAAACATATTTATAAAGGATTGACAAAGTCTGTAAACTCGAAAAAAGTCTGTGGAATTTTTTCTATAAAAAATGATGCACGGAATTGGTTTAGCCAAAAAAATGACCGCGTCAATTTCAAAAGTCTGTAAATTTTTACGAACGTCTATGAATAATGTGATTTTCGAAAGTATGAAAAAAAGTCTTCAATTAAAACAAGTTTGCAGCTTATTTTAGAAACCTGCTGATTTACATACATCTGCTGATTTACAAATGGCATCGCTGATCCAGACTCGAAAGTTGACTCGATAAAATTAAATAGGATCATGTAGGGAGTATAAGGCACTTCATTTAAATATAAATTTGTTAAAATCATCTCGATTATTTGTTCGATAAATAATCAACAAAATTTTGTAAACTAGAAGAGCTTACTGAATAGTATCAGAATATTTGCTTCTTTACATCGTCACTTATAAGAACACTTCAAGGGTGTGAAGGTTTTAATATTCTTCACTAAGTTTTTCCAAAACCAGAAGTCGAATCCGAACTATGGGATTATATGATAGAAGAAATTTACTAAAGATACTAAAGACACTCCTAGAACTAGATACATAAAGAATCATTACATCAGTTAGATGCGTTATTACTTATTTATGGGCCCCTTCCGAAACAAAATTCTGCACGGAGAACCCTTCGATCATAAAATTGCGATATCGCAGTTTTTGATTTTTGCGATAGTTGATTCAACTAATTTCTTTTTGATTCAACCAAAATGGTTTTTGATTTGCATATATTCAAGTAGTTGACAAATATGTTGTTTTGAATGCTGTCAAATGCCGGAGACAGTTGAAAGCAAAACAATAATTGCAATGCAAAATCAACAACTTTTTTAGTTGAAATCTGTTCGCGTCGCTTCAAAATGTCAATGAAAACAACATCGATGGTTAAAGCGTTTGGTGAAATTGTGTTCATTCGATTTGAGAATTTTATGATAACAAGTGTTTATCTAACAGCGGTGTTGTGATAAAGTTAACCTCGTTTGAGATGAAAAAGATTTGGTGACAAATTAGAAAATGTTAATGAATGATCATCTCGTAATCTTTCAGGTATGCACATAAATTTTATGCTTCAAATTCGATCATTATTTACTTCCTGCAGACTGTTTTACTTCCAGCTGTTTGTTACCGATGATGATGTTCATGCATTAGCAATAAAACGCTTTTTGACATGAATTTAATTTATAAAAGTAACAGGAGCGAAGGGTTTCAAACGCACAGAACGCGCTGCGATTGAAGGCGCGTTTGAATTGCCGTCGCAAAATTCCAATTCCCAGCGGTTGATACACACAAGCTCATATAAATTGACTAAAATTATCAGTGTATAACTTTAGTTCAACCGTTTGAAGGCATCATTTTAGGTAAATTTAATAATTTCGCTAATTTACTCGCCCCTCCGGGCACTTTTGCTGATTAAAAACGTTTTTCTACATCAATCATTTCCGATCGAATCAGAAGTATTTTTTTTAGAATTTAGATCTTTACTGATCTCAAAACAAACAAACAAATAAAACCGATTTAATTTTCAACTAACAGAATTTTGTTTCAATAACAACACCAGTTATTTCAACTAAAATATTTGTTGAAATTGAAAGGTATGTGTCCTCACTAATTGACAGCATTTTTTTTTTCAAACAGTTAAATTAGTTGTTTCAACCATCGTTTCTGCTAATCGAGAAACAAAAATGACAGTTTAGTTAAAACAACAATCGATTAGTTGTACCAAATTTTAACCAATCGAATTCAGAAATTCAACTAATATTCTAGTTGAAATGGGATCGCGGGTGGTTCCGTGTGGGTACGGACCTGGTTCATACGATTCGTTATTAATAATAGGTGTTCTAGCTACTCTTATTTTACATCGAACGGACTCTCAGAGACGCATAGTGTTATATACCACCACTTCCGGAGATATAATGGTATAAGTCAGAGGTTCCCAAATTTTTTTGGTCGCATGCCCACTTTGGATACAATATTATTTCTACTACTCACAAAGTCGAGAAATTTTAAAATTTTGGATTCATGCATACACATTTAGCTTTTTTGCAGTTAACTTGATTTGTGAATGTGAAATAGAGATAAATAGTATAAAAGTAATGTTTTTTTTAATTCTACAAAATCCTATGGAATGTTAATTCTAGATCCTATCGAGGAAACATCGGGTGCGAAAAAAGACAACAGAGAAAACACATCAAACATATCTTTGCACCGGTTTGATATTAATATTTGAAGCACACTGTCAGATTATATGCCAAGTTCTTTTTCACCGGAGAGTCTTCTAAGTTGTGTTCCATCATATCCAGATCAGTTCAATTTGAGATCGATTTCATTTTTTTTTTATTTTCATTTTTTTTATTTAAACGACATTTATATTCAGGCCTCTTTGCGTACAAGCTTTACGTGGCCGATTGAGTCGATTTGAAAAATTTTTTTTTGAATTCGATCTCGTTGTCACCCTTTTTCTAGGGAGAGAGGAGCTTCCAATTCCCTTCTGCGAGGATTGAAGGGCACTTTGTTCGTGGCTCGTCTCGTCATCCATTGACGCATCGGTGTTATTATTGATTACCGTCTTCTTTTCGTTTTCCTTGTTATTCGCAGTCTTGATCTCGTTGCTAGTTACTATAGAAGCGTCTTGTTGTACATTGGTTGCAGTTGCTTGTTGGTTAGATGGTGAAGGTGTTTTTGAAACAGTAGCACTGCATTCACTAGTTTCCGTTGTTGAGCGGTTGTTCTTGTTTGTTTTCGCAGTTTCAGTGCGAGGTTTGCCGTAGTGTGCAGGTTGTTCACAAAACTGATATGTAACCAGTTGATTTTCATACGTAATCAGCGTTTTACACGGATGTATCTCGTCTTGATCACAAATGATGTACGATGGAATTGCTTTACGGTTTACCACTCGTACGCCATTCCGGATACCCGGGAAATAAATCCACCATACTTTTCTTTCGATGGAAAGAACTTCACCGTACTGCGACATACTTTCTCGAACATACCCATCACTGGTCTGCGAAGAAAGGTCATGCACGCGTACTTCTATGGCATTGTCCACCATGTACACAGGGATTTTAAATTTAACATTGTCATACTCAACACTGTGCACCTCGTTATTAACCGAAGCAAATGCAATTGCATCTCTTTCACGTTTGAACATAATGAACACACAGCTAGACGCCTTGTTGAATTGAATCTCACTTACATCATTAACGTTAGATGCATTCGTTCTTTAAGCAAGATTTCAATTTCGGTTGCTGCTGGTATAACTTTGCAGCGCTTGAAATCAATACAAACTGAGTTTGGCCTTGTAGGCCAAGTTTCTGGCTTTGTTAAATCATATTTGCCCATTTCGTGCACTCTATTGTTCACTACACTACACTGTATTGTCTTTGTTTCTGTTGTCTCGACCGTACACGATTTGCGACTGTGTCGGATGAGATGCGAGCACGAACTGATTATTTTCATTTTATCAGTCATCATCCGAAAAACAGCTAACCGTTAGTAATTTAGATTTTCAAATTACCTCACTTGAAATTCCTTGATGCCAACATTGAACTATTTTTGGCTTCGTAATTGTACCGATTTATAGGTGTAGATTTTTACTAAAAATTACCATCACATATTGACGAAGAGAGATATCCGAAATTAAAATATTGTCAAATCTCGAAATGAAGTCCTTCTGACAGAATTCTAAATGTTCACAGTATTCCTTCAAATCTCCATATTTAATCGTTGGACGAGATACGGAGATTATGTAAACTTCTGACACCTAAAATTTGCGTTAAAACTTTGCTAAAAAACATTTTTCTTAATTAAATTGATCGCGTAGCAGTTGCAAGTTGATTTAGTTATCATGTTTACTATTGGATTTTGATATTTACTTCCCGGTGTCATCGAAGCAAGAGTAGTAACGTGAGAAAATGTTGCTCGTCCATTTCACAAATCCAAACTTTTCGCACGCAAAGTGGTCCAATACAATGTTCACATTAGCGCTGATATTACTTGATATACCGAAATGATTACTTATATTACTTGATATACCGTCAAAAAGTGCACATATGAATGATACCATTTGACAATTAAGTTGACATCTTGAATGTTCTCATCTTGGAAAAAGATCGATAATATTCCTTTTCTTTATTAAAATGCAAACAATAATCGTTTCACATTTATTGGTCTCCGAACGCCTGTTTTCGTTTACAAAATTCTAAATTATAAGGATTGTTTATTATCACTATCAAAGTGACATTCATAAATAAGTGCACTCAATGACATTATCCAGGTTGCTGGTTTCGATTTAAGACAATTTGACATCGTTTGTGATATCCCGGATATTATGGCACATGACTCACATGGCACAAGGTATCTTCGGATAGCAATTATTTCCGATTTTTTTACGTTTCCTCAAGACTCGTCACAGTGCAGAGCAGTTAGCAGCTTAGTGCAAACTTAAACAGTTCAACTTGAACCGCTTAACAAACGTGAAGTCAAAGCTATTTGCAAAACAGTTTTAATTGGCTTTTGAGTGCCATGTTTTTGCTAACGTGCCGAACGAAAAGCGTTATTTTCGGCTAATACTGGTCGATTCCGGTATGGTCATTTAGGGATTAACCTAAGTTTTTACTTCAAGTTTACTAATCAGTTCAATTTGAACTGCTCTGCACTAACGAATCTTAGACGAAACGTAAAGAAAGGTAAAAACGGTTATGTGCCCTAAGAACAAACTTAAGGTAACCCCTAAATGTATTATTTCTATATTTTTGAAAATGAATTCTCCACTATGACTTAGATATTGACAGGTAATAACTGTTTATGTACGGGAGCGGCCCGTTTGGCATAAGGTCATTTGGCATAATACCGTTTGGCATAATGGTTATTTGGCATAACAGTTATTTGGCATAATGGCCATTTGACATTATGTCATAATAATAATTGGATTCGTAATATTTTAATCTAATGTAAATGTTCGTTTATTTTTCGATCGAGTGATGTTTTTGAAGGAAACTCGAACAAAATGTGTGAATTTTATATTCGGTCCGAACTGTCATTTTATATAAGCAACTCACTTAGTGCTAGCACAATCTTCTATTCGTCATAGATGATTCAGGTCGAGACGGCCGAAGGCCGCGAGTGCGCCGGCGAAATCATCTCTGTCTAGTTGCCCGGACTACCCAAAGCTAGGAGCTATCTCTCAGTTAGGTCCGAACGAGCGGTAACGAGGTCGGACAGCAGGTCATTAAAAACGATGAGGCGCAGCCGCATTAGACCTTACAAAATTTCAGTAAATAAAAACGATTTCCATTAAGCAGCATGTTCATCTGTTATGCCAATTGACTGTTATGCCAAACGGCGTTACGCCAAATGGTATTATGCCAAACGACTTTATGCCAAACGACTTTATGCCAAACGTGGTAGCCCCTTATGTACTTACTATGCTTATTTATTTCTCATATGTAGGTAGCAACTTGAAGAGCCAGGAATATTTGTTGCCTTAGTCATGATTTAATGAAGACTACTTTCTAATTTTTATAACTACTTTTGATTTTAAAGGGTATGATAAACCCTTTCAAATTATATATAGGCTTTCGCTCTTTCTGCGATGTGCTTTTTGAACCGTATTTCAAAAGTCCTCTTCGTCTTTCCAATATATTTTTTCTCGCAATGAGAACACGAGATTTGATATATTCCGGATTTTCTCAAATTATCTGTATGACATTTTGTAGATCCTAGAACAGTTTTTAATTGATAGTTCCTACTACTGAAAACCAAATCCAAACTAAACATTTTCAGTTTGGTTTTGTGCGAATGTTTGAAACCCGAGCTGAGTTGAAGTAGATCGCCCGGAGTTGCACTTCGTGATTGACCGAATGAGTGGAAATGTACAATCAACCAAGAAAATAATGCTTGGGAGAAGCAAATCATTTTCAGTGTACATACCCACTCACTCCTAACTTTTTATTAAATGATCAATAACGACGCTGGCTACGACCAAAGGCTGTGCTACTGAGGGAAATGAAGGAATGTTAATCCGATACTCGTTGTTTCTAGAGACCGCGGGTACCACTGTATCTCCACGAGCATCACGGGATAGGAGATTTGTTAGTAGGGAGGGGAAGAGATCCGGATATGTTTTGGTAAACAATATGATCTCAACAAAACCTAATTTTCGATACGCAGGAGAAATATAATAAGTAAGAAAAATATAAAATATCTCCAAGAAACGATCTCACCAGTATCCCTTTTCTCCTGCTCGCTCTGCTGTCAGCAATGCGGGATGAAACACGACCACTGAAAGAATAACATAAAAACACTCGCGAATGGGTCCGCTGCACACCAACCCTAGACCTTCAGTCTGAATGACACGATCGACTTGGAACATTTCACACATTCCATAGAAATCCGACAACACTGACAATGACATGCAGACAGCGCTTAGATCGGTTAACAGGTTAACATCGTTGAATTTTGGGGCGGCACATTCACAGTATCTGCCGCTTGAACACTTGAGTTTTTGCGAATAAATATTATTTAATAAATAGCACTCTCACTACTAAACACACACTTGCCACACCTGCACTATCACTTAAAATAACTATTTCAACAAAATTTTTAACTATACGTATCAAACAACACATTAAAATTATACTTTTCTGAGAGCAGCACCAGGACACCGCATCGCACTCCCAGTGATGCCAACTCTCCTCCGAATGTTCAAGAAATTTGAAACCTGCTGAAATTTTCTTAAATTTTTCTGTGACTGTGGTTATTGTCGTAAGTAATTGTTTTTTCAACAGTCTTAATTTTTTATCGAAGATTGTCTTTATAACCACTGAGCTTTAAAATATCGAAGATGAATTGTTTCTATTTAAGTGCACCGTCTATTCTGAGGGGTAAGGTCAGTATTCTATGAATCATATGAATTTTCTTCAAACAGACTTCTAAACTGATACACTGAGGTTGAGTGCAAATAGCATTCGAAACACTAGTTAAATAAAATAGAATAGCTGAAATTCTTCATAGTGGTGTTTAAGAAATCTTTTTTTCCCAAAAACGGTTTAGTTTCATTCCACTAGCCGCTCTAACCCTAAACGTTCACTATAAATTGATTATTGTGGCAAAACTGGAGGAGTTGAAATCGAACACCGGATGTCGCAAAACTGTCGAAAAAAGTGACCATCTGCTTCAAGCGGAAACTCAACTTTTACATCCAAGATTTGAGCTGTCAAAGTTCGCAAAGAAATATTTCGTGTGACGAGCAATCTGTTCTTGTGGCTTGAAGTTCGAATGAACTAGCTTGACATTCAAATCAGTAACCAAAATATGTATGTTTCGGAGCGCCAGAACCATTTTTTCTTCCTTCAAGCTGTGCAAGTGCTCCGTTATGCTTTAGCCGATTTGGTCATCTTGGCATCACCTCCCAAGACTTCAGACCCAAAAGAGAAATATTTGGATATTGTCAAGCACAAACTAAAAAAAAGTGACTGTTGGCTGTTGTCAGTGAGATGCAGTTCTTCTGGTGGGGAAAGTTACCAAGCAAGCGGTAAAAAACGTGATGGAAAGAGTCAAATGAAAGGTCCTGGTTTTCGCCTTTGCTAAAAAGGAAGCATGAGCATGCGATTTTATTAGAAACTGTGACCTATTCACACTATTTTTTGTTCGACCACTTTCTGATTGCAGCATCCTTGAAGTTATATTGACTTTTTTGAAAAAATCTAACAATAACTGAATAATACACTATTCACATAATATTTGCAACTATTATGTTCACTCGATCCAGGACAATATTTATGAATAATATCATAAAATATTTCCAAAATGTTTCAATAAAGCTTATTCTGAATACATTTGCTTGGCCCTTTTTCCATATACATTTTTTTAACGGGGATGCCAAATATTTGTGACTGATTGCCCACTTGCTGCCCACTTAGAAAAAAAAAAAACGTTCAACGGTGGTCCTTCATTGGTCCAATACGTTGGATCATTGGTCCAATGAAAGTCCAATAAATCGTTCAACGGGAGGCCAACACAGGACCTTCGTTTGCCGATTTTGAAACAGACCGTTGAACCGAATGCCATTTTTTTTCGTTCAACAAACCCGGCAGACAGAGGTCCATTGTTGAGCCATTTTTAACATGAGGAGTTGGAGCTCCGTTGGACTAGTTTTACTGCAGAATTTTTGAAGTTTTTTCAACTTATTTGTTTAAACTAACAATACATACCTGCACAATACTTCTACTTCACGTAGAATAACAACAAATTCTCTTTCTATGTAAAGATAACACTTAATTTTCACACTATTTTTGCAAGAGAAAAAACAACAACAAACCGTTCCAGAAAATTGAACGAATATTTCCTGCAATATGTCGTTTAACAAGCGCTCAAAAACCAACAAAATTGAACGGCCTGCTTAGAGGGCCGTCTGTTCAGAAATGTTCATGACCGCGTCGGTCAATAAGTTCCCCGTCTGACAAACAGATAGCGTCATTAACTGAAAATCCCTCTATCGTCAGAGGCCGTCTGTTAATTTTTTTTTCCATAAATACGTTTATTTCTTAAGGCAGTTTACATAAGTTTTTCTTCGCCGTAGCATCACTTTTACATAATATTCTTATCCTAATTTAATTCTAACAAAGTCACAACGTTTTGAGTTTATTAAAACATATTCTCTTATAGCTTGAATATCATCTTAAGTAACTCGTCATTAATTATGAAATCTACTCGGAAATATTATTTGAACCAAACGATTAACTTCTATAAATTATAAAATAAGCTGTTATTTTCAGACATTTTGTTGATAATTTCATAAACTGTTTCGAGTTTGTTTGTATCATTACATAATTTTTATTCTAATTTAGCTATTGGTTGAACTCATGGACGCAGCTGGGATCAGAACTAAGTCTTAAAAGGGGCCTTTATTAAATTGAAACTCCAATTTTCTTTATGAAATGATAAATAAGTTTCATGTATGAAAGGTCACGACAAGCAAGAATGTCTCGAACTGGGATATTGGATAGTTTACCTTGGGTACGCAAAGAATTTATTAGTTGAGATCTGACATCACGATACTCCACGCATGTCCAAACGACATGATCAATATCCCGATAACCTTCTCCGCAAGCGCAATGATTAGTCTCGGAGAGCCCAATTCGAAGGAGATGTGCATCTAACGTGTAGTGATTGGACATGAGTCTGGACATCACACGAATGAATTCCCTACTCACATCCAGTCCCCTGAACCATGCCTTTGTCGATATTTTCGGAATAATTGAGTGCATCCACCGACCCAGATCATCTCTATCCCAAGATGCTTGCCAGCTGGCAAGTGTTCTTTGGCGAGACGAACTATAGAATTCGTTGAAAGCAATCGGTCGCTCATAAATTTCACCCTCAATAGCACCACGTTTGGCTAAATTATCGGCTCTTCCATTGCCTGGAATGGAGCAATGAGCCGGGACCCAGACTATAGTGATTAGATAATTATTATTCAATATGTCGTTCAGACACTGTTTTATTTTACCCAAGAAAAACGGTTCATTTTTGCCAGCAGCGATTGAGCGAATGGCTTCAATTGCACTCAGACTATCTGTGAAGAGGAAATAATGGTTTGGAGATAATGTGACGATTAAACTCAAACTATAATGAACTGCTGCTAGCTCTGCTATATAAACAGATGCAGGTTCTTGAAGCCTAAATGAGGCCGAAACATTATTGTTGAACATACCAAACCCTGTCGCTTCTTCAATTCGCGATCCGTCCGTGTAAAACATTTTCTCAGAGTCAATATGCCTGAACTTACTTAAAAATATTTTTGGGATTTCCGTCGAGCGTAGATGATCCGGGATTCCACGCACTTCACGCTGCATGGATGTATCGAAAAATAAAGTTGAGTCAGGGGCACTTAGGATGCTGACACGGATAGGAATATATCTTGAAGGGTTGATTTCCTGTGACATATGGTTAAAATATACTGTCATAAATTTTGTTTGAGATCGAAGCTCGACTAGTCGTTCGAAATTATTAATTACCATGGGATTCAGTACCTCACATCTTATTAGCAGGCGTGATGAAAGCTCCCAAAATCGATCTTTTAATGGAAGAACTCCCGCCAGAACTTCAAGACTCATTGTATGTGTCGAGTGCATGCAGCCTAAGGCAATTCGCAAACAACGGTACTGAATTCGCTCAAGTTTGATAATATGAGAGTTTGCAGCGGAACGAAAACAAACGCATCCATATTCCATCACTGAAAGTATCGTTGTTTGATACAATTTTATTAGATCTTGCGGATGAGAACCCTACCAAGATCCTGTTATTGTTCGAAGAAAATTTACTCTTTGTTGGCATTTCGTTATCAGATACCTAATGTGTCCTCCCCACGTGCATTTGGAATCGAACCACACCCCGAGGTATTTAAAAGTTAAAACCTGTTGGATCATTCTTCCCATCATATGGAGCTGAAGCTGCGCGGGATCATGCTTTCTTGAAAAGACGACTAACTCTGTTTTCTCCGCAGAGAATTCGATACCCAGATGAACAGCCCAAACGGACAAGTTATCTAAGGTATCTTGCAATGGTTTTTGCAGATCAATAGCTTTGGGTCCAGTAACTGAAACTACGCCATCATCTGCCAATTGTCTTAGTGTACATGGGGTTACTAGACAGCTGTCAATGTCATTCACGTAAAAATTATAAAGGAGCGGACTGAGGCATGAGCCTTGCGGTAGATCCATGTAGCTAATTCTGAATGTTGCCAAATCGCCATGTGAAAAATGCATGCGTTTCTCTGACAAAAGGTTGTGCAAATAATTATTTATAACCGGTGGAAGCCCATGTTGGTGGAGCTTGTCTGAAAGAACATCAATGGAAACTGAATCAAATGCTCCTTTAATGTCTAAAAATACAGATGCCATTTGTTGCTTTTGAGCGAAGGCAATTTGGATGTCAGACGAAAGTAATGCAAGGCAATCATTCGTCCCTTTATTTCTACGGAAGCCAAACTGAGTATCTGACAACAAACCGTTCTTCTCGACCCAAGTGTCGAGACGTCGTAGAATAATTTTTTCGAACAATTTTCTGATGCAGGACAACATCGCAATGGGTCTATATGAGTTGTGATTGGAAGCTGGTTTCCCCGGCTTTTGAATGGCGATAACTTTCACTTGCCTCCAGTCAGGTGGAACAATATTTTGCTCAAGAAACTTGTTAAACAATTCCAACAAACGTCTTTTTGCGAGGTCGGGCAGATTCTTCACCAAGTTGAATTTAATTCTGTCCAACCCAGGAGCGTTATTGTTACAAGACATGAGTGCTATGGAAAAATCCATCATTGAAAAGGGGCTATCAATGGAACCATTATTTGGAAAAGATTCCCTTATAATGCTATGCGTAGGAACAGAATCTGGACAAACTTTCCTCGCAAAATCAAATATCCATCGGTTCGAGTATTCATCACTCTCATTTCCTACGTTACGATTCCTCATTCGTCTGGCCGTATTCCAAAGAGTGCTCATTGAGGTTTCTCTTGACAAACCTTCGACAAAATGTCTCCAATAGCTACATTTTTTGGCTCGAAGTATGCTCTTGTACTTGGTTTCTAAAACCATAAGTTTTTCAAAATTCTGAGGAGTTCCTCCTCCCCGTTTTAGAAACGTCTTGCAAGCATTTTGTTTTGCGAGTTTAGCCTCTGAGCACTCTTTGTCCCACCAGGGGTTGGGAGGCCTTCTGTTAGTCGTTGGCCCAGGAAAGCGTTTAGTTTGGGATTGTTCTGCTGCCTCCAGAATCGAACAAATGAGGAAGTCATATTCTTCAAGTGGAGGGAGCTCTTCCATTGAATTCAAAATACTAGAGATTCTACTTTGGTATTTAATCCAGTCGATATTTTTTGTCAAATCATATGGAATACTAGCTGAATTAGCAATACATTTGTTACAGCTAATTGAGATGATGATTGGTAAATGATCGCTACCGTGTAAATCAGGCAATATTTTCCAGGTGCAATCTAGTCGAATTGATGTTGAGCAAAGAGATAGATCTAATGCACTTGGGCGTGCAGGAGGTCTTGGGATCCGTGTAATGCTACCCATATTTAATACCGTCATGCTAAAATTGTCACAAATGTTTTGTATTAAAGATGATCTGCTATCATTGTAAACGGAACCCCACATCATTCCGTGCGAATTTAAATCCCCCAGAATCAATCGTGGAGCAGGAAGGGCTTCAACCATTTCATTAAGCTGTCGCTGTCCAACTTGTGCTTTTGGAGGAATATAAACCGAAGCTATGCAAATATCTTTGCCTTTAATGTTTATTTGGCAAGCAACAACTTCTATACTAGAAGTTGAAGGGATGTTTAATCTATAAAAGGAACAGCATTTCTTAATTCCCAAAAGCACTCCCCCATACGGAGAGTCTCTATCGAGACGTATAATGTTAAAATCATTAAAATTTAAAGCTATGTTTGAAGTAAGCCATGTTTCGCATAAAGCAAATACATCACATTTTTGACTATGCAATAAAATTTTAAATGAATCAAGTTTTGGCATGATGCTTCGACAATTCCACTGCAGGACAGTGATTGTATCATTTGCGGCGGGTGATAAATTATCCATCAAAAGATACAAAACCTGAGACAATTCGCCATTGAGCTGAAAACTGCTTCAAAAAATTTCTAGCTATTGGAAGGAATGCCATTATGAGGGTCTTTAAGGGTTCAGATATATTGAATGCTGAGAAAATCCATTCAACAATTTCCGAAAACTTCAGTAATCCTGTTGGTGGCTGTGAAATGGAGCCCACAGGATTATTACCTTTTTCTGTGCTAGATCCTGGATTGGTTTGTGAATTTGACAAACCAGGAGGCACAGTCTTTGGTTTTGACTTTTTTTGTTTTACACGGGGATCTTTTTTTGAAGATGAAATTTTAGGTGCCTTTTTTGGTAATTTGGAAGAAGACTTCTTTCTCTTAACTGACCCTTGGGTAGTGATAAACGAATTACCTTCACTATTTTCGTCAGAGTCAGAGTCCTCTGTTTCCTCTAGATTTGAAAACCCGTTTTCGGTTTCCAAAGGGGGGACATCAATGACCGTTTTAAGCATTTCTGCATATGTGCGCTTAGACCGTGCTTTTAAAGAAAGCTTAATTTTGTCTTTGTGCACTTTAAATGCAGTGCATACTGAAATATCCTCATGAGGACTTTCCCCACAATAAATACATTTTTCAATTTCCTTGTTGCAATCATTATCTTTATGAGGCCCTTCACACTTAATACATTTTGGTTTATTACTACAGTAAGTAGCTGTGTGTCCGAATTTTTTGCAGTTCGTACAATTCATTACATTTGGAACAAAAAGCCGAACAGGGAGGCGAATTTTATCGACATAGACATGGGACGGCAACGCAGATCCGGCAAATGTCACTCGAAACGAGTCTGATGGGCGATAAACTTTCTTTCCCTCTTCATGAACTACTGAGTACAGTTGTTTGCACTCCAGTATTTTCACACCCTCAAGCATAGAGTTCTTGAAACGACCAACACCATGCTTGAGTAAATCATCTACCGAAAGACTCGCTTCGGTAACAACACCGTCAATTTCGACATCTTTGGAGGGTATGTAAACTTTATACTCTTTATTGAAATGTTCCGAAGAGACAATATCATTCGCGTGTTTCAAATTATTTACCACAACACGAATTTTATCGTTATTTACTTTTATGATCTCTTTGATTGAAGAGTATCGTGATGTCAAACCTTTAGAAATTTGGTAAATGTTTAATGGCTTTGATATACGTCTAAAAAAGACTATCCAAGGCCCAGAAGAGCTCTCCTGATATTTTTTCGTTCGTGGGGGTATAGGATTCATGCTAGGATTTACGTCCATGGATTCATCCATCACATTAAAATTTTTAATCAAACTTTAAAATAAGAAATGAAACCAACACTACACAGTACTCAATCAAAAGGAAAAGAAAAAACTTCTACCTTGAAATCTACCTTGTAGATCCTCGTTGCTCTAGATGTTCTTGTTGGATGCTGATTGTTGGATGTGATGCTACTGCTACCTGACATCCAGCACCACTCGAATTCCGATTTGCTTTCGTCTTCGCCAGCTGTAACCAGCGCAGGTCACCGGTGTATACCTGCGTGTTGTATGGCAGTGGAAAGACCGAGTTGTCTTGTCTCCTTCTTCCTAGTGCTCCGCACCGATATGCTTCTGCACCGAAGTGCCTTCGCACCGGTGTGCTTTTGCACTCTCCTGCTTCTGTGTGCCTTTGCACTCTTCTTCTTCAATGTGCCTTTGCACTCTCCTGCTCAGCACTTGTGGCTGTATATTGTGGCCTGGGTAGAGCTTGGGAAACGCCCTTTGTTGTTTCCTTCACCAGCTTGGCCCAGCACTAGGGCTCTCTTATGCAGCACGATTTTACGTTTTAACGGCTGCTGCCAACAGGTTTCTACCTGTAGTTCAACCGTTGTCGTATTTAACGCGTGTAAACTAACCAGCGTTATTAAACTGTACGGTTCTATACACAACCTTCTCGGTTGAACGGCTATTACTGAATGGACCGTCTGTTAATATTTCAGAACATTCATTAATATTTTAGCTATTGTGCTTTCAGTGATGTTACTTTTGTAAAAATTAGAAACTATGGAGAAAAGCTCTCCAAACCGCACCTTTATCTGGTATCAGACTTGATCGTCGTTCGACGATGGCATATCTCGGTAAATTTTTTAGAAGCCAGTACCGTCCGGTGAGGTCTCCTTTTTGATGACTTCGTTTTTAGTAGAATGAAAAAAAAAACGAAAATCACCATTCAGAATCGAATCAAATCAATTTATCGAGTCGTTCCGAGTGCTAGTCAAATAGTTTCACGACTTGGTTCGATAGCCCGGGGCTCCACTCCCAGTTCGTTCGTATACCAAATCGTTAAACCGTCAACAAATGTCGGGAGTCGTTTCTGTTGATGACAGTTAATGAATAATAACAACACCCGGTTTTTAACCGATCCCTTGGGTTCGGCCATTCGGAATTGGTGTTTTATTGATTTCCAGGCACCATGCTGTTCGATGTTGTGGCCCTGTCCCCAAAACAAACAAATAAACCTGGAGACTGGTCGTCGCATGGGTCGGTAGCTAGTTTCGGATGGTTTCGTGCTGATAGTCCGGTTGGTAGTGGACCACAGCCCGAGGATTAATTGTTATGATATCTCTGTCGCTTTGTTTTTATTGATTCTTGTTAGTGTTGCATTAAAAATTAATAACAATTAAGATTAACACCGAGCCAGTTATCGGTTAGTCTGAAATCTTCACCTGTGTGGTATGCACCGGTAGATAGTAGGTAGCGAGATAATTTACGGATTGGAATTTTGGGATGAGCTTTCACAGTTGCTGGCACTATCATTTGAGCTGTTTTGTTTGAGCATGGAACCTAGCCCGGGCTGATAACTAAAGTGGCTTAATAGCGTCGCCGAAGAAAAGCTAATAACAGTCATCATTTATGTGCTAGTGACTAGTTTAATATTTTAAATCCAATAAATTTACTACTAGCATCATTGTGTTATAAATTATTTTGAATACCATTTTTCATTATAGTCAAAATACGGGAATACTATGATAAGGGAATTTTTAGGTAGAGTCTGGAAGTATTCACAGTAATACAGATATTAGATATTAGGCGGTGCTATCAATGCGTAAACATAGTCACCACCACAATGGATAATGTCCTGGTGCTTTCGAAACAAGCTTTTGACGAGTGTTTCAGCATAGCTTGTTGAAAGAGAACACTTAATACTTAAGGCTTGGTGGTCAGAATCGAATCTCTCCGATTAAGTTGAAACTTTGTACGCATCTTCAGAGTGGCATGCCGTTGAGGTTGTATTCGTTCAAATCTTCATAACTCGAAAATCGTCACATGTGCGAAAATGTTCGGGAAAACTTGAAAAGTTAATTGGGACCTCTAAAATGTTTACTTACTGGAAACAAAATTGAACGATTTTTTTTAATTGTTAGAAAACTACCGGAAAAATTCAGAACTAAAACAACTTTATTTTAATGTTTTTCCTATTAGAAATTAGTTTTGAGAACAAAAATTTAGCATAATTCATTAGCGTATTTAAAAAAACGAAGAATTCGCAGCTAAAACGGTTTACGCCTTAACAAACAAAACTCAATCGAGAACTGTTTAACCCTTAAAGACGCAAGGTTCATTTTTTCATTTCTTAATTTGATATAACATGAAACACGCAATTTCGAAGTTTGAGGCGTATTCGATGTATATTTTTAACATTTTTTCGCATTTGAAGGGCAAAATAATGAATAGAATTTGCTAGTGATTGATGAAAATAGTCATTTACTTACCAGAGTATGGTATTATAAATGAAAAGTAATTAGTTCAAATAAAATTTCAATGGAACAAATTTAAGATGTATCTTTGCACACTTAATTTTTTATTGAAATTTTTAAATTTTTGGGATATAAACATTCTACATGAATTTTTAGCATATGATTTAAAAAAGAGGCCGATAGATTTCCTTTCTCAAATATCGTCTTTGTACTAATAAACCATTTAGTTTCAGGGATTTGATTAAAGTGCATGCAAATGTTCATCCGCCATTTTGAAAAGTCACTCTGATCTTTTCAATCGTGCAAAACAAATGGTTTGCCATGCTGAAGATATGTTTTTTAGAAGTCGGAGAATGTGAAGTCTGATAGTTGGCAAACCATTGCTGGATGATGATGATTGATCCATTGGCTTTTTTTTTCAGAGGCACCCAAGCAAAATTTTTTAGGAAATTTGTAAAAAAACATATTTTCTGTCGTCGACAATGTTTGCGACAAGTATGCAGATCCTTTTGAGGTATCACGTGGTCTATTGCCATGCAATGTTGCGAATTTTTCTTTGGTAACATAGCTTTCTATTTAAAAATTCGTGAAAACTTCCGTAATCTACAGAAAATTAAGTAAATTTTATTTCAAAATCATTGTATCTTGAAAAATTCATAAAAAACTTTATCTGAACCTTTGGTATATTAAACTTTATCCACTTTGAAAAAAATGGATCGAGAATTATTTTAAAAAAAAATCAACCCTTTTCCAAATAAAAATTTTTTTTCCAAAGACTATAATTGACTATACAAAGATTACGTAGTTTCATCATCCTAACAAAAAATCCAATAACATCATTCATATAACTGTGAAATTCGCAAAAACAACTGTTCATTATTTGTTCGGACTTAATCTAACAAAATCTACCAATCCTGTTTAGCCTGTAGTTCCGGAACTGGAAGTAGTATCCACAACAAATTCTTTTTGCGATACTTACCTAACCAGAGACCATTTTTTGTAGAAACAGAAAATGAAAATTATAGAATGATAGTACTCAAGAGTGAGCAAGGATGTGAATGCATAGAAAGGAAAGGGAGACGTTACAGAGGGTCATTTAAGCAATTTAAGCATTTCTAAACGGTGACTGAACCGGTCAAACTTTTATTTAAATAATTGTCTTATTATCTTATTGAACAAAGTTGAATTTTATCCGGATCCGACTTCCAGGATAATGAAAGATAAAAATGTGTAACCTTCATACGACACATAAAAGTACGAAATCTTCAAAGCAGAATGTAAAACTATTCGAACTTGTAGACTGTGATTCCATCGGTTCCGGAAACAATTTTCAAAAATGTCCAATGAAATATGCATCGATTTCTCGTGAAATTTTAATGAGAAAGGCACCGTCACGTGCATTAGGTGTATCAAAACAGGTTTTTACAGTACATACATTCTGTGGCCTTAAGGGGCGGGTCTAACACTTTTGAAAAATCTTTTTTTTTCTTTGTAGAATATTCTGTGAAATTTTAATGCCTATCGGGATAAAACTCAGCAAATTTTGGGCATTTATCTTTGCTCATCTCATGAAGTAGTAAGAGCTCGACGCACAGGCCCAAGATTGCTGCTTCGTTTGACTTAATAATTTGACAAAATATTCTTAAAATGTTTCATTATAACAAATTATAAGAAGTGTATCGAAAATAAGCTATCCACATATATTTGTGTTGTACGCATGTATTTGTGATGGTTTTTTATGCTCAGATCACAGCGTGCTGTGCGTTTGGCTGTCAGCTTTCGTTTGTTTACCTGTTTGTGCGGTTGAAATTCTGCGTTTTCAAAATGTCGCGTATTGAAATGAAAGTGAAAATTAAGGTTCTGGACATATGGCTAAGTGAGAAGGGTATTACTATGCGAAAATTGGCGTAGCGGTTTGAAATTGATCATGCCATTGTTAAAACCATCATTAATAAGTTTGGGGAACAGTATTCTTTGGATGAGCTACCAGGAAGAGGCAGAAAAACCTGGTTTTTCAAACCCGAAACTGGACCAGAAAGTGGTATATCTAATCATGAAGAACAAATCAATGTCAATACGGGATTTGGCCAAAAAAGTGTCGGAATTATCAAGCGTATCAAAAAGGCGAAATCACCTGAAGACCTACAAGAAGCAGAAAATCTCGAAACAAAGTGTAGAACAAAAGAAGTGAGCAGCAACAAGGGCCCGGAAATTGTATTCGCGTCTTTTGCAGTGTCCGGATACATGCGTTTTGATGGACGATGAGACTAATGTAAAGGAGGACTCAAAAACCCTTCCAAGTCCAAGAAACTTTAATGTCGTCCTTGGGGAGGATATCAGCGATGCGGACAGGTCGATTCAAGTGGAGAAATTCGGTCAAAAGGAACTGGTATGGCAAGCAATATGTTCCTGTGGTTTGAAGTCAACCATTTCTAACACTACCAGAACTATAAATACAGAAATCTATCGATCTGAGTGTCTGCAGAAAAGATTGCTGCCTTTATATAAGTAGCTTAGTACACCTCCACTGTTTTGGTCGGATTTAGCGTCGGCTCACTATGCCAAAACCACTCTAAATTGGTTTGCGGAAAAGGGTATAAAATTCGTTGAGAAAAATATCAATCCACCAAATTGCCATCAGTTTCGACCCATCGAATGTTACCGGGCAATCGTGAAGAGGGCCTTCAAAAAGACTGGTAAGGCAGCTGGAAATATGCAGGTGTTCAAAAAAATTTGGGTTCAAACGTCCAAGAAATGCGATGCAACACTTGTCCGAAACTGGATGAAGAGCTTTCGATCAAAAGTTCGAAAATTCGTGAAAGAATAACTTAAATTTCATCCGGTTTTCATTATGCTCAAGTTTAACCTCGTGCAATAGAAGATCAATTTTTAGTTTGAATAAAATATCGTTTTTTATCATAATTTAAAAGAAAAATTTGTGGATAGCTTATTTTCGATACACTCCATAGAAGAAAAACGATGATTTTTTGAATATGTTAGACCCTACGGGCTCCCTTGAGTAAGAAATTGTTTCCATTGATTTTATAGACAAAACCCTGTTTTAATCCACCTAGTGGTGTAATGATTCCTTTCTCATATCAATAATACTATCATATATAACACAGTGGTATTCTTCAAAATAATTTTCTTCGATTCTTAAAAGAATAACCGAAATCGGTTTGTGTGACCGTCTACTGATAAAAACTATCAATTGGAGAGGATTTGAGGTCGATTTAGAAATTTTTTAAGGTTTTCCCCCATTTTCAGTGATGGTATACAATTTTTAACTTACTTTACCCTATATTTCCGGATCCGGAAGTCGGATCCGCATGAAATTCAGGAATTACGTATGGGACCACAGGACCTTTCATTTGAATCTAAGTTTGTGAAAATCGGTCGCGTCATCTATGAGAAAAGTTAGAACACATATTTTCTTTTTTTGTTGCACATTTTACCCCATAACTCCGGAACCGGAAGTCGGATCCGAATAGTATGCAGCAATTTTGTATGGGACCACAAGACCTTTCATTTGAATCTAAGTTTGTGAAAATCAGTTCTGCCATCTCCGAGAAAAGTTAGTGCAAAAAAACGTTACATACACACATACGCACAGACAAACATTTTGCGTATTCGACGAACTGAGTCGAATGGTATATGACACTCGGCCCTCCGGGCCTCGGTTCAAAAGTCGGTTTTCACAGTGATTGCATAGCCTTTCTGTATGAGAAAGGCAAAACATGAAAAATTACTCTATTTCATTAAACTGAAATGATAGCAGCATAGTATGTTTGAGAAAGCTGTTTAATTTCTAAGATGAAAGACTTTGTATAACATGAAAAACTCATATAAATTGAAAATATATATGTTTTCGCACAAAAACTGGTTTTTGGACACCCTTTTCAGAAAATACATTATACCTTGAATTACGCTCAAGTTACGGAAATAGTAATTTCAGCAAACTTGTTTGAAATTACTTTCTGCACAACTTTGTCGAAGCAACTTAGCCCCTATGCTGGCCCTGAGCTAAAATAAAATTTTTATCTCACTTTTAGGGGGATTAAGCACTTAAATAAAATTTGCCAAAAGATGGTGTCTATTATTCTGAGCAACTTTTCTGATGATACTGTACCTCGAAAACCACGTTTTTAATGAGTTATCAATTAAGAGCGTAAAATTGCGCTTTTGAACCACTGTGCAGTGGACACCGCAAATCATAATTTTTAAGAAGCGTCCTCAAAACTACCTCTCCACCGACTTATTTCTCAATATTTTTCCCCGAAAAAATTACAAAATGTTGTTCGAATGATGCTTTTCATCATGCAAAACATTTTTTCAACAATTTATTTTGTTGAACGATAATTATGAAAAAAATCGCAGAAATGATGATATTCTCTATCATTTAGACCCTACCCCTCATTTAAATACTTGAAACATTGTTGAAGACTAATACTTTGTGAGCAAAAACCCCTAAATGTTCAAAAATTAATCAGTTCAACCGTTGTTCAGATATACGTTTTTGACAATTTCCAAGCAATTTTTGATCTGGTCCTAGCCAAAAGCAAAGCTTGAATTAAAGCTGTGAGCTGATGGTGCAAATTGTCCTTCTCGAAATTAAGTACATAACATAGATACGAGCAAAAGTAAGCCGAACGTTGGAATCGCACACAGTGAGAATCAAATCAACATCAACAACACCTACAATGTGTATTTGAATACATAATAAATTAAGAATGATATTCAAGGTATCAAAAGAAATGAAGTAAGAAAAACACACACACATTATTTTGGTGAATCGCCATACAAAGTTTATGATAAAGGCGCGGTCGAATTTAGCTCACTACCACCATTACTCACCAAATGTGCTGGATTAAAATTCTTCGTAAAAAACATCGAACAAACACTTCTTTCTTTTAGAGATTAGCCAAATTATGTGCTAGGGCACATAAGCGTTGTTATTATTTTTACTTTTCGTCTTTGACTCATCAGTGCAGAGCAGTTCAAATTGAACTGCTTAGTGCTAAACTCGGCTAACCCCTAAATGACCAAACCTGCATCGGCCAGAAATGGTCGAGAACACGTTTTCGTTCGGCACGTCAGAAAAGACATTGTACTCTGTTGCAAAACAAAAAGTGTTTTGTAAATAGCAGGAACTTTACGTCTGCTTAGCGGTTCAAATTGAACTGCCGAGTTTAGCACTAAGCAGTTCAATTTGAACTGCTCTGCACTGATGAAAACACTTCTTTGCTTAGAAAAAATATTCACTTCTACTGCAAGCAAGGATGGCTTTTATCGTATCAAAGAACGCTCTTCACACGATTGAATCAATGCCATCAAAGAGAGACGGATATCATCGCAACAACAAAAACCCGCCATGGCTCATTTACCATAGAATCGACACCAGTGCGAGAGCGAATTTCTCTCGATGACATTTCTGAGAATCAAGGATTAGCACGTTGCTGTGGGGATCCTCTCTGAAGCAACAAACGGTAGCTTATTCTCGTTTCGCGATCCGATTCTACATAGGCAGTTGATAATTGCGATAGAATCATTTCACTATTGTCGCTTATTCCAACCATGTGCATATAACCTTTGTATAAGTTGCAGCATCTTCTACCGGATTGAAAATGTTGTATAACACATGGATCAATAAGTCCCGAGACTAACAATGGAAACAACATTTTTTTTGCAAATTTTTTTTTATTCATCAACATAATCACCTTTTAGGGTGATACAATGGTTCCAACGTTTTTCCAATTTTTCAATACCATGTTTATAAAAAAATGTATCTTTCGCTTCAAAATAAGCTTCAGTTTCAGCGATGACCTCCTCATTTGAGCCAAATCTTTTTCCCTGGAGCATTTTTTTAAGATCAGCAAAGAGCCAGTAGTCACTGGGGGCTAAATCTGGCGAGTGTGGGAGTGGGGAAGCAGATCAAAACCCAATTCGTTCAATTTCGCCATTGTTTTCATCGACTTGTGGCAGGGTGCATTGCAGCAATCGTGGCACCCACTTGGAAAAAACCTTTTTCATGCTCAATTTTTCATGAAGGATAGTAAATACACTTTCATATGATATCTGTGTCATCTCAGCAATCTCACGGAGCTTCACTTTACGATCTTTCATTATAATTTTTGTCACTTCACTCACATTTTCCGGTGTAACGGCTTCCACAGGTCTACCCGAGCGTTCCGCGTCATTTGTGTCGGTACGACCACGTTTAAACTCGGCGAACCACCGACAAATCGTTGCTTTTGATGGACAAGAGTCCGGATAACATTTTTCAATCCATTGTTTCGCTTGCACGGTGTTTTTACCCATTAAAAAACAATGTTTTATCAAAACACGAAACTCGTTTTTTTCCATTTTTTAAACAAACTACAAAACGACTTTACTCCAACTTCGATAACTCAGCTGTTTCTGGTCGGATCAACTTAAAATTTTGACCCGTTTCAAGCAAAGGTTAGTACTCTAGAAAAACGTGGTTACTGGTTTACTACGAGCGCCATCTCTGCTTTAGTCTCGGGACTTATTGATCCATGTGTTACAATATAGATAGCAATATAGCATCTTCTGTTAAATTTTCGGCAATCACCAACATTGACTGCAAGTGATATGAAAACAAAAATTATCTGGGAAAATTACTCCACGCTTTTTCGAAATGCAAGATTGTATGGTAAACTACCTGCCATTTGAAACACGAAATTGGGATCGTATGGAAATAAAGTCTTGGAATTAACGCTTGCTTGTGGAAATTGACCTTCTTTTCAAACGATTCTTAATGTGCATAACCATTTGCATAGCTGCTACGATCCTACTGACACTAAGAATCCTCCCAGGTCGGGACTCGAACACACGACAACTGACTTGTAAGACCAGTGCCCTATGCATTGAATCGTCAACCTGGGTAAAATGGAAATAGCAATCGTTACCTAGCTTCAACAAGTTTCCAAATAGATGAATGCAGGGTTTTTATCAAACATGTGAAATTTTAATAGTACATCAATTGAAGCATAGGAACAGTTTGTGTGAAGCAGAAATACAACAACAACATATCACTCGACACCGTGTGCGTATTTTTACTTTCCTCCGGGATGATCTGCCGAAAACAATATTTTACTCAGCACCCATCCACGACATGAACGAAGAATAGAAATAAATACGACAAAGTGGGGTGTTTTTTTTTCGGTGCAAAACAAATGATCCCTCCTGTGAGCTGATAGTTCCATGCTTACGCAACTGTTCGAACGGTTCTTCGCTTCATTAATTTGTACTCGTCAACCTACATAGAACTGTCCCGATGTGCCACAGAACCACCGAGCTTATCCACGAACAGTAATCTCTCGGAGCACTGAAAACGCCGCAACGAGAATGGAGAGAAAAAAATCGAACGAAAAGATGAATTTATTAAGACATCAATAAATATACATTTAATAAAAGAAAACCCGGCACCTCTTGCGGCCCTTCGCACGAGGCTCGAAGGTTCCAACTGATCCGCACCCCTGTACCGCGTGTTAGTGAGCCGGGAAGGATGTCCAGAATCATAAATCATCGCCTGAATTACAATAAAATATTGACGCTGGGGCCGCTAGCGAGAAGCGAATTTCGCGTGCGCCTGCCAGTGTTCGGCCCCGGTCGAAAGGTGCGTCGTGGATCCCATTAGGGAACCGACGCGGACAGTCGCCGGCGGTGCGGCGAATTTTGTGTAGGTGTTTGAGGTTTGACCGTTGAGATTGACCCCAAGATGGATGTCGACGATTCGTGAATTGAGTTGTAAAAGACCTCGGTTTTTGGTGGATCGAAGTGTTGTTGTTTCTCCGTTTCACAGGATGTCAAGATGTTCTGGCTTCTTTCGTTCACACTAACACCGAAGTTTCCCTTAATTCACTGTTTTCCATAAAGTGACCGTGAATGACAAGACAGAGCAAACTAGTACCCGGGGCATCTAATGAGGAATATTGCACTGAAAGAGGAAACCAGCTGATTGCCCTTAATAACACAATTTGCATACATTACAACTCTACAAAGTCCATTCAGCGAAAGACTTAGCCACACACCGAAGCTATCACTCTAATGGCTCTTTCGTCTGTCACCCCTGTCCTGTCTGCCGACCATTTTTTCCCGGCGTTATCTTTCGTGTCGGCCTGCATCCTCGCTCTCTCTTTCTCTCTTTATGAAGTCCGATAATGTTGCCATTTTCCAGCGCACTGCAGCCGGCCAAGTCCCGATGATCGATGTGGTTCTTGAGTACAAGTAGCGGAGACTATTAAAATTCTTCGGGTCCCCGGCCAACAACAGGGCAGTGCTGGGGAAACTAGTTATGAAGTAGCATTTTAAATAGCAATTACGACCATCGTAGGACCCGGGAATATCTAGCGAACGACTGCGTGGAAACGGGGCAGAATTCGCTAACAACACTCTATGGAAAAATGATAGTAAACATGCAGAAGGTCTTTATTAAACTCGACTTCTGTACCAGCAACCAGTTCTAAATAGTTCAAATATCGGCCTCATACGAGTCCGGATCGGGACTTGGTTTCCTTAGCGCCTTGGTACGCGGCCATTCACAAGGGACATCCGCATCGTGCCGCCGCCGTCTAGACTGGCGATTAAAGTGGGAACCCCAATACCATATTTCAATTATGATTTAATGCAGATCGAATGAAGGGTGGTAAATGTGTAGTTACATTCGGACATATTTTTACACACTTTCAATAGGTAGAAAATCAATAGTTTTTCTAAGTAGCATGCACACTGGAATAAATTCGACAATATTGGCATGGCTGTCATCGCTGTGTTTAGAAATCGAATAGAAATACCACCTATTGAATTCGTAATTATGTGATTATTCTTTCGATACGGGCAAATTTGAATTTAATGCATGAAGCATAATAGCAAGGCTGTGAATTTCTATAGACTTTTTTAAAATCAGAAATTAAATTTTTTTTATGATTTTTTTTTCCATAAATACGTTTATTTCATAGGCAATATACATAAGTTTTTCTTCGCCGTGGCATCCACAATATATAGTACTTTAAACCTAATACATTTCGAATACCATATTAGTATGTTGGTATTCATTAGTTAATCTGAACACTGTGTTTATCAAGCGATTTTCTATTTTGAATTACATTAAATAATATACATTTATTTTGCACATGATCTTATAACTATTTCAGGTTTGTTTGTATGTATCAGTTAATCACTTTTATTCAATTTAAGATAGCTGGCTATTGGTTGAACGTCCAATTCGAAGGAGATGTGCATCTAACGTGTAGTGATTGGACATGAGTCTGGACATCACACGAACGAAGTCCCTACTCACATCCAGTCCCCTGAACCATGCCTTTGTCGATATTTTAGGAATAATTGAGTGCACCCACCGACCCAGATCCGTGTAAAATATTTTCTCAGAGTCAATATGCCTGAGCTTACTTGTAAATATTTTTGGGATTTCCATCGAGCGTAGGTGTTCCGGGATTCCACGCACTTCGCGCTGCATGGATGTGTCGAAAAAAAAAGTTGAGTCAGGGACATTTAGGAGGCTGACACGGATAGGAATATATCATGAAGGGTTGATTTCCTGTGACATATGGTTAAAATATACTGTCATGAATCTTGTTTGAGATTGAAGCTCAACTAGCCTTTCGAAGTTATTAATAACCAGGGGATTCAGTACCTCACATCTTATTAGCAGTCGCGATGAAAGCTCCCAGAAACGATCTTTCAATGGAAGAACTCCCGCCAGAACTTCAAGACTCATTGTATGTGTCGAGTGCATGCAGCCTAAGGCAATTCGCAAAAAACGATACTGAATTCGCTTAAGTTTGATAATATGAGAGTTCGCAGCGGAACAAAAACAAACGTATCCATATTTCATCACTGAAAGTATTGTTGTCTGATACAATTTTATTAGATCTTGCGGATGAGCACCCCACCAAGATCCTGTTTTTGTTCGAAGAAAATTTACTCTTTGTTGGCATTTTGTTATCAGAAACCTAATGTGTACTCCCCACGTGCATTTGGAATCGAACCACACCCCGAGGTATTTGAAAGTCAAAACCTGCGCGATCATTCTTCCCACCATATGGAGCTGGAGTTGCGCGGGATCATGCTTTCTTGAAAAGACGACCAGCTCTGTTTTCTCCGCAGCGAATTCGATACCAAGATGAAAAGCCCAAACGGACTAGTTATATAAGGTATCTTGCAATGGTTTTTGCAGACCAATAGCTTTGGATCCAGTAACTGAAACCACGCCATCGTCTGCCAATTGTCCTAGTGTACATGGGGTTACTAGACAGCTGTCAATGTCGTTCACGTAAAAATTATAGAGGAGCGGACTGAGTCATGAGCCTTGCGGGAGGCCCATGTAGCTAATTCTGAATGTTGTCAAATCACCATGTGAAAAATGTATGCGCTTCTCTGACAAAAGGTTGTGCGAATAATTATTTATAACCGCTAGAAGTCCATGTTGGTGAAGCTTGTCTGAAAGAACATCAATGGAAACTAATTCAAATGCTCCTTTTATGTCCAAAAATACAGATGCCATTTGTTGTTTTTGGTCGAAGGCAATTCGGATGTCAGACAAATGTAATGCAAGGCAATCATTCGTCCCTTCATTTTTACGGAAGCCAAACTGAGTATCTGACAACAAACCGTTCGTCTCGACCCAAGTGTCGAGACTTCGTAGAATAATTTTATCGAGCGATTTTCTGATGCAGGACAACATTGCAATGGGTCTATATGAGTTTCCCCGGCTTTTGAATGGCGATAACTTTCATTTGCCTCCAGTCAGGTGGGACAATATTTTGCTCAAGAAACTTGTTGAACAATTCCAACAGACGTCTTTTTGCAAGGTCGGGCAGATTCTTCACCAAGTTGAATTTAATTCTGTCCAACCCAGGAGCGTTATTGTTACAAGACAAGAGTGCTATAGAAAATTCCATCATTGAAAAGGGGCTATCAATGGAACCATTATTTGGAAAAGATTTCCTAATAATGCTATGCGTAGGAACAGAATCTGGACAAACTTTCCTCGCAAAATCGGTTCGAGCATTCCGCACTCTCATTTCCTACGTTACGATTCCTCATTCGTCTGGCCGTATTCCAAAGAGTGCTCATTGAGGTTTCTCTTGACAAACCTTCGACAAAATGTCTCCAATAGCTACATTTCTTGGCCCGAAGTATGCTCTTGTACTTGGTTTCTCAAGTCACGAATTTTTCAAAATTCCGAGGAGTTCCTCCTTCGCATCTGAGCACTCTTTGTCCCACCAAGGGTTTGGAAACCTTCTGTTAGTCGTCGGACCAAGAAATCGTTTGGTTTGGGCTTGTTCGGCGGCCTCCAGAATCGAACAAACGAGGAAGTCATATTCTTCAAGTGGGGAGAGCTCTTCCTTTGAATTTAAGACACTAGACATATTATTTTGGTATTTAATCCAGTCAATATTTTTTTGTCAAATCATATGGAATATTAACTGAATTAGCAATGCCTTTGTTACTGGTGATTGAGATGATGATTTGTAAATGATCGCTACCATGTAAATCAGGAAATACTTTCCAGGTGCAATATAGTCGAATTGAAGTGTGTAGGAGGTCTTAGAATCCGTGTCATGCTACCTAAATTCAATACTACCATGTTGAAATTGTCTCAAATATTATATATTAAGGATGATCTGCTATCATTGTAAACGAAACCTCACATAATTCCGTGCGAATTGAAATCTCCCAGAATCAATCGTGGAGCAGGGAGGGCTTTGACCATTTCATTTAACTGTCCAACTTGTGCTCTTGGAGGAATATAAACCGAATCTATAACATACAAATAACTTTTCCTTTAATATTTAGTTGGCAAGCAACAACTTATATACTAGAAGTTGAAGGAATATTTAATCTATAAAAGGAATAGCTTTTCTTAAACCCTAAAAGCACTCCACCATATGGAGAGTCTCTATCGAGACGTATAATGTTAAAGTCATTAAAATTTAAAACTATGTTTGAAGTAAGCCATGTTTCGCACAAAGCAAATACATCACATTTTTGACTATGCAATAAAACTTTAAATTAATCAAGTTTTGGCATGATGCTTCGACAATTCTACTGCATGACAGTGATTGAATCATTTGCGGCGAATGATAAATTATCCATCAAATGATACAAACCCTGAGACAATTGGCCATTGAGCTGATAACTGCTTCAAAAAAGTTCTAGCTATTGGAAGGAATGCCGTTATGATGGTCTCTAGAGGTTCAGAAATTCCGGTTTTCTTATGAGAAGTGATATCTGCTCGATTCTCTCTCTCTCTCTCTCTATCTCTCTGACTCTCTCTCTCTTTTTTCTCCTCTCATGATTCCAATTGTGCTATCTAAGTAAGCCGGTCGCTAACGAAGACGATTCGTCCTCTTCTTATTCTGGACCAACTAAGCAACTGGCTCTTCTCGGAAGGTGGCTACGCTAGATACAAAATTTAAAACTTCATAATAAGGAAATTTTTTTTCTTTCTGAAAAATTCTCTAACTTTCTGTTTTATAACAGCAATTTAATTCCTTACATATTCTTCATAGTCTCATGAAATCGTCATTTGATTTCATCTTAGTTTTGACGTTTCCGTTGAACTAGATCCATTTAATTTGACCTCTTGTAACACATATCATTCCAGGATGCATTTCGCATAGTGACAAGATGCCAAATCAAACCAAAACATTGCTGGAGTGTCGTGGCGTTTGATATACATCCTGATTGATAGTGGAAACGAAACACATATATTTTCAACAACAATCACGTAGTAAAGCAAAGTAAAGTCTTGGCATCACATTCCTTCTGTGAAATTTTGCATTTCTGTTTCAACAGACTTCGCAGCCGATTCATCGCATGGCTAGTACTACGATCCAACTGACACTAAAAATATTTCAAGGTTAGGGCTTGAACATACGACAACTGGCTTGGAAGGCCAGCACCCTGTACCGTTGAACCGCGCAACCACGTATGGCCTGCTAAATAAAATACTTCTTTAGGAAGTCATCGGGATTGATAGTTTTTTTTAGTTGAGTGTAACAAGTAAGTTAAAATGTTCTTTATCCGCCTAGTAGTGAGTTGATACCTCTGTTTATCGATCCGCCTGCTTTCTGCACCAATATTTGTTAAAATAGACAGGTCAAAATATTTTCTGATACAAGTAGAACAATTTCAATAAATATACTTATTCGATTTAGAACTTCCAAAATAATGTTTAACCGTGCTAAAATATTATGCTGAAGAGTACTGTATTCAATCACTTAGAATCGATTGTATTGAAAATGGTGTCTAATTTTGATTTCAAGCGTCGTTTCATCACGCTTCGTTCAAAATCCCTACTATTGGGATATAAAGACTGTCCCAGAAGGTATGGACGCGCTTCGATTTCGCTGTAAATAATTCACAAGTGTTAGATATTCAAATTTTATTCGATGTACTGATAATATTAGACTACAACAACAGAATATTATTCTCAACATTTGCTGCTTAGCCATTGTAGACTAGCTGGCGCACCTTCTTGCGAACGTTCCTCATTAAATTCCGTACAGACTTCTTGGCGACAAGTTCTGACACTTTTTTCCAATCTTTTTCGAGCTGTTGAATGGTTTCGGCTGCCCAGACATGTTCCCTAAGATGTACCTTCGGTAATGCCCAAAATTCCTCAATTGGTCAAAGTTGTGGGCAATTTGGTGGATTCATGTCTTTTGGGACGAAAGTGACATTTTTGGTAGTATACCATTCTACCGTTGATTTCGAGTAGTGGCAAGAAGCAGGATCTGGTCAGTAGACAACAGGATCTTTGTGGCTTCCAATCATGGGTAGAAGTCGTTTTTGTAAACATTCCTCGATGTATATTTCGCTGTTCATTGAAGCAGTGGTGATGAAGGGTTTCGAAATCTTACCGCAGCTACAAATTGCTTGCCAGACCATAGCTTTCTTACCAAATGTTTCGACTTCAATCAATGTATCGGACTGGTTTAACACTTGCCCTTCTCGCACCGTATAATATTGTGGTCCCGGCAAGGATTTGTAATAGAGTTTCACGTAGGTTTCCTCGTCCATGATTATGCAGTTCAAATTTCCAACAAGAATCGTATTGTACAGCTTTCGAACCCTCGGCCTGATCGATGATTCTTGTTTCGGACTACGTTTTGGTTGTTTCTGCTTCTTATAGGTTCGAAGATTCAAACGTTCTTTAGCACGAAGAACATTTTACTTCGAAGTGCCCACTTTTTCGGCCACATCCCGAACTGAAACCTCCTGCTATTGCTCGAACGTCTTCAGTATACGTTTATCTATCTGAGGGTTGGCAGGACCTTTTTTTCGACCCGTTTTCGGTTTATCCTCAAAGGTGTTATCCTCGCCGAACTTCCTGATTGCATTTCGCACGGCTTTTTCACTTACTCCTTGCATTTTTGATACTTTCTCAGTGCCAGTCCGCGTTCTGTGCACCATTTGTACACAATTTCTCGACGTTGTTCTGCTGAAAGTCCACGCATTTCGAAACAAACTAATGAAAACGAATAAACAACTGCATAAGTGGTTAGAGAAGCGTGTAAACAACAGGACGCATCCATAAAAATTGACAGATTCTGAACCATTGCGAAATTGCAGCTGTTTTTGGTTGCGTCCATACTTTCTGGGACAGTCTTTATAGAAAAATTTAAAGAATTAATAATGTAATATTTGTTTAATGACATAAACTCTTTTCAATGCAATTCTTGATTAATAATAAAATACTTGGTTGCTATATTGAACAATATCTTTTCCCAAACTGAGTTTCATAATTATGACTTTCATTGGTTTAGTTTTCGTTGAAATTACACTGGAAAACAAAATCAGTTTTGACAAGGAAAAGTTTTTTTCAAAAAAATTTTTTAACTTTTTTTATAAATATAAAAAATAGGTATAGATTTCGCTCAAACTTTAGACAAATTTTCCGAGACCCGGAGGGCCGAGTGTTATATACCTATCGATTCAGCTCGACGAACTGAGCAAATGTGTGTGTGTGTGTGTGTGTGTGTGTGTGTGTGTGTGTGTGTGTGTGTGTGTGTGTGTGTGTGTGTGTGTGTGTGTGTGTGTGTGTGTGTTGTCAACTAAGAGGTCGAGATACCAGAGATGACCGATTTTGATCAAACTAGTCGCAAATGAAAGGTCTTCCCGTCACTCAGAACGCTTTTCAATGCTTTTAAGATAGGATGTTTACTTTTTGAGTTATACGAAGTTTTATGTCAAGATTTTCAGTTTTCTACCAATATCTTCCTTGAAAACAGAATTGACCTTGAAAACAGAATATTATTTTAGACGTTGATTCCACACGGGAATAGCTATTCAACAAGCCATAGATTGTTAAAATCCGTCCATTTTTAACGGAGATATCGATATTTTTGTGCAAGCGACTTTTCGCCTTATTCCATCAGTAGCAATTTTGAGCGCTGTATGACAACGCAATGCTTGGTAGCAACGTGAAACATGATTTCTTATTCAATTGTTTCTAAGTACCAAAAAGACTGTGTACAGCATCTTTTTTCATGTCTTTTTGCCTCGGACCGATTTTAGCACGGTTCGTTTTTGGCAACATAATCGTTCGTGTACGACATATGTAAATTAGATGATGGCCAAGATGGCAGCATTTTCGAGTTGAAAACAATTGCATAATTATATTGATTTAAACTAATGACAATAACGTATGCTGGAAGAACATAACACCAATATACCATTCGAGTCAGTTCGTCGAGATCAGCAAATGCGTGTGTGACCAATCATTTCACTCAATTTTTTCGGAGATGACTCAACCGTTTTCTACAAACTCAGATTCATATGAACAGTCGTATGCTCCCAAATTCTGGTTCCTGAATTATGTTTGGTTCCGAACTATGGTTCCGGAACTACAGAATGATATGTGAAACGAAATTAGAACTGTGTAACTCATTTTTCTCGTAGAAGGCTGAACCGATCTAAGATTCAAATGAAAAGTTTTAAGATTCTGTGAAACATCTTGCTTTTTAGTCAGATCCAACTTCCGGTTTCGGGGATAAAGGGTGATTGGTAAAAAAATTTCTATTTCACATAAATTAAACTTATTTCAGATTTTGTGATATTCAGTTTTCGATTCGAAAGATACCCATGATTCGCACTACGATTTCTAAAAGTTGTCTACACTGATTTTCAAACATTTTGAAACAAATGTAAACAATACAGCTCCTCAGGTGAATTTAACTGACTTCGGCTACACCGATTTTCAAATTCCGGTTCCAGTATCGAATCGTTTCTCAAAGCACAATCGTTTTCTCAAAAAAAAAACCAAATCGAATTTCAGGAACAAAAATTCAAATTAAAATAAACTTATAGTCCCATACAAAAATAATGAATTTTATCCAATTCTGACTTCCGATTCTGGAACTACAGGAAGATGATTTTTTTAAATTCAAAGTTAAAGTTAAAGTTGAACTCAAAACTATTGCAATTTATTCGGCAGGTCAATTCATGGCTTACGAATCGGTTTGGGCTATGCTGGTTCCTGAATACCGGATCTGGAAGTATCGTAAATAACCGTAAACCCTAAAGTGGAACTTATTTCGACATCTCATGGATTATTCAATCGATTGTCACACTTTTAGATTAAAATTCGATCCGATTTGCAGTTTCGACATTACAGAGTAATGAGTGAATAAAATCTCAAGCTGCCGATTAAAACGACGCTAATTAAAATAATGTCATGAAAACTGAAACACCGAAGAATTTTCATGCAAAAAACACATGTGAATTGGTAAATAAAATGGAATCATCTCATTACTAGGTGGATTAAGCACGTTTTTTGTCTCAATTTGAATCCGCTTCGCGAATGTGGGGAACGATTCTGTTTCACCCACTGTGCACATACAATTTTTTCCAGGATGCGAATGTACCGCAATCGAAGGAGATAGAATGGGAGCGCTCACTACCAGATATTCTGAATGGAGGAAAAATCTGCTCCTGCTGCATCACAATTTCCTCCGCATATTTTTTTTTTCATCACGCACTACTTCTGCATATTTGCGGGCTAGCAGTCTCCTCCTTCTTCATGAATATAAATACATCTCCTGGTGGTTGCCAATCCAAGGCCAGCAAATATCAGCTCCCGGCTTTCGCTGCCGTTTGCGGATGGCAGTAGCTAGATTTTATGATATATCATTATCTTTATTTTAAGCATATTCTTGTATTATTATTTATTGAATTTTAAGCCTCCTTCCTGGCCTTCCAGCACCATTTGACGGCATTTTCGCCCCATCGAGGAGTGGACAGACGAGTAAATTTTAATGGTTCTCCGATGGCTTAGCTGGGCAGATTGCGATTCCAGTTCCAGTCAGGAGCAGAAGACTCCCGGTCAGATCAGATATTGCATTCTTATCTGGGCCTGGACTTCTGGAGTTCGCTTCTTGATGCGGGCTTCTGTTCGGAAGTCTGAAACTTAGTAAAATTTAATAACGATCACCTTTGCTGTTCATGCATGGGATGGCTTGGTTTCGCTCCAATTACCTGTTATTATCGGTTTCATGTGTGGACGAGTGTTGTTCCGGGGCACGGCGACCGCCTCTCGATTAAAGATGTTTGGACTGTTCGATCCGTATGCGAAACAATTTTGAGGTTTTGATTCGATGATATTTGTTTATATGAATATACTAGAATTTCTTTTTTGTTCCGAAATTCCCGCATTCAAAAAAAAGTGATCTAATGACAAGCAAATTTACGTCACCCAACCGTAGCCGAGGTTCAATCGAGATGATCGGTAGCCGATGCAGTAGCGAAAGCCATTATCATTTGCGTCCTAAGGTGCTACAAATTTGTGAGCCAGGGAAGACGAAGACAAAGCAGCGATCGGTGATCGGAAGAGCGTTGTTCGCTTCCACTATCGCGAACGATGGATCGGTCGGTGGTTCCGTGATTCACGACAGGTAGGTAGTTAACGGCTGCCTGTCGATCGAAATCTTCGAATGTCCGTTCCGTTCGGGTTTCCCTCGAGAGCGAGAGCAAAGGAACTGGAAATTAAAATTTTTCGAAATTATGATTATGGAATCTTATCAGAATTCGGGAGCTGGCAGAGACGGCGAAAATAATTTCGAGGAATTTTTCGGGAAAATTCAATTTGGTCCGAGGCCGAGATGAACGGGCGCACTTCGTTTGATTTGCTTTATTTCGGGGATGGACCCTTTCTGTTGATTGGTTGCATCCTGTTTATTGTTGTTCGGGTATGATTGGAATTTGCCGGAACGGCAGTAAAACGGTAATTAGTTTGTGGCCATTCGTCCACTTGGGCCTCTTTCATCCGGACCCCGGTGGAGTTGTGATAGAACTAGTCGGACAAATGTAAAACATGATTCGAAGTCCGCCGGTTATTGCAAGTAATACCAGTGGCCGGTAGTGATAATTCCGCGGCGGTTGTTTGAAACATATGGTAAAACACGTCCTCTCGTACCGAACGGTTTCGATCGGATCCAATCGGAACACGCACGGGATAACCCATAATAATAATTTTTGCTTATTTATATCGGGTGCCTGATGGCGACGGCAGAGAGAAAGAGTATTGCCCGATCGACTGTTGCAGCCGAAACGACAAGGGATGGTTGGCGGCGCCACAAGAATGAGGACGCCATCCGAGTAGGCAGCCTCGGTAGTGCAATGATAGTTATCATAGCCTACTTGGCGAGATTGTGCGATGTACCAGTAAATTGTGTCGATTGTGGTGGCGCGATCGAATCGCGCTCGCTCAGACCCACTGTACTGCCGGGGAATCAGGAAGGAGCGGATCCGCGCTGCTTTGAAACTGCACTAGAGATACCGTATTAATCTTAGCCCAGTCATCGTCCGGGAGTCGTCGAAAGAGCCACAGGGTACTAATCTAGTAATTGATTCTTGCTTACTTACTTTATCTTCCATTCCGGTAGCCGCTGCTGGAGGTAATAAATACTGTCATTACACACTCGCTTCATTCGGGCTCGGGCATGCTGAGCCAAACGTGGCCACGCCACGGAAAGAGTTTACCCAGCACTTTAATGTACGTACAATTAGAGAGAGAACAAAACTTTTGTCTCTAGGAAACATGAACGTAGCTTTTTCTTCGTGCAGATGGGCCTCATATGGTCATCGCGGTTGCACCGCACCACCTAGGATTGTCTTGCAAAGTAATCGAACACTCGCGATCTATTCAATCTTTTTATAACTCGATTTTTATGGTTTTCTTTGATTAACGATCTGCTCGCATACACGCCGGTGACTAAGCGTTTATGAACTTTTCGGGAAAGCTACTGCCTACTTTGTTGTTGCCCCCGCACAGAAACCGGACCCACTTCCAACGCAAGTCCGCTGCTTGTAACGATGTCATATCCATTGCGAATAATTACGTAATGACAGTAATAACAATAAAATATCCTCGCAATTGTCTTGACAGAGAACGCTGAAGCCGCCGCCATCTTGATCTTGGGATTGCAGCAGTTGCGATCTTCTGCTCGGTGTGTCTGCGACCGTGAAAAGCAAAGCATAACCAGTACGAACGGAGGAAAAAAAGGCACTCTCAAAAGAAGCCGATTTTAATATCCGCCCACCATTGTGTCGCTCGGTATGGGCCGTAATCACCTTTTAAAACACACACTCACTGGTTTCCGTTTTTTTGTTGTTGTTGTTGTTTCGTATTTTTTCCTCTCTTTCCCGAACTTGCCGATCAAGCAAAGCAAAAGACCATTATTGGATGGTGGATTTTTTTTGTCGCCTCCTATGATCATCGCGCAGTTCGGAACAAAGCGCAAATGTGCAGATATGTATATACTGGAAATGTACAATACAACCACGAAAAAAATGGAAGGTTTTCAGTAGCCACTGCGGGTCATCACCGAGGGTTTGCTCGCACGGTCAACGAATGTGGGTTTCGGCAGTACGCTACATGGAAGGCTATGATGCTGTGCATTATGTGGGATAGACCGGGTAGACCAAGAAGAGTAATGATCATCATCGGTGATTCGGGGAGTGCAATTATACAGTATGGCAATTTGAGTCATCGAAGTTGCTTCGATTGAGGCCGTGTTGTTTCGGAACGAACTATATAATGATAACAATCCTGTTTGGGACTTGTTTTCCCTCAGTAGAAAGCAGAACGGTAAAAGTTCATATCTGGTTTAATTGTAGACTTCATAAGATCAACATTCAAATCAGTAATAAAGTAATAAAAAGTGTTAATTATTTAAAGACTGTCCCGGAAAGTATGGACGCAACCAAAAACCGCTGCCACTTCACAATGGTTCAGAATCTGTCAATTTTTATGGCTGCGTCCTGTTATTTACACTCATCTCTAACCACTTGTGCAGTTGTTTATTCGTTTTCATTAGTTTGTTTCGAAATGCGTGGACTTTTAGTAGAACAACGTCGAAAATTTGTGTACAAATGGTGCACAGAACGCGGACTGTCACTGAAAAAGATAGCAAAAATGGGAGGAGTAAATGAAAAAGCCGTGCGAAATGCAATCAGGAAGTTCGGTGAGGATAACACTTTTGAGGATAAACCGAAAACGGGTCGAAAAAAAGGTCTTGCTAACCCTCAGTTGGATAAACGTATACTGAAGGCGTTCGAGCAAAAGAAGGAGGTCTCAGTTCGGGATGTGGCCAAAAAAGTTGGCACTTCTAAGTCAAATGTTCTTCGTGCTAAAAAACGTTTGAATCTTCAAACCTACAAGAAGCAGAAACAACCAAAATGTAGTCCGAAACAAGAAGCATCGATCAGACCGAGAGTTCGAAAGCTGTACAATACGATTCTTGCTGGAAATTTAAACTGCTTAATCATGGACGACGAAACCTACGTGAAACTCGATTACAAATCCTTGCCGGGACCACAATATTATACGGTGCGAGAAGGGCAAGTGTTAAACCAGTCCGAGACATCGATTGAAGTCGAAAAATTTGGTAAGAAAGCTATGGTCTGGCAAGCAATTTGTAGCTGCGGTAAGATTTCGAAACCCTTCATCGCCACTGCTTCAATGAACTGCGAAATATACATCAAGTAATGTTTACAAAAACGACTTCTACCCATGATTCGAAGCCACAAGGATCCTGTTGTCTTCTGGCCAGATCTTGCTTCTTGCCACTACTCGAAATCAACGGTAGAATGATATACTACCAAAAATGTCACTTTCGTCCCAAAAGACATGAATCCACCAAATTGACCACAACTTCGACCAATTGAGGAATTTTGGGCATTGACGAAGGCACATCTTAGGAAACATGTCTCGGCAGCCGAAACCATTCAACAGTTCGAAAAAGATTGGAAAAAAGTTTCAAAACTTGTCTCCAAGAGGTCTGTACGGAATTTAATGAGGAACGTTCGCAAGAAGGTGCGCCAGCTAGTCTACAATGTATAAATAGCAAATGTTGAGAATAATATTCTGCACGGAACGCCCGAAATTAGCTCTGCGCCTAATTCGTATTACTGTTTTTGAATTAGTTGATTTTAACAACAAAATTTTCAAAATAACTATAAAATTAGTTAAAATTGAAAATTTGCTTTGCTGAAAAAAACTCTTATTTTTAGAGAATGTGTTTAGTTGGCGAATATCCTGGACACAAACCAGCAATATTTCAATCTAACACGAAATTCTTATTGACAACTAATTTTGTTTTTAAAATCAGAAAATTTGTTACTATTTATCTATCACCGTCATTACTGAAGGACAGCACAAAGAAAACAAAAATGAAATGGGTTTTATTAACAAGTTTATTAGCCAAAATCTCATGAGAAGTGTCAAAGCAAAACAAAGCATTAAAAAGCTAAAAAGGACAGTCTTGTTGAAACTGCTTGCGAATTGTTTTGATGTTTTTCGCATGTGTTACGATATATCGGTATATAAATTTCTAAACCGAGTTGTAAAAATGACGTAAACTATTAGTGAAAAGTGCATTTATTCAGAATTTGTGCGCATTTGAAACGATAGTGCGTAGTCACGAGCATAAGCTAAAGATAGAACGGCCAAAATAGGTCCGGGATAGTACATTCGGGCGATATTACTCGCAAGCAAGAAAAAAGATTTCATGCAATCTTCCACACTACCCGGAGAGAATCCGGTTTCGAACTTAGGTGATTTGAAATGTGAACTTTTTGCGATTGCTATGGACTGTAAGTGCTAGTATCAAGAGACGGAAAATGTTCGGTTATATGGCAAGCAGTGTTGTTTCACAAAGTTGTATACAGGTAGTTTCTGTCAATGCACACTCGTTGCGTCGCTTCCATCCCGCATCCACCGTGAATAGCAGTGTGGCTATTTGAGCACAGTATAAAAATGTTCTCTTTGTCCTCATATCCAAAGATGTAGCATTCAAACATTATAACATTAAATTGAGTTATCTACTTGATCTCAAACAACTCGCACATGTAATCACTTTGAAATACGAATTTAGAGGCTCTGAAGACCGAACGTTTTACAGTGAAGTCTCCTACAACACAGGGAACGTGAATAAGGAATCCAGCAATAAGGTATCCCAGATGATTTGTTTTTTCGACAAGTTGGGACAATGAACGATTATCTCACTTCTGACCACAGATAGAACCAGAATCTCTTCAGTAATCTCTTTTAGTTCTTGTATAGACTTATAATTTACGATCATTTGATGCAGAATTAGTCCTGACTCAAAATTATGGAGATTTAGTTAGACGGTTTCTTTAGAAATGTGTATTAAATTTCCAAGATCTATTAGATGATTGATAAATTATTTCTCATAGTATCTAGCGTTAGTGAGTATATGAAGTTCTAAGCATTTATAACTAGGAATGAGAATTGTTTTGAAGAGGTTCTTCGACACAGTTTGTGGACTACTTAGGAATATACAAATTAAACATACGAGGTCTGTTCAAAAAGTACCCGGAATTCTCATTTTTCTAAAAAAATATTTATTTATTCGTCTACATCAATATGGTCCCCTTCAAAGTAATCCCCCCTTGATATAATACACTTATGCCAGCGTTTTTTCCAGTCTTCGAAACACCCCTAATAGTCACTTTTTGTAATGCTCTGTAGCACTCCCAGCGATTCTGCCTTTATCTTTCATCTTGGACGATTGTGCTTTTGTTTCGACATCATAACCGTACACCCATGTTTCATCACCAGTTATGACCCTTTCAAGTAAATTTGGATCGTCGTTGACGTCGTTTAACAACTCCTGAGCGATGGTATTGCGTTTGTTTTTTTGATCAAAATTCAGCAGTTTTGGAACGAATTTTGCTGCCACTCGTTTCATGCCCAAAACATTTGAAAAAATATGATGGCATGAGCCAACTGATATGCCAACTTCATCAGCAACTTCTCTAATAGTGATTCGGCGATCATCCATAATCATTTTTTCCACTTTTCCCACATTTTCATCGATTATTGACGTGCTGGGTCGACCGGAGCGTTCGTCGTCTTCAACGTCTTCACGGCCATCTTGGAAACGCTTATACCACTTGTAAACACTTGTTTTTTTCATAGCAGACTCACCGTAGGCTCTCTGTAACATTTCGCACACTTGGTTACACTTTATTTCATTTTTCACGCAAAATTTAATACAAATTCTTCAATTCTTCCATTGTTTAAACTAACAAAAAGCCGCTACAAGACAGAATGTAAACAATGAATACAGCTAAAAATTTCACCATACATTAGGGACATATGTACCAACACAATAAAAAAAAATTTGACCACCGGACTCTCCAGACGCTCGCAATTAAAAAATTTCGAGAACTTTTTGAACAGACCTCGTATATTTTCTTGGTGGCTCCTCTAAGCCACTAAAGTATTATTAAGAATTAGCTCTAGGTTCTGAAATCTAAGACATTTAATGTTCGATGTTCGAACTTTGTAAACAATGAATTTTTCCATACTGTTGGATATAAAGTTATGCATATTTTCAGAACGGGTTTGGCGAGTAGATTATTTTCGCCATCCAGGTCGCCGATTTCTGGATGCACTGAAAATAATGGTCTAAAAACTTTGGAATGAACTTCGCGACGTCGTATGATTACAAATATCGAAACCTTTTTTTTAACTGAACGCGAAAAATGGTTACAGGATCGGATACTTAACATATCTAGAAGGAAATCGATGACGTCAAATATATTTCTCATATCAAATTCTGAAATAAGCTTCTTCTACGGCAGACGATCAGGGAGATGGGAATGCCAAAGCCACTATTCAGATTGACCTGCTTCAGACAAACGTGGTACCGATGATCGCCAATTTATCTAATGCCTCCCAGATGTGTGGTTTGACACCAATATTCTCGTGGCTAAAAAGAAGCTGCATTATTTGCGTAAAAGTTGAAAAAATGTTAAAAAAATGTCGATTCTTCGCGGTTATGGCTGCGGTCAACTGCAGGATCTCGGCAGGATGTCAAAGCATTTTTGTAAAAGACAACAAAGGATTGAAGGAATAATTCTTCCATTGAAACTTAACTTTGTATTTTTGTGCTGTTATTTGAAATTTGCTCAATTTCAATGGATTCACTAAGTTGTTGATTTTATTATTTTATGGGTTTCACAAAACTTTTGCCTTTAAACCGCAAAATGATAACACAATGTGATATTAATTGAAAATTTGATGAGTCGATATTATGTTAGGATTTCAATCTGATGTTGCTATCATAATCAAATATCAATTTGTTCTAATTTTGATGTTAGACTTTACTCGGGCAGCTAGTCTACAATGGATAAATAGCAAATGTTGAGAATAATATTCTGTTGCTTGTTGTCTAATATTATCAGTATATCGAATAAAATTTGATTATCTAACACTTGTGAATTATTTACAGCGAAATCAAAGTGCGTCCATACGTTCTGGGACAGTCTTTACATAAGAGCGTAGTCACGGTTACTCGCGATCGGTAAAGTGGAATGGTGTGGTTTTAAGTAGTTTCCTTCATGCAATGCGAGAATAAATCAGCTGACTATTGTTTACAATTCGATCTCAGCACTTTTCCGCGCGTACGCTTTGCGCTTCGAAGCAGTTTTTTTGTGCTCGTACAATGATTGCAATGATCCAACGGATACAAATTCTTTCAACTCGAGTATAATAATAACTATGAGCTATTTAATGCATTCCGAATTGAATTAGAACTCATGGAAGAAAGCAAACATTATGAGCGGAATTTTTGAGCTGTTTTCGATAAGAAACTCTCGAATTTTTGAAATATTGATTTTCGAAATACTGAAATACTGATCATCATGTACGATAAGAGAGAAGTTTGAGTTCGATCTAAACTTTCAAACAGTATATTATTTGCACCATAAAAACTTCTCCTTCATTGGAATTCTGTATAATTTCAAAAACATACTTCGCCATTGAGAAGCCCTTTAATCAAATCATGGAATCTCACAAACTTCAGAACATCGTCTTAGTCTCATACTTGACACATAAATAGGATAAGACGACGACATTCGAAGATACTGCGACGTTACCAAAAAAATAAAGTTTTTCTCCATTCCATGCGGCTCAATTTTATTGTCTCTTAAAACTGTCCAAATAAAAGTGTGCTGGACGATCATTCCGTCAAACAGTTGAGTCAAATAAACACAAACCTAATATGTTTTACTTCCAGTAATTTTCCATCATAATCATCAAACTGCGTTGGCCGGCGACCCCCGCCCATTTCGGTGGACCACGCAGCAGGGAGGAACTTTATTGCTGTTTCTTTTCAACCAAATCACCAGTGCGTAAATTCTTCCCACAATTACCATTCGGCTGTAGAAGACATACTAAACAGCTTGGTTGTGCTGATGTGTGTGGGCAGTAATATCATAAAAAAATACATCATACGTCCCCAATGATGAAGACGATGATGATGATGATGATAACGGAGGTGTTTCCCTTGCGGGAATTCAGAGCTGAAGGGCGCCATTTTCGGAACCGCGTAAAGATCCTCTTTGATCATGTGGCAGCAGCAGCAGCAGCAGCAGCAGATTTGTGCCGTCATTGTGACATCAAACGGATGATGGCGGAGGTAGCAGCGGTGATGTAATGAAAATGGCAAACTTCCCATTAAAGAAACGTCGTCCGGTCGTGCGGCCGTTCGTCCATCGGTGCCAAGCAGCACTTTATGAAGACGTGCTCGGCTCTGCGGGAATGACGCATAACCCCGAAGTGAAAGAAATGACCGGAAAATATATGCGCACACATAAAAAATCGAGAACAACCTGTGGCGTATCCAGAAGCCAGTCCGGTCTGACCGGGCGAAAACAATGGACCTCAGATCCACTGAGCGTAAAAAAAGCTCTCACGGTCTCATTTTCTAGGCTTGCCGATTCCTAGGAGAATACGGAGACGGTAGAGCGTATGTGTGGATGGACTCTGATGACCAACCAACTCGGACCAGGGATGTGATTGCAGGCACCCAACCAACAACGATTGAGCGTGTGAATTTTGCTGCCATTTTCAATGAAAGCAGTCCATTGTTTGGGGTTCCGTGAAATATATTGGTCTGCTTGTTTCGTAGAAATCGTCCGGTGATTATTGCTGTTGTTCTTGATATTAATAGCGGTCCCAAAGGTTGATGGGTGCCCATCATTCCAGAGTGTGTGACGGTCATAAGGAGAGCTGTTGTTCTATAGAAGTGGATGCGGTTCAATGCATAGGACACGTACACGAAAAATAATTCTCGAAAGTTTGTCTGGATTTGATTTTTCTGGAAGCGTACTAAGATAATTAAATGGAATCGATTGTTCAGAAGGTAAAGTAGAGATATCCGATAGGTAGTGACAAATATCATATATTAGAATCCCAAAACTAGAAGAACTCAGACAGTCAGTTGAGTCGTAACAACACTAGCTATGCAATTGGTTTTACACTCTAAAAAGTTGTTAAAGAGCCTGTCAAAACAAAAGGTTATGTTTAAAATGTAGTCACTGAAACGTTGGGTTTTGATATGAGAAAATATTCTTGCTTCGAAAATAGAACATAAAGAAAACTTTCGTTTCTGTGACTAACTGTACTTTTGGGGGACATTGATAGCCCCACTTTACTTATGCAACTCAATATCTACACAGAAAGAAATTATGAATTCTACAGGTGACAAAATTTTTCAAACGATACAATTCATAACTACTTAACTTCTCAAATGACACAATATTCCATTCGTGCAGAAATTTACTGGCTCCGAGTGTATTTGCACTCGGCTAGCAGGTGAGAATGTATGAATTTATATGTACGATTTACCAGCCAAGCAGATATGTGCTTCTGTGACTCAGTCGACTAACTGGTGTGCTTTGTAATCTAATGTTTCTCGGTTCAAGTCGCGTTGTTGATGTCGATCTTTTGATTTTTATTCCTTTCGTTTTAAAGCCATGTAATTTTCAATTCACGCAATTTTACATGTTCTTGAAAATAAATTTGTGTGAAATATGATGCTCCGTTTATGTGTATCTGATAAGATGTAATATCACAAGAATTTTTCGAACTGTGTACGCACCTGAAAGAACACTTCGCCAGCGGAGCATTCTGTTCCTAGATCCGAGGAACAGAATGTATGGACAGCACGAACCTTTTCGAATAGTCTGCATGCGGTTCAATGAGTTTTTCCATCTTTTTGTTTTTAATATGTCACCTGTTACACACCTAAAAAAACCCTGTGATTTTACATCTTATTAGATGCACATAAATGGAGCGTCGCAGCTCACGCAAATTTACGTGGAAGAACATTTAATATTGTGTCTAAAACTCCATACATGAAATTCATTGAGATAAAAAAAAAGAATACTGAGAGTAACCGTCGCGACTTGAACCGAGAAACATTGGATCGCAAGTACGTCTGTTAATCGACTGACCCACAGAAGCATGCATCTGCTTGGTTGGTAGAAGGTGCATTTAAATTCATAGAGTCGCACTTGTTAGCAGAACGCAAGTTACAGTCGAAACCAGTAAAATTCAAGCTCATCTGACATTAAGTCATTACAAATGAGATTTTCCGTCATTTGACAACTTAGGTTTTTATGAATTACATCGTATGAGGGATTAAGAAAAAAAAATTCAAATTTTTTTGGTGTGTATGTTCCGCCAACGACTGCTTAACCGATTCCACATTGTGAATAATTAGCCTTTTAGTCATTATTTTTTTCATTAGGACAAAATATGTCAGATTATACAGTTTATACAAATAAACAAATAAACAAATAAACAAATAAACAAATAAACAAATAAACAAATAAACAAATAAACAAATAAACAAATAAACAAATAAACAAATAAACAAATAAACAAATAAACAAATAAACAAATAAACAAATAAACAAATAAACAAATAAACAAATAAACAAATAAACAAATAAACAAATAAACAAATAAACAAATAAACAAATAAACAAATAAACAAATAAACAAATAAACAAATAAACAAATAAACAAATAAACAAATAAACAAATAAACAAATAAACAAATAAACAAATAAACAAATAAACAAATAAACAAATAAACAAATAAACAAATAAACAAATAAACAAATAAACAAATAAACAAATAAACAAATAAACAAATAAACAAATAAACAAATAAACAAATAAACAAATAAACAAATAAACAAATAAACAAATAAACAAATAAACAAATAAACAAATAAACAAATAAACAAATAAACAAATAAACAAATAAACAAATAAACAAATAAACAAATAAACAAATAAACAAATAAACAAATAAACAAATAAACAAATAAACAAATAAACAAATAAACAAATAAACAAATAAACAAATAAACAAATAAACAAATAAACAAATAAACAAATAAACAAATAAACAAATAAACAAATAAACAAATAAACAAATAAACAAATAAACAAATAAACAAATAAACAAATAAACAAATAAACAAATAAACAAATAAACAAATAAACAAATAAACAAATAAACAAATAAACAAATAAACAAATAAACAAATAAACAAATAAACAAATAAACAAATAAACAAATAAACAAATAAACAAATAAACAAATAAACAAATAAACAAATAAACAAATAAACAAATAAACAAATAAACAAATAAACAAATAAACAAATAAACAAATAAACAAATAAACAAATAAACAAATAAACAAATAAACAAATAAACAAATAAACAAATAAACAAATAAACAAATAAACAAATAAACAAATAAACAAATAAACAAATAAACAAATAAACAAATAAACAAATAAACAAATAAACAAATAAACAAATAAACAAATAAACAAATAAACAAATAAACAAATAAACAAATAAACAAATAAACAAATAAACAAATAAACAAATAAACAAATAAACAAATAAACAAATAAACAAATAAACAAATAAACAAATAAACAAATAAACAAATAAACAAATAAACAAATAAACAAATAAACAAATAAACAAATAAACAAATAAACAAATAAACAAATAAACAAATAAACAAATAAACAAATAAACAAATAAACAAATAAACAAATAAACAAATAAACAAATAAACAAATAAACAAATAAACAAATAAACAAATAAACAAATAAACAAATAAACAAATAAACAAATAAACAAATAAACAAATAAACAAATAAACAAATAAACAAATAAACAAATAAACAAATAAACAAATAAACAAATAAACAAATAAACAAATAAACAAATAAACAAATAAACAAATAAACAAATAAACAAATAAACAAATAAACAAATAAACAAATAAACAAATAAACAAATAAACAAATAAACAAATAAACAAATAAACAAATAAACAAATAAACAAATAAACAAATAAACAAATAAACAAATAAACAAATAAACAAATAAACAAATAAACAAATAAACAAATAAACAAATAAACAAATAAACAAATAAACAAATAAACAAATAAACAAATAAACAAATAAACAAATAAACAAATAAACAAATAAACAAATAAACAAATAAACAAATAAACAAATAAACAAATAAACAAATAAACAAATAAACAAATAAACAAATAAACAAATAAACAAATAAACAAATAAACAAATAAACAAATAAACAAATAAACAAATAAACAAATAAACAAATAAACAAATAAACAAATAAACAAATAAACAAATAAACAAATAAACAAATAAACAAATAAACAAATAAACAAATAAACAAATAAACAAATAAACAAATAAACAAATAAACAAATAAACAAATAAACAAATAAACAAATAAACAAATAAACAAATAAACAAATAAACAAATAAACAAATAAACAAATAAACAAATAAACAAATAAACAAATAAACAAATAAACAAATAAACAAATAAACAAATAAACAAATAAACAAATAGACAAATAAACAAATAAACAAATAAACAAATAAACAAATAAACAAATAAACAAATAAACAAATAAACAAATAAACAAATAAACAAATAAACAAATAAACAAATAAACAAATAAACAAATAAACAAATAAACAAATAAACAAATAAACAAATAAACAAATAAACAAATAAACAAATAAACAAATAAACAAATAAACAAATAAACAAATAAACAAATAAACAAATAAACAAATAAACAAATAAACAAATAAACAAATAAACAAATAAACAAATAAACAAATAAACAAATAAACAAATAAACAAATAAACAAATAAACAAATAAACAAATAAACAAATAAACAAGTAAACAAATAAACAAATAAACAAATAAACAAATAAACAAATAAACAAGTAAACAAATAAACAAATAAACAAATAAACAAATAAACAAATAAACAAATAAAAAAATAAACAAATAAACAAATAAACAAATAAACAAATAAACAAATAAACAAATAAACAAATAAACAAATAAACAAATAAACAAATAAACAAATAAACAAATAAACAAATAAACAAATAAACAAATAAACAAATAAACAAATAAACAAATAAACAAATAAACAAATAAACAAATAAACAAATAAACAAATAAACAAATAAACAAATAAACAAATAAACAAATAAACAAATAAACAAATAAACAAATAAACAAATAAACAAATAAACAAATAAACAAATAAACAAATAAACAAATAAACAAATAAACAAATAAACAAATAAACAAATAAACAAATAAACAAATAAACAAATAAACAAATAAACAAATAAACAAATAAACAAATAAACAAATAAACAAATAAACAAATAAACAAATAAACAAATAAACAAATAAACAAATAAACAAATAAACAAATAAACAAATAAACAAATAAACAAATAAACAAATAAACAAATAAACAAATAAACAAATAAACAAATAAACAAATAAACAAATAAACAAATAAACAAATAAACAAATAAACAAATAAACAAATAAACAAATAAACAAATAAACAAATAAACAAATAAACAAATAAACAAATAAACAAATAAACAAATAAACAAATAAACAAATAAACAAATAAACAAATAAACAAATAAACAAATAAACAAATAAACAAATAAACAAATAAACAAATAAACAAATAAACAAATAAACAAATAAACAAATAAACAAATAAACAAATAAACAAATAAACAAATAAACAAATAAACAAATAAACAAATAAACAAATAAACAAATAAACAAATAAACAAATAAACAAATAAACAAATAAACAAATAAACAAATAAACAAATAAACAAATAAACAAATAAACAAATAAACAAATAAACAAATAAACAAATAAACAAATAAACAAATAAACAAATAAACAAATAAACAAATAAACAAATAAACAAATAAACAAATAAACAAATAAACAAATAAACAAATAAACAAATAAACAAATAAACAAATAAACAAATAAACAAATAAACAAATAAACAAATAAACAAATAAACAAATAAACAAATAAACAAATAAACAAATAAACAAATAAACAAATAAACAAATAAACAAATAAACAAATAAACAAATAAACAAATAAACAAATAAACAAATAAACAAATAAACAAATAAACAAATAAACAAATAAACAAATAAACAAATAAACAAATAAACGAATAAACAAATAAACAAATAAACAAATAAACAAATAAACAAATAAACAAATAAACAAATAAACAAATAAACAAATAAACAAATAAACAAATAAACAAATAAACAAATAAACAAATAAACAAATAAACAAATAAACAAATAAACAAATAAACAAATAAACAAATAAACAAATAAACAATTAAACAAATAAACAAATAAACAAATAAACAAATAAACAAATAAACAAATAAACAAATAAACAAATAAACAAATAAACAAATAAACAAATAAACAAATAAACAAATAAACAAATAAACAAATAAACAAATAAACAAATAAACAAATAAACAAATAAACAAATAAACAAATAAACAAATAAACAAATAAACAAATAAACAAATAAACAAATAAACAAATGAACAAATAAACAAATAAACAAATAAACAAATAAACAAATAAACAAATAAACAAATAAACAAATAAACAAATAAACAAATAAACAAATAAACAAATAAACAAATAAACAAATAAACAAATAAACAAATAAACAAATAAACAAATAAACAAATAAACAAATAAACAAATAAACAAATAAACAAATAAACAAATAAACAAATAAACAAATAAACAAATAAACAAATAAACAAATAAACAAATAAACAAATAAACAAATAAACAAATAAACAAATAAACAAATAAACAAATAAACAAATAAACAAATAAACAAATAAACAAATAAACAAATAAACAAATAAACAAATAAACAAATAAACAAATAAACAAATAAACAAATAAACAAATAAACAAATAAACAAATAAACAAATAAACAAATAAACAAATAAACAAATAAACAAATAAACAAATAAACAAATAAACAAATAAACAAATAAACAAATAAACAAATAAACAAATAAACAAATAAACAAATAAACAAATAAACAAATAAACAAATAAACAAATAAACAAATAAACAAATAAACAAATAAACAAATAAACAAATAAACAAATAAACAAATAAACAAATAAACAAATAAACAAATAAACAAATAAACAAATAAACAAATAAAAATTATACTGCTTGTCTCCGAACATTATTTTAAAAATCAATAATGTTTTGTGATCACGAAAAGTATTCCAGTGGATCGTCTCGTTTTTTATTTTCATATTTTCATTCCGCTTCGGAATAGATATTCTTGCTTCTGTTGAATATTTGGAGAATTCACAATTGTTATGAGCTTACGTGGATTCAGTGAAAAACCTTCCAAAGTGAGAGAGTCGTAGATTTTCAAGATATTTCGTCCCTTCTCCAATGAGTGATTTATCTCTAACCTCCAAGCATGAGTGGTTAAATTTCTTTACCCATAGTCGAAAATGCCAATTACCATTCTTTGCCAGTCACAAAAACTCGTGCAAATCGACGTGGAGTTGCCAATGAAAATTTTAAACATCTGTTCCAATTTCAAGCTCGCGGCACCGGTCGGCTACCGCAAAAAAAAAATCACGATTAGACTGCCAATTGTTGATTATCATCATTAGTGCACTGAAAAGCATTTCCACAATTCGGACTTTACCAGAGCCCACCACGGCGCGTGCCTTGCTGTTTTGTTCCCCCAGTAAGTAAGTAAGTAAGTACCGATCAAAAACGCTTGCTGCTTGGTTGTTGAAAAGTAAAAGAAAACATGAAGGCGGTTAACTTGGTTACTTCTAAGTAAGTAATTGTTCACCTGTGTTATTATCGGAGTTTTTTTTTCTCGATCATAGGCATGACAGCAAACGTAATCATGCTTCGAGTATTTTTCATAGCCCACGACTTGACCAGAAAACCGTAGTCGTGAGTCTTCAGCGTTGGATGGACGACCGAAGATGTCGGTGAGTGGGCGTTAACGCAGTCGTTACAATTTGGGCGATTAACCGAGACACCCCCGCAAAACGGCAGAGCACTGAACCCAGACTTGACCCGTTGTTTCACTAATTTGATTAATTAATCCTAATGGCAGCTAATGAATTCAGTTCTAACGAGTCTCGGGTGGTAATTAGATCTACGCCTAGAGATAGCTCTATTAGCACTTGTACTTCGGTTGATTTCTCAGGTGTAACAGCGTTTAAAATGATTTGAATGTAGCTTGTTTTACCAGCGGGCAGCCAAACAGTTGCTTACAACGCTCGATAAAGCACGAGATCACCGGTTTTTTTTGTGCTGTTCTCGGCGGTAAACGGGGAATCGAACTCGGTCGCGATCGTATTTTTCGCCACGCTCGACCGGCCGGGCTCAATGGGAGTGAACAAATAAAAAATAGCACCGTGTGATAAGGAAGTGATTTTCGTGGCACGCTTTCTGGCGGAATGTGTTTTGTTTTTATCATCGGTGTAAAAACAGCGGTGCCGTAATGCGCCGCCGACCAGAGGAGATTAGCGAATTTTCTTCCTGGATCAGTGCGCCGCTCGGCAGCGGGTCAGCAATAGCTACAGCAGCTGCCGTCTGCCTGCCTGCCTGCTAGCGTCCTCGTCGGGTGTTTGCATAACTGCCCTGGAGCCATTGTTTGCTTATCGATTAATAACACAGCAAACGGTAGATGGTACATCGCGGTGGATTAAATGGACCAAAACTTCGTTGTTTACGGGTTTGCACCGGGCACCGGGTTCACGTGAGATGCTATTTTGCTGTGCTGTGAATAGTACAATAGGTCTCCAATAAATTCAATAGCTTTTTATATGCAGGTGCAAGATATTCTCCAAAGCTGTTGAAAATTTTTGCAAATACTCATAATTTAATTCAAACTAACACAAGCCGAACATCAATATTGGTCGGTTATTCTCATAACGATTAAGAGGGGCTAGAAATACGAAATTTTTAATCTAATAAGTATTCTAGCTAAATTTATTAACAAAACTCAAAACAAAAACCGTAATGCTGGGCAAGCTTAAATAATACGTGATTTTGCCAAAAAAGCGGGAACGAGTGTCGGAATGATCCAGCGTATCAAGAGGCGAAATCACCTGAAGACCTACAAGAAGCAGAAAATCTCGAAACAAAGTAGAACAGAAAAAGCAAGAGCAGCAACAAAGTCCTGGCATTACATTCCTTTTGTGGAATTTGGCCTTTCTGTTTCAACAGACTTCGCAGCCGATTCTTAGTGTACAGAATTATTGCATGGTTAGTACTATGGATCCTACTGACACTAAGAATCCTTCCAGGTCGGGGCTCGAACATACGACAACTGGCTTGTAAGACCAGCGTCCTATGCTTTGAGCCGCCAACCCGGGACAACAAGGGCCCGGAAAATGTATTCGCGTCTTTTGCATGCCTTTTGATGGACGATGAGACTTATGTAAAGGAGGACTCAAAAACCCTTCCAGGTCCACAATACTTTACTGTCGTCGTTGATTCAAATAAGAAATTCAGTCGAACGGTATTGGTATGGCAAGCAATACCTTCCTGTGGTTTGAAGTCAACTATTAATGCAGAAATCTATCGATCTGATTGTCTCCAGAAGAGATTGCTGCCTTTATATAAGAAGCATAGTACTCCTCCACTGTTTCGGCAGGATTTAGCGTCGGCTCACTATGCCAAAACCACTCTCAAATGACTTGCGGAAAAGGGTATAAATTTCGTTGAGAAAAATATCAATTCACCAAATTACCGTCAGCTTCGACAGTGTCATTATTACACTTGATCGTTGAAAGAGAATACAGATTGGAATCCGGAAATAAATCTATATAAATATCCTGAGGTACTACAAAATTGGCGACGAGTGGGATAGTCCAGCGTTAGGTATTTTAAACTTTTATTGCGCATAGTATATGGATTTACATTGTTTTTTTTTAACTGCTCCGCTGCTGTGGTGGTCCAAGAGACCGGAAAACTGAATATAGTTTCTTTACGGTGCTGGTCCCGGAGACTGAAGTATATTCGAACATAGTGAGCTGCAAGAGTCTAAGAGACAAGAAACGATATCATAATCCACGAAATTTCTCGCTACTCCTAAAGAGGTAGGTAGCAAACATTTTGCGTAGTATGCATTATGTTTGAGGTTATGTTCCAGGTTTCAGGAATGGACAAGGGGAACATTGGCCCTTTTAATTTCAAAACTTTGCCTCCGACGCAATTACGAGAGAAATGGTTGAAATACAAGATAAATTTTCAGTATATCGCACTAGCGAACGAAAAGGAAGACCAAACAAAGTTAAAATACATTTTGCCCGCGAAATCTGGTCCGGATGTACAGGAAGTATTCAGCTCGCTCCCGGACGCTGATGTTATAGAAGACACGGGAAAAACTATTAAGCCATTCGAAGTAGCTATTCAACATTTCGAGACACCACGAAACCTTCGAACGACATATATTTTGGACCCTGACACCGAGCACGGACGAGTCCTTGGAAAAGTTTTTACTCCGAGCAACTGAACAAGCAAGAAAATGCAATTTCGGGACATCGAAAGAATCGAGTATAGAAATTAGTGTCATCGATAAGCTAATACTTTTGGCCCCTTCAGATTTGAAGGAACAGCTGCTTCAAAAGGAAAAGCTGACACTGGATGAACTTGGTAAAATGGTAAACGCTTACTCATCAGTGAAATATCAAGCAAGTCAGATGACAAGCTCGATACCGTCTACTTCTATGAACGTTGTAAATAAGCCTAAGATGCATTCGCAGCGGGAGCAACCTGAATGCTCTCGATGTGGCTAGAAAGGTCATCATGCATGTGATTCAAAATGCCCAGTTAAAAACAAAGTTTGCGATAAATGTGGCAAAACCGGACACTTTGCAAAACGCTGTACGAGTTCATCGGAAACTAAGCGCACTGCTCACGAGCAACAAGCAACAGTGAAGAAGCGCCGTCGCATTAATGCAATCGATGTTTCTGCAAAAGACACCGACGAACAGACATCGAACTTTATTTACAGTATTGGCGAAACAGAAGAAATTATTTGGGTTAAAGTCGGTGGAGTCTTAGCCCAGATGATGATCGACTCAGGATCATGTAAAAACATAATCGATGAGCGAACATGGCGCCATTTGGTAGTACAGGGTCTAACGATGAGAAATGTAGGGAAACGTTCCGATTTAATGTTCAAACCTTATGGATCACACGCAGAACCTCTGGAGGTACTGAGAGTTTTCGACGCGGATGTAACAATACAGGATGCGGACAAACTTTTGAAGCAAGAAGCAACATTGTACGTTGTAGCAAACGGATCTCAAGCAATTTTAGGTAAAGAGACCGCAATAATTTTAGGTAAAGAGACCGCAATGGCACTGGGTATATTAGTAATCGGTTTGCCAAGCGCTCGAGAGTATGATGTTCGAATGGTTGAGACCGAAAAACGCCCGTTCCCAAAAATCAAAGGTGTGAAACTGTGCATCCCTATTGATAAAAACGTATCACCTATAGCACAGCATGCCCGTCGTCCGCCGTTAGCTCTTTTGCCACGTATTGAAGAAAAGTTGAATGACCTGCTGAATGCTGACATAATTGAAACTGTTCTGGGATATAGCCAATGGCTGTCTCCTCTGGTACCTATCATAAAAGACAACGGGGAATTGAGATTATGTGTGGACATGCGTCGCGCGAACGAGACCATTCTGCGCGAAACCCATCTCATGCCCACTTTTAAAAATTTCTTACCGCGGCTCAGGAAGGCAAGATTCTTTAGTCGACTGGATGTGAGAGAAGCTTTCCATCAAGTGGAACTGGAAGAATCATCCAGGTACATAACCACCTTTATTACCCACAAGGGTATATATTGGTACAAAAGACTAATGTTTGGAATCTCGTGTGCGCCCGAGATGTTCCAGAGAACTTTGGAACAGATTCTGGCAGAGTGCAACAATGCTGTCAACTACATTGGTGATATAATTATCTTTGGCAAAACAGAAATTGAACATGATGAAGCACTGAAAAGAGTACTGGATGTCATAAGAAAACCTAGCATCCTTTTGAACCAAAAGAAGTGCGTATTTAAGGCCACGGAAATAGATTCCTTGGGGCATCGTCTGTCACGTGGTGGCATTCGTTAAGCTGAGGTAAAAATCAAGGTATTGAGCTCGTTCAGATCACCGCAGAATGTGGAAGAATTAAGGAGTTTCCTCGGTCTTGTTACTTATGTTGGCCGATTTCTTCCCGATCTCGCAACGGCGACAGACCCACTACGGAAACTAATTCGGAACGGTGCACTGTTTGTTTGGACTGAGGAACACGACAAAGCTTTCCAAAGGCTGAAGTCGATGATTTGCGACATAAGTAACCTTCATTATTTCGATAACAGCATGCGTACACGTCTTGTGGCCGATGCATCTCCGGTAGCACTAGGGGCAGTGTTGATTCAGTTTGAGGCAAACGATGACAAACCTCGGGTGGTGAGTTGTACCAGTAAAAGCCTTAGCGCAACGGAGCGGAAACATTGCCAGACAGAAAAAGAGGCGCTTGCTCTTGTCTGGGTAGTTGAGAGATTTTCCGTATACCTGCTTGGAAGAGAATTTGAGCTGGAGACTGACCGCAAACCGTTAGAAATGTTATTCAGCCCCACATCAAAACCGTGTGCCCGTATATAGCGATGGGTGCTTCGCTTGTAATCATTCAAATTCAAAGTAAAATACCGCAAAGGAACCACAAACATTGCGGATCCGTTCTCCAGGTTGGCTGCAGCTACAGAACGCCGCCCGTTGCCCTGTAAACCGTGGGACGATGTGGCCTTAGACTTTCTAGGACCGCTTCCTTCTGGTGACTACTTGCTAGTGCTAATAGATTACAACAGCAGATATAAGGAAATAGAGATAATGCCTCGAATCACTGCAAGGGACACCATACATCGTCTGGGCCGCATCTTCACACGAATGGGATATCCAGTCACAATAACGCTAGACAATGCGCGCCAGTTCATTAGCGCCGAATTTGAGGAATATTGTTCTTCACATGGCATTCACCTGAACAATTCCACTCCCTATTGCCCACAAGAAAATGGCCTTGTCGAGCGGCAAAACAGATCCAATCTCAAACGTCTCCAAATCAGTCAGGCTCTTAAAAGAGACTGGAAAACAGATTTAAATGACTTCTTAGTCATGTATTATACGACTCCGCACAGTGTAACTGGAAAAACGCCAACAGAGATGTTCTATGGCCATGCAATACGATCTAAACTACCGCGCTTGTCAGATATAGAAGAGGTACCTCGAAACGATGAAGTTTTTGATCGTGACTTCATTGGTAAACAAAAGGGATAAGAACATGCAGATAAGAAACGGCAGGCTACTCCATCATCACTACGAGGAGGAGATACTGTACTAATGCAGAACTTGCTATCAGGGAACAAATTAACCACTACGACCACTGGACCTACAGAATTCGAAGTAGTCGATAAGACGGGAGATAGGGTAGTGATTCAAAATAAGCAGACTACCAAAGTCTATGAGCGAAACTCGGCCCATTTGAAACGTGTGCCCTGAAGGTAATCCGGAAATCGGCAAGGAACAAGTGAAGGCTGCTACTAACGTAATAGACAAATCTCATAATGAAGTATCGACTCGATTGCATAGAACTGTCAGACGACCACAGCGAGATGCTGAGACTTCGTCTCTAGGAGGAAAAGGGAGATGTGACAGCGGAGTTCAGGCACCCCTCGCGGATGATTACGAGAACGCAGATATTGAGTCCCTCGGGGTGTTGCATCGAGAGCAGACAACGTAATAATGGATAATGTCATTATTACACGTGATCGTTGAAAGAGAATACAGTTTGGAATCCGGAAATAAATCTATATAAATATCCTAAGGTACTACAGGAAGTGTAAGGTATAATTGGTAGAATGCTACAACTAAGTGAGGGACACAAAATTAGTCACAAGAGGGAGGCGGATAAAGGAGGTAACATGGATCTGAATCGACAAAGAAATCATACAATTAATGTGCATTTTTTTATGTAAATTGAAAATACTGTCCACCCAACGTGATGAAAATAAATTTACGACAACATTTGTATTGACTGAATCGTTATTCTGTAGTACAAATGTAATTCTTATTATAGGCAACCTTTTATCCGGCTCTAAATAAATTATTTAAATAAAAAACCTTTCGTTGTCAGATAATCATTATCAGATGGATAAACCGGAGCGATCAGGTGGATATAATGATATCATAAAAGAGGGAGTAGCAAGTGTTTAAAAAGAAGGGGAATCTGAGGTATTGTTGATTATAAGTGACGAGGGATATTAATTCAAGTACGTAACAAGCACATATACTTTTTGGAACTCACAGTTTACTACGAAGATATAACACATGGATCAATAAGTCCCGAGACTAACAATGGAAACAACATTTTTTTTGCAAATTTTTTTTATTCATCAACATAATCACCTTTTAGGGTGATACAATGGCTCCAACGTTTTACCTTTTTTTATATATATAAAAAATAGGTATAGAATTCGCTCAAACTTTCGAAAATTTTTCCGAGGCCCGGAGGGCCGAATGACATATACCAATCGATTCAGCTCGACGAACTGAGCAAATGTCTGTGTGTGTGTGTGTGTGTGTGTATGTGTGTGTGTCTGTATGTGTGTTGTCAACTAAGAGGTCGAGATCTCAGAGATGGCTGGACCGATTTTGACCAAACTAGTCGCAAATGAAAGGTCTCCCCGTCACCCAAAACACTATTGAATGGTTTTGAGATCGGATGTTTACTTTTTGAGTTATACGAAGTTTTATGTCAAAATTTTCAGTTTTTTGACAGTATCTGTCACAATTGACCTTGAAAACAGAATATGTTTCCAGACTTAGATTTCGCTCGGTAATACCTATCCAACAAGCCATAGATTGTTAAAATCCGTCCATTTTTAACGGAGATATCGAAATTTTTGTGTAAACGACTTTTTCCCCTATTCCAGCAGTAGGAGTTTTGAGCCTTGTATGACAAAGAAATGCTTGGGAGCAACGGCAAACACGATTTTTTATGTTGTTACATACAATTGTTTCTAAGTACCAAAAAGACTGTGTACAGCATCCTTTTTCATGACATTTAGCCTCGGACCGATTTTAGCACGGCTCGTTTTTGGCAACATAATCGTTCGAATATGACATATAAAAACCATATGATTTTTTTTAATTATATTGTTTTAAACTACCTACAGCAAAAAAATGCTGGAAGAACATAACATTCATATACCATTCGAATCAGTTCGTCGAGATCAGCAAATGCGTATGTGACAAATAATTTCACTCAATTTTCTCGGAAAATTTCTTTTCTACAAATTCAGATTCATACGAAAAGTCGTATGCTCCAAAACAAAGTTTCTGAATTATGTTTGGTTCCGACCTCTGGTTCCGGAACTACAGGATGATATGTGAAACGAAATCAAAAATGTGTAACTAATTTTTCTCGTAGATGGCTGAACCGATCTAAGATTCAAATGAAATCTAAGAATCATCTTAGATTCAAATGAAACGTTTCAAGATTCTATAAAACATCTTGCTCTTCAGTCAGTTCCAACTTTCCGGTTTCGGAGATACAGGGTGATTGGTATAAAAATGTATATTCCACATAAATTAATCAGGTTTATCGGGTTAGCAGATTTGGATAGTCGATAAAAAAATTAACTTTTTTCAGTTTTAGTGGTATTCAGTTGTCGATTCAGAAGGCACCTAAAAATTTAATTCGTGCTATGATTTCTCAAAGATGTCTTCACTGATTTTCAAATATTTTGAAACAAATGTAAACTGTACAGCTACTCAGGAGAATTTACCTGACTTCGGCCATACCGATTTTAGAATTCCGGTTCCAGTATAAAATCGTTTCTCAAAGCTCAATCGTTTTCTCAAAAAAGCCTAATCAAATTTCAGAAACAAAAATTCAAATTGAATTAAACTTATATACAAAATTAATTAGTTTTATACATGCATACAAAAATTAATGAATTTTATCCAATTAAGCTTCAAAGTTGTACTCAAAATTGTAATTTATTCGTCACATGGCCATACGAATCGGTTTGGGTTATGCTGGTTCCTGAATACCGGCTCTGGAAGTACCTTAAATTACCGTAAACTCTAAAGTGGAACTTACGTATCATGGCATGTTTAATCGATTATCACACTTCTAGATTTAAATTCGATCCTATTTGCAGTTTCGATATTACAGAGTAAAGAGTGATTAAAATCTCAAATTGTCGCTTAAAACGACGGTCATTAAAATAATGTCATGAGAACTTAAACACCGTAGAATATTCATGCAAAAAACACATGCGGATTGATAAAAAAAGGTCACATCTCACTGCTAGGTGGATTAAACACGTGTTTTCTCGATAAACTGCTTTCTGAATCATCGACTCGTTGCTGTTTTTGTTCCATCGAAAGTAATCGCGGCACCCACTTGGAAAAAACCTTTTTAATGCTCAATTTTTCATGAAGGATAGTAAATACACTTCCATATGATATCTGTGTCATCTCAGCAATCTCACGGAGCTTCACTTTACGATCTTTCATTATAATTTTTGTCACTTCACTCACATTTTCCGGTGTAACGGCTTCCACAGGTCTACCCGAGCGTTCCGCGTCATTTGTGTCGGTACGACCACGTTTAAACTCGGCGAACCACCGACAAATCGTTGCTTTTGATGGACAAGAGTCTGGATTAACATTTTTCAATCCATTGTTTCGCTTGCACGGTGTTTTTACCCATTAAAAAACAATGTTTTATCAAAACACGAAACTCGGTTTTTTTTTCCATTTTTTAAACAAACTACAAAACGACTTTACTCCAACCTCGATAACTTAGCTGTTTCTGGTCGGATCGACTTGAAATTTTGACCCGTTTCAAGCAAAGGTTAGTACTCTAGAAAGACGTGGTTACTGGTTTACTACGAGCGCTATCTCTGCTTTAGTCTCGGGACTTATTGATCGATGTGTTATATAGAGAGAAAGGTGTTCTAAATGTTCCTAACAAAGAGAATCAAACATGAAACGGACCCGATTTGACGAGAATACCGTGATTGTTGATTACTGAGTTGAGATCTAAGTTGGGACACTGGCTGTGCGGAGTATTGTGTTCAATCAGGCAGGGAAGGATGCTTTGATTACACCCAAATTGGAGCGAGTAAAGACTGTCCCAGAAAGTATGGACGCACTTTGATTTCGCTGTAAATAATTCACAACTGTTAGATATTCAAATTTTATTCGATATACTGATAATATTAGACTACAACAACAGAATATTATTCTCAACATTTGCTACTTAGCCATTGTAGACTAGCTGACGAACGTTCCTCATTAAATTCCATACAGACTTCTTGGCGACAAGTTTTGATACTTTTTTCCAATCTATTTCGAACTGTTGAATGGTTTCGGCTGCCGAGACACGTTTCCTAAGATGTGCCTTCGTCAATGCCCAAAATTCCTCAATTGGTCGAAGTTGTGGGTAATTTGGTGGTCTTTTGGGACGAAAGTGACATTTTTGGTAGTGTACCATTCTTTCGTTGATTTCGAGTAGTGATAAGAAACAAGATCTGGCCAGAAGACAACAGGATCCTTGTGGCTTCGAATCATGGGTAGAAGTCGCTTTTGTGAACATTCCTTGATGTTTATTTCGCTGTTCATTGAAGCAGTGGCGATGAAGGGTTTCGAAATCTTATCGCAACTACAAATTGCTTGCCAGACCATAGCTTTCTTACCAAATTTTTCGACTTCAATCGATGTCTCGGACTAGTTTAACATTTGCCCTTCTCGCACCTTATAATATTGTGGTCCCGGCAAGGATTTGTAATCGAGTTTCACGTAGGTTTCGTCGTCCATGATTATGCAGTTCAAATTTCCAGCAAAAATCGTATTGTACAGCTTTCGAACCCTCGGCCCGATCGATGATTCTTGTTTCGGACTACGTTTTGGTTGTTTCTGCTTCTTGTAGGTTTGAAGATTCAAACGTTTTTTAGCACGAAGAACATTTGACTTCCAAGTGTCCACTTTTTTTGGCCACATCCCGAACTGAAACCTCCCTCTTTTACTCGAACGCTTTCAGTATACGTTTATCCAACTGAAGGTTAGCAGGACCTTTTTTTCGACCCGTTTTCGGTTTATCCTCACCGAACTTCCTGATTGCATTTCGCACGGCTTTTTCACTTATTCCTTCCATTTTTGCTATCTTTCTCAGTGACAGTCCGCGTTCTGTGCACCATTTGTACATAAATTTTCGACGTTGTTCTGCTGAAAGTCCACGCATTTCGAAACAAACTAATAAAAACGAATAAACAACTGCACAAGTGGTTAGAGATGAGTGTAAATAACAGGACGCAGCCATAAAAATTGACAGATTCTGAACCATTGTGAAGTGGCAGCGGTTTTTGGTTGCGTCCATTTATTCTGGGACAGTCTTGACAGTCGATGTTACATTACACCAGTATAGTGCTAAAAGCAAAAACGGCATTAGTTGTGTTTTATTACAACCAGAGTACACCCAAACCTCCGTTTACGAATACTTTTTATACGTTACCTCTTTTTACGTGACTCTTTTTACGAACCAAATCCCAAATAACGTAAACTTTTTTTACAAACCTACTTCGTAAAAAGAGGTTTTGGCATACATCGAAAGCGATTTCCGACTCCTTGGGAACTACTACAATATGGGTATTTTTGGAACGGGTTTAACACTCAAACGCTCGGGTAGGGATTTACATCGAATTTAATTTTTCAAAAAATCATAACTCTTGATACCGTTGATCAATTTCGATGCGTCCAGTGTAAAAAAAAACAGATTTTCTTCTAGTCCATGCTGACTCATACGGAACCGCAGCGGTCCAAGAACACCGGAGTTATTCCAGATCGAGTTGGGGTATGTCTGTTCTGCCGTTAGAAGCTTTTGATACATAAAATTTTATATAAGTATGGGATTAATACGGAAATTGTATAGCCGTTAGAGATATTGCAATTAACAAAACGTGTTTAACCAAAACTAGAACCCAGTGAATTGTATGCGTTTGAATTTTGGTCTTAAAATAAACTTGATTCTCCATCGTGAAATGAATGAGCATCATGTTATCTTCAAGTCATGTACAAAAATTGTATGGACAAAGTGATTAAATTTTTTTTTTCATAAATACGTTTATTTCATAGGCAATATACATAAGTTTTTCTTCGCCGTGGCATCCACAATACCTAGTTGTTTAAACCTAATACATTTCGAATATCATATTAGTATGTTGGTACTCATTAGTTAATCTAAACACTGTTTTTATCAAGCGAGTTGCTATTTTAAATTACATTAAATAAAATACATTTATTTTGTACATGATCTTATAACTATTTCAGGATTGTTTGTATCAGTTCACCACTTATATTCAATACATTATAGTTGGTTATTGGTTGAACTCATGGAAGAGAAAACAGTCTAACATAAAATAAAATTTAAATTGGAACTCCAATGGATTTAATGAAATGATGAAGAAGTTTCATGTATGGAAGGTCACGACAAGCAAGAATGTCGCGAACTGGGACATTGGATAGTCTACCTTGGGTACGCAAGGAATTTATTAGTTGAGATCTGACATCACGATACTCCACGCATGTCCAAACAACATGGTCAATATCGCGGTAACCTTCGCCACAAGCACAATGATTAGTCTCGGAAAGTCCAATTCGAAGGAGATGTGCATCTAACGTGTAGTGATTGGACATGAGTCTGGACATCACACGAATGAAGTCCCTACTCACATCCAGTCCCCTGAACCATGCCTTTGTCGATATTTTAGGAATAATTGAGTGCATCCACCGACCCAGATCATCTTTATCCCAAGAAGCTTGCCAGCTGGCAAGTGTTCTTTGGCGAGACGCGCTATAGAATTCGTTGAAAGCAATCGGTCTCTCATAAATTTCACCCTCAATAGCATCACGTTTGGCTAAAATATCGGCTCTTTCATTGCCTGGAATGGAGCAATGAGCCGGAACCCAAACTATTGTGATTTGATAATTATTATCCAATATGACGTTCAGGCACTGTTTTATTTTGGCCAAGAAAAAAGGTTCATTTTTGCAAGCGGCGTTTGAGCGAATAGCTTCAATTGCAATTGGACTATGTGTGAAAAGAAAATAATGGTTTGGAGATAATGTGACGATTACACTCAAGCTATAATGAACTGCTGCTAACTCTGCTATATAAACAGATGCAGGTTCTTGAAGCTTAAATGAGACCGAAACATTATTGTTGATTATACCAAACCCAGTAGCCTCTTCAATTCGTGATCCGTCCGTGTAAAATATTTTCTCAGAGTCAATATGCCTGAACTTACTTGTAAATATTTTTGGGATTTCCATCGAGCGTAGGTGTTCCGGGATTCCACGCACTTCGCGCTGCATGGATGTGTCGAAAAAAAAAGTTGAGTCAGGGACATTTAGGAGGCTGACACGGATAGGAATATATCTTGAAGGGTTGATTTCCTGTGACATATGGTTAAAATATACTGTCATGAATCTTGTTTGAGATTGAAGCTCAACTAGCCTTTCGAAGTTATTAATAACCAGGGGATTCAGTACCTCACATCTTATTAGCAGTCGCGATGAAAGCTCCCAAAAACGATCTTTCAATGGAAGAACTCCCGCCAGAACTTCAAGACTCATTGTACGTGTCGAATGCATGCACCCTAAAGCAATTCGCAAACAACGATATTGAATTCGCTCCAGTTTGATAATATGAGAGTTTGCAGCGGAACGAAAGCAAACGCATCCATATTCCATCACTGAAAGTATCGTTGTCTGATACAATTTTATTAGATCTTCCGGATGAGCACCCCACCAAGATCCTGCTATTGTTCGAAGAAAATTTACTCTTTGTTGGCATTTTGTTATCAGAAACCTAATGTGTCCTCCCCACGTGCATTTGGAATCAAACCACACCCCAAGGTATTTGAAAGTCAAAACCTGTTGGATCATTCTTCCCATCATATGAAGCTGAAGCTGCGCGGGATCATGCTTTCCTGAAAAGACGACCAGCTCTGTTTTCTCCGCAGAGAATTCGATACCCAGATGAACAGCCCAAACGGACAAGTTATCTAAGGTATCTTGCAATGGTTTTTGCAGATCAATAGCTTTGGGTCCAGTAACTGAAACTACGCCATCATCTGCCAATTGTCTTAGTGTACATGGGGTTACTAGACAGCTGTCAATGTCATTCACGTAAAAATTATAAAGGAGCGGACTGAGGCATGAGCCTTGCGGTAGACCCATGTAGCTAATTCTGAATGTTGCCAAATCGCCATGTGAAAAATGCATGCGTTTCTCTGACAAAAGGTTGTGCAAATAATTATTTATAACCGGTGGAAGCCCATGTTGGTGGAGCTTGTCTGAAAGAACATCAATGGAAACTGAATCAAATGCTCTTTTAATGTCTAAAAATACAGATGCCATTTGTTGCTTTTGAGCGAAGGCAATTTGGATGTCAGACGAAAGTAATGCAAGGCAATCATTCGTCCCTTTATTTCTACGGAAGCCAAACTGAGTATCTGACAACAAACCGTTCGTCTCGACCCAAGTGTCGACACGTCGTAGAATAATTTTTTCGAACAATTTTCTGATGCAGGACAACATCGCAATGGGTCTATATGAGTTGTGATTGGAAGCTGGTTTCCCCGGCTTTTGAATGGCGATAACTTTCATTTGTCTCCAGTCAGGTGGAACAATATTTTGCTCAAGAAACTTGTTGAACAATTCCAACAAACGTCTTTTTGCGAGGTCGGGCAGATTCTTCACCAAGTTGAATTTAATTCTGTCCAACCCAGGGGCGTTATTGTTACAAGACATGAGTGCTATGGAAAAATCCATCATTGAAAAGGGGCTATCAATGGAACCATTATTTGGAAAAGATTCCCTTATAATGCTATGCGTAGGAACAGAATCTGGACAAACTTTCCTCGCAAAATCAAACATCCATCGGTTCGAGTATTCCTCACTCTCATTTCCTACGTTACGATTCCTCATTCGTCTGGCCGTGTTCCAAAGAGTGCTCATTGAGGTTTCTCTTGACAAACCTTCGACAAAATGTCTCCAACAGCTACATTTCTTGGCCCGAAGTATGTTCTTGTACTTGGTTTCTAAAGTCAAGAAATTTTCAAAATTCTGAGGAGTTCCTCCTCCTCGTTTTAAAAACGTCTTGAAAGCATTTTGTTTCGCGTGCTTAGCATCTGAACACTCTTTGTCCCACCAAGGGTTTGGAGGCCTTCTGTTAGACGATGGACCAAGAAATCGTTTGGTTTGGGCTTGTTCTGCGGCCTCCAGAATCGAACAAACGAGGAAGTCATATTCTTCAAGTGGGGGGAGCTCTTCCATTGAAGTTAAGACACTTGAAATATTACTTTGGTATTTAATCCAGTCAATATTTTTTGTCAAATCATATGGAATATTAACTGAATTAGCAATGCCTTTGTTACTGCTAATTGAGATGATGATTGGTAAATGATCGCTACCATGTAAATCAGGAAATACTTTCCAAGTGCAATCTAGTCGAATTGAAGTCGAACAAAGAGATAAATCTAATGCACTTGGACGTGCAGGAGGTCTTGGGATCCGTGTCATGCTACCCATATTTAGTACCGTCATGCTAAAATTGTCGCAAATATTATATATTAGAGATGATCTGCTATCATTGTAAACGGAGCCCCACATCATTCCGTGCGAATTGAAATCTCCTAAAATCAAACGTGGGGCAGGAAGGGCTTCGACAATTTCATTAAGCTGTCGTTGTCCAACTTGAGCTCTTGGAGGAATATATACCGAAGCAATGCAAATGTCCTTTCCTTTAATGTTTATTTGACAAGCAACAACTTCTATACTAGAAGTCGAAGGAATGTTTAATCTATAAAAAAGTGATTAAATTGAAAATGTTTAATATTCATTCATATAATCTGTTGAAACTGTAAGTTGCAATGGCTCAAAAAATAAAAATCAGTGCATTCGGTTCGACTTTTTGTTCGTAAGTAATATAGTGGTCACAATTAGAAAGATTCGTTGACACCAGCACTACTAAAAGACAGTATATTATTCATATTAAATATTACATATTTTTTTATATATCTTAACATACCGAATTTTTATTTAAAAAATCAGAACGTATATCTGTTAGGAATATTTTATTGTCATTCAAAATCAATAATTTTGCTAAAGTTGAAATAACTAATCGTAATATCTCAAACAACTAAAACCGATTTGTTTTTCAATTCACATAACCGTTAAATCAAAAACAAGGTCGGTCTAAAATCTTTATTGAAATTGAAAGGTGTGTGTCTTAACTAACTGACAGCATCTTTTTTTCAACCAAAAATTTTGTTATTTCAACCATCGTTTCTGTTGATCGAAAAACAAAAATGACAGTTTAGAAAAAAAAACAACAATCGATTAGTTGTACCAAATTTTAACCAATCAAATGAAGAAAAACAGCTAATATTTCACTTGTTTCACGATCACGAGGGGTTACGTGTTTCTTTACTATGAGGCGCCTTTTCCGAATTTACCCTCTGAGAGAGTGATAAGTTTCCTATCGTGAATATGTCTTGTTGTATCTAACGTATCAATATAATTTTTGCTACATACAATCGAAAATATGATCATCAATGGTGGAGAATTTTGTGGTCGTTGGGACCGCCCATCTGTAAAAAAGTTACAAACGAAATCACGAGAAAAGAAAACCCTTTTGTAAGCTATTTGCTTTAGTATTGAATCAATTCGCACAGGAAGCAATTTTGCTGCGGGACGTTCGCAGAGCGCAAGAGATTGTGAACAACGACGGGAAACATTATGCAAAACCAGCCCTTCTAATGGCCTCAAATATTAAGGAGTGTATCGAAAATAAGCTATCCACACATTTTTCTTTCAAATTATGATAAAAAATGATATTTTATTCAAACTAAAAATTGATCCTCTATTGTACGAGGTTAAACTTGAGCATAATGAAAACCGGATGAAATTTAAGTTATCCCTTCACGAATTTTCGAACTTTTGATCGAACGCTCTTCATCAAGTTGCGGACAAGTGTTGCATCGCATTTCTTGGACACTTGAGCTCAAACTTTTTGAACTCCTGCATGTTCCCAGCTGCCTTACCAGTCTTCTTGAAGACCCTCTTCACGATTGCCAATAACGTTCGATGGGTCGATGCTATGACCCTTTTCCGCAAGCCAATTGAGAGTGGTTTTGGCATAGTGAGCCGACGCTAAATCCGGTCAAAATAGTGGAGGTGTACTATGCTTCTTATATAAAGGCAGCAATCTCTTCTGGAGACACTCAGATCGATAGATTTCTGCATTTATAGTTCCGGTAGTGTAAAAAATGGTTGACGTCAAACCACAGGAACATATTGCTTGCCATACCAGACCGAATTTCTCATTTGCGATGAGTAAAGTATTGTGGACCTAGAAGGGTTTTCGAGTCCTCCTTTACATAAGTCTCATCGTCCATCAAAACGCATGCAAAAGACGCGAATACAATTTTCGGGCCCTTGTTGCTGCTCGCTTCTTCTGTTCTACACTTTGTTTCGAGATTTTCTGCTTCTTGTAGGTCTTCAGGTGATTTCGCCCTTTTGATACGCTCGATCATTCCGACACTCGTTCCTGCTTTTTCGGCCAAATCACGTATTGGCATTGATTTGTTTTTCATGATTACAGGTACCCCTTTCTTGTCTAGCTTCGGGTTGGAAGAGCCGGGTTTTCTGCCTCTTCCTGGTAGCTCATCAAAAGAATAGTGCTCCCCAAACTTATTAATGATGGTTTTAACACTGGCATGATTCCAAACCGCTTCGCCAATTTTCACATAGTAATACCCTTCTCACTTAGCCATGTGTCCAGAACCTTAATTTTCACTTCTCTTTCAATACGCGACATTTTGAAAACGCAGAATTTCAAACGCACAAACAAGTAAACAAACGAAAGCCGACAGCCAAACGCACAGCATGCTGTGGTCTGAGTATAATAACCCATCTGTTGAAATATGCAAATCAATATAATGAAGGTTTACAGTTTAGTAAATTCTAATCAGGAAATTTTCTTTTCGGTTCCTTTGACGTAATTACGTCTTACTTCTAACAAGGGGCGCTTTTCCAAAATTAACGTTATCAAAGAGTGAGAAGTTTTACGTAAATAAATACGTTTATTTCATAGGCAATATACATAAGTTTTTCTTCGCCGTGGCATCCACAATACACAGTATTTTAAACCCAATACATTTCGAATATTATATTATTTTGGTATTCATTAGTTAATCTAAACACTGTTTTTATCAAGCGATTTGCTATTATGAATTACATTTAACAAAAAACCAAGGGTTTCCAACAAGCCGCAAAGGTGTCAAGTAATCCAGGATTACTCTATTTTTGTTGCAAGTAATCCAGCAATCAGTGGATTACATTAGGAATCCAAAAGTAATCATTAGTAATTCAAAGTAATCCAGGTAATCGCTTTTTTATTTTCAAATAATCCAAGTAATCACACGGAACCACCCGCGATCCCATTTCAACCAGAATATTAGTTGATTTTCTGAATTCGATTGGTTAAAATTTGGTACAACTAATCGATTGTTGTTTTAACTAAACTGTCATTTTTGTTTTTCGATTAGCAGAAACGATGGTTGAAACAACTAATTTAACTGTTTGAAAAAAAAATGCTGTCAATTAGTGAGGACACATACCTTTCAATTTCAACAAATATTTCAGTTGAAATAACTTGTGTTGTTATTGAAACAAAATTCTGTTAGTTAAAAAATAAATCGGTTTTATTTGTTTTATACATTGCAAATAGTTGAATCAACTCGAAAAATGTTATTGATTTGCGAAAATAATCAAAATATACTTACTGATATACGTCATGATCTATTTGGAAAAAGTTCGGTATGTTGAGATACATGAAATAAATATTGTTGTTGAAATATAAACAGTATTTTATATTGATACGTAATATTATTAGTTATTAACAGGGCTGGGAAAACCACCGATCACTGCTGATTTCAAGTGATCTTAACCAAGCAATAAATTATCATTACGAAATCAGAACTGATCTGATCTCTAAGTGATTTTGATTTTTGTATGATCATGATCTTGTCAAGTCGAGATCAGTAAAGATCTAAATTCTAAAAAAAAATACTTTTGATTCGATCGGAAATGATTGATGTAGAAAAACGTTTTTAATCAGCAAAAGTGCCGGAGGGGCGAGTAAATTAGCGAAATTATTAAATTTACTTAAAATGAGTATTGAAAGATGATGCCTTCAAACGGTTGAACTAAAGCTATGCACTGATAATTTTAGTCAATTTTTATGAGCTTGGGTGCATCAACCGCTGGGAATTGGAATTTTGCGACGGCAATTCAAACGCGCCATTCAAACGCAGCGCGTTCTGTGTGTTTGAAACCCTTCGCTCCTGTTACTTTTATAAATTAAATTCATGTCAAAAAGCGTTTTAATGCTAATGCATGAACATCATCATCGGTATCAAACAGCTGGAAGTAAAACAGTCTTTTGTCGCTCTACTCACTATATGTGGTGTGGAATATTTTTTTACTAATTTCGCATTGGGTATTGCTATTGTAAAGTGAAAGCTGCCGAATTAACAATATCAATGTGATTACGATCCAAAGTTAATATTTTCATGAAACTTTCATCTATCATTCATTTCTCTTAATCTGGCGTTCTTTTTATTGTGAATCAAACAATCGGTTGTGAATTCGAACACGGGGTGCATAAAACGAGAACATATGTTGAAACTATATTGGCCGTGCTGCAACGAAACCGGTATTTTGCCCAACTCTGGTGATAAAGAGTGTTAGAGGAATATTTTCCAAAGATACAAAATTCACAATTTTCCATGATTTTAAAAATCTCATTGACACGCGTTGCCCTTAGTTATTAATTCCTGTAGGATTACTGTTATCCTGTCATTACTGTCATCCAATGATTGATCTTTCATGAATCATTAATCATTTTAGCTCAAAATCACTACCGATTTTGTGTGATGAAAGATCAGTACCGGTTTTGATCGATGTGATTTGAAGATCACTGATCAAATGATCTTAAAAAGATCAGCCCAGGTTATTAATAAATGTATTCTTAACTGTTATCAAATATATGTTAATGTGCGCTCATGTCTAATTCTGCGCGTAACATTCATTCTACGCATTGGAATCTTTGTTTTCGTTTTTTGGGCCAAAGCACCGTTTTTTTTATAAATCATGAAAGAAGATGGACATTTTTCTTTTAACATTGAATCAATCGCTTGAAGCATAAAACTTTTGCGCGTACCTGAAAGATTACGAGATGATCATTCATTAACAAAAATAATTAGGTATAGACGAACGCATATACATTTGATTGATGATATTTGGTTATTAGCAATCTTTTGAATTTCAATATCTCTCAGGGGTACAAATGTAACACCAAATCAGTAAACATTTTCTAATTTGTCACCAAATCCTTTTCATCTTAAACTTTATCACAACACCGCTGTTAGGTAAACACTTTTTTTTTTTTTTTTTTATTCAATAATATATATTAAGGCACACTGCGTTAAGCTATAAGATGCCGAGGGCATTAATTTTACTACTTAAAATTAGAGTAATTTATTCTATTTCCTGATGTGATTTCGAGATCAGATTTCAAGGATGTAGTCTCCAACTAGTCATCGGCAGCGTCTGGTCGGTTGGAACTTGTACGCTGAATTATCCTGGTGACGTTGGTACGCATCGATGGTTTTCGTATTCTTTCGTGTGGGTCCGCGGGAAACACCCCCGGGCAGCGAGAACCCGGCGGGTGGCCCGCGCGTTGATCATCGACTGAAAGGAGTGAAACAAGGAGAAATAAATGTTGCTGGAAAAAGGGATAAGAAAGTGAAATTACTTAGCTCAGCGAAAAGATCTAATTAGTTAACGTCGAGATAGTGAAGAGACGAAAGAAGGGGGAGCAAAACAAAATTAGTGTCAGCACAAAGATCTTGTTAGTTCCGAAGAAGATGGTGAACATATGTTGGATGAGGAGTTGCGAGCGGATGTTAGGATCGAGGTTGAACTTAGGTAAACACTTGTTATGGAATCATAAAATTCTCAAATCGAATGAATACAATTTCACCAAACGCTTTAACCATTGATGTTGTTTTCATTGACATTTCGAAGCGACACAAACCGATTTCAACTAAAAAAGTTGTTGATTTTGCATTGCGATTATTGTTTTGCTTTCAACTGTCTCCGGCATTTGACAGCATTCAAAACAACATATTTTTCAACTACTTGAATATATGCAAATAAAAATCCATATTGGTTGAATCAAAAAGAAATTAGTTGAATCAACTATCCCAAAAATCAATAACTGCGATATCGCAATTTTATGACCGGAGGGTTCTCCGTGCAGTCTTAAAATAATCCAGTAATCATATAGTAATCCGTTTTGCCTTTCTTGATAGAAAGGTAAAAGAATTGCTGGAAAATTTGAGCTCCGAAGACCCCTAGTGTTATATACCATTCGACTCAACTCGAAATTGGTTCTTCAATTTGGTGCATGCTGTTTCTAATATATCTTCGAAGCCTATCAGCACTGACAATAAACGAGATATTTTAACGATAATAATTTCGCCATCAAGTCTCCTGATTTTAACAAAGTTTGTTTCACAGTTACTGTTTCTTTATCGTATTCTTGAGCGCAGTCTTCAGATCAACGTCAAATTCAGCATAAGGGAGAAGATCTTTGATGTCAACAACCATTTCGTCGGTTATACTTTCTTTACAATCTGCCTGCATATACGAAGCATCGTTGTCAGGTTCTAATGTAGTATGTATTCCATCGACTAGAGCGACCTCAGGTTGCTAAAACAAACATATCAAACGTTGTTTGGGCGACTCTGGGTCAGCTTTCGGGCTGCTCTGATTAATAAACGAAAACGGTATAAGTTTCACATTTGATTTTCTTTACAACTGCTCGTAACACAAATATGAAACTTCAAAAATATTCAGCACATAAATAATTGGTAACACTACATATTGTAGAATTGATCTTTTATGTTTTAGGAAATAGAAAATCGACAACGAGCTACATTTTTATGGTGAAACATGTATTCGTACGTCTGAAATTTTCAAGCGCCCTTGAATGTACGTGTTTTGATGATTGCACATCAGTTTCTATGAAAATAACAATCTATTCTTTTCAATGAATATGATCGGAATAGTGTTCAAAACATGTATAAGAAAGCTATCAAACATTCATACACCTTTTCAGACGATTTTTATCATATTGATGTTTCATTTAATCTGAAAAATCTTGAAATGAATTTTTCTTCAATATTTTCCAAAATGGCATCGAGGATAACTGTGTGTTGAAAAGAAAATGGTTCACCCAACGTAATGATTTATTTCACCTAAATAGACGAAAATATAAACATGTAAATATTGAAAAGAGAAATTTTCGTTTCTATTTCTATCAAACTAGTTGTTTTTTTTTTTAACAAACTAGTTGACTTAAACAACAATACAGTTTAGTCATATATCTTATGTCGTTTTCGTTTTTAAATTGCACTACACCGGTGTAGCGAAAGCTGCACCTAAACCGTTCGTTTTTACCAATTGCACTACACCAGTGCTACACTTTTTCTGCACCGATACCACTGGTGTAGCACTCATCAAAAGTTTGGTGTAGCTCTGTGCAATGGAATCGTTAATTGTAGTCAATGGTTACTGTTTATGTTTTCGTCATTTTTGTTCGTTTATTCATGCCTCAGTGTAGCACTGCACCGGTGTAGTGCAAATTAAAAACGAAAACGCCATTAGTTAACCCGACATTTGTGATACGCACTGTTGGTATTATTTTGGTGAGCCCATGTGGTTTGGTTGCAAAACAAGTTGACCAAGAAGTAATATATAACTATAAGAGTAACTATGATGAACTTAACTTTTCGTTAAATATCTTTAAAAAGTGTTCTCAGGTATGTTCATTTTTTTCGCGAGATGAAAACCGGATACAAATTATCTCATTGTTTTTTTTTATTTTCATTGCATATGTAATGCTGTAATTCTGAAACTTTTATGATAATATTCTCATGTCGCCAAGTTTTGCGTTCATTCCAAGCAGATAAATCTGGTACAATTTATTTGCAAGTTTCGAATTGTTTTTCTAAAAATGAAGACAACTGCACACACTGACCTAAAATTTCATGAGGCAGCCAAGACTATGCGGACTCGGCAGCAAAAAAGTTTTTACTGCGAGGTTTTCAACTCGGCTTAAGCATAATTTGACTACTTTTTTCTTCACAAGAGTTATACAGTCATTTCGGCATATATCTAGTCCGATAAAATTATGACAGCCATTTGGAAAATTTTTGATAAGTTGAACAATTGTTTTAGTTACTTTGTTTTTACATGACGTGAAAATTTTTGCAGAGCTTCTATAACTGCTAGTGCAACGTTGGCAAGTTGGTGATTTGCTGCACAATTGTTTTAGAGGTACCTTAAATTGTTCTGTAGTGATTTTTTCGGTAGTATTGCAAAAATTAACAGTGATAAGTTGCACAACCGATTTCAATATATTTAAAAATCTTCCTGAACTTATCTAACATAAGAAAACAATTCTAAAACAATTGTAAAATCTCTTGAAATTTCAATAAGTTCCATTTTCTACTTGGGCCGTTTAGTTCGTAAATGGAGGTTTTGGTGTATTTCAATGAGCAGGACAATTGCTGTAATATTTTGTTCAGCCTTTCTTTCACGAAACATTTCCGAGCAACGCCGGGTAATTCAGCTAAGTTATTTATCATACACAATACATGGGTGTTTCGTAATAAGTTGCTCGCCAAACTAAAAATTACACGTTCTTACTACTTATGGATTAACTTGAGAACCGTGAAATTTAGGGAGTGTTACTTTCTCAACACAAAAAGCATCAAAGGATAGTTTGCCTACGTTTTTCTTTTCAAATTGAGTGTAAAAATTGATTTGCGTAATCAGGATAATATAGTTTTTAATTTTCATCGCGGTAGCAGACAGAAATTGAATCTGACAGTGGCCCGATCTTCCGACGTCCATGACTAAAATTATCAGTCATGATATTTACTTTTCCACTAAACCAATCATCCGGTTGTCGCAATTTTCCATCCCTTCTTCGGCTTAACTTTATTGCATTTGATTGTCTCGAAAGAGTCGTCGGATAATCTTGTTAAAATGCCTTCCCACCCGAACGGTCAATCACGCTAGATGGCAAAAAGGATCACACGCGGGACAGACAAGACAAACAGCAGCAGCAGCAGCAGCAGCAAACAACTGGGAAAAAGATCATGTTGCTTGAACTCTAATTGAATTTACGCCTGCGTTTGAACCGGACACCGTCGTCGTCGTCGTCGTCACCGTGGTTGTTGTTTTACACTCCTCGGTTCATCGCCGAGCAGCGCCCGTAAAAGGATTGCCAATCCAACCGCGCATCGGTGGCACTTCTGGTCTGGTGGACAGTCGTAAGCCGTCAGTGATATATTGGCCCATTGCCGGAGAGCTGAACTAAGTGAGCTCCATCGCATCAACCGGCCGAGTCTGTCGAATAGAAAAATGAGGATAGATTGGCTGGAATAAATTATCATTTTAATGGAGAAGGTAGCACGCAATAAATCTTCCTGCGACACGCTGATAGTGCCGGACGAAGGTGTCCAGCCGAGAGTGGGAAAAACATGATACGGATTCGGAGTGCCTTTTTTTTTATTGCACTTGCACCGAGGTGCATTATGGAGCTGGTTTTGCTGTTAACGCTGGACTACAATGTTGTTTTTTTTTTCTAATTTTTTGTCTAGATACAAGTTGCCACCATTCAATGAAAAACCGACTTTGTTAGGGATATTCAAAGTTGGATTTATTCATTTACTCGAAATGACACATTGGGGAATGCCCACCGAAAGTCTAGAGTGAGAGAGAGAGAGATAGATAGCAAAAAACACATCCCAACAGAACCGCATTCTTGCTCTGGAATAGCCACAGCCACTGCGAAGTGCCACCGGTTGTTGTTGAAAAGTTCGTTATTCCATTTTGCGTCGTCAGTTGGAACCATATGAGACTCCGGCAGGTATGCGTCTACTAGTAAGGATCAACCAGGGCAAAGAGGTGAAATAGCAACAACAACAACAACAACAAGAGCAGCAACGAAATACACAACACCTAAATAATGTTCAGACAGTTTCGCTGGAAGTAAAAAGGCACGCCACGAATGTTGCTTTTTGTACCACTTTGAAAACAGGAGAAACCTGCTGGCAAGACACGAAGAAGCAGTTGGTTGGAGCGACAGCCAGCAGAGTAAGAGAAAAAAAAACTACAGCAAAATAAAACCTACCTACGTCTACCTTCACGTGTGGTGTACCATATGGAACACCTGCTGGACAACGTTACGAAAAAAAAAAACGGTCGGCAGTTTCAATTTCCAACATATTCGATGTTGGACTGCGTGGAATTAAACAAAAATAAGCATGTAGTCTATCGACAAAAATGCCTCCGCGCGCGCTAGCAGCTCAACAAACTGCCTGCCCGCTGGGAGGGAGGGGGCGGGAGAGGCGAATTGGCCGTCCCGCCATTGACTGCGAAATATAAAACCCACAGCGATCACATCGAAATGTGGCCTTTGGGGGGAGATCTCCCGCCTGGGTTGAACCACTGGAATTCGGTTTTGGCATTTTTCGAAGGCGAATATAATGATCGTGATAATTTGGCTGCTGCAAATCCCGTCGGTCATTTCCAGTCCGGTTCGAAAGTGCCTTCGGACTTACTTGCCGCCGTTGTTTTACAAGAGTGCCCACAATTAACGAGGCATGATTTATGGAAAGTCGACCGGGGCATTCCGGTGGTCCCCGGAGGGAGGCTGCAGTTCTCGATTTTCGTAGCATTTCACAGCCGAAAGGAATTGGCGCAGTTGTAACGAATGGGATTCCGTTGCGGAATCATACTGCTCTCCGGTCTTGGATTAGGCGTTCCAAAATTCTGAACCAATAAATCATATTCTAGCGGACAATAGTTGAATCAATTTTGATTCCCCGGACAACAACCTGAGAAATCACGTTCTTCCGCTCACAAAAAGTGCGAATCAAGCGGTAGATTCCCGTGAATTGTTGACCCCAAAGCAGGAATACTTCGCTTACACTCGCATCGGATAGTAGCATCTCAATCGGCTCAATCGCATTGCCGCACCAATTCGGCTGCGCGGTAGCCGCCGCCACTACAAAGACATTCCCGGATCGATTCGGAACTGGAACTGGACGGTGGTTGCATCACATGCAACTCGCTATGCGCTCGTGGAAAACAACATCATCCCGGACTGTTCCTTCCCCGTCCCCCTCCCGAGCATATCACTGCTATCGGATCGGACTCCCGCGAGCGCTCCAAAAGCCCAGTCGTCGGAAGGTGCGGCAGAACCAGTGGCGATCCATCCGCTTTCAAGGCGATCTGCCGAAAATTGATTTCAATCTAATTTGTGAACATTTCTCGGTTAAAACGCGTAGGAATTCCATCTCGATTGGATGTGATCGCTGGTTTGAGAGGTGAATTGAGAACTGAGATCCGTGCTGCCAGTTCACTGGAATCTTACTTACAGGAATCATAAATGTCTCATTTACCTATTCGAAGTTGGATTTCTCTGTTATAAATTTTCAACGCGTGTTTGCGGTGGGATGAGATTAGATGGACTTTTATAGTTCTATTATCGATCGATTCGGAAACCTCAGACTTAATCCTGCATTATAGTTTTTATCAGTATACGATTGATTACATTGATTTGATTGATCCATGATCACAAAAGCCGATAGGAGCATAGTAGGATGAATAATCTAAATACACGGAAAAGTTGTTAGTTGTTTTTCTGATTTTGATTGGTTAAAATTTGGCACAACTAATCGACTGTTGTTTTAACTAATCTGTCATTTTTGATTTATCGTACTGGCAGCTTAGCAACGACACCCAACAAAGACAGAGCAATGCCAAACACCCTGAGCGAACAATGAAACGTTTCAATGAGATGTCACTCGTGCAATTGAGCAAAGACACAATCCCAGCAAAGTTACTTGTATGCATGAAAGCAAAAAAATGTCTCAGTTGTTTCAACCAATTATTCAGTTATTTGAACTTAAGACGCCAATTGCAATAAATATTTTTTACTGTTAGCCTCTTCGGGGGCAGCTAATCGTTCACTGCTTGAACAACGAAATTTTACCTAATTAACTGCTTATATCTTTATCACTAAACTCACAAAGGATATGGAAATGAACCAAAAGATTACAATTCTCAAAAGGGAACTCACCAGAAAAATGGTCACAGGGAATTAGGAAATTTTTCCTTCACTTGCAGAATGGCTCGCTGGTAAACCTAATGCTACAGATACACTTTCAAGAAAATACTAATAGTACCACTTCACTTAAGCAGCAAATTTTTAAGCGTTAAGTGGTTTTAATGACATTGACATGAACTGCCCTAGAATACATTACTCTCAGATGAAATTAAAACATTTATACTGTAGGAATATATATTTAAAACATGGAAAACTTGTTTTACAATTAACTGATATATTCTTCTGCATACTTTCACTTACATAAAATGACCACTACGTAACTAACATAAATGACGTTCATTTACCATTGAAAATTTTCAATATGAAACGCTTCTGGAGAAATGAAGAGGTTTTTTGTTGTGCCTTTTGCTGTCTTCGTTCTCCGCCAAGTGACAGCATTTGAATACAACAATTTCGATTACCTGAAGGGTTATGACAAAATCAACAGATATGTTAGTTAAATCAACAACACTTTAGTTGAAACAACCAGGGCGTGAAACAACAATTGCAATATTGTAATTTTGTGATCTGCAGGTTCTCCGTGTAATCTTTGATTATTCTCGATTATCAGTTAGTTAAAAAAATTAGAAGGTTGTATTCAAGACACGACCGAGCACAATAATATTAAAAATGAAACGTTTCTAGGGTCTCCATAATAATTACAAAAATAAAGATGATAATGATGATGATATACTAAACTTCACTACACTTCAAAATTACTTGAAAGCTCAATTTTAGATACAAACAACCTGAACAAATGAAACTATTTTATTTTATGATAAATAAATAATATTTAGTTACTTACATTGATTTTCGCTTTGGCATATTAGGAATATACGGAATGGATACGCAACAAAATTCCGAAATTTTGTTTATATTGTAACTTGATGTTATTAACACATGAATGAACATTGTCATAGTTACAACGCGTGTAGCCATATTGCATCTAATTGTACTGTATATTTGAGCCTGTGGAACTCAATTATACTACTAAACCGAGGAGGCCACTTTTAGAAAAGTTTCAGAATTTAATTTTGAATCTTTCGAAGCGTTTAACTCCTGGTGGGACAACAACTTGTTCAGTCACATTGCCACGTTTTGTTCGTATGGGAATGGAGATTTAAGTATACAAATCGATCCGTTGACAAATTAAAACATTTTTAAGCTTACAATATTGAAGCTTTGGAATCATTTAAATGAGGAAAATCCATTAACAAATCATCGAGGAACAAGCGATGCAAATTAGATCCGAAAAATCTATCGCCGATAATTCTAAATTGGCCTGATTGTTACCAGAGAACCTAAATAAAATACTCAATTCAAACCAATTTTTCAATGGTATGCAATTGAAATATTCAAATGACGTTATCTCATAAGTTTAAGTTAAATGTTTTCGAATCGATTGGTTGTTGAATTATATAAATCCATCAACAAATGACTGAGTTATAAGCGTTCAAAATTATGACAGAAAAATGTTACGCGATTAGTTTTGCATGTTTTAAATTGACACCCAACCTCGGGAAGCGAAGTGCAGGGCATTTTTAATGGCCAAATCGACCAAAAATTTGCTAAATACATGGGATATTTCAAAAGAATCGGTAACCAAGCTAATTCGGTTCTTCAATAGCTAGATGATATATTAGATACTCAAGCGAAAACGGTGTTGCGCTGATAGCAGGAAATTTTACCAACACATAATGCAAAAGCGACAATCCAGCAAGTGAACGCATATACAATTCAGTCATCAGCTCACTGGACAAGCTACTTGTTTCATTCACAGTCAAACATCAACTAGGCAAAGAAATATTGTGCAGCATATATTTATAGATTTCTCTTCATACTACGCAAAACGATACGGTGTTTTTTATGCATGACGCAAAGCCTCCTATGCCGAACAAGAAGTTGACGTCATTTTGTACAACTGGGATTGGTGGATGAAAACATAAGTCGATTCTAACCATTTTTTCAATAGTATGCTATTGAAATACTGAAACGACGTTGCCATATATGTTTAAGTTAAAAGTTTCCGAATCGATTGGTTGTTAAATTATATCAACCCATCAACAAATGAATGAGTTATAAACGTTAAAAATTATGACGAAAAAAGGTTACGCGGCTATTTTTGAATCTTTTAATTGACACCCGGCCCCGTATAGCGAGGAGTAAGGCATTTTCAATGCCGTGGAATACTGTGGAATGAGATAGAATATTGTAGAATAGAATAAAATAATACAGACTGAACAAATGAGCAAACCACTGATAGCTGTCAAATGATGTTCATCCAGTTCATTTTGTGAGGTTGTGTCGTTTTCATATGAGACCTGATGGGTGAGACGATCTATGAGTGAAGAGAAAATGTATGCAAGAACGGTAATAAAGGCCACCGTTTCAGCTCAGGACTAACGATCGACCAATAGTAGAGATAAAAGTAGGGTAACGGTACCCTCATTTATCTCAGCTCCATTAGTCATCTCATATACGAAAACCACTAGTTAGAGTGAGATCTGTTGTCTCTGTTCGATAGATTGACTTCAAAAGTAAGATGAAATTAGGAGCATTCGCTTCAAGTTTTCGCTTCGCTATAACAACAGTATTGAACAATTTTCGAACAACTTTTTCTGCGGTAGTGCTTCACAAATCCGAAGCAAAGATATTGTATTTGATTTGATCACAATGCATTATTTGGAAGTCGAGTAATCGTTAAAATAACATGGTGACTATGAGATGATTATTGGTACATTAACCCTAGTCAAAATCTATTAGAATAGAAACAGTAGCTCAATGTTACGATGTTTGCTTGTGGAGTACATGTATGTATGTATGTATGTATGTGTGTCAGTATGTTTGCGTGCATATGTAGATGTATATGTATGTGTAAATTACATGTGTAAATAATTACTAACTCAACATTTCTATTCCATATGAAATTAATTAATTCACACTGAGAAAACTGCAAAATCCAAGCTCTTAAACTTGGAAAAGAAGGCAGAAGAAGAATAATGATGCAGAATACCAGAAATATAAAAAAGAAACGAATAAATAACGCAAGAGTATAGATAAGTAGGTAAAAATACAACAGTCGGTGTAGAACAGTCGTTCGCACCGCACGCGTATAGCTCTTGAGTTTCATTGATTCAAGGCTTCAGTCTTTTTCAAGGCTACCTGAATCACTAACAGTCTTTTTAAAAACTAACAATTAGTCAGCCTTTCTCAAGGCTATACAAAGAGTGATATTCAAATATAATCAGTCCTTTTCAAGACTAAAAAATTAATCAGCCTTTCTTAAGGCTAGGTGTTCAAAGAACTATCCTTCGAACTAATCAGTCTTTATTAAGACCACCACAAAATCAGTCTTTATCAAGACTTTTCCAAACTAGGAGTCTTATCGAAGACTAATTTAGCCCAGTTAATATAATTTCAAATTTCATTCATTTCAAAAATGCCTGCGTCCAACCGGAGAGGCAACAAGCCTAAGGCTAAAAATAATTCAATACGGAATAAATCACAATCCGTTATTCAACATTTTTCCAATAACATTCACGATCTTATAGAATCCTTCCGTTTATTCTATGCCGTCTAACAATATTTACGAGATTCTTCCTGAATCCGATTGTAGCGACATAGAAGAAAATTCTTCAAAAAATCCCAAAATGGACGCTTGTCGTTCTGGGAAGAAACAACAATCTATGCCACCAGAGACGGTGATGATTTCCGACTTCAAAGCATTCCGTACTGAGCTTTCTACTTTTCTCCCGGAAGTAAAAGTCTCATTTCAAATCGGAGGAAGAGGAGAATGTCGAGTCTTGGTTGATGGATTGGAACGATCATGAAAAGTCCCTTCAAGGCTGTCTTGAAAGGCTTATCAAATGATCAAAGTACTGACGAACTTGAAAATGAACTAAAAGAATTGCTTGGTTTTTCCCCTTCCCAAGTAATACTCATGAAAAAAAGAGCGAATGTTACTTCTAAAACACGCTGTGGAATTTCCCATGAGCTTTACTTAATACACTTCAATCGAAGTGATGTAAACATTTTGAAAACTTTAGAAAAAGTACGTTTCATTTCCCACATTAAAAAACTTAACGCAATGTCGTCGTTGCCAAGGCTTCGGCCATGGAAACAGAAATTGTCATATGGATATTCGGTGTTTGAATTATGGTAAATCTCATTCGAAAGACGTCTGTCCAATGAATGAAACCACTGATGAATTTTCATGTTCAAATTGCGATGGAAATCATAAATTAAATTATTTGAAATGTCCTGTCAGGGTAAAAAATTTAAACGCTCATTCGCTTAGACAAAAAGTCAAATCAACGTCCTTAAATTTACAGAACATACCTGAATATCAGAAAACCGTTACAAATGCCACGCCTAATTCTTCTAAGGCACTTATTTCTTCGAGTTTAAAATAAGGAAAAGGTACGCTTGCCAATTCGTCTTCTAACGAAAACAATTTATTGACAGGTAGATCGACCTCGTCATCATCTTCTTCTAATGTCAGTTACGCTAGTGTAACAGGTAAAAATTTTCCACTTAATTCTTCTAACGCAAATATTCAAAGCACAGGAACGCCATGCAGTTCATCTTCCATCGAAAACAATTTAGGTAGGTAGGTCGGAAAATCATCTTCTTCTAGTGGTAGTTCTAATAGCAGTCTACCTACCAATATTCCTTCAATGCCATTCGCTTCTTTAAACGAAGTCGATTTAGGCGATATGACTGAAAATGAAATGATTTACCTACAAGGTCAACTTTTTCAAATGATCATCCGAATGAATTCGACTTCATCACTTTTTGAAGCATTTCAAATCGGATGGCAATTCGCAAATAATATTATAATGAATTTAAAGTTTAATAGTGATGTTAAATAATTATTTGAATATTTTAGATTGGAATGCTCGATCTTTAAAATCAAGTGAAGATGAATTTTATAATTTTCTTAAAGTTCACAAAATTCATATTGCCATTGTGACAGAAACGTTTCTTAAACTAAATGCCAAATTGAAAAGCAATCCACATTATGTGTAATCGATTTGACAGGTTTACTGGAATGAGTGGTGAAGAGTCGAAGTTGAAACCATTCATGGAATTGATTTCATCGCTGGAGTATACTTGCCATTCCAATGCACCGGCGAACAATTTAATTTCTTTAAAGGCGATTTGCAAAAACTCACAAGATATCGACCAACATTTTTTTTTTTGGAATTGTAGGCAAAATAACAGTAATGGTAAAATACTTCATAATCAACTCTCTGCTGGTTACTACACAGTTCTTTATCCCAGTTACCCGACTTGTTTCTCTTCCGTGAAAACCCCCTCTACAATTGATCTGGTTGAACAAATTAAACCATATTCTAAACATTTCTGGAAACTTTCTGAGGTTTTTAAGAAACCTCAGAAATCAATTCCTACCATCAAGGAATCGCGATTCGCCTATCATCGACAATCTTCGACTGCTCCTTCGTCGACATCAATATCCTCATCATAGCAGATAATCTTCAAAAAAAAATTTAAGAGATTCACTGAACAGGCTCTTACAAACTTTGAAAAACCAAAAACAGAAAAAGTTGTCTATTTTTGGCTTTGGCTTATCACATTTAAGATAACACATAATCAACAATAGTACCGTTGGTGCAAACGTTCAAAAATATGAAAAAAAAAAATGGTATAACTAGTGTTAGAGCAACGAAATTAAATCAGCTTCAAGTGATGTTATGGCATATACAAATCGGAGTGTACTCTTATTCTAAATATTTTCTCAAAGTATTGGAATCCACCAGTATGGCAACACTGCAACTGTGATTGCTCCCGGGTAGTTTTCTCACCCTTTTCCGCTGGGTCCCGGCCCTGGAGAGTCCTTATTATTTTCATTAAAGTCAAAATCAGCGACCCGGTAGCGCTATGAGATGGACCTATCGAGCCGAGCCGAGCCGAGTCGGGTCAGATTGGGCCGGGTGGTGGTGGTGGTGGCATACAGCAGGGACACTGGAGAGAGCCAACAGCCGGCTGCTGGAAAACGAGATCGCATAAAATTCCTGGACCGTTCCGATTCGCTTGCCTTTCCGTACGTTGTGCGACAATCGACGAGATACAATGCGATGCCGGTGCCCGGGTCCGAAAGCGACCAAAGCGACTGATAGTGATATAAATATCGAAAGTGTTTTGCCTCGATAATTGGTGCCGGGTTCTAACCGGTCCAAGAGAAAGAGATGAACCGATGGCAAGCTGTTACGTGAGCTATTAGTGAAATATGCTTTGTTCGAGTGCGACTTAAAACGGGCCGCCATGTGCGATCGGTATTCCACACAAATTGCGATGTTTCTTGCGGGTCGGCCTTTTTTTTACGTTCAAGTTCCAGAAAATTTCAACCACTCGGGCGAGTTAATTGTAGCTTCTTTGACTGACAATTTGAAGGTTGTTTCTTGCTTCTACTGCCGGTTCATAGTTTGATAGAAATACTACCTAGCACAATTTAATAAAACTTCTATCCGACTTTCTCGCCAAAATTAATGCTACGCGAACCGAATTTGGTCCCTCAAACTGACGTTTGAATTACCACCATCCGGATTGGCATTGAATCACGCCAGTGTTAAAAGCGAACACCGAACGTGTTTGCATCCACGATGGCGTGATTTTGTTTTTTTTTTTCAGCGGTTCCACAACACGTTCCGCACGACGACGATCACGGTTTGGATCCCTGATTTTGAAATTTTACCCTTAGAGTTTCCCGAAGACCGGTAGGTCCCTGTCACTCAAGGTATTGATCAGGTGGGAAAGATTTCCGCTCGGTCATTGAACCATCTTCTTCGGGTGCACCAGCAAAAAAAAACAGGATCGGTGTGTTACAGAAAAGGAATAGTTTAATTGGTTTATAATTGCGGGTTTGTCGCTTCGGTTGACATTTCCGCATCACCAGTCAGGCAGAGCCACGAGGAAATGCATGACCAAGTGCGTGCGTCATCTGCTTCCAATTTTCTGGTAGCTTCGGAAAGGTCGAAGCATGTTGAAAACTCTTTCGGTTGAGATGAAATCTGTTTGAGAATCCAAACAAAGTTGATGCGCTTGATTTTGAAACGGCCAGTCTGTCGAATAGGTAAAACAATTCAAAAAGTGATTTATTTCTTTATGAATTTTGAAAACTACGCAGTCCGCTGCGTTCTCGACAAAAGAATGATTAATAGAATAAATTTTTAAAAGAATGAGAGTACGTGCACATGGATGAATATACTCCAGCCTTAGGTATTCAGCCATATTACAAGAAATCGATCCTGATTACCAATTCTTCAAGTCATGTGCTTTTTTCAGGGAAAACAACATTATGTCACATTTTTTTTTTCAAATTTAATACCATAATATTTAAGGAAAACTGCTTAAGATTTAAGATATCGCGGGCAGCCATGTTGTGATATTATTTCATTCCTTCCAATAATGGACTTTTGAGAACCGGAGTTTTGATCCCGAAAAAAGTACCTGGTTCTTAATTAAAGACTGTAGACTATCTATCTTTGCAACAACAACACATCAACTGAAAATCTGATTCGCTAAAAATGCTGTCAATGGAACCATCTTTCATGAGAATCTAAGTTTGATTTTTTTTAAACTGTAAAGGAATTTTACTAATTTTTTTTTTTTTGAAATTTTCTGATTTTTTGAATATATCTAATTTCTGTGCATAGTGGTGGTTAGTGTGGTTAATATTTAAACCGTGTCCGGCTTAGCTGCGGTTTCCTGTATTTAGTGATTTTAGACCACCACTCTCGAGGCTTCCAGGACAGAGCTGAACGAACAGTGCTCAAGATAGAGGATGGATATCACAAAATTAAAGTCCCAGAAAGCGGAATTTTGGACTTCACGACCAAATTCTGCATAAGGAGTGTATCGATAAGTAGTTATCAACATTGATTATTGAATAAAAAAGCAAAAAAAACATATTTTGACATCAGTTTTCAATATATTGTAGAAAAATTACATTTTTATGCATTTCACTGATTATATTGAAGAAAATCCTAGTTTCTGTGAAACGTTCGCACTTTGGACTTGACATTCTTCATTAAATTCTGCACAGTTACTTTTGTGACTTTCTTGGTGGCAGCTGTCCAGTTTTTTAACTCCTGCATGTTTTGGGGCACTGTACCTTCCTTCCGAAAGTGCCGCTTGACAATTTCCCAATACCTTTCAATTGGTCGAAGATCCGAGCAGTTCGGTGTGTTGATGTCCTTTTCCACGAATTGTACATTATTTTTTGACAACCACTGTAGATCAGAGTTGGCGTAGTGGGCTGATGCCAACATTCTCTTCTTCAAACATTCTTCCTCGTACACCTTGGCGTTAATTGTGCCCTTCGTGAAGAAGATCGACGACCGCAAACCACAGGTACAAATCGCTTGCCAGACCAACACCTTCTGCCCAAACTTTTCCATCGCCACCGTGGTGTCAGCGTCGCACAGGTCCTGGTACACCGATTTCGTATAATATTGCGGTCCGGGTTGCGCTCAAGAGTTTTCCTTGGTGTAGGTTTCGTCGTCGATCAGGATGCATCCGTCTTTATTCTGGTTTTACAGTTTTCGCGCTCTTGTTTTGGCCTGAACTTGCTGTATCAAAGACTTTTCCGGCACCTTCTGTTTCTTGTACGTTTTCAGGGAGTTCCGAACTTTGATCCGTTGAATCATCCCGATGCTGGTGTTGAACTGCTTGGCCAAATCCCGCGTCGACGCCGATGGGTTTTTTCCTGATGTACTCAACCACTTTTAAGTCCCGGCCGGGCTGGCTGGGACCCGTTTTCCTACCGGATCGGGGCAAATCCTTCATAGAAAGGGTCTTACCGAACTTCTCGATAATGTTTTTGACACTGGTGTGGTGCACTTTCACCCGTTTTGCAATTTCGTTTTATGTGACACCACTTTCTGAGCACCAAGTGTGCAGAATTTTCTTTCGCGTTTTCGGATCAATTCGACTCATCATTGAAACGCTAAACCGTACCGAAACGATTGCGCAGCTGCTATTGACATGTAAACAAACATGTCACCGCGAAACACGCTGCAAAAAGCCATTTCAGAGTAATAACTGTTTGAATGTTGCTATCTACTTATCGATACACTCCTTATTTGAAACTTTCTAAAATAACAAATGTGTCTGAATGTAAGGGATGTATTTGAAATACAGTTTAACGAAATGAGTAGCTCAGTTTATATACGTTTAGACGGGAACGTATTGCTACTAGGGGCGTCAAGTTCCAAAAGTCATATGCCACTTTTCACAATATTGTCAACATCCAACAAATAATTATACTCATCCTCATTTGCCGTATCTGTTCAAATTTATGTGGTGCAGGCGGGTCAATTTGAATTAATAGAACTCTAAAATTGTAACGAACTTGTTTAAAAATTCGAGGGATTAAGGAGATGATATAGGGAATATTAAAAGTACAGGTGTGTAATGTCGGAGACATAACTGGATGTCGTGAATACGAATAAAACTGACACTCTTTCTTTATACTTCCGAATATCAATTAGTTGATCGATTGTGTTAATTGTGCAAGCTTTCCCATTTTTCACTACTAGAATTTGAAACGATACACCCAAACTACAGTACAGATTAGTTACATCAAATATTCTGACACACAAATATTACAAAACAACCAGTATAATTCTTTATGATAAAATAATTTTAATTTTCAATTTACAAACAAGCAAGCTTTATAGTTCTTTAGGTAACATTTAGAGCCATTAGAAGGGCTGATTTTGCATAATGTTCCACATTGTTGCCCATTTCCCGTTGTATTTTGCTCCAATGCAAACGACCACCAACAGGATGATGTAATCGATCTTCTTCGAAGGGAAACTAGCACTGCGACCTGAGCGTTTGAGGTTCTGTACAACGCTAAAGTTCTGCTTTCATTACTAGTGACTGCTGCTCTCGACGATAGAAGTCCACATGAAATTACGACCTGGAGCGTTTGAGGCTTTATACCACGCAAAAGGTCTGCTTTCATTGACGACTGCTACACCTGACGGCTGAAGTCCAAATGAGACCACGACCTGAGCGTTTGAGGTTTGGTACCACGCAGAAGGTGCACTCTCCGAAGCTGCTGGTGCCACGACGTCTGCTTCCGTCCAACGCACAAAAAGAAATGATCGAGTTTAGCATTTTTTTTTTGCATAAATATCTGTTTATTAATCTTATTTTTGTGTATTACATCAACATTTTACAGTACAAGTGTTTTGACCCTTTGGCCTTTCATCATTGTTGTTCATACGATTCGTTATTAATAATTGGTGTTTTAGTTACTCTTGTTTTACATACTAATGTTTAATCATAATATTTATTTTAATTATTAATAAAATATCTACCTACTTATAACTATCCCTAATCTAATACGTACAAATTTTGAATTATTTGTATTTCAGAGATTGAGCACCTCTCTTCAAATTTCGTGCTGTATTGTTCGAATTTTTGTTCTAGTATATCCAGGGAAGCCATCTCATGTACTTCACTAGTCCTTGTCCAAGGGGGTAGATTTAGAATCATCTCTAAGATCTTACTTTGAATGCGCTGAAGCCTAAGTTTGTGTGTTCGTGCACAGCCTCGCCAAACAGGGACTGCGTATTCAATTGCGGGGTAGATGATTTGTTTATAGACAGCCATCTGATTCTTCAGGCATAGTTTAGATGTTCTACAAATCAGCGGATACAGAGACCTAATGAGTATGCTGCATTTTTGAACGATTTTGTCAACATGTGACCTGAATATCAGATGTCTGTCAAAGGTGAGTCCTAGATAGATAACTTCGTCGGACCATTGGATGACCTCATCACCGAATCGTATTCGGCATTCGTCTGATGGAACAAGTTTTGGAGATCTTGAATGTGGAAACAAGATGACCTGAGTTTTTGCTGCATTGATCACAATTTTCCAGCTTGTAAAATATTCCGTTAAAGCGTCCAGACCTGTCTGTAGTTTATTTTTCAGAGCATTAATGACACGACCTTTGTAAAGAATGGCAGTATCATCAGCAAATTGTGACAGAACACCACCACCTGGAAGAGGTGGGATGTCTGATGTGAAAATGTTGTATAGAATGGGACCTAGGATACTTCCCTGGGGTACACCAGCAGGAATAGTAAATCTTTCTGAAAGTGCATTATTCAGAGAAACCTGGAAAGCTCTATCTGCAAGATAATTTTTGATAATTTTAATAAGATACATGGGAAAATTATACCGATGCAGTTTAAACACCAGGCCATCGTGCCACACATTATCGAATGCCTTTTCAATATCCAATATTGCCATGGCAGTCGTTTTGGACACTGATTTGTTTTGCTGGATGACGTTGTTAACCCTTGTGAGTTGGTGGATGGTGGATCTTCCTTTCCGGAACCCAAACTGTTCTTCCAGAAATATATCCTGTTCATCTGCGAAAGCAAGAATTCGCCTTTGTATTGACTTTTCAAACAGCTTGGATAGGGCAGAGAGTAAGCTGATGGGCCGATAGCTCTTGGAAAAGGAAGGATCTTTCCCCGGTTTCAAAACTGGGATAACTTTAGCTAACTTCCACTTTGACGGGAAGTAACCAAGCTCCCAGCACCTGTTAAAAAGTTTAGGTAAGAAGACAAATGAGCGAATACTCAAATGTTTCAGCTCAATGTTGAATGTGTTGTCGAAACCGGGGGCCTTCATATTTTTGGATTTTTTCATAATAGCCATCAGCTCATTCGCAGTGACTCTACTTTCCTCAGGAACCAAGCTGTCTGATTGGTCAACCTCAGCTACGCTATCTTTCATATGGACTAACAATGTTAAGTCCTAAATTGTGAGAACACACAAACTGCTGGCCTAGCGCATTTGCCTTCTCTACTGGTGTGATTAAAGGTATTCCTTCAGCTGCGTCCTGGGGTGACATCAGAGGAGGAATAGGCTTCGGTTTTTTCTTAAGCACCTTCGTTAAGGACCAAAAGGGCTTTGAATGAGGGGAATTTATCGAAGCTTTTGCTGGAAGTTCCTGTTGCGAAGCTCAGATATCCTTTTCTGGATTATCCTAGTTAAGTTGTTATAAGTAGTCTTCCTATCTAGGATGCCAGTTCGTTGATACTGCCTCCGGTAGATATTCCGAAGTCGGATGAGTATCGAGTTTTGACCACGATTCCCCTTTTATACGCAGTCAGTCGTAGATATGTGCCTGACTACCTCAAAATCGTCGTCCTTGCGCGAAAAAGCCAAGCAAAAGTAAAGAGTTTTCCGCGATGTTTTCAAAGTTTGAGAAAACTTAATTTTTGAGTTGTTTGTGGTTATCTCACGCTGTTCAAAATATTATCCCAAATTCCTGATCATATTTTTGATGAAATGGTGAAAGCATTATGATGCTACCGTTAATACAAGTCGAGATATTCACGATTAAGTTCTGCCCATTCTTCCATATGGCTAATTTTGAAAAGGCACCCCATAGTAAAGTAAGTCGTATTCACGACAAAAAAAAACCCTTTTTAAATTCATCTAGTGGTGTAATGATGCCTTTCTCATATTGCTTATAGTTTAAAAAATATCACTAGAAGATTTTGTCAAGTAATTGTTTTTTCAAACATGATCCCCCAATATTTAAACTTGAAGATTTTTCTTATTTTGTTTGAAAAATATAGATTTAAATGTGGCATCACGCTATTCGAAATTGATCAAAGTACGCTGCAAACGGTGCAAAGGCGATGATGTTTTCTTCTTCCGTACCAGCACGTACCGGTTTTGTATCATCATTTTGTATGACGGTTGGAAAGTTTGGAAACTCATCGCCATATAATTTCGGAAAAGGAAGTCAGATCTGGATGAAATTGCGCAGCATCTTTTAAGACAATGAGAGATCGTTTCGAATTAAATTTTTTTGGAAACGGAGCAGAATATAGAAAAACCCACCTGACAATGTCTTCGAAATTTAGTTGAGAATATTCTGTGAAATTTTCAGAATGATTCATTGAGTTTAGTGGTCGTGTTGTATTTTTTGCTGACTGAAGAACTGCTAAAAAATTGGAACGCTCGGAAATGCATACCTCTACTTGTTCATCGAATATCTCGGCTTTGAAGGCTTGTATCATTTTTATTCTGGCATCACTGCCGAGATTTGCTTGACGATTTTTAAAGCTCCTGTTTTACTGAATTTCAATTTGGTTTTGCATTGTGACGATTCTGAATTATTGTGCGTTTATTAGATCATAACCGCCTGTTCCTATATAAACCGTTTTCGCAACCGAGTTACTGATTCAACCGTGTATTTGACTATTTTTCGGGTATCGCATTTCTCACTTCGAGGGCATATTGTGTGCTAACACTAAACAATAACATCTATAGCATTTGCGCTGTGCTATCGATTCGGCTGCTACAATCATCATGGAAAATAATTGTGCCAAATGCAGCCAATCAATTACCGGCATTGAATATATCGCTTGTCGTGGTTACTGCGGAGGTTTTTTCCATATGACTTGCTCTGATGTCTCGCGCGCTCTTATGGGCTATTTTACAACCCATCGTAAAAATTTGTTCTGGATGTGTGACAACTGTGCTGACTTATTTGATGATTCGCATCTCCGCTCTATAACCAAAATAGCTGATGAAAAGTCACCTCTAACTATGCTAGTGGCTGCTATAAACAACCTACAAACTGAACTGAAACAGTTATCGAAACCAGATGCTCCTGATTCTACACCTGTTAACAATCGATGGCCTCCACTTATAGCGAGGTCATCGATTGTTAACAGGTGTAGGTCGCAGCTAAGCGACTCCGCGGTCCCGAATCAGATAACAAAGTTAAAGAGTGTCTGACCGGCATGAAGCACTTGGGGACAAACGTAGTATCTGTTCCCAGCGTCAAACAGTCAAACAAATTTTGGCTGTACCTTTCGAGAATTCGCCCTGATGTATCCAATGAAGAAATCTCTGCGATGGTTCGTGCCAATCTTGCGATGACCCAGGATTCTGATGTTGTTAAGTTGGTGGCAAAAGGAACCGAGTTTAGCAATATGAGCTACATATCGTTTAAAGTCGGCCTAGGCTTCAAAAGCAGCTGCTTTAGACCCATCGACTTGGCCTGAATGGATTATGTTTCGCGAATTTCTTGAATACTCTATTTCAAAATTTCGAAAACGGATGGATGCCTCATCTCTAAGTATACCAATGCTTCAATAGACGAATTTGACCTAGAATCAACGCGCGCTTTAATGGACAGTGGGAACCATTCGATTCCCATCACAGGCGAGTATTGTTCAACTATTTCGACAACCTCATCATTCCATCGTCCTGTATTGCAGCCTAATAGTCGCATTGCTTACTACAGTAGGCATTCTCATGATGATGACGTGGTTGCCCCTGTCACTAGCACTGAGTATTTGAGATTGTACTACCAAAACGTTAGAGGAATAAACTCAAAAATCGACGATGTATATTTAGCTGCTATTGACGGTGACTACGATATATTTGTTCTCACCGAGACTTGGTTGAACTCTAGAACAACTTCGTTGCAACTTTTTGGAGCTGCTTTCTCGGTTTATCGTGCTGATCGCAAATCTACCAATAGCTCTCGCAGTCGTGGTGGTGGAGTTTTAATAGCTGCTTCCGCTACACTTACCTCTAGTGAGGTCATTCTGGATTGCTTAACGATTGAGTCTGTCTGGACTAAGATATCTGCACCAACTAAGAATTTTACTTCATTGGAGTTGTTTACATCCCTCCGGAAAAGCGTCATGATTGTGGTATTATGCAACAACTTCTCGATGCTATCGAACGTGTTTCGTCTCAGTCAAATGGTAACGATGTGATTATTGTTCTTGGGGATTTCAATCAACCCGGTCTCAGCAGGATATCGTCGGATTATGGTTACGCTTACCCTGACCCTATGGCCTCGACAACGACCACCGCCAGCCGAATTCTCTTAGATGGACTTGCCTTTAATGGACTTCATCAAATTAGTACGGTTTCGAATCACCAATCACGATTTCTTGATCTGGTGTTTGTTATCGACGATGGTTTACCCGAATGCACTGTCTCAGAAGCTTTGAATGCTATGGTTCCGTGTGATGCCTATCATCCGGCGTTAGATATCGATATTTCGATCGAAGGTTCGATGCTATACGACGAATCGATTTCATTTGATCGATTAAATTTTCGCAAATATATTTATCTACATTGCGTGACTTGTTGCTGCAAATCGATTGGAGATATATCTTCAATTTGTCGCTCCAGCAACAAACATTCCCTACTGATTGGAAAAATTCCGTTATGTTCCCGGTTTATAAGAAAGGTGACAAGTGTAACGTTGTCAATTACCGAGGAATCACGTCGCTGTGTGTTGAATCTAAGATCTTTGAATCACTCATCAATGCAAATCCTTTGTCAACTTGTCGTCATTATATAAGCATATATATGCTTTGATTGCGTAAGCCATCCTTAAAAAAACGAAATAAGATCACTATTATATGCACTTTCCAGAATCCGGAACCGGATACCGGAAACCAGGATAGTCGGAAACAGTTTGTTTAGTTGCCTACTGATAATGACTATCGATTTGTGTAGTTTTGAGACCAGTTTAGAAATTTTTTTACGTTTTTTGTTTCGCCGGTTTAAGTGACGGTGTACAATATTGAACACACTTTACCCTATAACTCCGGAACCGGAAGTCGGATCCGGATGAAATTCAGGAATTCGGTATAGGACCAGGAGACCCTTCATTTGAATCCTAGTTTGTCAAAATCCGTTCAGCCATCTCCGAGAAAACCTAGTGAGATTATTTGACACATACACACACACACACACAGACATTGCTCAGCTCGATGAACTGAGTCGAATGGTATATGACACTTGGCCCTCCGGGCCAATTTTCACTGGTCGGTTTTTCAAGTGATTGCATAACCTTTCTATATGAGAAAGGCAAAAAATAAAAAAAAATAAAAAAATAAAATAAATCTACCGTGACAAAGTCTAGATAATTTAGTTCAGATGCGATTAGTACATAAAAACTTATATGTTATCGCGATAAAAATAAAGTCTTGTATTTTTCTGTAAAACAAAGTAAGTTTCAATGCATCCGCCATTCTTTTCGCTTTGGTTTCCTGATAGCATTCCGAAAAAGGAGAGAGAAAAAAAAATTGGCTTGACAAGGCAGCCAATCACACTGACATTCAATATTTGTGAAAGTTGAATATTTTTGCATTGTTCATTGGAATCCATGTAATGTCCAACCCATGCGATAGATTTATGTGATAAAACTTCTCATCAAAATAATAAATTGTATGCTGGCAACTCGGTACAGTTTGCTGATATACGATATACAACGTACAAGAGAAATACGATGCGCAAAGGGAATCGAGCGAGCCACGTGGTCGATTTAAAACTCAACACGTGACCCTCTGTCCTCAGACCTTAATGTTTATTTTAGAAAGTATCACACGTGTTAAAAATGTAATCAATGCAATGTAATGGTCTACTGCAGTTTGAATGACAAATTAAAAAACCTGTTTTAATCCACCTAGTTGTGTAATGATGCCTTTCTCATATTAATCATACTATCATATATAATACTGTGGTATTCTTCAAAATAATTTTCTTTGATTCTTAAAAGAATAACCGAAATCGGTTTGTTTGACCGTCTACTGATAAAATCTATCAATTGGAAAAAATTTGAGGTCGATTTAAAAAAATTTTTAAGGTTTTTCCCCATTTTCAGTGATTGTTGTTCTTTTGCACTAGCACTCGTGATTCTAGCATAAATATCGAAATGACAGTAGAGCACGTAAGCACGCAGCCAAAATGCATTTAACGAAAGTGAGAAGTTGATGTTGAGAGGTGAGAGGAGTAAAGTGCATCTAAATACAATATAAAAGTTAGAGAGAAAGATCAGCAATATGCAAATTACTTTATCTTTGTGCGCTACGTCTTTTTAGTACCAAATCAGTCTTAGAAAACCTTCGTAGTGAACGGATCGATTACCACATAAATATGTTAGTCCTTTCTGCTGTAGCACGTAGTTAACTTTAATTCAATATAGTTCATGTCGATTAATCTTGAAATAAAGTAGTTTAGTATCAAGGCATAATAAAGTATTGGAAGTATCATATGTGCGGGTAGTGTGTAATACTTATTGCTGAATTTCCGTCTGGATTGTATGTATTGTAACCGCACAAAGGAAGAAGCAGAAGTTCGGAATTGGATGAAAGCTGTACACCAAAAAAGTTGGTATTGATACAAATAACGGTGGAACACCATTGGGAAAGTTCACAACAGTGATGGTATACAATTCGTAACCCACTTTACCCTATATTTCCGGATCCGGAAATCGGATCCGCATGAAATTCAGGAATTAAGCATGGGACCACAGGACCTTTCATTTGAACTTAAGTTTGTGAAAATCGGTTCAACCATCTCCGAGAAAAGTTAGTGCAAAAAAACGTTACATACACACATACACACACATACACACACACACATACACACAGACATTTTGCGTACTCGACGAACTGAGTCGAATGGTATATGAAACTCGGCCCTCCGGGTCTCGGTTCAAAAGTCGGTTTTCACAGTGATTGCATAACCTTTCTATATGAGAAAGGCAAAAAAGAAAAAGCAATAGTTTAGATTCTGAGAAGGATCCTTTAGTGTTTTATTATTTTGTTTGGGGATATCTACGATATAACTTCGTATCGTGTAAGGCGTTGTTGTTCGATTGATGATAATCAAGGGATATCTGACCAGTATTACGGCAGTCAATTGCAAAAAAGGCGGGTGAGTAATGTCAGAGACATAACTGGATGTCGTGAATACGAAAACAACTGACATGTTTCTTAACACTTCCGAGTATCAATTAGTTGGTCAATTGTATGAATTATGCAAGCATTCCCCATTTTAACATTTTTCACAAAAACAAAGAATGCTTCACTTGATCTCGATTACTGTGAATTTCACACAGCGAAAAGTGCACAAATCTAATCAAACTGTTCTAGATTCGCTCTAAACTGAGGATACTTACCTTCGATTTGCGAGCAAGAAATCCTAATAGTTCTTCAGAAAACTTTAGAGCCATTAGAACAGCTGATTTTGCGTGATGCTCTCCACAGTTGTCCCATTTTCGTTGTTTTTTCACCAATGCAAACGACTATTAGCTGTGACGTAATCGCTCTTGTCAGAAGCGAAACTAGCTTTGCAAACGACACACAATACATCTGCTCACAGTGGCGATAGAATCCAAACTGATCCAATTTTTGTAGAGAGGTTTCTTTTTACGTGTTCTCGTTTGTAGCTTTTTCACTAATGAGCGGTCCTAACGGATATAAAAATAGCAGCATATAGAATTTTAATGTCGATTATTTCATTTTGGATTTGCATAATTCATTGAACGAAACTATCAAATTGCTGTAGGGATTCATTCCTGCCTTTCAGAAGGCCCAAATTGTGGAACTCATTACGATATTAAGCATTGTTCGGAACATTTTTCTCGAACGATTTGTTGTACAGCAGCAGATATTTTGTTCTCTTCCTTAGAACGCGTTCTGATTGGCTGGTGTTGACATGGGTCAAATGAGACAGGTTTTTCAATAGTGTACTATTGAAATACTTCAATGCTATACACGTTTAAGTTGAAAAATTTCGATTCTATTGGTAGTTAGATTATATAAATCCTTCCACAGATCACTGAGCTATGAGCTTTAAAAATACGAGAAAGGCAAACGCGCCTTCTGAATTATCCTCTTTGATACTCGTTTATAGCAAACATTTCAGAAAAGTTTAATTTTGACTTATTTGAGAGTATGTCACACAACTGAAAAATGTATCATAAAATTGTGATCATATTTCCGATGGCATGTAGCAAAAATTATGTTGATTCGTTAAATACAACAGGAGATATCCACGATCAAAAACTTATCACTCTCTCAGAGGATACATTTTGAAAAGGCGCCCCATAGTAAAGTAAGTCGTATTCACGACAAAAAAAAACAGAAGACAAGGAGTTAAATTTATAAATTGACATCGAACCTTTTGACAGCCGGCTGTCCGGAGTTTTGCGAGTTTCGAATAAAATTTTCGTATTTTAGTTTAAAGCACGAAACACGATAAAATTGCAACGTATTCTCGAAAGTCGGCTACCCAGAGCAATAAACACATGATAATATTATTCGAAAATTTACTAACAAACAATCCCATCCTGTGATGCATGTGGAAATGCCTAGCATTCCTTGGTTTCTAGTTACAACATGCATTGAACTAACAATCCTTTCTTCCCAAATAGATCTAAATTAGGACGTGGCCGCAAGTAGTTTCAGAAAACTATTTTGCAAGCTGGATTGGTTTTGATCAATAACGAAGTAGCAACACACGGGTGGTCCCCAATGCTACACAGTTCGAAAAAATCTTGTGATTTTACATATTTTAAGATGCACATAAATAGAGCGTCGTATTTCACACAAATTTACAATCAAGAGCATGTAAAATTGTGTGATTTGAAAATTACATGTCTTAAATTCGAATTAAAAAAAAAAAACAAAAGATCAATAGCAGCAGCGCGACTTGAACCGAGAAACATCAGATCACAAGCACCTCGGTTACTCGACTGGACCGCAGAGCTCATATCTGTTGATTGAATAATTGATAAATATAAATCCATACAGCACTTGGTAGCCGAGTGCATATTACACTCGGAGCATGTAGAATTCTGTGCGAATGAAATATTGCGTTATCTTATAAATTGAGTAGTTGTGAATTGTATCGTTTGTAGAATTCTGTCACCTGTGAAATTCATTATTTTTTTCTGTGTAGTTTCATTCCATACATTGCATTCTTTTTGAGTAAAAATAACCTAATGCAGATAAAGTTTGGGTGATGTGTCAACTTAAGATAAAAACTACAAGGATCAGCCCCTGGGGTTGTTCGAGCCATTGATGTGGAACAAGGCAACCAAAATTTCTAATGATCGATATTTTCAATTAATCGTCACACTTCTGAATCCGCAAATGCACGAGAGTCTGCTTAGATTGATCTCTATTAGGAACCAACACCAAATACGCGAACCCAGAATATAGACTCTAAGGCTATTCGCAACGCGGTGAAGGATATCTGTTCTAAAATGACATACTGTTGTATAATTTAAAACTGTCAAAAATAAAACTCGAGCCTGACGATCTCAACGGAAAGATTTAAAATTTGTTCTATATATTTCTGTAAATGTATTGGTGTTGTGTCAATTCACTTCACTGTTTCAAATCAGAAACAAACAAACTAATGGCGTTTTCGTTTTTAATTTGCACTACACCGGTGCAGTGCTACACTGAGGCATGCATAAACGAACAAAACTGACGAAAACATAAACAGTAACCATTGACTACAATAAACGATTCCATTGCACAGAGCTACACCAAACTTTTGATGAGTGCTACACCAGTGGTATCGGTGCAGAAAAAGTGTAGCACTGGTGTAGTGCAATTGGCAAAAACGAACGGTTTCAGTGCAGCTTTCGCTACACCGGTGTAGTGCAATTTAAAAACGAAAACGACATAAATTAATGATTTCGAAAACGATATGAATATTTTTACAGATCATAGTGAGCTGGAGTGCTTCTAAATGAAACTGTATTATTCAGTGCAAAACATTTAACGCTTATATTTATAATTTCTGAAATGTCATTCGACGCTTTGACATCTCGTCTCTCAGATTTCGTAACAGACGCTCACGCAAAAAAAAATTAAAACAGTGTTCTATTCGTGTTTCAAATATTCATTAATTTAAAACAATTTCGTCGAGCAATTTTAAATCTGTTTTTAAATTGTACTCGAAAAATAGAACTAAATCTCAGCGTCGTGATTGACATGTTTCAGTTGTAGATCTAAAGTAGATCAGTCCATATGAAATAAAACAGCGTTGCGAACAACCTAATAGTCGTGATTTGTAGTTGTTTTGTAGCCAACGAAATTACTTCAATAGCCCAAATGTATGCAATTATATGTTTGTACATGCTTGCGATACGGATATCGATATTTAAGCTTCTCTTCGCCAAGCTTGTGTTCAAGTTTTTGCGCAAGCAGTTATTTTTATAGTTATATTACTCTACAACAAGCACTTCCCACGCACATCGACTTCGATTGAGCACTGAAGCGAAGTCGATGTGCGTGGGAAGTGCTTGTTGTAGAGTAGCCGTTTTTCAATCAACTATTATAAATGTTACACCACATACTTGACGAAAAATATTTGTAGTCGTTTTGCCCTGAAGATGAAGGTATAACCTTCGAAACGTTGGCCTTTAACGAAAAATAAATGTTTTGACGAGAAACCAATTGACCAAAAAACCATCTCTTTATTTATCTCATCATCAATCGAGTTCATCTTATATAAATTAGAAATTGATCTTACGCACTCAAAATTTACCCTTGCATGACACAAGATCAGAGCATACCAATTAAAGCTTCAAATCGTTTTATGGCACTTTTTGTCTTACTGTCTAGCAACAACCTACCTCTAGCATGGTAGGAATAGGACTGAAACGTTAGTTATAATTTTGCTTCTATTCATAGATTCGCGTTCTTCCAACAGCTTCGCTTTTGATTCGATTGACCAATCAGAGCGATGCTTTCCCTTTGATATATAGCTTACTCCTTCAAAACCGTCGACTATGGCAGGGAAATCCGGTATGCCGGCGATTTTTTGCAGACAAAATAGGACACTGCTAGTTGTTAATCAACATTTCAATGATATAAAATTAAAAATAAATGGCTATGAACATTCAAATCAATACGTAGAAATATTTCCAATCAAATGGTGACATTATATTAATCATTGATACAAAATTGACTGAGCTGTAATTGTTCAAAACCTGACCACATTTCTACGTGTATTTTTCTTGAGTTTCTAGTTTGCACCCGTATATAGAAAACAAAAATGTGTTCCACATTAAAATAAGAAGAGAAACTAAAGAACTCTGAAGGCAAATGAATGCTAAGAATCCCTTCTAGATGAAATGGAATTACATAATTCTTAGACAACCAACGCTAGGCAACTGATGTACAAAGGACAAAACTCGAGTTGAAATTCATCGTCTTCTAATGGACAATGGTGAAACATAAAAAAATAAGTCTCATATCAGAACAGAAAACGTAAGCTTTTAGAAATAAACATTATACAACGCAAATGCCGTTCCGAATAATTCAAGGTTCCAACTACGGCATCACCCGGGTTGGCATATTTTTGCCAATTGTTAACCAAACGAAACCCCTACTCGACAGAGACCCGCTGAGGTTGCAGAAAGGAACCCAGTTGCAAACACAAATTACGGTCTGCTTAGGATCAATTTCGTCGAAATTAAATGAACGCCATTGAGAAACGCTTGCATTGAATAGATTTCGCTGAAAGGGTGTAGATTGCAATCGAAACCATTTTATCGGTGACCTGGTATCAGCAACTTTCCGTTTATTATTGTTGCCAGCAGCTGAACGACCGCCCAGTTGCTATTCAACAAAATATGATCACCAAATTGCACGTGAAATAGTATTTTACTATTTATAGTCCAACAATCGGCTCGATACGATACGTTTGGGGGCTGAATTTTTCAGCTCGAAATGACACGAGTATGTGGGTCAGCCGCAGCGCGAAAATCAGTATAAGCAAGCATGCATTATCTAAGAAACGACGACGGATTTTTTTTTTTGTGCACTCGTTCGATCGACATTTTCGCACATACTTCAACACTCACTTCCATGGTCGGCCCCGCGGCTTTGATCTAAGCAGATTGTACAGAAAAATACCCGAAGGAATTTAGCCGTGTAATTTCCGCGCTGAGAACCGTCAAACGACAAACTGCAGCGGATCGAGATCGAGCGAGGTGATCAGAACTTCACTTCGGATGCAGTTAGACGGAGTCGTCCGTGATGGGTTTGATTCTGGAGAAAATGTATTTCGTTATGGGTTGCGATCGATCTGATTTTTTTCCTTCTTCTTCTTCTGCCGCTTCCCTCTCCAACGAACCAGTTTTTGCTCCCGATGTCATTTAAGTAAGTGATCAATAATGGTTCGATATGACATATGCGTAGAGAGAACAACTTGTCCATTTGGCATGTGGCTCGGACTCGGAGTGTACGGGGCTCCCGCTGATTGGGTCTCGATTGGCGCAATAAAATTGTCGTTTCCTACTTATGCTCCACGACTTATGATTTACGACATTTCACTGGCTCAGAACGTAGAGAACGCGTGAGAACCGGTCCACCGCGACATCCTTCAGACGATCGACCGATCGACCGGCCAATACGTGGGATTTCGTTATCGGTCTGTCTTCTACGTGTGACACTGTCGTAGGTACTTTACTGGTGGACCGGTACCTACTAGACTGGCTTATCGTCGCGAATCGTATGCATGCGAATCGGTTTTACGGACCGCTACGCGCGCACAGCCACTTATTTGAGCTCATTCAAATGAATCACTGCTGGAATCGATCATTCGCTGAAACGAGAGTGGCTTCCTAGAGCCCACAGTCTTCGGTGAAGTCTATAATTGGAAATAATGACAGGGAACTCGGAGCTGTACTCGGTGCTGTCCCGGGAGGAAAACCGGTTGATTGTGAAAAGCCCTCCACCTTAGAGGACCCGGAGGGGCTGCGGCGGTCCGGGCGTGAACGTGTAATATGGATCCAGATCACTACCGAAGCCGCGCGCGAAGAACCTCCCAAGGCAGAGAATCAATAAATTAGAGATCCATCATCGGGCGCACAGGAAATTGTCAATCAATTATTACACACGTAGATATAATTAACTTTTTTCCCCTTTGTTTTTCTTCTGAGCAGAGACGGAGCGAAATCTGGTGCCTTCCAGTCGGTTGAATACCTGCTTCTTTTGGTCACTCCAGAACGAAATTGACCCCTGAGGAATTGCTGACGGGTGCACAAACACAGCCACAGACACATCAGACCAAAACAACTCACAGTAGATATAAGATAAATACGGTGATCCAATGAAAAGAAAAAAATTACAAGACACTGCTGACCATCGATCATAAGACTTCTGTCGGTTTCAACGTGCTGTCTCAAGGAATCACCATAGTTCCTTTGGATGATATGTTGAACCAACAAAAATACTGTTACTGATACATTTATTGAATTATTAACCCTTATGCACTCGAATGGGTACCCGGGTACCTTTTCGAATTTCAAAATAAGAAATTTCTGAGTTAGGTTTAAACTAAGATTCTGCAATTCGGTCAATTCCAAGAACTAGTTGGACCATAACTTCTCATGCTTTGACTTTTCATTTTACAGTAAGGGGGGTCGAATGGGGGGGCTCAAATTTTTTTTATTACGTAAACACCCGAATGGGTACCCGGGTACCCACAAATAAAAATGCTTGTAACTAAGGCAAATTCCATCCGATTTGAATTTTTTCAGTACGGGTAAATTCAGAAATTTATCCACTTTTCGATGGCCGTGTATATTGCTGTAGTAGGTTCTTCTGGTTCCCGTTAATCCGGATTTCCGTAGAATGTTCCGACACTTGTGTTTTCCACCATAAATGTCATTTACTAATTTGAAACTTTTCCAAACCAGCTATTTGAGAAAGGCCGTACCAAAATGAACCTTTTGTAGAAAAATGACGTCATCTAAAGGGTAGTTGGCCTATTCTGGACTTACTCTCATAGAACGAAAAAAAGGAAATATAAATGAGAACGAAACTGTTTGGGAAGTAACTTCGTGATGTTTCGAAATGTTTGTTGCCAGAATTAAAAATTGTATTGCGTGCTCCTCGCAATAGGCCTGAAGTACATAATAATTTTCAAACTGAAGATAAGAAAGTGAAGTATATAAGGGAACATACATAAAGTACGTCACGCGTTTAGGGGGGAGAGGTTTCAAAAATACGTGACAATACATGGTGAAAAGATTGAGAAATGCTCGACAAAGGGGGAAAGGAGTGGTAGAAAAATTCAAAATTTTATGTTACGTACATAACGGATGCCCCCTGAAATATATAAACATAACAACTCAGCATAGCACTTGATTTCATATAGCAATTCTTAGATAAGATTACAAAAATACGTGAAATCCGTGTATAAATGCCTCGATGTCGGAACTCATTTAGGATATCCGGGTTCCTGGGAACCAGGAGCACCATGTCCATCTTTATGGGTACCAATCCCAAAGAGCTTAAGTTCCTGAATCCAACAGTGCTAAAATTACTTTAATCGGTTGAAAAATGCTCAACTTACAGCGATTTAAAAAAATGGGTACCCGGGTACCCATTCGGGTGGTTAAAGGTGTTTTTTTTTTCGAGTGCACAACGGTTAAGACTCTCACGCAATGTTGATAGTGCGATTGAACTCAGACACCAATTTGCCTAATTGATCGTTAAGTCTGAATTCGTTAAACAGAGATGCTATAATTAATGTCAATTTCTGATAACTTTCTACAAAGATATATAAAAATAAAAAATGGAAAATGTTGAAATAAAATTTCAAATAGCGAGTAAATTGAATTCCAGGAATGAGTAGACGCAAAAGTGACAAAATCAGAATCGACCTTCACCGATTTGGATGAAACTTTGCACATGGCTTCAGTATGGCAAACCATAAGTTTTGAACCGATGGAGAGGTCAAATTGCTATTGATGACATAACGCCAGAAACAATTGAAAATGTAGCCATGCCATGGGGGTCATGTGAACATATTTTTCCTAAAGAAATCATGAATCAACCTTTTAAAAAATATATGAATAATCATAATATAATATAATGTAATATATATATATATATATATATATATATATATATATATATATATATATATATATATATATATATATATATATATATATATATATATATATATATATATATATATATATATATATATATATATATATATATATATATATATATATATATATATATATAAGGAGTGTATCGAAAATAAGCTACCCACATACATTTGTGTTGTACGCATGTATTTGTGATGGTTTTTTATGCTCAGATCGCAGCATGCTATGCGTTTGGCTGTCAGCTTTCGAATCTTTACTTTTTTGTGCGGTTGAAATTCTGCGTTTTCAAAATGTCGCGTATTGAAAAGGAAGTGGAAATTAAAGTTTTGTACACATGGCTAAGTGAGAAAGGTATTACTGTGCGAAAATTGGCGAAGCAGTTTGGAATTCACTAAGCCAGTTTGAAAAACATAATTAATAAGTTTGGGGAACAATATTCTTAGGATGAGCTACCAGGAAGAAACAGAAAACCCGGTTCTTCCAACTCGAAACTGGACCAGAAAGTGGTATCTCTAATCATGAAGAACAAATCAATGTCAATACGTGATTTTGCCAAAACAGCAGGAACGAGTGTCGGAATGATCCAGCGAATCAAGAGGCGAAATCACCTGAAGACCTACAAGAAGCAGAAAATTTCGGAACAAAGTGTGAAACCGAGGAAGCAAGCAGCAACAAGGGCCCGGAAATTGTATTCGCGTCTTTTGCAGTGTCCGGATGCTTGCGTTTTGATGGATGATGAGACTTATGTAAAAGAGGACTCAAAAACCCTTCCCGGTCCACAATACTTTGCTGTCGTCGTTGGGGAGGATGTGAGCAATGCGGACAGGTCGATTCAAGTGGAAAAACTCGTTCGAAAGGTACTGGTATGGCAAGCAATATGTTACAATGGTTTGAAGTCAACCATTTTTTACACTATCGGAACTATAAATGCAGAAATCTATCGATCTAAGTGTCTCCAGAAGAGATTGCTGCCTTTATACAAGAAGCATAGTACACCTTTCAATGTTTTGGTCGGATTTAGCGTCGGCTCACTATACCAAAATCACTCTCAATTGGCTTGCGGAGAATTTGATGCCCAGATAACCCGTAAAATCGAAATTGGTCTTTATAAAAAGCAAAGAACTGATAACAACTCTGACGTTATAAAACGAGTTAATAAAATTCTTATGTCGTTTTCGTTTGATACCAAACCTAACCCAGTTTCCACCCTAACTGCTGTCAAACCGTTTGTTTGAAACAAGTTGCGAACCTAGTTTTAATGTTGTTGGACTGAAAATCGAGTCAGTTTCGAACCTGATTTTTATATCAGGTTTGCTCAAACCCCCGTTGCTAAGTACGAAATCAACACAGTTTCGTGAAAAGTGTTTGTTTGATGAAACTACCATGGGTCAGTTTCAGTTTTCTCAAGCGAAAACGACATTAAAGATTGCAATCCATACTTCGATGTACATCTAAACCCCCTCAAGGTATCCAACCCTACTTTGCCTTAATTAAATGGTTTACCGAAAATTCACCAACCTTGTAATGAAATGAGGGAAATTATTTCTTCAGTTGGAGCTCCAATCCAGAAAATTTTCAAATGACTGGTAAAAGAATTGAAATCCTCGCGAAATTTTTTTTAATAAATCAATATGCACTTCACAAAAGTTCACTATACAACTTTGAGAACTCGGGTACTATAAAAGCTGAAATAATGGTCTTTTTCGATATAACTACCTTGTTTTCAAATGTACTCGTAAAAGGTCATCAACCTGTTTTAAGATTAGTTTCTTCACCAACATAACAGTAACTGCCCCAGAAAGTATAGACGCAACCAAAAACCGCTGCCATTTCGCAATGGTTCAGAATTTGTCAATTTTTATGGCTGCGTCCTGTTGTTTCCACTTTTCTCTAACCACTTATGCAGTTGTTTATTCGTTTTCATTAGTTTGTTTCGAAATGCGTGGACTTTCAGCAGAACAACGTCGAAAAATTGTGTACAAATGGTGCCCAGAACGCGGACTGTCATAATCCGAAACAAGAAGCATCGATCAGGCCGAGGGTTCGAAAGCTGTACAATACGATTCTTGCTGGAAATTTGAACTGCATAATCATGGACGACGAAACCTACGTGAAACTCGATTACAAATCCTTTCCGGGACCACAATATTATACGGTGCGAGAAGGGCAAGTGTTAAACCAGGCCGAAACATCGATTAAAGTCGAAAAATTTGGTAAGCAAGCTATGGTCTGGCAAGCAATTTGTAGCTGCGGTAAGATTTCGAAACCCTTTATCACCATTGCTTCAATGAACAGCGAAATATACATCAAGGAATGTTTACAAAAACGACTTGTACCCATGATTTGAAGCCACAAGGATCCTGTTGTCTTCTGGCTAGATCTTGCTTCTTGCCATTACTCGAAATCAACGGTAGAATGGTATACTACCAAAAATGTCATTTTCGTCCCAAAAAACATGAATCCACCAAATTGCCCACAACTTCGACCAATTGAGGAATTTTAACTTCGAGCAATTGAGGAAAATTAACGAAGGCACATCTTAGGAAACATGTCTCGGCAGCCGAAACCATTCAACAGTTCGAAAAAAATTGGAAAAAAGTGTCAAAACTTGTCGCCAAGAAGTCTGTACGGAATTTAATGAGAAACGTTCTCAAGAAGGTGCGCCAGCTAGTCTACAATGGCTAAGTAGCAAATGTTGAGAATAATATTCTGTTGTTGTAGTCTAATATTATCAGTATATCGAATAAAATTTGAATATCTAACACTTGTGAATTATTTACAGCGAAATCAAAGTGCGTCCATACTTTCTGGGACCGTCTTTAGTTTATGGAAAAGCAAATCGAGAGCTTATCTTAACCTAACACGCATTTGCAAGGAAGTGGATTATTTCAAATTTAGAGGCGATTTAAATTAATAATTACAGAGAGTTCATTTAGGCTTTTGGCCATCGGCTCATCAGTGCGTCAGCAGCTTATGTTGAACTTCTAACGCCACCTAAAGGTTCAACGTTTCACCAAAGACGAAACGTAGAAATAGAAAATAGTTATGTGTAATTAGCACAAATCGGTTCCCATGCGGCACCAAAACCCTTAAATAACTACAATTTGTTGACGGCCAGAACGCCGTCACGTAGTTTCGTTTCTTTCAGAACGTTAGTAAAGATATAGCACTTCGGTGTAATAACTGTATATGATTATAGCATTAACTTTACGTCTGTTCAGCGGTTTATGTTGAACCGATAGGTGGTGTTAGCAAATCAACATAAACTGCTGACGCACTGTTTAACCGAAGGCAAAACGTAGAAATAGAATTACAGGGAGCCCATGTAATTGTTTATAAAATTTTTTTTTTTGGCGTGGATTCAAATTCTATAACCAGTCATTTAAAATTTTTCTGGATGGGAGCTCCTACTCCCCCCTCTGTTTATGACGAACCTTGAAAAAAAAATTGCGAAACAAGGAATTATTACCTAATCGCTGGTGGAGATATGTTGACGATATCTTCTGCATCATCAAACGGGGTTATCTTACTATGTTTTTGAAAACAATTTACAACATTCACAAAAACCTGTTTCAATCCACCTAGTGGTGTAACGATGCCTATCTCATATATAATATTGTGGTGTTCAATTCAAAATTTTTCTCTTCGATTCTTGAAAGAGATTGTTTGTGCATTAACTAGTATAGCATACAGAATGAAACAGTGCTTTGCTCGCGTAGGTCATCCTTAAGAAAACAAAGTGGGTTCACTTTTATATGCACTTCAGGCACCGGAACCCGGAACGGCCACTAACTAACATGACGTACAAACTCTACTAGTTTTTATTCAAACTTTGAAGATTTTATACAATTTTGACATCGTACTTTAAACGACGATTTAAATTTTTGTTGTATCCAAAAATATCCAGTAATTTTTGGTAGGACCATAAAACCTTTCATTTGACCCTGACATTGGGAATAACGGTTTTAAGACCAGAATTAGAATTTTTTTTACGGTTTTTGTTTCGCCGGTTTAAGTGACGGTGTACAATACCCCCCCCCCTCCCCCTTTACCCTATAACTCCGGAACCAAAAGTCGGATCTAGATGAAATTCAGGAACTCCGTATGGGACAGTGAGACCTTTCATTTGAATCTAATTTTGTCACAATCGGGTAAGCCATCTCTGAGAAAACCAAGTGAGATTATTCGACACACACACACACACACACACACACACACACACACACACACACACACACACACACACACACACACACACACACACACACACACACACACACACACACGCACACACACACACACACACACACACAAACACACACACACACACACACACACACACACACACACACACACACACACACACACACACACACACACACACACACACACACACACACACACACACACACACACACACACACACACACACACACACACACACACACACACACACACACACACACACACACACACACACACACACACACACACACACACACACACACACACACACACACACAGACATTGCTCAGCTCGATGAACTGAGTCGAATGGTATATGACACTTGGCCCCTTCGGGTCAATTTTTGCTAGTCGGTATTTCAAGTGATTGTTTAACCTTTCTATATGAGAAAGACAAAGCATTAAATTCACTTGTGAAGAAGAAAATAACAGCAAATTTACAGGAAGCCAACCAAAGGAAGTTTAACCAGGAAGAAAACCTTCGAGGACCGAAAAACAATCACCTGATATTACACATCCGCTCAAAACCAAACAAAAATGGTTTGGTCTGGATTAAGTATTCAGCAGTAAGAACTTTCAACTTTCAACTTCACTAAGATCTACAGAAGATCAGACAGATAATTTGGGAAAAAAAATACTAGGATCAGCCCCAAGGGGTTGTTCGACCCATTGATGTGGAACAAGGCAACCAAAATTTCTAATGATCTACAATCAAACAGTTCAATCAATCGTCACACTTTTGAATCCGCAATTGCACGAGAGTCTGCTTAGATTGATTTTGATTAGCAACCAACACCGAACATTGTTTGTTTTATAGCCGACGAAATTACACCAATATCTCAAATGTATGCAATTATATCTTTGTACATACTTGCGATACGGATTTTGATATAAAAGCTTCTCTTCGTCAAGCTTGTGTTCAAGTTTTGTATGCAAGCAGTTATTTTTATAGCGTTAAATTTCTCTAACATTCTGCGATTTCGGTTAAAGCGATAAACTTCTTCTCATTAACAATCGAGCTCATCTTATATCAATTAGTAATTAATCTTAAGCACTCAAAATTTACCCTGGGAAGTTGTCAATTTCTCAGGCGAACGACATTACATGGAATTTCATCTGAGCTTGCATGACACAAGATCACAGCATACCAATTAAAGCTTCAAATCATTTTATGGCACTTTTTGTCTTGCTGCCTAGCAACAACCTACCTCTAGCATGCTACGCGTAGGACTGAAACGTTAGCTATAATTTTACTTCTATTTATAGATTCGCGTGCTTCCAACAGCTTCGCTTTTGCATTGATTGACCAATCAGAGTGATGCTTTCCCTTTGATATATCGCTTACCCCTTCAAAACCGTTGTCTATGGCAGGGAAATCCGATATGCTGGAGATTTTAAGCAGACAAATAGGATACTGCTCGCTACTAATCAAAATTTCAATCATTTATAATTGAAAATACAGCCCTTGGTACATTCAAATCGAATCTTAGAAATATTTCCAATCAAATAATGGTATATTATTAACACTTTATACAAAATATACTGAGCTGTAAGTGTTTAAAACCTGACCATTCTGATTTCTGATTTGCACCCCTATATAGAAAATACAGATGTGTTCCACATCAAAAATCCGAAATATTCAAAATTTCGTGTTCACTTTTGGACAAACGAAAAGAACACTGGACACCCGTTCCGCTAAAATTTCGAAAGCTTTGGAAGAATTGGAAAAGGAATTACCATACCATTTCAAGACCAAAATAGCCGAACATGCCTTTATTGAGGATCTTAATTATAAAACAAATTTCTAACCCATGGAAACTAGAGGTAGCTGAAAGTTTAGAAATATATAAAAATATTTCAAGCTCTTTATTAAACCATGACCAAAGGAATAAGTTCCTCTGGCTTTCCAAGTTGCTACCTAATTATGCAGAACAATCAAACGTAGAAAATATATAAACAATTTTTTTTCTTTTCGATCGATTTGAACGAAGTTCTACATACTCTGACTCAGTGGTTGAAATTCAGACAATTAAAACTGAGTGTGGCGAGAACTAAATAATATATGGTTATTCCTATGGAACGGGAACTGGAAGTGTGCCTTTGCATTATTGGATAGTATAGAAAGCAATCCGGGGCGACAACTCAAATGTTATGCAGTGTCAATCTTGACTCGAAAGCAACCAGTTTGCCACCTCGTTGCACACAAGCAGAACCAATAATCAATACCCAAATTTTCCAGCTACTAGTGTCTACACGATAAATCACTACCCGACAGTACGGTCTATGAAGATCGCCATTAGATTTATTGCTGCTGAGTATTTACGGCCGGCAGCGCATAAGCCTATCAAGATTTGTCAGCATCATTCGAGCGTCATTTTTCACCTATCTACGGTTGGTAACCGGTGACGGTATTCGCCATAGCCAGCCTTTAACGAGACCACTTGACAGCTATTTGATGAGGATCATAACTGCCATTTTTCTCGACCATAATTTGTACCCACAATGTCTTCGATTGCATTGTTTTATCAGGTACTTTTGATCACCTTCTTCGTCAACTATTTTCCGAGCGTATGAGCGAGAGTGTCTCCGCTCATTCTGTCTGTCGCATCACGGCACTGATATGCTGCGAATTGATCGTGCCTACCATCGCATCGGTACGGCCGGGACGGACGGCGGAAGGGGTTTTGTGCGACTTCCAACCGCGCAACCAGACGCCCACTTGTCTGTTTAGAATCATAAATTTGCCACCTATAGCTCAACCATTCCTGGGCCCCCGGCTCGACGTAAATAGTAAATAGTAGGGCAACCTAGGCAGCCAGCTGTACTTCAAGCAGATCAGAGATATTTTTGTGAAATTTATTATTTTCAATAATCGATACGGTCGTAAATGGGCCTTTTTGTTGTGCTCAAATGGATGGGTGAATATGGTGCACAACCTGCGAGGACCGATAGTGATCTCGAACGGTTGCTGCTAGATTCAAAGGTTGAACACCAACACCGTAACCTGTAAGCCACGGTTGAGACAGAGAGACCCAAACGTTCGGCTGCCCTCTGTGCCGAAGATAACGTTTGCCCAGCGGGATTATTGAAGCAAACATGTTTACATGCTGTTTTCTATATAAATTGGTTAATGGTCTCGTTGCAGTCGACAAACCAAGTGGCAGTTAGAAGTTAATTCGAAGTTAGTCTCTGTACATTCTGTTGTATTGAGCTTTTTAATGACCTTCACGATATGGATCTGATTATATTTTTCTGCGAAATTCAACTTAATAAATTTCGTATATTTGCGTTGATATCGTGCTGACTGAGCTGGTGATTCCGGAGGTAGGAGGAGTCATTTCGTATTCCATCCCTGCTTGAGAGGAATTTTTTTGAATAGAAGGGTGTGTAGTTTAGACTTGTCGAAAGCTCTATACGATTAGATTTGGTTGAACCTTTTGACATAAAAAAGAATCAAGATATGTTTGTCTTTGATCCACTTGCATCAACTTTCATCAGTTGAAGGCCGCTTTCGGACCAGTAATTTCTGCTTCAATTGTTACTCTATTCTACAAATGCCAAATACAGGTCACAGTGAAATTAAAGAGATTTGTGCCTATCGTACATTCAGATCAGAGCCGTAGTGAACGTTTCTGGCACCCGAAGCGAACTCAAAGATATTCGCCCCACATAAAAATTTGAAGATGTACTGATATTGTTTTATTTTTCTGTAAGTTCATCCCAAGTAACATTTCGAATTTTATTAAATACTTGTAACAGGCTTGAGTGTTACATCATAAAGCTCGCATTGAATATGTAATATTCACAAAAGACTATTGAAAACCATTTTAACATCATATTCTAGTAAGTTTGAGAGGTAAAGGGTATTTACCCCAAAATTTATGCTAGGTGCACATAACCTATTTCACTTGATTTTACGTTTCGTCTTATGGCGTTTTTCATTGATAAACACTGGTGGCGTGGATTGCTCTGGTTTTGCACTTTCGAGCAGAAATGGCAATGAAACACCGTCAGAATGTTGCTTTTCTACTCGAAAGTGCAAAACCAGAGCAATCCACGCCACCAGTGTTTCTCAATGAAAAACGGCATTAGACTCATCAGTGTGTAGCAGTTTATGTTGAACTGCTACCTCGGACCTGACGGTTCAACATAAACCGCTAGACACTGATGAGTCTAAAGCTACGATCAGACTAGCCAGTTTATCTGTCACAGTTTATCTGCCACGGACAAGTAACTTTTCGGCAGTTTATATTTGGTCTGGCAATGTGATCACACTATTCACAGTTAAATGACTGCAACAGTCAATATTTTGACAGTTGTTAAGTTTGACTGTGACACATTTTGAGCATGTCTGTATTGTGATTACATTGATCAGACAAATAAAACTGGTTACAGACTTATTATAGGGAGTGGGCTGTTTATAACAGTTTTTCTGAACACAGTGATCACATTACAAGAAAGTTTTGGGGCAGAGAACTTTTCGCGGATTATCGTTTTATGATGAAATATCGATCTGGTCTCACAAAAGGAAATTCGTTGCATTGCTACTTGGTGTGTTGTGTTTGGAAGCAATTAAAGAAGGAATATAAATGTGCTTCGGTTTTTTACCTTTTTTATAAATATCAACAATAGATATAGAAATCGCTCAAACTTTAGACAAATTTTCCAAGGCCCGGAGGCCCTTGGTGGATTGGTTATTATTTTAGAAAATCTCAAATACTTAACTTTTCCACATTTTTGAAAAATATGAAACCGAAGCTCTTCGATGTATCTAAAAATTATTTATTAATCAAGGATGAAGTGAGCGTGTTTTTGTTAAAATGAAACGTTTATTTTGAATGAGAAAATAAAAAAACAATAGTCGAAATAGTGACCATCTTTCTGGCAATTTGTGGATACCTTGCCAATCAGACATCCAATTTTCGACTTCTTCGTAGAAATTGAAATGATGCAAAGTCAATGCGTGATTATTCGATAAAAACAAATTGTAGTCATTTCATTTAAATTCATATTTGTTTTCCTTCCTTTTTATCTCTGTATGATTAACATTTCAAGTGATTCTATAATAAATTATTTCATCTTTGTTACAGTACTTTGGTTGTTCTGTTTCTTATTTCCTATCTGTATTTTACTGATTTATTGTCGTTTGATACAAATAGTAGTCGGGAATAAATTAATACGATGGTGAGGGAGAAGCTCCCAGTCAAGTGTTTTGATTGTATCCAGAACTTTGAAACTGATTTTGATTATTTGGTGACCACCCCCCTCGGCACCCTGATGATACACTACACCTTTCTAATCCATTCATTTTCATCAAATATTTCTAGCAATTCAGTGTATTAAAGCTTGTTCGATGGTCTTGCATGTTCTTCATTTCTCACTTAAAAATCATTATCTTTCAAACCGTCTTGTACATGTTGCTTCTGATAGAGCATGATCACCATATGCCTCAAATAAGCATTCGATGAGACTCTGCAGTGCTTTTCTTCAAATGCAAACAAAATTCTAAAGCTTTCCCCAAATCATCACTTTCTAGTTCAAAATTCGACAATTTTTAAATGATGAAAATATACGATGTTGTTTGTTCTATGATGTATATTAGATATGTTTAGAAGATGTCATAACAAGCAAAAAATTGAGATTCTTTCACATCATATGTTCATTATCTACACATTTGTGTCTTAACGCTCATATCATACGGATATATCTGCTATTACTAAAAAAAATCCAGAGTGGCATCGAGATCGAAAGCGTAAAAAATATGTTTCGCAATTGTTAAGTATTTTTCACGTAACAAATACATTTTCAATAAATTGTAAATGGAGTGGTAGATCCAAAAATCAAATGCAATAAAAATCCATAGGATCATCCTACCTAAATATGACAATTATAGGGTTGAAATTTTGGGAAGGTTGTCTCCAGTCCAAGCTTTTTCAAATATGGTATAACGGTATGGATTTCATTTGGGGCAGAGTTCAGATTTTGACAGATCCACTATTTTATTCCTATTTTTTACCAAACGCTTTGTAATCAATTCAATTATCGAACTAATGAACGAACAATAAGCTATTGGAAACTCGGTGAATATTTAGCAATGGAAATTATTTCGAAGAACACCACATATATGAGAATGTGAGAATATGAGTAATACGAAAAAGCCATCAATACACCACTAGGTGGATTAGAACAGGTTTTTTGATTACTACCTGTTTTCAACATTTCAGAAAAAATTTGATCACGAAACCAAACCTCTTGAGGAAAACCACATGTACTCACTTCTCACACTGGTGCTGGAACGTTTTGCTTTGTGTTTGGATGAAATAAACAAGTTTTTGGTTGTCATAGAATCCGTGGCGGACAACTTCTGCACAACAGTTTCAGAAACAGTCAAATTTGTCTGTACAGTCCTCAACTGTTTGTCTGTCGACTATGATTACACTGTGATTACATTGTCACAGGTAATCTGCACACTCAAGCCGATTTTGACTGCTTGCAAACCACTGCGAACCGATTACACTATATTACAGTCAAACTGCACAAGTTTGTGCAGATAAACTGGCTAATGTAATCGTAGCTTAAGACGAAACGTAAAATCAAATCATATTCTAGCAGGGTTTGGAATATTAATTCACCGGTGAATGAATATTTAGTTTCCATTGCATTATGAACGAACAATTCCACCGCTCACAATGAGGACGTCTTTCCAGCCAAAAAGAACCACACAAACAAAACGCTAGCGGAAGCAAATATATTCCACATATGCACAGATGGTACAGTGTGCTGGTATTAGAGTCTTCATGAAGCACAGAAGTCGTGAATAGAATTTTCTCTCTCGTGGTCTGAACGTTGTTCTGCTCACAAAACAATTCATTGCAAGCAAACTCTCTTCACAGGACTAGGAAGTTATGAAGATTATATATTCAGTTTTTGCTAACAGGCTGATGACTGGCTCTCCGACGCGAACGGCTGTTAATTGACTTTATGTAACTAAAACTGTTGCATATCACTTATTCAATTCGAGTCAAGTTAGTAGAGGGTAAGAATTCTTAATTATACTTGAATATTTTAAACATAAGTAGCAGGAGTGAAGAATTAGCGACAGCAATCTGGCGATTTCAGTAAATACTGCAAACAAACCAACGCTCCGTTTGCTAGCTGCTAGAAAGAAACTAGCTCCTGCACTCTTGTTACTTCTGTAAATCAAATTCCTGCTGAATAGCGTTTAATTTGGGTTTAATCGAAATAGTGTATGGTAGTTAATCAATCAGTATGCTAACAAATAAGTCTTTTAATCAGTATTGCGCATTGAACATTTGTTTTGTTGAATTTTCATTGAGTATTGCTATGAGCTGTGAGAGCTGTGAATAACACATGTCCCCATTACAGCAAAACCTTTATTCTAATAGACGCTCTAGCAGTGGCAGTGCGCACAAAATGAATGTATAAACAAATGTGAATCGCGTTCGGACCTCGAAGAAACATGCGACTGTTGAGAGCCAGTCATCAGTCTGTTAGCGAAAACTGAATACACTGAAGTCTTTTTTTATGCGAATTTACGTATCGCATAAAAAAACCGCATAAAAAACCGCACAACTCTGAAAATTCGCATAAAAAAACCGCATAAAAAACCGCACAACTCTGAAACTTCGCATAAAAAAAAACGCATAGCTCTGGAAATTCGCATAAAAAAGTCACGTAAAAAAACCGCATAAAAAAAGACCTCAGTGCTTGCCTCAGTGTATATAATCTTCATCACTTGTCTCTTACCGAGAGAAGAAGAAAAAGTAGTCTGAGTGAATATTGTTTGCTCTCTTTCATTCTCGTGCATGGACAGCCATTCCAATATAGCAACAAGGCTCACGCTTCCTCAAAAGCGACATGGTTCATAAAGTAGGTATATTCATGAATATCATACGCCGTGAAGCATGTATACTCATCTTCACTGCTTCGTTCATCCAAACCCTGTATTCTAGCCAAGCGGACCACTTTTCATCAGGTTCATAAAGCAAAAAGAAACTTTTCAAAACCCGCTTTACGAACAACATTGTATTTATTGGGGTGAATTTCACAGTAAGATTTTGATTAACGACTTTGAGCATCTATCTGAATTAAGAAAAAGTGCGATTTCATTTTTCTCGTGCTTTTTGTAAAAGTCTGCATGATTCCTAAAACGATATTTTTTGTGATTCATCGTAATTTATGTTCAAATGACTTGTGCAGGCGTTCTTAAAAAAAAACATAAAAGTTAATCGTGTTTCCTTCATTTTTTTATTTGGAAAATATATTTCGATGGTTTTTGCTTTTAGAAAGTCTAATTGCTAAAACGCTCTTTTAAGTGGTTCGATGGTTTGCTCTCTAGTTGTACAACGAATTTACATCAATTCAATCATGTTTTCAGAATTGAGATGTAGCAGTCACGTTGTCATAATTCAAATAAGTCAGTCGCCGCTTGAAATAATTCCCTTCCGTGTAAAAAGTTAAGCATCTCTAATCAGATGAAGAAATGAACACCGGCGGCTAAACCACATTTCTTGGCGCATACAAACTTTTTTTCTCTTCCTTATATAACCGATCGGTCTAACTATATTGCAAAACCAATACGAATGGTGAGGTTTCAGCTTCCGAGAAGCTCTCTTTGGCGTAGTCTTATCAATGTTCGCCAGATAACGATTTGAACGCAAAAAGGGTATTGGCGCGAGATGGTTGAATGCATAAGATTCGGGAGGGAATGAGCTAACGAACCTTGAAACTATTGTCCAAGAAATTTTGAAAATACGAATCTTACTTCGGTAAAATTACGTACTTTCGGTTGGCTAAGACTGAAATTCGGCATTCTGAGGGTTCAAGGGAAAAGGTCTAATCCATTTCCATTTAGACCGTGGAAGAGGCTAGAATGCGTGTTTTTACTTTTGTTCTGCGGTGCGTGTTAGAAGATACTGAATTCAAACATGAGATGTCTTTAAAATTTAGTAATAGTTCTGCCACTCCTGTCAGTAACCTGAGTTTGCTAGAACGCACCGGCGAGCTATTGGCCATCATTCGCGAGAACGCCGCAATCGCCATTGAAGCACGTTTACAGGCATATTCCACGCGCTTGCCGAAACTGAGCTTGTCGTCAAGCATCACACCCAATTGCTTCAGTGATCTCTTGGAGGGGATCATGCAATCACCAGCATGTGCCGATGCCTCTTGCTCTGATTTTTTGTTGTCTACCACCATTCCACAGGATCCCTGTGGTTCTCCGGCCGTGATAGAAGTGCTGCGTAAGCCTTCCTCAGTCTCGTAAAGCAACACCCGGTTCTGAAAGTAGCTTTCCAGAATCTTGTACAGCCCTTCTGGTAGTCCCAGTCGACGGAGGGAGTCAGCGATATCCGCCCAACAAGCATTATTGAACGCGTTTTTGACATCAAGCGTTACTACCACAGTAGCGCAGTAGCGAATCCCACGCCGCTTAGGTTGAATAGCGACCTCCGCGGTGGCTACCACCGATTTTATGGTATCCGCCGTAGATCTGCCTTTGCGGAACCCGTACTGGTCGTTAGACAGACCACCCGCCTTCTCTATGAACGGGGCTAGCCTGTTCAGGATGATTCTCCCCAGGAGCTCCTTCCTATATGCCGACGGGTCCCCAGGAGGTTTGCCAGGTTTCGGTAATAGTACCAATCTCTGCCTTTTCCAAATGTCCGGGAACGTGCGCTTGTCTCTGCATGACCTCCCTGAACATGTCCGGTTTGGAGGTTATAGAAACCTTTAGAGCCGTTCGGGATACCATCTGACAACAGCTCTTCATTCATCACTCTGCTAACATCGTTTGTTGGTAGCGGTGCTGGCGGCCACGAAGACGTGTCGTGGTGCGAGAAGAGGACTCTTATAATCTCCTTCAACTTCGCCGGACTACGTTCAGGGGGTGCTAGTGCCCCTCTCGTTTTGGCCATAACCATCCTGTAGGCATCACCCCATGGGTTGGAGTTGGTGTACTGACACAGGTTTTCAAAGCAGCCTTTTTTGCTTACGCGAATAGCCTTGTTCAGAGCAAGCTTAGCCGCTTTGAACGCTTCGTTTTTTACTGCTCTTGTCTCCGGTGATCTAGCTCTTTGCATACTTCTCCTGGCCCTTAAACAGGTCGTTCGAAGGTCTGCGATTTGTTCGTTCCACCAGTAGACCGGTCGTCTGTTGTTCCACGGTCGTGCCTTCTTCGGCATTGTCGCGTCGCACGCCCGTGTCAGAACGGCTACCAACTCTTCCCCATCTAGGTTCGCTGTGTGGTTCTCCAGTGCGAGAGCTGCACTAAACGTTTCACGGTCGAAGTCGGCAACCTTCCACGCTCGGGTTCCGGGGGCATTTCCCCTACTGCTGTACCTCGCTAGGCTACCTATCGTGTAGCGTATGGCTAGGTGGTCGCTATGGGTATAGCCATCTTCCACTCTCCAGTTTAAGTTTCCGGCCTGGCCGGGACTCCAGAAAGTCACGTCGATAAACGACTCAACTCCGTTCCGCTGGAAGGTACTTTTGGCACCGTCGTTCCCCAGTACCACATCTAGTTTGGCGAGGGCCTCTAGCAATGTCTGTCAGCCTGTCGACCAGTTGAGTGAACTGGTCTATTGGCCACCGCGGTGAGGTGTAGCAGCTGCAATAGTATACGACATTTATTTTCGCAATGGCTACTCCCTCGGCTTGCGTTGTCACCACTTCCTGAATTGGATAATGACCCGTGTTCCAGATGGTCGCTGAACCGGATCTGTCCGCAACCCAGTTTCCATTATCGGCGGGGATGCGATAGGGGTCCGAGAGGATAACGACGTCTGTGCTCCATTCTACAACCGACTGATGCAGCAATTGCTGCGCCGCTTCACCGTGGTTGAGGTTTAGCTGCGCTACGTTAAGGCCGTCTTATTTTCTCCGCCGAAGGAGCAGACGGGGCCGCCCATGGCGTGATTTTGAGCCTTCTTTTTACCAGCGCAGATCACACACCTTGGTGTTTTGTTGCAACTGAACGCCTTGTGGCCTTCGCCACTGCAACGGTTGCATAGGTTACTCCGGTCTGAGCATTTGTAGTCCCAAGACTTGTGGCCAGATTCGAAACACCTGAAGCACATATACACCACCGGTGGCTGGTATGCAGTTCCTGAGCAAACCGACTTTTAATTTACTCACTTTTAGGACCTTATTAGCATCCATGACTGATAGCGAATGGATTCGTGTGGGACATCCACCCCTCCTTGCTCCTTAATGGCCGTGACAAGCTCTTCGGCGCTCGCGATCTCGTCCACTTACACTGAAGTGTAACCTTGTTTTGCACTGCTCTAACTTCGACCTCGTCGCCTAGAACTAGCGCTCCGAGTTCTGATCCGACCTATTGTGCTCCTTTTTTTTAGCAATAGCAGCATCTAGCCAGTTCTAATACGTCTAATAGAGCGAACCTCCTTTCCAAAGTCGCAAGCTTTGCCTCGCTCCGCATTGCCTTGAGGACGTCGGCGTATTTCTCCTTGTCGGCTTTGACCAGCAAGGCTTCTTCTTTGTCCCTAGGAATTCTCTCGCGTTCTATGGGGACTTTCTTCTTTTTCTTTCCGGTCACCTTGAGCCAGGGCCGCTCCTTATCCTGTTGACCCTTCTCACCAGGCTCGTGCTCGGTCTGTATGTCATTGCTCAGCTGTAACGTTTCATTACTCGTTTGTAGTGCGTGTCTTTGCAGTTGAAACAGTTTGATAGTTCAGTTAAAACAACTATCGATTAGTTGATTAGTACAAAAATTTAATTAATCAAATTCAGAAAAACAACCCCAAGCCTCCCCATTGTTTTCAATTTTCCAAAAGTAATTTCCACTGAACGCACAATAACTAACACACTATTGAACCGATTGTCATGAAATTTGGACGTATGACATCTGAAGGATTGAACACCCGAGAGATTTTCAATTAGTCACGCCATCTGTCTGTTCGACCGGTGACATGTCAGTTGTTTACCAGGATAATCAGATTTTTTCATCATTTGTTGACATCTTCAAAATCGAATAAATTTTCCCTTGGAGAACTTTTAATCTCTGATAGCAAGGGTCTGTCTTGGAAAATAATTCCGCAAAAGAGCCACCGTTTAGCCTAATGACACAGCACCATACCACATTGCATTACATTCCATCCAAATCCTAAGCAGCTCCTCATCTCGAGCTGCTCAATTGCAGCTCATTCATCCACCGAACTGGTGTTATTGAATAAATTCGTTACGGAACTCGATCAGCGCAGTCCAATCGAATGCCGTCACAATACACCACCGAACCGGACGACGACAGCCGCCGTGCCCGAGAAGTTCGATTCGAAAGCGGCGGCAATAAAATTGATGATATTTTTCAAACTACATCATTCCGGGTCCGGGCGAACAATGGGGCAGTGCTAATGATCAGCATCGGACCGAAAAAGGGGGTGACCGTAATGAGCAACCCTTCTGTTGCCAACGAATGGACAATACTCCTGCCAGCGAGTAGCGGAAAATTTCCAATATTTCATCATTCATTCCGAAATCGATTCGTCTCAGAGATCGGCTTCAAGCTTCACACTCGGCACCGTGGACAAATTGTTCTATTGGCAGCATTGGCAGGCCCAGAGAAGCGATTTTGTTAACTGGGATTCCATCAATTTGAGCCAAATTTGATTGGAAAAGACATTTCTTATCCCGTGTCCATCATAACACAATTGTAGGCCCCATACTGATAGAAGCTTCCTTCGGAGCTGCCAGAAGATGAACGAGGTTCGATTTTTATTGTTAAGTGGATTTCAATTACTGCCAACAATTGGAAGCTGAACTCGATCCATCGCCGCACTGTCGGTGGCGCATTTACCTCATGTTGTGATCTTTATTACTTACTAGGAACACTTGAACAGTGCCGTGCATCGAAAAGATCGGACCTGGAGGACCCGCAAGTACGGACTGAAGGTACATTTGGGAAAAATATGACAGCTCGTTTCGACTTCCAGTCCTATGGGAAGCCGTTGATCTATGGGGCGATTCACAGAGATTAAGAAATTTCCAGCACAGCACGAATAATTGGGATGATTGCTGAGACTCAGTGGCTGCGATTTTTCACTGGGAAACTCGGCCCATGAATGAGCCCCCCAGCTCACATGCTGGTGGGAGCCTTCCTCCATTCCACCTCCCGGCAAAACCGACGTTAGTCAAATGATTGAGTTTCTTGCGGCGGTTTCTGGACCGGTTCTCCTCGGGCTCCAGCTTGGTATTGTTGCAGTAAATCGTACCAACTGCCGCTGGCTTTATGATTGAGAGAGCGAAAACTGACATAAGTACCCAGGTATCCACGTTGGCCGAGTTTGTCTGGGGCACTATTGACAACCAATAAATTATCCTATTCTGAACTGGATAGCTCGCGGGGACGTGGTGTACCGAAAGAAGAAAAAACAACCTTGAACCGATCAGCGGGTTAGTACGATTTCGTCTAGAGAATAATATCAAATACTGGAATTTAGTATGTTATTTGAATTTATAATTTATAGCATACCGAGATACGCTGTAATTATTATTTATGTCGCGTACCGAAAAAAAAATCATTTAGTGGAGTCGTTTGAAGAATTTCCACCTTCTCACCTTCAGGTGAGAGGACTTTATTATAAATAACTTCTATTGTAAGAAGGGAAAAAAACTTCTCACTTACTTTTCTTACTCAGGAAGTCAGCATGAATTAGAAAATTGAGTGAGATCTTTTTGACAGTTTAGGACCACTATTTCCAGAACTTCTGAAATTTATTTTTGAGGACCGGAATATCCGAAGTTGGTTCGTATGACCAGAAAAGAATATGACCCACAAAAAGAAACAGTCTTGAACTTAGTTAAAAAGAAATTTTCCCCCTTCACTTCGTCGCTTCAGGTGGCGGTATAAAATTTTTAACCCTCAACCTCAATCTCTGAGAAAATAGTCTGAGTTTCATTTTGGAGTATTTCAACACTATTTTCGGTGCGTCCAGAATTTTAAATCGTAATTGATAGGCCGTCTACTAACAATGATCAACGGTTGAAATAGTTTCGAGCCCAGTTTAGAAGTCTTTTTAGGGTTTTTGCTTCACCGCTTCAAGTGACGATATAAAATATTTAACATTCTTCAACCTGTAATTCCGGAAGCAAAAGTTGTATCCGGATAAAATTCTAAAGCTTTGTATGGGATCATAAGGCCTTTGATTTGAACCCTAGGGGAGGACACTTTGAACTCAAGACGCTTATTACAGTAAATATATATATTATAAATCTCAAGATAGAATTACCCAGCAAAATGTCCACAGAGCATTATAAATTACAACTCCACTAGCAGAATTGCTCACTGGAAGAGCATTTCTTAAATCGTTTTCAGGAATGTAGTTGATATGCCTAATGCACTTTCAAGAAAATTCAAATACTATCGCTTCACTTTAGCAGCAATTTTTAAGCGTTAAGCGTAATTAATTATATTGACTTGCAGATGATATTAAAACATATGAACGGCTGAAAGCAAAAATCGGATAACTGCAACATAGTTTATAAAACCCGTTTAAGTAATTTTGAATGCAAAAATCGGATAAAAACATCTTTTCTGCAACAACCGGACAAAATAACTTTGAATGCAAAAACCGGACAAAAACTTAATCGGTTCTTCCAAAACAAATGTATTTATCCGGTTTTTGCATTAAAAGTTTTTACCAACTGTCGCTGTGGACGAAGCATGATTTGCTTGTTTGTTAAGGGCAACTTGATCAGAGCTGCGTTCTCACAGCGGCAGTTGATAAAAACTTTGAATGCAAAAACCGGATAAATACATTTGTTTTGGAAGAACCGGTTAAGTTTTTGTCCGGTTTTTGCATTCAAAGTAATTTTGTCCGGTTCTTGCAGAAAAGATGTTTTCAAACGATTCTTGCATTGCAAAATCCATGTCCGGTTATTGCTCTCAATGTTTTTATCCGATTTTTGCATTCAAAAATACTTAAACGAATTTTCCAAACTAAGTTGCACTCATCCGATTTTTGCTTTCAGCCGTTCATATAACAGATCGGCTGAAAAGATCGTATCGTTTCTATGAGAGGGCGCCACTAGAATTAAATCCATACCATTTTCAGTTAGTACCAACCTTCAAAAGATACGTGTATAAATTTGACAGCTGTCTGATTATTAGTTTGTGAGATATTGCATTTTGAGTGAGGTTACTTTTGTTATTGTGAAAAAAATGAAAAAAAAAGGAATTTCGTGTGTTGATGAAACACTACTTTTTGATGAAAAAAAGTGCTGCCGATACCAAAAAATGGCTTGATGAGTGTTATCCAGACTCTGCACCGGGCGAAGCAACAATTCGTAAGTGGTTTGCAGAATTTCGTACTGGTCATATGAGCACCGAAGACGATGAACGCAGTGGACGTCCAAAAGAGGCTGTTACCGATGAAAACGTGAAAAAAATCCACAAAATGATTTTCGATGACCGTAAAGTGAAGTTGATCGAGATAGCTGACACCCTAAAGATATCAAAGGAACGTGTTGGACATATTATTCACGAATATTTGGATATTAGAAAGCTTTGTGCAAAAAGGGTGCCGCATGAGCTTACAATCGATCAAAAACAACAACGAATTGATGATTCTGAGCAGTGTTTGGAGCTGTTATATCGAAATAAAACCGATTTTTTTCGTCGATATATAACAATGGACGAAACATGGCTCCATCACTTCACTCCGGAGTCCAATCGACAGTCAGCTGAGTGGACTGCACGCGATGAACCGAACCCAAAGCGTGGAAAGACTCAACAATCGGCCGGTAAGGTTATGGCGTCTGTATTTTGGGATTCGCATGGTATAATTTTCATCGACTACCTTGAAAAGGGAAAAACCATCAACAGTGACTATTATATAGCGTTATTAGAGCATTTGAAGGACGAAATTTCAAAAAAACGGCCTCATTTGAAGAAGAAAAAAGTTTTGTTTCATCAAGACAATGCACCGTGTCACAAGTCGATGAAAACCATGCTGAAATTGAACGAATTGGGCTTCGAATTGCTCCCTCATCCACCGTATTCTCCAGATTTGGCCCCCAGTGACTTTTTCCTGTTCTCAGACCTCAAGAGAATGCTCGCTGGTAAAAAAAATTAGAAGCAATGAAGAGGTAATCGCTGAAACTGAGGCCTATTTTGAGGCAAAGGATACAAATCGTACTACAAAAATGGTATCGAAAAGTTGGAAGATCGTTATAATCGCTGTATCGCCTCTGATGGCAATTATGTTGAATAATAAAAACGAATTTTGGTAAAAAAATGTGTGTTTCTATTAAACGATACGAACTTTTAAGCCGAACTGTTATACTATAGAAATATCTCTCCAGTAGATGGAAAACTTGTTTTGTAATTAACTCTTATGTTCTGCATACTTTAAATTATATGAAACGGTCAATAGGTAACTGACATAAATGATATTCAATTGCCATTGAAAATCGAATGAAGATAATTTTTGCTTTGCGTTTTTACTGCCTTCGTTCTCCGCCAAGTGACATACAGCAATTTCGTTTACCTGAATGTTTATGACAAAATCAACAGAACAAAGTTAGCTAAATAAACATTTTGTTGAAACAACAAGGACGTGAAACAACAATTAAGTTATTGTGATTTTGTAATCTAGGAGTTCAACGTGCATGAATTGAAATTCGATATTTTAACGCTTCCATCATATTCGCAGGATTTGGCCCTAAGCAACTATTTTCTATTTTGTGATTTATAAAAGAAGCTTGCTGGGAAGTGATTTGCATTTAATGATGAGGTCTTTTTGAGTAAGGAGAAATCAAGGTAGTCAAAAATTGTGTACAAATGGTGCACAGAACGCGGACTGTCACTGAGAAAGATAGCAAAAATGAAAGGAGTAAGTGAAAAAGCCGTGCGAAAAGCAATCAAGAAGTTCGGTGAGGATAACACCTTTGAGGATAAACCGAAAACGGGTCGAAAAAAAGGTCCTGCTAACCCTCAGTTGGATAAACGTATACTGAAGGCGTTCGAGCAAAAGAAGGAGGTTTCAGTTCGGGATGTGGCCAAAAAAGTGGACACTTAGAAGTCAAATGTTCTTCGTGCTAAAGAACGTTTCAATCTTCGAACCTATAAGAAGCAGAAACAACCAAAACGTAGTACGAAACAAGAAGCATCGATCAGGCCGAGAGTTCGAAAGCTGTACAATACGATTCTTGCTGGAAATTTTAACTGCTTAATCATGGGCGACGAAACCTTCGTGAAACTCGATTACAAATCCTTGCCGGGACCACAACATTATACGGTGCGAGAAGGGCAAGTGTTAAACCAGTCCGAGACATTGATTGAACTCGAAAAATTTGGTAAGAAAGCATGTCTGGCAAGCAATTTGTAGCTGTAGTAGGATTTCGAGACCCTTCATCACCACTGCTTCAATGAACAGCGAAATATACATCAAGGAATGTTTACAAAAACGACTTCTACCCATGATTCGAAGCCACAAGGATAATGTTGTCTTCTGGCCAGATCTTGCTTCTTGCCACTACACGAAATCAACGGTATAATGGTATACTACCAAAAATGTCACTTTCGTACTAAAAGCAATGAATCCACCAAATTGCCCACAACTTCGACCAATTGAGGAATTTTGGTCATCAACGAAGGCACATCTTAGGAAATGTGTCTCGGCAGCCGAAACCATTCAACAGTTCGAAAAAGATTGGAAAAAAGTGTCAAAACTTGTCGCCAAGAAGTCTGTACGGAATTTAATGAGGAACGTTCGCAAGAAGGTGCACCAGCTTGTCTACAATGGCTAAGTAGCAAATATTGAGATTAATAATCTGTTGTTGTAGTCTAACATTATCAGTATATCGAATAAAATTTGAATATCTAACACTTGTGAATCAATAACAGCGAAATCAAAGTGCGTCCATACTTTCTGGTACAGTCTTTATACCCAGCTTAGAAAACTTTCGAAGGTTTTTGTTTCGCCGCTTAAAATGGCGATATAGAATTTTGGACATTCTTCACCCTTTTGCCTTTGATTTGAACCTAAGTTTGTGAAAATCGGTCACGCTATATCTGAGGAAAGTTTATAAATAATCAGCTTCGATGTGTGCGTCGTTTGTGAAGGGAGCGGGTCATATCGCTGAAAGCCATTTCGCCGAAAGTCGTTTCGCCGAATGCCATTTCGCCGAAAGTCGTTTCGCCGAAAGGGTCATTTTGCCGTAAGGGTAATTTCGCCGTAAGGGTCATATCTTCTGCATGTTATATCTCCTGTATAACTGATGTGGCGCAGCCACATAACCGAAGCCAAGATGCCACGCCAGCTAAGTCGGCCGCCGGCCTCTTGCATACAAACCTGTAACCGCCTCGTTTGCCCGGTCTACTCAAAGCTAGGTTTCTTTGCTTTAGTTAGGTCCGAACGATCAGTAGCGAGGTCGGACAGCACATGAACCAAAACGATGTGGCGTAGCCGAATTAGATATTTTTTCATTTTCACTTAATAAACGGAAAATACCACCTACATTTGCCTAGTAGATACACCTATGCAATTGCTTTGATGCTTACTAGCTAATAGTCAACAAGTTTTCTTGGGAACTACTTTCTGAAGTTCATGAATCAATCTTCATTCAAGAAGTACAATGGTAGGTCAACAAAACGGGCGTTAACGCTATCATCTATCGTTTGTCTTTAATTTAAATAAATTCTAATTACGATTTCAAGACGATTTCAGGATTCGTTGAAATGACCCTTTCGGCGAAATGGCTTTTGGCGAAATGGCATTCGGCAAAATAACCCTTTCGGCGAAATGGCTTTCGGCGAAACGGCTTTCGGCAAAATGGCTTTCAGCGAAATGACCCTGATCCGTTTGTGAAGACGTGTTGTGTTTTCTTTTTCCGTGCCTGTACGCACCGTGGCTTACCGTTTTTTTTTTTCATTACAAATTTTTTTTATTATTCATTTTTAGAGAAAAAATTTATATCTTTACATCTATTGTGTTTACTATTTAGTCTAAATTTAATTGTATTTCTTATTCTTTCAGTCATACTTTCTTAGTTACTTTTATTTACTTGTTTCATGGATTTATATTCTTGAAATTGTATATTTTTATCTACTTAACCTAAACTAACCTAATCTAACTCTAGCTGTAAAGCGCTCTAATAATGGTATGTTCAGAAGTTGAACATTTAGTTTTGAACTTATTGTGTGTGTTTTCAAATTTCAGCTCGATTGTTTCTTGTTCAGCAATTGTATGTTCATAGGAAGTTCTAGTCCATGGAGGTAGATTCAGAATCATTTTTAAAAATTTGTTTTAAACGACTAAGAGCTTGTTTTTGTGACATTTTTTCCAAACTGGAACTCCATACTGAATGACTGGATAAACTAGTGTCCTATAAATAGCTAGTTTGTTTTGAGGTGACAATTTAGATTTTCTGTTAATCAATGGGAAAAGAGATCTCAATAAAATGTTTCATTTTATCACTATTTTGTCCACATGTGAACTAAAGAGGAACTTGTTATCCATGGTCAGTCCTAGGAAAACTGTCTCATTCAACCAATCTATTTCAGAGCCATTTATTTTAATTTTGTTGTTGTCAGGTGGAAAAAGTCGGGGGATTTAGAGTGGGGAAATATGACAGTTTGACCGTTGCTTACCGGCTTTGTATCGTCATTTTTATACGGGAGTTTGAAAGCTTCGACACTCATCGCCATGTAATTGCGGAACCGGAAGTCGGATCCAGATGAAATTTCACAGTAGCTTTTGAGAGAATATGAGCTTTAATTAAAATCAAGATTGCTGAAAATCGGTTCAAGCATCGCTGAGAAATCGATGTGAGTTCCACTTTTGGAGTTGATCTTCACCACTTTTTGGTGCTTTTTGATCTAGAAATGGGGAACCAGTACTGCATAATTAGAATTATTTGCTCAAATATTAAAAAGTTCTGCAAACTAGAAGAATTCATCAGTCAGTTTTATGGGATTTATATATGATTTTGCCGTAGTGTCGGAGCTATTTTGAAATATCAAATAGGTTCACAATATGGATTTTTCGGATAAATGTTGAGATGATGGATGTCGATTCGCATAGTTTGAAAATAATTGTTACTGAGTACTTTTGGTACCGAATAAAAAATGCCTCCAAAATAACCCGATATACAGATGAAAAATGAAATTATAAAAATTCCGTTCCAGACCAAAGAGCAATTACACAATTTATGAAAGGTGCAATTAAAGACACCACAATTTACTGTTTCTGACTCATCCGAAATGTATGAAAAAAAAATGTCCCAGAAGTGTATGTCCATCGCATTCAGGTTCGTCATCTCTCCCGAGCTCGGGATCCGGCTGGCACTACCGGAATGAAACGAAGTGCGGGCGGGTCAAACAGTGGTCGAAATACATACTACTTCTTCTAGCGGGGCAGCGGGTTCTGTCAACTACCAACTGCGGAAGAGCTCGATCCGGCCCAGCGTGAGTGAGTGAGGAGCGAGCAATCGAGAAAGAGTAATGACCACCATTTATGCCTCGCAAACTGCTGGAATATGAGCCCAGCAAATGGGCGACAAGCTGGGGGTTGCGGCTCGAGTCACCGGGGCACGCTCAGCCCAAGAAGCTGATTGAGATCATCTTACTGTCTTCTTTAGTTAGCCTTTTAATTACGTGACATTAAAAGGAAACTGTGTAAAAAATGAACAGTTGAATGAGGCGCTGAACTCTGCAGTGCGCGAGTTGTGTGTGTTTTTTTTGGTTCCGTCGACCGGACTAATGTTTGGCAAAGCTTTTAAAATTTTATGCGGAGAAAAATCCGGTAATGACCCGTCGGTGATTATCGTTTAGGGAACTCGGGATTGCTTTCTGTGTCCTTTCAATGATGAAATTAAGCGATAAACAAGTTTTATGGGAATGATTCTGCGGGAATGAGCTTTTGCATGAAAATCTTAGTGAAAAGTTTCAGATTTTAAACGTAGTTTTCATTATAAACGAACGACTAAATATTAAGACAGGTTTTTTATTTTAGCTCTGAAAATATATTCATAACGCTTTAGGGACGTAGTTCGCAAAATCGCTCACTAAAAATGACTATTTCAAATATTTATAAATATTGATACTTTGGTATTTGCAATACTTAAATACACTAAAACCTCAATTTACCCGAATTTAATTCACACTATATTTTATGATATTAGTGAGTTTCTTTTTGTGGTCCATACTCGTGGTATTACATTCAATTAACGGGATCTCTGAGGTGAAATATGAGGAAGTGATTGTTCACCTAAAACTACAAGGATACCCTTAAGAAGTAGCAGCGTAACCAAGTGCACTAACAAGATCCTTGTGCACGATCCATGATACCACTTGCAAATCATTGACTAATTACGAATGTTGTGTTACGAGCAGCATTGTAAAGTGAGTGAATGATAAGTTATGAGCAGTATTATTCATAAGCTGCTGATTACTCGTGTAGATCTTAAGACCTGTTTTCACTAAAGTTGTTGGACTTCTGAGTAGTATACCTGGAGTAACTATAAATAGATCAGTGAGGAATGTGTAGTTCTAAAAATATGAGCAGCAAACAATAACTAATAAAATACCTTTGCCCGCAGTAGATCTTGCTGTAGTACAGTGTAATCCCTAAGGAAAATATTCTAAGTAGTTCTTGGACCATGGAATATCTCTTACGGATTTCCATTGTCTCACAATATACGCAGATGCTTTTGCATGTACACTGATGTCTCTTTTACACACGGAATATGTATTACGTAACCGCAAAACTAAAGAACCCGATATCGACGTTTCATGCATTTCTAAGACAAAACAAGAAAACCAGATAACATTAAAAATCCACTTAAAATAAACCGCGTAACTTCGGAAATCTGCGTAAAAAACGCATAAAAACCCACTCAAGGCACGGACGCTTCTGAGATCACCCTCCACTTGATCGATCCACCTTGCTCGCTGCGCTCCTCTTCTTCTTGTACCAGTCGGATTAGATTCAAGAACCATTTTCACTGAGTTGTCGTCCGACATCCTTGTGACATGCCCAGCCCATCGTAGACGTCCGATTTTAGCTGTCCGTACGATAGGTGGTTCTCCTAGCAGCTGTTGCAATTCGTGATTCATACGCCGTCTCCACGTTCCGTCTTCCATCTGCACTCCGCCATAGATGGTCCTCAGTGCCTTTCTTTCGAAAACACTGAGGGCGCGTTGGTCCTCTGCCAACATAGTCCAGGTCTCGTGGCCATAGAGAACAACCGGTCTAATGAGCGTTTTGTAGATGGTCAATTTCGTGCGTTGGCGTACTTTTCTCGATCGGAGGGTTTTTCTGAGTCCAAAGTACGCACGATTCCCTGCCAAAATACGTCTATGAATTTCTCTGCTGGTGTCATTATCGGCGGTCACCAGTCCCAAATACACAAACTCGTCAACCACCTCGATATCGTCACCGTCTGTCAATATTCGTGGTGGGAGGCGTAGTGTTTCTTTTCTAGAGCCTCTTCCTCTCATGTATTTTGTTGTTGACGCATTTATGGCCAGTCCGATACGCCTAGCTTCAGCTTTCAGTCCGATGTAGGTTTCCGTCATCTTCTCAAGGTTACGTGTCACAATATCAATATCGTCAGCGAAGCCAAAAAGTTGTACGGACTTTCCGGAAGATCGTGCCGCTCGTGTCGATCCTAGCTCTTCGAATCACACCTTTCAAGGCAATATTGGTTGATAAACGACTGGACAATGCGCAATTCAGGCCCCAGTGTGGTCCATAGCCTCTTGTCCAGTAACTCCTATCCCTAACTCTCTAAACTCTAAACAGTGCTGACACGATGGCTCTCCGGCGAGACAGGAGGTTGGTGCAGGCCTAGCAAGCCGCCCGGAAAACACATGTTAGGCACAATCAAGTAAGAAATACGACTCGGAATAATCGGCAAAGACCTACGCGACGAACAAAGGACTACGATTGGAAGCTTGGCACATGGAACTGCAAATCGCTTGGCTTCCCAGGATACGACCGAATGCTGCATGATGAGCTTCTAATCCGCGGCTTCGATGCCGTAGCACTGCAGGAACTTTGTTGGACGGGACAGAAGGTGTGGAAAAGTGGGCATCGAGCGGCTACCTTCTATCAGAGCTGTGGCACAACCAGCGTTCTAGGAATGGGATTCGTAATGTTGGGCAAGATGCGCCAGCGCGTGATTGGGTGGCAGCCAATCAGTGATAGAATGTGCGTATTGAAAATCAAGGGCCGTTTCTTCAATTACAGCATCATCAACGTGCACTGCCCACATGAGACGAGACCCGATGACGAGAAGGAAGCATTCTACGCGCAACTGGAACGAACCTACGACAGCTGTCCACAGCGGGATGTAAAACTCGTCATCCGCGACATGAATGCTCAGGTAGGCCGGAAGGCAATGTACAGGCCTGTGATCGGGCTGGAGAGCCTGCACGCGGTAACAATCGACAAAGGCCAACGATGCGTGATACTTAAGAAAAGTGTTTAATTGAAATTTCCGAAATCGAAACAAAAAATTTTTGATGCTAAAAGTGTCATCCCGAAAAAAATTTTTTTTTGAAAAAATCGACTTTTTGGGACTATGAAAAAATATCAAAATCACAGAAAGTTGATTTTTAAAAAAATAATTTTTTCGTGATGACACTAAATCTCGACGTTTCATGCAGTTTTAAGAGTTTCGGCATCAAAAAAAATTTCGATTTTGGAAATTTCATATACTCCCTCCTATGGTGCTTTCTCAAGATTGAAAATTTTCAAACATTAACCGCCTGGCAGCACCCCTTACGCATGTCCGATTTAGCTCAAATTTTGCATGAGGACAATTTTCGAGGTGCTTAAACTTTTGAGCACTAGCGCTTTATGAAATTAGAGGTGATCCCAATATATTGGCACCCTTATATATAATAGAGCGGTAAAAATCAACGTGCTTTGTCGGTTACGTCACTTATACAATCATATCTCCGGAACCAAATATCACAGCCATTCTATCTTTGAACTTGATCAATGGCCCGTCAGTAGCTTTCAAACGAGCCCAAGTTTGTTAATGTCTGTTAAGCCATTTCTGAGAAAATTGAGCGCGTTCAAATATCTTCGAAAAGTGCACACACATACACACATACACACACACACACACACAGAAAATTTCCGATCTCGTCGAACTGAGTCGAATGGTATATAACACTATGGGCCTCCAAGGCTCCGTTCGAAAGTCGTTTTTTCCAGCAATTCTAATACCTTTCTATAGAGAAAGGCAAAACGCTGCTGTTCATTCGAGACATGCAAAATGCTGCGCTCCTTTTACTGCTATATATTAAATGCATGCTAAATAGGGTTTTATGGGGTTCAATCTAAACAGTACAGTGTAATCAACCAGCTGGAATCAAAACAGCCTTCCTGCGCTATAATCACTATTTGGAATGTGGAAAAAATATTGTCGCAGTCACAATTTCTCAGTTACGAATTTATTCGGTAAAGATTTTTTTATTGATGAAAATATAATAATTAAATTTTCTTCGGTGTGGAAATTAATGAAAATCTCGCAAGTGATTTTTCCAGTCACTGAGTTCTTTTTTGGAAATCACGTGATTTTCTTACGGGCGATAATGGAATGAACTTCTCCTGATCATGATTTACAATACGAGTCAGAGGATTCATGTCTTTAGAAAAGTTGAAGACCAAGTTAACACAACAAAACATGTCGAAGATATGAAAACTTTAAAACGCATCGGTTTCGAGATATGAAACGTAGTTCATCATAACTTTTTCAACGATTTTTCAGATTTTCCAATTATATTTTAATTGTATACATATTTTGGCAGAAGGTTGCATATTTTTAAGTTCACCAACAAGAACCTATTTGGACGGAGTAATTCCAAAATAATACATATTCAAGTATCTACAGGGTCCGGCACTCGAAGTGTAACCAACTTCAGACCGCTCGTGCAGCTGACGCACGGGCATCAGCTCTCTAGAAATTTGCTAAATGACAGTTCGGAGTTGTATTGTTTACAAGCGCAAGAAAGCATTTTGCCAAAAGTGAACGCGAAAAAAAAATCTTGACTTGAGAGAGCGAAGGAGTTGCTTCGTTTGGCCGAAAGCGGTCAATTTCCGAACATTGTATTTTCTGACGAGAAAATTTTTCCAATTGAGCAATTCGTAAACTCTCAAAACGATAGGGTTTACTTGATCGACCGTTCATACGAGAATTTGAGTCATCGATTGGCCACCAGGGGGCAGCACCCGCAACAGATAATGGTTTGGGCCGCTGTAACCGCAGATGGGCGCTCTCCAATCGTTTTCATCGAGCCTGGCGTCAAGGTAAATGCGACATATTATCGGGAAAGTATTCTGGAGGTTGCTTTGAAGCCGTGGGCAGACAAACATTTCGGTGGCAGACCATGGACGTTTCAGCAGGACTCGGCACCGTCTCACAAAGCTCGAGTGAACCAAGAATGGCTGAAAAACAACGTTCCGAACTTCATCACATCCACACAATGGCTCTCGAATTCATCAGATGCGAATCCAATGGATTATTCTCTTTGGGCCATTTTGGAGAGCAAAGTCCGAACTAAAAGATACACCAGTCTCGAGGCGCTGAGAAAAGTTATTGTCCGCGAGTGGGCCTAAATACCTGCAAGTCACATTCGGCAACTTGCGATTCGTTTTTTGGCCGTCTCAAGGCCTTAGTCAAGGCAGAAGGTGGTCATATCGAGCAAAAATGAATTGATTCTGAATTTTGTATTATTTTTACACATTTTGTACTTTGAATTAAGTAAAAGTAATTTTCCAAACTGAATTTATGGCCTTTTTAATTGGTTACACTTCGAGTGCCGGACCCTGTATATCTAAAAAATGTGGGAATATGTGGAATCAATTTTAACAAAGTTCAAAAGTGTAATCAACACAGAAATAGTAGTTACAGCTTGAGTTTACCTAAACTCATATGCAACACACCAGTAAGGAGTGTATCGATAAGTAGTTAGCAACATTCAAACAGTTGTTACTCTGAAATAGCTTAATTTTTTGCAGCGTGTTTTGCTATGACGTGTTTGTTTATATGTCAATAACAGCTGCGCAATCGATTGATCCGGAAACGCGAAAGAAAATTCTGCGCACTTGGTGCTCAGAAAGTGGTGTCACGTACAACGAAATTTCAAAACGGGTGAAAGTGCACCACACCAGTGTCAAAAACATTATCGAGAAGTTCGGTAAGACTCTTTCCATGAAGGATTTACCTCGATCAGGTAGGAAAACAGGTCCCAGCCAGTCCGGCCGGGACTTAAAAGTGGTTGAGTACATCAGAAAAAAACCCATCGGCGTCGACGCGGGATTTGGCCAAGCAGTTCAACACCAGCATCGGGATGACTCAACGGATCAAAGTTCGAAACTCCCTGGAAACGTACAAGAAACAGAAGGTGCCGAAAAAGTCCCTGGTACAGCAAGTTCAAGCCAAAACAATAGCGAGAAAACTGTATAACCGGATTCTACAGAATAAAGACGGATGCATCCTGATCAACGACGAAACCTACGCCAAGGAAGACTCTCGAGCGCTGCCCGGACCGCAATATTATACGAAATCGGTGTACCAGGACCTGGACGACGCTGACACCACGGTGGCGATGAAAAAGTTTGGGCAGAAGGTGTTGATCTGGCAAGCAATTTGTACCTGTGGTTTGCGGTCGTCGATTTTCTTCACGAAGAGCACAATTAACGCCAAGGTGTACGAGGAAGAATGTTTGAAGAAGAGAATGCTGCCACTGTACAGAAAGCATAAGGCTCCTCCTCTCTTCTGGCTGGATTTGGCTTCAGCCCACTACACCAACTCCGTTCTACAGTCGTTGTCAAAATATAATGTACAATTCGTGGGAAAGGACATCAACCCACCGAACTGCCCGGATCTTTGGTCAATTGAAAGTTCTACTAAACACTCAGACCCTGTTAATTAATTGAAAGGTATTGGGTAATTGTCAAGCGGCACTTTCGGAAGGAATGTACAGTGTCCCAAAACATGCAGGAGTTAAAAAAAAACTGTACAGCTGCCACCAGGAAAGTCACAAAAGTAATTGTTCAGAATTTAATGAAGAATGTCAAGTCCAAAGTGCGAGCGTTTCACAGAAACTAGGATTTTCTTCAATATAATCAGTGAAGTGCATAAAAATGTAATTTTTCTACAATATATCGAAAACTGATATCAATAAATGTTTTTTTTTTTCCTTTTTTTTCAATAATCAATGTTGTTAACTACTTTTCGAAACACTCCTTAATCTTTCACAACGTTTGGGACAGAAGTGAAGTGATCAGCTTTACGGATCTTTTTACGGCTCCAAAAAATCGCTAATTTAATGCATATCTAAATAATCCCTGTGTTGTTGAGTAGAGAGCGGCATTCAAGGACCCCTGATTTTCATAATGTTCTTCAACGATGTAGATTTGTGCTTGGAAAGTCATTCACTAATAATAATTTCAAGTTCTACCAAAAAGTTCAAACCATTGCACAGTGGGGAAAAATGGACCAAAAACGCGATTTTCATCAACCGCAATCAGCCTGCTTTCGGCATGTGGAAGAAAGTTTAACCAGAAATACGACTTATGGATTAAATTGGGGTAAAACGGGTTAAACAGGCTAGTACTGTCATTCCCATTGTGTTTAATTGGATCACAGATGTTTTGTACGTATTATGAACCAATATTGGTAGGTCATATTGGATCTGCTTCAGGATTGTAGATCTGAATTCAACATAAAATTATATTTGTGTGAAAATTGGGGTAAAACGATGTAGCAAGACGCATGCGATCATAAAGACTATCTGCACGGAACCACCCGCGATCCCATTTCAACCAGAATATTATTTGATTTTCTGAATTCGATTGGTTAAAATTTGGTACAACTAATCGATTGTTGTTTTAACTAAACTGTCATTTTCGTTTTTCGATTAGCGATTCGATGGTTGAAACAACTAATTTTACTGTTTGAAAAAAATGCTGTCAATTAGTGAAGACACACACCTTTCAATTTCAACAAATATTTTAGTTGAAATAACTGGTGTTGTTAATTTTTTCCCCCTTTATGGGCTACTCTGACCGAGGGGGGTGGTTACAACGATCCGCACTTTCCATACCGGACGAACTAGGCTATGGTGCCCAAATGAACACTAGTAACGAAGGAGGAAACCGGCCTATCATTGATAGGTTCCCTCCAGCATGTAACCCAAGCGACAGATTCCTTTACGGTTATCAATTTGCAACGTAAGATACGAATATCTTCTATTGCAAGTTCACCAGAGAGTTTGTCACTTGGGCAGGAAGTGTGTGCTTCATCCTGTAACCAGTCAACCATTAAGTCGTGCGTCTGTATCGTATTGGTATTTTGTCATCCTACCAGCTGCTTCTGTGTCTTAAATGTCCTCGTCGATGAAACTTTGGAAAATTTCGCATTGTATCCGCTTCGGTCTTGGCCCTGCTTTCCTATATAGTCTTTTATGTCTGAAGCGGTACAAACGATTATTACTTTAAAGTTCCTAAATAGATGTAGATATGTTTGGTCTACTAACACTATCAATTCTAATCTGCTCTGATTGTTTCTATCTTTGTCGAAGTTACGTTACATTTCCTATTTCCATTGCATCGCTTTTTCGACTATGCCGGAGAAACCTATTAATATCTCAAGCTGATAATTTATCAAGAATAAAGAAATAATAATAATTACTATAACAATAACAATATCAATAAGAAATAATAATAGTGACAATTACAACAATAATAATAACAACAATATTTATAATAATACAATAACAACAACAATAATAATAATGATTATAATAAAAGTAATAATAAAAATAGAAATATTGTGACTTACCAAAAGTTAATATGTCATCAAATGAGTTATTACATGAAAATACCTATCTTTCGTCGTTTTACTGGGGCTCTTGATTTGTTTTCAATTTCCTTTTGGTATTCCTGTGGCACCCTAGGATTTTTCCGCTCCATATCGTTTTTGTCTTTTATTTTGATAGTTTCTCGTGATAAAAATCGAATAAAATCAGGTGTTAGTAAGCTTGTTAAATTATATAATGTAAGGATGCGCATTTAACACTAGATTGCCCAGGAAAGTCACAATATGTAAACAATGGAAGGATTGCTTAAAATTCTGTGAACTTTTTTAATTCTTTATTTAACGATATATGCACTAAGGCACACTTCACTAGCTCTTATTTATTCTGTCACAGTTTTTATTATTGACTTTCTCTCTTTCAATCATTTGGACTACTTTTGAGCAATTTAGGTCTATACTAAGTTTTGGGCCTTCTAATGTTGGGCACGCATCCAGGAAACAAGAACTACTACGTGTATTTCGTGAAGAAATACTAGGTGTGATTGTATGAAATGGTCCACGTGAACCGTTCTCTTCCAGAAACACACATCTCACACTCTTAGTTAGAAGGTGACATCTGTGTCCAAGTTGGAGAAATCTAAGTACATTCAAACCTTTCCCGATTTGAGAGTGTATTTACACCTGATCAATCAGTTTCGCCGTCATTGCAATTTGTAAACAGTAGTACCGATACCGAGCCGGATCAGAAAGGTTTGAAAGTTCCTAAACGGTTCATAAGATATCAATTTACTCCTATTCCTGATAACAATAGTCCTCCTTTTAGAATTAAATTTACCAAGTTAAGGACGAATATGATATATTAAAATTAATCCCAACTGGATCAAAATAATTCAAATTTGTGACCAATTCCAGGCATAAGAATGCTCGAAACCACCTAATGACCTATTGTCAATTTCAAGCAGTATTAGTCCTGTCCACTCCGTGATCGATCCAGACAACATAATAATTTTCATCTTTTACATTTATAAGCGAACGATCGATCTCGGCATGGTCCGACTTTGTCAATACGCGAAGTGTAAATTGACTCCCACCCCCATCCGCCAAGCGGGGGTACGCGCCCTCATCCAAAGCCCAGGGTTTTCTGAATATATTCCTTATTCTGTTTATATATTCGACAAAGAAGGTAAGTGTGACATCAGATTTGAAGATTTATAACCTATTTGTGTTTATTTATATGCCAGTTATAATTTTGTTGTGGAGTTTTTCTGATCCGGAGAGGTGAATAACCATGAGTTTAAAAGCCTCATAATTCTGGAATTTCAGAATCGGAAGTTGAATCTGAATCAAATTCAATTCATAATAACTTTATTTCGAGTCTAAAAAAATTCAGCGACCTAATACACCTATTCAAGTTATCATGAATGAAACATTAATTTCCAAAGTTTTTATCAAAAAATCTCTGTGTGTGATACTGTTTGAAACATATCAGATTTCAAAAAGTAATTGGCGAATAAGTGCGACTTATCGTTGAAACCCCCTTTAAGTAGTTTCGTATACGAAAACCGAATCAATACTTTGTATGCCAAAATCGGACTTGAACTTTCCAGAGCAGAAAACGTTTAAAGCCATTTTTAGTGCAAGAATCGGGCATAAACTTCTGAACGGGATACCCGGATAAAATCTTAGCCGGTACTTTCAGAGCAAATGCGTTGATTTTTACATGGAAATTTTCTACGTGTGTTCCTCGGCTGCGGGATTCATTCCACTTATTAATGTTATGTACTTTATCTAACAGTTTCGTTTGCGAACTTTGCCATCCACTATTTAATCTACAAGTTGTTTGAGATCTATAAGATTTTTGAATATTATATATTGATGACTAACCTTTCATTTTAATCTAATTGTATAGAAATTAGATATTTTTATATTGATCTTATTCAATAATATATGTCTATTAAAATATTTTTCAGAATTTAAATTCATTAAAGTGTATTATCGTCCGAATTTAACCATAAATGGTCATTCGTCGGAGGGTGTAAAAAATTATACAAATTATCGATATTATCAGGTTTGAAAAGTAGTTTAATATGATTAAAATAATAACGTGATTACTCAATTTAATTCTAGATCATACTTGAATGGTTTTTTTTATGTATGACCATGTGAAAAATTTTGAATAAATTTTAAGCTGTTATGATCGCGTCAACATTTTTAAGAAGTAGATAAAAAAGCTTTAGATGGATTGAATAGTTACAGATACTTTTTCCCACTTCTGAAAACCTAATTATTATCAATTGTGCCGTACGCCACGGAAAGTAATTAAACAAATCTCAGAAAACACAACTACCAAAAATGTAGCTCTTCGACTACGCATGGTTGTTTTCTGAGAATGAGAACAAATTCCTTTCAGCGCAATAAAAAGAACGCGTATGCATAAGGTCTGCTGCTACTCTGTGTAATATACAGTTCTAACAATTTAAAAAATAATCGCAATTTTAATTTTGTAACCCAATTTTTAATTCACGGTGTTTAGTTTTTTTTATTCACAATTGGAAATTTTGATTCACATTTTCGTGCGCAAAATGAGCTTATTTCCACCTCTGATTCAAATCAGCTTTACTCTTCAATACTTTTAATTCTCCGATTACGTGTTCTAAAATTGCGTATGAGAAAAAATTTTTAAAATACTTTAGAAAACTACATTTTACTCATTAGGGGGTTTTGTTGCCTCATTGTTCAAGCTGTATCTTCGTCATTTCTCAATTCACACTAACCAAATTTGCACCAAAATGAGAGTTTTAAGTTAAGGTTCAAAATAGAATTGCTTAAAAAAATATTAAAGGGATCATTTAGTGGTTAGCCAAATTTTGTGCTTACGTTTCATCTTCGACTTATCAGTGCAGAGCAGTCAAAGACCTCTAAATGAACAAATCCGCATCAGCCAGAAAAAAATCGTTTTCGTTCGGCACGTCAGTGAAGACATTGCACTCCGATGCAAAATATAAGTGTTCTGCGAAAAAAAAACATGTGCCAAATTTCGATCAAATTAAAAAAGTCGATTCTGATTTTACCACTTTTTCAGCTGTTAATTTCGGAAATTGCTTAGTTATTATCTGTCTTTTAGTGCAACGAAGGATTTCAGAAGCAAATATACTGTGATTTTTAGATCTCAAACACTGAGTAGGAGAGTATATTTATAATCACTTGTTGCCTTCTCTACTGTGCCAGTCGGTTGGCGGAAATGGTAAACGCGTATGCACGGATTGCATAAGAACGCAGGTTCGAGTCCAGCCTCTAAGTGTATCATTTTCAAAAATATCATCTTTTCTGTGAGTTTCTCATCCATTTGGTTTCTTCAATATATGTTTCCACTTAGTCTTTGCAAAAACTGAGCAAACACACTGTGTTACCGTACTGCAAATATATTATTCTACTCTCATACTTTTCAAATTACTCGACTTTCAATCAACGAATTGTGATAAAACGGAACTCAATATCTTTGTTTTGGTTCTAAGAAGCAATATCGCAAACAAAATAGTTCAAAAATTGTTCAATACTACTATTACTGCGATGCGAAAACTCCAAGCGAGTGCTCCTATTTTCATCTTACTCTTGAAATCAATCTATCAAACAGAGACAACGGATCTCTCTCTCTCTCAAACTAATGGTTTTCGTATAAGAGATGACTACTGCAGCGAAGACAAGTAGGCTGGGCGGCGAAAAAAAAACAGATCACTGAATGGATTGGCGCAAGAGACGAACAATGTTTATTTTTGTGTGGTGATGTGATGTGATGTGATGTGAAGTGAAGCCACCATCAGTTCAAGGACTTGCCAGTGGATGCGGGTAGACTTACAGTAGCCCCGATATGACTCATCCATTCACCTTCTTACTATAGCTGTTACCGAAAAGCGAACAAAAAGGGTTGGGCGGATACGTAAGTAGAGTCACTTACTCGTATTCCGCGGGAAAAAAGATGCTCTTCCAACCATAATATCCAGTGCATGGATGAAGCATATCGCTATACATGCTTGAACCCGCCTGATGGTTTGTTTGAGAAGGGCGCGTCAGACTCATGTCAAACCTTCAGAAGGAAACAAGTTTCCTTCAAGTGACTTGGGCTGGCTATCCACAATCCCTCGTCCAGTCATCAATTCGTCCGATGCCCTGATGCTCCCTCCTTTTTACGCCCCCGTGCAAAATATTTTATATTGATAAATACAATGAAACATAGTGTAATGAAATTAATATAACATAAAATGATATAATAGAATACAAAATAATATAATATAACATAATATAATATAATATATTTTAATTAATTATAATATAATACAATGTCATACAATATAATATAATATATTACAAAACACGATATAAAATAACAGTTAATGTAGAGTGTCAGTTATGCTCTTCTATCTTCGCAATACTGCAGGAAGTAGAATATTTCTCTTCTAATAACAATAATAATATCTACATCTATAAAAATAATATATGTTATTATTATTATTGATGACAAATTAATAATAATAACAATAAATATAATTATGAAAATAACAATAAAAAACAATATAATATAGTACAATGAATTATATAATAAATAATAGAATAAATAAAATGATATGTTGCGATATGCTGTGATATTATATTACTTGAATTTATATGTCATTTCTCATCCTCTCATTCTGCCATCAACGCCTTCCATAGACCATTTGTCACCACAGACACACATGTAGTCATGAAACAGGAACCAGTGAGAACCAAGCTCACCTTGTGACGACCTTGATATTTAATTGAAAGTTACTTTAAAAATGATAACTTATAAGGAAAACAAATTTATATTTTGCGCAGAGGTACGTAGTACTACTCATAATAAACTCTATAATATAATATAATATAATACAACATAATGCAATACAATATAACACAATATAATATAATATAATAAAATATATTATAATATAATGTGATATAACGCAATGCAGTATAATACCATACTACATAGTATATAATAACATAAAATAGTGTAAGACGATAATATATGAAATAATATGCTATGATACAATATAACAGTCAATGTCGCAGTGTAAGTTACGCTCTTCTAATAATAATAATAATTATTATTATTATAATAATAATAATAATACATGATGTAATAAACAACAGAATTATATGTTGTAACATACTATGATAAACACTGCATTTTAGGATGGGCTTCAACCTACAAGCCATTTCGCACCCTCTCATTCTGCTACTAACGCAGAAGGCGATAGCACCCAGTCGACGCCGTTCTATTGACCAAATGTCATCATAGACGCTCGGGGAGGCATGAGATAGGGACTTGTGAGGACTTAGTTATCTCACCATTTGACGACCCAATGTTTATTTTTGTGTGGTATTCATAAACTGAAAAAGGGAAGGAAGAGATGAGCAGCTTTCGATGGTGACGATACTTTGAAGCAAAAGCAAAAACTGTGATTATTTCCTCAAAATAAACGTGTTTTTAGTAAAAAAAACCTGTTTTAATCCACCTAGTGGTGTAATGATGCCTTTCTCATGTACATATAATATTGTAGTATTCCATTCAAAATTTATCACTTCGATTTTTGAAACAAACCAAGAGATTGTTTGTGCATTAACTAGTATAACATACAGAATAAAACAATGCTTTGATTGCGTGAGTCATCCACATTTCCACAAACCAAAGAACCGACCACCAACTAACATGACACACAAACTCTTCTAGTACGCACTCTAAATTACGATTTAAATGTTTGTTGTATCCGAAAATATTTTAAGTGACGGTGTACAATATTGAACACACTTTACCCTATAATTCCGGAACCGGAAGTTGGATCCGGATGAAATTCAGGAATTCCGTATGGGACCACGAGACCTTTCATTTGAATCCAAGTTTGTCAAAATCGGTTCAGCCATCTCCGAGAAAACCTAGTGAGATTATTTGACACATACACACACACACATACATAGACACACACACAGACATTGCTCAGCTCGATGAACTGAGTCGAATGGTATATGACACTTGGCCCTCCGGGCCAATTTTCACTGGTCGGTTTTTCAAGTGATTGCATAACCTTTCTATATGAGAAAGGCAAAAACGGCCTAAGAAAGACTTGAAGTTTAACATTACATTTAATATTACTCTAAATAATCCCCGTGTTGTTGAGTAGAGAGCAGCATTCAAGCATCCCTGATTTTCATCCAGTACTTCAACAACGTGGATTTGTACTTTGAAATTCTTTTACTAATAATAATTTCAAATTCTACCAAAAAGTTCAAACCATTGCAGACTCCATTTGTTCATAACATTGATTAGTGCGGCGCAGATTTATTTTTCAATTTACTTTTCGCCAACTGCCGTGAAAAAACTTGTCTGAGCAGTCTAACTGCGTGAATTACTGATTGGAATTTAAAACGTATGTATTCGACAAAATTCGTCCCGCGCAATGTAGATCTTTGCAATATCCCCAAAGAAATTTTAACCGACGTACTTCCTAACAATGTAAACTTTTAAGTATGCACATAGGATTGGTGTTTCTCATTCAACATAAAAAAATTCCTAGGTCTTAAACTAGTAATAATAAGTATTTCATATTGTCAGTTGATTACATTGAAATAATTAAATTAAGAACTAGCACCTTTTGCTCTCAACCTTCGACCCAGCCTCGAAATGACAGGAGTATAGATTTCTTTTCCCCAATTAAACGTCTCAAATCTTTCAACAAACCCGAAACAGTCAATACCATTTATAGTTAGGCCTCAGTTAGGCCTCAGTTAGGCCTCAGTTAGGCCAACGTGTATTCGAGACTACTTATCTGAATAGTTGCGATTTCAGTACACCATTCACCAGCTGTCAGTCGTTGGTGGTTTTCTACCACCGTATCTTGATATGTCTCCGGTGTCACTGATGACGGAATCATATGAGAATTAGCATTTTGATTAATAGATCCCACACTCGATAGGCAACCGCTTGTTGAATAGGCCGTTTTTTGACGGTTGCACAGATTGAAGTTGATAATGCTCCGTAGATGCAATATGTTCGTGTTATTTTGATTTTTCGGTACATAATTTGTTATGATCGGCTTGCAGCCTCTGGGTCCAATATTGATGAAACCGATTTCACTCCCTTAGTGACGAACTTCGGTTTACCGTTTTTTCGATGGCTGGAGTAAATCAATCTCTTAAAGTGTACTTAATTGTGGCAGGCGAAATCAAGGTACGTAATCTAGTGATCGCTCTCCGACCGTATGGTAGTATGGTCATAACAGAGACCCCACGGTGAGGCTTCAAGCACTCGCAGCAGCGATGAATGATTGAAATCTGGTAGCGAACCGAATTCGTCAGGAATGCTGAACTCGACTGGCCTCTGACAGCAGGACAGTTAGTGTTGTTTTGATAATAAGGTGGCATTTTTTTTCTTGGGTTAGTTTTTTTTTGTGAAGGCTTGATTGTTGCAGCTGAAACGTTGAAAAATTGAGAAATATACTTGCACGCATGTATGAACTAATCGTGTTTTTTTGTCCATATTTCAAAATAAACCTTAAATTTATTTCGTCATTTAATTTAAATAAATGTTTTAATTAGCACGCACCGGTTTCCAATTTCATTCCATACAGACCGGGAGTCAGCCTGTCAGTCAACCCATTGAAGAGTCCATTACCCATCCTAAATAGTATTTACCTACAGCGTAAATCCGTTCCGTGGAATCCGTTGCTCGCTGGATCACCTGCAAGCTGCATTATCTCGTCTCCGTTCTCATTCGGAGTGGAGTTGACCGAACTGGATGGTGTTTTATGAGCAAATCTTCTTTTATATGCACAAACGATCGTTTCGAATTAGCAGCGCTGCAGCGGTTAAAACTCAACGGTGTTCAGTCCTCTCGGGGATGGAATTTAATTGGCTAGCAAAGGTGGAGGAAATGGCGATATATGTGACTTTTTTCCTGTTTAAGCGCTGTAATTCGAGCCGGTAATTTGTGAACAATTAGTTGCACTGATCGCTTGTAGAAAAGAACGGTGAATTGAGCTCAATTTATGCGATCGTAAAAGGATCTGATGGAGCCTCGAGGCATACGGTTTAAGGCTTAGTACAAATTAGCTTGTCGTTAGAAAAGTCATCATAACTAAACTTATTAACGGTTGATTATCAGTTTATATCATGAGTCAGTTAGAATCGAAACGGGAAAAGTCACCCAAATTTCAGGATTAAATCATCGTAAAATATTTAAGTTTACAGATAAAAATATTTTGTGAATTTACATCTTTTTTCCGAATTGCACCAAAGTGCAATGTCTTAGTGCGTCTCAAGCGTCACAATTTTATGGCCGCATCATTTTTGCGATTTTTTTAGGATTATCGTTTAACAAAATAAATTAAAATGTTTTGCATGATACAAAGCACCATTCGAACATCATTTTGTGATTTTTTCGTAGAAAAATATTGAGAATTAAGTCGGTGAAGAGGTGTTTTTGTGAACACTTCTCAAAAATCATGATTTGCGGTGTCGTTTCTGTTTTATTTACTTTTGGCATTAAAAATGCCTTACTCTTCACAATATGGGGCCGGGTGTCAATTAAAAGTTTAAAAAATAGTCGCGTAACTTGATTTGTTGATGGATTGTTATAATTGAACAACCAATTGATTCGGAAACTTTTAACTTAAACATGTATGACGACGTCGTTTCAATATTTCAATAGTATACTATTGAAAAAATGGTTGGAATCGACCTATGTTTTCATCCACCAATCCCTGTTGTACAAAATGACGTCAACTTCTTGTTCGGCATAGGAGGCTTTGCGTCAAGCATAAAAAACACCGTATCGTTATGCGTAGTATGAAGAGAAATCTATAAATATAGGCTGCACAATATTTCTTTGCCTAGTTGTCGTTTGACTGTGAATGAAACAAGTAGCTTGTCGAATGAGCTGATGACTGGATTGTATATGCGTTCACTTGCTGGATTGTCGCTTTTGCATTATTTGTTGGTGAAATTTCCTGTTGTCTACGCAACATTGTGTTCGCTCGAGTATCTTATATATCATCTATCTATTAAAGAACCGAATTAGCGTGGTTATCGGTTCTTTTGAAATATCCCATGTATTTTGCAAATTGTTAGTCGATTTTGCCATTAAAAATGCCTTACACTTCGCTTCCCGAGGCTGGGTATTTAAAACATGCAAAACTGATCGCGTAACATTTTTCTATCATAATTTTGAACGCTTATAACTCAGTCATTTGTTGATGGTTTTATATAATTCAACAAACAATCGATTCGGAAACATTTAACTTAAACTTATTAGACAACGTCATTTGAATATTTCAATTGCATACCATTGAAAAATTGGTTTGAATTGAGTATTTTATTTTGGTTCTCTGGGAACTATCAGGCCAATTTAGGATTATCGGCGATAGATTTTTCGAATCTAATTTGAAGCGCTTGTTCCTCGATGATTTGAATGGATTTTTCTAATTTGAATGATTCCAAAGCTTGAATATTGTAAGATTAAAAATGTTTTAATTTGTCAACGGATCGGTTTGCATACTTAAATCTTCATTCCCATACGAACAAAACGTGACAATGTGACTGAACAAGTTGTTGTCCCACCAGAAATTAAACGCTTCAAAAGATTCAAAATTAAATTCTGAAACTTATTTGAAAGCGGTCTCCTCGGTTTAGTAGTATAAATGAGTTCCACAGGCTTACATATACAGTACAATTAGATGCAATATCATATAGTATCAAAGATAAACTCAAGGTAAGTTTACCTGCGATTTTACATGTATCGTTTGAATAGGAACCCTCGTAGAATTTGGTTAACCGCCAGTTTCAGTTCAATTATTATTTGGTTCAAAACAATAAGCGTCTGATGGCCACACGCGTTGTAACTATGACAATGTTCATTCATGTGTTAATAACATCAAGTTACAATATGAACAAAATTTCGAAATTTTATTGCGTATCCATTCCGTATATTCCTAATATGCCAAAGCGAAAATCAATGTAAGTAACTAAATATTTTATGCGGACTGTTGTACATGTTTTCTTCTTCGTATTGTTGCCATATTATTTACCGACACTTTCCGAAGATTATCGACGATTTTGAAGAAGAATTAATAAAATTACACAATTACTGAGATTACTGGTACAGCATTACCTGCTTCTTAAATTAATAACTCCACCCAGTGAACGACCATTATTAGGTTAAAACTGGGGGTAAATAAACGATATAAATCAAATCAAATTAATAAGTTTGTACGTTTCTCGAAAATTATCATCATAAAATAAAATAGTTTTATTTGTTCAGGAATAAATCTTTAGGTTGTTTGTATCTAAAATTGAGCTTTCAAGTAACTTTGAAGTGTAGTGAAGTTTAGTGTATCATCATCAATATCATCTTTATTTTGTATTTATTATGAAGACTCTAGAAACGTTTCATTTTTAATGTTATTGTGCTCGGTCGTGTCTTGAATTCAACCCTCTAATTTTTTTGAATTTGAATTTTGTGGTTGATCAAAGTGAAAATTACGATTTTTCAAGAAAAACTTCGCCATTTTGTAACTGTAAAACCTCCACAAAGTAACAACAACGAAAAGGAAAACGTTGGACTCTGGTTTTTTATATGTAGAGAGTGTGTGTCAAATTTGAACAAAATTGGTGCAGTAGTTTTTGGATGAGGATGGACACGGATTTTCAAAAACCTGCTTTCGAGAAAAACACGTTTAAAGTTTTTTGTCTATAAAATCAATGGAAACAATTTATTACTCAAGGGAGCCCGTAGGGCCTGACATTTTCGAAAAATCATATTTTTACCTTTTTTATGAATATAAAAAATAGGTATAGAATTCGCTCAAATTTTAAAAATTTTTCCGAGGCCCGGAAGGAGGCCTGAATGTCATATACCAATCGATTCAGCTCGACGAACTGAGCAAATGTCTGTATGTGTGTTGTCAACTAAGAGGTCGAGATCTCAGAGATTGTTGGACCGATTTTGATCAAACTAGTCACAAATGAAAGGTCTCCCTGTCACCCAGAACGCTATTGAATGGTTTTAAGATTGGATGTTTACTTTTTGAGTTATACGAAGTTTTATGTCCAAATTTTCAGTTTTTTGACAGTATCCGTCACAAGTGACCTTGGTAACAGAATATATTTTCAGAGTTAGATTCCGCACGGTAATAGCTGTCCAACAAGCCATAGATTGTTCAAATCCGTCCATTTTTAACGGAGATATCGAAATTTTTGTGTAAGCGACTTTTTCCCCTATTCCAGCAGTAGAAGTTTTGAGCGCTGTCTGGCAAAGAAATGCTTGGAAGCAACGTGAAAAACGATTTTTTATACTGTAACATACATTTGTTTCTAAGTACCCAAAAGACTGTGTACAGAATGATATTTTGCCTCGGACCGATTTTAGCACGGTTCGTATTTGGCAACATAATCGTTCGAATATGACATATGTAAATGTAGAATTTTCGAGATGAAATCAATTCCATAATTATATTGATTTAAACTACTTACAGTAATAAATGCTGGAAGAACATAACGCCCATATACCATTCGAATCAGTTCGTCGAGATCAGCAAATGCGTGTGTGACAAATAATTTCACTCAATTTTTCTCGGAGATGACTCAACCGTTTTCTACAAACTCAGATTCATATGAAAAGTCGTATACTTCCAAACAAGGTTCATGAATTATGTTTGGCTCCGACCTCTGGTTCCGGAACTACAGGATAATATGTGAAACGAAATTAAAACTGTGTAACTCATTTTTCTCATAGATGGCTGAACCGATCTAAGATTTAAATGAAATCTAAAAATCATCTTCAAATTCAAATGAAAAGTTTAAAGATTCTATAAAACATTTTGTTTTTCAGTCAGATCCAACTTTCGGTTTCGGAAATACAGAGTGATTATTATAAAAATGTCTATTTCACATAAATCAGCTTTATCGGGTTAGCAGATTTGGATAGTCCATAACCAAATAAACTTATTTCATCTTTGGTTGTATTCAGTTTTCGTTACGGAAGGCACCCATAAATTTAATACACACTACGATTTCAAAGAGATGTCTACATTGATTTTCAAACATTTTGAAACAAATGTAAACTCAATTACTCAGGGGAATTTGTCTGACTTCGGCTACACCGAATTTCGAATTCCGGTTCCAGTATCGAATCGTCTCTCAAAGCTCAATCGTTGTCTCAAAAAAAGCCAAGTGGAATTTCAGAAACAAAAACTCTAATTAAAATAAACTTATATTCCCATGCAAAATTAATTAATTTTATCCAATTCTGACTTCCGATTCTGGAATTGTAGGATGATAAATTTTCAAAATTCAAAGCGATATAGAAGATGACAATCTCGAAAAGCTTTAAAATTGGACTCAAAACTATTGCAATTTATTCGTCATATAGCCATACGAATAGGTTTCGGTTAAAAACTGTCCCAGAAAGTATGGACGCACTTTGATTTCGCTGTAAATAATTCACAAGTGTTAGATATTCAAGTTTTATTCGATATACTGATAATATTAGACTACAACAACAGAATATTATTCTCAACATTTGCTTCTTAGCCATTGTAGACTAGCTGGCGCACCTTCTTGCGAACGTTCCTCATTATATTCCGTACAGACTTCTTGGTGACAAGTTTTGACACTTTTTTCCAATCTTTTTCGAACTGTTGAATGGTTTCGGCTGCCGAGACATGTTTCCGAAGATGTCCCTTCGTTAATGCCCAAAATTCCTCAATTGGTCGAAGTTGTGGGCAATTCGGTGGATTCATGTCTTTTGGGACGAAAGTGACATTTTTGGAAATTTACCATTCTACCGTTGATTTCGAGTAGTGGCAAGAAGCAAGATCTAGCCAGAAGACAACAGGATCCTTGTGGCTTCGAATCATGGGTAGAAGTCGTTTTTGTAAACATTACTTGATGTATATTTCGCTGTTCATTGAAGCAATGGTGATGAAGGGTTTCGAAATCTTACGGCAGCTACAAATTACTTGCCAGACCATAGCTTTTTCACCAAATTTTTCGACTTCAATCGATGTCTCGAACTTGTTTAACACTTGTCCTTCTCGGAACGAATAATATTGTGGTGCCAGCAAGGATTTGTAATCGAGTTTCACGTAGGTTTCGTCGTCCATGATTATGCAGTTCAAATTTCCAGCAAGAATCGTATTGTACAGCTTTCGAACCCTCGGCGTGATCGATGCTTCTTGTTTCGGACTACGTTTTGGTTGTTTCTGCTTCTTATAGGTTCGAAGATTCAAAAGTTCTTTAGCACGAAGAACATTTGACTTCGAAGTGCCCACGTTTTTGTCCATATCCCGAACTGAAACCTCCTTCTTTTGCTCGAACGCCGTTAGTATACGTTTATCCAACTGAGGGTTAGCAGGACCTTTTTTTTTGACCATTTTTGCTATCTTCCTCAGTGACAGTCCGCGTTCTGTGCATCATTTGTTCACAAATTTTCGACGTTGTTCTACTGAAAGTACACGCATTTCGAAACAAACTAATGAAAACGAATAAATAACTGCACAAGTGATTAGAGAGGAGTGTACACAACACGACGCAGCCATAAAAATTGACAGATTCTGAACTATTGCGAAATGGCAGCGGTTTTTGTTTGCGTCCATATTTTCTGGGACAGTCTTTACAACAACTTGTTTTGTAAATTTTCCTTGGAATCACGCACCTCCTGGCAAAAAAAAAAATAAAACTTCACTCCTACTTAGCATAGAACCACCACATAATCACAATCATAAAGACTATTTATTACAATTTTGACGAGAGCAAACTTTTTTCGCGTCCGACGCGCACGCCTACTTCGTTCGTTTTTCAACAACTTGTTTCTCTACTACTGTGTGCAAAAAGTACTAAGACTTTTGAATTATATTTCGCGCGGAAACCAAGTGTCATGTCAAAATATGCATTAGTGTTTAGTTTACGTCTTTCTTTGTCCCGGCTTGGCGGTTTAATGCAGGATTCGTAGTGTCAGTAGAATCGTAGCACTAGCCATGCACTGATTCTGTACACTCTGAATCGGCTGCGAAGTCTGTTGAAACAGAAGGTCAAATTCTACTACAGGAATGTAATACCAGGTTTTTTTTAACTGTTACCGACTTTGCTTTATATCAAGATTGTGAATAAATTTTCAGTAGTTTTATACAAAACTTATCGCGAAGAGTAACTTGCTGACGAAATTGAGAGCAGCTAGCCTTCTTTTGTTATTGGAGATTTGCCTGAATTCGAACTGCTCTGCAAGCAAAGGAGTTGGCTTAGACAACCGCATAAAAATGGAACCAACATAATCCATTTCTGATACCAGAACATGAATTTTGCTCTACATCTCGAGCATTTATCGAGCAAGTGTTTAGTTTAGCTGTATTACATATCTTACATTTCTTTACAATGACAATCATTTGCTGTTTCGATACTGTTTCGACAGCACATTGTGGTACATCGTCCTGAATGAAAAAAAAAAATATTAAGACTGTATCGAACGAGAAGTGAAGTCGGACTGAAATTAAAACATTAAGTCTCTTGTACTCTTATAGGAATTCTATACAACGACATTCGAAGTAGAAATAGAAATCGCAAATTAATGGTCGAAATAATTTCCGACACTTTTTTATCTTGTTCATTTACCAGATAACAGTGTGATTGAATTCGTCGTGACGTTGTTTATATTACAAGTTTATATATAATAATACAAAGCAAGTTCCTTGTTGCTATTTTTCATCTACTCATCAGAGAATAAAAGTGTAACTATCGTGGGGTCGAAAGGGAGTGCCATCATCAACTACTTTTACTACTGAAACATCCTGTCATCTTTCAGATTCCTATTTTACGTACAGTAGCGTTCGCCTGTAACTTGCTAAACTTAGCATTGAAACTGAGAAACAGCCGGTCCTAGCGCGGATTGCTTTCTTTTCCCTTCTGACGACCCACAGATCACAAGCAGACACGTGCTCATCAAAACGAATGAAAAAGTGACACAGCGCGATGTTGATTAAGAGATTGTCGTCATTAGACACAGATACATACCTAATGAGGCTCCCGAGTAGCACTTGCTGCCTAGCGGCGCGCACTCAGCTCAGTGATAAAAAGGTGCTGAATCTGTCTGTCCATGAGGTGTATTATTCAAATGAAACCATCATCATAGTCGGGAACATGTTGAAACCGATGAAATTGGCAGCTACCAAGAAGACGGCTTTTATTGGCAGCAAGATGTTTCCAATTGATGCTACTTATGGAATCCCCTGTAATTTGATGGAATTTCTTTTGCCCCTGCCAGCTAACCTCCCTAATTAGCCATGACTGTCTTGTGTCTGCGCGCGGGTCGAGAAACGGCGAGAGGTCCTTGCGTGTGTGGGAGAGAGGAATCAGCAAAATAGATCACCGCACAACTAAACAAATGGAACCGTTCAGGGCTAGTTTTTTTCCTCATCATTCCGTTTTTATGCTCCTAGCTCCGAGTCGGCAGCTCAGTCGGTGTGCGAGTTTGATGCCATAGACTCACTCAACCACCCGGAGGTTGGTTGAGGCGCAGGTGAAAAGTTCCAGGTAAATTGATTGATAAGCATCGCACCTTTTAGCGTGTTGCAGCGGCGGCGGCGTTGGCGGCGTCGGCAGCGGCTCTCAGGACGTTTAATCATGGGGAAAATGCACCTTGTTCATTTGATGCGACCATCGGAAAGTAGGTCGTATGCTTAGCGGGAATGACTTGCAATGGGATCACGTGGCTCTTTTTCGATCCGAAGTTGGTCCTGAACGAATCAATTATCCTTGTTATTGGGTTGCTAATGATTGGGAAAAAGTTCTATTATGCACACTAAATATAACGGAGTTCTGTTCAGCTTGGTTCGACATGTACTGTTCGAAGCACGTTTACTTCTATCCAAATGAAAATAAAAACAATTTTAATTGGTTTTACGACAACTAGGTACCATTTTTGGGAGATCCGCAATATGGTTAGATCATTACGGCCAATTCAGAGGAACACTGCATTTTCGAGTATTATGACATCTTTTCTATTCGGCCTGACTTTCGTTTGTAGACAACAGTTCTCAACTGTCGTAGCCGAAATAGTTGAAAAGCTTGAATGAAAGTTGTAAAGGTCATATAAACAGTCATTTAGAAGACGAAAAAAAAACCAGCACGAGTAAATTAACGACGATACTTGAGAGGTAATGGTCGAGTTGATCATTGACTACAGCAGAAAACGACGAGCTGTCAGTTCTCTTTTGCTAAGAGAACTGAATTGGTACGGTTTCATGTCCCGCTAATGAGTTCCGTGGTTGGGTCAACTATCTCGGCACCCGGTTGGAAATTTATCGCTGGATAGGTCATATAGTGCCGCCTCCCTTAGCAATATTCTGCACGATACTGGAGGTGTTAGAAATACAAACGATCAATCAATCTAGACTGTTCAGGTTTTCTTCTTAACTAGCAATATGACCACAGGTTAATGACTTTCTCCTTCGAACTACGCAAGTAATGTGGAAACCGATGAAGATAGATCTACCTGAATACCTACAACTTTTGTTTGAACACATTTTCAGTTCAATTAATGGTTTTAGAGAAGCAAATATTTCAAGAAACTGATTGCAAAAGTACATCTGCCATTTTGAAAAATCATTCTCTTCGACCGTGCAAAATGAATGGTTCTGCTATGCTGAAGACATGTGCCAAGTTTCATCCGAGTAGGAACGTGTGAGATCTGATGACTTTCTACCATTTCTGGAATTGCTTAAAAATAACAAAATTCATCACTGACAGGCACATTGAGAAATAATTAATTAATTAATCAATTAATGAGGGTTAAAATTTTCAGAACGTCTTTTATAAGGATAAACATTTCACTTTGTAGATCCTGTTAGTTGATGAATAAAAGTTTTGTTTTTGGAAGCACTAAAAACAGTGATCAAGAACACTATTTCTTTAAGCACTAATTTACGAGGTAAGATTGTAGAGGTTTTTTTTTTAATTTGGTAATAATTTTTATTTTACAATAACAAATTGATTGATTTTTATCGCGAAAAATGTCGGCACCGCAATTCTGCTTTTTATCAAGACACGTCCAGGTAATTTTTAAAAGTTCTTTGCGAAAATTCTACAAAACAAAACATTAAACTTCTATGTACCATTTATGTGATTTGAACGATAAATAAAGTTGTAAAAATATGCTGTTTTTCGTACAAACTCGCCTTATTTCCCCTAAAACTGACGATGCGTATGACGTAAAATTAACTTGTTCCAAGTCAGTCGGTGTTGAACAGTCGTTCGCACCGCACGCGTATAGCTCTTGGTTCCTGGAAATTTTTTCTGGCTACCTAGAGTTTCATTGATTCAAGGCTTCAGTCTTTTTCAAGGCTACCTGAACCACTAACAGTCTTTTTAAAGACTAACAATTAGTCAACCTTTCTCAAGGCTATACAAAGAGTGATATTAAAGTGACTAAGGAATTAATCAGCCTTTTTTTAAGGCTTGCTATTCAAAGAACTATTCTTCGAACTAATGAGTCTTTATTAAGACTACCACAAAATCAATCTTTATCAAGACTTTCCAAACTAGGAGTCTAATCGAAGACTAATTTAGCCCAGTTAATTTAATTTCAAATTTCATTCATTTCAAAAATGCCTGCATCCAACCGGAAAGGCAATAAGCCTAAGGCTAGAAATAACTCAATACAGAATAAATCACAATCCGTTATTCAACATTTTTCTAATGACATTTACGATCCTATAGAATCTGAATGCAAAAATAAAAGACAACGGACGGAATTCCCTTCCGTTGATTCTATGCCGTCTAACAATATTTACGAGATTCTTCCTGAATCCGATTGTTGCGACATAGAAGAAAATTCTTCAAAAATTCCCAAAATGGACGCTTGTCGTTTTGGGAAGAAACTACAATCTATGCCACCAGTGACAGTGATAATTTCCGACTTCAAAGCATTCCGTACTGAGCTTTCTACTTTTCTCCCGGAAGTAAAAGTCTCATTTCAAATCGGACGAAGAGGAGAATGTCGAGTCTTGGTTGATGGATTGGAAGATTACGAACGTCTTATTCGATATTTGTCCGAGAAACTTCATAAATTTTATTCATATGATATAAAATCAGACAGGCCCTTCAAGGCTGTCTTGAAAGGCTTATCAAATGATCAAAGTACTGATGAAATAAAAAATGATCTAAAAGAATTGTTTCGCCCCTTCCCAAGTAATACTTATGAAAAAAAGAGCGAATGGTACTTCTAAACCACGCTCTGGAATTTCCCATGAACTTTACTTAATACACTTTAATCGAAGTGATGTAAACAATTTGAAAACTTTAGAAAAAGTACGTTTCATTTCCCACATTAAAATTCATTGGGAACATTGTAAACGGCATAATCGTATTGCAAACTTAACGCAATGTCGTCATTGCAAAGGCTTTGGCCATGGAACCAAAAATTGTCATATGGATATACGGTGTTTGAATTGTGTTAAATCGCATTCATGTTCAAATTGCGATGGAAATCATATATCCAATTATTTGAAATGTCCTGTCAGGGAAAAAATTTTAAACACTCGTTCGCTTAGACAACAAGTTAAATCAACGACCTTAAATTTACAGAACATACCTGAAAATCAAAAAAACCGTTACAAATGCCACGCCTAATTCTTCTAAGGAACTTATTTCTTCAAATTTAAAACAAAAAGAGCTACGCCTGCCAATTCGTCTTCTAACGAAAACAATTTATTGACAGATAAATCGACCTCGTCATCATCTTCTTCTAATGTCACTTATGCTAGTATAACAGGTAGAAAACTACCACTTAATTCTTCTAATGTAAATAATCAAAACACAGGACCGCCTTGCAGTTTATATCCTCTTATAAACAGAAATTATAAGCTCTGTCTAAAAAACAAATTGTTAATTTATAAACAAATTTGCAGACCAGCCATGCTTTATGCAGTAATTTGGTCAAGTTGATGTTCCACCAAGAAGAAAACGCTTCAAAGGATTCAGAATAAAATTCTCAAAATGATTTTGAAGTGTCCTCCCTGGTTTAGTACAAATGAGTTACACAGACTCACAAATATAGAACCATTCGATGTAATGTCACATAATATTATTAGCAAATTCCGACAAAAATCGATGCAATCTTCAATTCCTTTTCCCCATTACACAATACAAGTAAGTTTGGAATTTTCCCTACACAAAAATCTCTGAATTGTGGAAGCAAATGATGTCCACATAATAATTACCAAATCATATATATATATAATAGGGCTGAAAAGTCACCACTTGTAGCTGAACACCCAATTTAAATCTTAATAATTTAATTTTAACTCATATTCCAATAAATAGTTATTAAAAAAAACTTGTTCCAAGTAGCACATGTAACTTGTACGTAAAATAAAAATTGTAATGATGCCTCTCTCATATTACATATATATTCAAAAACATCACTAGAAGATTCTGTTAAGGTTTTTTTTCAAACTCGCATAAAATCAAAATCTTTCTCTGGTATAAGCTACCATCAACTTTTCAAATTCAATTTTCTAGTTTATATAGATTTAAATGTGGAAACCCTGCATGTTATACAAAACTGAACCAAGCATGCTGTGTGCTAGACGGTGACGTTTTCTTCTTTCATACCAGCACGTAACGATGCGTACCGATTTAGTATCATTTTGTATGGCAGTTTGAAAGTATTGATACTTTTATAACTTTGGAACCGGTACAGTATCTTTCAAGACACTGAGATCTTTAATTTGAAACATAATTTGTGAAAATCCATTTAAGCGTTGCTGAGAAATCAAAGTGAGTTCCGGTTTTGGAGCTTTTCTTCACTATTACGCCTCATTCGCCTTGCTCTACATTGAGAATTGTTTCACATATCTTGAAAATTAAACTAATATCCATAAAACAGTTGAAAACACTCAATGGATTTTCATCCATCGTATCGTTGGTTTTATATTCGTCCTATTAATTAGCAATGGCGATAGTAATCAAAATAGAATATTGCACTATTACACTCCCAGGTTCAAAATGTCAATATTCTTCTAAAAAGCGCCTAATGCCAACACAATATTTTTTAAACCAGTTTGGAATCATTTCGACTTTTCTGGGTCGTTTCCTTTTGTTTTAAGTTTAAAATTTTACTGTAAGATTAATCTGGAATGGCCCTTTTAAAAATATGAAAACATCCATTGGATAGCCGATGAACCACACATACACTTAACAGCGTTATGTTGACATATATCAGAATGAAACCAGTGCTACTAGATTTGCCATAATGGCTATTTGATTAGTATTTAACACGCTCTTACTGTTAATATTCGAAGATGAAAAAGTTTTATATATACTATCTAACACGACCTTGAAATTCTTGTCCCTCTCTTGTTCTACAAAAAATAGCAGATGAAATTTGGTTTTCAAAACCCCCTCCTTGCCGTCTCAATCTGCTCCCCCCCACGTCCTATCGATCATCTCTGAGCAAGAAGTAGTAGTGTCAAGTTTGATAGCAATTCGTTCAGTATTTTTGAAACTATGCAGTTACAAACATTACACCCCACCCCCCCACAAATACCCATAAAATCATATTTGAGTTTTTAAAAAGTATGTATGTTCTTCAAAAAGTTTCGATTCTCTTCAAATTAGATAAATTTCGACATTAAAGCCCCCCCAATGTTAAGGACACTTGCTACAAACTCATCCCCCTAAAAACGTGCTACAAGAAGTATCTGTGACAAGTTTGATAGCAATGCGTGCAGTAGTTTCGGAGTTATACCGTTACAAACATAACACCCCTTTTTTAAAGGCAATTGCTACATCCAGCCCCCTTATAGTCATATCTGAGGTATGCAAAATGTTTCTATGGTCTTCAAAACGTATCGATTCTTGTTCAGTAATGTGATTTTTTCCATGACAGACCCCCCAGTTTTAATGGGGGAGGGAGCGTAGTAAGTGTCATTAACAGGGGGAGCTCATGAAAAAATTTGTCTAATTTGACGAGAATCGATATTTTTTTTAGACCATAAAAACAGTTTGCATATATTAGATATGATTTTATGGGTGGTGGATGTAGCGAGTGCCTTTAAAAAAGGGGGGGGTGTATTGTTTGTAATGTAATAACTCCGGAACTAAATAACGGATTGCTATGAAATTTGGTACAGATACTTATTGCTCTTTATAGTATTTTTGTGGGGGAGGGAGCGTAGCAAGTGTATTAACAGGGGGGGGGGGGGAGGCGGTTATGGAAAAATGTGTCTAATTTGACGAGAATCGATACTTTTTGAAAACCATAGAAACATTTTGCATTCCGTAGGTATGATTATATGGGGGTTGGATGTACCTTTAAAAAGGGGGGTGTAATGTTTTTAACGGCATAACTCCAAAACTACTGATCGTATTGCAATCAAACTTGGCATAGGTACTTCTTGCTCTTCAGAGATGATCATTAGGACATTCTCAGGGGAGAGAGTGTGTAGCAAGTGTTCTTATTTTGAGGAGGCCATGTCGAAATTTATCTTATTGAAAGAGAATTGATACTTTTTAAAACCATCCATACATTTTGAAAAACTCACATATGGTTTTAAGGATAATTGGGGGAGGGGGGGGGTGTGGATATAAAGAGGGCCTCTAATAAGGAAGTTTAATGTGAAGTTTATAGAATTTTCCATAAAACGATACTTCTTGCTGAGTACAGATATTATTTGCGCTTCAGATGATCCAAAGAGAATTTTTAAGAAGAGTGGGAGCGGATGGATAAAGTAAGGGTATCATCCAAGGGAGGGGCAAAGTAGATAGTATTGCTATCGTTAATTTCAATTAAGTTGTACTGCTATTGTCAATATTATTCACGAAGAACGCATCGGATCTATTCAAAAACAATTTCTTTTAAATGCACTTCGTAAATTAAACTGGACAGCATTTCCTTTATCACCATACGAAGCACGCTGCATACTCATCAATATTCAAACACTTAAAGAATGCCGCGATCTTTGTAATGCTTTATTTTATCAGCGACATTATTTCTCAACGCATTCAATCATCTTCTTAAATATCGCAATAAAATTTTTATACACCTGGCCGTCAATTACGAACCAGGAAATTATTTTTTGAAAGAAACATTAGAACAAATTATGCAAAATATAGCCCAATCAATAGTATAATGTGCCACTACAATCAATATAGCGAACATCTTGACCTTGGTATGTCCAAAAATGAAATGAAATTCCAGCATAGTCGTAGAAATAATGCGTAGTATCTAAGTAAACATTGTAAACCATTTATATGTTTGCTTGACAAAATAAATAAATAAATAAATAAATAAATTATATATATATATATATATATATATATATATATATATATATATATATATATATATATATATATATATATATATATATATATATATATATATATATATATATATATATATATATATATATATATATATATATATATATATATATATATATATATATATATATATATATATATATATATATATATATATATATATATATATATAGATCACCCAAATTACAGCGAAAGAAAGAAGCAGTTGAAATTACTTGTTTTCCGTACTACTTACTCTACATGTGCGCGTCGTAAGACTTCTTTGAAGTGAATGTTTTCGGCTCATAAAACGCTGGTGTTTCTACCCATAAGAATCAATTGCTACAATATATGGACAATATACTTAACTGTAAAACACTACTCAAACGTAGTAATGCGTATCACCACCGCATTATGTCCCTGTCAATCGATACTTTATTCTGAGACGAATCCATTCCTAGATTGAAGACATAGGATATATTCTAGAAGATCCAAAATGAAAAATTTGTTGATACAAGGAAATGTACTACTTGACAGTGAAAAGTTATTGTAAGTTGAAGCCACTTATTGCAATTGCAACTAGTTTTTGAATTGCTTCTTTCCGGAGAACTGAACCCGGCTGCTATTTACTTTGTGCTTCATCAAATGCCTCAACCGGAAAGCTTTCACTTTCAAGACTTACACATTTGGCGACGAATCCATTGAACTATATGTTACATAACGTTTAAATGTTCATCATTGCTACAATTTCGAAGAGGAGAAGAGAGAAAAAAACACATGCTCAGCTCACCCAAAACGAGTCTTCAATCAAGGAAACCTGCGGAGCAATCGTGAGCGAAGAGAAATTGAGCTTCCCCGTTTTCCACATCCAACGAGAGCTCATCAATTACAGATAGATAATTATTATTTACTCTCCGCATACAAGTGACAACACCATAGTGGGACTGGACACGAACATGAAGCCAACTACCAACACTACCGGCGATTGTTAACCGGCTGTTGGTTTTTTTTTCTTTCGTTTTAATCTGAGCAGAGTGGCTCAAATCATGAGCACGGTGAGTACCGCCGGTTCAATCCTCTAAGCAGCCACCGGGCATGAAATGACACCCGAGGATCACTCTTCCTTCGGCATGCGACGTCGTCGGCGGCGGCGGCGGCGGCCATCCAATGCAATGTCGTTGAAACTAATTGGATCGTGCACGATCAGTTGATGAAAGTTGAAAAAATTCGACCAGTGCGCACGTAATTATGAATTCCTAAAATGGTTTGCGGGGTGCATGTTGTCAGCCAACTGATGCATAGATCATTCGCTACTGGCTTTCTGTCTGCATGTCTGGGAGTACGTCGGATTCATCGGAAATTCGTGTGAACGATTGCAGAGGAGGAAGGGGTGATCTTTTTCTCCTCATTCACCATTTGCGGGAACCCCGACTGGACGTGTTTGTTTCTTGTATTTTTCTTTCATTCCAATTCCAAGATTTGAAAAATCGCCTCATTTTCGAGACTCGAGTGCCTTCTGAAGCCATCACACCATCATCACCGAACAAGTTCGCAAATTACGCCAATATGATTAAATCCTAGCTAGCACATATTTCAAAACCAGCATCAACGGGTTAATGAGCCTGTCCGATGTTCCAGGAAGCCTCGGTCTGCATCGGGGCGTGAAGTTTGCGAAAAGAGTTATAACAACATATTTAGCTTACGGCTCTGGTGATCTATTCTCTCCTCAGTCAAGTAGCTCCAGAGCCGGCCAAACTGAAAAAAAAACAAAAAAAAAACTCTTCCACCACTGAGGTGTGGTGGTGCTACTTCAACAGCAAACTGTTCGCCTGTCAGGGCTGTCTTTTCAAATGTCATAAAGATCACCGGAGATAACATCTTTCCGGGCTCTCCGGACTCCCGAACGGGGCTCTCCAACCGGTAGCATTCAAATAAACTGAAATACAAAAACAAAATGCTGGTATTAAATCGCGAAACAGCATATTTCATGTTAAACTCTTGGCCGGGTGGATGCTGCGGGGCTCTGAGCAGAGTCGCAATGCCACGGATCTCCTGCCGTGGTCAGAAGCCGTACGACACCTGTAAACTGTGGTCTGTGAACTGAAACTGCGGGAATCTGAGGATTGTCGAACGGTCGGCTGGTGGACAGAAAACTATTTCAAACACGCGTCTCGGCAGTGCTACGATGATTTTCACTTCATCATCATCCACGAATGGCTCTGACCCCATGGGAGGGGCACACACAAGAAGACAGGCGCTCCGGGCTGAAATCCGATCTATGTAGGTAACATACTTGTTTTTTTTTTTTGTTTTCGTATGCTGGCATGGCTCGTGTACATACTTTAATTTTCGCTCCAAGCTTTTCTATACTTTCGCGTGTTCGTGTCTCTACAAGTGCAACCATTTCACTAACGACCCTGACCAGAAGTGGCACGAGCAGAATTAGCTGCATTACTCGAAAGTTTTTGCACTGAATGGTTGCCATATTTTGGTTAATAAAATATCACACTCCGCACACGTACGAACAATTGAATGATGTGTTTTTTTTTTTCACCGGTTAACGTGTGACCTGTAACCTTCCCGGGTTCCTCCGTGAAATCTGAAATTCTGCAAATGCCTGGTGCAAGTTTCGTCACTGCTGCGTCCGTTGAGTAACACAGCGGTTCAGTTTTTTTGTTTGTTTGTTTCTACAACTTAATAGTTCGCACGAACTAACCCAAAAAATAAACACCTGCTCGTCGATCAACGACCAAAAACATGAAAAATGAATTGTTAGACATTGTTTTACATCAAAACTTCCACAACGGCATCAGCAGCGTCAGGGCTAATATTAATTGACTTGTCAGAGGGGTCCGTATCTGCAATGTGGATGGTAGGAAGGAAAAAAAAGAAATAAACCTAGTCACACTGTTACTACTAGCCAAGGATTTGGCCTGTCCCCCACATACGAATGGTATTTTGATCGTAGTAGCCGTAGCGTCCAAATGTAGTAATTCATCGTGGAACCTAATGAACCAGATGCCAGCTGCAATGTTTATGGGTTTTTTTTTCGCCCTTTTCATTCTTTGATACCGACGGACAACAACACCATTTATGTTAATATTGACACACTTTTCAGGGGTTTATGATTGTTATCGATTTGGATCAATCTTTTCGCGTTTGCTTCTATCGACAGGTTAAAAGGTGAGGCCAACGAGTGGCGGGTTGAACCATAGAATGGCCGAAATGCTTGTGAGATATTTTCTTTGAGCAGTTGACGTGGATTGAGACGAAAATTTGACGACTTCGCTAAAAAATTTGTTATTACATTAAACGATGAAAAAATCATAATTGTTGCGAATTTTTTCCAGAATAATCGTTCAACAAAATAAATTCAAATCTTTTGCATGATAAAAAGCATCATTCGAAAAACATTTTGTATTTTTTCGTGGAAATATATTGAGAAATAAGTCGGTGAAAAGGTGTTTTTGAGAACGCTTCCTAAAAATCATGATTTGCGGTGTCCACTGTATTCCAGCGCAGAATAATCAGAAGTAAACAAACGAACGCAGCATAGTTAGAGTAGAAGTTTTTCTAGACCCCAACGTTTCTGTTTGATTTTATTTTTTTTATTTTTGGTGTTTGGTCAAAGTGAAAACTACGATTTTTCAAGAAAAAATCCGCCATTTTGTAGCTGTAAAACCTCCCCAAAGTAACAAACAATCAAAAGGAAAACGTTAGGGTCTGGTTTTATTTATATGTAGAAAGTGTGTGTAAAATTTGAAAAAAATTGGTGTAGTAATTTTGAATGACTATGGACACGGACTTTCAAAACCTGCTTTCGAGGAAAACGCGTTTAAAGGTTTTTGTCTATAAAATCAATGGAAACAATTTATTACTCAAGGGAGCCCGTAGGGTTTAACAAAAAAATCGTATTTCTTCTTTTATGATTTATTATAACGAAACATTGCAAGAAGTTTTGAAGTCAATCGAAGTAGAAATCTTGGGCCTGTGCGCCGAGCTCTTGCTTCTTCGTAGAATGAGATAGCCATAGATAAAAGTCCATAACTTCCAAAGTTTCGTTCAAATAGGCTTGAAAATTTCACAGAAAATTCTTCAAATGTTTTACTATACGAAAATATAAAGAAAATAATAAATGATTTTTCAAAAGTGTTAGACCCTACCCGCCCCCGAAACCATGATTACCCGAAACCCGCAGCATTATTGCAAATCAAGCTCAGTTAAGGGCTGAGGTCAGTAGGTCGCGTAAAACCACGTGGCTCGCTGTGCGTATTACATTTCTCTCCATGCTCTGTCGCAAATGTGTAAAATGACTCTCGATGTGGCCGGGTGGCCAAGAAAAATTTGATATTTTCGGTTACAAGTTTGACTACATCACATAAAATTCAAGAAAGCTGACGCTTGTTTGGCAGCCTTTTTGAGCCGATTTTATTCCTCTCTCATGTTTCGTTACGTTACCAGGGAACTAAAATTGCGCCGACATAGAAATCGACATACCTCCACAAAAATAACTTACACTTCATTTTCAGCGGAACAACATATATGTTTTCATGCACTCATCGCATCTAAATTAAATTATGTAGACATTGTCAGGATAGATTTTTGATCCATGCTTTTGAAGGCGAGATATTCAATGAACAAGTTGAAAGTTGCCGTTTTCAGCTATGCAATTCTTCCTTCAGAAAAAAGACTTTCCCCAGAGCCGGTGAAACATGTATAGCCCAGGTGGGTAATTTTTCGTACCGGGGAGAACGACCCACTATTTTGAAGTATTATTTAGTCGATTTTTAAATATTATTTTGTTTCGATATAACTTTGCAGGAGACGCGTAAATTCGAAGCTTGAAGCGTTTTCAATATTTTGTTGTAAAACAAAATTGCGCATTTAAGGGTTACATACAATATCAAACTACAAAATTTCTGCCAATATTTGTTTGGAATATTAAGTCAGCATTCTTTCAGGTTCCGTATAAACTTATTTGTGTTTGCAAATTTTCGAAATTATTTCTTTGAGAATATTGGTTACCCTGCTCGATTAGTTGGTTGAGGTTGATGGTGAAAGATGTTCCGCATGAATCGGAAGCGATGTCTTGGTATTACATTCCTTCTGTGGAATTTGGCTTTTCTGTTTCAACAGACTTCGCAGCCGATTCTTAGCATACAGAATCATTTCATGGCTAGTACTACAATCCTACTGACACTATGAATCATTCCAGGTCGGGGCTCGAACATATGACAACTGATTTATAAGACCAGCGCCGTATGCATTGAACCGCAAACCCGGGCGAATCGAACGGCGCACAAAACAAATCCAGCCGCTGATGTGCATAGCGCATTGTTAAAAAAGTCCTGGGACCGACTGAGATGACGTTTGTAATGTCAAACTATCATCATCGTTCAGAAGACAAGCGTTTTCACGTCAACCGCACCACAAACACTAAACTTACCGACATATAAGTGACGTTACTTTTTGAAACTTAAAAATAACGAATTCCATTTATTGATAAAACATTACTTCCTATAAGGAAAAACCGGACAAGTCCAGCAATGGATTTAAAACAATGATTTGTGGTATTCTGATTTTAATGCAACCAAATTGAGTAGTCATCCGGAAAAAATGTGAGCAAGTTTTGATAATCGTTATGGATGAACACAAAATCAAAGTCCGACTTAACTAAAAGTGCTTTTACGACATGCGTTGTTACTTTTGATAGATTGAGAGCGAACGAGGCACTTATTTAGAAAAGATTTTTTGCCTCGGTCGCTCTCAATCTATCAAAAGTAACAACGCATCAACATTCCAGAGAGCCGGTCGGCACTGTTAAGTGGCAATAAAAAGGATTTCTTGCGTTGGTATGAAACAGTGAATGACACATGGATCTATAATTTTTCTTCGGAGTTGTTTTAACAACGCAACAGGCGGAAAACGCAACAGGTAGCTGCAACAAGTATGGCGTCAGTTTTTAGATGCTCGAGGTATAATTAACGTCGACTGTCTTGAAAAGGAAGTACCAACAAAAGTTTTTAGTTATTAATGCGTTAGGAGTTATTAATGCGTTTGAAGGAATCGTAAAAAACGGACTCATATGAAGCAGAAAAAATCATCTTTAACCAAGACAATGAACCGTGCCACAAGTCAATGAAAATAATGGCCAAATTGAACGTATTGGGCACCGAGCTGTTTCTTCACCCACCATATTCGCAATAACCTAGCCCCCAGCGACTACTTGTCATTTGATGATCTGAGAGAGTCATCTCCGCAACTGAAGCCTATTTTAAGGCCATGGACAAATAATTCTATAAGTATGATATAAAAAATTAAAATAATAAATATTTGAAACGCTTTTGAAACAATTTTAGAACAATTTCGAAACAACTTTTGAACAATTTTGGAACAATTTGTGAACAGTTTTTGAACAATTTTGAAACAATTTTGGAATATTTTTGGAGCAATTTTGGAACAGTTTTGAAACAATTTTAGATTTTTTTTTTTTGAACATTTTTGGAACAATTTTAGAATAATATTGGAAAAATTTTGGAAAAATTTTGAAACGATTTCGTAACTATTTTGTGACAATTTTGAAACGCTTTTGAAACAATTTTAGAACAATTTCGAAACAACTTTTGAACAATTTTGGAACAATTTGTGAACAGTTTTTGAACAATTTTGAAACAATTTTGGACTATTTTTGGAGCAATTTTGGAACAGTTTTGAAACAATTTTAGATTTTTTTTTTTGAACATTTTTGGAACATTTTTGGAACAATTTTAGAATAATATTGGAAAAATTTTGGAAAAATTTTGAAACGATTTCGTAACTATTTTGTGACAATTTTGAAACAATGTTGGAACGCTTGTGAAACGTTTTTGAAACAATTTTGGTACAATTTTTGAACAACTTTGAATTTTCTTAGACCCGGTTTTAAACTAGTTGCGACTATTCGAAGTTAATTTTGTTACAGTTTTGTATATATAGGAAAAATTTTCGAAACAATTCTGGAGCTGTTTTGGAACAATTTCGCGACAATTTGGTGACAAATTTTAGACTATTTGGTGATTTAATGATAATTTTGCGGATATTTAAAAAAAAATTTGTAACGATTTTAAGTTAATTTTGTATAAATTATGTATCAATTTGAAACGCTTGTGAAACAATTTTGGAACAATTTTCGAACAATTTGGAAACAAATTTGAAATAATTTTGAAAATTTTTTGGAACAAATTTTAAACAATTTCGTGACATTTTAAGAATATTTGATGATTTTGTGAATATTCTCTGAGAATTTTTAGAGAATTTTGGGACGATTTTTTGACTATTATAGATTAGTTTTGTAACAAATTTGTAACAATTTGAAACGCTTTTGAAACAGATTTGGAACAATTTTAGAACAATTTTTCAAACATTTTTGGAACATTTTCGGAAATTTTTTAGAACATTTTTGGAAAATTTTTGGAACATTTTTGGAACAATTTTTGAACAACTTTTGAAACAATTTTGGAACTATATTAAAACAATTTTAGAACAATTTTGGAATATTTTTGGAGCAATTTTGGAACAATTTTGGAACAGCTTTGAAGCAATTTTGGATTATTTTAGAATTATGTTGGAACAATTTTGAAACGCTTTTGAGACAGATTTGGAACAATTTTAGAACCATTTTTTAAGCATTTTTGGAACATTTTCGGAAATTTTTTAGAACATTTTTGGAATATTTGGAACATTTTTGGAACAATTTCGATACAATTTTAGAATAATTTTGGAATAATATTGCAACAATTTTGAAACAAAATTAAAACAATTTAGATTTATTTTGGATCAATTTTGCAACAATTTTTGAATAGTGTTGGAATAATTTTAGAACAATATTGGAAAAAATTGAAGCGATTTCGTAATCATTTTGTGACAATTTTGGAACGTTTGTTAAACGCTTTTGAAACAATTTTGGAACAATTTTTGAATAACTTTGAAACAATTTTGCGAACATTTTTAGACTATCTGGTTGTTTTATTATTATTATGTGATAATTTTGTGACGATTTTTTTGACTATTTGAAGTTTTATTTATTCAAATCATTTATCTATATCTGGCTTTAATTTAGTTGCGACTATTTGAAGTTACTTTTTGTTACAGTTTTGTAATTTTTTGTTTTGGAGCTATTTCGAAACAATTTCGCGATAAATTTTAGACTATTTGGTGATTTAATGATAATTCTGCGAAAATTTGTAAAAAAATGTCGTAACCATTTTGAGTTAATTGTGTATAAATTATGTAACAATTTGAAACGCTTTTGAAACAATTTTAGAACAATTTTGAAACAACTTTTGAACAACTTTGGAACAATATAGAAACAAATTTGGAACAATTGGTGAACAATTTTGGAACTATTTTAAAACAATTTTAGAACAATTTTGAAACATTTTTGGAGCAATTTTGGAACAGTTTTGAACCAATTTTGGATTAATTCTAGAATTATTTTGGAACAATTTGAAACGCTTTTGAATCAATTTTCGTACTATTTGTTTCGATTTTGTGACAACTTTTAGACTTTTTGGTGTTTTTGTGACAACTCCTTGGCAAGCTTAAGAGAGTTTTGTAACGATTCTAAGTTAATTTTGTAAAAACTGTAACAATTTAAAACGCTTTCGGAACAATCTTTGCACAATTTAAGAACAATTCTGAAACAATTTTGAAACTGGGGACGGGTATAGTGTGATGGGTAAGTCGATGCCTTTCACGCAGCCCGCCTGAGTTCGATTCCCAACCCCACACATAGGGTCAAAAAGTTTTTCTGACCCGAAGAGGCGAATGACCTTAAGGTTAAAACCTCTATAATCGAAAAAAAATTTGAAACAATTTTGAAACAATTTTGAAACAATTTTGAAACAATTTTGAAACAATTTTGAAACAATTATGAAACAATTTTGAAACAATTTTGAAACAATTTTGAAACAATTTTGAAACAATTTTGAAACAATTTTGAAACAATTTTGAAACAATTATGAAACAGTTTTGAAACAATTTTGAAACAATTTTGAAACAATTTTGAAACAATTTTGAATCAATTTCGTAACAATTGTGTAACTATTAGATGGTTTTGTGAGAATTCTGTGACAATTTTGAGAGAATTTTGTAACGATGTTTCGACTATTCGAAGAGATTTTGTAATAATTGTGTAACAATTTGAAATGCTATTGGAACTTTTTGCTTTTGAAACAATTTTTTGAATATTTTTTTAATAGTTTTGCACAATTTTAGAACAATTTCGGAACAATTTCAGAATAATTTCGGAACAATTTTAAAAAAGATTCGAAACAATCATATAGTAATTAGGTATTTTGTTTTTATTGATGAAATCAAGGATTCCTATTAACTACTGTCTTTCGGGTCACTATGACAATTAGTGATTGTTTCGTGAATTTTTTTTATCAATTTTGTGGCACATTTGTGAAATTTTTTTGTGACGATTATGTGATAATTTTAAGACAATTATCTGGCGACAGTCTTGTGATAACTCTATGACAACTTTGTTATAATTTCGTGAAAATTTTTTGAGACAATTTTGTAACAATCTTTTGACTATTTTTGGTCAATTTCGTGAAAGTGAATATTTTGTGTCAGTTTTGTTGCGCTTTCACCTAAATTTTGTATAATTTGTGTGAATTTTGTGACAATTCTATGACCATGTTGAGATAGTGCTATTACTATTTTGAGATAAATTTAAAAAAATTTTGCTGCTATGATGTGAAAATATAGTGGCAATTTCAAGATTATTCAATAATAATCTAACGACGTTTTGGAAACCATTTAATGACAATTGACTCATTTAGGAGTTAGCCTATGTTTGTGCTTAGAGCACATAACCGTGTTTACTTTTCTTTACGTTTTGTCTTAGATTCGTCAGTGCAGAGCAGTTCAAACTGAACTGCTAATTACAAACTTAAACAGTTGCACTTGAGCCGTTAACTGTTTAAGTTTGTAATAAGCATTTGAACTGTTCTGCACTGACGAGTCTAAGACAAAACGTAAAGAAAAACGATTGACTGTTTATTGACATTTTAGTTACAGTATCAGTGTTAGTAGAAGCTTAGTGACACTTTGGTGATAGTTTAGTGATGGTTTAGTGATACAGGGTCCGGCACTCGAAGTGTAACCAATTAAAAAGGCCATAAATTCAGTTTGGAAAATTACTTTTACTTAATTCAAAGTACAAAATGTGTAAAAATAATACAAAATTCAGAATCAATTCACTTTTGCTCGATATGACCACCTTTTGCCTTGACTATGGCTTTGAGACGGTCAAAAAACAAATCGCAAGCTGCCCGAATGTGACTTGCAGGTATTTTGGCCCACTCGCGGACAATAACTTTTTTCAGCGCATCGAGACTGGTGTATCTTTTGGTTCGGACTTTGCTCTCCAAAATGGCCCAAAGAGAATAATCCATTGGATTCGCATCTGGTGAATTCGAGAGCCATTGTGTGGACGTGATGAAGTTCGGGACGTTGTTTTTCAGCCATTCTTGGTTCACTCGAGCTTTGTGAGACGGTGCCGAGTCCTGCTGAAACGTCCATGGTCTGCCACCGCAATGTTTGTCTACCCACGGCTTCAAAGCAACCTCCAGAATACTTTCCCGATAATATGTCGCATTTACCTTGACGCCAGGCTCGAAGGTCTGAAGTTGGTTACACTTCGAGTGCCGGACCCTGTAATTTGGTTACAATTGTGAGAAATATGTAACAGTTGCAAGACTATTTTGTTATCATTATGAGACAATTATGTGTCAATTAGCGTCAGCGAATTATCGCTCTTTCGATTTTGGAAATTTCATGTATTCCACCTACCCCCTATGGTGATATTTCTAGATAAAAAACTTTCAAACTTTGACTGCCGGACGGCACCCCTTACCCATATCCGATTTAGCTCAAATTTGGAATAGGGACTTTTTTAGGTGTTCAAACTTTTGAGCACTACCACTTAACGAAATTAGAGATGACCCTAAAACATTGGCACCCTAATGACTAACTCGAATTGTATCGGGAGGCCATTTTCGCCCTGGTATTCCCTTCTTCGAATTTCGTTCTTACTGCTCAGTGATTCCATTTTTGCCTGAGGTCAATTTTTTTGAATATACCCGAGAAATATTACCTATATTCCAGGAAGAAAAACAACAAAAAATAAGTAGAGAAGACCGGTGCTAAAACGGACAGCCTAAATATGCTATATACGAACAAATAGTTTGATTTATGGATTTGGGAGAACTTTGTGACAATTTTGTTACGAGTTTTTAGTTAATGTATTTAGTTAATTTTTAATAATTTTGTAACAATTAGAAACACTTTCGAAACAATTTTGATTTTTTTTAAACTTGGAAGGTTTTTGACATAGGGTAGGGCAAAGTTTGTTAGAAAGATTGCGCAAGAGAAGGTGGAGAGAATATTGAATAAATCAACTTTGCAAAAATAAATCTAATATGTGTGTTCATTTATTCCATGAAAGTTTGAAATATATCCGACTTAAAATAAAATTCTGGATATCTTTTTTCTGTTGCAAGAAATTGCCGCTGATTGTGTCTTTCTTCATAATTAAATAATCACAAATCAAGATAATTAACCTTCAACCATAGTTTCCAATAGTCCCGAAAACACGTCTGCATTAAAGAATGAACCAACTAATCAGTCAAAACAATTGCAATTATGCCTTGCATTACAGTTTTGACCGCCTCTCGCTGGTGCGGTTTCCCTCCGTTTTTTCCCCTCGCAACTTCACGACCAAGCGGGGCAAGGAAAGTGCCTCTACCTCTACCATCGATTGCCGGCGGTGATTTAATAAGCAAATTGCATATATCAAATCGGACGTTGATCGATACACATTAAACCGACAGACAGCTTTGTGCAGTGGCCGCAACCGGCCCCAAGAGGTCAGAGGCTCCGCACAATTGGCCGCCAGGGCGTGCGGCACTCTGTCCGCTGCTTTTAATAACTTAATTATTAATTGATATATTTTTTCGATTAAATATTGATTCGAATTGATTTCGCACAACACCAGACCGCTCGTCAGCTGAGTGGCTCTGAAAAGGGCGGGAAACAAATGGCAACAGCAGCTTCCACCGCACGGAAGGTGTTCAATTTCACTGTGCATACCTACTAAATATAATGTGAGAGACTATGGAGAGGCTCACCAACGAGCAGCACAGCATAATGATTGTGATTACGCGACCTAATCCATTAAGACTCACTCCGCTGGGGAGGTGGGCCGGTGATCGATCTGACTGCCCTGCCACGTACGCAACTCTGTGAGTCAGAGATCAGCTCAGATTTGCGATCAGCTGGAATGGAGCACTTGGTGCGATGATAGTAATTTGATACAATTTGAATTTCCTGCTTGATGTACGGGTGCTGCATTACGCCGATCTTGATGTCGGGTTTGCGATGATTTTAACGAGATTTGCTTCAATTACGGCACTGATAGCGGGTCCGATTAGCATTGAATGGGTTGCTCTGTGTGCGAAAGCGGATATTGGAAAACTGTATGGAAAATGAGTTAAATGTCTACGGAAATTTACCTGATGTAGTTTTAATTGCATTTTACACTTACAGTGGAATTATTCGGGCGGGAGATCTAAACGACTCAGACTAATTCGCAGGAGAGCTCCCATAACTCATCCAGAGGTAAGTCACGCAAGGTGCATTTCTGTTTTCTTCATTTTTCGTCTTACTTACAACATAAACTGCTATCATTTAGGGGTTAGCTAAATTTTGTGCTAGGGCCGTTTGCCTTTCTCTAAAGAAAGGTATTAGAATTGCTGGAAAAACCGACTTTCGATCGGAGCATCGGAGACCCAAAGTGTTATATACCATTCGACTCAGTTCGACGAGATCGGAAAATCTGTGTATGTATGTATGTATGTATGTGCGTGTGTGTGTGTGTGTGTGTGTGTGTGTGTGTGTGCTATTTAAACGCGCTCGATTTTCTTAGAGATGGCTGAACCGATTTTAACAAACTTATGCTCGTTTTAAAGCTGCTATTGAGCATTTGATCAAGTTCGAAGATCAAATGACTGCGACTTCTGGTTTCGGAGATATGATGGTATAAGTGACGTAGCCGACAAAACACGTTGTTTTTTACCACTTTAATATATATAACAGATCGGCTGAAAAGTTCGTATCGTTTCTATGAGAGGGCGCCACTAGAATTAAATTCATACCATTTTTAGTTAGTACCAACCTTCAAAAGATACGTGTATAAATTTGACAGTTGTCTGATTATTAGTTTGTAAGATATTGCATTTTGATTGAAGCTATTTTTGTTATTGTGAAAAAAATGGAAAAAAGGAATTCCGTGTGTTGATGAAACACTACTTTTTGATGAAAAAAAGTGCCGCCGATACCAAAAAATGGCTTGATGAGTGTTATCCAGACTCTGCACCGGGCGAAGCAACAATTCGTAAGTGGTTTGCAAAATTTCGTACTGGTCATATGAGCACCGAAGACGATGAACGCAGTGGACGTCCAAAAGAGGCTGTTACCGATGAAAACGTGAAAAAAATCCACAAAATGATTTTCAATGACCGTAAAGTGAAGTTGATCGAGATAGATGACACCCTAAAGATATCAAAGGAACGTGTTGGACATATTATTCCCGAATATTTGGATATGAGAAAGCTTTGTGCAAAATGGGTGCCGCGTGAGCTCACAATCGATCAAAAACAACAACGAATTGATGATTCTGAGCAGTGTTTGGAGCTGTTGTATCGAAATAAAACCGATTTTTTTCGTCGATATATAACAATGGACGAAACATGGCTCCATCACTTCACTCCGTAGTCCAATCGACAGTCAGCTGAGTGGACTGCACGCGATGAACCGAACCCAAAGCGTGGAAAGACTCAACAATCGGCCGGTAAGGTTATGGCGTCTGTATTTTGGGATTCGCATGGTATAATTTTCATCGACTACCTTGAAAAGGGAAAAACCATCAACAGTGACTATTATATAGCGTTATTAGAGCGTTTGAAGGACGAAATTTCAAAAAAACGGCCTCATTTGAAGAAGAAAAAAGTTTTGTTTCATCAAGACAATGCACTGTGTGACAAGTCGATGAAAACCATGCTGAAATTGAACGAAGTGGGCTTCGAATTGCTCCCTCATCCACCGTATTCTCCAGATTCGGCCCCCAGTGACTTTTTCCTGTTCTCAGACCTCAAGAGAATGCTCGCTGGTAAAAAATTTAGAAGCAATGAAGAAGTAATCGCTGAAACTGAGGCCTATTTTGAGGCAAAAGACAAATCGTACTACAAAAATGGTATCGAAAAGTTGGAAGATCGCTATAATCGCTGTATCGCCATCAGAGTTGCCATTATGTTGAATAATAAAAACGAATTTTGGCAAAAAAAAAGTGTGTTTCTATTAAACGATACGAACTTTTCAGCCGAACTGTTAATGGTGCGAATATTTTGGGATCCCCCCTGCCCGACGGTTAAGGTTTGGAAATTTTCGATCTTGAAAACCCACTATAGGGGAGACTATAGTACATGAAATTTCCGAAATCGACGTCTTAGAATTGCATCAAACGTCGAGATTTAGTGTCATCTAAAATTATTTTTTTTAAAAATCGACTAGAAAGTCGACTTTTATAGTCCCAGAAAGTCGATATTTTCCAAAAAAAAAAAACTACAATGATCAGACCCATGGGTTTGTTCGAGCCATTGATGTGGAACAAGGCAACGAAAATTTCTAATGATCTACAATCAAACAGTTCAATCAATCATCACACTTTTGAATCCGCAATTGCACGAAAGTCTGCCTAGATTTATCTTGATTAGAAACCAACACCGAACATTGTTTGTTTTATAGCCGACGAAATTACACCAATATCCCCAATGTACGCAATTGTATCTTTGTACATACTTGCGATACGATTTTGATATTTAAGCTTCTCTTCGCCAAGCTTGTGTTCAAGTTTTGTATGCAAGCAGTTATTTTCATTGCGTTAAGTTTCTCCACCATTCTGCGATTTCGGTTGAAGCGATAAACTTTTTCTCATTATCAATCGAGTTCATCTTGAATAAATTAGAAATTAATCTTAAGCACTCAAAATTTACCCTGGGTAGTTGTCACTTCCTCAGGTGAAACGACATAACATGGAGTTTCATCCGAACTTGCATGACACGAGATCAGATCATACCAGTTAAAGCTTCAAATCGTTTCATGGCACTTTTTGTCTTGCTGTCTAGCAACAACCTACCCCTAGCATGCTACGCGTAGGATTGAAACGTTGGCTATAATTTTGCTTCTATTTATAGATTCGCCTGCTTCCAACAGCTTCGCTTTTGCATCGATTGACCAATCAGAGCGATACTTTCCCTTTGTATAAAGCTTACTCGTGGCCTCATACATTCAAATCGAATCTTAGAAATATTTCCAATCAAATAATGAAATAATATTAATAATTGATACAAAGTATACTGAGCTGAAAGTGTTTAAACTCTGACCACATTTCTACGTGTATTTTTCCTTGAGTTTCCGATTTACACCCCTATACACCCAAACCTCCGTTTACGAACACTTTTTTTACGTAACCTCTTTTTACGTAACTCTTTTTACGAACCAAATCCCAAATAACGTAATCTTTTTTTGCGAACCAAATCCCAAATAACGTAAACTTTTTTTACGAACCAACTTCGTAAAAAGAGGCTTTTGCATCCAATGAAAACAATTTCCGGCTCCATGGAAATTGCTACAATATGGGTATTTTCAGAACGAGATTGATAATTAGATGTCGAAAAACGATGTTTGAAGTGGTTCGGAAATCCAAGATGGCGACTTCCGGTTCATCGATATTGCTTAAAAACCCTTACAATATGGGTATTTTCGGAACGGGATTGATGAGTAGTTGACGGAAAACGATGTTTGAAGTGGTTTGGAAATTCAAGATGGCGACTTCCGAAGAAGAAGCAGACATCGGGGTGAGAAGACGCATTCAAACAGCGGCATCGGAGAGCGCACCTTCTGCGTGGTTAAAAACCTCAAACGTTCAGGTCGTAGTTCTCAATTGCCTTCCGGTCGTCAAGGCGAGAAGACGCAATAAATCAGTTTCGCGTCATTTGACACTGCGAGCGAAAAGCTATTGCATAATACAACAGAGCTGCAGGTCGTTTGCATTGGTGAGAAAGAAAACGAAAAGTGACGTCCAATATTTTCAATGAGCGCATTTTTGAAATACATAATTATATTACTGCTTTGCCCTATTTCCTGAAAAAATCTCCACAATAAACGTTTACGTTCTATAGAAAAACGTGTATTTGTTGATATAAAAGCTTCTTCTTGTAAATTCGGAAATGAGTGATGCAGGAAATCATTTCTGTTGTGATTAGCAAAAGTGCACAGAGGAGCGAGTAAATTAGCGAAATTAATAAATTTTGCCTAATATGAGTAAAAAAGAAAAAGATGCCTTCAAACGGTTTATCTTAAGTTATGCACTGACAATTTTTTCAGTAATTTGATTTTCTAGCATTGATAATAGTATATCATAAGAATTTTTCTTATCCGATTCTGATGCAGTTTATTCAATTATACTCCATTTGAAAAAGGGCGGGAGATCAACGATTTCAGACGTAGATCATGTCATGTCTTATCTTGATCATATGTGATTTTTCTCCACCAACATCAAAGCTTATCGAATCATCCAATGATTGAACTTACATAAATCAAGAATCATTTTAGCTCAAAATCACTACCCATTGTGTGACGGAAGATCAGTACCGATATTGATCGATGTGATTTAAAATTCACTGATCAACTGATAATGAAAAGATTCTCCGGTAGTGATCACGTTTTGATGAGGTTTTGGTCTTTATTTTCGCAGCCCTGTATGCTACACTAAGGAAATATTATTCTTTACCTAAAACAATAATATATCTGTGTACCCCTAGGAAGAATAAAACAGATGATTGAGATGTTTCATCAATTCCAACCAAATACTTTTGTTAATTTATATAATTGATATTAATAAAATAATTCCGATGGTTTTGTAGTTTTAGGGATATTTTTTAATCTAATGACAGCATGTAATAAATCGATTTTTCCCTCATATTTGTATGGTTTGTAACACATATTGAGAATGTATTGAGATGAGTTTTATTTATTTTAAATTCGTGACATGTGACATAGGGGGGGGGGGGGGGGTGGGGGGTCTTTGCTTATGTGACAATTTGTGACAAAGGGGGGATGGAGAGTCAAAAATCGTCAAAAAAAAGCGTGACGTCTTTTATGGACAGCCCCTATTATCTAAAGAACTATTAAGATTACTTCTTTGCAAGTCGAAGGTAAAAATTATCCGTTAAGTGAAAATCCAAAATAATTTGATTTGCTTCGTGCACTTTTCTATGTGCGAAAATGATTGGAGGAAAATGTTTCGAACTGTGCTAAATATCTTAGAGAATTCCACAATTTGGTCCTTCTAAAAGGCAGAAATGAGACCTGTACATAGTTTCTTTCAATGAAATATGCAAATCCGAAATGAGATAATCGACGTCAAAAATCGTTCAAAATTCTAGTAGTGAAAAGGCGGAAAGTTTCACAATTCTCACAATCGATCAACAAGCAATTCGAATTCGAAAGTGTAAAGAAATCATGTCAGTTTTATTCGTATTCACGACATTCAGTTATGTCTGACATTACACACCCGTACTTTTTTTTACGTTTCGTCTTTGACTCATCAATGCATGACCAAACCTGAATCGACCAGTAAAAAGTCGAAAACTGTTGCAAAACATAAGCGTTCTGGAAATTGCAGACACTTTACGTTTGTTTAGCGGTTCGAAACGAAACGTAAAAAATATGTATAACCTGCTATGCTCCGAAGAGTGGACCTAACGCAAAGCAAAAAAAAATGGCGGGTGGGTAATGTCAGAGACATAACCGGATTGATGTAAATACGAACAACATTGGCTCGTTGAAGCTGAAATTGTGCTCTCATAAAGCACGATATCATCAACTCTAGCGAACGACAAATACGAGATTGAATGTCATCTGAAAAAAAAGAATTTTTTTTGAAAAAATCAACTTTCTTGGACTTTGGTTTTTTTTCTAAGTCCTAAAAGTCGATTTTTTCAAATAAAATTTTTTTCTTAATGACACTAAATCTCGACGTTTCATGCAATTCTAAGCCTTTTGACATTAAATTTTTTTTTCGATTTCGAAAATTTCACGTACCCCTCCCCGTCTATGGTGAATTTTCAAGATCTATGAAAATTCCACTAAGTGGACTAAGAAGGGTTTTACCTAAAATAGGTACAGAATTCGCTCAAACCTTAGACAAATTTTCCGAGTCCCGGAGGGCCGAATGTCATATACCAATCGATTCATCTCGACGAACTGAACAAATGTCCGTGTGTGTGTATGTGTTTTGTCAACTAAGAGGTCGAGATCTCAGAGATGGCTGGACCGATTTTGATCAAACTAAACGCAAATGAAAGGCCTCCCCGTCACCCAGAACGCAATTCAATGGTTTTGAGATCGGATGTTTACTTTTTAAGTTGTACGAAGTTTTATGTCAAAATTTTTTTATAGTATCTGTCCCAATTGACCTTGAAAACAGAATATGTTTCTATACTTAGGTTTCCATAGATTGTTATATTTCGTCCATTTTTAACGGAGATATCGAAATTTTTGTGTAAGCAACTTTCCCCCTGTTCCAGCAGAAGGAGTTTTGAGCGCTGTATGACAAAGCAATGCTTGGGAGCAACGGAAAACACGATTTTTTATTATGTTACATACAATTATTTCTAAGTACCAAAAAGACTGTGTACAGCTTTTTTTTCACGACTTTTCGCCTCCGACCGATTTTAGCATGGTTCATTTTTGGCAACATTATCGTTCGAATATGGCATATGTATACCAGATGATGGCACGTTTTCCAATTGAAAGCAATTCCATAATTATATTGATTTAAACTACTTACAGCAATAAATGCTGTATGAACATAATAACCACATACCATTCGAATCAGTTCTTCGAGATCGGCAAATGCGTGTGTGACAAATAATTTCACTCAATTTTTTTCGGAGATGACTCAACCTTTTTCTACAAACTCAAATTCATATGAAAAGTCGTATACTCCCAAACAAGGTTCTTGAATTACGTTTGGTTCCGACCTCTGGTTCCGGAGCTACAGGAGGACATGTGAAACGAAATTAAATCGTGTAACTCATTTTTCTCGTAAATGGCTGAACCGTTCTAAGATTCAAATGAAGTCTAAGAATTAACTAAGATTCAAATGAAATGTTTTAAGATTCTATAAAATATCTTATTTTTTTCAGTCAGATCCAACTTCCGGTTTCGGAGATACAGTTTGGATAGTCGATAACCAAATGAACTTAGGTATTTCAGTTTTAGTAATATTCACTTTTCGATTCGGATTTAATTCGCACTAGGATTTCTCAAAGATGTTTATATTGATTTTCAAACATTTTGAAACAAATGTAAACTAAACAGCTACTCAGGTGAATTTATCTGACTTCGGTTACACCGATTTTCGAATTCCGGTTCCAGTATCGAATCGTTTCTCAAAGCTCAATCGTTTTCTAGAAAAAAGCCAGATCTACAAAGACAAAATTAATTAATACTATCCAATTCTGACTTCCGATTCTGGAATTACACGATGATGAATTTTCAAAATTCAAAAATATATAGAAAATGACAATCCCGAAAAGCTTAAAAGTTAGACTCAAAACTACTGCAATTTATTCGTCATATGGCCATAGGAATCGGTTTGGGTTATGCTGGTTCCTGATTACCTTAAATTAAACTCTAAAGTGGAACTTACTCCGACATATCGTGGAATGTTCAATCAATTGTCACACTTTTAGATTCAAATTCCGATTTGCAGTTTCGATATTACAGAGTAATGAGTGATAAAAATCTCAAATTGCCGCTTAAATCCACGGTCATTAAAGTTTAAAGTAATGTCATGAGAACTGCAGCACCGAAGATTATTCATGCAAAAACTACATGCGAATTGATAAAAAAAAAAGGCATCATCTCACTGCTAGGTGGATTAAGCACGTTTTTAGATTAGCATCACATTTCTCATACAAATAGGCAACGCAAATGTCAAGCACTAGTGTGGAAAAATGATGCTGACTGTGTGACATAAACACTGAAGCATGCTTTTGTGAACTACTCGAATCAATCTGAATTAATTGGTGTCAAAAATGGGCCAAAATTAGTGTCAGAAATTATTTCATAAAATGATAAAAAAATTCATGAGACTGCTTTGAAGAAAGAGAAAGGCATTATCACATCATTAGGTGGATTAAGAAGGGTTTTTATTAATTCTAGTTGGTTTGACATAAAGCCGCCATAACTAAGTTCAGTTTTTGCAATGACTGAACGGAAACATATATCTGAGAAAAAAAACTGAAAACAACTGAACATATTTAATCTTTCTTGTAAAATTCAGTCGTCTTAAGAATCACGTTCTTATGAATTATGTCATATGCGGATTTGAGTGACCTGTAAATTTCACGAAAACGAAATTGTTTACGTTAAAATAGGATGAAATTTGCCCCGTACTTCAGATCATAACCAACGTGTTGTGTGTTGAAAAAAAACTCTTTATATGAAAATATGTGCACCACTCATCCGCTACAGAGCATTCACATGTGCAAAAGTGTAATTAAAGCCGACTTGGGCATATCTCAAAGTGAGATTTATGGCAATATCATGTTGGTAATATTTGCCCCATAAATTAATACGGAATTTATTCCCCACACAATGCAGTGTGCTTCGGGTTAGCTCAAGTGATGCAACGCCGCCGCCGCCACCGCCGTTGGTTCGGTCAGTGGTGAGAACAGTGGAACAGTCCGAGAGTTTGTGTGTGTGTGTGTGTGTCTCGAAGTTGGCTTTTAACCAGATCGACCCACCTCCTTTGTTGGTTGGCGACTGAATCGATCGATACCTTTTACACGCGTGGGAAGATTCATCTCGTAGTTTTTGGATCATAGTTGGCTTTGTGAAAAATTGGTTGAGAAATTTCCATTTTCATGATTCGTATTCGAACAAAATATCTTAGAGGAAAAATTCCTTATTGTTCCAGGTATTACAGTCATTCTACATCCGAAAGTCATGGAAAAAAGCTCTTGTACTTTAAGAATCGATTTCGAAGTCCAATGAAGCAGCCGGTCAAGAGCTTCACCGGCTTGTGGTTCCTAGAATTTATTAAAAGATCTCCCACATGGTTTCCTTTCCCGGCCGAAGAAAAACGCAATGCTCAGTTCGTGTTCAGCGTTTGCTGTGTTCGGTTGGTTTTTTAAAATAGCTCCGCGTCTCTTGGAGTATTTTTTTTTGCTTAGCCTACGCCTCCCGGACATACTTGTTGGTCGGACTTCGCCACCTCGTCTTTATTTTAAAAAGATCGGGTTTCGTCTGTCGCGAGTGTACTCGCGTCTCGTCTCCCAATCCACTGATTTTCTTATTCAAGAACTGTGTACTGTGATACTAATTAAACAAAACCATACATCAAAAACCCGCCGCTGGTGTTGCATCACCCGGTGGGTATCCAGATACCGAACGCGGTTGTCAAGGAAACTTTGAGCGTTGTTTACTTCTCCATAACAAACAGTTTTAGACAACGATTTATTCAGAGTGAACTCACTCATTCACCTGGATTTCAACTTTTCAACGATGTCATCAACTCATCTACCACCTGGAGGTGGCCTACCGCCCTGTCCCAGCCAGTCTTTACCATTGTATCTAAATTCTGGAGATGTAATTGACTCGCAAACGCTGCTGATGCATGCTATCAATGATACTGATGGAAACACTCGTTCCTTACCTAACAATCCCTTCATCATCTTAAATACCTTCAGACAGAATCTCGGAACGGATCCCACCAAAGTAATAACAGCATCGAAAGAAGCACGTGGTACTCGGTACGTTCTGCGCACAACATCAAGAAAAGTGTACCATGCCCTTTGAAATATAAAACAACTTAGTGATGGAACACCAATCGAGATAATACCGCACCCAACACTCAACAAGGTGCAAGGTGTTATCTACGATCTTGACACAATAAATATTTCGACAGACATCCTTCTTAGAGAACTTACGGAACAAAACGTCGTTGAAGTTCGCAGAATTACAAAAATTATAAATGGCGCTATTACTAATACTCCTCTGCTGGTGCTTTCTTTTTCGGGTTCTTACTTACCAGAAACAATATACTTAGGGCTTGTTCGTATATCTGTTCGCAAGTATTACCCAGTACCCATGCAATGCTTTAAATGTGGAAAATTTGGACATGGTATAAAAACTTGCACGCAACAGGAGGTTTGTCTCAACTGTGGTGTCAGTCATGAAACATCTCGTGAAATACCGTGTCAATCTCCTAGTAAATGCATAAACTGTGGAGAGAATCATCCTGCTAGATTCAAGAAATGTTCGGTTTATATTAAAGAGGAAGCGATTATCAAAACCAAGGTTGAGAAAAACATCTCTTTTGGCGAAGCAAGAGCATTGGTAAATAAAGAGCACAGTAGAGTTCCATACGCTGAAATCTTAAAAACAAGAATAACTCAAGGAACGGACCATCGAGACAGAACCATCGATATTCTTCGCGAGGAAATAATTGTTCTTCGAAAACAAAAGCAGATAACCGATACCAAAACAATCGATTGTAAAAATGCAGAAATACAAAAACTAAACATTGAATTAGCGGAAGCAAAGAAACGCAATGAAGAAATTTTGGAAGAAATGGCAGCCCTTCGTAAAGCATTCATTGAATTTACTAACAATCATTCTCCAAGCCATAGTACAGCTCTAACTAATCCTACAAAAACACCAAAACAGAATCCCCTCACGAAAATCTTACCCCCCAAATTACTGGATTCTACTTACGCTGACCGTCGACGTAATAAAGCCTCGGAACGAAGAAGAGATGCTAAATCTCGCAGTCCTCTTCAAAGTAATACTAACTTCGATAGTGCCGGCTCTAGTTCGTTTGTAAATGTTAATTCTATTATACACACCGATCAAATGAACGACTTCTTTCTGAGCGACGATCAGATTCCTATGCACAAATAAACTCAACATCAAGTAAACAAAGTAGTAGTCCGAAAATTGACGTTTGCAGCAAAAATATTATTCAGTAATAATAAACATCAACCTCAAGAATAGCCATAACAGCCCATTCCTTGCGTCGCCCCTGTCCTGGGTTGTGCCGGAATCATCCGATGATCCTCAGGCGGCAGCCGACGCAAGGAGCCCGGGCTTTTCCCGGGTAAGTTTATTAAATACTATCGAAATACAAGATCCATTTGCTGCCGCTAATTCACCCACAGGACACTCAAATTTTTCTGATATGACAAACGAAACTATTCCACATTCGACATCCCAACAAATCTTCAATGACTCCTCATTGACTTACTTACCGATCTTGGAGAAAATTGAAACCAGTGTCAAGACTCGTTTCAATAATCGTAACCATAATATTGGATATAGGAGCAGCACTTCCACCTCCATCATTGATTGCAGCTTGAGCCCTTTCCTTGCGCCGCCCCCATCCTGGGTTGTTCCGGAGTCATCCGATGATCCTCAGGTGGCAGCCGGTGCAGGGAGCCCGGGCATCTCCCGGGTAAGTTCACAACATTCTAACGACTTACAAGAACCATTTGCTGCTTTCGGTTTTTCCTCAGGCCGCTCTACTGTTCCAATGTATGAAAATAAACCGTTATTCCAACCCTTCGAGATTAATACTCCTCCAGTTCTCTCACATGTTCCGGAGACCTTTGATGAAAACATAGTCTCGGAAGCAGAATTCAACGCCAACAAACCTTTCAATCCTTCATCTCAGATACTAACGAACCCCCTATCAGTCCCCCTACCAGTTTCGGAGGGATCAGAGGCTGATGAGGAGACCTTCATACGAAATCAACTACCAGATAGCAGATGCACTCTAGCGCTACAGTGGAATACAAATGGAATTCGAAATAATCTTGCTGATGTACAGTTGTTGATCAACCAGTGGAATCCTATATGTTTAGCACTACAAGAGACTCACATAAAACAAGATATTAACCTTAGCCCATGGCTTGGATCCAATTACTCCTGGGAAGCAGCCCAAGGGAACAATTTATATCAAACAGTCGGAATTGGCATCCGTACTGATATCCCTTCATCAACGGTGAACTTGGACACAAGATTGATTGCTGTAGCTAGAATGATCCATCTACCAATAACACTAACTATAGTCTCTATACCTCCTCTCCAAACGATGTAAGAAACGTTGGAATTGAGTTACAACGAATTATTAACCAGATCAAAGGTCCATTCCTTCTACTCGGAGATTTTAACGCCCATCACCACATGTGGGGATCAAAAAAAGATAACTGCCGTGGGAAAGAAATTGCTAAACTTATAGAAGACAATGACGCTATTGTCCTTAATGATGGAAATACGACCTTCATGCGGAGTACCACGAAATCAGTTCTAGATCTATCCATTATATCGAATACCATAGCAAGTTACTGCGGATGGACGGTGCTCAATGACATTTGTAATAGTGACCATCACCCTATTGTTCTACACTACAATTGGTCTCCTCAAACCACATCCTGCCGTTCTCGTTGGCTGTATCAACAAGCCGATTGGAACAGTTATCAAGAAAAAATAGCCATTGCGATCGAATACGGAACTGTTTACAGCCCGGAAAGTTTATGCAAAATTATCAACGAAACAGCCAAACAGTGTGTACCAAGAACATCAGGTGTTCCTCCAAAACGTGCCGTTCACTGGTGGTGCCCTGAAGTGGCAGCTGCCGTAAAATCTAGACGGAAAGCACTTCGATTACTCCAAAAAACCGCAATCGATGACCCCCGTAAGGAAGAGAGAGCGACTAATTTCCGCAATGCTCGTAACCGTACTCGCAAGATTATTGCCAATGCAAAAATGAATAGCTGGAACGCTTTTCTCGATGGAATTACTCCCAATTCCTCTACCGCTGAGATCTGGCAGAAGGTAAACGCACTTAATGGAAAAAGAAGACATTGCGGATTCACCCTTGAGATAGACGGTATCCACACAAATGATCCATACACAATTGCCAACGAAATGGGCAAATATTTCGCTTCGCTGTCTGAAGATTCGGCACTACATCCGACTTTCGTTCAGCATAAAAGGACAGCAGACAGTACCCCTACGATATTTCCACCTGACTCTGAACAAATCTTCAATAAACCCCTCACAGGGATAGAGCTTAACTTCGCTCTTTCAACCGCCCACGGTAAGTCAGCAGGTATTGATGGAATTGGCTATCCCTTGTTAGACCACTTGCCTCCAGAAGGTAAAAAGGCGCTATTAGATTGCTTGAATGGTGTGTGGGAAAATGGTAAACTACCTATCAGCTGGAAGACTGCACTCGTTATTCCAATTCCTAAGAAATGTGAAGGTACAAGACAGGCTGGAGACTTTCGCCCAATTTCACTTCTGCCCTGTATCAGTAAAACAATGGAGAGAATCATTAATAGAAGATTAATGGCTTTTCTTGAGGAAAATAGGTTACTTGATCAACGTCAATTTGCTTTCCGTCAAGGTATGGGAACCGGTATTCATTTAGGATCATTTGGAGAGATTTTACACCAAGCCTTAGATGATAATTTACACGTCGATCTAGCCATACTAGATCTAGCTAAAGCTTATAATACAGTGTGGCGAGAAGGTGTGCTGCGGCAATTACAGCAGTGGGGAATAACTGGAAATTTGGGAAAATTCATACAGGATTACCTTCATGATCGACGTTTTAAGGTTGGAATAGGCGGCTGCCAATCTGAAACTTTCCAGGAAGTAAACGGCGTTCCACAAGGATCAGTTTTAGCAGTTACACTGTTCTTAGTCGCAATGAACTCTCTATTTGCTGTATTGCCTAAAGGAATTTTCATATTTGTGTATGCAGACGATATCATCATAGTTGTTACTGGGAAAAGTGTCAAACGGATCAGACGTAGATTACAAGCATCAGTCAACGCCATTAGTACTTGGGCACAATCTTCAGGATTTAATATATCTGCCTCCAAGTGTTGCATTTCACACTGCTGCAATTCCAATCATCGAGCCGAAGGAAATCCCGTTAAGTTAGATGATATAAATATTCCTTTTCGTCGTCAACCAAAAATTCTCGGAGTAACTATCGACAGAAAGTTATCGTTTCTACCTCACTTCCAAAATATCAGGAAGGACTGTGAAGGCCGTCTACGGCTCATACGGACTATCAGTAGCCGTCACCCCAAATGGAACCGTCAAACTGCGTTAGGGGTAAGCAGATCTTTGATCAACAGCCGAATATTTTATGGAAGTGAATTAACATGTCAAAACTGGAGCGGTATGATATCCATACTCGCACCTTTATATAACCGATCAGTACGTCTTGCGTCGAACCTACTACCGAGTACACCAGCTAGTGCTGCCTGCGTTGAAGCTGGAATTCTGCCTTTTCAATGGTTGGTGGCATTCATGTTATTCAAAAGTTTCCTGGAAAAAACTTCAGGCGGCGAATGTTTTCTATCCCGATTGGCGAACGAAATATACCACCGCTACACCGGTTCAAACATGCCTCCCCTAGCACGCCTACACTCTGTCCGCAAACGTGAGTGGCACAAGGGAGCTCCTAACATCGACCTGTGTCTTTCTAAATCAACGAGAGCTGGTTCATCATCTAGTATTGCTAGATCTAACTACCTACAACTGATTATGTATCACTACCCTTACCACGTGCAAATCTTCACCGATGGGTCCCGTGCTAACAATCGAGTTGGAGTAGGAATCAGCGGAATCGAAAATGGAATTGCATTAAAGATGCCCTCTCTCTGCTCAATATTTACTGCGGAAGCTGCAGCAATATTATACGCCGTTACTAAGAAGCCATCAAATCAACCAACACTGATTCTATCCGTTCTCACCGCTCTTAATACTGGAAAATCTCGTCATCCATTTATCCAGGCCATCGAAAACCAGTGTGATAATGATACTACTCTCTGTTGGATCCCCGGACACAGCGGGATTAGTGGTAATGAAGATGCCGATCGTTTAGCCAATTTGGGTCGGATTTCTCATAGTACCCTATATAAGAAAATTCCCTCTGTAGATCTAGTCCGCCATCTTTCATCAAGAATTAACGACCACTTCACGCATACATGGAGGAACCAAATAGGCCACACACAAAAAATAAAAGGATCCCTTGCGAAATGGACTGATCGTGACAAACGTGTAGAACAGCGCGTACTATCTCGCTTGCGCACCGGACATACACGAGTATCGCACTCTCACCTTTTTTCAAAATCTCCGCCATTATACTGTTCAACATGCAAAGTCAGGTACACGGTTGAACACCTTCTTATCGATTGCATCGAACTTCAAGATTTACGTCAATACTACCAACTTCCGTCATCCATCAGGGACGTACTGTCCAACGATCCAGTTGCAGAGAATACTCTATTCAGTTTTCTTAAAGACGCCAACAAGTTTCACGAAATTTAATATCGACCGTTTCCTTTGCTTCAAGTCCACGGCTCAACTGACGGGGATATTTTCCACGTCCTATTGTCAACAAGTACTGCTACAAGAATCACCAGCTCAGTAACATCAAAATCTAATGGGAATTTCATAAATCATAAATAATTGAAGATCGACCAATATGAAATGTAATTTCAATTACCCCCCGGTGAATGACCGATAGGTTAAAACCGGGCTAAAATAAACAACTAACTAACTAACTAAAAACGCAATGCTCTATGCTTCACGGAGCGTTATGATTATGTGTGGTTAGAACATTAATCTACACGCATCACGTATATTTTTCGTTCCCCTTTCGCTGCAACTTCGTTAATACAAACTTTTTAAAGACTTAATTGCACCCAATTTCGATACCCCTCCGAAGAAAACCTCACACTATTCACCTTTGCTCGTCAGGAATGCCGTGTTCTTTACTTAAAAGAAAAACTTTTGTATCGGTATGTGTGTAACAATAATTATCATATTTGATGACAGCATAACGAGAGCATGCGGGAGGAGCGCGGCAATGTTTCTTAAAAGAAGATTTCCTTACCGTCGATCGGGGAGCGATCGAAGGCACAAAGAAGCCGGACCCTCGGCTAGAATGGGTGCGCTGGCAGTACGACGGTTCCCACGGCCATGGGAAACGGATTCAGTCAACTTCACACCCCGGTGCGTTTGCGTCTTCAATTAGACCCCCGATATACCAGTACGGAGTGGGAACAAACGAAGCGTGATTTTCAAGTAGTTTCTTGAAAGAATTATCATTACCGTTTCAATGCCCACTTGGTGGGGGGTTGATCTCATCCCAAAACTACAGCTCCCTCTACCGCCAGTGGCGTGCTGATTCCTGGGACCGGCAATCGACAGCTTGGTGGAATTTATTTTGACAATATTTTGGGGGTTCAGAACGCGAAAATGAATCACCATTAACGGCAAATAAGAGGTTGTTAATTCGATTGGCCCACAAATCGAGTGACAAGGGGCACTGCTGCTGCTGGTGCTGGTGCAGATGTAGCCGCCGTTCGATGTTTAACCCGCTGATGTCCTGAAGTTTTTTTTCTTTTGCTTCATCAAGCGTCCACGGATTCTAACACATTAGAATTTCAACTCACCAGATCTTCGGCCGCTAGTGGGTTCGGTATGTTAGGCTGCCGTCGCATTTAACGGGCCCATCAAAACTAATCAAGGTGATCATTAAGTCTGCAGGATAGGAGGAAAATACGTCACTCTTCTTCGTTCCGTCGCCGAAAATCGATTCGTTTGCAGGTGTTCGGTTTTCGCTGACTGCTTGTAAGTGGTTCTTAAAAGTAATAAATTTTTTCTTCTTTTGGTTTTTATTGACTGTTCTTGTATTTATGGGCATCACTCGTAATCTCAGTTACACAATCTTTCCCCAATGCTGCCCTTGCTGTCGTTGCTGAAAAGTGACAGAAGTTGTATTATCAAACAAAACATATCGTTTTGCATAAAATGGTTTTCTTCGAGAATCATGTTTCACATCAATGCTACAAATCAGAGTATCTAGTAGTTTCTTAGCAGAGTCCGATTTATGATTCCAGCTACTGAATGCCATTAAAACATAACGGTTTGCTAAGCGAATCGAATCAAGATCGGTTTGGGCAGAGCTCGATACCTATTACATATATCATTGGCGAATGTGTATATATTCTTTTCATCTATTTTTTTCAGGAAAAGAACTCGAAAATATTCTACACGTATTTTTTTATTTCAATATGGTATGTGATATTTTCGAGATATATTTTTTTCAAATTTCGCGTTTTCGAAAAAGAGCCTTTTTTCAACAGCCTATACTGTAAAATCTAATAAAGATACAAAAATTCGTCCAAGACATGATATGTGCGTCTTTTCCTTAGCTTTCAAATAAGCGATTCCATAAAACAACCTTTAAAGTTAATATAATGAAAAAAGTTAATAATTAATAAACAAATGAGAAAAATTCAAACTTGGGCCTCTTTTTTTTCTTTTTTTGTTGTTGAAAAAAGAAACCTTAGGGGTTTAACTCAATCTTGGCAAAGTTTCGGAAGGGAAAGATCAATACTTACGGAGCAGTGAATTTTACAATTAAAACCGCACGCGCGTTGCGTACCGCAGAGCAATTCGCTCTGATGCGAGCTTAAAAGTCTATCCGCATTATGCAGATCCGACCGATCCGAGCTCTCCGGCGTTGACTTTTTTCTGCTTCGGTTATGGCATTGCTCGAAAACAAACTTCATATTTTTAAAATGTGAAAAAAATTGAAGAGTGACGAAAGTTCAATAATTTGCTGGCTTTCATTGGAACAATGACCAAGCGACTATATTCCCCATTCTTTTCTATTATCATTACACTCTCACAAAGTCACTATTTTCACAGTCACTATTTTTCCGAAAGTGTATAAAACGTTCTAATACAAACACGTACATTTTTCGGAATGCTATTTACATCCTTCTTCAGTGTATCGGTTTTATAAGTTTATTGAAAGAATGATGCAGTGAAGTTCCTTTTATACAAACGTAAGTAGGTAAACCACAAAAGGAACAAAAAAAATTGAAAAGATTAAAACAGGTAACAGAAAACTGGAAGAGTTAAGTGTTTTCTATGTTTGTTTTTATCTTGGAAATTGATAGTAATTGGAAAAGCCAAGAAGATCTATTCCCTTGGTCTCGGTTTAATAAAGAAATGGAGTTATTTTTGAATATTTCTAAACTTTCTGCTGAATCTAATTTCCATGGATAGGAAATTTGTCTTAAGATTTTTATGTCATTAGTAGTGAGTTCTTGATCTTCAAAAAAGGCATGTTCCGCTACTTTTGACTTGAAGTGATGTGGTAGTCCCTTTTCCAATTCTTTGGATGCTTTCGCTATTTCTGAGATATGTTCCTTAAAACGAATGTCTAGTGTTCTCTTTGTTTGTCCTATGTATATTTTATCGCAATGAGGACACGAGATTTTGTATACCCCAGACTTTTTTAAATTCTCTGTAGGATCTTTTGTAGAACCTACACGGAACCACCCGCGATCCCATTTCAACCAGAATATTAGTTGATTTTCTGAATTCGATTGGTTAAAATTTGGTACAACTAATCGATTGTTGTTTTAACTAAACTTTCATTTTTGTTTTTCGATTAGCAGAATCGATGGTTGAAATAACTAATTTAACTGCTTGAAAAAAAAAAGGCTGTCAATTAGTGAGGACACATACCTTTCAATTTCAACAAATATTTTAGTTGAAATAACTGGTGTTGTTATTGAAACAAAATTCTGTTAGTTGAAAAATAAATCGGTTTTATTTGTTTTAGACATTGCAAATAGTTGAATCAACTCGAACAATGTTATTGAAAATAATCAAACTATACTTACTGATACACGTCATGATCTATTTGAAATAAGTTCGGTATGTTGAGATTCATGAAATAAATATCGTTGTTAAAATATAAACAGTATTTTATATTGACATGTAATATCATTAGGGCTGGGAAAACCACCAATCACTGCTGATTTCAAGTGATCTTAACCAAGGAATAAATTATCATTACGAAATCAGAACTGATCTGATCTCTAAGTAATTTCGATTTTTGTATGATCATGATCATGTCAAGTCGAGATCAGTAAAGATCTAAATTCTAAAAATATACTTCTGATTCGATCGGAAATGATTGATGTAGAAACACGTTTTTAATCAGCATAAGTGCCCAAAGGGGCGAGTAAATTAGCGAAATTATTAAATTTACCTAAAATGAGTATTGCCTTCAAACGGTTGAACTAAAGTTATGCACTTTTAGTCAATTCATATGAGCTTGGGTGCATCAACTGCTGGGAATTAGAATTTTGCGACGGCAATTCAAACGCGCCATTCAATCGCAGCGCGTTCTGTGTGTTTGAAACCATTCGCTCCTGTTACTTTTATAAAATAAATTCATGTCAAAAAGCGTTTTAATGCTAATGCATGACAATCATCATCGGTATCAAACAGCTGGAAGTAAAACAGTCTGCTGGAAGTAAATCAATGATCAAATTTGAAGCATAAAATTTTTGCGCATACCTGAAAGATTACGAGATGATCATTTATTAACATTTTCTAATTTGTCACCAAATCCTTTTCATCTTAAACAAGATTAACTTTATGACAACACCGCTGTTAGATAAACACTTGTTATGGAATCATTAATTTCTCAAATCGAATGGACACAATTTCACCAAACGCTTTAATCATCGATGTTGTTTTTATTGACATTTTGAAGCGACGCGAACAGATTTCATCTCAAAAAGTTGTTGATTTTGCATTGCGATTATTGTTTTGCTTTCAACTGTCTCCGGCATTTGACAGCATTCAAAACAACATATTTTTCAACTACTTGAATATATGCAAATCAAAAACCATATTGGTTGAATCAAAAAGAAATTAGTTAAATGAACTGTCGCAAAAATCAAAAACTGCGATATCGCAATTTTATGATCGAAGGGTTCTCCGTGTAGTAGAATTTTCAATTCGTAGTTCATACTGCTGAACACTAAATCTAATCCAATTTTTTTAGTTTTGATTTTAATGTGTGTGAAATATTTCGATTGTTTTCTTTTAAGAATTTCAGAAAGGGGGGTCAAAGTTGTAAGTGATTGTTTTTTCAACAGTCTTAATTTTTTATCGAAGATGGTTTGAATTGTATGCTCTGGATATCCATTGAACTTTCCAATTTCGAAAATAAAGTTTTTCTCTTTTATCCCAGCATCTTTTCTAAGGGGCAAGGATAGCATTCTGTGAATCATATGGTGAATGCTGAATTTTGTGTTGATGGGAATGATTAGAAGTATTTGGTATGACACGGTCCGTATTGGTAGGCTTTCTATATATTTAGAAAGTTAAGGATTTTGCCTCCCGGACAATAAGAATATCCAAGAAAGGTAAATTGTCTTTCTCTTCCTCATAGGTGAATTTAATATTTTTTTGAAAAATTAATTATTTCTAAGAAGTTTGATAAATCGTTGCGTTTGATGATGCAAAATATATCATCTACCTATCTCCACGATTAGGTAATCATCTCTGCTTATTTAAAAGTTCTTCAAGTTTAAAAGGTCTGTCGCAAAAATCAAAAACTGCGATATCGCAATTTTATGATCGAAGGGTTCTCCGTGTAGTAGAATTTTCAATTCGTAGTTCATACTGCTGAACACTAAATCTAATCCAATTTTTTTAGTTTTGATTTTAATGTGTGTGAAATATTTCGATTGTTTTCTTTTAAGAATTTCAGAAAGGGGGGTCAAAGTTGTAAGTGATTGTTTTTTCAACAGTCTTAATTTTTTATCGAAGATGGTTTGAATTGTATGCTCTGGATATCCATTGAACTTTCCAATTTCGAAAATAAAGTTTTTCTCTTTTATCCCAGCATCTTTTCTAAGGTCCAAGGATAGCATTCTGTGAATCATATGGTGAATGCTGAATTTTGTGTTGATGGGAATGATTAGAAGTATTTGGTATGACACGGTCCGTATTGGTAGGCTTTCTATATATTTAGAAAGTTAAGGATTTTGCCTCCCGGACAATAAGAATATCCAAGAAAGGTAAATTGTTGTCTTTCTCTTCCTCATAGGTGAATTTAATATTTTTTTGAAAAATTAATTATTTCTAAGAAGTTTGATAAATCGTTGCGTTTGATGATGCAAAATATATCATCTACCTATCTCCACGATTAGGTAATCATCTCTGCTTATTTAAAAGTTCTTCAAGGTTTGCCATAAATAATTCACATAAAAACGGGGAGAGTGGATTACCCATTGGTGCCCCTTGTAATTGTTTATAAAATTACCCTCTGAATTTGAAATAATTTACATCCATGCAAAGCCGGGTTAGAGTAAGATAAGACCTTATTTTGCATTTCCATAAACTACTACTCTTTTGTTTAACTAACCAATTTTCCAACAGATTGATTGAGTCCTTCACCGGGACACTTGGGAATAAGGCGGTTACATCGAAAGATACCATCATTTCGTCATCTTCGATTTCGCCTGAATTCTGAAGTTGAGTAGCGAATACCTGTGTGTTAGGAACTGATTTTTTAATAATATCTGGAAAGGGGTCGGCTCTTTGTTTCCTATAAGGGCCGTCATTGATTTTTGGGTTATCAGATTGTCATAATCTTTACTGTCCATAATTACCACTATGATTCCCTTATCAGCCTTAACATAAAATACAGGCTTTTCCCGCAATTGTTTCACCAGTTCTTTAACACCCATATTTTGTTGATTTTTCAAAGAAGTATTTCTAATGATATCAGCTACAATAGTTCTGGCATCATTAATTCGAGAAAAAGAAAGATTGCAGTTATTTAGGCCTGTTTCTACGTCTATAATAACTTGTTCGAGGTTTACTTTAGAAGAAATTGCATAATTTAACCCAAGATTGAGAAGTTTTGTTTGTTCGTTGGTAAAATTCTAAGATGAACGATTGATTAGGAAGCCTTCTGAAAACTGTACCGGAGGTTTTGGGGGTCGGCGTGTGGAATTTTTGAAACGTAAATTTTCGAATTTCTTGTGAAGAAGAACTCGTTTGCGCTCAGATTCGCAATGTTCTTCAAATTTAACTTTGCTTAGCAAAATTTCGAAACCTTGAGGATATTGTTTCGCTAATTTTAAATGAAGATTATAACATTCCAAAGTTTTTACGTTCAGAATGCTAAACAATTTTTTAGTTTTCTCTTTCAGAATTTCGTGTTGAATTTTATTTTGAATATTTTTAGAAAAAAATCTCCCACCCTTTACCTTGTAGCATGTGGGAGTTAATCTAAATCTACTGCATTTTTTCAAAAATGCAATGTCTCTCGATATTCCCACAATTTTTTTCTTAACTTAATAAACCTAATAGGCTCACTTGGCTCGGTAACCATTGTCACTAAATTTCTGTTTGAGCTGTTAGTAGAATATTCTCACTAATAGTATTGTTGTTGTGCCGTTGAATTCCACTATGTCACGTCATTACACTCTCACAAAGTCACTATTTGCACAGTCACTATTTTTCCGAAAGTGTATCAAACGTTATAATACAGATACGTGTTTCGAAATGCTATTTACATCCTTCTTCAGTTTATCGGTTTTATAAGTTTAGTTTAGATTAGTAATTATTTCTGATTGCACGAAACATGACACAATAGCTGTGTAGGTTTTTCTCGGAGCTCTCAATCAATATTTTTCACAATACTGTCCACATATACGCATAAGTGCATCTATTTTTCTGACGGCGCTCCTCAGAAATTCAAAAATTTAAAACTCTGCGAATATTTTTCATCACGAGCATGATTTTCATCGTTTTTCACAGTGGAATTTTCATGCGACAGCTCATTGAAAAGGGCCATGCGACGGTGCTGGAGGAACTATCAAAAGAATGGCACGTCGCGCAAGTTTAAAAATGATCAATGATTGTCAAATTTCGACCGTGAATGAATTGTACGAGTGCAAAAGCTTTATGTCACCATTATTTTATTACTCACGTAAATCCTTTGTCCCAGTTTGACTCGCTTTCTGCCTGAAACGTTTCTAACAATAAACTGACAAAGTTAGGATTCGATTTGCGGCACGACATGTGTCGACAAGTTAAGCCCGTATCCGAGCGAGTTGCGCTGCGGATTGTAATTGAAAAATTCACTGCTTCGAAAGTATTGATCTTTCCACTCTGAAACTTTGCCAAGATTGAGTTAAACCACTAAGGCTTCTTTTTTCAACAAAAAAAAAGAAAAAAAATTAGGCCCAAGTTTGAAAGCATTTATTTTTTTATTATTTATTAACTTTTTTCATTATATTAACTTTAAAGGTTGTTTTATGGAATCGCTTATTTGAAAGCTAAAGGAAAGACGCATATCTCATGTTTTGGACGAATTTTTGTATCTTTATTAGATTTTACAGTATAGGCTATTAAAAAAGGCTCTTTTTCGAAAACGCGAAATTTAAAAAAAATATATCTGGAAAATTTCACGTTCCATATTGAAATAAAAAATACATGTCTAATATTCTCGAGTTCTCTATCGAAAAAATGTTATATAAAAAACAATTGTGCAGCTGATTTTGCGTGGAATGCCCCGTATTTATTATTCGTTTATTCACACGCTTTCGCGAACATCCTTTCTTGTACACAACCCTAATGATAGTGCTGGTAGAAACGAAACTTTCGGATTTTCGATCACAGTTACGTGTGGCCTGCCAAATCAAATATTTCTTCGGGAATTTGGACATCTGAACTGCCTTGCAAGCAGATAGCTTCTTTTACGTGACCTTCATTAAAACCACAACATTATTGGTTTACATGACTAACGAGAGCTGGCCTTTATGGAAGAGTACTGGAACTGTCGAAAGAAGTTAACTCCTCCAGTCGGTGTTGAACAGTCGTTCGCACCGCACGCGTATAGCTCTTGGCTCCTGGAAATTTTTTCTGGCTACCTAGAGTTTCATTGATTCAAGGCTTCAGTCTTTTTCAAGGCTACAATTAGTCAGCCTTTCTCAAGGCTATACAAAGAGTGATATTAGAGTGACTAAGAAATTAATCAACCTTTTTTAAGGCTAGCTAGGAGTCTAATCGAAGACTAATTTAGCCTAGTTAATTTAATTTAAAATTTCATTCAATTCAAAAATGTCTGCGTCCAACCGGAAAGGCAACAAGCCTAGGGCTAAAAATAATTCAATACTTAATAAATCACAATCCGTTATTTAATATTTTTCTAATAACATTCACGATCTTATAGAATCTGAATGTAAAAATAAAAGACAACGGACGGAATTCCCTTCCGTTGATCCTATGCCGTCTAACAATATTTACGAGATTCTTCCTGAATCCGATTGTAGCGACATAGGAGAAAATTCTTCAAAAAATCCCAAAATGGACGCTTGTCGTTCTGGGAAAAACATCAATCTATGCCACCAGTGACGGTGATGATTTCCGACTTCCGTACTGAGCTTTCTACTTTTCTCCCGGAAGTTTCAACTCGGACGAAGATGTCGAGTCTTGGAAGATTACGAACATCTTATTCGATATTTGTCCGAGAAACTTCATAAATTTTATTCATATGATATAAAATCAGACAGACCCTTCAAGGCTGTCTTGAAAGGCTTATCAAATGATCAAAGTACTGATGAAATTAAAAATGAACTAAAAGAAGTGCTTGGTTTTGCCCCTTCCCAAGTAATACTTATGAAAAAAAGAGCGAATCCCGGGTAGAAGTGATTTGCAAACCAATACCAAATTCTGTCATTAAAATCAAACATCTCAATGGTAGAAATTAACATTATTTAGTTTGAAATAAGAGTTAAAATATCAAAAATCATAACAAAGCCTGCATGAGAAAATAGCAACAAAATAAAAAATTCTGTCATTGTAATATCAAACCAAGAACAAAATATTTATAGAAGATGAATTTGTTCATTATTTTATATTCTAGTATTTAGAATAGAGTAATATCTTAAGTATTTCTCTTATCTGATTCTGATGCAGTTTATTAAATGGTATTTTATTTGAAGATAAAACTACTGGGTCAATTTACTTAATGAAATTGAAATAGCTTATCAATAACGAAATAAGATATTATAACTAATTTTGATGTTGAACAGATATTGTACAATGTCTTGATCCCTTGATGAAATATCACGAAAATATCAAGTATCACTCTGACAACACAGAGACATCAAGCCAAGATATGATGGTAAAATTTGTTATTATTTTGACCTTTGTTTGCTTTTTACATCTACCCGGGATGGTACTTCTAAACCACGCTCTGGAATTTCCCATGAACTTTACCTAATACACTTTAATCGAAGTGATGTAAACAATTTGAAAACTTTAAAACAAGTACGTTTCATTTCCCACATTAAAATTCATTGGGAACATCGTATTGCAAACTTAACGCAATGTCGTCTTTGTCGAGGCTTCGGCCATGGAACCAAAAATTGTCATATGGATATACGGTGTTTGAATTGTGATAAATCGCATTCGAAAGACGTTTGTCCAATGAATGAAACACTGATAAATTTTCACGTTCAAATTGCGATGGAAATCATAAATCCAATTATTTGAAATGTTCTGTCAGGGAAAAAAATTTAAACGCTCATTCGCTTAGACAACAAGTCAAATCAACGACCTTAAATTTACAGGACATACCTGAAAATCAAAAAACCGTTACAAATGCCACGCCTAATGCTTCTAAGGCACTTATTTCTTCGAGTTTCAAACAAAAAAAAGGTACGCCTTCCAATTCGTCTTCTAACGAAAACAATTTATTGACAGGTAGATCGACCAAATCATCTTCTTTTAATGACAGTCACGCTTTGGTAACAGGTAGACAAATTCTTCTAATGTAAATAATCAGAACCAGAGCTGCAAATTGTCACTCATGTCAAATGACCTTGACAGACTGACTAAAATCATCGTCAACTGCAATCGGTACGATCAAAGTGTCTGTCAAATGAGATACTCGATAGTTCAATGACCAAGTAGAAGTATACTCAGTCAAAGACAGGTGACGCATTTTGTTCTCTCTCTCATTCTCCTATTCTCTGTTGAAGTAAAAAAATCCATGAGAGTACTAACAAAAACATAAATTGATAAAGTTCATTGTTATTTGTAAAAAGTCATTGGATTTCGGAGTTTATTGGTGTACATGAATTTAATTCAATGTTTATGCTGCTTGATTAATATTTAGTCACATCGTAATCAAGCAGTGACCGGAGAAATGAAGATAATATCAATCGCATCGGCAATCAATGAGCGTCCTGGTGAGTATAATATCAAGAGAATTTAAGTTATGACAGATCGGCTCTCAGACACTCAATATATGATGGTTGGTAGAGCCTGGTTGGCAGCAATCCAGTGACATAAACTTTCCAATCTTCGTCGTTCAAAGTTGCTCGTTGATAGTGACATTTAGCAGCTCTGATCAGAACACAGGAACGCCTTCCAGTTCATATCTAACGAAAACAATTTATTAATAGGTGGATCGGCCAAATCATCTTCTTCTAATGGCAGTTCTAATGGCAGTCTACCTACCAATATTCCTTCAATGCCATTCGCTTCTTTAAACGAAGTCGATTTAGGCGATATAACGGAAAATAAAATGATCTACCTACAAGATCATCTTTTTCAAATGATCATTCGAATGAATTCGATTTTATCACATTTTGAAGCATTTCAAATCGGATGGCAATTTGCAAATAATATTATAATGAATTTAAAATTTAACAGTGATGTTAAATAATTATTTGAATATTTTAATTTGGATTGCTCGATCTTTGAAATCGAATGAAGATGTATTTTATAATTTTCTCAATGTTCACAAAATTCATATTGCCATTGTGACAGAAACTTTTCATAAACCAAATGTCAAAATGAAAAGTAATCCACATTATGTGGTTCATCGATTTGACAGGTTTACTGGATCCAACGGCAAATTAAACATCGAATTTTACCTTCTTCCAATACTAAAGTTATTGAAAGCTGGGGAATCGAAGTTGAAACCATTCATGGAATTTATTTCATCGCTGGAGCATATTTGCCATTCCAATGCACCGGCGAACAATTAAATTTCTTTAAAGGCGATTTGCAAAAACTTACAAGATATCGATCGAAATTTTTCGTAATAGGGGACTTAAATGCTAAGCATGTCCAGTGGAATTGTAGGCAAAATAACAGTAATGGTAAAATACTTCATAATCAACTCTCAGCTGGTTACTTTACACTTCTTTATCCCAGTAATCCGACTTGTTTCTCTTCCGTGAGAAACCCCTCTACAATTGATCTGGTTCTAACAGATCAAAGTCACATTTGTAGTGAACCGATTACACATGCTGATTTTGACTTAGATCATCTTCCTGTATCGAGCTAGAAACCTTTCAGTTCCCAAAGCTCAAACTAAAATAAATTCTCCTATCATCGATGATAATCTTCAACTGCTAATTCGGTTGAAGAATGTTCGTCGACGACAATATCAACGTTCTCGTGATCCTGCTATGAAAAACATAGTTAAGGATTTACAAAAAGAAATTAAACATAGATTTACTCCTTTGCGAAGTGAAAATTTCGCTTAAGAAGTTGAACAAATTAAACCATATTCTAAACCTTTCTGGAAACTTTCTAAGGTTCTTAAGAAACCTCAGAAACCAATTCCTGCTCTCAAGGAAGGAAATCAAATACTTCTTACAAATGGCGAAAAAGCTCAAAAACTTGCTCAGCAGTTCGAGAGTGTCCACAATTTTAATTTGATCGTTGTGAGTCCTATTGAAAATGAAGTCTCACTGAAATATGATCATATTTCAACCAAAGTGTTGTTACAAAATGACATTATTAAGACGAATTTTGATGAAATTAAGTCAATTATTAGGAAACTTAAAAACATGAAGGCTCCTGGTAATGATGGAATCTTTAATATTCTTTTTAAAAATCTTCCCGATGTTGCCTTGAGGCTCCTAGTTAAAATTTTCAACAAGTGTTTTTCATTAGCTTACTTCCCAAAATGATGGAAAAACCCTAAAGTAATTCCTATCCTCAAACCTGATAAAAACCCAGCAGAAACATCAAGTTATCGACCAATTATCTTGTTGAGAATGATGTCTCATATAAATGAGAATTCAATTTTTTTACCAGAGCAGTTTGGATTTCGTCATGAACATGCAGCTACTCATCAACTTGTCAGAGTAACGAACATGATAAAAGTAAATAAATCTCCTGGGTTATCCACTGGAGTTGCTCTTCTAGACATAGAAAAAGCATTCGACAGTGTTTGGCACAAAGGTTTAATAGCAAAAATGTCTGATTTCCAGTTTCCTATTTATTTGATCAAAATGATTCAAAATTATTTAACTGATCGTACTCTTCAGGTTAGCTATCAGAATTATAAATCTGAATTGCTACCCGTACGAGCCGGTGTTCCGCAGGGTTCGAGTGTAGCTCCAATCTTGTATAATATTTTCACTTCTGATCTTCCAAATCTACCCGTTGGTTGTCAGAAATCGCTATTCTGTGACGACACAAGTCTGTTAGCCACAGGTAGAAATCTAAGAGTGATCTGCAGTCGCCTACGAAGAAGTTTAAATATTTTCAGTGATTATCTGTCAAAATGGAAAATTAAACCAAATGCAGCAAAAACGCAATTAATTATCATTCCTCATAAGCCAAGAGCTTCTTTTCTTAAACCAAACAATAATCACATTCTCAAATTGAATGGCTTGGAATTGACATGGTCTGATCAAGCTAAATACTTAGGTTCAACGTATGACAAAAAACTCACTTTCAAGGATCACATTGAAGGAATCCAGGCAAAGTTGGATAAATATATTAAATGTTTATATCCTCTTATAAACAGAAATTCTAAGCTCTGTCTAAAACACAAATTGTTAATTTATAAACAAATGTTCAGACCAGCCATGCTTTATGCAGTGCCAATTTGGTCAAGTTGTTGTTCCACCAGGAAGAAAACGCTTCAAAGGATTCAGAATAAAATTCTGAAAATAATTTTGAAGCGTCCTCCCTGGTCTAGTACAAATGAGTTAAACAGACTCACAAATATAGAACCATTAGATGTAATGTCACATAATATTATAAGCAAATTCCGACAAAAATCGATGCAATCTTCAATTGAATCGATTCGCTCTCTGTATTAGTTAGTGAGTTAGTATATAAGTTCCTTTTCCCCATTACACAATAAAAGTAGGTGTAGAATTTTCCCTGCACAAAAATCTCAGAAAAGCGGAAGCAAAAGATGTCCTCATGGTAATAACCAAATCATGTATTCAATAGGGCTGAAAAGTCACCACTTGTGGCTGAACACCCAATTTAGATCATAATAATTTAATTTTAACTCATATTCCAACAAATAGTTATTTAAAAAAAATTGAAAAGGTGATGTTAGCTCATACCCAAAGAAAGTTTCCTATTTTGTTCAAGTTTGAAATAAAAATTTCTTGACAAAATCTTCTAGAGATATTTTTGAAAATATAAGTAACATATGGATCAATAAGTCCCGAGACTAACAATGGAAACAACATTTTTTTTGCAAAATTTTTTTTTATTCATCAACATAATCACCTTTTAGGGTGATACAATGGTTCCAACGTTTTTCCAATTTTTCAATACCATGTTGATAAAAAAATTTATCTTTCGCTTCAAAATAAGCTTCAGTTTCAGCGATGACCTCCTCATTTGAGCCAAATCTTTTTCCCTGGAGCATTTTATTAAGATCAGCAAAGAGCCAGTAGTCACTGGGGGCTAAATCTGGCGAGTATGGGGGGTGGGGAAGCAGATCAAAGCCCAATTCGTTCAATTTCGCCATTTTTTTCATCGACTTGTGGCAGGGTGCATTTTGTTCCATCGAAAGCAATCGCGGCACCCACTTGGAAAAAACCTTTTTAATGCTCAATTGTTCATGAAGGATAATAAATACACTTCAATATGATATCTGTGTCATCTCAGCAATCTCACGGAGCTTCACTTTACGATCTTTCTTTATAATTTTTGTCACTTCACTCACATTTTCCGGTGTAACGGCTTCCACAGGTCTACCCGAGCGTTCCGCGTCATTTGTGTCGGTACGACCACGTTTAAACTCGGCGAACCACCGACAAATCGTTGCTTTTGATAGACAAGAGTCCGGATAACATTTTTCAATCCATTGTTTCGCTTGCACGGTGTTTTTACCCATTAAAAACAATGTTTTATCAAAACACGAAACTCGGTTTTTCAATTTTTAAACAAACTACAAAACGACTTTACTCCAACCTCGATAACTCAGCTGTTTCTGGTCGGATCGACTTAAAATTTTGACCCGTTTCAAGCAAAGGTTAGTACTCTAGAAAAACATGGTTACTGGTTTACTACGAGCGCCATCTCTGCTTTAGTCTCGGGACTTATTGATCCATGTGTTAATATGAGAAAGGCATCATTACACCACTAGGTGAATTTAATAAGGTTTTCAAATTTAACACATTTCGAGCACAAGAAGAATTTAGGTTCCTCAAGTGTGACACAATTCATGCATCACATCAAGTACATCAATAATTTGTGCTGTCATCATATCGGTTGCCGGCTGGAACAATGAAATCACGCTTCTCATTGATACAGGTAGCACATAAACTAAAAGTAAATCACTGAAGCAAAAAAAAACGGGAAACCTGCTCTCCGAGTCTGGATGATATTCCGAAGGGCTACCGCGTATTTTCAGAGGCAAAACTTTGGTTGGCTGATACAGTTTATGATAAGACCCGGAGCATCCTCTACTACTGCTACGTGCATAACAAGTCTACGGTAATTTCCTCCGTCGTGTTCTCCCCAATAACGGTTCGAGCCATGCCAGTCCCGCATGTCGGTCATGAATCACGCAACGTTGCAATCTAGCGGCTTCCTGTTTGTTTTAACTACAAACTTGCAATATGTCCCAGGAATAAAACAAATTAAAAACCATTTAAATGCGGGGCAGCAGCGCTCCGAAAGGATCGTTCATTGAAGCGTTCATTACCATTAATATTTTCAACACTGCCACCTCAAGGCCGGTTGCCCAGGCAGTCACGGGAGAGCGTTTCTGGGTAGAGAAATAGAAATTAATACCCGAGGCATCCGTTCGTTCTCCTGCTTTCTATATATGTTTTTCGTTCATCGACCGACCAGGAGCGGTCGCGGCTATCTCGCGAGTCATTCACAGTTCATTAGAGTCGAAAACATTTGTGTACGTATGTACTTTCTTTGCGCCGATTTCTGCAAATCACTATTTATCATACGGCGAACTCTTGGGTGTCCTCACGCACCGGGACCTGTTGCTGACTGAGGTCTGAGCCTATTGGGTTCCGAAGTCGAAATTCACCGTTCGATCAAATACAGCGCCGAGACGCGCACCCAGTCGGAGAAATTAGTATTCTGTGCGTTAATTATTTTTTATCGTATTCATTTATCTACGCTCTTTGAAGCGTGTTTCCTTGGTGCGACATGTCGACCGCACTGACTGCCACCACGGCCCCTGCCTTTCCCGACCAGTTTTGCCCGGCGCTCTAGATCTGCCAGGGAACCGGGACAGGTTGTCGCAGTCTGTCGCCTGGTCCGATCGGTCCGAAAGCTCTCTCCTTTCGGAGCCTGTGTGATCTGCGGGGATATTTTTATCGGCTTGAATGAGAAATCGGTATACTCTCGACACTTTGTTACTTGTTCGCCGGACATCGTCGAGATGTGTTTCCGGATTGGTTAAAATATGACAGTAATCGAAACTCTGAAACTCGTATCTTTCGGTCAACTGAAAAGCGATGAATCTCACACGACTATTGATTTATTGATCACCGATCACCAATTCTAGGAAGTAAGAAATTTTTTTTCTCTCTCTCTCTCAAACCTCATTTTTGCCTATCCAGACGCGCTTTGATCAGCTGTCATAGACCAAACCCACACGAAACTGTCATCCCATCGAAAAGCAAACCGAGCGTCCACAGCCGGCGCGGCGTTGTGTGTCGAATAGCAGGCCTCGTCTTGGGGAGAGCAATCGAACGAACGCACGCGACAAACCCAACGAAGCATGCCATGACGGGGCGAGAGCAGAAATAATTAAATCAAGTGTGTCGGGTCAAGTCGGACTTACCTTTAAATCAGGCAATTTTAAGTGCCAATGCGAGTAAATCGCCTGCCCGTGCGCGGTTCATTCCGTCCGTTGAGTAATGAGCTGGGAGGCAGTGGGTGTAGGCATCGATCGACAGTCGCTGGCAGTGTGTAAACACCGCTGACAGGGGAGTAATTTAATATCGACAAATGCCCCAAAGCAGAACGGCTAACATTTCACACTCGTTTGTGCAAGTTCGAGTATCGATCCGCATTGGCATATGGAAATTAGAAATTTGAATACCTGAAAAATGATCGGATCGGGGCACTAAATTGGTGTAATTGCTTGAAATTATATAGATTTAAAGTGTTCATTAAAATTCGAGGATAACGGGAAAAGCTAACATAATTTGAAAGCTTTGCACCAAGTATCAATTTAAAACGGCATCCTGGCATCCTCACATTATCTAACGGGAACCGAAGGTTGACGCATGAACGATGTCACCCATTACAGGTTTGCACGTGTTGCCTTTGTTCAGTTTCATGATTCGCAACAATTCACCTGTTGACTACCGTTTTGACCCGTGCAGGTGATTGATTTTTTTCAGCTAGGATTTAGTCTTCTGTTAGAATTTCAATGAAAAAATCGCAGATTTTTTTTGCTCCAACTCTTATTTGTCTTTTCCACTCTGTTGTTTTTTTTTTTTTCCTTCAACATTGATAGCATAATGAAACAGAAGCAGGTTGTTGAACGCAATTAAGCCCCCATAATTCCGAGGATGGCATGTAATTTAGCGACCGAACTCAGCACATATGCCGCCTTGGAGACTCGTGAAGAACTCATCACACTTTTGCCCGCTTGTTGTTCGTTTTTGTTTACGTTGTTGTGGAGCAGCTCACTCGGAAGTGTGGTCCAAACGACAAGCGGTTTGATATATTCACCATTATTTTTTTTCCACTAATCGATACTTTTCGTTGGCTTTGGGCACTAATAACCATAACAAAGACACACCAAAGCAGCGGGAATCTGCGGCGATGTCTAACCCATGCTTCGTTTACTGCCGACAATAGAGATTCAAGGTATAAATTTGGGCTTTATCGTCGGGACGTTGCTGGCGCGTAACACCGGTGGCACTCGGTCGCATTCATATGCATAAGCAAATCAGCATTCCCGGTTTCGTTTGGAAGCTGTGAGAGGCCAATTTGCGTCGATGACGACGACAATCGAAGATTTTAGCTTTCTGAGTATTACCTAAGAAAGGATTTGTTGAAATTTCACTATTTATGCGAATAAATTAAATAAGTCCGCTTTACATACCCACTCCACTGCTTCTGGATAGCAAAGGACGACGTAATAATTAACATGAGGAATTGAGTTGCATGTTGTGCATTTTTTCTAATTTCGATAATATAATTAACAATATTACGGTTGATTATCTCTCATGTTAGACGTTAATATTGATTTGATATTTTATCACTGCACTCTTATCTCGTTTTCGTTTCATGCCAATTCCAACCAAGTGAGCGTAGTGAGCATTTCTGGCGCCCGAGGCGAACTTTACCGCCAACTTTTCAACAAATACCATGAAGATGAACACACATTATTTTATTTTGCCGTTTGGTTATCCGAAGTTGTTATATTATAAATATCGCATTGCAACTGTAAACTCCACAAAATCCTACTGAAAATCATCATAAAATCATATTCCAACCAAGTGAACCATTGTTCATAAGGTTTATAAAGCAAAATGAAGATTCAGCTTAAACCTGTGTAAAATCTCTTTCGAAATGATTTAAAATTCAAAAGTTTTAAAACCTTCCTCACGACAAACATTAAATTTATTCGGATGCATTCCATAGTAAGACTATCTTAGATTATAGTAACGACTTTCAAGATTCCTCTGAATTAAAGAAAAAAAATATGCGCTTTCATTTTTACTACATTACGTGAATATATAGAATTGTTTGCTAATTTTCTAATTCTTGAAAAGCAGTTGACTTTTTATTCAATTTGTATTATTTTAAAGTTTCAAATTTCATTCTTACAACTCCTTTTCTAACACAAAAATTGCCAGAAATAACGTCTAGTTCAGGTAGATTGTTTATTGTTTTATTACAGGCATTAACTTGGGATATTTCCTATGTTTGTTCGTTCTACATATTTAGCTGGCAACTTGAAAAGCCAGAAGAATTTATTTTTTTGGTCATGGTTTAATAAAGAGCATGAAAATCTATATATATATATATATATATATATATATATATATATATATATATATATATATATATATATATATATATATATATATATATATATATATATATATATATATATATATATATATATATATATATATATATATATATATATATATATATATGTATATATATATATATATATATATATATATATATATATATATATATATATATATATATATATATATATATATATATATATATATATATATATATATACTAGCTGACCCGTCGAACTTCGTCTCGCCTGAAATTATTTTTTTAAATTTATGTTTTCGGACAGCAGAGTTGTCAAACGTTAATGTTTCTTTCCATTATTTTACTGATTACTTGGCTTACAATAAACGAATTACGACAAATTCATATGCAACACATTAACTTCGTCCCGAACAAGAAATATCATCAAGAATTATTGTCAATGCTTTTGTTATGCAAAAACTAAAAAAATGCACCGATTGCCATCTCATCCTTCGAGTCAGTGTATTGAACAGATTGTAGATCTATCTCAAACTAAAGGTTTGACATATGGGATGATGGATTGCATTGAATCATATCTGACTGGTCGTAGTATGACCGTGAAAATTGGCGACTGCGTTACTCCATCATTCATCGTGAGCTCTCGCGTTCCTCAGGGAAGCCATCTAGCACCATGCATATTTCTGCTATATCTAAATGATCTGAATTTCGCATCGCAATGTATGAAGCTATCATTCGTCGACGATTTCAAGCTGTTTTATCTCATCAATGATCTGAAAGACTCAAATTTCTTGCAGTCACAGTTGGATGTATTTTCTAACTGGTGCAACGTCAACCGAATGGTTATGAATGCCTCTAAATGCTCTCTCTCTCTCCTTCTCTACGAACCACGACCATGTATGATTACACTATTTCGCAAGCTGTACTAAAACGGGAGACATCAATTAAGAATCTAGGAGTGTTATTGGATTCAAAACTTAGTTTCAAAGATCACATAGAATATACCCTCTCTAAGGCATTAAAGATGCTAGGTTTCATCTTTCGCATCTCAAAAAATTTCAGAGCAGCCAGAGCTGCAAATTGTCAGTCATGTCAAATGACCGTGACAGACTGACTAAAATCATCGTCAACTGTAATCGGTACAGTCAAAGTGTCTGTCAAATGAGATACTCGATAGTTCAATGACCAAGAAGAAGTATACTCAGTCAAAGACAGGTGACGCATTTTGTTCTCTATCTCATTCTCCTATTCCCTGTTGAAGTAAAAAAATGCCATGAGAGTACTAACACAAACATAAATTGATAAAGTTAATTGTTCTTTGTAAAAAGTAATCGGATTTCAGAGTTTATTGGTGTACATGAATTTAATTCAATGTTTATGCTGCTTGATTAATATTTAGTCACATCGTAATCAAGCAGTGACAGGAGAAATGGAGATAATATCAATCGCATTAGCAATCAATGAGCGTCCTGGTGAGCATAATATCAAGAGAATTTAATTTATGACAGATCGGCTCTCAGACACTCAATATATGATGATTGGTAGAGCCTGGTTGGCAGCAGTCCAGTGACATAAACTTTCCAATCTTCATCGTGCGAAGTTGCTCGTTGATAGTGACATTTAGCAGCTTTGATGTAGGCTCGTACACTTCGATTTTCTAACTGTCCGCCGTGATACACTGAAAGCTGTTTTCGTCGCGGACCTCATCCAATCTCGAATTGATTGTTCAGATCTCATACAACTGGTAAGTTTTGACATTCATCAGCGTAATTTGCGGTTTAATCCCTTTCTCAGAATTCCTCGTGCTAGAACTAACTATGGCTTTAATGAACCGTTTTCGAGTATGTTTCGCGTATTCAAAACTTACTCTGATGAATTTGATTTCAATTTATCTCGTAACTCCATTAAAACCCGTTTTCTTCGAATCTTTTCCCGCTAGTTTTATTAAGATAATTAGACGATATCAATAGTTGTTAGTTAGCTTTGTAGTTTAAATAAGGGCAATCAAAGATTTCGTTATGTATCATTTGGACAAATGTTAACTGTTGATACAAAAGATGAGAAGGTTTTATGCCTGCTAGAGAAGGAGAATAAAACTCTCAGCTCCAGCGGGCTTTTCCCTTGCTCCTAAATAAACAAATAAACAAATAAACAGATGGATGGAAAAGAGATGACCAAGATAAATACTTTAAATTAATCCCTCAAATTTCCAAAAGCAGCCCTAGGGGATTGTTGTTTGTCATTGCATGTTAAGACTTACTTGTACTGAAGACGTTTAAAAATTTTATAGCAAATCCTTAGGGATTTTCGAATGCAATGAATTGGTTTTGAACGGTTGTCCATAACCTGCTTCACCGCTAGTGATATTACTTAGTCGTGTTTGATGAATGTTCGTAGCATGATAATGACAGGATCAATTTTCGATTAACGAATTAGCGATAAAATGAAAAATTCTTGGACATTCGAAAGTTCAAATTACCCTTTTATTAAATATTGTGTCCATTAACTTTGACATGAACGCTGGATTCATTCAAGAATTGTATCAAAAGGCCTTATATTCGTCGAGCCACCACATCGTTTTGCTTAGTATTCAGTCCTGAGAATCAATATTGTGTTCTAGCGGAGTGAATATAAGGAGTGATTATACCAATATTCTTCTTATCGTTAAATCCAGTGTACAAAACAGCAGATCTCACAACTAATGGTTCTTACATACCACGATTTCTCCTACAGATATGATATTCATGATTCGCATAATGTAATTCGTCAAGTAATTAAAAGTTCGGAAAATGAAATGATTTGACTTAAGCAGCTTACAAATCTGTATAAAATGTTCAAAACGACGAATGCAACAATGAGAGATTCTCTTTGTTTACTTTTTCTTTGGATTATTACGGTACTCTTAGCAATCGCTCACACTACCGATAATAATAACTAAAGCTACCATCTTTGAATCTGCACTGATTAAATTACCGACAAAAAGCAGGAAAGTTTCGCCATAATCGAAAGAGAAAGTAAACAAAGAGAATCTCTCATTATTACATTCGTCGTTTTGAACATTTCATACAGAAATGTCATGAATATGTGCATCCTAAGCGGACCGTTTTGAAGTAAACCACTCTTGAAAACTTACCGAATCGGCTGAACAAACTTCAGCATGCTAAATGCCAGGAAAATATTTTCATCTGAACTCATTATTTCAACAGCAGAATCCAATCATTGATACGTAAAAAATCGTTACATTATTTGATTTGTTCAACTCACGCCCACGATGGCCAACATTATTCATCTAACTACATCTACTGGTAAATGACATTAGAACTTGTGTTTCTGTTTACGGTATAGCTAAAACAGTCATGTGCATTCCACCATAAGGTCATTTGGCAAGTCATGATTTTGATACCCTATTAGACACGTGTTTCCAAATGACGAATCAATCATGCATGTAAAATCTCGACCCAAAACTACTCGTTGCACGCCAAACGGTTTTCCAACGATCTAATATTCTTTTCTTCAACGGCAAAATACTGCGCGCCAAACATCAATTGTAGATCTAGCAATCATTGACGACTTTTTCAGTGGAAAATTCCATTATACATACAAAACTACTTTATGGATTTTTCCCACTTTCCCGGTAAGTTTTCCTATTTTTTTTGATGTGGGGTGGGGGTAAAAACTGATCAAACAAAAAAAGAATCATGTAAATCCGTCCATCCGTTCTTACGTGATGCGATTACAAAGAATGATCTCTGCATTTTTATATATATACTAGCTGACCCGTCGAACTTCGTCTCGCCCGTTTTTTTTTAATTTATGTTTTCGGACAGTAGAATTGTCAAACGTTATGCTGTTAATGTATCTTTCCATTATTTTACTGATTACTTGGCTGCGATGAATTCATAAAAAAAATTGTGAATATGTTAAAAGCTTTTGTTACGCAAAAATAAAGCGAATGCACCGCGAATCATCTTTTGAGTCAGTGCATCGAATAGCGATTGTTGATCTCTCTCAGACTATGGTTTCGACATATGGAATAAAAAGTGAAGCAAAAATAACTGAGATGACTACTTTAAATTGATTAAAACAAATTTACAAAAGCTGCCCTCGCGACTTGTAGTTCGTCACTTCTCGCTAGTCTGGTGATATTATTTAATCGTGTTTGATCACAGGAAAAAATTTCCATTAACAATTTAGCGATAAAACTTTATTTTTACTTTTAATGTATGACTTCTGGTCAGTCAGTAACTATTTAGTAAATTTTTTGGTGTGGGGGAGTGTGGTGGGCAAAAAAAAATTTTTAACATATCAGAGACTCGGATGTTTCGCATCGCTAAGTTCGATTCCTCTGGTAGACGGTAAAAGTTTAGATGCGAGAAATCTTCTTCTTACTTAAATGAACCTTGTTACGTCGAATTTTCCACACTTTATCTTCAAATCCTTACTCCTCCTTGAGTACTATGGTCAGTTTGATATTGTTAAAAAATCGAATGATAAAATGAGTAATTCTTGGACATTCGAAAGTTTAAGTTACCATTCTTTTAAATATTGTATCCATTAACTTTTACATGAACACTGCATTCTTTTAATAGTTTTATCAATAGTCATCTCATCAGTCAACACCACATAATTTTGTTTAGTACCCCACCTACAATTAATGAATGGTGGAGTTCGGCACTGAGAATCTATATCAGAAAGTTTTATATGAAAATAATGTGCAGTTCTTATGTTATAGAGGAGTGAAAATGAGGAGTGATTGTACCAGTATACAGCTTATCGTTCGAGTCGATGCATAAAATCTCACAACTAATGGTTTTCAATCCACCAGAATTTACCCGACGCGAACGAACTTCAGCATGCTAAATTCAAAGCAAACCTCTATGATTGATCTCATTATTTAAACAGCAGCATCTTATCATTGATTCGTACAAAAATAGTGATTTGTTCAACTCACGCCTACGATGGCCAACAATAAACAACTAACTGATTACATTGCACACAATGCATCTTCTGGTAAACAATATCAGAACTTTTGATCATGTTTACGGTATAGCTAGAACACTTATATGCGTTCCATCATTGAATCATTTGGCAATCAATAATGTTGATACCCAATTAAGCACGTGGCTCGAAATGACGAACCACATGAATTCACACAAAACAACTCGTTGCGCGCCAAATGATTCTTTCAACGATCTAGTATTCCTTTCTTCGACGGCCAAACACTTATGCAACTCGTTATGCGCCAAACACCTATCGATGATCTAGCAATCATTGGCGACTTTTTCAGTGGAAAATTCCATTGTCCATACAAAATAACTTTATTGGTTTTTCCCACTTTTCCGGTAAGTTTTCCTAATTTTTTTGATGTACGAACCCGGTGGGGGTAAAAACTGATCAAACAAAAAAAAAGCATCTCAATCCGTCCATCCGTTCTTACGTGATGCGATTACAAAGAATGATCTCTGCATTTTTATATATATAGACTAGCTGACCCGTCGAACTTCGTCTCGTCAGAAGAATTGTCAAAAGACTAAGTTGTCAACGTTTCTCTCCATTATTTTTCTGATTACTTAACTTACAATCAACGGAATTCGACACACACTCGCTTTAGCTCAAAAAGAAGAAATATCACCAAATATTAATGTGAAAATATGTAATACCTCTGTTAAGCGAAAATTGAACAAATGCACAGATTTCTTTTCTGAACAGTCCGTCCGGAATTACTCATACGTGAATATTCACCCGACAGAACAAACTTCAAAGCAGTTTCTTATACACAAAAAATTTCTATTTTTGTGTTCGGTAATAATTTTTCCGGCAATGATCTGTAAAATATCAATTTTACTGAAAGATACGTAAAATTTATCCAACTTACGGTCATCTGTCAAAGAACTACTGAATATCGGAAAATCCTATGTAAAAGTTACGATTATTTAAATGTCATTTCTCAACTCAGTGAAAGCTTTACCAACATCCGGAAAATTAATAAAAAATAATGAAGAATTTCAGTAATCATCACTATACATAAATTTCAGTAATCATCACTATACATAAAGATAAAGAAATAAAGATCTGTCAAAAAACATAATTTTCGGACGTAAAGGTGTGAAAATTTCTAGATTTGTAAAAAAAAATAGTGGTGCGAATTGATTACTTGCGAAAAATAGATAATACTGATTCCTAGCGGTAGTTTTTCATTTAGCGAATATATTGAAAAAACCTTCTACAATTTATTATTGCTGCACTCTAAAAATATGAAGGGTAATCCCATATTCGATTGAATTGCATCCGAAAGATATTTGATCATTTTATTTGAATAAATTATTTCTGAAGAGCAAATGTAATTCAATTCATTCATCACATGCAAATAAATAAATTAATCGGATGAAAATATGTTTTGAAAACAAAAATGCTCCTTCCTTTTACCAAAAAATTGTAATACTTTACGTCAAGACGTTTACATATTTTTAGGATGGTTTTGTGAATTTCGCCGAACGTCGGTAGTGAATGATGGAGAAGTCATTAGAATTATGACAGATCGAAGTTCAGTGGAACTGTACCGATCATTCAGCAAATAAAACTTTTACTGAATCGAGTGTCCAGCTGTTTGAATGTCAGTAAAACTGTACCGACATCCGTATTTGGTGTGTACAGCTTTTAAGCAGCGAGAAATTTTTCTCAGAATCTGTTCTGTATCAAAAAGTACCATGGGTACTTTAGAGCTCTAATAAAGTGGATATTTTCAGGTACTGTGGAACTTTTGATTGCTTGGAGACGACGCTTAAATTTTAATTTGATATTGATCTTACCAGTCTGAACATTCTTCACAGAATATGCAACATGAAATGACAGTCTCAATTCATTATGGTAATCATCTTGAACATTGATATCTGATAGCCACTTACTGTGTGCACATAGTCTAATCTAAATAATTAGAAAGAGAAATGCAAGGAAAATCTCTTAGATTGACCACACAAAGCATCTCGTTGCGCTCCAAGCAATTTTTTCAACGATCTAGTATTCTTTCCTCCGACTCTTTTTCTTTACTTTTCTGATTACTTGAACTACAATCAATAGAATTCGATACACATTCGCTTTAGCCCAAAAAAGAAATATCACCAAAAATTAATGTGAAAATATGAAACACATCTGTTAAGCAACAATTTAGCAAATGCATAGATTGTCATCTCATCCTTTGAGTCAATTCACTGAACAGAGAGCAGTTCCTTGCACAGCTTTTATGCAGCGAGAAAGTTTTCTCAGAGCTTGTTCTGTATGTTTAAGTTGGCAAAAAGTGCCACGCGAACTTTAAAGCTCTAATAAAGTGGATATTTTTCAGGTACTGTGGACCTTTGGTTGCTTAGAGAGGCTTAGTATAATCTAAATCATTAGAAAACAAATTGCAAGAATAATCTCTTAGCTTGACCTAAACGCTTCTACAGCACAAACTTTGCATTGATTTATTCAAAAATTTACTGTTTTGTTAGGCCGGGATGGCCAATATTTTTCTTTAATCACAATTCATCAACTGGTAAATGATATCAGAACTTTTTCTACGGCCTACAGCGGTTTTCTAGAACAGTCATATGCATTCCGTTATTGAGCCATTTGGCAAGTTTTAATACCCAATTAAGCACGTGGCACTACTAATCGTTGCGCGCCAAAAAAATTTATTCGACGATCTAGTATTCTTTTCTTTGACGACCAAACACCTATGCAACTCGTTTCGCGCCAAACATCAACCGTAGATCTAGCAATCATTGGTGACTTTTTCAGTGGAAAATTCCATTGTCCATACAAAAAAACTTTATTGGTTTTCCCATTTTTCCGGAAAGTTTTCCTAATTTTTTTGATGTACGAACCCGGTGGGGGTAAAAACTGATCAAACAAAAAAAAAGCATCTCAATCCGTCCATCCGTTCTTACGTGATGCGATTACAAAGAATGATCTCTGCATTTTTATATATATAGATAGACTAGCGGACCCCTGCACACTTCGTAGCGCAATAATATTAGATTAGATGTAGAAAATCAAGACTATCAAAAATTAGATGTAGAAAATCAAAACTACTTATCAATTTTAATGAATATTGAAGAAAAAATATCATTATATGGCTCTATGATAGTGGCCCAACCTTTTTATATCGCTGACAACAGGACAAAATATATAAAACCGATGATTTACCGAAACGCAAACAGGCAGCGTACAATTTACAATCCGAAAAAGAACTGTAAATTCATGCTACAGACTCATAACGATTATTGACGGTAATAGAAAAGTTAAACGGATGAGAAAATGACGTTCAAATTGAAATGGCATAGCAGTTCGCATCGTTGGAATGCGTGGAATGAAATTTTTTTTTCTTCTAATTTGCCATTCAAAATTGTTGTCTCGACAACATTTGCGATAAATTTTTGAACTTTCAATTTTTTTCTGTACTTGTTCCTCTATTGTCTGCACTTTATTTTGTACTTTCTGTGCTTGTTTCAGAATTTGTTCCTGTACGTTCTATACCTGCTCCAGTATTTTCTGTATTTGGTCCTGTAACTTTTGTACTTATATTTGTACCATCTGCTCGTTCTGTACCTTTTTCTGCACTCAATTGTGCCAGTACTTCCTATACTTGTTTCCCTCATTTCTGTACTTGGTTTTGTACTTTCTGCACTTGTGCCTGTACCTTTTTTTATTTTTTCCTGAACTTAGCTTCTGTACTTGTTCCTTTTATTTCTGTACCTGTAGCTGTCCCTGTGAATTTCTCACAGCTCAAAAATTATCTTTGGATGGAAATTATTTCGAATACTCTTAAATTAGAATAATCGAACGACCCTCATGATTGCTCGAGATTAGTGAAGTAGAATGGTAAAAATGAATCATCTGACAATTGTTTTTGATTCGATCTCAACATTTTTCCCTAAATCAGGTACACACGTACACTTCGCACTTCAAAGCAGTTTTTTTTCCTGCTCTTAAAAGTCTCAAAAGATTCAAGCAAAATACAACAAAATCAGTGTTCATAGTTACTCAAATGCAAATAGTTTGAAATTTCGGAATACTCTGGGTTGATATAATTCGAATCGCGTTTGGGCCAATTGAAGACGTTTGGACTCAAATAAATAACCGAACTTGCAATTTGAAGCAATTGACGAAATTTGGAGGTCGTTTTGAGAAAAAAATACACAAAATTCCGTCCAAAAATCCTTCAGAGGTATAGCACGGGAAATGCTTATGAAAAATTTAACCCGAAAAAAAAACAGAAAACATCCTTCTAATTCGAATGGTATCGTTCCAAAAAGTAGAGAGCCGAACAGTTTTGGTGTTTGAGTTAACAGTCTTAATTTGAAGTGGCAGCACACCTCAATTCTGTTGTCTCAGTGCATTGTGAAAGCAATAATTATATCTATCAAGAAGATACAATTCACATTTCTGGAATTTCAGGAAAACAACGGATCATAAAAAAACGTTAATCACTTAATTAATTTTTCTTATTGTCGTTTTATAATTTGACTTCACGGTATTGAACCCAAATTTATATATCGGAAAATGAAAACCTGTATGCTGTTCATTTGGCGCCCTTACTGTTAATTGAACATGTGATTCGAAATAAAGAAACACGTGAATCAAGTAGGCTCAGTGAAATTTTTTCACAAATCAGCTCGTTTGGCGCCAAACGGCTTTATTAATAATCTAGTATTCATATTTTGCTCTCCAGCGGGCAGCAGCATTGCATAACTCGATACGCGCCAAACAATCATTGGAGATCTAGCATGCATTGAATGGAAAATTTCCAATTCTAAACGAACCAATTTTCTAGTTTTTCTCTACTTTCCCGAAGGATTTTCCTTATGTACTATAGCCTAAATCCTCCGCATAAACGTCACCTTTCGAACAAAAAAAAATCATTTGAAGATCGGTCCATGCATACCAGAGAACATTAGGCAACACACGCTTTTTTCGCTATTATTTTATATATATATATATATATATATATATATATATATATATATATATATATATATATATATATATATATATATATATATATATATATATATATATATATATATATATATATATATATATATATAGATATATAAAAATGGATGTAAGTTTGTATGTTTGTAACGCGATAAGTTCGGAACTACTGAACGAATTGCCACCAAACTTGGCACAGGTACTTCGTGTATTTCAGAGATGGTTTAGGGAGTATATTTATATGGGAGGTTCCTTGAAACGGATATCTAATGATCTCTTTGTTTGTCCAATGTATAATTTATCACAATGAGAACATGAAATTTTGTATACCCCCGATTTTTTCAATTTGTCAGTAGGATCTTTAGTAGATCCTAGTAAAGTTTACCTTTCTTAGATGTTCTTATTATACGGGAGGCGAAAACTTTATCTTTCGAAATATATAGGAAGCCAACCAATACAGAGCGAGTTATACCTAATATTTCTAACCATTCTCACCAACACAAAATGGCAGCATTTCACCATATGTTTCACAGAATGCTAACATTACCCCTCAGAGATGGTGCGGTAGTGAAAGAGAAAAATTTTATCTTCGAAATTGGAAAGCTCAATGGATATCCGGAGCGCTCAATCCAAACAATCCTCGATAAGAAATTAAGATCATTGAAAAAATTATCACTTACAACTTTGACCCCCCTATCAGAAACCTTGAAAAGAATATCGGTAGACTTCAACTCTAACATGGCATATCCACTTAAATCAAAATTAAAACCCTTTGGCTTGGATTTAGTGTTCAGTAGTACTAGCAACCAGTTGAAAACTTTACTAGGATCTACTAAAGATCCTACTGACAAATTGAAAAAATCGGGGGTATACAAAATTTCATGTTCTCATTGTGATAAATTATACATTGGACAAACAAAGAGATCATTAGATATCCGTTTCAAGGAACACATAGCGGAAATAGGGAAAGCATCCAAGGATCTGGAACGGGGTTTATCACACCATTTCAAGTCGAAAGTAGCTGAGCATGCCTTTTCCGAAAACCATGATTTCACTACAAATGACATAAAAACTTTAAGACAAATTTCCAACCCATGGAAATTAGATTCGGCAGAAAGTCTGGAAATTTTCAAACATAATTCCACTTCTTTACTAAACAGAGACCAAGGAAATAGGTCTTCCTGGCTCTTTAAGTTACTACCTACACACAGGGGACAGACAAACATAGAAAACACTTGATTTCTCCCTACGCTAAACAAATTAGATAATTTTTTCGAGGTGTTTATACCTGTTGTAGGAATCTACCTACTTCCATTTCATATAAAAGAAACAACATTGCAGCATTCTTTCAATAACTAAACAAAACTATCACACTGAAGATGAATATAAATTGTATTCGAAATGTGCATATGTGATGTGACGTTTATTATACAAGATTTATAGTGTCGTGAGATACATAGTGAATTTGTATAGTGACGTGATATACTTATAACAGAATTAAATGGTAATATTTAAAAAATTTATCCTTGTAATTTCATATTGAATTTTTTTATAAAATAAGAGAGGGACAAGAAAGTCAAGATTGTGCTAGATAGTATTGCTATGGTTAATTTGAGTTAAGTAGTACTGCAATTGTTAATTTTAATGAATTAATCGATACTTTTTGAAGAGCACAGATACTTCGTACACTACTAAGAGTGGTCATAAGGGTTATCATGGAGGAGAGCTGTAGTAAGTTCATTAATAAAGGGGAGATCAATATAAAATTTATTCTACGAGAAACGATGCATCTTGACAAATACAGATACTACTTTAATGTCAATGTAGATTAAAAGGTTATTTCAAGGTAGAGGGAGTGCAGCAAGTGCCTCAAATATGGGAAGCGTAAGGAAAAATTGATTGAATAGCAACATTAAACTGCTCAGAGTATTACACTAAGTAGGACAACTTCGGGAATTTTGTTCTTCCCGAAACAGCTAGTTTTATACATTTCTAAGCATTCAGCTACGTCTAGCTTCCATGGGTTAGAAATTTGTTTTAAAATTTTTATGTCATTAATCATAAGTTCGTAATCGTAATCGTAATCTTCAATCAAGGCATGTTCAGCTACATTGAACTTAAAATGGTATAGTAATCCCTTTCTTAATTTCTTAGAAGCTTTCGAAATTTCTTTGAAACCGATGTTTAATGTTCTTTTCGCTTAACCAATTTATTTTTATTGCAATGTGAGCACGAAATTTTGAATATTCTGGAATTTTTCAAATTATCTCTTTTGTCTTTTGCAGATCCTAGTAATGTTTTTAATTGATAATTCTTATTGCTGAATACTAAATCCAGACCGAACCTTTTTAGTTTGGTTTTGAGCGGATGTGATGATTGAATTCTACTCATATTCAACAGTCTTACTTTTATATCAAGTATATTTTAAATTAATCGCTCCGAATATCCATTGAGCTTTCCAATATTGAAGATGATTTTTTTTTTCTTTTAATGCAGATTTTTTTCCTCAATTTCAGCCAAGTGACTAAAATGTAACTGTATTCAGTAAAATCTAATACGAATGTTCAGGGGTGAGTTTTTTACCGGGATTAGTTAGATAAGATATACTTTAGAAAGGCAATCATCATTTAACCTTCTATTTGGAAGGGAAATGTTTGCAGAATGAAGAACGGATTCCTCCTGCAGAAAACCAAAAGAAGCAGGCTCAACCTTAAACTAAGACCTAAGCTCTCGTCGTCTTCAATAAAGAGCCCCCTTTTCTTTCCAACATCCTTGGACCCATCCGAACGGATAAAAGTGTCGATGAAATAGTGCTTTTAAATTAATTGAATACACGCGATAAAAAAAGAGCACACGCAAGCCAAACGGAGTCAAGGTTTAGACCACGGGAAATGAGCACAGGTAGAATGTAGATATCAGTAATGCACGCCTCTGCTTCGCCAAACGTGGCGGCTGCGATGTAAAACCCGAATGGCGCGAATAAAAAGCTCCACATTGCAGCTCGGCTCCGCAAAAGCACCGTTTGACCCGTTCCGATGACTATGTGGCTACAGGGAAAGAAATAAATTCAATATTTATTTATTGGCAGAATATTACCAACATGATAGTGCAATAAATCTCGTTTAAGATATGTTTAGTCGGGTTTAATTACGCGTGCATCGAAAAGAAGGTACCTCTTCTCGCTTCGGGCGAGAATCTCCAATCCCGAAGTGAAGTAAACACGCGATTCTGCCCCGGGGCCCCGGGTTAGCCGATGGGTTCGCGTCTTCTGTATCCAACCGAAATCTCGTTACAGTCTTTCATCAAATTCGAAACAAGACTATTTAATTAGTTTGCTCGTAATGTTAACGATATGACGGTGCTCTTTTTTTTTGTTTTCATCTGACGCCCTCCGATAATGATGCTGGGATGACTCGGAATTCAGGAACGAACACCATCGTTAAAGAGTTGAACTAATTCCAGACGCCAATCCAAAAGTCACCACCACATTGCTGTGCGGTTTTTTCCAGAACCAGTGAAATGTGGCTCTTGAAAGCACTTCCTGTTTTTTTTTGGTTTTGAGAGACATATCTTCAACTCTAAATCATAGGTTGAGTTTCGAATGATTAATGTATTACTAATTGAGTTTCGGTTTGTGCGTTTCATTTGCTTTTGACATAACTTCAACATGCCCATAGTTGCCGGCCGTCGGGTGGATGCTGCGGGCTCGGAAGCCATTTCCGGGATTGGAATGTTCTTCTCGTTTGATGTTGACACATGATAATGAATGAAACCTACCGGGCGAACGCCGGTTTCTTGATCGATCTGGGTCACATCTTTTACGGCGAACTGACGCCTGGGATGAGATTTTAACGATTATCATCTTCGTACGATTCGTCCTCGATGAATCATTAATCATCGGAACTAGACGATTCATGAAGCAGGCGCCGATGGAATTCACGTTCCATAGTTCAAGCGAAACGATAAAAAGCAAAAGTACTTGGAACGAGCGTTCGAGCGTTGGGCGGAAATATTTTCTCACAGATTCGTAAATGGAAACCGAACTTCCAGAAACTGAGAGATTAACTTGTCGATCGATTATATCTCAATCAAGTTCGGACCCGTTTTACGATCCACAGCCCCGCTGTAAAGCTACTTTAAACTGGTGCCAGAAATGATTATTCGAGCGACTTTTAAATAAAACGTTTAACGATCGCCACCTATCAGCAGATTTCCGCAATTTGCCGAAAATATCCCAAAGAACGTCATCATCATTTCGGTTCCAGACCCATCGTCACTCCCGCGGCAGTCGTAAAATTCCTCTGCGGCACAAATTCAAACCAAAAAAATATAGTCATTCCGATGCATACTCATATCGTACAGCAGTCGGACAGCTTTCGAATCGAATTCTACAAAAAAAAACAACCACAAATTGATCCAACTGAAAGAAAGGCTAATAATCGAAAAACAATCAAATAAATTATCGTTTCATTTTTAATTATGTTTTGCGATTAAAGTTGAACGATTATTGCCGAATCCTTAACCGCAAGCCCGGGTTCCCGCGAGTGATCCGACCCGGCCATCGGCCAGCCTCCCGTTTCTGGCAGTTAATGTATTTTAAATTTTAATTCACAAAATTATGACCGCTGCCAGTCGTCGGAAGTTGACCTCTCCTTGCTCCGTAGCAACCCGCAGAAACAGGTCCCCATTGGAATAAATTGAAATGTTTGCCACAGCAATGATCTACGGAACAACTGAGATGGGGGCTCGTGCCTTTTCGTGCGTTCAACGTTCCGTCGAGAGTTGGATAAACGAACGAACGAACGGACGGGCGAGCGGCTTGCAGCTTCTGTTGGGTTCAACTTCAACCGCAATTCGTAACCGCTCCAGAGTAGAAGTAGAAGCGAACCGTGCAGACGATAAATACTTCGTAGAGGGCGCCGATGACCCTACGGGTCAATCAATATTTGCTTTCGGGCTGCTTTATAGACAGTAATTTGCGATCATTATCGAGACCAATTTGATTTATGCTGCGAAGGAGATAAACAGTTGGCACTTGAAACGGATCGAACTAACAACAGTTGCATTGGAAGGAATATGTCAGGGGGAATTAAATTAAGGATCGCCCAGTAGGGGCAGTAATTAAAGGTTCTCAAAAATAGGCCCCCTTAAAATATTTCAGGTCATTTGTTTTTTTTTAAATTCTCGAACGTATATTAAATGTAAGACAATTTCGTGTTTCATGCAGAAACAGAAATAGAGTTAATGTTTTCTGCAGTTCATCTGTGTCCTATTTTGACATCAAAGTAAACAAATGATAATATGCGCTTTATAATTATTTAAAGCAATGGGTACTTGAAAATTCTTCGTCCTCTCATTGTCTGGAATGGAGCAATGAGCTGGACTACAGACTATTGTGAGACCAAAACATTGTTGTTGAACATAGTCTCTTCAATCCGTGATCTGTCCGCGTGAATTATTTTATGGGGATTTACATTTTTGGGGCTAATGCTCGTATATTTTTTTGAACGAAAAACAGTACATTTGTCGTAAAAATCAAGAAAATGCAGTACATCAACTTTAAAAAACAGTACGCGTTTTTCTAAATATAGTTAATTAAAAACAAAATCAAATTAATTTGATCAGCATCTTACGAGGAGAACATATTGAAAAAATGACATGCGAATACAAATATGTAATGAAAGCCGCGAAAAAAGCCACCGCAGAGACGGGACTTGAACCAATAGGTAGCTCCTATCCGGGTAAATGGTTTTGCCCATTAAACTATCTTGCATGTGAAACACACGTGAAACGTGAAATGTAAAACTAGCTCAATACGGCTTTACGCCTTAACAAGACTATCAAACCGTCATACAAAGTGGTTTTACATTGTCATTTTGTATGACGGTTTTGATAGTTTTGAAAGTTTTGATACTCATTGCCATATAGTTTCGGAACCGGAAGTTGGATCTTGATGAAATTGCGCAGTATCTTTTGAGACAATGAGAGCTTTAATTTGAATTAGTATTTTTGAATATTGGATTAACCGTTACTGAGAATTTGGAATTTGTTATCGGCGCTTTCGGAAGCGACAGCCGGGGACTAGTAGTCCCAAAGTAGTCGATTCGCGTCTAAAATAAGTCTTCCATTAAACTAGCCTTACAAACATCGCGACGGACAGATAATAAATTAGTTTGCTGCGGCCATGGTAACTCGGTAAGTTTAAAGGATATGCAAGACGTCGGAGAGCGAATCGGACAAATTTCTTCAATGCGTTGGATATCGTTATGGTAATAAGGTGACCAGATAACAGCAGTATATTCGAGAGTTGAGCGAACTAAAGCGCAATACAGAGCTTACGTACATCAGATATTTTTTTAGTAACGCGGAAAATAAATCCTAATAGCTATGTGCTCCTTAAAATTTAACTTGGAATCCAGAAGAACTCCCGGATCCTTAACAGACGATGTGCGTTCGAGAACAGTTTGTGGAATATTATAGTCCAACTTGAATACAGACTTTTTGCAACTGAAAGATGATGGAGCATTCGGTGGAATTTAAAACCATTTTCTTGATGTTAGTTAGTAAGTTAAATAATCCAAGTGTTCTTTTAGGTACTCTAGGTCAGCTGTAGATTTGATTATATGAAATTTTTAAAGACTGTCCCAGAAAGTCCATAATAAAAAAACCGCTGCCATCGCAATGCTTCAGAATCTGTTAATTTTTATGGCTGCGTCCTGTTGTTTACACTCTTCTCTAACCACTTGTGCAGTTGTTTATTCGTTTTCATTAGTTTGTTTCGAAATGCGTGGACTTCCAGCAGAATAACGTCGAAAAATTGTGCACAAATGGTGCACAGAACGCGGACTGTCACTGAGAAAGATAGCAAAAATGGAAGGAGTAAGTGAAAAATCCGTGCGAAATGCAATCAGGAAGTTCGGTGAGGATAACACCTTTGAGGATAAACCGAAAATGGGTTTGAAGTCAAATGTTTTTCGTGCTAAAGAACGTTTGAGTCTTCGAACCCATAAGAAGCAGAAACAACCAAAACATAGTCCGAAAAAGCTGTACAATACGATACATGCTGGAAATTTCATGGACGACGAAACCTACGTAAAACTCGATTACAAATCCTTGCCGAAACCACAATATTATACGATGCGAGAAGGGCAAGTGTTAAACCAGTCCGAGACATCGATTGAAGTCGAAAAATTAGCTAAGAAACCTATGGTCTGGCAAGCAATTTGTAGCTGCGGTAAGATTTCGAAACCCTTCATCACCTCTGCTTCGATGAACAGCGAAATGTACATCAAGGAATGTTTACAAAAACGACTTCTTCCCCTCGATTCGAAGCCGCAAGGATCCTGTTGTCTTCTGGCAAGATCTTGCTTCTTGCCACTTCTCGAAATCAACGGTAGAATGGTATACTACCAAAAATGTCACTTTCGTCCCAAAAGACATGAATCCACCAAATTGCCCACAACTTCGACCAATAGAGGAATTTTGGGCATTAACGAAGGCACATCTTAGGAAACATGTCTCGGCAGCCGAAACCATTCAACAGTTCGAAAAAGATTGGAAACAGTGTCAAAACGTGTCGCCAAGAAGTCTGTTCGGAATTTAATGAGGAACGTTCGCAAGAAGGTGCGCCAGCTAGTCTTCAATGGCTAAGTAGGAAATGTTGAGAATAATAATCTATTGTTGTAGTCTAATATTATCAGTATATCGAATAAAATTTGAATATCTATCAGGAATCAGAAAAAAATTGGCTCAAATGGCGCGTTCCCCTTGATATTTGGAGATTTGTGCCTTGCCATTGGCCGAAAGCCATGCAAGCTCTTTTAATCCTGAAATCAATGTGAGCAGACTAATTCAGTTTTGAGTCAAGAATAACCCCGACGTATTTAACTTGATCGACCACAGTGACCTCTGAACCGAAGAACTGTAACGGACGAGCTCCTGTGATTATCCTATGATGAGTGAAAAGCACCATTGATGTTTTGCCCGGATTTACAGATAATCCTACCTGACAACACCATTGTTCAACAGATTGCAGGGCTTGTTGCATTAAATCAAAGAGAGTGTTAATGCTTGTACCGGTCATCAATATATGATAATCGTCGGCAAAACCATAAGTCGGAAATCCAAGGTTATTTAGTTTCCTTAACAAACCATCAGCGACTAGGTTCCATAAAAGTGGGGATAGTACACCACCTTGAGGACACACACAGACACTCAGCTTTCTAATCTCTGCTTGCCAAAGTCGATTGCTAAGCATTGCGTGTATCCAATTTGTGATACTTGAAGGTATGCCATGACCACGGGCTGCTTCCAGAATTGAATTGAAATACACGTTATCAAAGGCACCTTCAATATCTAGGAAAACTCCCAAGCAAGATTGCTTTTGTGAGAAAGCTTTTTCAATGTTGTACATAACATCATGTAACAGGGTTGTAGTGGACTTTCCACGCTGGTAAGCATGTTGCATTTCATGTAGCGGATGCACGCCCAAACTAACATTCCTGATATAGTGATCGACTATGCGTTCCACTGTTTTAAGAAGAAATGAGCTAAGACTGATAGGCTTGAAACTCTTCGCTTCCTCATAAGTGTCGCGACCGCCTTTGTGAATAAATTTGACAATTATTTCCTGCCAGGCTCTTGGAATATATCCTGTCGCAAGACTAAAAGTAAGTATTTTCTTCAAAACATGTTTGAAATGTTCATACCCTTTCTGCAGTAACACTGGGAAAACTCCATCCTTTCCAGGAGATTTGTACGGAGCAAAACTCTCAACTGCCCATTTGACCGATTCAATCGTCACAACGCTTCGAGCAAGGGCCCAAGAATCGTAACTACCTGAAAAAGTCTCGGGAAGAGCTGTTGGTGATGGATCCATACATCCTGGAAAGTGAGTGTTAAAAAGATAGTGAAGTACATCACCTTCTTCAGACAAGTGTTCACCATCTGAAGTTCTTAAGAAACTGACATTAAAGTCCTTAGACTTCGAAAGTAACTTATTTAATCTGCTAGCCTCGTTGAGACTAGAGACATTTGTGCAGAGGCTTTTCCAACCACTTCGCTCAGACGATCGAAGAGCATTTTTGTAAGCCCTTCGAGCCGACACGAATGCCCCCGACCCATCTCTGCGTCGGTGGTTCCAAGCTCTTCTGCATAGTTTCCTTGGTCTAGCAAGTTCAGCATTCCACCAAGGAGTTCCTCTAGTAGCTCGCACATCCGAAGTGAACAAGCCTCTTCATATGCTGCAACTATGAGTGAATTTGTCTCGTCGACAACATTTTCCAAATCAATTGGGGTTTCAATTGTTGGTTGGTATCCGTAAAATCTAGTCGCCAAGCCCTCTTCATAGAGGTCCCAGTTTGTAGATTTGGGATTACGATATGTGATAATATCAAATTTAACGTTTGAATGATGAAAAAAGGTGTACTTATGATCAGACAACGAAGGTTCGAGCTCATCGGAGACGAGCCAATTCACCAACTCATGCGCAATTCTATCAGAGCAGAGAGTTACGTCCAAAACCTCCTCTCTTCCAGATCTCGCAAAAGTTGGACCGTTTCCTGCATTGACTATGTGCAGGTTTGTACTGCTCACGAATTCCATCATATCAGAGCCTCTCGAATTAATATCTGTGCTGCCCCAAACGATATGGTGAGCATTTATGTCACTGCCGATTACAAGCGGTAAATCACTTTTGCAGCAGTATGATACAACCTTTTTGAAGTCATCGCTTGGCGAAGGTTGGTTATGCGGTAAATATGCCGAACAATAGACATATTTTCTGTCTATGCCATCAATAGTCATACCAACTGTGACAGCACAAATATCCCGAGTTGTGAGCTCCGATATGAGAGAAACATCGAGAGCACTATTTGCAGGTATGCATGCTCGAGGCATTTCACGTGAATTATTCATACCGTTCTTGTTGAACGCAACAAAGACTGGGTTTAACCATTTTCCAACGTAGAAGCTTCTTTTTTGGAAATATGGATCTTGAATCAAAGCTATAGAAGCTTTACCTTCTTGCAGAAGTCTGGATAGATTTATAGTTGCTGTACGTTTATGCTGGAGATTGATTTGTGCCACTCTAACCATTATCAATTAGAGTAATGAACACTCCATCTCCAGCACTTATCGTACAACAACTAGAAGAAACCAAATATATTGGCTTATAATCGCCTATAGCGAACCATGTAAGGATTTTTTTAAATGTTTTAATCTTTTAAAACCCACGAGTTGCGAAGAAAGAAGTCGTCCACTGTGCCAGAGCTTCGCTTAACACAGTAAGGGAAAACCCCAAGATATTCCGTTCACGACTGCATTGTTTAACCTCCTGCAGCCATTCAGTCATCGGCACGGAAATACACCTTGACTTAGGAAATCCTATTTTTGTGGCCTTTTACGACATGGAACAGAAAACCAGTGGATCAATTCTAGGTAAAAAAGTGGATCAATTCTAGGTATCAATTCTAGGCCGGATGCCACACGGCTTACCTTTTTGGTAGACTTATACCACCGGTACAGGTGGACCGTAGCGTTATTCTTAGCCAGTTGGGAAACCGCTACCGACACTACACGACTATCTAGGCTGCTCAGAGAGGGAAGTTGACATTGATGGTCAACTTCCATGGATGGCCGAGCAGCCAAGAAACTAATCATAATTTATGAATACAGGATGATGTGCAATATGAGTGCAATACTCAACAAAATAGCATTCCGAATGTAACAAAGAATGTTCAATATCTCAATATTTCATTACATTGAATAAAAATTTACTATTACGCGTCTGTTTAGTCTGGGTAAATTGAGCCAAGTCAAGAAAAAAGTAACAACTAAATCCATCATATTCGCGACAGAGACCAACTCAGCCTCTCATTCCGATACTAACATAGTAGGCGAAGCGCCCATACGACACCGTTTTATTAATCGAATGTCATCATACACACTAAGATTCAATTCCGTTGTTCGGTAATTTTTTTGGCGAAAGCTTTCGGTAATCAATAGAAATTACCGATATTTCGGTGCATGAACGTCATTTTACAAAAATTATGCAAATTTTTACCGGACGATCAGTTTTCATTACAGAATTCTGTAAATAGATATACAATTCATACGGTAAATCTGAATAGTCACCGAGTACGGTAAAACCCATACCGTCCGTATGGTAAAATAATCTTCCAATAAACGAACTTCTGTAAATACTGGTTGTCGTGAAAACTAACGGTCAAACAGTTGATAAAATTTTCAGTAAGTGTCCTTTTATTAACCAAACGAAAAAAATCTTGTAGAGTTCAAGTGAATTGAGGTACAGGTGCTAAAGTTTTTAAAACATTAGAACCTCTAAAATCTTTTTGTTTACTTATAGGCAGAAAATTATTTTGTATCACTTGTCCACTTACTGCCTACACAAAATCGATCGAGGGTAATTTCTGGTGGACTCGACGGATTGTGCAGTGTTTTGGAAGGTGCTCATAATTCCGGTCAGCCGGAACATTACCCTTTTTTTCGTGGAATAAAACCATAGCCACAACAGGTTGGAATTTTCTTCATTCGTTTTTGTGAATATGTGTAGTTTTCCGAAAATAGAAGAATTTTAACCAAAGGAAAATAAACAAACAAAAAATTACCGAACAATCAGTTCGATCCATTTGGTTAACAGTTTACGGTAGTTGTTTGGCAGTTCAGCAATTACCGAAAGATCGGTAATCAATTCAATTGCCGAACTGACTACCGAACGTTCAGCTGTTGAAAATTGGGTAAAAAATTACCGAATTCGGCGAAATTTTCTAAGTGTACATGGACATACAGGGAGCCATGGGATAAGAACTTGGGAGCATCGAGTTTTCTCACCTTCCTCGTTGAACTGTTCAGATTTATTTAATTTACGCTCGGTTTTTATGCGTTTTCACTATGCTCTTGGAATCTATTTTTGGAACCCTAGGAGCACCCTCGAGATGGGCGAATGATGCACATTCAATAGTTTTCCAAACTACCCTATCGTTATACTAGTTTGAAATTTTATGATTGAAATAGAATCCGAGGGATTGATCCGTTAGAATTCATTCTCCTCAAAGAAAATACATTACATCGTAAATCCGAATACTCCATAAGTCCGATAATCATTAATTGTTCGACACTATACCGATCTAATTAGGCCCCAGCCCTGTTCGTCGTCCTGTTTTTTTTCTTTATCACCAGATTCAAAACAACCCACATGTGCATTCACCTCATCGATTTGCCATAGTTTATTGGCAAGCGCAGCCAGTTTGCCACGTTTCCGATCCTGTAAAGCCGCCAAGCCGGATTTCGCGCGTTTAGTTTTAGTCCGGGCCCTGCGTGATTTGAATGGAACATAAATAATAACAGATATTAGAAACGCAAACAAATTTAATTAGCAACCACACTCCGCCGCTACTCGGTGCGAAGCTTTCGAAAGACCCGGTACCCCGCAAGGGTCCGAAGATCCAACCTGACTGCCGAGTGCTGTTTTCGTGCCTGGGAAGTTGCTCGACCGATCTAAGAGCCAAAGCGCAGGGGGCTATCAACCGCTCGCGATCAATATTGTGTTGCCGGCTTTAAAATGTTTCAAATTAAACGTTGTAACGCTTTTAAGCAGTGAGCAGCTCTTATTTATTAAACGCTTCTTTCCGAGAAAATATCGCGCCGATTTCTGTCCGGTTCTGGGCTAGACGAAATAGGAGGGGACGGAATACAAAGCTCTCGCTGATTCGATTAGGACTCGGTACTGACGATTGCCGTTTGGCTCCTTGTGGTCTCAAGTAGCAATCTGGGGCAGCTGAAACTATGCAATAATTAATAATGTTTTACTACCATAAATTACAGAGCACAGGGAAATGTAAATACACACCGTGCAGGCCCGATTGGAAGCTGTTCCGCGTTGAAGATCTCACACAGAATGCCAAGGGAAGTAGCTCTGATCTACGAGCATTGGATTGGCTATTCGTTTGAAATGATCTATGCGGTAGATGTTGGGATACTTGGCTGTATTTAATTTGATCATTTTCAAATTAACAGCTTATGCGTGTTCGAGTGCAGTTGGATTGAAACGAAAAGGGAAACCAGATACGAACAGGGGGTTGGCGAGGTAGGAAGGCCGGTCAGTTTAATCGGAAGGCAATGCACTGATAAAAGCTAAGAGCTAAGGGTTTCGTTATCTGAGTTTCGTGATGACATGGTTTTCCAGATAGAATACAGGTAGAAATTAAGTCAATAATGCTATTCGAAGTGGGTGATTATCGTGAGGCAGATTCGAAGCAGACACGTGTATTGCCCAGCTTAGAGCAGGCAATTTCTTCGCAGGCTTCTTGCACGGCAAACATGTGAAAACATTTTCGCACCTGAGCGGCATTCAATGCAAATAGGAACAAGATAATTTGCTGACAATTATACTCGGTATCGATGCGAAAACGTTTCTGCTCTAAATTATGCGAATTGTTTGAGCCGAGCTGAAAGTTTTGTGTATTCATTATGGTTTTGGCATTCCACGGTAAAAAAATACATCCGGTTCGTCATTTTTGCATATGAATGATAGTTTTTAAATTTACAACAACTTTTACATGAACTCAGATAAAAGCTTCAGCGCATTTTATAGTTACTTCGCAGGAAGGTTTATGCTGAACTATTTAGTGGCAAAGCAGTGACATGTAGACTAACATGCACCGACGAGTCGAAGACGAAATTTAAAGACAACTAAAATACTTATGTGTGTCCCAAGCACAGGAAATCAGCCACGTGCAAGAAAAAAAATAGCGAAACTAAATTAAATGCTCTTTAAACTCGAACGCATCCCGATCATTAAGCCGTAACAAGTCTATAACAAAAAGCGCTTTCGTAACAACTGCTGATGTTAGTCTGCCCTCGTTAGTAGTGAAAAATACTAAATCTTCTAAAAAGTGTCAAAAGAGAAACAGTTTAGATACGAAATCTTGACCGAGACGGAATAAAGAAACAATTTGGTAATTATTTTTCACCTTTCTCTCCAAAATATTCAACGTCACCTGTCTTTATTGTTTCCAAAAGTAGCACGTTTTATCAGTTTCTTACTACGCTGTTAATGGACTGTAATTTTTTCAATGTAATGATGAGCAAGTACAGTTCTTTTTTACATTTCCCATGTTATTCTTTCGATCTTTCATTGAAAGATGATCGCAATTTAAAATAGCAGTGGAAAAGTTGGTGCTTTATTTCAGTATGAAAATTTCCGCTTATAATTAACTATTAGTTTTAAGCATGTAAACTTGGTAGGCACTATTTATTCAATTTCTCGTAATAATTATTCTCTCATTCTACTCCCCATTTCATACATTAAAATTATGATATCTCACTATAAAATTTTCGTTTTTCGTTCCTTTGTATTTATGTTTTAACTGCGATCTGTTAATTATTTTTTCTTAAACCTTGTCGATACTTTCATTTGTTGAGAATGTTGACCTTCTGTATTGAATAGACATCAAAACCAGCAGTACACTAGCATTGCTGAATTATTTACTCTTTACTCTTTACTCTTTACTCTTTACTCTTTACTCTTTACTCTTTACTCTTTACTCTTTACTCTTTACTCTTTACTCTTTACTCTTTACTCTTTACTCTTTACTCTTTACTCTTTACTCTTTACTCTTTACTCTTTACTCTTTACTCTTTACTCTTTACTCTTTACTCTTTACTCTTTACTCTTTACTCTTTACTCTTTACTCTTTACTCTTTACTCTTTACTCTTTACTCTTTACTCTTTACTCTTTACTCTTTACTCTTTACTCTTTACTCTTTACTCTTTACTCTTTACTCTTTACTCTTTACTCTTTACTCTTTACTCTTTACTCTTTACTCTTTACTCTTTACTCTTTACTCTTTACTCTTTACTCTTTACTCTTTACTCTTTACTCTTTACTCTTTACTCTTTACTCTTTACTCTTTACTCTTTACTCTTTACTCTTTACTCTTTACTCTTTACTCTTTACTCTTTACTCTTTACTCTTTACTCTTTACTCTTTACTCTTTACTCTTTACTCTTTACTCTTTACTCTTTACTCTTTACTCTTTACTCTTTACTCTTTACTCTTTACTCTTTACTCTTTACTCTTTACTCTTTACTCTTTACTCTTTACTCTTTACTCTTTACTCTTTACTCTTTACTCTTTACTCTTTACTCTTTACTCTTTACTCTTTACTCTTTACTCTTTACTCTTTACTCTTTACTCTTTACTCTTTACTCTTTACTCTTTACTCTTTACTCTTTACTCTTTACTCTTTACTCTTTACTCTTTACTCTTTACTCTTTACTCTTTACTCTTTACTCTTTACTCTTTACTCTTTACTCTTTACTCTTTACTCTTTACTCTTTACTCTTTACTTTTTACTCTTTACTCTTTACTCTTTACTCTTTACTCTTTACTCTTTACTCTTTACTCTTTACTCTTTACTCTTTACTCTTTACTCTTTACTCTTTACTCTTTACTCTTTACTCTTTACTCTTTACTCTTTACTCTTTACTCTTTACTCTTTACTCTTTACTCTTTACTCTTTACTCTTTACTCTTTACTCTTTACTCTTTACTCTTTACTCTTTACTCTTTACTCTTTACTCTTTACTCTTTACTCTTTACTCTTTACTCTTTACTCTTTACTCTTTACTCTTTACTCTTTACTCTTTACTCTTTACTCTTTACTCTTTACTCTTTACTCTTTACTCTTTACTCTTTACTCTTTACTCTTTACTCTTTACTCTTTACTCTTTACTCTTTACTCTTTACTCTTTACTCTTTACTCTTTACTCTTTACTCTTTACTCTTTACTCTTTACTCTTTACTCTTTACTCTTTACTCTTTACTCTTTACTCTTTACTCTTTACTCTTTACTCTTTACTCTTTACTCTTTACTCTTTACTTGTCTTTCTAGTCTTTCTAGTCTTTCTAGTCTTTCTAGTCGTTCTAGTCTTACTAGTCTTTCTAGTCTTTCTAGTCTTTCTAGTCTTTCTAGTCTATCTAGTCTTTCTATTCTTTCTAGTCTTTCTAGTCTTTCTAGTCTTTCTAGTCTTTCTAGTCTTTCTAGTCTTTCTAGTCTTTCTAGTCTTTCTAGTCTTTCTAGTCTTGCTAGTCTTTCTATTCTTTCTAGTCTTTCTAGTTTTTCTAGTCTTTCTAGTCTTTCTAGTCTTTCTAGTCTTTCTAGTCTTTCTAGTCTTTCTAGTCTTTCTAGTCTTTCTAGTCTTTCTAGTCTTTCTAGTCTTTCTAGTCTTTCTAGTCTTTCTAGTCTTTCTAGTCTTTCTAGTCTTTCTAGTCTTTCTAGTCTTTCTAGTCTTTCTAGTCTTTCTAGTTAGTCTTTCTATTTAGTCTTTCGAGTCTTTCTAGTCTTTCTAGTCTTTCTAGTCCTCCAAGTCTTTCTAGTCTTTCTAGTCTTTCTAGTCTTTTTATTCTTCCTAGTCTTTCTAGTCTTTCTAGTCTTTCTAGTCTTTCTAGTCTTATAGTCTTTCTAGTCTTTCTAGTCTTTCTAGTCTTTCTAATCTTTCTAGTCTTTCTAGTCTTTCTAGTCTTTCTAGTCTTTCTAGTCTTTCTAGTCTTTCTAGTCTTTCTAGTCTTTCTAGTTTTTCTAGTCTTTCTAGTCTTTCTAGTCTTTCCAGTTTTTCTGAAATCAAATGAAAAATATTATGTTCTTACAAGTCGGTGAAGTATTTTATCATTAATATTTTTACATTCAGAATTCATTACGTTTCCTTTATTGTTTTGATCTAATTTATTTTTTCATTCAAGTCTAGTTCTTACGTCTTGAGTTCATAACTCCATTCTTCTGTTTTTGTTTCTTTAGTATGCCATCGTCGATCGCTACTCTAGCATGAACTCTATTCTTTATAATCGATGCATTCACCGAAACGAATCGGTTGATTTCACTTCATTCAACAGCTGAAATTATTTATGAATAGATATGAAGCCGCGGTTTATCCAGTCCCCTATTGAGCCATAGAAAATCCGTGGCCAAAGTCCCGAATCAAACAACGCCCCCTCAGCACGGCCTTCGCCGTATCGCATCGATTGACCATCGCCAGGAGACTCTGCCTGTCGGCTCGGATGCTTTGGTTGCGAGGAAAAATAAACAAACAAAAAAAGCAACAAACGAACAGTTTCTGCCACTTGAAAACAGCGTGATCAACGGGTTCGTCTAACAAACACACGATCGCGCATAGAGCCGACCCACTGAAGAGGGCGGCTTCTTTTGACCTATTCATTACTCCCATTGATCCGCAATTTCTTCCGCTGCTGCCGGGTTGTTGCCGTCACCCAAACATGGTATGAGATCTGGTCAAGTGTGCCGGTTGGGTGGTTGGGAAATGGAGTTGCTGCTACACTTTTCATCTATCAGTCCGAGGTAATCCCGATGTGTGTAAAATCTTTTTTTTTTTTTTTATTTCCTCTCCTGTCAGATTCCTTTTATGTTTGTGCTGCCTGTCGGAATTCAGCGTCCGCAGCTGAGCTCGAAAAACTAGAGAAAAAATCGTTCGTCGTTGGTCGGATCTTCGATTGCCCCGGCAGAAGAAGGCCAACCTCAGACGATCCATTGTTTAACTGTGGAACCGTAGCGCGTATTGATTGGATTTTGTGTGTTTTTCCTTTTCAAGTGTTAAATCACCCTCGTGACCACCGTGATTTACAAGAGAGTGTATTTCGCGGAACAAATTTGTTTTCTGGTCCCAGCAGCCACCGACCGCGCTCCGATCGGACCGGTGGGATGTGGTGTGGAGTGTGGAGAAAAAAAAAGCTGATTGAATTACCCGATCCCACAACTGACGGGAGATCTGATTCCAAAGACGTTGACTCAGCAATGCGTCGTCGTGGTCGTGGTCTAGTTTTTCTTCTGTAGTGATGAATAATCCCTTTTTAGGTAGCGGCTAAAAATAACACCAACTTCCTGCCACCAAACCACAAAAATTCTGATTGAGGCAACCCGTACGCAGATCAGACAATGTAATCATAATGTTTTGCTTCGTAAATAATCCCTTTTCTGACCGTCGTCGGCATCACGAACCGCAGTGGCCTCCAAAACCAATATTGTTCTCCTGATCGGCGAGGCGTGCGCTTACCGTTTGTTGATCGGACCTGACCGATCTCATTAGCAGCCGCCGTAAGTCGTGCCGTCGTCCCGTGGTACCTGTCTGTGGTACCTCCTGTGACCGTTCGTTGTAGTATGTAATAAATAGCAACCCAAGAAGCCTCACAACTCCATCAGAAACCACAACACAGGATTGTTTGCGTTGAGGAGCCCCTCCATCAGAGCACCTAACATCGTTCATCCAATTCCAATAAGCACCTCATCGTGATGATCATAAGCACTGTGCATGGTGATGGTGCGGTGGCGACTGGGTTTCGATCCGAAGTCCCGGTGCAGTACTCCAAGTAATCGTGGGGCTTAGCGCCTCATCTGATGGACTTAATCCAACGTGATTCAATACTTTTATCCGGTCGGTCGGTCGGTCGATCGGACCTACCCTCGGACGGACGGCAAATGAGTGCTGGATTGTTTTAATGTTATTCCAACCTCATTCTCAGATCATCTGGATCATGTTGTTGATCACGGGGCCCCTGTGCATGAACTATCGGTGATGATTGGATGCCGCTGGGGACTCCGACGGCAGGCGGTGCCCCGGCCCCGACGAGGCTTAATCTAATTCATGACGGGGCGAAAATTTTCAGTTATTTGCACTTTGGATTTATAGTCGACGCTGGGATGGCGGTACTTTATTGGGATTAAAGTGCTTTATTTCGGGTTATGTAAACAGTTGCTTGTTTGCCCCGGAGACGGCGGCCACTATGGCGAATGAATGGGATCTTGTTTCCGAGTCACCCGACGCCCGGCAAGTACTGGCGCCGGTGAGTGCGCGATGGAACTTTTTCGGGGCGAGTCTAGCTGATTAAGAGCAGTGCTAGGGAATTGAGTGAGTGATTGGAGTAGGGATTGAATAATGCCATAAGTCTTCAAACAAAACTGTACCCTGTTGTAAGAGAATCGCGGGTTGATCCGATATGAGCAGTTCTAGAAATCAACGGCAAGATGGAAAATTCAAGCTCTGATTTCGGATGAAGCTTTGTACAGGATTTTAGTATGACAAACCATTAATTTTGCACGGAAAAAGAAATTCTATCAAATAAACTGATCTTTGAAAAGAACGAATGTAGTTTTTTTTCAGGCACTTTCTTCCAACCGTCGTAACTTTAAAACTGTTACTAGTACAACCGTGGTTTCCGAAAAAAAATTGTGGAGCAATTTCAGAAATTTTCTGCAGAAAAGGTGTAGTTGCTCCGATTCGGATGAAACTTTGCACACACCTTCAGCATGACGAAAATTTTTTTGAAAATGGAGAACGTGTTTTTGCATGGAAATTTCTTAAAATCATTGTAATTCGTTACAATCGTTCGCAATCACTTTCTAACGAACTTGTTTACAATCGGTTGAGCCGTCTTCGAGAAAATTGAGCGGAGAGAAAATAAATGCGTTTTGTCGATTACCTGATTCATCTATCATCTATTTATCTATCTATCTATATATATATATATATATATATATATATATATATATATATATATATATATATATATATATATATATATATATATATATATATATATATATATATATATATATATATATATATATATATATATATATATATATATATATATATATAAATGCAGAGATCATTCTTTGTAATCGCTTCACGTAAGAACGGATGGACGGATTGAGATGCTTTTTTTTGTTTGATCAGTTTTTACCCCCACCGGATTCGTACATCAAAAAAATTAGGAAAACTTACCGGAAAAGTGGAAAAAACCAATAAAGTTATTTTGTATGGACAATGGAATTTTCCACTGAAAAAGTCTCCAATGATTGCTAGATCATTGATAGGTGTTTGGCGCATAACGAGTTGCATAAGTGTTTGGCCACCGAAGAAAGAAATACTAGATCGTTGAAAGAATCTTTTGTTGCGCAACGAGTTGTTTTGTGTAAAGTTTTCACATGCATACTTGATTCATGAGAATCGTCATTGCGAGCCACGTGCTGAATTGGGTATGAACATTATTGCTTGCCAAATGACTCAATGACGGAATGCATGACTGTACTAGAAAACCGCTGTAGACAGAAGAAAAGTTCTGATATCATTTACCGGTTGATAAATTGTGTTCAATCTATTCAGATGAATACTATTGGTCATCGCCTGCGCGAGTTGAACAAATCAAAATGCGCTAAGATCAAACTGAGAGATTTTCCTTGCATTTTTCTTTATAATGGTTTAGATTAGACTAAGCGCACACAATTGGTGGCGGTTATATATCACTGTTCAAGACATTTTTTGGTATCGGCGGTACTTTTTTTCATCAAAAAATAGTGTTTCATCAACACACGAAATTTCTTTTTTTCCATTTTTTTCACAATAACAAAAATAGCTTCACTCAAAATGCAATATCTCACAAACTAATAATCAGACAGCTGTCAAATTTATACACGTATCTTTTGAAGGTTGGTACTAACTGAAAATGGTATGGATTTAATTCTAGTGGCGCCCTCTCATAGAAAAGATACGAACTTTTCAGCCGACCTGTTATGTATTTATGTACTAATCGCATCTAAGCTAAATTATCTAGACTTTGTCACGGTAGATTTATGATACAAGCCTTCAAAGCCGAGATATTCGATGAACAAGTACAGGTATGCATTTCCGAGCGTTCCAATTTTCAGCAGTTCTTCAGTCAGAAAAAAATACAACACGACCGCTAAACTCAATAAATCATTCTGAAAATTTCACTGAATATTCTCAACTAAATTTCGAAGACATTGTCAGGTGGGTTTTTCTATATTCTGCACCGTTTCCAAGAAAATTTAATTTGAAACGGGAAAGCAAAAAACCTACCACTTTACGGTAGTGTCCTCAGCCCTTAAAGGTGTATCAAAATAATGAAATACGTGAATTTTCAGCAGAGCAACGTCGAAAAATTGTGTACAAATAGTGCACAGAATGCAGACTGTCACTGAGAAATATAGCAAAAATGGAAGGAGTAAGTGAAAAATCCGTGCGAAATGCAATCGGGAAGTTCTGTGAGGATGCCACTTTTGAGGATAAACCGAAAACGGGTCAAAAAAAAGATCCTGCTAACCCTCAGTTGGATAAACGTGTACTGAAGGCGTTCGAGCAAAAGAAGGAGGTCTCAGTTCGAGATGTGACCAAAAAAGTGGGCACATCGAAGTCAAATGTTCTTCGTGCTAAAGAACGTTTGAATCTTCGAACCTATTAGAAGCAGAAACAATCAAAACGTAGTCCGAAACAAGAAGCATCGATCAGGCCGATGGTTCGAAAGCTGTACAATACGATTCTTGCTGGAAATTTGAACTGCATAATCATGGACGACGAAACCTACGTGAAACTCGATTACAAATCCTTAGCGGGACCACAATATTATGCGGTGCGAGAAGGGCAAGTGTTAAACCAGTCCGAGACATCGATTGAAGTCGAAAAGTTTGGTAAAAAAGCTATGGTCTGGCAAGCAGTTTGTAGCTGCGATAAGATTTCGAAACCCTTCATCACCATTGCTTCAATGAACAGCGAAATATACATCAAGGAATGTTTACAGAAACGACTTCTACCCATGATTCGAAGCCACAAGGATTCTGTTGTCTTCTGGCAAGATCTTGCTTCTTGCCACTACTCGAAATCAACGGTAGAATGATATACTACCAAAAATGTTACTTTCGTCCCAAAAGACATGAATCCACCAAATTGCCCACAACTTCGACCAATTGAAAAATTTTGGGCATTAACGAAGGCACATCTTAGGAAACAAGTCTCGGCAGCCGAAACCATTCAATAGTTCGAAAAAGATTGGAAAAAAATGTCAAAAATTGTCGCCAAGAAGTCTGTACGGAATTTAATGAGGAACGTTCGCAAGAAGGTGCGCCAGCTAGTCTACAATGGCTAAGCAGCAAATATTGAGAATAATATTCTGTTGTTGTAGTCTAGTATTATCAGTATATCGAATACAATTTTTATATCTATCACTTGTGAATTATTTACAGCGAAATCGAAGTGCGTCCATACTTTCTGAGACAGTCTTTAATATCCTATACCCGTTAACAAATCAGCAAATTGAAGAACAAATTGACGAATGGACTGTTCTGTGCAAGTTTTAACGTAAAAATTAAGAATTCATATTTCACATGAATTATTTTTTATGGCGCGTATTATGAGTGCTAATTAGATACTACTGTCAAATACGATTTCTGTAATGGAATGAGATTTTTTTATGTAAATTGATGGTTGATCATCAAAATTTGACAGATCAGGAGGAAACTAAAATCAATGCGGGACTTCAGGTTCATTGCCATGAGTGCAGATGCAGAGTCTCATAACCATAAGTGCATATCGTAAATATATTCCTCTTCAACATTGTGTTAATTTTATCAATAAGAAACTCGGGCTTATATTTTCAATAGGCGGAGTAGCAGGTAGTGAATATTAGTAACAATTTTTATTGCCCACAAGCTATCAGGTCAATTCGATCACATGCAATGTGTGAAAAAAGTTGGATGTTTTAGCGAAATTACCGAACATACATAAGTATACTTAAATGAATTCATTGTTCATTATCAAGTTAAATAGCAGTATAGTCAACGCAGAAAACCGTCGAGATGGGCGTACTGCTCAAGTGAAAGTGACACAAAGCGGCATTTAGCAACGCACTGATCTGTCATCACATGACAAATGTCAATCGACAACAGATGGGAAAACGTCACTGGCAAAACCACGTTTTTGCGAAGATAAATTCTTTTCCAATCGAACGTTGAAGTGACCAGTCGTGTTTAAAAGTTGCTGAAAATAGAAGTAGTTAGAGTTGCTGATTATAGAGTGAAATACTTACCGATATATTTAACTTTATACTTACATGCAAGATTACCAGAAAAAAGTTATTTGAATTATTGAAAATTTGTATATAGTTTGTAGAAAGCAGTTTCGATAGGACGCGCAGAAGAAATGTTGTCGTGACTAGAAAACCGAAATTGTAAGTTTGCATAATGTAATGGAAAAGTGAATTAACTAATTGTAAATCTCTTTTAGTTGAAGCGTTAAATAAACAGCTATCAAAACGGTTTGTGCGCCTTTCTGATTGCGTCCGACAGTTTTGACAAGTATGTTGAATGCCAGTGTCATGTGAATTTTTTAACGTCCAGCAATTTATCATTCTATTGCTATATTACTAATAAAACATTGATCTGACACGGTGCGTAACATCGATTCACTACGACTTTGTTATGGTATTAGACTAGCGATGAGAGAGAAGAGAAGTAAAAGTAGGATTTCCCTTCTGGTGATCTAAAACGATTTAACATTCGAGTTGAAAAGTCCTATTGCGTATGCAAATGCAATGACCCAGTCGCATGGACAGCCATTGAAAATTTGCGAAATCAATTTGAATAAGAGAAACCGTTATTCCGATCCTGTAAACTTAGGAACGGTTTCGTATTCAACAGAAGAGAAGATAAACAAAATTACGACCATTTTAAAAGCTCGCAGAGAATTCCAGAAAACTACGTCGTCTTTAGTAGTTTGTGAGAGAATCGAGTGCACTTTTTAGTTCATTTTACACATTTTACCCTGTAACTCCGAAACCGGAAGTCGGATTCAAGTAAAACTCAATAGCAACCTATGGGACTCTAAGACCTTTAATTTAAATTTAAAAAAATTGGAAATTGAATTTATGTTCCAATAGACTTCATAACCAATTCTTAGCATACAGAACCATGAGCTGTGGGTAGAGAGCTACGATCCTACTGACAGTAAGAATCCTTCCAGGTCGGGGATCTAACATGGTTTGTAAGACCAGCGCCATACGCATTGAACCGTCAACCAAATCACGAGTAAAAACTGTTTACTCGGAGTCCTTTAACGTTTCACAGGGTGTTTCACAAGGGCGCCATCACGGACCTCTCCTATTCATACTATTCGTGAATGATCTGAGCAGAATGTTCAGTTGTAGAAAGGTCACATATTCACGTGACTTTGTTATGGTTATTGAAACTTATAAGTTATTGAAATCGATTAAACAAATCCGAAACCGAATGCCGATGAAGAGCGTGCAACCGACGAACTAGTTCCGCGTGTGACTGAAAATGGTGCAACTCAATTAATCAAACGTCGCACTAGCGACGCTAACACATTTGAACCAATTACCCAACAATGTGTCTAATAAATCAACCAGCCTTAATTAGTAGCAAATGAATGCAATCTACGGTAAAGTACAACTGTCCGAGATGTCTTACCGTCGTCTGGAAGGTGCACTCTCTCTCTCTCTCTCTCCATATTGCAACTTACTGACAGTCACCGGTTCACAAAGTTCGTGTGATCCATAAATTACCGGGTGTTGTTCTAACTCAGAAACGTGCCGGAGGAGAAAAAAAAACAGTCTGCATCCTAATGCGGGTGAATTAAACAATTTCTGTTGAACATAATCCTATTATGAATAAATTGTTGGAATGCCTTACAGCATGTCTCGCTAGACTGATCGAGCTGCAAAAACACGGCTTCCACAATCCAAATGCGGTTGATCTTCAACCAGCAGCAGCAGCAGCAGCAGCAGCAGCAGTAATACTTCCACTAGACACCGACAAGAATTTCCACCGGCAGAATGCGACCGGATCGGATTGCCAGTAGTTAGCGCTCTGTTGAACCAAATAAAATCAGTGCCAAACAGGTGTTTTTTGATTTATGACTTCTGTAGCCATTTATCACGCATTCTTTCGGGGTCCGCCCAAACCCTTCTTGCGGTTCATGTCGAGGTCTTAGAATTTCGTCCGTGTCTGTCCGCCTTTCTCGCCACCACCGTCTCCGCGTGCTTCCATGCTCAACCACAACTGGGATGCGGTTTTGCCCGAGACGCTGGTCAGTGCGATTGTGAACCGAGCAATGATTTACTGGTTTGTCCGCCACCGCGAGCACAAAAGACAAGAAGGCACAGAGAGCTTGCTACGGAGGTCATAAAACGCTCATCGCCCCAAAGTGTCGATCGATGATTTATGAACTTGGACCGCGCGCCTCACTCTGCAGCGGTAGTCACGTCAACAACAACAAAAAAATACCATAACTTCTCGCGAGTTCCTCCGGAGGTTCGAAACCCTATTTTTCGATATATTTCATTAACTCTCCATTTTAAAGGTGCTAACCGCAACTAAACACGAATTAGCGTTCATAATTCGAACCATCTGTTTTTCAGTGGTCCTTTTCTCGTTACTAAGCCTCTGAGAGTGGGGCGGGGGGGAGGTTGTCGAATGAGGTGAGGGCAAAATAAATCGTTTTGTTGAGCGATCATACGATTAGTTACTGCTTGTTGATTACCGTCATTAAATTGAAAGCATTTTTGTTTCGCGGTTAGTAGCTTTTTGTAGCGGTCGGTTCTTGCGTGTTAGAGCGACTTCGAACAGTCAGTCGGTGCACGTGCTTTGCTGGATTTTTTTTCTACTTTCCTGTAGCCAACCATTTCTTGCTGTCGGTAATCGCTTTCTGTCTAAATAGGTAATTGTTCACAATTTGCTTGCGTTTTATGATCTGTTGGTACAGTTGCTCTCGATTTTAAAGATATTGACGTTGCTTACTGATAGTAAATATTTTACCCATTCACGACATCAGTTGGTCAGTGTGCGTAAACTGACAATCTGTTACTGTTTTACTCTAAACCAACTTTTTGTTGGAAACACCTGCAGTTTCGAATAGTACAGGAGCGATTTGGTTTGTTCAAATATGCGATCTGGCGTGCTGAAATTTACGGGTAATTTGGTGGGTTCATGTCAAGTGGAATAAAAAAAAAATTTTGGATATCTAAAATTGATTTCGAGTAGTGGCAAGACACAAGATCTTGCCAGAAGAAATAGAGAGCCTTGCGGATTTGGATCAAAGTTAGAAGTAGATTTTGTTAATATTCCTTGAGGTATATTTAGCTATTTATCGGAGTAGTTTTGATGAAAAGTTGTGAAATCTTACGCCAGGCAGAGATTTTTCTGCAAAACCACAGATTTTGTTGCCTATTTTGCCACACAGATTCTGAACGCAGAACACAGATTTTATCAAAATTCACAGATTTCTACAGATTTTTATGAATGAATGGCAGATTTTCAAAACGTATTTCACAGGTTTTCACAGATTATGATCGAAAATATGCAACACAGATGGTACACAGATTTTTCCAGTTCACGGAACGACCGAAATTAGCTCGGCGCCTAATTCGTATTACTGTTTTTGAATTAATTGATTTCAACAACAAAATTTCCAAAATAACTAGTTGAAATTGAGAATTTACTTTGCTGAAAAAAACTATTGTTTTTAGAGAATGTGTTTAGTTGGCGAACATCCTGGACATAAACCAGCAATATTTCAATCCAACACAAAATTCTCATTGACAACTAGTTTTGTTACTAAAATCGGAAAATTTGTTTCTATTTATCTATCACCATCATTACTGGAGGACAGCACAAAGAAAACAAAAATGGAATGGGTTTTACTAACAAGTTTATTAGCCAAAAACTAATGAGAAGTGTCAAAGCAAAACAATCCGTTAAAAAGCAGTCTTGTTGAAACTGCTTGCAAAATGTTTAGATGTTTTTCGCATGTGTTACGTTACGCTATATCCATATATATATTTCTAAACCGATATGTAAAAGTGCCGTAAACTCTTAGTGGAAAGTGTATTTATTCAGAATTTGTGCGCATTTGAAGCGATTGTGCGTAATAATGTTTTTACGCGGAACAGTGAAGTGAGTTTCGAATGTTGCACTCTAATTGTATATGTCAAATGATGTTTTTGTATCTTCCAACCTTCCAGGCTACGCTGTCCGGAATGCTACTTGTATTCAGTTTTTGTTTTCCGAGTGCTCAAAGTTTTCAGTGAGAGATCTCGCGAAGTCGAAAGAAGAAAACAACGATTTAGAAGAAAAATTTTCAAAAAAAGTTTATGATTCGTTTATGTCTTTTTTTCCAAAACAAAATCGTATTTATACCTGCCAATATATAAAAGACAACCGCGAGTGATTTTTTTTCCGGTAGTAGTGTGCCATCTAGTGGCTAGTAGTCATTACTGTGTTAACATTTTCTCGGTGACAGAGCGCCATATAGCTGCAAATTGCAGAAGCCAATTCAACCATTCATGGTGGTTGAAAACAACGTTTTATTTCTCTAATTTAACTAAAAAATTAGTTGATTGGGAATGAAGTGTGCCTTAGCTATGAAATGACAGCACGTTTAATTGGTAAAAAATAGCCATTTCAACAAATAATTTATCATTATTAAGGGAATTAGAATTAAAAAATCTAAATTAGCAAAAGTAAGATCTTTTTAGTTGTCTCAAAAAATAACTAACTAATATCAGAAAATCAACTAATTTTTTCGCCAAAATGATGATTTCGGTCTATCCGTGTTGAAACACAGATTTTGAAATAGCAACTCTGACGCCAGACACTAATGGCTCGCCAGACCGTAGGTTTTTTTACAATTTTTCGGCGATTTATTAATTATAGTTGGTTTGACGTGAAGGCGCCATAACTAAGTTCAGTTTTTTGCAATGACTGAGTAGAAACACATATTGGAGAAGCCAAATGTATGCAAAACTGACAGAAAAGATGATTTTTTGGAAATAAAATACGCTCAGAGACAGGACTCGAGCCTGCGTTCCTATGCATTCCGTGCATTTTTTCGGCTTGAATCGATGTCTCGAAATGGTTTAATACTTCCCCTTCTCGCACATCAAATGCTTGATGTTAAATAGTTTTTCAGATAAGAAAGAATAATGAGAGACGGGTATAGCGTGAGTCGTTGCTTTTCACGCAGCCCTCCTGGCCCAACTTTTTAACAATTTGTTTCTTCAAATAATTATTATCGAGAAATCAAAAATTCTAAAAAAAGTATTGGATAAATTATTTTTACGAAATCATTAAATTTTTTGAATAAAAATACTGAAAAGATTCCATATCGGGTTCTGCACTCTAAAAAAATACGGGTGTGTAATGTTAGAGACATAACTGGATGTCGTGAATACGAATAATACTGACACGATTTCTTTACACTTTCGAATTCGAATTGATAGTTGATCGATTGTGTGAATTGCAAAACTTTCCCCCTTTTCACTATTAAAATTTTCAACGAGTTTTGACGTCGATTATCTCATTTCGGATTAGCATATTTCATTGAAAGAAACTATCAAGATGCTGTACAGGATTCATTTCTGCCTTTTAGAAGGGTCAAATTGTGGAATTCTCTGCACGGGCAAAATTCCGTAAATTCCAGAAATGAAAATATTCTGTTTTTGAAAAACGACGACAAATTAGAGTTACGAGCTTTGAAAGAAATGCATTCTTCAAGTAACGCATTTTCGAACCATGATTAATTTTCGTGGGAGAAGAGTTATTGCTCATGATATCATGATAAGTTAAAATTGTTTGTTTTCTTGATTTTCTAAACATAACAGCAGTAACGGATTTCTTTCCGTGTACGATATTTAGCACAGCTCGGAACATTTATCTCGAATGATTTTCGCACAGCGAAAAGTGCACGAAGCAAATCAAATTATTTTGGATTTTGGAATCGAATGCACAAGAAGAAATGATCGATTTTCTATCACGATTCCCCTTTTATAACGTTCAGTTGAAGATATGTGATTGACTACCTCAAAATTGTCATCCTTGCGCGAAAAACCCAAGCAAAAGTAAAAAGTTTTCCGCGATGTTTGTGTTTTGAGAAAATTTAATTTTTAAGTTGTTTGTGGTTATCCCACACTGTTCAAAATATTATCCTTAATTCCTGATCATATTTCTAATGAAATAGTGAAAGAATTATGTTGCTGCCATTAATACAAGTCGAGATATTCACCTTGAAGTTCTGCCCATTCTTCCATATGGCCAATTTTGAAAAGGCACCCCATAGTAAAATAAGTCGTATTTACGACAAATAAGATTAATTTGCAAATTGCTATTGCGCAGTGAAAATTGTTAAATCAACATTATCAATGTGATCAAAATTCATTTCTCTTCATCTATCCCATCACTAAACTCTGTGTGTGATCCTGTTGGAAACATAGCAGATTTCAAAAAATTATTGAGTGTTACATGAACGGCTGAATATGCAACTTATCGTTGAAACCCTTTAATAAGAAAACGAATACGGATACGAAAACCGAATTAATATTTTGTGTGTTAGAACCGAACTTGAATTTTTCTGAGCAGAAAACGTTTAAAATCATTTTTAGTGGAAGAACCGAGCAAAAAAGGCAGGTGGGTAATGTCAGAGACATAACTGGATGTCGTGAATACGAATAAAACTGGCACGCTACCTTCATACTTCCGAATATCAGTTAGTTGATCGATTCTGTGAACTGTGCAAGTATTCCCCATCTTCACTACTACAATTTGAAACGAGGCACCTACACTAAAGTACGGATAAGTTACATCAAACATTCTGAAACACAATTAAATATAACGAAGTGAATTTCACAGTTCTTTATAATAAAATAATGGTGGTTATGAAAAGAACCTTTTATGAAGGCGAGCGGAGAATGGCAAGTTGAATTCGAATCCCGATGGATGCCGCTGACTTCCGCTATTTATTTCCAAGCTGACCTGTTGTACGTGGATGAGATACTGACATGCTAATAAAATCAATGAATTTAAGGTTATACTTACAATCTCAGGAAAGCAGCCGTTGTTGTAAAAACGCAAAGGTAGTAAATTTACTGTTTGATGAAACTTTAAAAAAACATGAGTTTGTTTAGAAAAATGTTCTAAACAAAAAGGTGTCTCGCTTTTGAATTTCCGCTCAACGACAGAGAAGAAAACTGCTTTTGCATATTGCAACAATGGCTGTTTTTCTAAACCTATGAATGACCCCTTAATATTACCTTGTTTTTAGGTATCAATTATAGCTGATTTTTCACAAAAAAAAAATGGGACATACTTGATCTCTTAGTCTGCATAGAGACATAAAATATATTTAGAAAAACACTTTTTAAACACATGTGAATTTTTTTGAGGTATTAAGGAATTTTTCCCTTTTACCACGTTTTCAAGAGAAATAAAACATAGATTAATCTGTATATGTGACAACCCTGTTTCGCACGGCATATTTAGAAACGACACCCATACTAGTATACTTAAATTTTATTGCTGAATCTTGGCGAAATAATTGCCGAGATTTGCATAGCCGAGGGCTCGGTAACCGTTTCGGCAAAATGTAGAATTGCTGAGAATTTCGACAATCCTGAATTTGGTAACTGTTAATTATTACCGAACGTGTCTGCACTAATTTTGCTATTAGCTCGCCAAAAGCGATCGGGATCTACACACTTAAATTTTTTAGCTGAGTCTCGGCAAAAAAATGCCGAGATTCGCACAGCCGAGTAATCAGCAATCATCTCGGCAAAAATAAAATTACTGAGCGTCTCGGCATCCTAAAATTTGACAAACGTCAAATATTGCCGAAATCGTCAGCATAAGATTTACTGTTTGCTCAGTGAAATGTTCACTGAATATTCGGCAATCCAATAAAACGAAAAAATGAAAAAAATAAATTACCGAATCATCAGTAATTAAAAATCTAGTCAATTAATTTTGTTTGTATTTTCTCAACATTATAAACACGCCAATCAGGATAAAAAAAATCATTTTATTACAACTTAAAGGAGGCTTACAAATTTGTTGCCAGTAGTGCTTAAAGCCTACCTGAAAACATGTAGCATAAATAAAAAGCGGCGTTTCCAGATGCGGCCACCTTGAGTCGAGCTGGAAATATGAAAATAAAAATATATATTGATTTTTGGCTTACAAAAATGTTCAATATTTAATGATGCATATACGGTATTGTTCAAAAAATAAACTTACTTTGATCTATTGAATTATTCCATGCATTAGGTTATTTTTTCGCATACCCCTCAAAGTTTTGTCTCGAGAACGCTTTGAGCCCCGTGTTGGGTGATTTTCCCTTATAATCGCGAGTGCTCTGATAAAGTCAATATTTTTACTTGCAAGTGGTTCCACGCTTCTTCGAAGATTATCCATTTTTTCACTCGAGAATTTTCTTAGAAAATAATCGCACAATGCGAGGCGAAAATGTAACGCGACAATAAATGACAGCTGTCGTGCAGAATCTCGGAAACAGCTAGCGCATATTCCGAAATCTCGGCAAACGTCTCTGCTGATGTCGGCATATCTGTTGTTTACTGATAAATTCAGCAAGCAATTATGCCAAATTTCAGCAAAGTGAAGCATTTTACCGAAATATAAGTGAATGCATTTAACGAAGCTCAGAAACATGCGTATTGATTACTGAGCAATCAGCAAATTTACGTGTTGCTGATCAGTTTCGGCATTTTATTATGCCGAGCTCAAGAAATGGTTTTAAGTGTGTAGTCATGGATTACCGAGTCATCAGTAATCGAGTGTAAAAAGGATTTTGCTTTATTATTACATGAAAAATAATAACGGAAGCCAACTTTGGGGAATGAGTGTATTTTATTATGCTCACTTTAATTAAAAATATGCAAATCCCGAAAAAAAATATCAACAATATATGATGCCAAACTTTCAGCAATATTTATATTGACGAATTTCGGCAATCAGCATGTGAATTACCGAACAATCAGTACAATTTCGTGTTGTCGATCTAATTCGGCATTTTATTATGCCGAGCTCGAGAACTGGTTCTATGTGTGTATGTTTTATTTTCGCATTGGGTGAGAACGTTGCCGTCGTAATTGAATGTGTTAGTGACGGCGCAATCTTTTTCAACTTTCATTTTGAAGAATTTGATGCTTTTGGTAGGAAGTGGAGAAAATTCAATTAATTCTTAATAATAATCTGTGGGATTATAAAGTGCCTTGAGCTGTCACGACCAACAGGATCTGAATTTAGTAACAATCCATTTCGGGCGGAATCAGTAGGTACATTTGGAACTCACTACGAACTCCGACTCAAATTCCGGATTTTCGGTGTGGTTTTGCTGTGTGTCCGCCCGCGACTATTCTTTGGCACAATTCTGATGTTCGGTGCTCGCTTCATCCCAAAAGCGCGAGGTCTTCGATGTTGCTCTTTCGTACGTCTTGCTTCGACAACCGTTGCTCAGAAAATAGCGGGAAAAAGTGAAATATTCATTTTTTATACCGATGCAGTTGTACAACGCCTTCTGATTGGCTGGTACTGACATGGGTCAAATCAGACAGGTTTTTTAATAGTGTACTATTGAAACACTTCAATGTTGTTGCAATACACGTTCAAGTTGAAAAATGTCGAATCTATTGGTAGTTAGATTATATAAATCCATCTACAGATCACAGAGCTATGAGCCGTACAATACGAGAAAGTCAAACTCGTGTCATGAGTTTTCCTCTTTGATACTCGTTGGTGCCAAACATTTCAGAAAAGTTTAATTTTGAATTATTTGAGATTATGTCATACAATTGAAGATTTTATCATAAAATTATGATCATATTTCCGATGGCATGTAGCAAAATTTTGGTTGATATGTTAGATACAACAAAAGATATTCACGATCAAAAATTTATCACTTTCTCAGATGGTTAATCTAATTGCATAGAAATCAGATATTTTTTTCTGGACGAATTAAGTTCGATAATATATGTCTCTTAAAATATTTTTCTGAATTTTTTTTTATTACAATTTTTTTTTATTACTAACGTGATTGTCTTGGCATTGCATTCCTTTTGTGGAATTTGGCCACTCTGTTTCATCCGATTTCGCAGCCGTTTCTTAGCGTACAGAATTATTTCATGGCTAGTGTTGCGATCCTACTGACACCAGGTCGGGGCTCTAGATCATCATATTTGAATAGTTTTTATTTGTGACCTCGTGAACCATTTTAGCTTAGCCTTAGCTAAGAAATGACAGTACGTTTAATTTGTGAATTCAACTAAAAAAAATAGTCATTTCAACAAATATTTTTTTATTATTAAGGGAATGAGAATAAAAAATCTAAATCAGCAAAAGTAAGATTTTTTTAGTTGTCTCAAAAAATAACCAACTAAAATCAGTAAATCAACTAAATTTTTCGCGAAAATGCTGATTTCGGTCGTTCCGTGTGCTACTCTGTGTAATATATAGTTCCCACATTTTAAAAAATAATCGCAATTTTAGTTTTGCTACCCATTTCTTTATCTTACGGTGTTCGGTTTTTTGATTCACAATCCGAAATCTTGATTCACATTTTCATGCGCAAAATAGACTTATTTCCACCTCTGGTTTAAATAATTATTAACCGTCATTGTTGAATTTCAAATTCAATTCATGCATCGTAATGTTGAACCATTTTACGTGACTTAGTGAAAGTTTGGAAATAAAAAAAATCCCTTTCAGTTTTATAATTTTAGCTTTGTGAGGTTTTGTCACTTTTATTCATCTTGTCCACAGTTCGCCGCAGAAGGCACTTGATTCAGAAGGTTCAAAGTGATATCCCAGAAGAAAATTGGAATTATGAGTTTCGGAATAAAAAACATTTCGTACGTTACGCAGGTACCTTATGATCAAAAAAGAACCGGAATTTTCATTTTAAAATTCCCGCGCTTGTCCAATCGGTAAACTTTTATTCTCTCAACGTTGGCAACACTTTCATACACATTCTGTCAAATTTTGACGCATATCGTACGATTTTTTTTGTGGCGATTTTTATAATGGATGAAAATTTAGAACAACGTGCGTGCATCAAATTTTGTGTTGCAAATGGATTTAAGTGTTCCGAAATGTTGAAAATGTTAGAAAAGGCCTTTGGTGAATCGTGTCTAGGAAAAACACAGGCATACGAGTGGTATAAACGCTTCAAAGGTGGTCGTACAAGCTTGGATCATGATGAGATCCCTGGCCGCCCAAAAACATCTGTTACTGAAGAAAACATTGAATCGGCGAAGCAAATCGTCTCTTATGGATCAGCCGAACACATTTGAACTGATGTTTTGGGTTTGAAACGCGTCGCTTCTCGGCTGGTGCCAAAAAAGCTGAATTTCATTCAAAAACAGCGTTGGTTGTGTCGCAGTTTTTGACCAAAAACTCAACCAATATCATCAAACAAGCACCGTACTCTCCAGATATGGCCCCGTGTGACTTTTTCCTCTTCCCCAGACTCAAATTGCCATTGCGGGGAACGCGTTTTGAGACCATAGAGACCATGGAAGAGAGTTCGCTGCGTGAACTAAAGGCCATATCTTCGGCGGCCTATAAAACTTGTATGGAAAATTGGATCAAGTGTTGGCATGCATGTATTGCCGCAGGAGGAGAGTACTTTGAAGGCGATAATAAAGAAATTTATTAAAAATTGAAATTTCGTGTTTTACCTTTTTTTATAAATATAAAAAATAGGTATAGAATTCGCTCTAACTTTAAAAAAATTTTCCAAGGCCCGGAGGGCCGAATGTCATATACCAATCGATTCAGCTCGACGAACTGAGCAAATGTCCGTGTGTGTGTGTGTGTGTGTGCGTGTGTGTTTTCAACTAAGAGGTCGAGATCTCAGAGATGGCTGGATCGATTTTGATCAATCCAACAAGCCGTAGATGGTTAAAATCCGTCTATTTTTAACGGAGATATCGATATTTTTGCGTAAGCGACTTTTCCCCCTATTCAAGCAGTAGGAATTTTGAGCGCTGTATGACAAAGCAATGCTTGGGAGCAACGTGAAACACGATTTTTTATACTGTTACATACGATTGTTTCTAAGTACCACTAAGACTGTACAACATCCTTTTTCATGACATTTTGCATCGGACCGATTTTAGCACGGTTCGTTTTTGGCAACATAATCGTTCGAATACGACATATGTAAATCAGATGCTGGCCAAGATGGCAGCATTTTCGTGTTAAAAACAATTGCTTAATTATATTGATTTAAACTACTGACAGTAATGAATGCTGGAAGTACATAATACCAATATACCATTCGAATCAGTTCGTCGAGATCAGCAAATGCTTGTGTGGAAAATAATTTCACTCAATTTTCTTGGAGATGACTCAACCATTTTCTACAAACTCAGATTCATACGAGAAGTTCTTCCAAACAAAGTTCCTGAATTACGTCTAGATCCGACTTCTAGTTGCTGAGCTACAGGATGATATGTCAAACGAAATTAAAATAGTGTAACCCATTTTTCTCATAGATGGCTGAACCGATCTAAGATTCAAATGAAATCTAAAAACCATCTAAGATTCAAATGAAAGGTCTTAAGATTCTATAAAACATTATGCTTTTTAGTCAGTCTGCACTGATTTTCGAATATTTTGAATCAAATGTAAACTATACAACTCCTCAGGTGAATTTAACTGACTTCGGCTACACTGATTTTGAATTCCAGTTCCAGTATCAAATCGTTTTCTTAAAAAATTGAATTTCAAAAACAAAAATTCAACTTAAAGGATTTATGGTCCCATGCAAAATTAATTAATTTTATCCGATTCTGGAATTACAGGGTAATGAGTTTTTAAAATTCAAGTCGATATAGAATTTGACAATTCTAAAAAGCTTCAAAGTTGAACTGAAAACTATTGCAATTTCGTCATATTTATTTTTTGGCCATACGAATCGTTTTGGCTTATGCTGGTCCCTGAATACCGGCTCTGGAAGTACCGTAAATAACCGTAAACTCTAAACTGAAACTTTCTTAGACATCTCATGGAATGTTCAATCGATTGTCACACTTTTAGTTTTAAATTCGAACCGATTTACAGATTCGACATTACAGGGTAATGAGTGAATAGAACTTTCAATTGCCGCTTGAAACGACGGTCATTAATGCCATGGGAACTAAAACACCGAAGAACATTCATGCAAAAAACTCATGCGGATTGATAAAAAAGGTATCATCTCACTGCTAGGTGGATTAAGCACGTTTTTTAATAAAATTCCCGTTCTTTTTAGATCATGAGGTATATTTCAGTCATGAATAATCTTTATAGAAGAAGAGTTATTTCCAATGATTTGGATCACTTTGATCGTGAAATCATGAATCATTGTCATGAATTCATGACAAGATAGTATGATTAGTTTTCGTGGAGCGTAAACGGCAAAAACTAAACGACACGAAAATGTTCAGTCCGAATCGTTGCTACCCCCGTCGAAGATATTTCCTGGTGATTTGATCATAACGACCGAGCGTGAAAGTCTTCCTTCGTATCTCGGTTGAACTTCAAACTTCACACATCCAACTAAAATCACACAAATGTTCACACACCGTCCGCTCGGAGCACCTCTGGCGAACGGTCGTTTGATAAAGATTTATCTGGCCGCAATATGTTTGCACCGAGGCACCAAGGCGGAACGGACCTTGGCACCGGACCACAAGAGATGCAATTTGTGCAGCAAAACAGATTACCCAGCGCACCGGAATAAATCTCATCTTTCCCGCACGGGGACCGCGTGTTGGAGGTTATGATATCAGCTTGGAAAGCCACCTTCGATGCCCGGTTGACAATATCTCGAAACGACACACAAAAAGCTACCCATCCGTGCAAGTTTGCAGATTATCTCCGTTTTTTTCTCGCAACCTCAGGCCGATTTATATTGCCATTCGGACGCCACAAGATGCTTGTTAAAATAGTTCTCATATCTGGTGACTTTGGGGGGGAATGTTTTCACCATGGTCGGGAAGTTGGCTGAATCAGGTGACGATCTGTCGCCTACGGGAGAGTAAAACAGCGGTTGACCAAAAACGGACAAGTCGATCAGTGGTCGAGTGATATATGAACATGCAACGATGATTTGATTGCTGAAGTAAGTGGCAGATTTGCTTTGGTCTTTGGACGACGGATTGATTTATCGGTTTGGTGCTGCCAGATAAGTGTTTTCAACGATTTCCTCCGGATTGCAAAAGTAGTTCTGCCCCCCGCAAGGTTCACAAATTCGATATCGTTTTCGTTCCCGATTGTACAGTAATCAAACCGTCAAAAGCACATCGGAAACTCAACGGTTCCCAATTGGTTCGACACGATTGACTAACTAAAGCGGACAGGGATTCTGGCGAAAACCGAAGAACGCGCCAGGAAATTGGTTTCTTCGGCTTTAAACCCGATCAACCGGATTCGATCTAGCAAATCACGTGCCTCCAATAGCATAAAGAACACCGAACCCAAGAGGGATGAGGTTAATTTTCAATCATGTGTACAGAACAATTTGCACGCCACATTTGTCTAAGCTGGCCGCCCACCGCTGCTGAAGTTCTGCCGTCAGGCAAAAAGCAAAAGAAAGAAGCTCCTTCGGTAGCAGAAATCGAAACAGTTGGTCAATGAACCAAATAATCCTGGTCCGGTTGGCGTGTGTCCGCTTTCTTCTCCACCATTCGGTGAGCAACCGATGGACAGAATCAATTATGTATGTTCTCCGCCGAGATCAATAGAAACACAGATCTGGGTCGAATCGGGCCTAGGAAAAAAAATGGAAGGGGGAAAGAGATTTTCATTAACCCGCAAGTGACCGCACCGATCGAAGAAAAAAAAAACGAAGCAAATCTTGCACGCTGCTGACGGATGCTGCTACCACCCATTTCGGTTTGGCTCGCGCCCTCAACCAAAACCCAAGTGAGACTGCCCTTTTGTTCCAAACAGGTACCGCAGGTAATTTGATTTCACAGTGTTTGGCATCTAAAGCGGGAATGTCTTGTAAAAGAAAGAGCTGGTTATTGATCTCTTTTAAGTAGGAAATTTGGCGTGGAGATCACCCATTTCGGTGGGCTTTGACTATTAACGGTTCTTCTGTTGGTTGACTACTTTGGACCTCACACATAACATGGATCCGACCGACCAGCAAACAAAAAGAACGTGCCACGAGGCTCACTAGCTATGACATACTTTTTTTACGAACTTCTCACCCCGATGTAAACTGCTTAAATTGAAGTTCGTTCCATTGCCATAAATTACGAGCAATTAGGTGCAGCAATAAATTAAAACTCTTCTGGTGAAACTCGTGATGTCCAGCTTTCGACTTATCCTTTCGATTTTCGCCAAAAAAAAGCACGCCTTTATTATTCCTTTCGTTGGAGTTTTAAATCGACATTTGCAGGACGGCTTTTTCTCGAACTTCAATAACGTACTCAAAATTTATCGCTCACATTTATGATCTACCCTGCAAAAAGTCGCCAATGCGCATGCAAGCGGCCGATTCCTTGTGGCAATCGAAAGGACAGCACATAAACTTACACTAATAACCTAGGAGGAACTGTATTTGCGTCTGCTTTCATATTTTTCTTGCTGTTCAGTGCCCCTACACCTGACATGCTGGGCGCAGTGACGTGCAGAATAAAAAAAAACATTGCGTTGCGGTTACTGTTTTCTAAGATTCTTCCCCGAGTAGCACCCGCTGCGGGAAAAAAAGTGGTTGAGCAAATAATTACACGGTGTCACATGTTTTTTGTCCTGTTTTTCCTTCTTTCTTTCATGGGACGTCTCTCCCCTGGTTCCAGCTCCGGTAGCAACAAGCAGCAACACGCCACTAGTGGTGATTCCAACGGATCCGCACGACCACAGACACGACGGCACAGGAAACATGACAAGACATAAAAGAATGTTTCTGTGCAACATTTGAACAGCAAGAATGCGTCAAATGCCCCGTGAGTGAGAAGTACAAGCTGTTAATTAGCCGGCATTATGCGATGGCTTTAGGCTCTTCATTTCACAACGACATGCGCAACTACGAATGAGTCTGTGCGGTTGGAATTGGATTAAACATCAAGGAATTAATGTTTGATGATGAAAAATTTCCTTCAACGAAAGTTCCGAATCCTTAAGGTGAAATGTAGCGGAATGCGAAAATCGCGTTTTTGATCAATTATTCAAAAACTAGACCGATTTTCGAAAAACCAAAAACACTTAAATTTTCGAAATCAAATTTATCATAACTAAGTATTCTTAGAATTTTGAAATTTTGCTTTGCCGAGCCGTAATTGGTTTTTGAAATGTATAAACGGTTACTGTTCCGTTCCACGGGGATGATTTTAGAACTGAAAAGTAGTGTTTGTAGCAGAATTTCACAAAGAATCTGAAAATGCAACTCAAAATTATAAAATATTAGCTAAAACAACTGAAATTTGAAAAAGTACACATAAACTTTTCCACTTTTTTTTTATTGCTTGCGCGCTGCTGTTTCGTATTGAGGTGGTGTGAGAAATACACGGTGGGCACGGTGGCATTATATCGTGAGCAAAAATTGCATATAAAATTATGACGCGAATTTATGCAGCATTGGGTTTTGTGTTGAAATAGAAACGAGTTGAATACAATAAAATGGGTATTGTAAGAAATTGTTTATTTTCTAAGTAACTGTCATTTATAATGCTAATAATGTCCAATTCTGTTGAGTTCAATGCATTGATGTTGCTGAAGCAATAAAGCCTAGCTGTGTGATGTCGTATAACAGGTATTATTTTAGATTGTACCGTATTGGGAGAATACTGAATCCACACCAGGAAAATGTCTGAGTGTGGAAGTCTTGGAATTACATTCCTTTTGAGAAATTTGGCATTTCTGTTTTAACAGACTTCGCAGCCGACTCATAGCATAGCTTCGATTACATGGCTAGTGCTACGACACAACAGAAATAATAATTTCTACTTATTCGAAGATGATAATGAAAGTCAATTAGAATGTAATATATTGGCATAGAATGTATTCGATAAGTAAATTGGACAGCGCTCTATCATGCGAGTCAAGTAAATACTTTTACGTAAATTCTATCCCATCGGCGGGAAGGCCTGGTGAACGACTGGCAAAGATATCGAAAATACTTGAATGTTATCTCGTCTTCAATCGTTCTTTTGAAGGAGAATCCATGCTTGCTACTAAACTCAGCCATATACATGGTTAGCAGGTTGGTCAATACATATACATATAGCCTCATGTTAGTCATTCATAATTACTGATTTATAGCTCTAGTGTAAGAGTAATCACTAACAATAACGATTGAATTAGCATATATTCAAAGTGTGAAGGATTCAAAAATCCATTACGTCCAGTCTTTTTTACAAGCCAATATAACGAGAGGTAAACCCACTGCGCTCAATCATTGAAAAAAGTTCTTGTTTCTATGTGTCCGTTTTTCTTGGTATGTTTTTTGCGACGGTTCGTTCAATTGAAGCGGATAAAATTTTGCGCGCATTTTATGACGCTACATTTCACCTTAACACATCCGAAATGTACTGTAAAAATGCACCTAGCAGATTGAAGTTTCTGTATTACAGAGTAATTTTAGAAATGTATAACAAGCCATCAGATTTCACAATCACCGATTCGGTTTAAACTTTGCACACGGTTTTAGAATAGAGCAATTCCAGGAATGCTTAGCAGATCATCAGACTGGACCTTCTTCGATTTGGATGAAACTTTGCACATGGCTTCAGTATGGCAAACCATAAGTTTTGAATCGATGGAGAAGTCAATCCGACTCACGACTGATTTTTAAAAAAGGTCGTATGTATTTTTGCATTTCACAAAATTTGCCTTTTTCAAACCGTTGTAACTCGTAAGCCGTTAATCGTACAAAAATGGCGTTCTGGAAGAAGTTGTAGGGAATCGATTGGGCACTCTAAAAAAATATACACAGATTTTTTCTCAATAATTCCAAAATGAACCAAAAAAACCAAATTAAAATCAGTTTCGATTTTTTTTCGATAATTTTTATTTTAAATATACGAATATACGAATATACGAGTTATCTCGTAGTTGGCAGTCAACGTGTTAAAAGCAATAAATTTGTTCATGATATCCTTTCTTCTAAAAGTAGCTGTTCTTGACATACTTGGATATTTAATTATAACACCGTTTTTTTATTTTCCATAAATTGTTTATTTGCTTGCAATATCTACAATTATTACATGCACATGAATAATTCTTAATTATATTTAAGGTTTTAAGTTTTTGAAAATTGTATGAGTACTACGTGCATCGTCATTCGAATTCAGTCTTGTGACGATTGTTTTTTCTGAAATCGGAACAAAAGAATGGTATTTCTGTGTGCCTGGAATCAATTTGGTATCCTTATAAACACTACTCCACTCGGTCACACCCCGTTCATATTCTTCTAGTGACACGTAACAAAAAGACATGGTTGTGAATGCATCTCGACGTCTCTGCTCTGCCCATTCATATAATTTTTTTGCAGTTGTGATTGGGTGTTCATGTAGTTCAGCCAAGCTTTCACGTCGTGAGATTCGCTTTAAATTACCCCCGAGTGCATCACATGGTCCTTTACCATGAGAAGTTGCAAAAAAATGCCACTCAGCATCAATGTTATACATTGATTTAAATTTACTGATTTTTCTGTTTTTGTACTGCGATGCTCTGTCAGACATAAATATTGCTTTTTGCCTTTCTCTATAGAAAGGTATTAGAATTGCTGGGAAAACCGACTTTCGAACGGAGCCTCGGAGACCCCATATATACCATTCGACTCAGTTCGACGAGATCGGAAAATGTGTGTGTGTGTGCACTTTTCGAAGATATTTGAACGCGCTCAATTTTATCAGAGACGACTGAACCGATTTTAACAAACTAGGGCTCGTTTGAAAGCTACTGTCGGGCCATCGATCAAGTTCGAAGATCAAATGGCTGTGACTTTTGGTTCCGGAGATATGATTATATAAGTGACGTAACCGACAAAACGCGTTGATTTTTACCGCTCTTATACATATAAGTGTGCCAATATTTTGGGATCACCTCTAAAAGTTGCTGCTCAAAAGTTTGAGCACCTCGAAAAATGCCCTCATGCAAAATTTGAGCTAAATCGGACATGCGTAAGGGGTGCTGCCAGGCGGTTAAGGTTTGAAAATTTTCAATCTTGAGAAAGCACCATAGGAGGGAGTACATGAAATTTGAAAAATCGAAATTTTTTTTTGAAGCCGAAACTCTTAAAACTGCATGAAAAGTCGAGATTTAGTGTTATCTCAAAAAATTTTTTTTTTTGAAAAATCAATTTTGTGGGAAAAATTTTGATATTTTTTCTTAGGCCCAAAAATTTGATTTTTTCAAAAAAAATTTTTTTTTCGAGATGACACTTAATCTCAACGTTTCATCATGTTTGTCATCAAAATTGTTTTTTCGATTTAGAAAATTTCATTTTTTCGATTTCGAAAATTAGATCATGAGTCACAAGTTTATCTAATTTTTTGCAAAAACAAGCTGTAAACTCTTCTACTGGTTTGACAAATTTCTCTAGATCACATCTGTCAGTGGAAACCCATTGTTCAAATCTTATCTCAGTCATATCACGTTCCTCGGAATTGTCTCAAACGCTTCTCTCCAGATCTTGTGTCGCTGGACAACTTTTGCATTCACGGAGATAGAAGGATCTTTTTGATGAGTCACATAATAGCTTTTTTAAATAAAAATTCTTATCATCATACTTGAAATATTTTTCAACAGCATAAATCATTAATGAAACATTCTCATGGATTGTGCAAACACATATGTTATGTGAACTAGAACTTTCGAGCAACTTGCAGTGTTTTGGTCTTAATGATGCAAATGTACTAAATCCAATATTTCGATCTAGAAATTTCTCTTTATAACATAAATATTATAACTCCAAATAAATTTCTTTCAATGATGAATAAAGCAATCGTTTTTGTTTGCGTTCACACTTACCATTCATTTTGACTGTGGCGCAATCTCTTGATCCCGGCATTACTCTGCTGACGTCATCGCTGAAATTGAAATATTGAAGCAACTCGTTTTCTATCGTTTCGTTCCTGCTGCGTCCCGTTTGTTTCTTGGCTTTTTTGTCGTGAATACGACTTACTTTACTATGGGGCGCCTTTTCAAAATTTACCCTCTGAGAGAGTGATAAGTTTTTGATCGTGAATATCTTCTGTTGTATCTAATGAATCAATATAATTCTTGCAACATGCCATCGGAAATATGATCACAATTTTATGATAACATTTTCAGTTGTGTGACATAATCTTAAATAGTTCAAAATTAAACTTTTCTTAAATGTTTGGTACAAACGAGTGTCAAAGAGGATAATTCATATGGCGCGTTTGCCTTTCTCGTATTTTGGAAGCTCATAGCTCAGTGATCTGTAGAAGGACTTATATAATCTAACTACCAATAGAATCGAAAATTTTCAACTTGAACGTGTATTGCAACAACATTGAAGTTTTTCAATAGTACACTATTGAAAAACCTGTTTGATTTAACCCATGACAGCACCAGCCAATCAGAACGCGAGATGTCTGCATCTATACAAGAGCCGAAAATTCCAGCAAATTCAAATAGCACTTTTCAGTGCTAAAAATAATCATAAAGAACTAGTTGAATTTTGTCGCTTTCCTACCATTTTCCGAGCAACTGTTGCCGAAACAAGGCACACACGAGAAGTTAAATTAATTTGCACCGTAACTAACACATTCAATTACGAACGGCAATGCGAAAGTAGAAGTGATGATGTTGAATACATCTTTATACTTGTACACAAATATGCCGTGCGAAAGAGTTGCCACGTACAGATCAATATGTATTGTCGTGAATACGACTTACTTCACTATGGGGTGCCTTTTCAAAATTTATCCCCTGAGAGAGTGATAAGTTTTTGATCGTGAATATCTTTTGTTGTATCTAACGAATCAACATAATTATTGATACATGCCATCGGAAATATGATCACAATTTTATGATAAAATTTTCAGTTGTGTGACATAATCTCAAATAGCTCAAAATTAAACATTTCTGAAATGTTTGGTATAAACGAGTATCAAAGAGCATAATTCATAAGGCGCGTTTGCCTTTCTCGTATTTTGAAAGCTCATAGCTCAGTGATCTGTGGAAGGATTTAAATAATGTAACTACCAACAGCTTCGAAATTTTTCAACTTAAACGTGTATAGCAAAAGCATTGAAGTATTTCAATAGCACACTATTGAAAAACCTATCTCATTTGACCCATGTCAACACCAGCCAATCAGGACGCGTTCTGAGGAAGAGAACAAAACATTTGCTGCTGTACAACAAATTGTTCGAGAAAAATGTTCCGAAAAGTGGTGAATATTGTAGTGAGTTCCTCAATTTGGTCCTTCTGAATGCTAGAAACGAATCCCTACAGCATATTGATAGTTTCTTTCAATAAATTATGCAAATCCGAAATAATCGACATGAAAACTCTGTATGCGGCTATTTTTATAACCGTTAGGACCGCCCATTAGTGAAAAAGCTACAAACGAAATCACGTAAAAGAAAGCTCCTAACAAAAATTTAATCGGTTTGGATTCTATCGCCAATGCGAGCAGATGTATTTTGTGCCGTTTGCAAAGCTAGTTTCGCTTCCGACAAAAGCGATTACGTCACAGCTGCCAGTCATTTGCATGGATGAAAAAGTAACGGTGGAGAGCATTACACGAAATCAACCGTTCTAATGGCTCTAAAAGTTTTCTAAAGAACTATTAGGATTTGTTGTTCGCAAATCGAAGGAAAATATCCTCAGTTTAGTGCAAATCTAGAACTATTTGATTTGATTTTTGCACTTTTCGCTGTGTGAAATTCACAGTAATCTAGATCAAGTGATGCCTTCTTTGTTTTTGCGAAAAATGTGGAAAAGGGTAATGCTTGCATAATTCATACAATTGATTAACTAAATGATATTCGGAAGTGGTAAGGAACATGTCAGTTGTTTTCGTATTCACGACATCCAGTTATGTCTCTGACATTACCCACCCGCCTTTTTTCGTCCGTTGATTCTCTTGCCTCCGACACAATGTATTTGTTCGCCTTGAATTGGGTGGCTATTTTCTCCTTTGACCACGAGTTTGGCAAGACTGCACTTTTTCATTCCTAGTGCTATCAAGCTTAGCAAACTGCTCTACCATTTTAGTAATCACTTCATCCAACTCTGCTGCTTTCGTTTTGAGTAATTCTGGATCTTCTTCATCCACCGGGAACCCGAATATTTGCTTTTTTTTACCTCTTGAAATATCCTCGAGGATAATTAACATTCCGGGGTTTCTTCGTTAATATCGGAGACATGTTGATTCCTCCGATGCCCTTGTTGAAGAGCTCAATGTTGTGTGCTCTTGAATACTCCGCCGCGACTGGTGCTTCAGAAGATGCTGAGTTGATTGAAGCTGCTGATGTGGATGGTTGTGGTTCCGTTGTTGACTGTCCTTCTGTTTCCGACGTATGACTTTCCTTATAAGCCCGCCTACGACAGTGATCACAAATGCTTAACGTGGTATTCAATTTAATCTTGCACTTTTGAGCTTCTAATTTTCCAATTTTGGTTTCTGTTATTTGAAAAAATTTTCCGCAACACACAAAACCAGGAAAAGGTTTACAACACTTTGGGAAGACCATATTATAGTATTGTAACTGTTTCGAAAGAGATTTGTTATAAACTGATATCTGTTCTACGATGCATAGCTATTTATATGAGAAACAGGTAGAATTTAGGTAAGCAATTCGCCGGTACGTGCGTTGGTTGTAAACAGTAGGTAGTCAACTGACACACCTCTTTGATTCTACATGTGTTTATTCGTTTTGACGTAGTTACGTTAGTTCTACTGTTTAAATGATTATTTTTCAACGAGAACTTGAAATTTCGAATATATCTGTAAACTGTTTTAGCTGTAACTGTTTAATTTTTCAAAAGGCACGGATGGGATAGCCATCAATCTGTATATTTTAATAACAGCTTTAAAATAAAAATTACCAGAAAAAATTAAAACCCTGATTTTATGTATTTAACTTTTTCGGATTATTTTGTAATTATTTTTTTAGAGTGCCCAATCGATTCCCTACAACTTCTTGCTGAACGCCAGTTTATATATCCAAAAAGTCATTTTGCAGTAAGGTCTTCAAAATCCTGAAAAACGACACGAGCCTCTGAGGGTTTGACTGAAATTCATATTATATATGAAATATAAATATTATTGAATGTCTTATGGGAAATTTATCTATTGGTCTATATACCAGAAGAGTAACAGAGTTTTTTTTCCTCCACGACACTATTCCAAGAATGGTACAAATTTGCCCCTTGCTTGAGGCTAGTAGGTAGTACATCTTGATATTGAGATTTGCTGAAATTGTTTCTTCAAATAAACGCTATCGCCTCTTCATGCGTCAGCAGCGTGACATTTCTTCTCTTTTGGGTTGGGGATATTCTAGTATCTTCCCTGCAAGTCGTTGACCTGAATTTCTCGCTCTTAATGATGCTTCCTGTCGAGAAATTCTCCTGCATTTTCCGTACACGATTCAGTCTCCTAATGGCTGAATCTATTTTCTTAGTTATTTGATAAGCTCACAATACTAATGACCAAGGATAGAATTTCTGAAATGTTTTAATGAGACTATTTAAATGGCAAGAGAAAGGCATCATCGCACCACTAGGGGAATTGAGAACGTTTTGCCTTTCTCTATAGAAAGGTATTAGAATTGCTGGAAAACCCGACTTTACAACGGAGCCTCGGAGACCCATAGTGTTATATACCAATCGACTCAACGAGATCGGAAAACGTCTTTCTCTTTTCCCAAAGACCGGCTTAACCGATTTTAACAAGCTTAGGCTCGTTTGAAAGTTACAAAGCAAAGCCTTGGTATTACATTCCTGTAGTGAAATTTGACCTTCTGTTTCAACAGACTTCGCAGCCGATTCAGAGTGTACAGAACCAGTGCATGGCTGGTGCTACGATTCTACTGACACTACGAATCCTTCCAGGTCGGGGCTCGAACATACGACAACTGGTTTGTAAGACCAGCGCCCTATGCATTGAACCGCCAACCCGGGGTTTGAAAGTTACTGTTGCACCATTAATGAAGTTCGAAGATTAAATGGCTGTGACTTCTGGTTCCGGAAATATGCTGGTATAAGCAACGTAACCGACAAAACATGTTGTTCTTTACCGGTCTAATACAATCAAGGGTGCAAATTTTTTTGAGATCACCTCTTATTTCGTAAAGCAGTAGTGTTCAAAAGTTTAAGCACTTCGAAAAAAGTCCCCATGTAAAAGGAACAAGCATGGTTTTTATCGTATCAAAGAACGCTCACTGGCAACTCTTCACACGATTGAGTCAGTGCCATCAAAGAGAGACGGATATCATCGCAACAACAAAAACCCGGCATGGCTCATTTAACATAGAATAGACACCAGTGCGAGAGCGAATTTCTCTCGATGACATTCCTGAGAATCAAAGGTTAGCACGCTGCTGTGGGGATCCTCTCTGAAGCAACAAACGGTCGCTTATTCTCGTTTCGCGATACGATTCTATACAGGCAGTTGATAATTGCGATAGAATCATTTTACTATTGCCGCTTATTCTACCTATGTGCATATAATCTTTGTATAAGTTGTGTCTATGAAAATGTCTGTGAATGCTCCACACAAGGGTTTTGAAATATTGCAACCTATTGTATGAGAAACATCAAGTTGAATCATCGATTCGATTTTCTGCGATAATTGTCAACTTGCGATTCACTCTTGGGAAATTCCACAAAGCAACGATCATTATCAGACTGTAATTTTTTTTGAGAACCGTGAAATACTCAGAGTATGAAGTGGAGTGAAGAAATGTAGCAAAATTCTCTCACGGTTCATGCATTGAGAGACTCGAGTTCTTGTAGCATCTTCTATGAGATTGAAAATGTTGTATACAATATAGATAGCAATATAGCAGCTTCTGTCAAATTTTCGGAAATCACCAACACTGGAAGGGAGTACATGAAATTTCCGAAATCGAAAGGTACTTAATTCTGAGCTTGAGTTGGGGAAATGAATTTAAAAACTGAATTTCGGAATTGAATTCTGGTTTCAGAAGTCAGTTCCGAAATTTTGGTTTAAAGTTCCGATTTAAAATTTTGTTCCAGAGTCCACAATCTTGGATTGTGAAATGACTTTAAACATCGTTTTCCGACATCTACTCATCAAACCCGATTCGAAAATACCCATATTGTAATTTTCATGGAATTTCCATGGAATATAAATGAGCCGGAAACGATTTTCATTGTATGCAAAAACCTCTTTTTACGAAGTAGGTTTGTAAAAAAAGTTTACGTTATTCGGAATTTTCAACGCGAAAAAAGATTACGTTATTTGGGATTTTTGTCGTAAAAAGAGGTTACGTAAAAACGGAGGTTTGGGTGTATCGGGTTTCAAATATGAATGCATCGTTGGTGAGATACTAATCAAAATGTGCTGATATTTGACCATCAAAATTCACCGTCTAAAACATAACCGCTTGAAATATTTAAGTAAATGGAAGGTTATCGATCCACATAAATATTTCTTCACTCCTGTTAAATTTTTATTTCGTCTTTGAACCGAACCGAAGCTCATGAGAATTCAGCCTATGATAAAAACTAATTGGTCTCAATTTAAAGACTGTAACCACAGAGCTTCTTCCGGTCCATTTATAACTTCCATTAGTTTTTGTTTTTTGTCAGAAATACGAACACAATACTAAGTCAAAAACATGCACGAAGATCCATGAAACGGGCCAGATGGTCTTAAAACAAAACATAACCTGCGACGATATTGAAAATAACACGTATAAATAAACGCAAAATTTATTCACTTTGATTACCACCGGAGCCAGTCGGTCCTGGTTGTGAACCGCACGAGGAAAAGTACTCCGAAAGGACAAACGAACAACAACATCGGGCAGCAGATGACGCAAAAGGAACTAAACTCAAGTCATTGCTTGCTGCGATTAAACGACCTGTTGCAAGCCCTTTCGAAAATGTGATTATTATTATTATTATTATTATTATTATTGGACAGTGCTTTGCAGCACCAAACTGGCCAAGGAGTAAATGTATTCCTTTTTTTATCATTCAAAACTCATATCGTTCGCTTACTTGGACCACCACCAGCAGCAGCAGAAGAAAAAGTAACAACAACAGATGGATTTGGCGTGAATGTCATTTGGCAGGGTTTTCAGTATCGATATGGAAAATTAATTCCATTTCACGGACGAATTCTTGTTTTGGACCATCTGCCAACAATTGCCTGCCCAAGATGAGACGAACGTGAGTCGCATAAAAGGGGGCCCTTCTCCTTTGGAGACATTTGTTGAACTGCCACCGTATTCTGTGGCGATCGGACTGAATTTTTCACTGCGAGGTAAAAAACTAAATGAGTTTACTTGAAAATGGGTGTTCAGTTTCCTAGAAAGCAATTGGAATTAAAATGTTGTTGCCGTAAATCCACTCAATTTATAAAAACGGAATTCGTTAAATAACTGACGTTACAAAAACGAACAGACGACTTGTCAAATTCAATATGAACTATTAAAAATTGCCTACATTCCGGAACACGGATGATATGTCGTCACCCTCCTTACATTCACCTTGGTGAATAACCTAATCTGGATAGCCGAAAAAAAAGTATGAAAAAAAAGGTGAAAATACGACTGAAAAAAAACACTCTTCAAAGCAAACCATTTTCGACCATTCCATAGACCACTGCTGAGGAATTCGTCACCCAATCAAGTCTTGCTTCTGCATGCATTCAAAGGTTCACCGGGCCTCTCTCCGGCTACGGTGACGACGGGTATGGACTGGAAGTGAATCTAAAACGAAAATTACGATCATTATTATTAGCGGAGACGTAATTCACGTTAATAACATTTAGGCGAAACAAATTCCCCCCTTTGCTGGGTGCGAAGCCCAAAGTGGGCTCATTGGAATTCAGGGGCATTTCGCGCTGGGACCGATGACGCACAATTTAGCGGAACGGCTGAAGCCGTCGCATTGTCGGCCGCGGGTCTCCGAGTGATTGGGCCTGATGGGAAGAGGTGTCTCAACAATAAACCATAATTTTCCGTGTTTCTCTTTTGAAGTGTGACCACACGAGGGAGAGAGGTTGTGTTAGTTTGGGACGAGCGAAAAATATACAGGAAATTGACGATTAACTAATCTTGCCAACGCTAATGACAATTATGTCTGACTGTGATTTATTTTCCTTGTGACGGAGTGTGATCAATGGTTGAGCTTGGGTAGATCAATTTTAACTGTGAAGCACATTTTGGTCAACTTAGAAGTCGGACAATTAATAAACCAAGTGTTAATTGGGACTAGCAAACAGAATTCAGTCGAAATGAAGGTATTGCTTCGCACTGTCGTAACTAAACCCCAAATCCTATCTGGAGACCGTGTGACCTCCGATGGTAAAATATAGCTAAGAATAGAACCACTGGAATTTCTCTTTTTCTACTACCAGAAATTGCTATTCTGTTATATATCAGGAAAATTTCTTAGATTTCTGTTTTGGTGTTCTCCAAAAGAAATTGTATCTATTTATTATTTATTATTTGGAAAATTTTCATGTTAATTTTAATCTTGAACTGATCGATAAGAATCAACTTTGGCGAAAATCCGTCACTTTAAGATAAATACAATAAATATTCTCGATAGCCGGCTACTCATGCTATCCATGCTACCAATCCAGCAAAATATTTTGTTCTCGTGGTAAGTATTATGAAATAAATTGAAATAATTGAAATCCTTTAATTTGTGCCTCATGGAATTGTTTAATATAAATTCAATCTACAATAACTGTATCTTTCGAATAGAGCTTATGGAATATTTCAACCTATCGTATTGTAAAGACTGTCTCTCAAAGTATGAGAGCATCACGTTTTCAGTGGTAATAAAGACTGTCCCAGAAAGTGTGGACGCAACCAAAACCCGCTGCCATCTCGCAATGGTTCAGAATCTGTCAATTTTTATGGCTGCGTCCTGTTGTTTACACTCTTCTCTAACCACTTGTGCAGTTGTTTATTCGTTTTCATTAGTTTGTTCCGAAATGCGTGGACTTTCAGCAGAACAACGTCGAAAAATTGTGTACAAATGGTGCGGACTGTCACTGAGAAAGATAGCAAAATTGGAAGGAGTGAGTGAAAAAGCCGTACGAAATTCAATCAGGAAGTGCGGTGAGAATAACACCTTTGAGGATAAACCGTAAACAGGTCGAAAAAAAGGTCCTGCTAACCCTCAGTTGGATAAACGTATACTGAAAGCGTTCGAGCAAAAGAAGGAGGTTTCAGTTAGGGATGTGGCCAAAAAAATGGGCACTTCGAAGTCAAATGTTCTTCGTGCTAAACCTATAACCTATAAGAAGCAGAAACAACCAAAACGTAGTCCGAAACAAGAATCATCGATCAGGCCGAAGGTTCGAAAGCTGTACAATACGATTCTTGCTGAAAATTTAAACTGCATAATCATGGACGACGAAACCTACGTGAAACTCGATTACAAATCCTTGCCGGGACCACAATATTATACGGTGCGAGAAGGGCAAGTGTTAAACCATTTCGAGACATCGATTGAAGTCGAAAAATTTGGTAAAAAAACTATGGTCTGGTAAGCAATTTGTAGCTGCGGTAATATTTCGAAACCCTTCATCACCACTGCTTCAATGAACAGCGAAATATACATCAAGGAATGTTAACAAAAACGACTTCTACCCATGATTCGAAGCCACAAGGATCCTGTTGTCTTCTGGCCAGATCTTGCTTCTTGCCACTACTCGAAATCAACGGTAGAATGGTATACTTCCAAAAATGTCACTTTCGTCCCAAAATACATGAATCCACCAAATTGCCCACAACTTCGACCAATTGAGGAATTTTGAGCATTAACGAAGGCACATCTTAGGAAGCATGTCTCGGAAGCCGAAACCATTCAACAGTTCGAAAAAGATTGGAAAAAAGTGTCAAAACTTGTCGCCAAGAAGTCTGTACGGAATTTTATGAGGAACGTTCGCTAGAAGGTGCGCCAGCTAGTCTACAATGGCTAAGTAGCAAATGTTGAGAATAATATTCTGTTGTTGTAGTCTAATATTATCAGTATATCGAATAAAATTTGAATATCTAACACTTGTGAATTATTTACAGCGAAATCAAAGCGCGTCCATACTTTTTGGGAGAGTCTTTAATACTTACGACCTTACGCAACTCTCATTTTCAGTTCATCTTTCAAGAACAGAATCATGAGAATTATTGCGGACCAAACATCTCATTCTTTATCATGGCCAATATAAAGTGAACCATAGCCCAGTGTATGTAGTTTTATCTGCGATATAACTGCAAATGAACTGTGAAATAAATATTTGCAAATTTATTTCACAGTTCTGTACAAAGTCACCGTCCTTCCATCGGTGTTTTAACGTTCAATTCGTCAAAGTGTATTCAATCTCACCTGGAGCGGGCATGATAGACCACTAGAGCCATCTAGAAAAAAAAAAGCTACAAAACACACAGTATTGCGTGCAATGTCGCAAGCAAGCTCAATCTAAAGTCGCATACAACTAAACGACGTTTTAAGTCTAATGGATAAAATACGCTGAATATACATTTTATGCAATGAAAAATCATACAAGCTCTGAATTCAACACCTTGCATTTCAAACACTCTATAGACCAATTCACATTGCACGAAAGTTATAAATGCCGGCGTACTTCATCCCTCTTTGGTCAAAGTAATAACTTAAAAGATAGAATAAAAACGGGTGTGTTGGATTCGAATTTATATTTCATTATCGCTCCGCAATGAGTTGTTATTATCATCGCATCGAACTTTCACGTCACAACAACATAAGTATTGTACATTTGCCTCTCCAGTAGTATTACTTCTAAGGATCGAAGCTAATACAATACATCGACCGATTACAACGGCATCCGTTAATTGTGCAAAATATGTTATGTTTACTCAACTAATGAGATGACTATTGGTACAATTTTGCACCATGTTGATTCGCATTCCAACGGACAACTGCAACAGGGTATTTTTCCATTATTATTTCAAAATCTGTGTTTCAACACGGATAGACCGAAATCAGCATTTTAGCGAAAAAATTAGTTGATTTTCTGACTTGACTTAGTTGACTTTTGCTAATTTTGATTTTTCAATTCTCATTCCATTAATAATAATAATAATAATAATAATAATAAAATATTTGTTGAAATGGCTATTGTTTTAGTTGAATTCACCAATTAAACGTGCTGTCATTTCTTAGCTAATACCGCTGACAGACATGTGATTTTTGTACAATGATTTCTGTACAACGCTGTACGCGTACAACTATGAGGTGACAGACATGAATATACAGTGAAACGAAACAACTCAGATGATCGACAATATAGAAACCAAAAATTTTTGCGGTTTGAGGTGTATTTCTAGTTACTGATTTATGACAGATATAATCAATGCCTCTCTGAATTATCAAACTATTTTTATGTGTGAGTGTTCACCGAATGACAGTTTCACTCATATCAAATTTTATGGTTTTAAGGTACATTTATGACACGTTTGTTCTGGGATACAGTACAGTACCGTTTTTTCCTTCATTGTTTAAATGTAATTAGCATTAGGGAAAATTTGATGTCCATAATTTTGATGTTCTACCATAACATTCACTGACATCGAAGAAAAATAGAAAATGGAAGAAATATGAAAGGCATTTAGAACTAATTTTTGAAACACGAGCACTATCTTTATGCAACGACTCTGATTTCTACCAAAAAGCTGATGAATCATTAAATTTTGTTTATAAATCATGCCAACTTCTGCCAAATCCGCATAAATTTCAAGGTGTTCAATCGTAATTCCTTTTTCACCCGCATATTCACGATAAAAATAAAAGCGCATAAACTTTCAACATTGAGTCCCAAAATAATAAATAAATCTAAGATATTCTTAGTATGTAACCAACAAAATCGGCATGGCACACACATATTCCAGAAAAATTCTGCCAACGTAACAATTTATTCATTACGAAATTTTCATAAAAAGGATTATGTTTATCATATAGCTGATTTTGAAACATTCTTGAATTTTAAATCGTTCCGCAATAGATTTGACATAGGTTTGATGCTTAATTTTGCTTCATAAATCTTATGAAAAATTGTCTACTAGACTGGAATATAATTTCATAATGGTTTTATTAGGATTTCGAGGAGTTTAAAGTTGGTATGATATATTTATGAAGTAACACTAAAAACTACTACAAGTATTCATTAAATTGAACATGTTACTTGCTACGTGTTCTGCTTCAATTTATCAATTTTACTGAAAGACATGATTCGCTGTTCTCTATTCATACCCAAAATAAGACTCTTTCCAAACAATTTAAAAACAAGTTTTCTTTCTATCCAACGGCAGTCAACCTGATTATTAGAGAAGATTCAGAGTTTCCGGAAGTGAATATAGGGGACCAAGGTGATAAATGGAATTTCGATTGGTCATCAATAAACAGGATGATTACACAATTGGTTTATTGATGTATTCGATATTTATCGTTTATTATTATCACATGTGCATTCAAAATATGAATCATTATATTTTCCAATTCATTGCAACAATAAATTTACTTGTTATTGAATAAAAAACAATTACTCAATAGTGTTGATTTTATGTGCCTTTATGTGCGCAACCCAAAACGACGAAGTGAAGGAGGGCAAATTTTTTAACTAGGTTCGAAACTAGTCCAATTTGTCTGTCATGTTTGTTGCTGGTCATACGAACCTACTTCGGCTATTTCGGTCCTCGAAATTAGGTTTCGGAAGTATTGGAAATTGTGGTCAAAAACTGCAAAAAGGATTTACCTTACTAAATCGATTTTCATAAACTTATAGATTCAAACGGTTTATTTAAGAATTTCTGAATTCGTTGTGGACAATACTTCCAGTTCCGGAACTGATTCGTAGACTTTGCTAAAGACTGTCCCAGAAAGTATGGACGTACTTTGATTTCGCTGTAAATAATTCACAAGTGTTAAATATTCAAATTTTATTCGATATACTGGTAATATTAGACTACAACAACAGAATATTATTCTCAACATTTGCTACTTAGCCATTGTAGACTAGCTGGCGCACCTTCTTGCGAACGTTCCTCATTAAATTCCGAACAGACTTCTTGGCGACAAGTTTTGACACTTTTTTCAATCTTTTTTTAACTGTTGAATGGTTTCGGCTGCCGAGACATGTTTTCTAAGATGTGTCTCGTTAATGCCCAAAATTCCTCAATTGGTCAAAGTTGTGGGCATTTTGATGGATTCATGTCTTCTGGTATGAAAGTGACATTTTTGGTAGTATACCATTCTACCGTTGATTTCGAGTAGTGGCAAGAAGCGAGATCTGGCCAGAAGACAACAGGATCTTGTGGCTTCGAATCATGGGTAGAAGTCGTTTTGTAAACATCCCTTGATGTATATTTCGCTGTTCATTGAAGCAGTGGTGATGGCGGGTTTCGAAATTTTACCGCAGCTACAAATTGCTTGCCAGACCATAGCTTTCTTACCAAATTTTTCGAATTCAATCGATGACTGGTTTAACCCTTGCCCTTCTCGCACCGTATAATATTGTGGTCCCTGCAAGGATTTGTAATCGAGTTTCACGTAGGTTTCGTCGTCCATGATTATGCAGTTCAAATTTCCAACAAGAATCGTACTGTACAGCTTCCGAACCCTCGGCCTGATCGATGCTTCTTGTTTCGGACTACTACGTTTTGGTTGTTTCTGCTTCTTATAGGTTCGAAGATTCAAACGTTCTTTAGCACGAAGAACATTTGACTTCGAAGTGACCACTTTTTTGGCCACATCCCGAACTGAAACCTCCTTCTTTTACTCGAACGCCTTCACTATAAGTTTATCCAACTGAGGGTTAGCAGGATCTTTCTTTCGACCCGTTTTCGGTTTATCCTCAAAAGTGTTATCCTCACCGAACTTCCTGATTGCATTTCGCACGGCTTTTTCACTTACTCCTTCTATTTTTGCTATCTTTTTCAGTGACAGTCCGCGTTCTGTGCACCATTTGTACACAATTTTTCGACGTTATTTTGCTGAATGTCCACGCATTTCGAAACAAACTAGTTAAAACGAATAAACAACTACACAAGTGGTTAGAGAAGAGTGTAAACAACAGGACGCAGCCATAAAAATTGACAGATTCTGAGCCATTGCAAAATGGCAGCGGTTTTCGGTTTCGTCCATACTTTCTGGGACAGTCTTTAGATTACGTTCGAACAACCTGTTTTCTATTCAATGAACAGTTATAATTACACTACTAGGTTGATTAAACAGGTATTGATTATCACAAATCCTGACCAATGAAAAGCATTCTCACATTTTTGTTAATTTCATAACACTATCTTATGAATAACTAAAGTCAAAGTCTTTTTTTTTTTTTTTTAATTACTATTTATTGGAATATGAGTTAAAATTAAATCATTAAGATTTAAATTGGGTGTTCAGCCACAAGTGGTGACTTTTCAGCCCTGTTATATATATATGATTTGGTTATTACCATGAAGACATCATTTGCTTCCGCAATTCTGAGATTTTTGTGTAGGGAAAATTCTAAACCTACTTGTATTGTGTAATGGGGAAAAGGAACCTATATACTAACTTACTAACTAATACAGAGAGCGAATCGATTCAATTGAAGATTGCATCGATTTTTGTCGGAATTTGCTTATAATATTATGTGACATTACATCTAATGGTTCTATATTTGTGAGTCTGTGTAACTCATTTGTACTAAACCAGGGAGGACGCTTCAGAATCATTTTCAGAATTTTATTCTGAATCCTTTGAAGCGTTTTCTTCCTGGTGGAACAACAGCTTGACCAAATTGGTACCGCATAAAGCATGGCTGGTCTGAAAATTTGTTTATAAATTAACAATTTGTTTTTTAGACAGAGCTTAGAATTTCTGTTTATAAGAGGATATAAACATTTAATATATTTATTACACTTTGCCTGGATTCCTTCAATGTGATCCTTGAAAGTGAGTTTTTTGTCATACGTTAAACCTAAGTATTTAGCTTGATCAGACCATGTCAATTCCAAGCCATTCAATTTGAGAATGTGATTATTGTTTGGTTTAAGAAAAGAAGCTCTTGGCTTGTGAGGAAAGATAATTAATTGCGTTTTTGCTGCATTTGGTTTAATTTTCCATTTTGACAGATAATCACTGAAAATATTTAAACTTCTTTGTAGGCGACTGCAGATCACTCTTAGATTTCTACCTGTGGCTAACAGACTTGTGTCGTCACAGAATAGCGATTTCTGACAACCAACGGGTAGATTTGGAAGATCAGAAGTGAAAATATTATACAAGATTGGAGCTACACTCGAACCCTGCGGAACACCGGCTCGTGCGGGTAGCAATTCAGATTTACAATTCTGATAGCTAACCTGAGGAGTACGATCAGTTAAATAATTTTGAATCATTTTGATCAAATAAATAGGAAACTGGAAATCAGACATTTTTGCTATTAAACCTTTGTGCCAAACACTGTCGAATGCTTTTTCTATGTCTAGAAGAGCAACTCCAGTGGATAACCCAGGAGATTTATTTACTTTTATCATGTTCGTTACTCTGACAAGTTGATGAGTAGTTGAATGTTCATGACGAAATCCAAACTGCTCTGGTAAAAAAATTGAATTCTCATTTATATGAGTCATCATTCTCAACAAGATAATTTTTTCAAAAAGTTTACTGATAGAAGAAACTAAGCTAATTGGTCGATAACTTGATGTTTCTGCTGGGTTTTTATCAGGTTTTAGGATAGGAATTACTTTAGCGTTTTTCCATCTTTTTGGGAAGTAAGCTAATGAAAAACACTTGTTGAAAATTTTAACCAGGAGTCTCAAGGCAACATCGGGAAGATTTTTAAAAAGAATATTAAAGATTCCATCATTACCAGGAGCCTTCATGTTTTTAAGTTTCCTAATAATTGATTTAATTTCATCAAAATTCGTCTCAATAATGTCATCGTGTGATAACACTTGGGTTGAAATATGATCATATTTCAGTGAGACTTCATTTTCAATAGGACTCACAACGTTTAAATTAAAATTGTGGACACTCTCGAACTGCTGAGCAAGTTTTTGAGCTTTTTCACCATTTGTAAGAAGTATTTGATTTCCTTCCTTAAAAGCAGGAACAGGTTTCTGAGGTTTCTTAAGAACCTTAGAAAGTTTCCAGAAGGGTTTAGAATATGGTTTAATTTTTTCGACTTCTTAGCGAAATTTTCATTTCGTAAAAAAAGTAAATCTATGTTTAATTTCTTTTTGTAAATCCTTAACTATGTTTTTCATAGCAGGATCACGAGAACGTTGATATTGTCGTCGACGAACATTCTTCAACCGAATGAGCAGTTGAAGATTGTCATCGATGATAGGAGAATTTAATTTAGTTTGAGCTTTGGGAACTGAAAGATTTCTAGCTTCGTTAATATAATGATTCAAATTATCAATTGCTGTGTCGATGTCCGCAGAATTTTCTAAAATAGTTTCATGATCCACATGATTTTCAATGTGAGATCTGTAATCCAACCAATTAGCTCTATGATAGTTGAAAATAGAACTAATTGGATTAATTATAGCTTCGTTGGAAAGTCTGAATGTTACAGGAAGATGATCTGAGTCAAAATCAGCATGAGTAATCGGTTCACTACAAATGTGACTTTGATCTGTTAGAACCAGATCAATTGTAGACGGGTTTTTCACGGAAGAGAAACAAGTAGGATTACTGGGATGAAGAACTGTAAAGTAACCAGCTAAGAGTTGATTATGAAGTATTTTACCATTACTGTTATTTTGCCTACAATTCCACTGGACATGCTTAGCATTTAAGTCCCCTATTACGAAAAATTTCGATCGATATCTTGAAAGTTTTTGCAAATCGCCTTTAAAGAAATTTAATTGTTCGCCGGTGCATTGGAATGGCAAATATGCTCCAGCGATGAAATAAATTCCATGAATGGTTTCAACTTCGATTCCCAAGCTTTCAATAACTTTAGTATTGAAAGAAGGTAAAATTCGATGTTTAATTTGCCGTTGGACAAAAATGGCAACTCCACCACCAATTCCAGTAAACCTGTCAAATCGATGAACCACATAATGTGGATTACTTTTCAATTTTACATTTGGTTTAAGAAAAGTTTCTGTCACAATGGCAATATGAATTTTGTGAACTTTGAGAAAATTATAAAATTCATCTTCACTCGATTTCAAAGATCGAGCATTCCAATTTAAAATATTCAAATAATTATTTAACATCACTGTTAAATTTTAAATTCATTATAATATTATTTGCAAATTTCCATCCGATTTGAAATGCTTCAAAAAGTGATGAAGTCGAATTCATTTGGATGATCATTTGAAAAAGTTGATCTTGTAGGTAGATCATTTTATTTTCAGTTATATCGCCTAAATCGACTTCATTTAAAGAAGCGAATGGCATTGAAGGAATATTTGTAGGTAGACTGCCATTAGAAGAAGATGATTTGGCCGGTCTACCTATTAATAAATTGTTTTCGTTCGAAGAAGAACTGCAAGGCGGTCCTGTGTTTTGAATATTTACATTAGAAGAAATAGGAGATAGCTTTCTACCTAATATACCAGCATAACTGACATTAGAAGAAGATGATGACGAGGTCGATCTACCTGTCAATAAATTGTTTTCGTTAGAAGACGAATTGGCAGGTGCCTTAGAAGAATTTTCAGGTATATTCTGTAAATTTAAGGTCGTTGATTTGACTTGTTGTCTAAGCGAACGAGCGTTTAAAATTTTTTCCCTGACAGGACATTTCAAATAATTGGATTTATGATTTCCATTGCAATTTGAACATGAAAATTTATCAGTGGTTTCATTCATTGTACAAACGTCTTTCGAATGTGATTTACCACAATTCAAACACCGTATATCCATATGACAATTTTTGGTTCCATGACCGAAGCCTTGGCAACGACGACATTGCGTTAAGTTTGCAATACGATTATGCCGTTTATAATGTTCCCAATGAATTTTAATGTGGGAAATGAAACGTACTTTTTCTAAAGTTTTCAAATTGTTTACATCACTTCGATTGAAGTGTATTAGGTTAAGTTCATGGGAAATTCCAGAGCGTGGTTTAGAAGTACCATTCGCTCTTTTTTTCATAAGTATTACTTGGGAAGGGGCAAAACCAAGCAATTCTTTTAGTTCATTTTTAATTTCATCAATACTTTGATCATTTGATAATCCTTTCAAGACAGCCTTGAAGGGTCTGTCTGATTTTATATCATATGAATAAAATTTATGAAGTTTTTCGGACAAATATCGAATAAGACGTTCGTAATCTTCCAATCCATCCACCAAGACTCGACATTCTCCTCTTCGTCCGATTTGAAATGAGACTTTTACTTCCGGGAGAAAAGTAGAAAGCTCAGTACGGAATGCTTTGAAGTCGGAAATCATCACCGTCACTGGTGGCATAGATTGATGTTTCTTCCCAGAACGACATGCGTCCATTTTGGGAATTTTTGAAGAATTTTCTTCTATGTCGCTACAATCGGATTCAGGAAGAATCTCGTAAATATTGTTAGACGGCATAGGATCAACGGAAGGGAAATCCGTCCGTTGTCTTTTATTTTTACATTCAGATTCTATAAGATCGTGAATGTTATTAGAAAAATGTTGAATAACGGATTGTGATTTATTCCGTATTGAATTATTTTTAGCCTTAGGCTTGTTGCCTTTCCGGTTGGACGCAGGCATTTTTGAAATTAATGAAATTTTAAATTAAATTAACTAGGCTAAATTAGTCTTCGATTAGACTCCTAGCTAGCCTTAAAAAAGGCTGATTAATTTCTTAGTCACTCTAATATCACTCTTTGTATCACTTAGTCACTCTAATATCACTCTTTGTATCACTTAGTCACTTAGTTAGTGATTCAGGTAGCCTTGAAAAAGACTGAAGCCTTGAATCAATGAAACTCTAGGTAGCCAGAAAAAAATTCCAGGAGCCAAGAGCTATACGCGTGCGGTGCGAACGACTGTTCAACACCGACTGAAAGTCAAAGTCTTAATAAAAATTACCCTCTATATCGCAAGACAAACTTGTGGAATACATTTATAATCCGTCTGTAAGTCATAATTCATTCTACAACCGCGACACGGGACTCGTTCCAATTTGATTTCCCAGCGTTTTCCATTCAACAGTTTAACAAAATACCTCTTTAGAAAAAAAATAGATAACAAGAAACTACTTATCGTGGTTTTCCCCGACGTCTAAACTCAATGCATAATTTACTATCTAAAGACAGCAGACCAGTCCGGAATGTTGTCTTCAGATTACATCGAATTACTGCGGAACACGAGACAATCATGGACACCACCAGGGGGGGGGGGGGGGGGGGGCAAAAAACTGTGGTGCATAATCCGGCAGATTGCAACCGGAAGCGAATCTCATTAGCGCTTGAAGCGATGCACTAAAGAGAGAGAAAAAAACTGTAATTAGTACAACGGCTGTGGATTTATTTCTTACTTTGTAGGCTAAACTTTTGTCCGGTACTTACTGGCCGCATACTATTCCGGTTGATTCCATCCTCCGCAGCGGACGGAACCGGGTCGTACAAAAGTTTCTACACCGGAAAAAAGGATTAAGCATATGCATTCGGGAGTTTTTCCTTCTTCCGGTTGCAAAATTCACGCACACTGTCGGAAGCTGTTTAGATTACATATTTCGTTCACCGGAGTCCGACGTCGGCTTCGTAATGAACTATCTCAACGGTGCGCAGTGGGCACCGAAACCTGCTCTGTCCCGTTCTTTCTCCACCCGCACAATTACGATATGATTTTACACGTGAAGATTATCAAGTATTAATCGTAACGCCGTATGATAATAATCCGCTTTCCCGAAATTTTAAAACTTTAAGCCGCTTTACAATTCGAAACAATGTGCAAAATTGGACGTCTGGACGTAGTGTGGAACGTGACCAGTTTTCCCCGGGTTCGAATGACGGACGGCAAGCGTGTCGGAAACGACTGCCGACTGCATCACTCGGGAGGAGGATAACAAGAAGCATCCGTAATAATGTCGGTCGTTGTTGAGGATTTCCCGGATTTATACGTAAAGTACGTACGCTGGAAGTTGTCTAGTGTAACGGGAAGTAAAACCGTGCGTTTCCGTTAAGCCGTTTATCTGCGGAACTGGAGGAAAGGATTGGCATTGTCGTAATGATGCTGGCGATGAAAGGAGTGACGGATCGGAGGCAAAAAAAAATGAAAAGGCATTTCCACGCGATGGTTTCGATGAATTTGGCAAAGCTGCTTACGTACGGTTTTTACCGTCGTCATCCGAATGCCATTGAAGTGGATTGGAGGATTGTTGTTTCAATTTTTAATACAAACAAGTGAAGTGTTTTGCAAAATTGACTGAAAGGTACTGAATGGTTTGAAAAAGTGCTTTCCAACAAGTCAACTGAAGTTCAAATGTAGTCGTGAAGGGTTAAACAATGAAATTGCACTCCCAGAAAAGGAACTTCCGTTCCTAAACTGTTTGCTGCCATATTTCGACTTTCCGTACGGTTTCCATTAGATCTGTCTAGCTGGCGTCCAATTTCGTAGACGGCCAACGCCGCCGGTCGGAAAAACTTTTGCTTCCACTTGCAGCAGCTTTGTTCCGGTGCTGCCGGCGGTAATTCGCAATCCGTTCTCCGATGGGTCTAATTTCTCATCTCATCTCGGGCTCTCAAGACGATAATCCATAGTCTAAAGTGTCTTCTTCCGGCTGGTGGCGGTGATGACGGCGGTAGTAAGCAGACTTCGTAGTCCTGCAGATTGGACCTGCGGAGTTGTGGGAAAGTTGCACTCTCTGTTGCCGTTATGCACGCCATTGTGTGCTACTCAAAACTTGGGTTTAAGACTTAGATGTCAGTTGGTGTCGGCTTTTCCATGCCGGGGAGAGTCGAGCGTGCAAAGTGAGAAGAAAAGCGGAAGAACTAAATTAATGCATTATTGCAGTTGGTTGTTATTGTTTTCTTTTTCTGTGCTTGCCTCAGTTGCACACCAAAGCCGCCGTACGAATTGCTTCATTTCAGGCTCGGGTTCGGACATGCAACGGACCTGCCATGCGAGCGAGAGGTCAGACTGTGAATGTAAGCTAACTCGGGTCGTTCGTGGAGCCAAGAAACTGAAAAGGTGATGAAAAGTTGCCACTTGGCACCGAGCGTCCCCATCTGCTTTTGCCCCATGGCCTGCTAGGATCAAGCACGGTATATATAATCACCGCTCATTATTGCCCTCGTGCTGCAACGGGAATAGTAGCAGTGTTTATGGTTATTGCAGTTTGCTGTGTCAAAGTTTCCATGGCATTCTTTTCGACCAGGCTGTGTTTTTGGTCTGCGCAATTAGAGCCAGCAGGGTGAGATTTTGTTAAATGAGAAGTTTTTTTTCTTTCTCGTTTTCTTATTTCGGCAGATTTTCAGTAAACTGCGTTATTATTTGTAGACATTGTAGATTGAATGTACAGTGGTATAAACTCATATTCGTACACCTTTCGTGTATAACTTTGAAATCAAATTGCTTCAGTATAAATATTTTTTAACAACAGAAAGTTGTGTGAAATAGTTTGCACAGCATTCGGATAACTAGATAAATATAAGATATTATTTGAAACATGGTTTATTCAATAACAATCAAATGTGCACTAAATTTTTGTTGAAAAATTATACAAATTCTTATTTGTACAACGAACGAAGTCATTGGGAAAATATTTTAATTGAGATATTAGTATTTAGTATGATATCCTTTACTATCATAAACTGCCTTCAAACGACGAAGGATGCTGTCTACTAGTTTTTTAGTGTATTCAATAGATATATTGTTCCATTCGATGAGCAAATGCTTCTTTAGATCCTTTTTATTAGAAATCTGATGATTTCTAATCTTTTTATCTAAATGCTCCCATAAATTCTCAATTGGATTGATGTCGGGTGATTGTGGAGGAGTTTCTATAACTTTTTTACAGTTGTATAACAACCATGATCGGACACTGTATGCCTTTTGCTTAGGATCGTTGTCTTGGTAAGATTTGAAACCCTCGTTTAAACCCATTTTTACGGCACTTGGTTTAGGATTTTCTCTCAATATGTCTAAATGCACTTTTTGATCCATTATTCCATCGATGAACACTAAGTTCCCAACTCCATTGGCTGACATACAACCCCATACCATAACCGCTCCACCACCGTACTTCACGGTAGCTTTTAGATTTTTTGGGTTCAATTCATCATTGGGTTTTCTCCATACGAACCGACGTCCATCAGAGACAAAAATATTAAATTTTGTTTCATCAATAAAAATAACATCGTACCATTCACTTGCTGGACGATTAAAAAACTGTGTCGCAAAATTTAACCGTTTTGCTTTGTTCTTAGCGCTGATAAAAGGCTTTTTCCTTTCAGCGCGAGCATTAAAGTTGTTCTCTCGCAACACCGTGCTGTAGAAGATTGTGTCCAACTTCAGGAGCTCCTAGATATTTTCGAAGACTGGTGTCGACGAAACTTTTTAATAATCAGTACCTTTTTAATGTCAGTACCAAGTTATAACTTTTCATCGTAAAATAAATCCAATAGTATTTGACTATCAAATTGATGGACAAACGCTTGAAAGAGTCGTATTTGTCAATGATCTCGGCGTTTTGTTGGATGCTAAACTCACCTTTAATCTACACCGATCAACTTTAATTTCCAAAGCAACGCGGCAACTCGGATCTATTGCAAGAATTAGTCGGGACTTCAAGGATCCGTATTGTTTGAAAGCATTGTGTTGCTCATTGGTGCGTCCACTAGTTGAAAATGCGTGTTTAATTTGGAGTCCTTACCAACTGGTTTGGAATTTACGGATAGAACGTGTACAAAAGAGGAATCAACTGGATCTCCCACCGTATCCTGACCGTTGTCGCCTGATTGGACTGGAAACACTAGAGCGACGTAGAAAGATACAGCAAGCGTTACTTGTGGCTAAAGTAATCAATGGCGATATTGATTCACCAAAATTGTTATCTCTCCTTGACTTCCGTGCTTCCCAGCGATCTCTACGCTCGACGAGTCTACTTCAACTAAGATTTCATCGTAATACTTTCGGACTACATGAACCAATGACAGCATGTATACGTGCATTTTCCAAAGTTGAGCTTCTGTTCGGAACCATCGCATAAGTTTGCACAAAAGTTATCAGGTGTTCCTTTTTTATAAATTAACCGTTTGTACCTTTTTCCCTTCATTTACACTATTATTTGTCAGATGATTTATTTTAACAAATAAACAAACAAACAAATAAACTTTTCGAAGATAATAAACAAATAAACACATTTCTTGCTTTGTTTCGGTTATTCAGTTCTTTAGTTATCCCTACTGCACTACTTTTGGGATTTTCTCTAATTTTTCTCAAAACAAATCGTTCATCATGCGAAGTTAGTTATTTCGGTTGGTGTTTCTTGGGGCATTTGCGATTCGCTTTTCTTCAACAAACCTTTTGATCACGTACTGTACAGTGGATCGCGGTTTTTGAAGAATATCTGAAATCTCTCTTAATGATTTTCCATCTTTATGAAGCGAAATCATCATCTCACGTTGGAAAATATTGTTTTCTTTACCTTTTCTTCCCATTTCAACACTTTCGATGTTACAAACATATAAATTATTATTACAATCAATCATCTAAAAATCCATACATACTTGAATACCTTAATTTTAGCTATACTTGAACTTTGAACGCAATTGGTAGTAGTAAATGATGAAAAACTACGTTTTCGACTCGCTGTACGAATACGATTTTGTCACTGAGTCTTTTCGTTTACGAGATATATTATCATAAGATGACTTGACACTTGACATTATCTTGAAATAGTGTGCGTTTCGCATTGGAAAATGCACAAGAATAGAATGTACATGGTCATCTAAAATAATTATTGCCTATATATGTAGACGAAAAACATTGTTTATTCAAATATATACAGGTGTACGACTTTGCACCACTGTATGTGTAATTCAAGATTTTTTCCATCATCAAATCCGCCTATCCCGAAGATTTTGGGAAGTAAATCTTCACAGACTTTTATCGTAGCGACGCACAGTGGTTCGAATCAATAAAAACGTGGACATAAATCAGTCGCTGCCAAACCGTTCTTTTAATGCATATAGTTGCTTTTAAGAAATAATTTACAAATATATACCGCGTAATTTAATTCTATCCCTAATTGTTCATGGCCTACTTTGACAAAAAATATAACCATAACTTTTTTTTCTGAAGAGATAGAAAAATGTTTTTCTTCTACAAAGTTTTAGAACTATTGAAAATAATTTACTTTGTCAAATATACTAAAAGGCTAGGTCGCACCGTTTCGGATATACGAGCGTTTTTGTGCCAACCCCCTTAAAATCAGTTTTTTATTCATAACTTGTTTCGAGTTATTTTTGTATGCATACTTTTTTTGGAATAATTGAATAAAATAAAAAATCCCATATTTTTGTTGAAGGTAGTGCATATGTTTGTTGTTTCCTGGCAAAGTTATACAACATTTTACCTTTTTTTACCTATGATAAAACCTTACACCGAAGCGAAATATGCAACTTTATGCAGTTGATTTTTACAAAATTTATAGGAAAATATATGCCCAAAAATAACTCGATGTAACTTTTTTTAGGCCTTTTCAAAGTTTGTTTTATATATTGAATTATGACAACCCCCTTAAAACTAGTTTTCTAATCATAACTTGTTTCAAGTTATTTTTTATACATACTTTGTTTGGAATAATTGTAGAAAATATAAATGAAGTGAGCGTAGAGATGGGCAATTCGATCCTCAGCTATTCCAGTGAATCGAATCTTTAAAGTAAGCTGATAGCTCACAGCTCTTTTTAAAAGAACCGCAGCTCACCAGATCACCGCACTGGTAAGCAGGGATGCCAGGTTCACAGATTAATCTGTGTTTAACAGATTTTCAACCTTTTGCACAGATTTAAAAAATGGCACAGATTTCTGAAAATGGTCACAGATTTACACAGATTCTGAAATCGATCACAGATTTTTGAAATTGATTACAGTTTAGCACCAAAACTTACAGAGCGGTAGAAAACAGTGAGACCTTTTTTTTACCAAAAATGATTCCAATCAGCTATTATGGAAACGGGGAAACGTGCACAGATTTGGTACAGACTGGTTTTTAACTTGATCACAGATTTTAGAGAAAATTACCTGGCATCCTTGCTGGTAAGGTGGAAACAAGCTACGAGCTGAATGGCTCTTAAAGATCAAGTTATAAATGAGAAGAAATGTGTGCATGAGCTTTTGTTCGTTCTTCCAAATGTGTATCTATTTTTCTTTAACAGATTGAATGAGCCATTGTCAAAAAGAAATCTTACCTCTCACTCTGTAGTCTAAGGTACATTCAGGGTTGCCACTTTTGCAGATATTCTCAAATGTGACATAATAATAATTTGCAGACAAGTTAGTTCGCATAGCATTGTTCTTTGTGCATCAATGATTTCGATCATCGGTTATCAGGACATCGAGCATGTCGTATGGACGTGTACGGAGTATCGTGACGCCAGGTCTTTATTAAAGGACTCCCTAAGGGCCCGAGGTAGACCACCTGAAGTTCCGGTCCGAGATGTGTTGGCTAGTCGGGATATCTCTTATATGCTTCTTATATACCAGTACCTCAAACACATTAATATCCAAGTGTAATCTGTTATACCTCGCTCAGAAAGTATAATCTCCACCTACAGGTTCGACACTAACATCCGCTCGATTCTCTCGATCACCGTCCCTGTCCACCATCTTCATTGGAACTAACAAGATCTTTTTTTGTCACTAACTTTTCGTTCCCCCCTTCCATGTCTCTTCACCATCTCGATGGCAACTAATTAGATCTCTGTAGTTTTCAGACATTTTGTTTCCATACCCCCTATTTACCTCGGTTTTCACAATATTTACTTTTTTTATTTTCTCATCTCTTCGTAACATCACCATCACCGCCTACGGTCCTACGCTCCAGACGATGACCAGCATGCGGGCCACCCGCCGGGCCTTCGTAGCCTGGGGGTGTTTCCCGCGGACCCACACGAACCGAAAGGAAGCGGCCATATATAGCACCATTTGGAATTCATGCAATATTCAATTCACCGACACCTGCCGAATACCAGCTAAAAGCTTTTTTCAAAAATTCTAGACGACATAATCTAATGATACTATTCTAGTTTTAAGTTAGTCGTTAATTAAGATTAGGAAATACCCTTGGCATCTTAGAGCTTAAGCAGTGTGCCTGAAAATATATATTATACTATTGAAAAAAAAAAAAAAAAAAATGATTTCGATCATGCATATGAAAGAAAAACGGAGTAAGAAAAACGGCGCTAAAAAAACGATACTCGAAACAAACCTTCAGTTCAATCCTAATGAGCTGATGAGCTGATACATTGAATCGATTCCCTTTAGTGAGCTGATCGCTTCGGAGCTGTGCTCACCGGTATGAGCTGCTTCGCACATCTCTAAGTGAGCGTCGCACGATCAACATATCGTCTTAAAAAACGTGTTGCTTCGCGATAACTGAATTTATTTACACGTTTGAAAATAAAATCTCTTCGTAAAGGTTTGTATTTTTGCAATACTTTTTCATATATTTTGTTTGGAAATCATTTTTCCATTTTTTTAATATGTGTTGAACTTTTGATTATTTTTTGGATTTTCATTATTTAAAACTAGCATTGAAAAGGCCTAAAAAATTGCATCGAGTTTCACTTAGATATTTTCTAATATTGTTAATTGTCAAATAGTGAAAAAAATAAAAATCACAAAAATTTTCTTAATTTGCGCGTGCAAACATGAGCTTGTTTATGCGTATTTACGCGCACTTTTTAGTAGATACTTAGGTAATAGAGGTAGATTCTACGTAGATAAATCCAAAAAAACTGTTTTTAAAATAAATTGAATATATCTTAAAAAATATTTATTTTACATTATTTAAATCTTTAGCAAAAATACTTCAAATGTTTTTTTCTTCAAAATAAGACAGAAAAAAATAGTTTTTTTGTGAAAAAAAAAATCTATTCAAAATTGGTACTATCCCCTTAACAAAAAATAAGGTGCCACTTTCAAAAGAAGCGTAATATAATCTTGTAAAACTTCTTCGAAGACACATTAGCTCTTAAAAATCAGTGAAAGTCAGTACAGACTTATGACCGTCTTTATCCAGTTTTGGACCACTGTGCGACGCCTGAAATCTATGTATCGGTCTGATGTTTTATGCAAGGTTAAAAAATGTACGAAAAAAAGCCTTTCGTGTGAGGCTTCATGCGAGGAGAATACTACAATCGCAGAATTCCTATACTACAGTTTGTAGTAATCACGTGGTTTCAATGAAAAAAAAGTTTGCTTCTGTCACTTCGATATTGTTACCTAGCTTACCGATTAAGGACTGAGGCCAATGTGTTTTAGGATGTTTTTGAGGGCTATTTTTACGCTTTTTTTTTTTCTCAGAAACGGTGAAGAATATAAAGAAACTCAATTGACAATCTCTTAGAAAATTAGTTTAGATCATTCTGTGAAAATTTTAGAATGATTGATTGACTTTAGCGGTTAGGAAAGTATTTTTTCTGAAGGAATAATTGCATAGCTGAAACGGAAACTTTCAACTTTTTTATTGAATATCTCGCCTTCAAAAGCATGCATCACAAATGAACCCTGACAATGTTTAGATAATTTAATTTAGATGCGATTAGTGCATAAAAGCATATATGTTGTCGCGATAAAAATGAAGTGAATGTTATTTTTGTGAAGGTAAGCCGATTTATATGCACGCGTCATTTTTTCTGCTCCAGCTTCCTGGTAACGTAACGAAACATGAGAGGGAAATAAAATCGGCTCAGCAAGGCTGCCAAACAAGCGGTAGCCTTAGTTGAAGAATGGAGATTGGTTATTAATATGAGATGATATGCATGTTAAAGCTGTTTTTCACCTGTCTCATAAAGAAAGGCATATAATATTAAACTCATTTTATCGAATTCACAAAATGTATGTATGTGAAGGTTTATTGAACATACGCAATCTATAATTAAAAAATCGCAACATAATTAAAAAATCACATGATTCAACAGCCTGTTGTTGATTTCAGTCCAAATGGGACTTCTGGTTCCAGAGTAACGGGACAAAATGTGCCAATTTCTCTTCGAATACTGATCCGATTCTCACAAGCTTAAATTAAAATGAAATGCATTACAGTTCTATAACCTGCTATTGAATTTTATCCAAATTTTAAAGTAACGGAGTGAAATATTCAAAAGAAATTCTGAAAATCCACCTAGTGATGAGGCCTTTCTTATGTTACTCATACTTTAATAAATTTAGATGTTTTCTGTTTTTGCATTGTCCACACTTCACTATTCTGGAACTTAAGTCGAATCTGAATAAAATTCGATAACAATTTATTGAGTTACAATACTTTTAATATTAACCTCAGTTTGTGCAAGTTGCTTTAGTCATTTCTGAGAAAATTAAGTAAGTTCCGCTTTGGAGTTTTAGACCAGTATTTACAATATTCCAGGAACTCTAAGATCAATTTTTTATCATTAATTAACAAAATATGCACAAAATATGTCTTATATGACTAGCTGAAAACATTTAATTAATTTTTATGTCGTCACGCGTACAAAAATAGCCGATAAATTGAACTCCTTTTATCACTCTGTAACTCCGGAACCGGAAGTCATACCAACATAAAATTGAATAGTTTTCTGGAGCCTCCAGAACAGACATAGCCGAAGTAAATTTGTTCGGTAACTAAATAACAAAAACAAGAGTTTGCTGGATAGTTTTAAGATTTTAACACTCATCACTCTGTTATTCTGGAACCGGAAGTCGAATCTGGACAATTTTTTTTATAATCTTTCGGACTTAAATTATTGGTTAATTGGATTTAAATTAAATGTGAAGTTCCTGAATTTCATTCGAATTCGTCTTCCGGTTCTGGAATTACAAAACAATGAAAATAAGTTCACTATCGTTTCTCAGAGACGACTGAACCGATTCTCACAAACTTAAATTAAAAAAAAATGAAGTCTCTAAAAAAGTTCCCGAATTTTATTTCGATCGGTCTTCCAGTTCTGAAATGGCAGGTTGATTAGTGTAAAAATTCCCATTTCGAATCACTTTCTCATTTTTATCAGAGATGGCGTAACCGGTTTCTACAAAGTTAGGTTCAAATGAAAGGTCTCATGGTCCCTTACGAAACGGCCGAATTTCATCCGATCCTTCCAAGCATCCGGTTCAGGAATTATAGCGTAAAGTGTGTTAAGCCGCGAAGCAAAAAACTTTAAAAAATACGTCTCGAAACTACTCCAATCGGAAGCCATTATCAATAGACAACCAAACAAACCGGTTCCGGTTGTCCTGGTTTCCGGTATCCGATCCCGGCAGCACCGGAAATAGTGGTTATATATTCCAAAATGGATCTTACTCACTTTTCTCAGCGATTGCTCGACCGATTTTCGCGAACTTATGGTCTTGTGGTCCCATATTGAATTTATCCGGTTCCTGAGTTGCAGGGTGGAGATTGTTCAAATTTTTATACCGTCACTAAAAGAGGGGAAAGTGAAAAATTTAAAATAATTTCTAAACTTACCTCAAAAATATTCCAATCGGTAGTCATTGCCAGTAGACGGCCAAACAAAACGGCTTTCCTGGTTCCCGATACTCGATTAACGACCGGAGATTGTAGCCATAGACTCACAAATGGGTCCCAGTCAATTTTCTCGAATCGATTTCGATTATACCATTTCCCGGATTCCTGTTTCGGAAATACCAGCAATCGTGGCACTCACTTCGTTTCCTCAGAAATGGCCTAACCGGCCTGAGCAATGTTTCACTCTGTAGGTTATACTAGTTTATAGACAAACCGTTTTGGTTTCCAAGAATCAAAGTAAAATATTTTGAAAATACCAAATTTGAAAATTGACACCACTAGTTGAATTAAAACAGATTTTTTTTTATCTGAGGGTCGAACGAAATCTTGAGTACGGACCTATATGCTCGTTCCGCAATATCGCAACATCAAACCCCATCGATATACCGTTTTCTATATTAGAGCTTTCACTTGTGCTTTTGTTATGCAACAATAAAACCCCAGGGCAAGTCAGACTCGAATTCAACTGGTTGAAAAAGCTGACTGCCTCAGACAAAATGCTGTTGGTGACGTTATTCCATTATTAACATTGAAATATAAGCAAACAGATCACAATTCGCATCGGCCAAATACTATGCTCTCATGTATCTGGAAATTGTTTCAAAAAGATGATTCTCTTTCACCTAAACAATTGGGTCAAATCTAGTGGCTTGCATTTCAATACAAAATCTGCTTCTCGCCGGTACATGCATATGACTGCTGCTAATGAATTTTCCAGAGGAAATTTCAACAGCAGTTTTATACGCCGGAGTATAAAACAAGATATAAAGCTAACCAAATTTGTTCTCAATTAATTGGTTTACCAATACCGTTCTCATGCACATTATACGGATACCGAGTGAGTGCAGTATGACTACTTCTCTTCCGTTTATGAGCATCAATTAATCCAGAACTGCGGTTCATTGGCGATTCAATTTAATTTCGTGCGTCACATTTGTTTTCACTTCAATTTGTCGTGCATTTCGCGGCAAAGTGCATCGCGTACGAACTATTAATTAATTATTTCAAATTAAAAAGTGATTTCACGCTAAATGCAACGAATAATTGCAACGGGGCGAAACTTTTGTGTCCGCATTTTGCTGGAAGCATCAATTGAATTTGATCTGATTAATGTGACTCGGGTATCGTTAAATTAGACTAGTGAATTATTATTTAAAAGCACACAAATCGCACACTTTATATTGGACGCAAATATTCGATCGGTTGAGCAGAAGTCACCGCCAATCACATTTAGATTATTTCCACTTCCACTGGTTATGGGTCCTGTTTGAATGGCTCGGTAGACGAAGGTAATCAATTTAACCTAAATTGATTAGCATTCGAAACAAACTGACCAAGATATGCTCATGTAAGGATGGGCGATGCGTGCTTCAAATCACACACAACTTTACACCTGGCCTACTGCGATTATTCTCGGCCCATTGACTGCATTCGACTGTGTACAAACCGGGATGCGATGAACAGAAAATAGTTGACTTTGAGTGCCCGAACAGAATCCGATCGCCACTTTCGACTTGACAAATGCTTCTGCTTGTATGTGTGTGTGTGTGTGTGCATGAATGTTTGTATGCTATGCGGCTCACTAATCAGTCCAATGGTAAGTAAGGTGAGGTAAGTTTCGTACTCGAGCAGAATCAGAACAAACCGATCGACTACCAACCAACCAAGCCGAGCTTTCGAGTGGCCTTAAGTGGTTGGTGCTGATGGCGCCGTTGTGTGTCCTGTGAGCCTACTGACGACGCAGCGATGAGGAGTGTTAGTTTAACTTGCTGACGGGGACATCGGCCAGCAGCAACACAACTCGTACTCGGAGCTACTTGCCATGAGGCTTGAACCTGACTAATTGCCACCAAAGCCAGTTCCGATTCCCGATCAAACGTGGTTGCGTTATGTTGTGTTTTTGTTACGTACCATGTCAAGTACCGTTGAATATGGTCGTGATGGCTTCTTGTATAAGAAGTTCGATTTGCGATTTGGTTACGCATATTAATTCCAAGTACTGACTGTTTTTTTTTTTATTTTTACATTATTTCACATTCACCATTCGAATTTTCGGGGTACTCATCGTACTCAGCAAGGTTATATGTAAGGCAGGGCCGCTTTTACAGAGAGACAGGAATCAAATTTTAGACTTCAGTTTCAAGGCGAAACCCCTGAAAACAGTCAACAAATAGGGTAGCGGAACCTCCATTCATCTTAGCTCCAGTAGTGATCTCACATACGAAAGCCTGTCTTTGTTTGAAGGTGACGATGAAAATAGATGCATTTGCTTCGACTTTTTGCGTCGCTATAAAAGTAGTATTGAACAATTTTTTTTACAAGTGGTGACTTTTCAGCCCTATTATATATATGATTTGATTGTTACCATGAGGACATCATTTGCTTTCGCAATTCTGAGATTTTTGTGTAGGGAAAATTCTAAACCAACTTGTATTGTGTAATGGGGAAAAGGAACTTACTAACTAATACAGAAAGCGAATCGATTCAATTGGAGATTGCATCGATTTTTGTCGGAATTTGCTTATAATATTATATGACATTACATCTAATGGCTCTATATTTGTAAGTCTGTGTAACTCATTTGTACTAAACCAGAATTTTATTCTGAATCCTTTGAAGCGTTTTCTTCCTGGTGGAACAACAACTTGACCAAATTGGTACTGCATAAAGCATGGTTGGTCTGAAAATTTGTTTATAAATTAACAATTTATTTTTTTAGACAGAGCTTAGAATTTCTGTTTATAAGAGGATATAAACATTTAATATATTTATCCAACTTTGCCTGGATTCCTTCAATGTGATCCTTGAAAGTGAGTTTTTTGCCATACGTTAAACCTAAGTATTTAGCTTGATCAGACCATTTCTTCCTGTGGCTAACAGACTTGTGTCGTCACAGAATAGCGATTTCTGACAACCAACGGGTAGATTTGGAAGATCAGAAGTGAAAATATTATACAAGATTGGAGCTACGCTCGAACCCTGCGGAACACCGGCTCGTACGGGTAGCAATTCAGATTTACAATTCTGATAGCTAACCTGAAGAGTACGATCAGTTAAATAATTTTGAATCATTTTGATCAAATAAATAGGAAACTGGAAATCAGACATTTTTGCTATTAAACCTTTGTGCCAAACACTGTCGAATGCTTTTTCTATGTCTAGAAGAGCAACTCCAGTGGATAACCCAGAAGATTTATTTGATTTTATCATGTTCATTACTCTGACAAGTTGATGAGTAGTTGAATGTTTATGACGAAATCCAAACTGCTCTGGTAAAAAAATTGAGTTCTCATTTATATGAGACATCATTCTCAACAAGATAATTGTTTCAAAAAGTTTACTGATAGAAGAAAGTAAGCTAATTGGTCGATAACTTGATGTTTCTGTTGGATTTTTATCAGGTTTGAGTATAGGAATTACTTTAGCGTTTTTCCATCTTTTTGGGAAGTAAGCTAATGAAAAACACTTATTGAAAATTTTAACCAAGAGTCTCAAGGCAACATCGGGAAGATTTTTAATAAGAATATTAAAGAATATTAAGTTTCCTAATACTTGACTTAATTTCATCAAAATTCGTCTCCATAATGTCATCTTGTGATAACACTTGGGTTGAAATATGATCATATTTCAGTGAGACTTCATTTTCAATAGGGCTCACAACGTTCAAATTTAAATTGTGGACACTCTCGAAGTGCTGAGCAAGTTTTTGAGCTTTTTCGCTATTTGTAAGAAGTATTTGATTTCCTTCCTTGAGAGCAGGAATTGGTTTCTGAGGTTTCTTAAGAACCTTAGAAAGTTTCCAGAAGGGTTTAGAATATGGTTTAATTTTTTCGACTTCTTAGCGAAATTTTCATTTCGTAAAAAAAGTAAATCTATGTTTAATTTCTTTTTGTAAATCCTTAACTATGTTTTTCATAGCAGGATCACGAGAACGTTGATATTGTCGTCGACGAACATTCTTCAACCGAATTAGCAGTTGAAGATTATCATCGATGATAGGAGAATTTATTTTAGTTTGAGCTTTGGGAACTGAAAGGTTTCTAGCTCGATACAGGAAGATGATCTAAGTCAAAATCAGCATGTGTAATCGGTTCACTACAAATGTGACTTTGATCTGTTAGAACCAGATCAATTGTAGAGGGGTTTCTCACGGAAGAGAAACAAGTCGGATGACTGGGATAAAGAAGTGTAAAGTAACCAGCTGAGAGTTGATTATGAAGTATTTTTCCATTACTGTTATTTTGCCTACAATTCCACTGGACATGCTTTGTATTTAAGTTCCCTATTACGAAAAATTTCGGTTGATATATTGTGAGTTTTCACAACCGGTGCATTGAAATGGTAAATATGATCCAGCGATGAAATGAATTCCATGAATGGTTTCAACTTCGATTCCCCAGCTTTCAATAACTTTAGTATTGAAAGAAGGTAAAATTCGATATTTAATTTGCCGTTGGACAAAAATGGCAACTCCACCACCCATTCCAGTAAACCTGTCAAATCGATGAACCACATAATGTGGATTGCTTTTCAATTTGACATTTGGTTTAAGAAAAGTTTCTGTCACAATGGCAATATGAATTTTGTGAACTTTGAGAAAATTATAAAATTCATCTTCACTCGATTTCAAAGATCGAGCAATCCAATTTAAAATATTCAAATAATTATTTAACATCACTGTTAAATTTTAAATCCATTATAATATTATTTGCAAATTGCCATCCGATTAGAAATGCTTCAAAATGTGATGAAATCGAATTCATTCGAATGATCATTTGAAAAAGATGATCTTGTAGGTAGATCATTTTATTTTCCGTTATATCGCCTAAATCGACTTCGTTTAAAGAAGCGAATGGCATTGAAGGAATATTGGTAGGTAGACTGCCATTAGAACTGCCATTAGAAGAAGATGATTTGGCCGATCCACCTATTAATAAATTGTTTTCGTTAGATATGAACTGGAAGGCGTTCCTGTGTTCTGATTATTTACATTAGAAGAATTAAGAGGTATTTGTCTGCCTGTTACCAAAGCGTAACTGTCATTAAAAGAAGATGATTTGGTCGATCTACCTGTCAATAAATTGTTTTCGTTAGAAGACGAATTGGAAGGCGTACCTTTTTTTTTGTTTTAAACTCGAAGAAATAAGTGCCTTAGAACCATTAGGCGTGGCATTTGTAACGGTTTTTTGATTTTCAGGTATGTTCTGTAAATTTAAGGTCGTTGATTTGACTTGTTGTCTAAGCGAACGAGCGTTTAAAATTTTTTCCCTGACAGGACATTTCAAATAATTGGATTTATGATTTCCATAGCAATTTGAACATGAAAATTTATCAGTGGTTTCATTCATTGGACAAACGTCTTTCGAATGAGATTTACCACAATTCAAACACCGTTTATCCATATGACAATTTTCGGTTCCATGGCCGAAGCCTTGGCAACGACGAAATTGCGTTAAGTTTGCAATACCATTAATGTTCCCAATGAATTTTAATGTGGGAAAAAAATCGTACTTTTTCTAAAGTTTTCAAATTGTTTACATCACTTCGATTGAAGTGTATTACGTAAAGTTCATGGGAGATTCCAGAGCGTGATTTAGAAGTACCATTCGCTCTTTTTTCATAAGTATTACTTGGGAAGGGGGGTTTTGCAATTCTTTTAGTTCATTTTTAATTTCATCAGTACTTTGATCATTTGATAAGCCTTTCAAGACAGCCTTGAAGGGTCTGTCTGATTTTATATCATATGAATAAAATTTATGAAGTTTCTCGGACAAATATCGAATAAGACGTTCGTAATCTTCCAATTCATCAACCAAGACTCGACACTCTCCTCTTCGTCCGATTTGAAATGAGACTTTTACTTCCGGGAGAAAAGTAGAGAGCTCAGTACGGAATGCTTTGAATTCGGAAATCATCACCGTCACTGGTGGCATAGATTGTTGTTTCTTCCCAGAATGACAAGCGTCCATTTTGGGAATTTTTGAAGAATTTTCTTCAATGTCCCTACAATCGGATTCAGGAAGAATCTCGTAAATATTGTTAGACGGCATAGGATCAACGGAAGGGAATTCCGTCCGTTGTCTTTTATTTTTACATTCAGATTCTATAAGATCGTGAATGTTATTAGAAAAATGTTGAATAACGGATTGTGATTTATTCCGTATTGAATTATTTTTAGACTTAGGCTTGTTGCCTTTCCGGTTGGACGCAGGCATTTTTGAAATGAATGAAATTTGGAATTAAATTAACTAGGCTAAATTAGTCTTCGATTAGACTCTTAGTTTTGAAAAGTCGTTATAAAGACTGATTTTGTGGTAGTCTTAATAAAGACTGATTAGTTCGAATAATAGTTTTTTGAATAGCAAGCCCTGAAAAAGGCTATTAAATTTCTTAGTCTTGAAAAAGAATGACTATATTAAAATATCACTCTTTGTATAGCCTTAAGAAAGGCTGACCAATTGTTAGTCTTTAAAAATACTGTTAGTGATTCAGGTAGACTTGAAAGAGACTGAAGCCTTAAATCAATGAAACTCTAGGTAGCCAGAAAAAATTTCCAGGAGCCAAGAGCTATACGCGTGCGGTGCGAACGACTGTTCAACACCGACTGCGACGGATCCGGATATAATTCATCTAGTGACCAGCCATCATTTGAATCTCGGTTATTATTGTGGAAACCCAATCAACTTATCGTATCGAAGCTGTGCCCCTTTTTTTCCTTCAATGTGGCTTTACATTGACGTTAGTTTATCTCAACTTTTCGTCAACATGTTTGGATAAAAAAAAACGTCTGTAACTGTAACGAAACATTTCTTGTAACGCTCATAGATTAAAATTTTGCATTTATTTTTAAAATAATTCGATGTATAAAGCAAAATACGTCTTATGAGTAAGAGTATGAATATTTTTTCCATTCATATTGTTAGTGTTTTATATATATATGCAATATCATACTATGTTCTAAGGGTGTAATTGGATGGTTCCGAAAACTAAAGGTTTGGAAACGATTGTTAAGCAATAGAACATTGGACAAAAAACGGGAGCATTGGTAAGAGCTTGTAGGTTATGTACTGCCTTGTCAGTCTTATATAATGAAGAACACCTGTGTACAGAACAAAGAGGCGTAGATCTCAGCGTAGATAGCTGGGCCGATTTTGTTCGGACTGATTGCAAATGAGAGGTCTTTTTTGTCAGCCAGAACGCTTTTGTTTTCGTTCTTTGATCCGTTGTTTACTTTTCCAGTTATTTAAAGTTTTATGTCGAAATTAGAAGTTTTTTGACAATATTTATCTCAATTTTCTCAAAGACTACTTAACCGATTAGATTCAAATGAAAGTTCCATCTACAAACTTAGATTAATATAAAAAGTCCTATGCCTATGCCCTATTTTGGAACGCACTACGATTGCTCAAAGATGGCTACACTGATTTTCAAAAATGTCGAACCAAATGGAGATGGTTTACCCAGATATTGACTGAAGGCTAAAGAATATGTAGAATATGCATATGTACAGCACTTTATTTCGTTGAATTATGTCCTTGGGTGTGGTTTTCCTCATTATAGGGTGGATCAACAGCAACAGCAGTTCAACAAATTGAAAAGTTCATTTCAATTCCATATTACTTTTCCGCTTTTGGGTTCAGTTGATTGGTTTTTCGATCTCTGCACCGTTTAAAATACCAATTCATGATTGCTTCGTTGTGATCTTTCCATTTTTAGACATTCCAGTTCTGATATATCGGACATAATTTTTGACCTATGTAAATTTTAAATTACTTCAGTTCGGGGGTGATAATCCAACCATTCAGGTGATCGTGCTCAGACCTGGAAGGATTAATTATATTAGTAAGATTTCAGCATTTACCACAAAATTGTGCTATTAAGTCTGTTGAAAGTCCGGTGCGTTGAGATGTAGTTGCTTACAGTGCCATTACTTCCAGTTGTATCTTCTCCTATATCCAAGGAGTTATAACTGGAATAATAAATTTCCCAAGGCTATGATACTGACAACGAACGCGACACAATATATGTTTGATCACATCGAGTATGGAATCCCCCGGAAAATTAATCCAGAATAGATCGACTGAATTCCTGATTCCATGTCGTAAAAGACGACAATTGCAGGAGTTTCTCGTTTCATACTTTCGATTATCAGATTCCTTCAATGTTTGAAATCTTGAGACTTTTTCTACAAAACACTAACTTCATTAAACAAACACTTTTTGTTCTAATCTTTATTCATAATTTTTCGGAAGAATTCGGCCTCTTATCTTTAGACTTCAATTTGTATAAATTATATTCACTCGTTTCTTCTGTAGAAGTCGTTTTCAATAAGAAAAGTTTTTGACAGGAGCAAGGTCATTTTCCGATAGAACTCAGCAATTACCTTTAGCCTACGTTTAGTACCTATGATTGCAGTTTAATAAATAAGTATCTTCCGCGCGGAACATACCAAATCGAGTACGTTTTACTTTAGTATGGGGTACCTTCTAGAAATTCGCTCCGTGAAAGAATATGTAGAACATAATTATGAATATCTCGAGTTGTACTAAACGTAACAACATAATTCGTTCTCCATGCTGCCAGAAATATGGTTAACAATTTATGATAATTTTTTGAACAGTGTGCGTAAATAATTCAAAAATGTGGTTTTCTAAATCTTTGGTAACAATGAGGAAAATTAATCACGCTTGCTTGCCTTTCTTGTACCCGCGACGACGGTTTCGAGGTAGTCAAGCACACGTCAATCTCGATGATTAGAATCGATCGTTTATTCTTGTGTTCTGGGCAGAACTGGACTTCTTGGTGAGGACCTCTCACAAACAGCAGCAACTACTGAAGTGGTATAATGCAATAAACGCTCAGGTCGCGGTTTTATTCGTCTTAAGGACGTCGAGATGAGCAGTCGCCTGCAACTAGCAGTAGAGAAGACAGACCTTCTGCGTGGCACAAACGGGTTGCCACATTCAAATCTGTATTTTTTGCAGGAGAAATTTAAGCACAACTAAATAAAAAAAACTCTTCTTGATCCACCTAGTGGTGTGATAATTCCTTTCCCTTTCTTCAAAACAGTCTCATAAAAACATTTTATATCATTTTATTAAATAATTTGTAACACTAATTTGGGCATTTTTGGAATAGATTGATTCAGATTGATTAGAGTAGTTCACAAAAGCATTCTTCAGTGTTTAGTCACACAGTCAGCATAATTTTTCCAACCTAGTGCTTGACATTTGTGTTGCCTATCTGTATTGGAAGAGTGATGCTAATATAAAAAAATCCTTCTTAGTCCACTTAGTGTAATTGTCATGTATCTTGAAAAATCACCATGAAATTTTCGAAATCGAAAAAAAAATTTGGATGCCAAAAGTCTTAGAATTGCATGAAACGTCGAGATTTAGTGTCATCTCGAAAAAACCCTATGGTGCATTTTAAAGATCGGAAATGTTCAAACTTTAACCGCTGGGCAGCACTCCTTACCCATGTCCGATTTAGCTCAAATTTTGCATCGAGGTGATTAAACTTTTGAACAGTAGCGCTTTACGAAATTAGAGGTGATCCCAAAAGATTGGCACCCTTATACAGGGTTGCTGAAATTCGCCTCACGCAACTCATTAACGCTCACCGCCTGCGAACGATTCAAGAACGGAGACAGCAAAGCATGTAATGCCGGACGAGGCAAAAGCTATGCTTAATATGTGACTGCCTGAGCGACTCGCAAGAGAGAAGAGATCTTGCTTTTTCATGCTGGTTGCTATTCCGCCGTGAGCCATTCTCTACCATTTCAAGAGCAGGTATCATCAGGCACGAATAGCGCTTACATTGAGTCAATTTTTGACTCACTGCGAGTCAAAATGCCAGCAATCATGAATGCAAGTGTACGAAAAAAATTGAAGACAAAAATTAGCGATGCGATGGAAGCAATTTTTTATTTTGCTTAGTTTAATTGTCTCGTAGATATTGCCCTGATAAAAAGTGTGCGTTGAACATCACAAATTACTTTAGAAAACTTTAAACGTAATATCATTACTTATCATTGGAAGATGGCGAAACGATTGGGTTGGATAAAAATTAAACTGATAAATAAAACTGATAGTCCGCTTCAAAACGTCTTTTAAAATCGTATACTAATGTACATACATATAATGTACTTTCTACTGCAATAAAACTAATGAAACAGTTCATTCAGATTTCACCGAATACTATTCTCACGTTCGTACTCCGTGCTGTTGAAATTTTGCGGCAAGTAATGGCAGATAGATTTTAAAAAAGCTGGAGTTGAATCACCTGAGGGCAATCACTTTTGTAAAGTGAAAATTTTGCAGTTTATATGGCTTATATAAGAAATAAAATAAAAGGAATTATTTTCCACATATAACTGTAGCAACACTTTTGATTCTCTTTCGGGTTGGTTTGATATTTATTTTATTTATGATTTTGAAAATGGACTGAAATATCTACAGTGATATTTTTTAAAATCACATATGATTATGAATGATCAAGTCCAATACGCAATATCAATATGCAATGCAAATAGAGTATCATCTTTTAATTCCAGGGATGATTTATTTTCTCATGTTTTTATTATATTAAACACAATTTAACGCTTCTTCGCATAGATTTGATTTATAGAAGTAATAGGAGTGCAGGGTTTTCCACAACGTTTGAACCTACTGAGACGCCATGTAACTGCTTGCTTCTGCAAAAATCAAAGCAATTAAGACGAATGGCTAACAAAGAAATAGTCATTACTAACTAAATACTCATTCAGCATCTTTTACCATACATCTACGCAAATTATCGATTAGAATAACTGTACTACGATCAGGAAATTAAGACTTTTAAATTGAGAATCACGGTTGTGGTTCCGGCCAACTGCCACAGAATGTCGAAGCATTTTGTAAAACGCAACATAAAATTGGAGGAATAGATGTTCCATTGAAATTTACTTTTGCATTTTTGTATCGCCTTATTAACTTAGTCCTATTTTAATGCATTCATTAAGTTTTTGCATTTAATATTATCATTTTTGGAGTTTCACAAAACTTTTGCCTCGTAAGTTTTTTTTCCAGAAGCAAACAGCAAAATAATAACATAATGTGATATCAGTTGAGAAATTGATGAGCTGAAATCAAATTAAGATTACAATCTGATATTGCTGTCAAAAATGTATTGAAAATAAAATGTTCTACAATTGAAGCCCGAAATGATCGGTTTAGCTTTTTTTTTAAAAAGAACCTCCGCTAAAAGAAATTGTAAATTCAATTTTATAACATTTTACAATATTCATATTACAGAGGAAACGATTTCAATTTGAAAAATAACACAATCCGCGTGGTTTATCGATTTGTCAGATAGTGCGATTTAGAATTTTTGTTACTCATATCACACATTCAGTTTTGAAACTACTCATTGCATTATTTACCTTAAAACTATGTTGAGCAACAAAATTTGTACGTGAATACTTCAAGGATCACATACAAAGAGTCCAAATGAAATATAATTCTGTTATCACATAATCAGGAGATAGTAGGAGAATATCGGATCAAGAAAAAAAATATGCATTTAATTCCACTTTATTTAACGTCACTAATGTCACGAGACAGATAATTTCGTCGTGTTTGATTGTATGATACTTGATTTTTAGATATTTATTTCGTTATTGGAAACTGCGGAAGGTCTTCATTGCACGATTATCCATGGCACAGTTTCCAACAAGTAACTGTAGAGAGTTTGTTTGTTTTTGATAATAATAGAAATATCATTCTTCAGTAAAATCTTATGTTGGCCTCCAAATTAGTGTCTTATACAAAATTATAGAAGTTCTATTTCGGTTTTAGTTTCTATTATATTGTAGCTCTAACGCCCTGTATATTGAATATGACGGAATTATTTGGTGTTTATGGTTCTTCTAGTATTTGTACGAACTGATAGTGTTTATCATCAAAGTTGGTCTCAATCTTTTTGGTAGTTGACTTGGTTCGATACAACTTGTCTCGAAGTCAATACAAATACTATTAGTTTATTATGAATGATTAACATGAAATTTAAAGCAATTATTAGTGTCATCACATATGTTTATAATTATTAAGGTAACGATCGTCGAATGGCTTTGTAATCGGTATGTAAATAGTTTCACGATTATGAGAAACAATAATAATTGGCAAAAACTTGGGACTATTACTTCTCAGGCATAATAAACAACCCTACATTCGACCGAATGAAAAATACCAATTTGGCATTTCGAATGAGGTATAATTTGTTTGGAAAAGTCGAACTCGATCGAAACACAAAATGAATTTATTATAGAACTACGGAATAGAAGTGAAAGTTACATATTTTCGACACACAAAAACGCTCCATTAATAACCCTTTACAGTTTGATGGTTAATCAATAACATATTCTGGCAGGTATCAAAGTTGTCCCTAACGCTACAAATCACGATTGAAGTATAGCAAACACCGAAAAAATGTGCAGTGAAGACAATTCAAAAAGATTCGTTATCTTTCTTATAAGCTTCATTTAGGAATAAAATTTTATCCTTGGCGGTCATTCAGTTGTACCGCCATACATCACAGAGAACGAATCACCGTGAGTAGAAAATTCGACTCAACGCGAGTCATCAGCACCACCGAATAGCTTTCTACCTAAACGCTTCGAAACGAACTCACTGCGAGCGAACAGAGTGCATAGCGGTACAATTCTCTGAGTGGAAGGAAAGAATGAATGAAGCAGACACGGAATATATACAAACTGCTCGCCGCACGGGTAGAGCATCGCCGGTGAAAAGAATAGTTCACGAGTAATGTTTCATTGATAGGATCAGCAACCTTGCCCTTATATACATTAGAGCGGTAAAAACAAAGTGTTTTGTCGGTAACGTCACTTATACCATCATATCTTCGGAACCCAAAGTCGCAATCATTTGATCTTCGAGCTTGATCAATGGCCTAATAGTAGCTTTCAAACGAGCCTAAGCTTGTTGAAATCGGTTCAGCCAGCCTCTGAGAAAATTGGGCGGTAAAAAAAACAACACGTTTTGTCTGTTAATCTGAAAAGTTCGTATCTTTTAATAGAAACACACATTTTTTTGCCAAAATTCGTTTTTATTATTCAACATAATTGCCATCAGAGGCGATACAGCGATTATAGCGATCTTCAACTTTTCGATACCATTTTTGTAGTACGATTTGTCCTTTGCCTCAAAATAGGCCTCAGTTTCAGTGATTACCTCTTCATTGCTTCTAAATTTTTTACCAGCGAGCATTCTCTTGAGGTCTGAGAACAGGAAAAAGTCACTGGGGGCCAAATCTGGAGAATACGGTGGATGAGGGAGCAATTCGAAGCCCAATTCGTTCAATTTCAGCATGGTTTTCATCGACTTGTGACACGGTGCATTGTCTTGATGAAACAAAACTTTTTTCTTCTTCTGATGAGGCCATTTTTTGAATGTTGATGGTTTTTCCCTTTTCAAGGTAGTCGATGAAAATTATACCATGCGAATCCCAAAATACAGACGCCATAACCTTACCGGCCGATTGTTGAGTCTTTCCACGCTTTGGGTTCGGTTCATCGCGTGCAGTCCACTCAGCTGACTGTCGATTGGACTCCGGAGTGAAGTGATGGAGCCATGTTTCGTCCATTGTTATATATCGACGAAAAAAATCGGTTTTATTTCAATATAACAGCTCCAAACACTGCTCAGAATCATCAATTCGTTGTTGTTTTTGATCGATTGTGAGCTCACGCGGCACCCATTTTGCACAAAGCTTTCTCATATCCAAATATTCGTGAATAATATGTCCAACACGTTCCTTTGATATCTTTAGGGTGTCAGCTATCTCGATCAACTTCACTTTACGGTCATTGAAAATCATTTTGTGGATTTTTTTCACGTTTTCATCGGTAACAGCCTCTTTTGGACGTCCACTGCGTTCATCGTCTTCGGTGCTCGTATGACCAGTACGAAATTTTGCAAACCACTTACGAATTGTTGCTTCGCCCCGGTGCAGAGTCTGGATAACACTCATCAAGCCATTTTTTGGTATCGGCGGCACTTTTTTTCATCAAAAAGTAGTGTTTCATCAACACACGAAATTCCTTTTTTTTCCATTTTTTTCACAATAACAAAAGTAGCTTCACTCAAAATGCAATATCTCACAAACTAATAATCAGACAGCTGTCAAATTTATACACGTATCTTTTGAAGGTTGGTACTAACTGAAAATGGTATGGATTTAATTCTAGTGGCGCCCTCTCATAGAAACGATACGAACTTTTCAGCCGATCTGTTACGTCATTTATACCATCATATCTCCGGAATTAAAAGGCACAGCCATTTGATCTTTGAACTTGATCAATGGCCTAACAATAGCTTTCAAACATGCCTAGGAGTCGAATGATATATAAGACTATGGGTCTCCGAGGCTCCGTTCGAAAGTCGGTTTTTCCAGTAATTCTAATACCTTTCTATAGAGAAAGGCAAAAAGCAATTAAAGAAACCAATGCTTTTCTTCGTCTGACTTTAATAATGTTGTTGTAGTTAAAACGACATTGAAAGTGATTTTTGCGATTTGGCCTCTCGGAATGATCATTTGTTTAAAAACATAAAAAAATCCAATCTGAAAATGACGGCTTCTGTATGTTTATTTCCATTTTCGTTTGTTCTAATGTAACTGGCAATCTTTGCTCTCTTCTACTTGACATTATGACCAAGGTCATCATCATTCTCGTATCATAAAAAGTACGGGTGTGTAATGTCAGAGACATAACTGGATGTCGTGAATACGAATATGACACGCTTTATTAATACTTCCGAATTCGAATTGGTAGTTGATCGATTGTTTGAATTGTGCAACTTTCCCCTCTTTCATTACTAGAATTTTAAACGATGCGCCTAGACTAAATTACGGATTAGTTACATTAAACATTCTGAAACGCAATTAAATATTATGAAATAAGCAGTATAGTTCTTTATAATAAAATAATGGTGGCTCTGAAAAGAACCTTTTATGAAAGCGTTGTTCATTTTTTTCGCCATGAATAAAAAATGGGTTGTATGAGGTACAGTAAAGTAAATTCCGCATAATTCGTTAGGAGTATTATTATGGTTTTAAAAAGAACCGAATAGAAGTCTGGAATAGAGAACCGGACCCTGAATTCAAGACCTAAACTTAGATCCAATAACAGACTCAGAATCCAGTTTCAATTCTAGAACTGCAATTTCGAAACTCAAATCAGTTCCGGAATACAGTTCCAGAATCCAGTTCCAGCACGCATTGATGGCCAGCAAGCGAATGAGAGATACGACCTGAGCGTTTGAGGTTTTAACCACGCAGAAGGTGCATTCTCCGTCGCTGCTGGTTTATGATTCCACTCCCACGACGTCACGGGCCCCTCTTTTATACGCATTCAGTTGAAGATATGTGCCTGACTACCTCAAAATCGTCGTCCTTGCGCGAAAAACCCAAGCGAAAGTAAAGGGTTTTCCGCGTTGTTTTCAAATTTTTAGAAAACATTATTTTTGAGTTGTTTGTGGTTATCGCACACTGTTCAAAATATTATTCTAAATTTCTGATCATATTTTTGATGAAATAGTGAAAGAATTATGTTGCTACCATTAATACAAGTCAAGATATTCACGATTAAGTTCTGCCCATTCTTCCATATGGCTAATTTTGAAAAGGCACCCCATAGTAAAGTAAGTCGTATTCACGACAAAAATAAATAGAATAAAAAGAACTATGCAATAATAAACGATTTGTTTTAGTCTTGTTAAGGCGTAGAGCCGTCTTGAACTAGTTTTAAAATTGATCGGTATCTAATGGGCACAACAAATGGGAAAAATGACATGCGAATGCCACTATGTAATGCAAACCGCACCGGAGATGATGGGACTCGAACCCGTAGCTAGTTCCTTAGCGAGGAGTTTGTTTTGTCAATTAAACTACCCTGCATGTGAAAACAAATAAAGAGAAAGCCCAATTGACTAGAAGAACCTGTATCATTAACAGCACCATTTTATACTGTTTACCGTTCCTCTATATTTAATTTTATGATCTTCTTAAAAACTATGACTTTCGAACTGAATCCTAAATTGTAATTCTGACACTGATTTCTTGACTAGATTTTGAAATTGAATTTAGTTTCATAGTTTATGTGTGGTATCAAATCCAGAATTCTAATTTAGGTTTTCAAATTCCAAATTTATTAACAAAACTTAGGATATGAATTTATGATCTGGATTCTGGAACTAAATGTTAGATCTGAACTCCAATCCTGAATTTTAGAACTAACTTCTGAACCAGAATGATGCATCATAGCCTACGGAAATCTGCTCCAGTCGACGATCAACATGCTGGCCACCCGCCAGGTCTTCGTAGCCTGAGGATGTTTCCCGTCTACGAGTGTCTATTCTGTAGTTTTAATGAAGCATGTCAGTTATATTTTTATTCACGTTCTCCAGCCACGACTGTGGCATGACCCACCCGCCTTTTTCGCCGTTTCCAAACAAATTTCTAAATTCTATTGGAAGTTCAAATTAATTCGGTTCATTTTCTTGGTGTCAAAAATGTATTTATTTTAAAATGCAAAGAATTTAAAGATCAATCAAATAACAATAACATGGGCACTCAACTATCTTAACGATAGCTAAACCAATTTCCACAAACTTATATTCAGTTGAAAGAGATTAGGATTCCATAGAAAATTGCTAAATGTGACTGTGCAAATTTAAAGTTTAAAAGTGTTAAATTTTCATAACTGTCCATGTAAAGGAAATTGATTCTGATAGAAGATAACCGAATAAACTTCACCGGAATGTTTCGTGGCCCCATACAAAACCCCTGCATTATTTTCGTATCCGACATCCGGATCCGGATATGCCAAGTTTTATGTTCAAAATTTTATAGCGACGATACACAAAACCTAAAAAATCTTCTAAGTTGGGCTCAAAACCAACCCAATTTAGTATAGCATGTTAGTTTTTGGTCCCCCGAACCGACTTTGGCTATTCCGATTTTTGAATTTCGGTTCCGAAAGTACCGGAAAAAGTGGTCTACTTGAAAACATGTGGAATTTTCTGGAGCATAGACAATTAATACTATAATGTATAACGAAGAACGAGTTTTTCCCCAGAAGAACATATAAAATGATTCGGCTCAAACTGCAATAAATCTTGGTAAACAAAACAATTCCACTTGATAGCCGTTGAATTTTCACCGTCACAACAACAACGTGCAAAGTGAAATCCATCCGTTGAGACTCATATATTTTCGGCTTCGAATTACACCCCGTGAAAGAAGATGAAGAAGTAAAAAGTTTAACAATAAAACCGGAAAATGGCATCGAATTTCGAACAATAGGATCAGTGAGGTTAGGGCTTATGAAAATCCTTTTTATCGTGCGCCGCCTTCCGGTTCTTGCCGGGTTTTAGCACAAAACGCCAACAACAATAGGATAGGTGGAAAGTGGCACGCGAAACTTTCAGATAAGCGCGAAAAGAAAAAACGGAGCTCTGTCAGTTCTTAGACTTAGACTTCGAGGATGGAGAGGCGACAGTCGACATCGAAGGAGCAGGAACGAAACAGAGATTCAATAAAGGCAAACCGGAATCTGCTCCGAGGCGAGACAATTGTTTTCTGTCGGGCTGCAGCTGTAGTGATATAAACAAGGATTGCCACCAAGTTTTAGTGACAGAACACTCTTATCAAAAGGATTCACGTTCCTCTGGATCCGAACTTAATCATCTTTCGCATTGCAGTGCGCCCACCCACCGAATGCTGGCAGGGCAGGCATCGGAGAGGAATTCCCAGCACAAACAAATACATACACAATCGTGTCGTTCGCAGCAGGAATTTAATAATCCAAACCGATCCGTTGTTGGATGGCAGAATGCAGCTTATTAAAAACAAACGGTGTCGGAATGTACGACTGGAGTTCGGGCAGGAGTTCATTTCGTTTTTCGCCACACTCCACGGGGACTGGGAACGGCAAAGATGTTATGAATTTAATTAATTATGTTGAAAGAGACGATAATTAAATTGAAGTTTCGCAATTTTGCATTGTCAATTTGAGTGGTTTTATCGTGCAAATTAGTGTAAGTGCTGTCCTAACAAAGCAGGGCGAGTTTGTTTCCAATTCAAGTGCAGAACAAATATCACATTCAATCACTTAAAACCGATTTAAAACATTGATCAAACGGGAAGTTAAACTGCATCAATTCAGTTGTTTATAGAAAAAAAATGGCGCCTTTAATCAATCTCTTCTCCCCAAAACTTTCTCTGGGCAAATTTCAGTGCATCGAAGGAGCTTCGATGTGTTGCTGTTTCAAGAGCTAGGGTTACCACCTGCACGTTTTACCTGGGCTGTGATTTTGCGTTCCGGCAAAATAGCTAGTCTTTTGTTTATGTTCTTGTATACAACGATAACATTTTGTTCAATCGAACAGTGAAAAACAAATGTGAGTGTAACACATGGATCAATAATTTCCGGGCTGATACATAGATGGCGCTACCATCATATATCATTTATCACCTTTAAAAATTACTTGTTAACATTCCGTGATCTAGGATGCCAGGTTATTTCTGTGTTCGAGCCCAAAAACATTGCAGAACGGTTGCTCTTAAAAGAGCAAAAAAAAAGAGTCTCAGCACTTTCACGCGCTCTGTCGGAAATACTTTTTCTCGGTGTTTTCCCTATTGCAATTTTCGAAAAATCGAATAGGTATTTTCTCTTCAAAAATGATACAGAATTAGTCACGAGGGTACACGCGACCGAGAAGTTGGTGTGGAAAAAGGGGAGACGGTGCACCCAGACACGATTTGTAACCGCAAATAAAAACTTTGTTCGAACCTTTTTCGAAACCATGTTCTTTAACTGGGTGTCACACGTATTTTAAAACTTTTGCACGTATAAACAGTCAAACAATGAATATCATCGTTGGGTAACGGCTCCCTATTTCATCTGAGCTCCTATTTCCATTTCATCCCTTTACCTCATTACCAGTGTTGCATCCAGTATCCGTAAACAAAGAATACTCATTGACGGACGCAAGCGTTCCAAAAAAAATCGATTCTCTTGCATGCTCTCTCACTGAAAAGCTACACATACTGTCATTAATAATGTATGCGTTTCACTGATAGATGTATTCCGTCAGTTCATTCTAATGCTGACTTGGAGACGAATCAATATGATGGAAGTCTCAGAGTGACGGTCAATGTCTAATATTTTCGTCGTGATCGTCAATTGCAAGGAAAATTCATTAAAAACAACGTTCTCGATTTAATTTGGTTCATAGAAGGAAAATAAATAATGCATTCGTAATCCAATGAATCAATCTTTATATGAAAATTAAAGCAAACCGATTTTCATACCAGCGATTATAATATCAAATTCTTAGATTTTTAACATTACCGAAGATGAAATCAATACCAGACATGCATCATCTTGTACGATAGGTTATGTCAGAAAATGATTATGAACATCAAAGTAGGCTTTATTACAACGAATAATAACTGGCTGTTTTATAGCTTTTGTATGTCGTTTTCGCTTGATGCCAAACCTAACCCAGTTTCCACTCTAACTGCTGTCAAACCGTTTCTTTGAAGCCAGTTTCGAACCTAGTTTCAACGTTGTTGAACTTAAAATCGAGTCAGTTTCGAACCTGGTTTTTATATCAGGTTTGCTAAAACCCTCGTTGCTAAGTGCAAACTCAACACAGGTTCGTGGAAAGTGTTTGTTTGATGAAACCACCCTGGGTCAGTTTCAGTTTTCTCAAGCGAAAACGACAGTAGTGTAAAAATCCCACCTCTCTTTACGAGATCGAGTTGCGATGACATTTTTAGTCGTAGTAGGCAGTTCTAGCTAAAAATAAATGAAAACAAAACACTATTGTCTCGATAGAAACCGAATAGTGAATTATTGATGAATTTCTTTCAATGCAAATTAGGTGATGTAACATAAATACATATTGAAGAATCCGAAACTTTCAGTTTATGTTTAGAATCATTGGATTGCTCGTAAAGACTTTTTGCTGTAGCAATGGTGGTATTAGTTACTCCAGCATGTCAAATATCAGTGTAATGTGCATTCCAGTTCAATTTAGATTTGATATCATCAGATTTTAAGACAGGTATCTTTGAAGAAGTTTTGGAGGATCTTTTTTTCACTAAACTAAATTAACAGTTGATTAAAAATTCTCTTCCTACACTGTATGATTGGAAAATTTTAAACAATCAGAGATTTTCTACTACAACATATCCACAACAATTATTAAATAACGCACTGCAGTAAAAATTTCATTTCATTTAGTATCCAGACGTACATTTTCCACTCTAGTTGAACTTTGAAGACATGAAATAAACGAAGGAATTTGAATGCAATGCAATGCAAATGCAATGAATGTTCTTACTTTTCTTTTTCTTAATACTATGCAGAGAAAAATTATTGTTTAATTATTCTCTGGAATGCACGTTACACTGATATTTGACTTGCTGGAGTAATTAATACCACCATTGCTACGGCAAAATGTCTTTACGAGCAATCCAATGATTCTAACAGATCGGCTGAAAAGTTCGTATCGTTTCTATGAGAGGGCGCCACTAGAATTAAATCCATACCATTTTCAGTTAGTACCAGCCTTCAAAAGATACGTGTATAAATTTTACAGCTGTCTGATTATTAGTTTGTGAGATATTGCATTTTGAGTGAAGCTACTTTTGTTATTGTGAAAAAAAATGGAAAAAACGTGCTTAATCCACCTATCAGTGAGATGATACCTTTTTTTATCAATCCGCATGTGTTTTTTTCATGAATATTCTTTGGTTTTCATGACATTATTTTAATGACCGTCGTTTTAAGCTGCAATTTGAGATTTTAATCACTTATTGCTTTATCTAAAAAGGTTACAATCGATTAAACTTTTCATGATATGTCGAAGTGAGCTCCACTTTAGAATTTACGGTAATTTAAGGTACTTCCAGAGCCGGTATTCAGGAACCAGCATAAACCAAACCGATTCGTATGGCCATATGACGAATAAATTGCAATAGTTTTGAGTCCAACTTTCAAGCTTTTCGGGATTATCATCTTCTATATCGGTTTGAATTTTAAAAATTCATCCTCCTGTAATTCCAGAATCGGAAGTCAGCATTGAATAAAATTAATTATTTTAGTTTATTTTAATTTGAATTTTTTTCTGAAATTCGATTTGGCTTTATTTGAGAAAACGATTGAGCTTTGAGAAACGATTCGATACTGGAGCCGGAATTCGAAAATCGGTGTAGCCGAAGTCAGACAAATTCACCTGATTAGTTTACATTTGTTTTAATATGTTTAAAAATCAGTATAGACATCTTTGAGAAATCGTAGTACGAGTTGAATTGTTGGGTGCCTTCCAAATCGAAAACTGAATACCACTAAAACTGAATAAGTTTATTTGGTTGTCGACTATTCAAATCAGCAAATCTTAGATGATTCTTAGATATCATTTGAATCTTAGATCGGTTCAGCCATCTACGAGGAAAATAAGTTACACAATTTTAATTTCGTTTCACATATCATCCTGTAGTTCCGGAACCAGAAGTCGGATCCAAACATAATTCAGGAACCTTGTTTAGGAGCATACGAATTTTCATATGAATCTGAGTTTGTAGAAAACGGTTGAGTCATCTTCGAAAATAAGGTAAAAAAGTACGGGTGTGTAATGTCAGAGACATAACTGGATGTCGTGAATACGAATAAAACTGACACATTTTCTTTATACTTCCGAATCCGAACTGGTAGTTGATCGATTGTGTGAATTGTGCAACTTTCCCATATTTCACTACTAGAATTGTAAACGATGCGCCTAGACTAAATTACAGATTAGTTACATTAAACATTCTGAAACGCAATTAAATGTAATGAAATAACTAGATAGTTCTTTATAATAAAAATAGGCCGTATAGAGTACAGTACAGTAAAATTTCGCATAATTCTTTAGGAGTATTATTATGGTTCTAAAAAGAACCGATTTGAAGAATTCTGGAATTAGGAACTGGACCTGAGCTCAAGAACTAAATTCAGAACTTAGAACAGACTCAGAATTCAGTTGGATTTTAGTTCTAGAATTACAATTTCGAAACTGAAATCAGTTCCGAAATCTTTTTCCTGAATACAGTTCAGCACACAGGCTCTGAATTCTAAACCCGGATCTAAGCTCTGAAACTTGAAGACGGTTTTTCGCCTCGACCATCAAAATGGGTTGTATAAAGTACAGTAAAGCAAAATTTCGCATAATTGTTTGAGAGTATTATTATGGTTCTAAAAAGAACCGAATTGAATTCTAGAATAAGGAACTGGACCTGAGCTCAAGAACTAAATTTAGAAACAAGAACAGAAGTTCTGCTTTCATTGACGACTGCTCCACCTGACGATTGACGTCCAAATGAGAGCACGACCTGAGCGTTTGAGGTTTGGCACCACGAAAAAGGTCTGCTCTCATTATTGACGACCGCTGCTCCCAACGATTGATGTCCAAATGTAAGCACGACCTAAGCGTTTGAGGCTTTGTACCACGCAAAAGGTCTGCTTTCATTGCCGACTGCTCCACCTGACGACTGAAGTCCAAATAAGAGACGAGACCTGAGCGTTTGAGGGTTTTAACCACGCAGAAGGTGCACTCTCCGAAGCTGCTGGTCCCACGACGTCTGCTTGCATCCAACGCACAAGAAGAAATGATCGAATTTCGACCACGGTTCCCCTTTTATACGCAGTTTGTTGAAGATATGTGCCGGACTACCTCAAAATCGTCGTCCTTGCGCGAAAAAGCCAAGCAAAAGTAGAGTTTCCCGCGTAGTTTTCAAAATTTGAGAAAACTTAATATTTGAGTTGTTTGTGGTTATCTCACACTATTCAAAATATTATCCTAAATTCCTGATCATATTTTTGATGAAATGGTGAAAGAATTATGTTGCTGCCATTAATACAAGTCGAGATATCTACGATTAAGTTCTGCCCATTCTTCCATATGGCTAATTTTGAAAAGGCACCCCATAGTAAAGTAAGTCGTATTCACGACAAAATTGAGTGAAATTATTTGTCACATACGCATTTGCTGATCTCGACGAACTGATTCAAATGGTATATGGGTGTTTTGTTCTTCCAGCATTTATTGCTGTAAGCAGTTTAAATCAATATAATTATGAAATTGTTCAGAATTCGGAAGTACTGCCATCTTTCCAATATGTCATATTCGAACGATTATGTTGCCAAAAACGAACCGTGCTAAAATTGGTCCGAGGCAAAATGTCATGAAAAATAATGCTGTTCACAGTCTTTCTGGTACTTAGAAACTATTGTATGTAACAGTATGAAAAATAGTGTTTTACGTTGCTCCCAAGCCTTTCTTTGCCATACAGCGCTCAGAACTTCTACTGCTGGAATATGGGGGAAAAGTCGCTTACACAAAAAATTCGATATCTCCGTTAAAAATGGACGGATTTTAACAATCTATGGCTTGTTGGATAGCTATTTTCGTGCGGAATCTAAGTCTGAAAACATATTCTGTTTTCAAGGTCAATTGTGACAGATACTGTCAAAAAACTGAAAATTTTGACATAAAACTTCGTATAACTCAAAAAGTAAACATCCGATCTCAAAACCATTCAATAGCGTTCTGGGTGACGGGGAGACCTTTCATTTGCGACTAGTTTGATCAAAATCGGTCCAGCCATCTCTGAGATCTCGACCTCTTAGTTGACAACACACACACACACACACACACACACACACACACACACACACACACACACACACACACACACACACACACACACACACACACACACACACAGACATTTGCTCAGTTCGTCGAGCTGAATCGATTGGTATATGACATTCGGCCCTCCGGGCCTCGGAAAATTTTTCGAAAGTTTGAGCGAATTCTATACCTATTTTTTATATATATAAAAAAAGGTAAAAAGGAATTTCGTGTGTTGATGAAACACTACTTTTTGATGAAAAAAAGTGCCGCCGATACCAAAAAATGGCTTGATGAGTGTTATCCAGACTCTGCACCGGGGCGAAGCAACAATTCGTAAGTGGTTTGCAAAATTTCGTACTGGTCATATGAGCACCGAAGACGATGAACGCAGTGGACGTCCAAAAGAGGCTGTTACCGATGAAAACGTGAAAAAAATCTACAAAATGATTTTCAATGACCGTAAAGTGAAGTTGATCGAGATAGCTGACACCCTAAAGATACCAAAGGAACGTGTTGGACATATTATTCACGAATATTTGGATATGAGAAAGCTTTGTGCAAAATGGGTGCCGCGTGAGCTCACAATCGATCAAAAACAACAACGAAAAACCATGCTGAAATTGAACGAATTGGGCTTCGAATTGCTCCCTCATTCACCGTATTCTCCAGATTTGGCCCCCAGTGACTTTTTCCTGTTCTCAGACCGCAAGAGAATGCTCGCTGGTAAAAAATTTAGAAGCAATGAAGAGGTAATCGCTGAAACTGAGGCCTATTTTGAGGCAAAGGACAAATCGTACTACAAAAATGGTATCGAAAAGTTGGAAGATCGCTATAATCGCTGTATCGCCTCTGATGGCAATTATGTTGAATAATAAAAACGAATTTTGGCAAAAAAATGTGTGTTTCTATTAAACGATACGAACTTTTCAACCGAACTGTTACAACGTACCTGAACTAAACTGTGAAATGTTTAAAAATTATTTTTTAATCTAATATGATCAGTATCTAACGGGGAAACAGATTGGAAAACCGACATGTGAACACAATGATGTAATGAAAACCGCGAAAATGTTACCGCAGAGACGGGACTCGAACCCGTAGCTAACTCCTAACCGGGGAAATTGTTTTACCAATTAAACTACCCTGCATATGAAAACACATGAAGAGAAAGTCCAATTGATTGGACGAAACTAAGCATGCTTCGCTCTACTTAGCCACTACGGTATTCACTTACAGTCCCGTATCGACGGAAACAAATTCAACAGAAACACATACAATGATCACGAGTCTATTTCTACCCATCTGTTTTTGCCGCACGATACATTTATTTTTTTATCTATTGTCACACTTTCCTACTAGAAGAAATGGTTTTAAATTCTTCGGTGATCGCTTTTTTTTTCATTTAAAACAAACTCACTTTTCAATTTAGGACACATTTTCGTCTCAAGATTTACAGCTCGTCATGTTTCTGAATATCTACTAATCGATTCGTCTTAAAACATTATCACTATTTCGCACAATTACACTACTATTGAATGATTGATGACTTCATAATTAGAAATGTTCACTTGCCACTTGTTTAATTAACGATTTAAAACTTCAAAAACTACCCGACAAACAATAAAAGTCTTTAAAAATATGAGATGAAAGTTTTTCACTCAGTTCACTTGATTGCGCTTTGTTTTCATCTCATTTGGTTTCGCTAAGTTGCCAAGTTTTCTCATAATGTTACAAAAACTAAATTGTTTTTCTTCTTCAAATTATTATCAAAAAGTATATTTTTGGTATCCGTGACATTAGTTTAAATATATTATTGATATTTATATTTCAATAAAACTGTTTCGGTTTCGAAAGTTACCAGAAAGATCGTGTTAAATACTAATGAAATTACCATTGTGGCAAATCTAGTAGCACTGGTTTCTTTCCGCTATTTGTCAACATAACGCTGTTAAGTGTTGGTGTGTTTCATCGGTAGAGCAACAGAGATGTCAGATATTTTTATAGAAATATGCATTGCTTTGTATTAAAAGTTTATTAGAATCTGTTCATCATCAAATATCTGCACATTCCATTTTAACATGTCATTTGTCCGTTGATTAATAAACTTCTAAAGAATCACAGCAATCAAACACTAATAGATACTCAGTGAGAACAGTCTAATATTTTACTTCTCACTTTTTACGAACCTGTACAAATCTGTATTAAATTTAGGAAATGTGTATAAAATCTGTATTCTGATTTGAATCAGTATGCAAACGCAAAATACAGATAAATCTGTACAAATGGCATCTCTGGCCCTGCATTTTTTTTCAGAAGGGCTACCGCCTAAATAGTAACAATTCCTATTTTGTTTATTTTTTGTTTAAAGTTTACCAAATTAGATTTCCAGTAAAATTTTAAATGTAAATCGAAAAGAAACCAAACCGACCCAACAAATTTTAAACATCGAAATGACTCAAAACGGGTTCTAAAAATATCGTGCCTTGTCTCATAGTTGGCATTAGGCCCTTTTTAAGAAGAATTCTAACATTTTGAACCTGAGAGTGGAATTATGAAATGTTTTGTTTTGATTGTTGTCGCCATTTCTAATTAATAGGATGAATAAAGGATCAACGATACAGACCTTTTCAAAATTATTGGAACATGAAATTAAATTGCAAAACACGAATGTAAGTCCAAGAGTTGATTGATTTCGCTGAAAAACTTTTGTGATAGGACGCTTTTAAGGAAAAATAGCTTTTCAAAATTATTAGGCCACTTGCAGTTTATTGAGGTTCGGATGATTAAAATAAGCAAAAAAAAAGCATCTACAGGGTCAGGCACTCGAAGTGTAACCAATTAAAATGGCCATAAATTCAGTTTGAAAAATTACTTTTACTTAAATCAAAGTACAAAATGTGTAAAAATAATACAAAATTCAGAATCAATTCACTTTTGCTCGATATGACCACCTTTTGCCTTGACTTGATGACTTGAGAGAGCGAAGGAGTTGCTTCGTTTGGCCGAATGTGACTTGCAGGTATTTTGGCCCACTCGCGGACAATAACTTTTTTCAGCGCCTCGAGACTGGTGTATCTTTTAGTTCGGACTTTGCTCTCCAAAATGGCCCAAAGAGAATAATCCATTGGATTCGCATCTGGTGAATTCGAGAGCCATTGTGTGGACGTGATGAAGTTCGGAACGTTTTTTTTTCAGCCATTCTTGGTTCACTCGAGCTTTGTGAGACGGTGCCGAGTCCTGCTGAAACGTCCATGGTCTGCCACCGAAATGTTTGTCTGCCCACGGCTTCAAAGCAACCTCCAGAATACTTTCCCGATAATATGTCGCATTTACCTTGACGCCAGGCTCGATGAAAACGATTGGAGAGCGCCCATCTGCGGTTACAGCGGCCCAAACCATTATCTGTTGCGGATGCTGCCTCCTGGTGGCCAATCGATGACTCAAATTCTCGTATGAACGATCGGTCAAGTAAACCCTATCGTTTTGAGAGTTTACGAATTGCTAAATTGGAAAAATTTTCTCGTCAGAAAATACAATGTTCGGAAATTGACCGCTTTCGGCCAAACGAAGCAACTCCTTCGCTCTCTCAAGTCATCAAGTCAAGGCAAAAGGTGGTCATATCGAGCAAAAGTGAATTGATTCTAAATTTTGTATTATTTTTACACATTTTGTACTTTGAATCAAGTAAAAGTAATTTTCCAAACTGAATTTATGACCTTTTTAATTGGTTACACTTCGAGTGCCGGATCCTGTAATGATCCGTTGCTCCACCGGAATGGTTTAATGTTTGAAAAATACGATTTGGCATACTTTGCACCAATTTCTGCAGTGTTGCCAGTTCAATAGCTTCCCAAGACTGAAGAATAGCACTTATTAGCTCTTGTAATGATGAAAATTGACGATTATCGGCATGAATTTGTCGTACCCTAATACCCCAGAGATTTTCAATTGGATTTAAATCCGGTGAGCAAGCTGGCCAGTCCAAAATATCAACTTTCTCGGACTTTAGCCACTTCATTGATTCAGCACTTTTATGAATACTGGCGTTATCCTGCTGGAAAATGAGCTTTGACTAGCGTCTTCTTTTAATTACTGGCAGCAGACTAGCTTTGAGGACATTTATGTAATCGGAACTTTTAATTTTGTGCGACACAATTTGAAGTTCCAGCCTGCCGGTTGCACAGAACGCACCCCAAACCATTACAGATCCAACGACAAAATTTCTCCCTGCGTAGATCACGCCAATAACCGTTGAATCCGTCTGCTCCGTCTAGGTTAAACTTTTTTTCATCCGAGAATATCACCTGTAATAGTTTAACACATTTGTTATTAAATAGTTTAAATGCGTTTGTTTTTTTGCCTTTCTCATATAGAAAGGTTATGCAATCACTTGAAAAACCGACTAGTGAAAATTGGCCCGGAGGGCCAAGTGTCATATACCATTCGACTCAATTCATCGAGCTGAGCAATGTCTGTGTGTGTGTGTGTGTGTATGTGTCAAATAATCTCACTAGGTTTTCTCGGAGATGGCTGAACCGATTTTGACAAACTTAGATTCAAATGAAAGGTCTCGTGGTCCCATACGGAGTTCCTGAATTTCATCCGGATTCGACTTCCGGTTCCGGAGTTATAGGGTAAAGTGTGTTCAATATAGTACACCGTCACTTAAACCGGCGGAACAAAAACCGTAAAAAATGTTATAAACTGGACTATAAACCGTTATTCCCAATCTTAGGGCTAAATGAAAGGTCTTATGGTCCTACCAAAAATTACTGCATTTTTTTGGGTTCAACAAAAATTTAAACCGTCGTTTGGAGTACGATGGCAAATCGTATAAAAACTAGTGAAGTTTGAAGGTTATGTTAGTTGGTGACCGTACGAGCCGAATTCGATTATACCGTATGACAGTTTGAAGTAATCTTTCTGCAGATTTGCTATATAAAATGCATAGCACCGACTCAGAAGTCATTCATTTCGAATTTGGTTGTCGTTGTCATCGTGTTTATTATGGTGCAATCGAGGAATCTCCAAGCTTGTTACCGCAAGCGGAAGAAGCAGGAGACTCCAACAGAACACATATCAGTTTTGCATTCACGAACAACAATAGAAGAAATAGAAGACGGAAGTCAGCGGTATCCATCGAAATTTGAACTCGACTCGTCACTCCATCACGAACGCCTCCATAAAAGGTTCTTTTCATAACCACCATTATTTTATCAAAATGAACTCGACTGGTTGTTTCGTAATATTTGTGGGTCAGAATGTTTAATGTAACTAATCTGTACTGTAGTTTAAGTGTATCGTTTCAAATTCTAGTAGTGTAAAAGGGCAAAACTTGCACAATTCACACTATCGATCAACTAATTTATATTCGGAAGTATAAAGTAAAAGTGTCAGTTTTATTCGTATTCACGACATCCAGTTGTGTCTCTGACATTACACACCTGTACTTGTTTTATATTGAATAATCACTAAAAAATAATATGATCTCATTCAAAACAAAATGGGCCATCCAAACAACTTGCTTGGCCGAAGCACGCAGAAAAAAATAATGAAATTTATAATCGATGAAACATTAAATTGGAATGCATTGACATGCAGACTGCATTTAAAAACAAAAACGCTTAGTTTTGTGTGCATGAAAATTGATGTAAATTCACAAACTATTTTTAACTGTGCACGTGGCAACCCTATCATGAGTGCGATCAATTTTCATCAACGAAGTTGCTAACGAAACAATAGTTCCATTCGCATTCCACACTGATCAGGATGGATTTTCTTTCCATCCACTGTTTATATTTACAGTTCGCGCCATGAAGTAAATACTGTTTTCGTTCAAAGCTTGCGAAATTGTTTAATGGAAAAGTTTTTGCCTCATTTACATGACGCCACTGCAAACTGCAAGCGTCGGTTTCGAGTTGGAACAAGCAGGTGGCTTGTTTTTTTCTGGCATTCCCTGTTTCCAACCCCCAAGTTTTCTTTACCTCAGGTCACAGACTTTGACGGAGGTGGGGCTCGATTTCTTTTTTAATTACAATAACTTTGCAGGCTCTGGTGAGCCAGAAGAGAATTGCAAAGTCTCTTGTAACGATTAAAGAGTCCCTCCCCATGGTCTTTTAATTGTGGAAAACGGGAACGAATGAATCATTTGCACTTCGAAGTGCTTTCCCGAGTACCATCTGTTGGACATCAACCTCATCAATGTTCATCACGGTTGAAATGCGTCCCCGGCGATCGGTCGTTGGGAGCAGTAACAGCATCCTGAATAAGAGAAGATGATGCGGGCTACCATCGCAGCTATTACAATGTTTTATGACACTCGTTTGTAATCATGTGCATGTGTGTGTGTGCATGTGTGTGTGTGTGTGTATGTGTGTGTGTGTGTGTGTGTGTGTGTGTGTGTGTGTGTGTGTGTGTGTGTGTGTGTGTGTGTGTGTGTGTGTGTGTGTGTGTGTGTGTGTGTCTGAATGTGTATCGCCACCGTAGGCTTCCAATACAAACAAACCACTTTAGCCGAGGGCTTCGGGAAAGCTGTGAACCGGGGGTTGAGCTTCACTAAAAAATGACGTGATGGTCGTTTTGCGAGGGAATTTTTCGCACTTGATGCCCCTACGTAGGCCATATGTCGTTGAAAAATCGCTACTGGCGACCATTTATGTCACCTCACAATGGCTACGATTATGGAATTTCCATCGAAACGCATATGCTCTCGCAGTCATTACGGTTTTGGGAGGCTTCAGGTCGTTCGACGGTTGGACGCTGCAGCAGCTGCTGTTTGTAACACGCTACCGAGTACCGTGAGGTGAAAAGCGCACCGTAAACAAATATTTATTAGCTTGATGTGACTAAAGCGTCACGAGATTAAGCTGAATGGAAACAATGAAAGTACCGTTATTTAGCGAGGGGGCTCCATAACACGTTTTTCGAAACAGAAAAAAATACGCTGCTTTTATGCAGTAAAGTTTCCGACAGTCGCGGTTGACTGGGAAAGGGGGCGTGAGTAAGGAATTAGGACAGGGAATACCAGAGAAGCTGTGATTTGGAGTTTATTCCGGTTATATCTTATGTATTTCTGTTTACAGGAGTATATAAACATTTCATATATTTGTCGTGACTTTTATTCTTCATTTCCGCCATCTTACACACGCCACACAGATGAATACGTCCGTTCACCTCAAATATCTTCATGTAAATGACACATGCTTTGCTTTTTCTTTTGGATTAGAGCTATTTGCTGTTGCATAGTTTGTTTATTGTTACTATAGATAAGAGTTTGTGAGTGCTTATTCATACCAAATAAAAATCGATTTTTTTTTAAATCGCGAATGATCTTTTCTCTTTCATTTACACACAAGTTCTTACTTTCGTCCTTTGATTAGGAAAGAGAGAATCATATTCGTCAAGTTTCATATAGCATTTCTGAAGGGCCAACACTAAGCTGTTATACAACGAAAGTTGTTATCCCGAAATGTCAAGACTGCATGTCAGTTATAAAAAGCAATGAAGGAAAACAAGGTAAGTGTTGCATGAATTAAGAATGTTTTAATTGTTTTATAATTCCAGGTTTATTCTACTACAATATTTATTACACTTTGTCCAGATTCCTTCGATGTGATTCTTGGAAGTGAGTTTTGTGTCATACGTTAACCTTAAATATTCTTCTTTTTTTTATTCAATAATATAATATATTTTTAGGCACACTGCTTAAGCTTTAAGATGCCAAGGGTATTTTCTAATCTTAATTAACGACTAACTTAAAACTAGAATAGTATCAGCTTTCAGCTGGCGATCGGCAGTAGTCGGTGAATTCAATATTGCATGAGTCTTCCAGATGGCGTTGTTAAATATCTATGGCCGCTTCCTTCGGTTTGTGTGGGTCCGTGGGAAACACCCCCAGGCTACGAAGGACCGGCGGGTGGCCCGCATACTGGTTTTCGACTGGAGCGGTCTTCCTTGGGCGGTGATGGTGATGTTATTGAAGAGAATGAAAAAAAATATTGTGGCAAGTGAGGTGAAAAGGAGATATGGAAACAAAATGTCTGAAAACGATAGAGATCTAAGTAGTTGCCATCGAGATGGTGAAGTGACAGGGAAGGGGGAACGAAAAAGTTAGTGACAAAAAAAAGATCTTGTTAGTTCCAATGAAGATGGTGGACAGGGACGAGGATCGAGAGAATCGAGCGGATGTTAGTGTCGAACCTGTAGGTGGAGATTATACTTTCTGAGCGAGGAATAACACATTACACTTGTATATCAATGTGTTTAAGGTACTGGTATATGAGAAGCATATATAAACTATCCCGACACGCCAACACATCCCGAACCGGAACCTCAGGCGGTCTACCTCGGGCCCTAAGGGATTCCATTAGCTTCGACCTGGCGTCACGATACTCTACGCACGACCACACGACATGCTCGATGTCCTGATAATCGTCGCCACAGGTGCAGAACCCGCTCTCCACAATCCCGATACGCCGGAGATGTGCGTTAAATGTATAGTGATTTGACATGAGCCGTGACATAACGCGAATGAAATCACGACTCACGTTCATCCCCCTGAACCAAGGTTTCGTCGATACCTTAGGGATAATGGAGTGTAGCCATCGTCCCAGTTCGTCATTCGTCCATGAAGTTTGCCAACTTTCGAGAGTTTTCTGACGAGAGATACTGAAAAATTCATTGAAGCAGATTGTTCTTTCAATGCGCCCACCTTAGCCAATGAGTCTGCCTTTTCATTGCCTGGAATGGAACAATGCGAAGGGACCCAGACTAACGATATTGAATAAGACCGTCCAGATAAAGCTCTCAAATGTTCCCGTATTTTCCCCAGGAAATATGGGGGATACTTTCCTGGCTTCATTGCCCGGAGAGCTTCTATTGAACTTAGACTGTCCGTCACAATGAAGTAATGGTCTTTTGGCAAGGTTTCAATGATCTCGAGGGTGTACTGAATGGCAGCTAGTTCTGCGACGTAAACTGAAGCCGGATCACTGAGTTTGTAAGAAGCGGTGATGTTCTAATTGAAGATGCCGAAGCCTGTGGACTCTTTGATTTTTGATCCGTTAGTTTAAAACACATTTTCACAGTTGACTGTTTATTATTTATTATTAAAAATATTAGAAGCTACTTGAGGGCGTACGTGATCCGGAATTCCACGAATCTCTTCTCTCATGGATGTGTCGAAAAATACAGTGGAATCAGAAGTATCCAAGAAATGGACACGGTTGGGAACAAACGAAGAAGGGTTAATATTCTGAACCATGTAATCAAAATACAAGGACATAAAACGAGTCTTAGAATTGAGCTCGACAAGCATTTCGAAGTTTTCAATCACCATCGGATTCAAGATATCGCATCGGATTAGCAATCGATATCGATCGACTGCATGCAACCTAAGGCAATACGCAAACAACGATACTGAATTCTTTCCAGTTTAATGAAATGGGTGTTCGCGGCGGATCGGAAGCAGAAGCATCCATATTCCATTACGGACAATATCGTTGTTTTGTAAAGCCTGATCAGGTCTCCTGGGTGGGCACCCCACCATGATTCGGTTATTGTACGAAAAAAGTTAATTCTCTGTTGGCATTTTTGTTTCAGATACCTAATATGACATCCCCAGGTGCCTTTGGAGTCGAACCAGACCCCTAGATATTTGAATGTGAAGACCTGAGCTATGGTTTCACCCCTTAGTTGAAGCTGTAATTGTGCTGGTTCTCGCTTCCTTGAAAATACTACCAACTCAGTTTTCTCCGTAGAGAACTTGATACCCATTTGAAGAGCCCATGTCGACAAATTGTCGAGGGTATCTTGCAATGGTGCTTGGAGATCGGCAGCTTTGGGTCCTATAATAGACACAACGCTGTCGCCGGCAAGCGTGCAAGATGTGTTGATACATTCATCAATGTTGTTTACGTAAAAATTGTATAAAAGGGGGCTTAAGCATGAGCCCTGAGGAAGACCCATGTAGCTGCATCGTATTGTCGACAAATCACCATTCGGAAATACATGTATTTCTCGAACAATAGATTATACAAAAACTTATTCAAAATTGGCGAAAGACCATGCTGATGCAACTTCTCAGATAGAATTTTTATAGAAACTGAATCGAAAACCCCCTTGATGTCTAGGAAAACTGACGCCATTTGTTCTTTATGAGCAAATGCCATTTGAATTTCGGTTGAGAGCAACGCAAGTTCGTTCCTTTGCCACTGCGGAAGCCGAATTGTGTATCTGAAAGTAAGCCATTTTTTCGAACAATTTCCGGATACAGGAAAGCATAGCAATCGGCCGGTACGAATTGTGATCGGAGGCTGGCTTCCCTGGTTTTTGAATGGCAATAACTCTTACTTGTCTCCAGTCATGAGGGACAATATTACCCTCAAGGAACTTGTTGAATAAATTCAACAAACGTCTTTTGGCAGGGTCAGGCAGATTTTTCAGCAAGTTGAATTAAATTCTGTCTAGCCCCGGGGCTTTATTGTTACACGACAAGAGTGCAAGTGAGAACTCTACCATCGAGAACGGTATTTCGTTTGTATTTGACGTCACGGCGCGGGAGATCCTCTGGTCCGGAGCAGAGCCTGCGCATACTTTTTTAGCGAAATCGAATATCCAGCGGTTAGAATATTCCTCGCTTTCGTTCGTTGTGTTTTGGTTGCGCATTCGTTGGGCTGTATTCCAAAGAGTGCTCATCGATGATTGATTTGTTAATCCGTCAACAAACCGTCGCCAGTAACCTAGTTTCTTTGCTTTAACTAAGTTCTTCATTTGCTTATCTAGTGCCGCGTAATTGCGATAATTATCAGGTGTTTTCTGAACTTTTTGAATGCTAAAGATCTTTCCGCGTTTAATTTTGAGCACTCTTTGTCCCACCACGGGTTGGGAGGACGAATGTTAGTATTCTCACCGGGTATACGTTTGGTTTGAGCTTAATTCGCAGTGTCGAGAATCAAGCCAGCCATAAAGTTCTTGTGTTGTTCCTAGTTTCTCAGATATCGATGTTGCGTAGCATTTCCACTCAATATTTCCTGTGAGGTCATAAAAAACATTGATTGTTTCTGATGGTCTTAACCCGCTGGCGATTGAAATTACGATAGGCAGATGATCGCTATCGTGGGGATCAGGGAAAAATGTACGATATCAATGCAGTGAATAGTAATACATTTGATTAAATTTGGATCCAGTCCGCTTTCACATCTCATTCAAGTCAGTCGATAAAACAAAACTGCTTACGTTCGGGACGGAAGAAACCAAATACAGTATTGTGTAGTCAACAATAGAACGACCTCGAAATGAATGAACCAAACGACCAAAACTACCGCCGATACGGAAGAAGACAATCATTGTTGACTTCAGACAGTGCAAAATTCGACCTTCGATACGAGAACTTGAAGGTTTACTCAAGGAGCAAATGCATCTTGACATTGAACGTGTGCATTTACTTCAATGCAATAAGACAAATAATGTTGTTTACATCCAGTTTTATAGAGAGTTGGATGCAATTCAATGCACAAAACACAATAACAATGTGCACGAAAACATGAAGTACAACATTCCAATATATATGGAAGATAGTGCTATAGAAGTGCGTGTGCATGATCTTCACTCAAGCGTCATCGATCCTTAAAACTATGTCCCAGTACGGAGAGATTCTCTCTATCGAAAAAGAAATGTGGAAAAAATTTTTCCCCGGTATTTTAAATGGCGTACGTTTGTTACGCATACGCTTGAAAAGGCCTATACCTTCTTATGTAACTTTCGGTCAGGATACAAGAATCCCGTTCAAATCACTTGTTACCTATGACAATCAGATGGCTACATGTTGCAATATTGCCAAAAAGCTGTTCATTACGGTAATCCATGTGATAAACTGGACAAGGAGACAACCACACCAAAGGACAACGGTGCTTACATCACATAAGCCCCAAGCAACCCCAGTACACCTGTGACAGTCACCAACAACAGTGAAGCATCCTCTTCAACGAAACCATCCAACGTATCCCCTATAGAACAAAGTACACCGGCTGCAGTTAACAACTTACCCTCCAACCAACCAGCAACTGCAACCAATATACAACAAGGTGCATCTACAGCAACTAGCAACGAAAAGAAGACAGAAATCGACAACAATACCATCGATGCGGCAATGGATGACGAGACGAACTACGAACAAACTGCCCTTCAATCCTCGCAGGAGGGAAATGGAAGCTCCTCTCCCCCTAGAAAAAGGGTAACAACGAGATCCAATACAAATAAATTTTTAGCTAAAAACTCAGCTCAATCGGCCACGTAAAGCTTGTACGCAAATAGGCCTGAATAAAAAAATCTTTTGAATAGAAAAAAAATTGGATCCCCCAATAGTCCATTTTCCATCCCTTTCAGGGAGGAAATGGTTTTTAGAAAATGTTACTTTTACTCTTTAAGAGGTTCGCAGGTTTGCTCCCTGAGAATTAGATTTTTGGTAGGTCAAAATGTACATCCACAATCGAGAAAAAAGCGTCTATTGCTCATGGAAAATATTTGTTGCGGACGTCGCTGAACGGCGGTTCTGTATTCTTAAAGACTGTAGAATTTTGTATTTTCATGTTTATCAATGATGATCGTTACGGTGACATCTCATCGGATTTATGTAGCAGTATAATACTAGTATGAGAACGCAAGAAATTAATGTTTTCATAAACTAATTGTACAACAAATTTTTACCAATTCCATCATGTTTTGGTGCCCGAAGTGGCCTAGCTCACCTCATCTCTATTACGGCACAGAAGTAGAACTAATATCATTTATCCTGCTATTTTTGAATAGTTTAAATAATAGACACTGAAGAAATTGAGATGCAATCTTTCTGTTTTGCTTCTACCGTAAGCTCATATCAACGGAAGGTTGTTTTGTTTTGTGAATTTCAAATTGGAGCTTATGACCTTCAAAAGTCAAGTAAACAAACTTTGCTCAAATTGACTGACTCAATTCTACGAACTGTTTACAATTAGTCCCCCATGATTCTAATTACCTTCCTTGTAAAGCTTCAAGTGGGCTCTCAACTTTCACTTATGAAGTCATTTAACAAATTTTCTCTTTCTGAATCTAACGCACCTTCAAACCTTCCCACGAATGACACCGGAACACATCGTCGAAAACAAGGCTATTGAATTTCCCCCTTCCCAATCGGTTCGGGAAGCTATCGCGGTAATCTTGATCACGTTAATAATGCTCGAAACACCACGTTCAACAGCATGCTCTATCTAGGAACCGGGGTCCCGGGATATCAACTTCCCTATTCCGAGCAGCCGCCTTTATTATCTCTGATTTGATGATGTTCTTCGTTCGGTGTTTGGCTGCGGGCTCGTGCGAGCAAACGAACATTCATTATTTTGATTGATTGGTTCGAGGCCTATTCCGATGTTCCTTCGCTGTTTCGATTCCATTGATCTCTGGATCTAAAATCTCACCCACACATACAGGGCAAGAAGAACGAAGAACGAAAAAAAACACCCCCGTCTGATGAGCTCGGATGGTGCTGGGAAAGCTCGGAAAGCTCATTCGCCGTAAAGATAAAACGATGATCTCGGCACCGACACGGAAAACAGTCAAATTGAGATTAATGGGTAAAGCTTTAAAGAAGCCTCAAGCCGGCCATTAGAATTGCCTTTCGCTCGGATTTGGATGATTTATTTTCGGGTGCGGATTGAAACATCATGCGTCTCCTTCGAGGTGCGGACTCGGGATGGAGGCGTAAGTAGCTTCGAGTTTTATGGCTTCTGCCTTCTTTTCTTCATTGATTTCGAATCATCGAACCAAGTGCGTATCGCGGATGGTGAAACACTGGCACAGTTGATCGTAAAATTAAGAAGGAATCCCAATCGATCGGGTCGACCCGAATCCCAACACCAGCTGATTGGAAGGATTTCCGTACCATTTTCTCGCAGGTTAAGCGCCCATAAATTTCCACCTTCACCCTGCCAGTCGGTTAATAGCTGCTTGAGCCTGATTGCGAGTCGAAGGTTCGATTTCTAATCTGATTCCGTTCAACGGTTTGCATCTTGTTTGCTGGCGACCGAGCGGAGGAGGTTGGGAAGGAAGCTGTTAAACCTCAAATCCGAACGAAGGGTCCTTGAATGAATTTCAACCCCGTGCATGGAGCCCCGAAATCGAGGTTGATTGTTTTGCGCCTGTTGAAGAGTTATACGTGCTGAATAATTTATCGGTCGGATTTGTTCTTGGCGGAATTTCTGCTGGGTTTTTGATTATGTTTATCTGCAGCAATGGTTGAGACAATCGGAAAGCTTTGTTAGTAGGGTAGGAATTCGGGTCATGATATTTATGGTGTTCTATTATTTTTATTGTGCTCAAACGAAAGACGAGCCTTCTTATGTTTAGCGAAACAGTTTTTATGGTCATTTTTGTAGCTAATAATTCAACTTACTAATAATCGTTCGTCGTTCGGTACCTTTTAGAGTGCAGCGCCCTTAGCAAATTTTCCCTTAAATTTACTAGTACTGTAGAAAAAAATGGAAGTTGTGAAGGAAACTTCTCATATCATAACCTTCATGTATAAATTTTGTTATAGAAGCATGCACATTTTTGAGCATTAGTCATCGCAACGATGTTTAAAAAACTTTGTTATAAAACCATAGACAGTTCCGAGCATTAGTCAGTGCAGTCATGTTGTAGAAAACAAAGTTATTTTCACGGACACTGGTCACTGCCTCTGGCATAGTGACAGTGGTCACGGCTTTCGGTAGAACTTCGGGAGAAAGTCGGATGAACTTTCTACTTAAAATCACAAGCTCGGCTTGTACAAAAATCTTCGGGCTTTACCCGAAAGTAAATGTTAGGAGCTTAAAAACCCATAGTTGGGAAGAGCTAGCAGCCAGTTAGTGATGTCATCAACCAGCAGCGACGGAGATTAGCTTTGTACTAAATTCGCAACAGAGTTTAATATCCTAGAGAATTACACAATTTGGCTTCTGAATGCCAGAAATTTATCTCGTAGGGTATTTTGATAACTTTTTTCACTGAAATATTTAAATCCGAAACGCAATATTTGACATCAAAATTCTGTATATTTCTATTTAAAACCCAAAGAATTATGCGAAATTTTCTTCACTATACTGTATACGGCCCATTTTTCAACCACTTGTAGTTTGTAGTGGAACTTTCTGCTCATTTGCTGTATAAAGTGCATAGCACCGACTTATACCGTGTTCGTTTTTCAACCTAGACGCGGACGACTCTGACTCCGAGTAAAACGAACACGTGGTACGCGCCCTAAACAACTACTCATAGAAAAAGAAAAAATAAACAAACTCGCATGGATGCGTAGTGCGACCCGAGAAAATTTTCAGAGCGAAACTACGCGATTGGAGTCCGATCTAGAGCGACCCCAGATTGCTAAAACAAACATCTCAAAAGTTGTTTGGGCGACTCTGGGTCAGCTCTCGAGCTGCTCTGATCAATAAACGAAAATGGTATTAGAAGCCATTAATGAAAGGTTTCTTTCAGAACTACCATTATTTTATCATAAAGAACTATACTGGTTATTTCGTAATATTTAATTGTATGTCAAAATGTTTAATATAACTAATCTGTACATAAGTTCAGGAGTATCGTTTCAAATTCTAGTAGTGAAAAAGAGGAAAGCTTGCACAATTCACACAATTGATCAACTAATTGGTATTCGGAAGTATAAAGAAAGAGTGTCAGTTTTATTCGTATTCACGACATCCTGTTATGTCTCTGACATTACACACCCGTATTTTTTATGCGTTTTTCAAAGGGGAATTTTTGAACGAATTCTCAGTTTTGAGGTTATTTATGCAAATTTGCAAAATTATGCGGTTTCAAAATTATGCGGTTTCAAAATTATGCTTTCTTTATTATGTTTTCTTATTGTGTCTTAAAAAAGCATCTGCTATCTAGGAAAAAAGGTCCATTCTGTCGAACTTTCAGATTTGATTCAATTTTTTTCGATATTCGAAGTTATGCATACCCCGCATAGAAAAGAAACAAATGTATTTTTATTGGAGACCGCCGAAATCGAATATATAACAATATAAAATTGCATTCTCGTTAGTTTCATCATAGCACAACAATTAAGGGCGAAAACGGCCACTCGTAATAATTCGAACACTAATTCTATTGGCAAAGCCCTCACTCAGTTGAGTCTGAGTAGTCGATGAGTGCGAAAGTGTCAATTTTTTTTTCTTAACGGAAAATATTCTAGTTCCAGAATTTTTGGGTTGTAAAATATATTCCCAAGGACAAACCATATTCGGTGAGTGTTTTTAGCTTATTTAGATACGCTGAATCGAATGGTACTTGTGGTTTTTATCGATTTTCTCAGAGACCACTCATCCAATTTTTATAAATTAAGATTTAAACAAAAGGTCTTACGGTGGCATACGAAATCCTGAATTTCATCCGGATGCTATTTCCGGCTCCGGAGTTATACGGTAAAGTGTGTTAAATACTGTACACCGTCACTTAAACCGGCGAAACAAAAACCGTAGAAAAATTTCTAAACTGGACTCAGAACCGTTATTCTTTAGAGTCAAATGAAAGGTCTTATGGTCCTACCAAAAATTACTGCATATTATGGCAAAATATTCAAAATTTGAATAAAAATTAGTAGAGTTTGTACGTCATGTTAGTTGGTTGCCGTACGAACCGACTTCGATTATACCGGTTCTCGGGTTCCGGTGCAGTAGACTTCGCTTTATAGTGGATGGCCTAACCGATCAGAGAACTGTTTCATTCTCTATGTTATACTGATAAAAGGTACTGAGAAAGGCATCATCACACCAGTAGGTGGATTAAAACAGGTTTTTCAAAGTTTTTTCTCTTGTAGTGAGCATTTTTTTCTAGGACATTTTTTGAGCAGTTTTCTAGAGTAACTTCGGAACAAATGTTTTCTAGCAGATTCCTGAGCAGCTTTGGCCATTTTTTTTAACAAGTTTCCAAGCAATTTTTTAAACAGAAGTTTTGAGCTTATTTTCCGCTCATTTTAGCGAACAAATTTTTCAGACCATTTCGAGTGGGGTTTTCAGGCAGCTTAGTAGCAGTTTTTAGAGCAGGTTTGTGAACAGTTTTAGAGCTATTTTCTTGTTCAGTTCAAGCAGTTTATCCAAATAGTTTTTCAGCAGTTCCTTAGAGTGATTTATTAAATCAGGCATTCAAGCAGTTCACCAACCAATTGTTTAGCAATTGTTGAAAGCAGTGTTTCGAAATAATTTCTCTGGTAGCCTTTTTGAATTGTTTTTATAACAATTTATTTAAGTAAATTTGGAGCGATTGTTCGAACTGTTTTGCGAGCAGTTTTATCTGGTAGTTCAGTTTTCCAAACAGTTTTACGATGTTTTTTTTCGGAAAATTTTTCTAGCGGGTTCATTTTTTTTTCAAAAAGATTCATAGCAATTTTTTGATAATTTTTTTACAATTTTCCTAAAAAATTTTCGAACAGAAGTTTTGAGCTTTTTTCCGAGCATTTTCTCGAACAGATTTTTCAAAGCATTTCAAGCAGTTTTTTCAAACAGTCCATTGCCCATGGTAAAGAGATTTTAAATTTTTTCTCTGGCAGCTGCTTCGAGCTGGTTTTATAACAGTTTATTTGAGCAGATTTTTGAGCAATTTTTCGCTAGCTTTTTTATCGGACATTTTTAGAATATTCTTTGAGTAGTTTTTCCAAGAGTTTTCCCCAGCAGTTTTAGAAGGTTTTTACAAGCAATGTTTGATTCAGTTTTTCAGATATTCGAACAGTTTATCAAGAAGTTCTTCAAACAGTTTACAGTTGAGTTTTTTTCGAGCAGATTTTCAATGTTTTCCTTTTTTTAATTTTTTTTGAACATTTCTCGAGCTGATTTTAGCAGTTTTTTGAGTATTTTTTAAAAGCAGTTTTTGATCAAATAACAATTTTTGGAGTAGAAGTTTCGAGAAGTTGCTCGAGCCATTCTCCGGGTATTTTTTTCGATCAGACATATATTGAAGTGTTTCAAATAGGTTTTTAAGTAGTTTTGTAGAAGTTTTTAGAGCAGGTTTTTGAGCAGTTTTGCGAGCAGTGGTTTATTATAGTTTTCTCATATCAATTTTCATGCATTTTTGTAAGCAGTTTTTTCGATCAGGTTTTTATACAAACCATTCCTCGAGCAGGTTTTTCAAGTAGTTTTTTGCGTATTCTTTTGGACCAGTTATTTGAGTAGTTTTTCGAGCAGTTTCTCGAACAGTTTTTCGGACAATCTCTTTGCGTAATTTTTCGAGCTATAGTTCGTGCAAGTTCTTAACCAGTTTTTCGAACAATTCGTGCAGTTTTTGTAGTTGATTTTGTCAAATGAATATTTCTTGTTGTTATTTGTTTGTATTGACATGCAGTGCGTTTTTTTGACTAGTTTTTACCTTTTTTTATAAGTATAAAAAATAGGTATAGAATTCGCTCAAACTTTCGAAAAATTTTCCGAGGCCCGGAGGGCCGAGTGATGTATACCAATCGATTCAGCTCGACGAACTGAGCAAATGTCTGTGTGTGTGTGTGTGTATGTGTGTGTGTGTGTGTTTGTATGTGTGTTGTCAACTAAGAGGTCGAGATCTCAGAGATGGCTGGACCGATTTTGATCAAACTAGTCGCAAATGAAAGGTCTCCCCGTCACCCAGAACGCTATTGAATGGTTTTGAGATCGGATGTTCACTTTTTGAGTTATTCGAAGTTTTATGTCAAAATTTTCAGTTTTTCGACAGTATCTGTCACAATTGACCTTGAAAACAGAATATGTTTTCAGACTGAGATTCCTCACGATAATACCTATTCAACAAGCCATAGATTGTTAAAATCCGTCCATTTTTAACGGAGATATCGAAATTTTTGTGTAAACGACTTTTTCCCCTATTCCAGCAGTAGGAGTTTTGAGCCTTGTATGACAAAGAAGTGCTTGGGAGCAACGGAAAACACGATTTTTTATTCTGTTACATACAATTGTTTCTAAGTACCAAAAAGACTGTGTACAGCATCCTTCTTCATGACATTTAGCCTCGGACCGATTTTAGCACGGCTCGTTTTTGGCAACATAATCGTTCGAATATGACATATATGAACCAGATGATGGCAGATTTTTTTTTAATTATATTGTTTTAAACTACTTACAGCAATAAATGCTGGAAGAACATAACATCCACATACCATTCGAATCAGTTCGTCGAGATCAGCAAATGCGTGTGTGACAAATAATTTTACTCAATTTTCTCGGAAAATTTCTTTTCTGCAAATTCAGATTCATACGAAAATTCGTATGCTCCCAAACAAAGTTCCTGAATTATGTTTGGTTCCGACCTCTGGTTTCGGAACTACAGGATGATATGTGAAACGAAATCAAAATTGTGTAACTCATTCTTCTCGTAGATGGCTGAACCGATAAGAATCATCTAAGATGCAAATGAAAAGTTTCAAGATTCTTTAAAACATCTTGCTCTTCAGTCAGATCCAACTTCCGGTTTCGGGAATACAGGGTGATTAGTATAAAAATGTCTATTCCACATAAATTAATCAGGTTTATCGGGTTAGCAGATTTGGATAGTCGATAAAAAATATTAACTTTTTTCAGTTTTAGTGGTATTCAGTTGTCGATTCAGAAGGCACCTAAAAATTTAATTCTTGCTATGATTTCTCAAAGATGTCTTCACTGATTTTCAAATATTTTGAAACAAATGTAAACTATACAGCTATTCAGGTGAATTTATCTGACTTCGGCCATACCGATTTTAGAATTCCGGTTCCAGTATAAAATCGTTTCTCAAAGCTCAATCGTTTTCTCAAAAAAGCCTAATCAAATTTCAGAAACAAAAATTCAAATTGAATTAAACTTATATACAAAATTTATTAGTTTTATACATACATACAAAAATTAATGAATTTTATCCAATTAAGCTTCAAAGTTGTACTCAAAACTGTAATTTATTCGTCATATGGCCATACGAATCGGTTTGGGTTATGTTGGTTCCTGAATACCGGCTCTGGAAGTACCTTAAAGTACCGTAAACTCTAAAGTGAAACTTACATATCATGGCATGTTTAATCGATTATCACACTTCTAGATTTAAATTCGATTGTATTTGCAGTTTCGACATTACAGAGCAATGAGTGATTACAATCTCAAATTGTCGCTTAAAACGACGGTCATTAAAATAATGTAATGAAAACTTAAACACCGAAGAATATTCATGCAAAAAACACATGCGGATTGATAAAAAAAGGTATCATCTCACTGCTAGGTGGATTAATCACGTTTTTAAAGCAGTTTTCGATCAATTCTTAAAGCAGATTTTAATATAATTTTTTCAAGCAGTTTTCTAACACTTAAAAAAAAGGGAAATTTTTGAACAATTTTTCACGTCGTTTTTGAGCAGTTTTTTCTTTAAGTTTTCTTAGCAGTTTTTGCAAGCTGTTTCTAGAGTAGTTTTGAGAGCAGTTTTCGAGCAATTTCTCGAGCCGATTTCAAAACAGTTTCGTGACAGATTTTTTTTAGAATTTTTTTTAAAACTTTTCTAACAGTATTTTCGAGGCAATGCGTCCAGCAGTTTTTCAAATCGTTTCCGGATATTTTTTAAACAGTCTTTTGGGGTGTTTTGAACAGGGTTTTTTGGAACAGTTTTTCAAGCAGTGTATTAGAATAAGTTTCGAGAGTAGATTTTCATGTATTTTGCAAGCAATTTTTTCAATCAGTTTGTTGAAATAATTTTTCGAGCAGTTTTTTCAGGCTGTTTTCCGAATGGCTTTTTTGAGCAGTTTTTAATTATTACTCCGCGTTTCGTCTTTGGCTCATCAGTGCCTCAACCAGTTCAAATTGAACTGTTATTTTCGCCTAGGGGCTGTCCATAAAAGACGTCACGCCGCAAGGGGGAGGGGGTGTTTCACAAAACATGACCTTTTGTGACAGGGGGAAGGGGGGGGAGGTTTTTGGAATGTGACGTCCAATATTTTCAATGAGCGCATTTTTGAAATAACTCATTATATTACTGCTTTGCCCTATTTCCTGAAAAAATCTCCACATTAAACGTTTACATTCTATAGGAAAACGTGTATTTAATGATGCAAAAGCTTCTTCTTGTAAATTCGGAAATAAATGAGAGGGCGCCACTATGAGAGGGCGTCACTAGAATTAAATCCATACCATTTTCAGTTAGTACCAACCTTCAAAAGATACGTGTATGAATTTGACAGCTGTCTGATTATTAGTTTGTGAGATATTGCATTTTGAGTGAAGCTACTCTTGTTATTGTGAAAAAAATGGAAAAAAGGAATTTCGTGTGTTGATGAAACACTACTTTTTGATGAAAAAAAGTGCCGCCGATACCAAAAAATGGCTTGATGAGTGTTATCCAGACTCTGCACCGGGCGAAGCAACAATTCGTAAGTGGTTTGCAAAATTTCGTACTGGACATATGAGCACCGAAGACGATGAACGCAGTGGACGTCCAAAAGAGGCTGTTACCGATGAAAACGTGAAAAAAATCCACAAAATGATTTTCAATGACCGTAAAGTGAAGTTGATCGAGATAGCTGACACCTTAAAGATATCAAAGGAACGTGTTGGACATATTATTCACGAATATTTGGATATGAGAAAGCTTTGTGCAAAATGGGTGCCGCGTGAGCTCACAATCGATCAAAAACAACAACGAATTGATGATTCTGAGCAGTGTTTGGAGCTGTTATATCGAAATAAAACCGATTTTTTTTCGTCGATATATAACAATGGACGAAACATGGTTCCATCACTTCACTCCGGAGTCCAATCGACAGTCAGCTGAGTGAACTGTACGCGATTAACCGAACCCAAAGCGTGGAAAGACTCAACAATCGGCCGGTAAGGTTATGGCGTCTGTATTTTGGGATTCGCATGGTATAATTTTCATCGACTACCTTGAAAAGGGAAAAACCATCAACAGTGACTATTATATAGCGTTATTAGAGCGTTTGAAGAACGAAATTTAAAAAAAACGGCCTCATTTGAAGAAGAAAAAAGTTTTGTTTCATCAAGACAATGCACCGTGTCACAAGTCGATGAAAACCATGCTGAAATTGAACGAATTGGGCTTCGAATTGCTCCCTCATCCACCGTATTCTCCAGATTTGGCCCCCAGTGACTTTTTCCTGTTCTCAGACCTCAAGAGAATGCTCGCTGGTAAAAAATTTAGAAGCAATGAAGAGGTAATCGCTGAAACTCAGGCCTATTTTGAGGCAAAGGACAAATCGTACTACAAAAATGGTATCGAAAAGTTGGAAGATCGCTATAATCGCTGTATCGCCTCTGATGGCAATTATGTTGAATAATAAAAACGAATTTTGGCCAAAAAATGTGTGTTTCTATTAAACGATACGAACTTTTCAGCCGAACTGTTATCTAACACAAGTTTATTGCATTCGTGGAAAACTGTAAAACGGCTGTCTCAGTCTTATAATACAAACGAATGTTGTTTACTGTCCGACGTTTCGGCCTTTGATGTAGGCCTTTTTCAAGGAAAACTGGAAAATTTATTGTGTTACATTGACAAAAACATAGAGCGTTGAACAAATAATACAATGTAAAAACTTACTAAAGTCTATCGTTTATAGTCAAAATTTGTCGATGTCTGACGCTACGTTGTCTGGTCAATTTTAGAACATGCTTTAAAATACTACGAGAAAATGGTTATTTACTTAAAAACTGAATCAAAAGTTATTTAAAAACAATTCTTACTATTGACTGCATAACAAATATTTTGTTTGCATAAATCACGTACCGTGTCACAACTACTTAGTTTAACGACTATTCTGAAGCTTTCATCATGGTGATCAAAAACAATGAGCTTATCAACGTTATTAAGTAACGTAATCGTTGCAAAAGCTCAGCAAAGTGCTGTGTAGAGTACGGTAGTATTGGTGTTTATCGGAGAGTTTTCATTTCTTATCGTATTTGATGGATTTGATAGAATGTAGAATACCAGCGTAAGTGGTGTTAAGGCCTTGTACATCGGTGCGATGATTAACTGTTTTGGTAGTATTGGAAATATGACACATTTCCAACAGAGGCAAAGCTGTAGATCGCAATGATCGATCTATAATCTTTGTTTTCTCCAATGCGTGTCCTTCATTGATGGTGTGATGAATGAGTGCTGTTTTTTCTTTTAGCCTTGATATTTCTTCATCTGCGTGTGGTGGTGGATTTTCAGTTAATTTTAAAAATTGATTAATGTTGGATCGATGACCACTGAGTCTGGTTTTCAGTTGATTGGTTGTCATTCCAATGTATGCATTTTCACAGTCATTACAGGGAATGCTATAGATGACGTTTGATTGTTTAAATGGATCAACAGGATCTTTAATCGGTCGGAGTAGAGATCGTGTTGTTTTAATCGGTCTATGGCTCAGTTTTGTTGTTGGGAAGTCCGGTTTTAGTGCTTTTGTAATTTGTTTGCTGAGAATGGGTATGAATGGTATGGATCTATAGTGAATTTGTTGTTGCATATCGTTGGTTGGCATAGCGGGTTTATCGGTGATTTCAGTTTCTGTCTCCTGGGTTATATCGGTCTGTGCTTTAGCAACTAAATTTGATGGTTGTGTGTTATTGTGAGGCTACGTCCTATTGTGCCTAACATAACCGCCCCAACATACAACTTAGCGAAGTACATAGCAGTGATTTTGAAACAGAGCTTCAACAGTAAATATAACATTGCCGATAGTTTTGAATTTTCGAAGTATATAAACATGATAACAATACCAAAAGACTATATTTTGGTTTCGTTCGACGTAGTATCGCTTTTCACGAACATTCCAAAGAACTTAGTCATCAAGAACATAATCATGAACTGGCCTAGCATCAAAACAGCAACAAATATTAACTTGGATTTATTCATAGAGATGGTTGAATTCTGTCTTAACAACAGTTATTTCCGCTTTCGAGACAAATTTTATCTACAGACGTTTGGAACCGCCATGGGTAGTCCGCTATCACCAATATTAGCTGACATTGTCATGGAAACCCTCATCGAAACAGTAATTAAAAATGTACCGTTTAAAATACCGGTGCTCCGCAAATATGTTGACGATTTAATTCTATCGTTACCTCAAGATCAAGTCCAATACACATTACAAAAATTCAACAGCCATAATGAACACATCAAATTTACCGTAGAAGTAGAATCAGAACAAAAACTACCCTTTCTGGACACTTTACTAATACGAAATGAAGATCAAACCATAAGCACACAGTGGTATTCAAAACCTATTGCATCTGGAAGATTGTTGAACTATCACTCGTTTCATCCAATGACAATGAAAATTAATGTAGCCTTAAATCTCATAAAACGAGTTACCGCTTTAACTACAAACAAATCAGCAGATCAACAAAAACATATCATATACCAACATCTGAAGCAAAATGATTATCCATCATCACTCATAAACAGGCTTATCAACAATTTTCACACAAAGCAGCCTCACAATAACACACAACCATCAAATTTAGTTGCTAAAGCACAGACCGATATAACCCAGGAGACAGAAACTGAAATCACCGATAAACCCGCTATGCCAACCAACGATATGCAACAACAAATTCACTATAGATCCATACCATTCATACCCATTCTCAGCAAACAAATTACAAAAGCACTAAAACCGGACTTCCCAACAACAAAACTGAGCCATAGACCGATTAAAACAACACGATCTCTACTCCGACCGATTAAAGATCCTGTTGATCCATTTAAACAATCAAACGTCATCTATAGCATTCCCTGTAATGACTGTGAAAATGCATACATTGGAATGACAACCAATCAACTGAAAACCAGACTCAGTGGTCATCGATCCAACATTAATCAATTTTTAAAATTAACTGAAAATCCACCACCACACGCAGATGAAGAAATATCAAGGCTAAAAGAAAAAACAGCACTCATTCATCACACCATCAATGAAGGACACGCATTGGAGAAAACAAAGATTATAGATCGATCATTGCGATCTACAGCTTTGCCTCTGTTGGAAATGTGTCATATTTCCAATACTACCAAAACAGTTAATCATCGCACCGATGTACAAGGCCTTAACACCACTTACGCTGGTATTCTACATTCTATCAAATCCATCAAATACGATAAGAAATGAAAACTCTCCGATAAACACCAATACTACCGTACTCTACACAGCACTTTGCTGAGCTTTTGCAACGATTACGTTACTTAATAACGTTGATAAGCTCATTGTTTTTGATCACCATGATGAAAGCTTCAGAATAGTCGTTAAACTAAGTAGTTGTGACACGGTACGTGATTTATGCAAACAAAATATTTGTTATGCAGTCAATAGTAAGAATTGTTTTTAAATAACTTTTGATTCAGTTTTTAAGTAAATGACCATTTTCTCGTAGTATTTTAAAGCATGTTCTAAAATTGACCAGACAACGTAGCGTCAGACATCGACAAATTTTGACTATAAACGATAGACTTTAGTAAGTTTTTACATTGTATTATTTGTTCAACGCTCTATGTTTTTGTCAATGTAACACAATAAATTTTCCAGTTTTCCTTGAAAAAGGCCTACATCAAAGGCCGAAACGTCGGACAGTAAACAACATTCGTTTGCATTATAAGACTAAGACAGCCGTTTTACAGTTTTCCACGATTATCACCCCAGTCGAAATCAAGTATAACCTTTATTGCATTCTGGTATACTTTTTAAGTGCTGAAACATGTAAATTTACACGCCGGCCTAAACATTATGGGTTATGTTTGATTTATATTTGAGTTATTATTTTTAATTTGAACAGTTTAGTTCGTAAAACTACGTTCATATGAATTGTATCATATGGCGATTTGCGTCATATGACACAATCTATATAAGCTACACAGTTTGAAAAAATCTTGCGATTTTACATCTTATAAGATGCACATAAATGGATCGTCGTATTTGACACAAATTTATATTCTAGAGTATGTAAATTTGGGTGATTTGAAAAATACAGGGCTTGAAATCAAATGAAAGAAAAAACAAAAGATCGATAGCAACTGCGCGATTTGAACCGATAGGCATGAGATCACAAAGCACGCCATTTAATCGACAGAGCCACAGAAGCACATATCTGCTTAATGAATAATTGATACATACAAATCGATACAGCGGCAACTGGTAGCCGAGTGCAAATTACATCCAAATTTTTACGGGTGGAATATTGTGTCGTTTGAAAAGTTAAGTAGTTATGAATCGTATCGTTCGTAGAATTATGTCACCTGTAAAATTCAATATTTTTTGCTGTGTATAATTTGCCGTCCAATGTAACATAAACTTCCGAAGATTCATTCACATATCGGAATAAGGTTAGTTTTCTATTATTTTTTAATTTTCCATACAGCATCAACTTTGGAATAGATAAAACGCATTTTTCTGGCTACCAGCTGTATTTCTGGCCATGACGTATTGATTTTTACATGCTTCTCGCACAATTTTCACTTGGCGCTTTCACACGGTCAGCTACTGCGACTAAATGAGTTTGTATGCACTCCATTTATTTGTCAAGCAGATATGTGCTTCTATGGCTCAGTCGATATACGGACGTTCTTTGATGATTTAACCGGCTGCTCGGCCATCCAAGGAAGTTGACCATCAATGTTAACTTCCCTCTCTGAGCAGCCTAGATAGCCGTGTAGTGTCGGTAGCGGTTTCCCAACTGGCTAAGAATAACGCTACGGTCCACCTGTACCGGTGGTATAAGTCCACCAAACAGGTAAGCCGTGTGGCATCCGGCAGAATTATTTTTTACCAAGAATTGATCCACTGGTTTCCTGTTCCATGTCGTAAAAGGCCACAAAAATAGGAACTCCTAAGTCAAGGTGTATTTCCGTGCCAATGGCTGAATGGCTGCAGAAGGTTAAACATTGCAGTCGTAAACGGAATATCTTGGGGTTTTCCTCAAGGTGGTGTACTATCCCCACTTTAATGGAACCTAGTCGCTGATGGTTTGTTAAGGAAACTTAATAACCTTGGATTTCCGACTTATGGTTTTGCCGACGATTATCATATATTGATGACCGGTATAAGCATTAACACTCTCTTTGATTTAATGCAGCAAGCCCTGCGATCTGTTGAACAATGGTGTTGTCAGGTTGGATTATCTGTAATCCGGGCAAAAACATCAATGGTGCTTTTCACTCATCGTAGGCTAATCACAGGAGCTCGTCCGTTGCAGTTCTTTGGTTCAGAGGTCACTGTGGTCGATCAAGTTAAATACGTCGGGGTTATTCTTGACTCAAAACTGAACTGGTCTGCTCACATTGATTTCAGGATTAAAAGAGCTTGCATGGCTTTCGGCCAATGCAGACGAGCTTTTGGAAAATCATGGGGACTCAAACCCAGATATATATTCATTGGATCTACACAACTATTGTTAGACCAATTTTAGCATATGGATGTCTTGTATGGTGGCAGAAAGGAGAAGTCGCTACAGTTCAGTCAAAGCTAAATCATCTCCAAAGGATGGTCCTAATGGCGATGACAGGAGCATTCACGACAACTCCTACTGCTGCTCTAGAGGCGCTACTGTGTATTAAACCACTACATGTGTTCCTAAAACAAGAAGCATTATCTTGTGCATACCGTCTTAGGGTTACAGGGCTTTGGAACAGTAACCCATTAGATTATGCTACCAGCCACACTTGCTTGTGGTCTCAAATGGTTACGTGGGATGAGTATTTACTCGCTCCTAGTGACCTAACTCTCACATGCAGTTTTCCTTTCAAAACATTCAAGGTGAGCTATCCTCTTCGTTAGGAATGGTTGTCTGGTTGTCTGGAACGACAACTTGATGAACACATAGTTTATTATACGGACGGTTCTCTGTTGAATGGTCGTGCTGGTGCTGGTGTCTACTGTCGAGAAATGAGGCTGGAGCAGTCTCATTCACTTGGTAGATACTGTACTGTGTTCCAAGCAGAAATCTACGCAATTCTGTGGAGTACAATCGGCACTTCAGCAGAGGATCTGTGGTAAACGTATTTATTTTTGTTCCGACAGTCAGGCAGCCTTAAAAGCACTCAGTTCGAATGACTCACGGTCGAATCTAGTGATCGCATGTCGAACTCAAATTGAAGACCTCAGCATTTCAAATGCTGTTTACTTTTTATGGGTACCCGGCCATTCTGGTATTACTGGAAATGAATGGGCTGATGAGTTGGCTAGAGCTGGTGCAACGAATGATTTCGTTGGTCCTGAACCAGCTTTACCACTTTCAACTAGTTGGATAACGCACTAGATACGTTCTTGGGCTGCATCCAAACATGCCAGCTACTGGCGCAGCTTGCAAACTTGCGCTCAGACAAAAGCATTTCTACCAGATTTCAATCTGAAAATGTCAAAGTGTCTACTGCATTTCAGCTACGTATCCGGGTTTTTTGGTTCTCCATACATGGTTGAGTCTGTGTATGCAGAGCTAAAATTGAAGGATATTCTCTCGTTTCTCACCCAATGTGGTAAGGAGCTATAGTCAGAAGGGTTCATCGTTCTTCCTGGAGTGAATGAATCCCTTCTGTATTCACCTTAAATAGGGTTTAGCAGATTGTTTGGCATCCTTTGGGGGGTACCGAATTTACTTCTGCTCGTACATACTGCGAGTCGTTCTGCATTCTTCCAGGAGTGCAGAATGGTGTCGCTTTTGTAAGATCTCTAAATCCTCTCGGAGGTTGGAGGTTTTATTAACAGCAGACTGTTCGGGAGCTCGTAGAGGTTCAGAATTTCCTTCTGCTTCCACTAAATGTGATCCTCAGCAGATTGTTCAGCATCTCTTAGGGGTGCAGAATTTACTTCTGCTTTTATGTGTTTTTGTGTCGTCAATTTTTCCCATCCTCCTAGTCCAACCCTTACCATTTCCTTTCAATCCTTCCCTCTTATATATCGGGAAAATGATGCTAAAAACAAATTGATGGCAAGGCACAAATCTCCAAATATCAAGGGGAACGTGCCATTTGAGCCAATTTGTTCTGATTCCTGATTCCTGATACTGCGACTAAATGAGTTTGTATGCACTCCATTTATTTGTCAAGCAGATATGTGCTTCTATGGCTCAGTCGATATACGGACGTTCTTTGTGATCTAGTGATTCTCTGTTCGAGTCCCAGTCGTTACCAATATATTTGTTTTATATTTCATTGATTTTGAGCCATATAATGTTCGAATCACACAAAACAATTCTATTATACATAATGGATGCCTTTTATTACAGCCGATTCAATGGAATTTTACAGGTTGCCTTCTAACTGTCTACCTAATGATTTTTCCAGATATTTTTCTATTGGAGATGACAACCAAACTTGCATAGCTTTAGCTTAATACTTGTATCCTACGTTAACAATGAAATCAACCCCATAGGTAGATTTTTGGACAGATTTCATGGTATCAAAATGTTTATTGAATTGTTTTCTAGTTTTCTACAGATTCACAAGATTGTTGCTGAAAAAAAACGCAAGTAAGAAAAAAGTTTCAACACTAGGAGATGAGATCATTCCATTGCGAGAACCAACTGTTTTCGTATGTCCACCTACCCAATTCCGCACTGTACTGACCATGCATGCCTAGTAAAATCATAGTCTCCATTTGACCGAGTAACAACACAAACAGTTTAGAATAGCATCACAGTGCATTAGCGATTGCATGCTTGCAACCAGCAGACAAATTAACGCGTGATGTAATAATCATGACATAACCCATTCTTTCCGGTGCTACTCCCGTCGATGCCATTATTCCTAGTACGGTCAGCTACTGGTCGTCCGGAATGTTGTCATTGTGTGTGACTGTGTCTGAGTACGTGTACGAGTTCTGGTGCAATTCAGTGTTCTGGTTATTTGCTCCTAGGCAAGGCGACCTGACTTCAATAACAGAATGGTACGCTTGTTGCACTCGAGCGCAATGATTCCAGTGAGAGATGCACTTGATCTAATTTGCCTAATGTCAAGTTTGCTGACTGGGATTATGTTATATTGGGGGATCGTTTGTCGTTTCTGCGAGTTGCAGTTGCAGTAGCAGTTGCATATGCAACGCACGACAGCATCCGGACGTGTTGGGCTTTGTGAAGTGAATCAGCAGCCCGGCACTTGAATATGCCACCAACATAACAGAGCGGTACTTATGCAAATATGTTACGTTGCCATCGGATATGAACGGGTCTGGACAACCAACGCGGGATGGGGTCATAATTAACAGTTCAGATAATGCCTTTCAACATGGTGTCGGGCTGTTGTTTAGGCTCTTGTCCGAGTAGTGATAATTTTTAACTTCGCTCAACGCTGCACCGGCAAAGTAATCAACTTCAACTCGGTATCATATTCAATTAGCTTAACATCGCGCGTCACGAGTGGATAATGTGATAATCCTGTGATTTTTAGCTCAGTAATTACCCTCCGATGGCAGCCGGAAACGCCAAAATCTCAACCCTTTTGACAGGGGATCAATTTGATTAATATATCGACCCCACCGGGGCTAGACATCAGGTGTCATCCGGAAAAACGGTCGGCTCTCGGTCCCCTTGTCGAAACTGAAACCAATTTGCGCTCAGCCATGCACGGATCGCACTCGACGAAGGTCAATCCGACTCTTTTCTATCTGCGACCAAAAGGACATCATTGGATCATCCCCCGTCACACCGTCAATGATTGATGGATATTCCCATTTTCAGCAGAATTTAAATAAACAGCATCAGGTACGTACTGACCGTTTATTGGGTGAAAAAAGAACCGGTTTGTATTGACACTACGAAGTGCTGTGTTGGTGTTTCGTTCAGATATGAGCCATGAGTTTGGGTTGTTTGATACTATGAAACCTAGCCAAAAGACTGGAGCGTACGGAGTTGCATTTGGCGAAAAAGTAGATGCCTTGCAATTACTCACGCAATGTCCAGCCCAGCTATTGTTGGGCCTGGTTAAAACGTAGGAGCGGGTCTTTATGATTGAAATAATTTTTCAACTGAAAATATTGTACAGAGCATAAATACACGGATAAAAAGCAAAACGAATAGTGCACTCAACTATCGTTACTTCTTCAAGAAAAAATTTATTCTTTAAGGGTAGTCTTACATCGTTTCTTCCGATTCAACCAGATTCAACTTCAACAAAAATACGAAATCAATTCATCTTGATACCTAGGATTACAATATCATTTTCTCTCCATGCACAAGTTTCACGGGAGAAGGATATTTGTAAAAGAAATTTCAATAATGGAAGTTTTCGCGCACGACGTAATGATTTCCGGTTTCAAGTCTTGATTCACAGTTCTTATTCGTAGAAACTGAGGGAAAATGTTTAAGGCATTGTCGGAACGAATAAAAAAATGAACGAATGACAAAACAGTTGATTTATTGAAGTGACATATTGAACACATCCAAAAGCTCTATTTAACAGGTAAAGCATATGTATGAATTATTCTATGGATTTTATCAAATTATTTTAAATTACCAAACAGAGGTCAATGGACTTAACGCGCAGATTGATTGTGTATAATTTCCGCTGTATTATTACTATTCACCATATTTAATTCGTTATATTGGTTGATCTGGGCAGCCGGCTACCGAGAAATAAATTATTAATTGATTCACTTTAAATCTGGAGTGTAATACGTTACCTTTCATTCAATAAACCGATTTATGAGATCACTGTTATTGGCACTGCAATAATAACGAATCTTCCCGACTGTTGATTTTTATCATTCAACTAGCTGAATTACCCGGCGTTGCTCGGAAATGAAAAAAATTCTCGAAGTTGTCCTGCTTAGTGGAATACTCTGATTGTAAAGAAACATACCTTAGACGGAAACCCGCTTGAACAATACTCCGTTCATGTTCAGATTGCGAATGATCAGTGTCCCATCTCAGATCTCACAATAATCATAATGTTCATGGTATTCTCAACAAATTGGGTCAGTTTTATATTTGAACCCTTTTGTTAGGAACATTTAAAACACCTTTCTCTCTATAAATACCTTCTTAGTAGCCTCCGAGTTTCATATCTATATGAGCTTGTAACGTACTTCCGTACTTCCTCGTCACATTCAATCTACAATACCTTTGGCTTCTATGGGTATGAACACTTACTACTGTCTCCCCTTTATAAAAATATTTATGACATCATTAATTGCTCAAAATTTCCATCTGATAATGATTATTTTGTAACGAAAGGTTGTTTAACATCATAACTACATTCGTACTATAGAATAACGTTTTTATATAATTTATTTTATTTATAATTTATTTTTCCATCACCGTCGTCGATAGTTTTCTCAAATTACATAAAAAATGCACATTGATTGTATGATTTCGTCAATTCAGATCAATGTTGAGAATACTTATGCCCCCTCAATCTTGTGAATATTTTTGTGAGCCTCACTTAGTTGCTAGAAATATACTGTACTCGTAAAGAAGTACCAAGTTTTCGTAAAACCCGATGAATTTTCCCTTACACTTTCCATGTTCGGGGCACTTACTCCACTCTCTCACCCTGAAAATAACCTTATAATCTATTTTGATTTAGCTTACTTTCTGTCAGTGAACAGATCTCCTCCATGATTACCCTGAGTAGTGTAGAAAGTATCTGAGCTTTTAAAAAAATATCGATTCCCACCTTTGGTACATGTGCCAAACTCGGTGGCGATTCGTTAAGATGTTTTGTAGTTATGCTGAGACTTAAATACACTCGCGTTCATAGACAGATAAAGATCATTTTCCCTTAGTTCTTTGAATTTCCCGGCAAACCAGATCCTTTGAAATTATTTGAATAAAATTACGTTGCACTCGAATTAACAACAGCAATACTATCTACTACGACCGCTCTCTTGTTTTACAAAAAATGGTAGGTGAAAATGTATTTTCAAAATCCCCTCTAAATATCGACTCTCTTCAAATTATATAAATTTCGTCATTGACCCCCTCCCCCATGTAAAGGACACTTGCTACACACTATCCCCCTGAAAATGTCCAAATGATCATCTCTGAAGAGCAAGAAGTATCTGGCCAAATTTGATAGCAATCCGTTCAGTAGTTCCAGAGTTATGCCGTTACAAACATTTCATCCCCTTTTTAGAGGGACGTACTACATCCACCTCACACGAAAACCCTCATAATCATATCTAAAATGCGCAAAAAGTATCTTTGATCTTCAAAAAGTATCGATTCTCGTCAAATTAAATAAATTTTTTCATGACTCCTGTTAAGTATACTTGCTACGCTCTCTCCCCCATAAAAATGCCATTACAACTACCTGTGATAGCAATCCGTTCAGTGGTTTCGGAGTTATGCCGTTACATCCCCCTTTTTAAAGGCACTTGCTACATTCACCCCCCATATATATCATATCTAAGGTATGGGAAATGTTTGCATGATTTTCAAAAATTATCGATTCTTGTCAAATTTTATGAATTTTTTCATGGCCTCTCCTGTTAATGATACTTGCTACACCTCCTCCATCCTCTATTAAATCATATCTACGATATGCAAAATGTTTCTAAGATCTTCAAAATATATTTTTTCATGACCCCTCCTTGTTAATGACACTTGCTACGCACCATCCCTCATAAAAATACGCTTATGACCATTTCTGAAGAGCAAGAAGTACATGTGCCAAGGTTGACAACAATCCGTTCAGTAATTTCGGAGTTATGCCATTACAAACATTACACCCCCTTTTTTAAAGGCACTTGCTACATCCACCCCCCATATAATCATATCTAATATTTGCAAAATCTTTCTACGGTCTTAGTATCGATTCTCGTCAAATTAGACAATTTTTTTCATTAACACCCCCCCCCCCCCCATACCCCCCCCCCTGTTATGAACACTTACTACGCTCCCTCCCCTGTCAAAATATCCTTATGACCTTTTTAGAAGAGCAATAAGTATCTGTGCCAAGTTTGGTGACAATCCGTTCAGTAGTTTCGAACGTATGCCTTTTTAAACATTACACCCCCTTTTTTAAAGGCACTTGATACATCCACCCCCTGTATAGTCATATCTATGCAAAAAGTTTCTTTGGTCTTTAGAACGTATCGATTTTTGTCAAGTTATATGTATTTTTCCATGACCCCCCCCCCCTTGTTTATGACACTTGATACGCTCCCTCCCCTATAATAATACTTCCGTACGGCAATCCGTTCAGTAGTAGTTCCGAAGTTATGGCGTTACAAACATACAAACTTACTTCCATTTATATATATATATATATATATATATATATATATATATATATATATATATATATATATATATATATATATATATATATATATATATATATATATATATATATATATATATATATATATATATATGTATATATATATATATATATATATATATATATATATATATATATATATATATATATATATATATATATATATATATATATATATATATATATATATAATCTTGAAAGACAAGCAATACCATGGAAAAACCTGTTTCAATCCACCTAGTGGTGTAATGATGCCTTTCTCATGTGCATATAATATTTTCTCTTCGATTTTTGAAAGAAACCAAGACATTGTTTATGCATAACATACAGAATAAAACAGTGCTTCGATTTCGTAGGTCATTCACGGACAGACCGAAATCAGCATTTTGACGAAAAAACTAGTTGATTTGTAGTTATTTTTTTAGACAACTAAAAATATCTTACTTTTGCTAATTTAGATTTTTTAATTCTAATTCCTGTAATAATAAAAATAAAATATTTGCTGAAATTGCTATTTTTTCAGTTGAATTCACCAATTCAACGTGCTGCGATTTCATAGCTTAGGCACAATTCATTTCCATTCAACTAATTTTTTAGTTGAATTAGAGAAATAAAACGTTGTTTTCAACCAACATAAATGGTTGAATTGGTTTCTGCAATTCGCAGCTATATGGCGCTCTGTCACCGAAGAAAACGTTAGCACCGTAATGACTACTAGCCACTAGATGGCACACAACTACCGAAAAAAATTCAGTCTCGGTTATCTTTTCTATATTGGCAGGTATAAATACGATGTTGTATTGGAGAAAAAGACATAAACGAAACAAAAACTTCTTTTTTGAAATTTTTCTCCTAAATCGCTGTTTTCTTCATTCAACTTCGCGAAATCGACTCTCTCACTGACAACTTTGAGCACTCGGAAAACAAAAAGCAGAATACAAGTAGCACATCGGATTTCGTAGCCCGGAAGGTTCCACTAAAAGTTTACGTCATTTTTACAAATTGGTTTAGAAGTAGGATATAGCGTAACATAAGCGAAAAACATAAAAACAATTTGCAAGCAGTCTCAACAAAACTGTCATTTTTAGTTTTAAATGGATTGCTTTGCTGCGACACTTCTCATGAGTTTTTGGCTAATAAACTTGTTTTTAAAACCAACTTCATTTTTGTTTTCTTTGTGCTGTCCTTCAGTAATGATGGTGATAGATAAATAGAAACAAATTTTCTGATTTCAATAACAAAATTAGTTGTCAATGAGAATTTCGTGTTGGATTGAAATATTGCTGGTTTTTGTCCAGGATATTCGCCAACTAAACACATTCTTTAAAAATAAGAGTTTTTTCCAGCAAAGTAAATTCTCAATTTTAACTAATTTCATAGTTATTTTGGAAATTTTGTCGTTAAAATCAACTAATTCAAAAACAGTAACACGAATTAGGCGCAGAGCTAATTTCGGTCGTTCCGTGCAATGAAAATCATTTCCGGCTCATTTATATTCCATGGGAATCACTACAATATGGGTATCTTCGGAACGGGTTTGATGAGTAAATGTTGGAAAACGATGTTTGAAGAGGTTCTAAATTCCAAGATGGCATAGCCATCTGCTCCAGATTTTTATATATCCTGAATTTAACTTTATTAAGGGCACTTGTTCAGCGGCTTCAACAGTCTTGATAATCTAAAAACTGATTCGAATGATATTTTAGTCTTTTTTTACTACATCCGAAAACCGTTCCGAAAATATGCATTTTGTGAAGGTATTCGAAAAATTCGAGTAATATCAACACAAATTGTAAGGTTTGTAACGAATATCGATGCACCGGAAGTCGCCATCGTGGAAATCCTAGAACATTCTTTTCCTGCAAAAACTGATAATTTATTAATACACTAGCTGACCCGTCGAACTTCGTCTCTTCCAAAAATTATTTGTTCGAATTTATGTTTTAGGACAGCAGAATTGTCAAACGACTAAGTAGTTAACGTTTATCTCCAATATTTTTCTGATTACTTATCCTGCAATCAACGGAATTCGACACACATTCGCTTTAACTCAAAAAAGCAATATCACCAAAAATTAGTGTGAAAATGTGAAATACTTCTATTAAGAAAAAAATGAGCAAATGCACAGATTATCATCCCATCATGAGTCAATACAGAATCTCTCTCTAATGGCTTCGACATAATGGATATAAGGTGTCACGCTTTCTCTTCCAGATGTGATTCTTGCTTTCGGTAATATATAAAAAAAAGCTTACTAACCAGAATTTTGTATTGATAAACTTAACATATATATACAAACCATACAAACCATTCTGAACAGTCCGTTTTAAGGAATCACTCATACTTGAATGTTCGTCCGACACAACAGAATAAACTTTGAAGCAGTTTCTTGTACAGTTTTTAAGCAGCGAGAAAGTTTTCTCAGAACTTATTCTGTATATTCAAGTTGCCAAAATGTGCCACGCGTACTTCAGGGCTCTAATAAAGTGGATATTTTTCAGGTACCAGTGCCGTGCGCAGGGGGGGGGGGTTTGTTGCGGTTTTAACAACTACATCCACACCCCTCTCTCCACCAAATGGAAAAAAATTTTCAACATTAGGTTCCATGAGCAATAGAGTACCTATTATATGAAGGTTATGTATCGGCTTTTCAGTCTTATATAAATTAAGAACTCCTTTATTTTCTCAAAAAATAAAGGAGTTCTTAATTTATATAAGACTGAAAGGCCGATACATAACCTTCCAATACCCGTAACAGTCGTGAACAATATAAAAAGTACCTATTATATAAAAGTGCGAATAACTCGACTTTTCCTTCAAATTTGTGCGCCTTCCCCACCCTTGAATCTCCACCCTCCTTGAACACCCCCCCCCCCTGGAACACCTGCCACCCTTCTTTTGAAACCTCCCTTGAACCCTCTCTTGAAACCCCATACGGGCATGTCAGGTACTGTGGAACTTTTGGTTGCTTAGAGAGACGTCACTTAAATTTTAATTTGATATTGAGCTTGCCAATTTGAACATTCTTCCCAGAATATGAAATATAAAATGGCAGTATAAATGCATTATGATAATCATACTGAACATTGATATCTAATTACCACTTATTGTGTGCGTTAAATCATTTGAAAGCAAGGAAAATCTATTAGTTTGACATTAGCGCTTCTACAGAACAATCTTTTCATTGATTCATTTAAAAATTTTCTTATTCGTTAAACTCGCGCTCACGATGACCAATATCATTTATCTGACTCCATTGCACAAATCCATCAACTGGTAAACGATATCAGAACTTTTTCTCCTGCCTACAGAGGTTTTCTAGAACAGTCATATGTGTTCCATCATTAAATAATTTGTCAAACAATAATGTTGATACCCAATTAAGCACGTGGCTCGGAATGACGAATCACATCAATCAAGTATGCATGTGAAATCTTCACACAAAACATCTCGTTGCGCGCCAAAAAAATTGTTCGACGATCTAGTATTCTTTCCTTCGACGGCCAAGCACTTATGCAACACGTTGCGCGCCAAACATCAATCGTAGATCTAGCAATCATAGACGACTTTTTCAACGGAAAATTCCATTGTCCATACAAAATAACTTTATTGGTTTTTCCCACTTTTCCGGTTAGTTTTCCTAATTTTTTTGATATACGAACCCGGTGGGGGTAAAAACTGATCAAACAAAAAAATCATCTCAATCAGTCCATCCGTTCTTACGTGATGCGATTACAAAGAATGATCTCTGCATTATATATATATATATATATATATATATATATATATATATATATATATATATATATATATATATATATATATATATATATATATATATATATATATATATATATATATATATATATATATATATATATATATATATATATATATATATATATATAGATAGATAGATAAACCATAAGGATTTTTTTTTGCGTTGAAAATTCCAAATAACGTTAACTTTATTTACGTCATAAATCGATTTACGAACCCCCGATTACTACGTAAATGAGTGTTTGGGTGTGATATTTGGAAAAGATAAAATATTCCAATTAATTCCTATTTACATATTTTACAGTTGAATTGCACATACAGGGTCTAAAATCGCCATCTAAAATTTTTTTAAATCAACAATTATTTCGACATTGGTAACCTTAATGTAACTTCTGATTTGACAGAAACTTAGTTTTATCCTGGTTGGTTGTGTATACGTTTGAAGAATGCGTGAAAATAGTGCAGTTTTACTTTGAAAATCGTCTTAAAGAAGACGCCGATTTTTGCCAAAAAATCATCTTCTCGGATAAGGCACATTTTCATGTCGGCGGGTATGTTAAAAAGCACTTCTGGGGACGGAAAATCCGAACGTTATCATGGAGAAGCCGATGCATCCTCAGAGAGTGACGGTTTGGTGCGGATTTTGGTCTGGCGGCATCATTGGGCCATTTTGCTTCGAAAATTAGTTCTTCCCGTTACTTGAAGAGGAAGACTTGGACAACATTTGGTTCCAACAAGACGGCGCTCCGTGCCACACATACGATCGATCTTCTGCGCACAGTCTTCGAAGATCGAATTATCAGTCGAAATTCGGATGTCGTTTGGCCGCCTCGGAGCTGTGATTTGACGCCGTTAGACTATTATCTTTGGGGGGCTGTCGAAGATAAGTGTTATGTGGACAAGCCAGAGACAATTCAAGCCTTGAAGGACAACATTCGTGCAGCCATAGCTGAAATAAAGCTGCATACAATCGAAAATGTACTAAAAAACTGGACCGACCGTATGGCGTACTGCAAGGCCAGCCGAGGCAGCCATTTGAATGAAATTATATTCCACAAATAACAGGAAGAATTGTACTTTAATATGAAAAAATAAATTTTGAAATTTGATGAACCGTTAGTGTTTTATTGCATGTTTAAAAAAAAGTTACATGGCGGACCCTGTAGTTTGAATAAAATCATTAAAAATATTGTGAAGGAATGAAAGATAATGTTTATGTTTTTCTCGGGAGCGAGTCATTTCGCCGAATGCCATTTCACCGAAAGGTTAATTTCGTTTACATCACATAATAATTTAGTAAACTGCAAATTGCAAACTCCGTTCTGAAGATTATGGAAGAAAAGCAAAATAAAAACAAATCATTCAAGGCTGGATTCTGGATTATTTCAGAAGTATGATTGTAGTTCAGCAAATGACTCTGATCCGTTTCGCTCATTACAATTTTAATTTTCCATGTTTTTACGGACAAGATTTTCCCTGGTTTCTCCTTGAATTTTTCTTCTGGGATTCGCTGTCAGGAATCCTTTTGAGAATAGGCCAATTTGACATACAAATAATCCATTCTGCTTACACGCAAAAATTAGAAATAAACCAACAAAACAAAACATTGTTTTTAACACGTAAGTTGACCAAATGTACCCCATAAATGTCATGTTCCGATTATATCTCGCATGACATACACACGCACCATCTTTAGCATGTGAGAAGTAAGCTTACTGGAACACTTTTGAAAAATCACTAGTTATCGGACTTACCCCGTGATCGAACATGCCTCACTCTCCCCTATTTGATAATATTCGGTTTCTGTAGCTCTTCTGAAAAGTACTTTGAAGGGGGGAACTTTGCCAAAGCGAAAAATAATTTTCTGGTGACGCGTTTCCAACAAATATTACTCATAATGGGAACAATTTGCCACAGCCAAATTTGTCAGCTTCACGTTTCGTCTTCGACTCGTTAGTGCATAACAGTTTATGTTCAACTGAACTCTTCCAAATGAAAATTTGTTAATTGGGTGATAAATTTTTACTTAAGATGATAAAAACCAGTTTAATTTTAATTTCCCAAATCCCACGTCAACGATCGTTCGTGCCGTTCATGGAGTCTATTCTCTGGTAGTTTTTTTTCCGCCACGACTTAATCCTCTCGAATTTAATGAATGGACCAACTGAAACTAGCTCGGCCCGAGCCCGAGCACCTCGTTCGACCGCATAACTAAAGTCGTCGGTCGTTGTGCAAAACAAATGTTCAACTTTTAGATTAAAATGTTGCATTCAGTGACAGCTTCCATTCACTAATTCCAGGAGGAGTTTGTGCAATATGAACAGGGCAAAACATTTTCTGCCTGCAGTGGTATTCTATTCACGATTTAGCAGTAAACTAGAAGTGCAGTCATGACTGAGCTAAAATTTTCCTGTTGAATTTTGCTGAGTTCGTGTATTGGCAGTCTGATTTGGAAATAAGCCATGGATGACGGAAAAGTTTATACACAACCTGGTTGGGCGAGAAAGAAGGGTTTTTACCGGTGAAAAGACCCCTTCATCGTCAAATCGAACTCAGGACCGTACGTTCAATATTCGTACCGTTCGGTGAGGAGGAATTCGGGAGTTATGCATCCGATGAAAAAAAAATATAAATTTGAAATGTGTGTTTCATGGAATCAGAAAGTTTCGGATTGGTACCACGGTAATCCTGGATGAATGTTCGTTTCAATATTTGATTTCCGTAGCCGTAGCGTATGCCGCTGCAGAAATAATCAAATTGAATGGCTCGAACATCGAAAACCTACCAGAAAAGCTTGATTGGCTTTCTGGAGCATGACGCTGCAAATATACGATTTCAGTTTTCCATAGTTCATCTCTCGGAACAGGCTATTCACGTAATGTATTAAGATGGACATGATTAATGAGACATTTATTCAGCTCGACACGTGCTGTCAATGCACAACGTTTCTTGCTCCCACTGCACTCCCGATTGGGTGGAAGCAATTGCACATCCATCGATGCCAATGTTCTCGTAGACCATGTAATGGATATCCTTGAAGAAGGCTAGCCTACGAGCCTGAGATGGGACTGAGAAAAACCGAACATAATCCATTCGAGTTTATTTCTATTTGCAATGTCAGCAGAGGAATCAACTACGTTTTGCCCCCGGGTTCCGGTGCGGGCTTCGTCGTCGGAAGTATTCCCACTTTGGGGAGCTATTTCGGTTTGGCCGACTGGTTAGGGCAGTCAGTGCCAGCATCTATCACCGGACGGAAGCAAACACGCCTAATGGGCTACAAAATGTCCTCCTGTAAGAAACAGCCTGCCCCAGTGCGACACAACTGTTTAGACTCGATCTGCCGTTGAATAATCTTGACACCTCTTGAGAGAGCCGAAGGAAGCAGGAACAAAGCTTAGTCCAGTCGCATCTACTTGCATCTCCTTACTTCGTTATCGGGAAAAGGATTTCCGAACGATGACTTTTTGAATGGATTCTGTTCATATTTAATTGGAACTAAGCTTCGTGAGAAAAGGACATTTCTAAGCAACCGTTTATTCGGCAGCATGTATCGCGTTGAGTTCGGAAAATGATTTTGTTACAAACGCAACCATGAAACATTCCTGATTACATTGTTTTCCTAGATGTACAAGTTCTACGTAAATCATTCCCGGCAATGACCTAACGACATAAATCAAAACGGTATTTATTAGATGACATTTATTTCCCGAACCAAAATCTATAGCGGTTGAATTCCCCCCCTTCACTCAATCGCTGGTATTTTCAAAAACCGAAAAACGTGCCTTCCTCTTGAAGGGTGTCGTTCTGGTGTTCGGTATTAATTGCTGTCGCGGTCGTCGTCATCATCAATCAGCATCAATAAATTATTCCTACGGGTATTGTTTTGCACAGCGAACCAGTTGGATGATGATTTTTGTGTTGATTGGTGCTCGATTTTCTAATTCCTTGTAGGTGAGTTGATGTGGAATTGTCAAAAGTGCCAATCAAATGGAAAAAAAAACAAAATCCCTGTATTTTATTTGTCGTTATTGAAATATTTATTTCCATTTTTGGCGTTCAAATTTTCTTTAATAATTTACATCTTTATAGATGCACAAAAAAGGAGCGTTGCGATTACATTTCTCTCCATGCTCTCTCGCAAATGTGCAAAATGACTCTCGATGTGGCCGGGTGGCCAAGAAAGTTTTGATATTATCGGTTACAAGTTTGACTACATCACATGAAATCCAATAAAGCTACCGCTTGTTCGGCAGTCTTTCTGAACCGTTTTTATTTCTCTCTCATTTTTCGTTACGTTACCAGGAAACTGGAGCAGAAAAAATGGTGCCGCCATAGAAATCGACTTACCTTCACAAAAATAACATTCACTTCATTTTTATCGCGACAACATATATATTTTTATGCACTAATCGCATCTAAACTAAATTATCTAGACATTGTCAGGATAGATTTTTGATCCATGCTTTTGAAGGCGAGATATTCAATGAACAAGTTGAAATTTGTCGTTTTCAGCTATGGAATTCTTTCTTCAGAAAAAAGACTTTCCTGAATAATCTAAACTAATTTTCTAAGAGATTGTCAGTTGGGTTTTTTATATTCGTCACCGTTTCGGAGAGTAGCTCTCTAAATCACCCTAAACACACTGGCCTCAGCCAGCCACTGTAGTCCCAAAAACTTCGCGCAAAATTTCAACCGGAGCAATTCCAGGAATGCTTAGCAGATCATCAGACTCGACCTTCACCGATTTGGATGAAACTTTGCACATGGCTTCAGTATGGCAAACCATAAGTTTTGAACCGATGGAGAGGTCAATCCGACTCACGACTGATTTTTAAAAAGGGCGTATGTATTTTTCCATATCACGAAAATTGCCTTTTTCAAATTGTTCTAACTCGGAAACCGTTAATTGTACAAAAATGGCGTTCAGAAAGAAGTTGTAGGGAATCGATTGGGCACTCTTAAAAAAATATACACTGAAAAAAAATTATCAATAATTACAAAATAATCCGAAAAAGTTAAATAAAATAATAGCATGGCATAATTTTTTTTTTAAATTTCTATTTAAAAGCTATTATTAAAACCTACAGATTGATGGCTATCCCATCCGTGCCTTTAGAAAAATGAAGAAGTTACAGCTAAAACAATCTACATATATATTCGAAATTTCAAGTTCTCGTTGAAAGATAATCATTTAAACAGTAGAGTATTATTCTACAGGATAAAGACAATAAATTTGTTCATGATATCCTTTCTTCTAAAAGTAGCTGTTCTTGAGATACTTGGATATTTAATTGTAACATCATTTTTTATATTTTCATGAATTGTTTATTTGCTTGCTATATCTACAATTATTACATGTACATGAATAAATCTTAATTATAACTAGTTTCAGCTGTAACTTCTTCATTTTTCAAAAGGCACGGATGGGATAGCCATCAATCTGTAGGTTCTAATAACAGCTTTACAATAAAAATTATCAAAAAAATTAAAACCATGCTTTTTTTGCCTTTCTCATATAGAAAGGTTATGCAATCACTGTGAAAACCGACTTTTGAACCGAGGCCCGGAGGGCCGAGTGTCATATACCATTCGACTCAGTTCGTCGAGTACGCAAATTGTCTGTGTGTGTGTATGTGCGTATGTGTGTATGTAACGTTTTTTTGCACTAACTTTTCTCGGAGATGGCTGAACCGATTTTCACAAACTTAGATTCAAATGAAAGGTCTTGTGGTCCCATACAAAATTCCTAAATATTATTTGGATCCGACTTCCGGTTCCGGAATTATAGGGTAAAATGTGCAAAAAATTGTGAAAATAAGTGCACTAACTTTTCTCAGAGATGGCTGATCCGATTTTCACAAACTTAGATTCAAATGAAACGTCTTGAGGTCCCATACAAAATTCCTGAATATTATTTAGATCCGACTTCCGGTTCGAGAGTTATGGGGTAAAATGTGCAAAAAAAAGAAAATATGTGTTTTAGCTTTTCTCATAGATGGCGCGACCGATTTTCACAAACTTAGATTCAAATGAAAGGTCCTGTGGTCCGATGCGTTATTCCTGAATTTCATGCGGATCCGACTTCCGGATCCGGAAATATAGGATAAAGTGTGTTAAAAATTGTACACCATCACTGAAAATGGGGAAAAACCTTAAAAAATTTTCTAAATCGACCTCAAATCTTTTCCAATTTGATGGTTTTTATCAGTAGACGGTCAAACAAACCGATTTCGGTTATTCTTTTAAGAATCGAAGAAAATTTTTTTTCTCATATAGAAAGGTTATGCAATCACTGTGAAAACCGTTTGAACGTTTGAACCGAGGCCCGGAGGGCCGAGTGTCATATACCATTCGACTCAGTTCGTCGAGTACGCAAAATGTCTGTGTGTGTGTTTGTGTGTGTGTGTGTATGTGCGTATTTGTGTATGTAACGTTTTTTGCACTAACTTTATGGGGTAAAATGAGCAAAAAAATGAAAATATGTGTTCTAACTTTTCTCATAGATGGCGCGACCGATTTTCACAAACTTAAGTTCAAATGAAAGGTCCTGTGGTCCCATACGTAATTCCTGAATTTCATCCGGATCCGACTTCCGGATCCGGAAATATAGGGTAAAGTGTGTTAAAAATTTTATACCATCACTGAAAAGAGCGAGAAACCGTAAAAAGTTTTCTAAATCGACCTCAAATCTTTTCCAATTGATAGTTTTTATCAGTAGACGGTCAAACAAATCTATTTCGATTATTCTTTTAAGAATCGAAGAAAAATAATTTTGAAGAATACCACAGTATTATATATGATAGTTTGATTGATATGAGAAAGGCATCATTACACCACTAGGTGGATTAAAACAGGTTTTTATTTAACTTTTTCGGATTATTTTGTATAAATTGATAATTTTTTTTCAGTGTATATTTTTTTAAGAGTGCCCAGTGATTGAGGTTTCGTTGGCCTGTAAAACAGACTCTGTGAAGGATTTTTTAATATTTCATACTTTGAATATACAATCCTAATTCAATATTTATTGTTATTGATTACAATTACACTAGAACTATGAGTTTTTATTATTCACTAACATGAGTTTATATTTATATGGATTGACTAACATGCTAACAATGTATATTCCTGAGTTTAATAGCAAACACTCCTTCTCCTTCTACAGAATGATTGAAAACAAGAAAAATTTGAAGTATTTTCAGTGTTTTTTCCAATATTTCACCACCGTTACTACGAGTTGCGTTCAAAGTTCAAGTTTAGCTAAAATTAAGGCATACAAGTATGTCTGGATTTTAAGATGATTGATTGTAATAATAATTTATCTGTTGTAGCATCGAAATCGTTGAAATGGGAAGAAAAAGTAAAAAAACAAATATTTCCCAACGCGAGCTGATGATTTCTTATCATAAAGATGGAAAATCATTAAGAGAGATTTCAGTTATTCTTCAAAAACCTCAATCCACTGTACAGTACGTGATCAAAAGGTTTGTTGAAGAAAAGCGAATCGCAAATGCCCCAAGGAACACCAACCGAAAAAACTAACTCCGCATGATGAACGATTTGTTTTGAGAAAAATTAGAGAAAATCCTAACAGCAGAAAAAGAAACACAGTAAAAGTTTGTGCCGAAACGGTAAGCAATGTGTTGAGAGAATAACTTTAATGCTCGCGCTCTAAGGAAAAAGCCTTTTATCAGTGCTAAGAACAAAGCCAAACGGTTAAATTTTGCGACACAGTTTTTTAATCGTCCAGCAAGTGAATTGTACGATGTTATTTTTATTGATGAATCAAAATTTAATATTTTTGGCTCTGATGGACGTCGGTTCGTATTGAGAAAACCCAATGATGAATTGAACCCAAAAAATCTAAAAGCTACCGTGAAGTACGGTGCTGGAGCGGTTATGGTATGGGGTTGTATGTCAGCCAATGGAGTTGGGAACTTAGTGTTCATCTATGGAATAATGGATCAAAAAGTGTATTTAGACATATTGAGAGAAAATCTTAAGCCAAGTGCCGAAAAATGGGTTTAAACGAGGGTTTCAAATCTTACCAAGACAACGACCCTAAGCAAAAGGCATACAGTGTCCAACCATGGTTGTTATACAACTGTAAAAAGTTATAGAAACTCCTCCACAATCACCCGACATCAATCCAATTAAGAATTTATGGGAGCATTTAGATAAAAAGATTAGAAATCATCAGATTTCTAATAAAAAGGATCTAAAGAAGCATTTGCTCAACGAATGGAAGAACATATCTATTGAATACACTAAAAAACTAGTAGACAGCATCCCTCGTCGTTTGAAGGCAGTTTATGATAGTAAAGAATATCATACTAAATACTAAAATCTCAATTAAAATATTTTCCCAATGATTTCGTTCGTTGTACGAATATGAATTTGTATATTTTTTCAACAAAAGTTTAGTGCACTTTGATTGTTATTAAATAAGTTATCCGAATGCTGTGCAAACTATTTGACACAACTTTCTGCTGTTAAAAAATGTTTATACTATAGCAATTTGATTACAAAGTTATACACGAATGGTGTACGAATATGAGTTTGTACCACTGTATATGTTTACGATAAACTATCAACTCTGAAGAATGATTTGTGCAAAACATTTTTGGACCTTCATTAGAAGGTTTCTTCTTAAAATGTTATTATTTTTCACTCACCTTAAGATTTCAACTGCTGTTTATAGCTCTGTGACATAAGTAAGCTTTATGAAAAACTTTTGAGTTGTTCTTCACCGATAATCTTATCCTCTGATCTAAACATTTTATTATAAAACTTTTGAATAACTCACAGTTCTGGTTTGAAAAATTTTCCAAAAATCCACGATAATTAGTTTTCCGGTCTGCTTTAGTATTGGTAATACCACCCTTTTATATTGGCAGTGATGCCATACATAACTAGAAAAAAAAAATTTGCAATGCACTAAAAATGGTATTATTTTCAATTAGTCGCACATTGATATAGTTAAAATTACGGATCAAAACTACTTTCGTAATTTCAATATTAAAAAAAAAACTATAACATTTCCCTTATTTCCAATTCAAACATTGCTTCCCCTCCAAGTTATCCGCAACCCTGTTGTCTTATTTACCGTCGCTATGGAATGCAAAAAATAAACAAACAGTTCAAGTATTGCAATCTTTTCAAAATGCCTCGTCCATCCAAGAACAGGAAAGCAGCGCTCATTCGCGAAAATCAATAGAAAAATAGATGGAATACGTTGATAGAGTGTGTTTTGGGTAGTGAGTATGTGCGGGACACATCAGTTCAAACAGTGGAAGAACTGTCAGATGTGCCGGTTCGAAACAATACCACGTAATTTAGAAACTGTACTGGATCCAACACTTTGGTATCAATAGGTAAAGTTCTAAAATATTTTCGTCAATATATGAAATTATATCGTCAAATTTGCATGATAAATCTTTTCCAGAGCAAATAGCCGATTTGTCATCAAGCCCTCTCGTCAAGTCCCACTTGACTGTTCTCTGGGTGAGGTTGCTTTCCTATCCGAAATCGATGATGTTGTCGATAAAACGGAAAATGTAGAATTTGTAGGTTTGTATTTTTTTAAATATGGGAGCTGCATATTAAAAAATTAAAATAATATAAAAAGCCATTGCAACAGAGTATGTTCTGATTTTGTGTTACTATGCTTAATCCATCAATGTAACAGCTTTCTGTTTACTTTGTAATGTAAGAAAAATGCCAAGAACCAAGCGAGGGCAAACAGTAAACTATCTTCTTTGGCACAATTCTTTTGATCGCATGATTGCAATTTGTCAACTCCAGAATGAGCATGAAGATGAGATAAGTCCACTCTGTTCTGCTAGGTGATTTGAATAGTTTCAATGTTTACAATTTGTTCTTGCACCTGTATTCCTTTCAGCAAACAAATACTATTACTATATGAAAAAGTATTGTTTTACCAATATTTTTACATTTATTTTCCTTGGCTTCTGTCCACGGTCACCTTTAGCGAATCAGTCGGAAACGATAATACAAATTAAATATTTAAAATATGAGGAACAATGAGATTTTCAACAAATGCGTGCTTATACTATCCAATAATATTCACATAACATTACCACTATAGTCTTTTATTAAAATTATTCCATAGTACCGCCTTCAGGTACTAGCATTATGCTAGACAATAATGCCACCGAACCCCCCGAGCATTGCTCACACCACCACTATATGAAACAGTAGGGCACAAACAATACAGACTATGCTGAAAAGTTCTTCAAATTTCGGTTAGTTAGGAAAAAGTTTTATAATTTTGAGTTGCATTTTCATATTATTCGTGAAATTTTGCAACCAACACTATTTCTCAGTTCTAAAATCATCCCCCCGGATTGGAATAGTAACTGTTTATACAATTCAAAAACCAATTACGGCTCGGAAAAGAAAAATTTCAAAATTCTATTTATACTTGGTTGTGATAAATTAAATTGCGAACACTTCAGTGTTTTTTATTTTTTCGAAAATCGGCCTAATTTTTGAATAATTGATCAAAAACGCGACGCGCGCTTTCCGCTACATTTCACCTTAAGGTCTGAGGACAGAGGGTCGCGTGTTGAGTTTTAAATCGACCACGTGGTTCGCTCAATTCCCTTTGCGCATCGTATTTCTTTTGTACTCTCTCGTATATGAGCAAACTGTACCGGGTTGCCAGCATACATTTTATTATTTTGATGAGAAGTTTTATCACATAAATCTATCGTATGGGTTGGACATTACATGGATTCTAATGAACAATGAAAAAATATTCCACTTTCGCAAAGATTGAATGTCTGTGTGTTTGGCAACCTTGTCGAGTCAATTTTATGTCTCTCTCCTTTTTCAGAATGCTATCAGGAAACCAAAGCGAAAAAAAATGGCGGATGCATTGAAACTGACTTTGTTTCACAGCAATATACAATCGCGATAACATATATGTTTTTATGTACTAATCGCATCTAAACTAAATTATCTAGACTTTGTCACGGTAGATTTATGATACAAGCCTTCAAAGCCGAGATATTCGATGAACAAGTAGAGGTATGCATTTCCGAGCGTTCCAATTTTCAGCAGTTCTTCAGCCAGAAAAAAATACAACACGACCGCTAATCTCAATGAATCATTCTGAAAATTTCACAGAATATTCTCAACTAAATTTCGAAGACATTGTCTGATGGGTTTTTCTATATTCTACACCGTTTCTAAGAAAATTTAATTTGAAACGGGAAAATAGCAAGAAAATTTAATTTGAAACGGGAAAATTTAATTTGAAACGGGAAAATCCAAGAAAATTTAATTTGAAACGGGAAAAGTACCCAAAAATTTCTGTGCTGTTTCCGAAACTATTTGACTAGTTGTACTTAAAATTACATTAAAGAAAATTATATGACCGTTATTCTGATGTTCTATGCCGTAGCATTTGTTGATATCACATAAACTGCGAAATACAAAAACGAGGAAAGATTATGGACTTTTAAGATTCATTTTAATAACATTTTAATAAAGTTTTAAAAAGTTTATTCCTTCCTTATTAACGCAGGCTTATTCCTCACTTTATAAACTTTATAAACCTTATGAAGAATGGTCCACTTGGCCGGAATATGCTCTAACAGTGGGTTTCAGTAGGCTTTCGTGAAGTTTAAAGTTCTCAAGTAAGATTTATGATGTAGCATTTAAAATAGCTACAAGTATTTATTAATATTAAAAGTGTTACCTGTGGGTTGATTATATACACCAAATTGCCGTTAGGACCGGTTTCTACCACATCGAAGAGATTGTTCTAATTTCATTTTACGGCAGTAGACATCAGCATCAGAGCACCTATCGAAAAGATTTATTGTCTCATTGCTAGCTTTGACTGTGAAATTTTTTTTAATAAATATTTATTGGAATATGAGTTAAAATTAAATTATTAAGATTCAAATTGGGTGTTCAGCCACAAGTGATGACTTTTCAGCTCTATTATATACATGATTTGGTTATTACCAAGAAGACATCATTTGCTTTCACAAATCTGAGATTTTTGTGCAGGGAAAATTCTAAACCTACTGTATTGTATAATGGGGAAAAGGAACTTATATCTAATTTACTAACTAATAAGATTGAATTGAATAAGATTACACCGATTTTTGTCGGAATTTGCTTATAAAATTATGTGACATTACATCTACTGGTTCTATGTTTGTGAGTCTGTCATGAAGTCATATAACGGCGGTGAAAAGCTTCGATGGCACAGAATTTTAAACTTATGAGTCATATTGATGTAAAAATAAATCGATAAGAAGATTGAAATTTATGAAATTAGCGTAGTTTGCTTTTGAGCGGTTGCTCCGAAACCTCGATTTTTTTCTTAAATTAAATTTTTTATGTACAGTGTTTGGAGTTGTTGAGAAAATTTTATAGGAGTTCGTGAAATCCATACATATAAAAATGGATGTAAGTTTGTATGTTTGTAACGCGATAACTTCGGATCTACTGAACGGATTGCCACCAAACTTGGCACGGATACTTCTTGCTTTTCAGAGATGGTTTAGGGAGTATATTTATATGGGAGGGAGCGTAGCAAGTGTCATTAACAGGGGCCATGGAAAAATTCATATGACTTGACAAGAGTCGATACGTTTTGAAGACCGTAGAAACATTTTGCATACCTTAGATATGACTATATGGGGGGTGGATGTAGCAAGTACCTTTAAATAGGGGGGTGTAATGTTTAAAACGGCATAATTCCGAAACTACTGAACGGATTGCCAAGCACAGATACTACTTGCTCTTTTGAGATGGTCATAAGGATAGTTTAATGGGGGAGGGAGCGTAATAAGTATTCTTAACAGGGGGAAATCATGAAAAAATTTGTCTAATTTGACAAGATTCGATACTTTTTAATACCATAGAAACAGTTTGCATATATATTAGATATGATTATATGGGGGGTGGATGTAGCAAGTGCCTTTAAAAGAGGGGGTTGTAATGTTTGTAATGGCATAACTCCGGAACTACTGAGCGGATTGCTATCAAACTTGGCACATGTACTTACTGCTCATCAGAAAATGTCATAAGCGTATTTTGATAGGGAAGGGGACGTAGCAAGTGTCATTAACATGGGGGGATCATGAAAAAAATAAATATAATTTGCTGAGAATCGATACTTTTTGAAAACCATTCAAAAATTCAAATTTGAAAACCATTCAAAAATTCAAATTTGACGAGAATTGATACTTTATGAAGACCACAGATTTTGTATACCTAAGATATGATTATAAATGGGTTGATGTAGCAAGGGTCTCTAAAATGGGGAGTATAATGTATATAAGGACAAAACTCCGAAACTACCGAACCGATTGCCACCAAACATCGCACAGATACTTCGTGCTCTTCAAAGATGGACATAAGGATAATTTTCAGAGGGGAAAGCGTAGCAAGTGTCCTAAATAGGAGAGCACCATAACTATTTTATCTAATATGGCGAGAATCGATACTTTTTATGACCATAGATACTTTTTGCACAACTTAGATATGTTTATAAAGGTAAGGTGCCTCTAAAAAACGGAGTGTAGTGTTTGTAACGGCATAATTCCGGAGAGGGGGGAGAGTGTATAACAAGTGTCCTTCACATGTGGGGTGTGGACCAATGACGAAATTTATCTGATTTAAACAGAAGCGATACTTTCCGAAGACTATACATACTTTTTTGAAAACTCGAATATGGTCTTCAGAGGGGATATAATGAGTGCTTCTTAAAAAAAAAGTTTAATGAAGAGTTGTTAGAATTTTTCAAAATACGATACTTCTTGCTACGTACAGATATTATTAGAACTTCCTAAGAACATTCTTAAGGGGAGAGGGAGGGGGTATGGATATAGTAAATCCCATCCAAGGGGAGCGAACAGTTTCCAGTTTGTTAAATACGTACAGGAGACCACCCTCCCACCAAACTACGTTCTAGTGTCGTTCGATGTGGTATCATTATTCTCCAACATACCCACAGACCTAGTCGTGCATGACAATATCATGGACTGGGACAATATAAAGAAAAATACTAACATAAACCTAGATTTATTCCTCGAACTGGTTGAGTTTTGTATAAAAAAAAACAGCTATTTCCGTGGCAAATTCTACATGCAAACATTTGGAACAGCCATGAACAGTCCGTTGTCACCCATTTTAGCGGACATAGTAATGGGAAACCTACTCAGAACGGCGATTCGGAATTTACCGTTTGACATACCCATAATTCGTAAATATGTAGACGATCTGTTCATGGCCCTACCGCACGACCAAATACAAACTACTGTAAACTGTCGCAAAATTTTTTATAAATAGCGTGACTTATCTCACAACGGACAATACTGAAACACAATACATAATTTTCAAACACCTACGGAGGAATAATTATCCACCAAAATTGATAAACCGGCTTATGCATCGCTGTAAAACCCAACATTTCACACTGCCACATACATACACAACCAGCATAATTCATAGCAACGATACCCCAGGACCCACTGATCAGACGTACCGATCAATACCGTTTGTTTCATCGCTTACTCCGCACATTATAAAAATCTTATAAACAGAGAACAAAACCGTAAAGATCAGCCCAAGGCCCATCAACACAACTGCTTCCGAACATTAAAACACCCATTGATGCCTTATTACAATCTAACGTCATAAATAGCCTGCGTTGCTCAGACTGCAACATGACCTATATTGGCATGACCCGTAACCAGCTAAAAACATAGATGTATGGACACAAATCAAATATCAATATGTATCACAGACTTAAAGAAGATGGCAAAACCAACACTGACCAGGAGATGATCTCTCTCGGAGATAAAACAGCTCTCATCAAACATATGATCACTCACGACCATATATTCGACGTAAACAATGTCTCAATAATTGATCAATCGTTCAGATCCTCAGCGCTACCAATACTTGAAATGTGCCATATAACCAACACAGCCAATTCTGTAAACCACCGTACCGATGTAAATGGCCTCAACACTACGTACGCAGGCATCCTACACACAGTTAAAATAGCAAACACTCGACTGCCAGATTTGTTGGCTCACAATCTACAATTGTACCCACAACAAAATTATACCCTCTATCTTCAAAAACCAGCTAGCAGTGCGTGCAGATAAAAGTGTTGTGACCATCAAAAATAGTTTACGAAAATTTATGGCCGCTGTTAAAGAATCCGTTCCAGTATTTTGACAGAACTGACTACAACATACTTCTTACCGCTTGCAACAAGCGATACCGACAAAGACGACAAGACTAAGTGAGTTCCCAGAATGAAATATTTTATTGTACAACATGTCTCTAACAACAACAAAAATTTTGAATAAACTTTATCTCCATAGTTTTTCCTTGGAAAAGACCATCGAAAACGGCCGAAACGTCGGGCAAATTTAAAAACAACTCGTCTGCCTTTCTTTTTAGACTTAGAAAAGTCGTTCAATACAATAAAATTACTCATAACCAGTCGTTAAAGCACTTATTCGTAAAGATATTCATAAGCGTGAAGTAAGTAAGTAAGGGTAACAAGTATCTCTAATAAAGAAGCTGGACGACAAATTGTTTGTATGTATCTGCATCGTTCCATAAAAACTTAGAAAACTATTACAAACATGGTTTTGCGATTTAAAGGATATTCTTCAAGTTTTCTTCTGGAGATATTCATTGCCAAAGTGAACAAAATGGTGGAATTTATAGCAAGTGCCTTTAAACAGCGATGTTTATTGTAAATCGACAAACAAGAAGGAAAGTGGGCTTAGACTAGAAGAAGGGGGTTTGAAAATCAATTTTCATCTTCTATTTTTTGTAAAGCAATAGAGGGGAGAGAATTGGAAGGTCGTACTAGATATAGATACTACTGTTAATGTGAAACCAACACGAAATTCTTAAAATAATTTCAAAAGAATTGCCGGGGAATTCGAAGAACATAGGGTAAATAATCTTTATTTGCGATTGTTTGTAAGTCTTAGCATAAGTACGAAACAACTAAACAAATCGCCACCAAGTTTGAAACATGTAACAGTTCGGCTGAAAAGTTCGTATCGTTTAATAGAAACACACATTTTTTTGCCAACATTCGTTTTTATTATTCAACATAATTGCCATCAGAGGCGATATAGCGATTATAGCGATCTTCCAACTTTTCGATACCATTTTTGTAGTACGATTTGTCCTTTGCCTCAAAATAGGTCTCAGTTTCAGCGATTACCTCTTCATTGCTTCTAAACTTTTTACCAGCGAGCATTCTCTTGAGGTCTGAGAACAGGAAAAAGTCACTGGGGGCCAAATCTGGAGAATACGGTGGATGAGGGAGGAATTCAAAGCCCAATTCGTTCAATTTCAGCATGGTTTTTGATCGACTTGTGACACGGTGCATTGTCTTGATGAAACAAAACTTTTTTCTTCTTCAAATGAGGTCGTTTTTTTAAATTTCGTCCTTCAAACGCTCTAATAACGCTACATAATAGTCACTGTTGATGGTTTTTCCCTTTTCAAGGTAGTCGATGAAAATTATACCATGCGAATCCCAAAATACAGACGCCATAACCTTACCGGCCGATTGTTGAGTCTTTCCACGCTTTGGGTTCGGTTCATCGCGTGCAGTCCACTCAGCTGACTGTCGATTGGACTACGGAGTGAAGTGATGGAGCCATGTTTCGTCCATTGTTATATATCGACGAAAAAAATCGGTTTTATTTCGATACAACAGCTCCAAACACTGCTCAGTATCATCAATTCGTTGTTGTTTTTGATCGATTGTCAGCTCACGCGGCACCCATTTTGCACAAAGCTTTCTCATATCCAAATATTCGTGAATAATATGTCCAACACGTTCCTTTGATATCTTTAGGGTGTCAGCTATCTCGATCAACTTCACTTTATGGTCATTGAAAATCATTTTGTGGATTTTTTTCACGTTTTCATCGGTAACAGCCTCTTTTGGACGTCCACTGCGTTCATCGTCTTCGGTGCTCATATGACCAGTATGAAATTTTGCAAACCACTTACGAATTGTTGCTTCGCCCGGTGCAGAGTCTGGATAACACTCATCAAGCCATTTTTTGGTATCGGCGGCACTTTTTTTCATCAAAAAGTAGTGTTTCATCAACACACGAAATTCCTTTTTTCCATTTTTTTCACAATAACAAAAGTAGCTTCACTCAAAATGCAATATCTCACAAACTAATAATCATACAGCTGTCAAATTTATACACGTATCTTTCGAAGGTTGGTACTAACTGAAAATGGTATGGCTTTAATTCTAGTGGCGCCCTCTCATAGAAACGATACGAACTTTTCAGCCGATCTGTTACCAAAGGGGGGAATCGATAATTGTTGAAGAGCATAGATACTTTCTACACTACTCAGAAGTGGTTATAAGGGTTATCATGGAGTAGAGCTGTAGTAAGCTCACCAAAAATTATTTTTTTTTTTTTTTTTTTCAATAGTATAATATATATTTTCAGGCACACTGCTTAAGCTCTAAGATGCCAAGGGTATTTCCTAATCTTAATTAACGACTAACTTAAAACTAGAATAGTATCATTAGATTATGTCGTCTAGAATTTTTGAAAAAAGCTTTTAGCTGGTATTCGGCAGGTGTCGGTGAATTGAATATTGCATGAATTCCAAATGGTGCTATATATGGCCGCTTCCTTTCGGTTCGTGTGGGTCCGCGGGAAACACCCCCAGGCTACGAAGGCCCGGCGGGTGGCCCGCATGCTGGTCATCGTCTGGAGCGTAGGACCGTAGGCGGTGATGGTGATGTTACGAAGAGATGAGAAAATAAAAAAAGTAAATATTGTGAAAACCGAGGTAAATAGGGGGTATGGAAACAAAATGTCTGAAAACTACAGAGATCTAATTAGTTGCCATCGAGATGGTGAAGAGACATGGAAGGGGGGAACGAAAAGTTAGTGACAAAAAAAGATCTTGTTAGTTCCAATGAAGATGGTGGACAGGGACGGTGATCGAGAGAATCGAGCGGATGTTAGTGTCGAACCTGTAGGTGGAGATTATACTTTCTGAGCGAGGTATAACAGATTACACTTGGATATTAATGTGTTTGAGGTACTGGTATATAAGAAGCATATAAGAGATATCCCGACTAGCCAACACATCTCGGACCGGAACTTCAGGTGGTCTACCTCGGGCCCTTAGGGAGTCCTTTAATAAAGACCTGGCGTCACGATACTCCGTACACGTCCATACGACATGCTCGATGTCCTGATAACCGTCACCACAAGCGCAGAGACCGCTCTCCACGATTTCAATACGCCGGAGATGCGCGTTGAATGTGTAATGGTTTGACATGAGCCGAGACATCACACGAATGAAGTCACGACTCACGTTCATACCCCTGAACCAAGGTTTCGTCGATACCCTAGGGATAATGGAATGCAGCCATCGTCCCAGTTCGCCATTGCTCCATGAAGTTTGCCAACTTTCGAGAGTTTTCTGACGAGAGATACTGAAAAATTCATTGAAGCAGATTGGTCTTTCATAAATATCACCTTCTAATGCGCCCACTTTAGCCAATGAGTCTGCCTTTTCATTGCCCGGAATGGAACAATGCGAAGGGACCCAGACTAACGATATTGAATAAGACCGTTCAGATAAAGTTCTCAAATGTTCCCGTATTTTCCCCAGGAAATATGGGGGATACTTTCCTGACTTCATTGCCCGGAGAGCTTCTATTGAGCTTAGACTGTCCGTGACAATGAAGTAATGGTCTTTGGGCAAGGTTTCAATGATCTCGAGGGTGTACTGAATAGCAGCTAATTCTGCGACGTAGACTGAAGCCGGATCACTGAGTTTGTACGAAGCGGTGATGTTCTGATTGAAGATTCCGAAGCCTGTGGACCTGTTGATGTTTGATCCGTCAGTGTAAAACATCTTTTCACAGTTGACTGTTCTAAATTTATTATAAAAAATATTTGGGGCCACTTGAGGGCGCACGTGGTCCGGAATTCCACGAATTTCTTCTCTCATGGATGTGTCGAAAAACACAGTAGAATCAGAAGTATCCAAGAAATGAGCACGGTTGGAAACAAACGAAGAAGGATTAATATTCTGAGCCATGTAATCAAAATACAAGGACATAAAACGGGTCTGAGAATTGAGCTCGACAAGCCTTTCGAAGTTTTCAATCACCATCGGATTTAAGATATCGCATCGGATTAGCAATCGATATGAGAGATCCCAGAATCGGTTTTTCAACGGTAAGACGCCCGCGAGCACTTCGAGACTCATCGTATGAGTCGACTGCATGCAACCTAAGGCAATACGCAAACAACGATACTGAATTCTTTCCAGTTTAATGAAATGGGTGTTCGCGGCAGATCGGAAGCAGAAGCATCCATATTCCATTACGGACAATATCGTTGTTTGGTACAGCCTGATCAGGTCTCCTGGGTTTGCACCCCACCAAGTTCCGGTTATTGTGCGAAGAAAATTGATTCTCTGCTGGCATTTTTGTTTCAGATATCTAATGTGACATCCCCAGGTGCCTTTGGAGTCGAACCAGACCCCGAGATATTTAAATGTGAAGACCTGAGCTATGGTTCCACCCCCTAGTTGAAGCTGTAGTTGTGCTGGTTCTCGCTTTCTTGAAAATACGACCAGCTCAGTTTTCTCCGTAGAGAACTCGATACCCATTTGAAGAGCCCATGTCGACAAGTTGTCGAGGGTATCTTGTAATGGTCCTTGGAGATCGGCAGCTTTGGGTCCTATAATGGACACAACGCTGTCGTCGGCAAGTTGTCTTAGCGTGCAAGATGTGTTGATACATTCATCAATGTTGTTTACGTAAAAGTTGTATAAAAGGGGGCTTAAGCATGAGCCCTGAGGAAGACCCATGTAACTGAATCGTATTGTCGACAAATCACCATGTGCAAAATACATGTGTTTCTCGGACAATAGATTATGTAAAAAGGTATTCAAAACCGGCGAAAGACCATGCTGGTGCAGCTTCTTAGATAGGATATTTATAGAAACTGAATCAAAAGCCCCCTTGATATCTAGAAATACTGATGCCATTTGTTCTTTACGAGCAAATGCCATTTGAATTTCGGTTGAGAGCAACGCAAGACAATCGTTCGTTCCTTTACCCCTGCGGAAGCCGAATTGTGTATCTGAAAGTAAACCATTAGTCTCGACCCAATTGTCTAGACGGAAGAGAATCATTTTTTCGAACAACTTCCGGATACAGGAAAGCATAGCAATCGGCCGATACGAATTGTGATCGGAGGCTGGTTTCCCAGGTTTTTGAATGGCGATAACTCTCACTTGTCTCCAGTCGTGTGGAACAATATTACCCTCGAGGAACTTGTTAAACAAATTCAGCAAGCGCCTTTTGGCAGAGTCAGGAAGCTTTTTCAACAAGTTGAATTTAATTCTGTCTAACCCCGGGGCCTTATTGTTACACGACAAGAGCGCAAGTGAGAACTCTACCATCGAAAACGGTGTTTCGTTTGTATTCGAAGTCGCGGCGCGGGATATCTTCTGTTCCGGAACAGAATCAGGACATACTTTTTTAGCGAAATCGAATATCCAGCGGTTAGAATATTCCTCGCTTTCGTTCGTTGTGTTTTGGTTGCGCATTCGTCGGGCTGTGTTCCAAAGAGTGCTCATCGATGTTTCTTTTGTTAATCCGTCAACAAACCGTCGCCAGTAACCTAGTTTCTTTGCTTTAACTAAGTTCTTCATTTGCTTATCTAGCGCTGCGTAATTTCTATAATTATCAGGTGTTCCATATTTTCTGAACTTTTTGAATGCTAAAGATCTTTCCGCGTTCAGTGATGAGCACTCTTTGTCCCACCACGGGTTGGGAGGACGAATGTTAGTATTCGCGCCGGGTATACGTTTCGTCTGAGCTTGAATCGCAGTGTCGAGAATCAAGCCAGCCAAAAACGTGTACTCTTCCTCCGGAGGAAGTTCTTGTGTTGTTTCTAGTTTCTCAGATATCGATATTGCGTAGTATTTCCAATCAATATTTCGTGTGAGGTCATACAAAACATTGATTGTTTCCGATGGTCTTAATCCGCTGGCGATTGAAATTACGATAGGCAGATGATCGCTACCGTGGGGATCAGGGACACCAAAAATTATGATTATTGTGACATCTGAGATGGAATATTGTGCAATCGGGTTTCCGTCTATCTTGTGTCACTACAATCAGAGTTTCACTGGACAGGACAATTTCGAGAATTTTTTGCGCCCTTACCTTCCCGAAACATTTCCGAGCAACGCCGGGTAACTCAGCTAGTTTACAATAAAAATGAAGTCAATCGAGGTTTTGCTTGATACTCCCGTTCTCGAAATACAACTTTTAATAACTGAGCAATTCCAGAAATGCTTAGCAAATCATCAGACTCGACCTTCTCCGATTTGGATGAAACTTTGCACATGGCTTCAGTATGGCAAACCATAAGTTTTGAACCGATGGAGAGGTCAATCCGACTCACGACTGATTTTTAAAAACGGCGTATGAATTTTTGCATATCACGAAAATTGCGTTTTTCAAATCGTTGTAACACGGAAACCGTTAATTGTACAAAAATGGCGTTCAGGAAGAAGTTGTAGACAGTGTTGGTGATTGCCGAAAATTTCACAGAAGCTGCTATATTGCTATCTATATTGTATACAACATTTTCAATCCGGTAGAAGATGCTACAAGAACTCGAGTCTCTCAATGCATGAACCGCGAGAGAATTTTTCTACATTCCTTCGCTCCACTTCATACTCTGAGTATTTCTCGGCCCTTAAAAAAATTGCAGTCTGATAATGATCGTTGCTGTGTGGAATTTCCCAAGAGACAATCGCAAGTTGACAATTATCGCAGAAAATCGAATCGATGATTCGGTTTGATGATTCTCATACTAGGTTGCAATATTTCAAAACCCTTGTTTGGAGCATTCACATACATTTTCATAGACACAACTTATACAAAGATTATATGCACATAGTTAGAATAAGCGGCAATAGTAAAATGATTCTATCGCAATTATCAACTGCCTGTATAGAATCGGATCGCGAAACGAGAATAAGCGACCGTTTGTTGCTTCAGAGAAGATCCCCACAGCGGCGTGCAAACCTTTGATTCTCAGAAATGTCATCGAGAGAAATTCGCTCTCGCACTGGTGTCTATTCTATGTTAAATGAGCCATGCCGGGTTTTTGTTGTTGCGATGATTTCGAACTCTCTTTTATGGCACTGATTCAATCGTTGAAGAGTTGCCAAAGAACATTCTTTGATACGATAAAAGCCATCCTTGGTTGTAGGGAATCGAAATTTTATTTTTTCTCAATAATTACAAAATAATCCGAAAAAGTTAAATGAAAATAAAATCAAGGTTTTAATTTTTTTTATAATTTTTATTTTAAAGCTGTTATTAAAACCTACAGATTGATAGCTATCCCATCCGTGCCTTTTGAAAAATGAAGAAGTTACAGCTAAAACAGTTTACGGGTGCACGCAAATGATCAAATTCTTCCCGTTGTAATTCGGAAATCGTTCATCGTACAAAAATGACGTCCAGGAAGAAGTTGTAGGGAATCAATAGGGCACTCTAAAAAAAATATACACTGAAAAAAATTTGAATTTTTCCTCAATAATTTCAAAATGAACCAAAAAATTTAATTAAAAAAAAATTATTATAAAGAATCAGAAGAGCTTAAACATTTAAGTTTCATTGTGACTTCAGAAGTGCTTAAACACGATACCATCGCGGTTCGAGTGTTTATTTCACACTTAGTGTTATATTTGAAAGACAAAATTCAAATTAAAAAAGCAATATTTATGTCGGACGGAGCGGCCTCGCAGTAGAAAAACAGAAAAAAAATTGCAAGTCTCTGTAAATTTAAATCAATGGCATTTTTTGCAACTTCTCATGGTAAAGGACCATGTGATGCACTCGGGGGTAATTTAAAGCGAATCTCACGACGTGAAAGCTTGGCTGAACTACATGAACACCCAATCACAACTGCAAAACAATTATATAAATGGGCAGAGCAGAGACGTCGAGATGCATTCACGACCATGTCTTTTTGTTGCGTGTCACAAGAAGAATATGAACGGGGTGTGACCGAGTGGAGTAGTGTTTATAAGGGTACCAAAATGATTCCAGGCCCACAGAAATTTCAGAAACCACAATCGTCACAAGAATGTATTCGAATGACGATGCACGTAGTACTCATACAATTTTAAGGCACAAATCTCCAAATATCAAGGGGAACGTGTCATTGGAGCCAATTTGTTCTGATTCCTGATTCCGAGTTACAACGATTTGAAAAACGCAATTTTCGTGATATGCAAAAATACATACGCCCTTTTTAAAAATCAGTCGTGAGTCGGATTGACCTCTCAATCAATTCAAAACTTATGGTTTGCCATACTGAAGCCATGTGCAAAGTTACATCCAAATCGGAGAATCGGGGTTCTACGAAGTAGTTCCTGAAGGCTACGAATCATTTTCATCAACAACTTTTTTCCTGTCAGCCAATTTTTCTAGCAGTACGTGTTTTTGAGTTGCTTCAAATTCAAATCAATAATTATTTTAAAACAATATACATCATTTTCGATTGCTACTATGAAATTTTCGAAATAGAGTGATGTATATTGGCGAGTAACATTGACTCTTTGATAGAAATTGGCTGAAAAGTGCTCTAGATTCGATGTACATACGACTAACAGAAGCTGCCATACAAAATTGGCTCATGAAAGCTGTACTTTTCAATTCTAATAAAATGGCTAGAATGGAGTTTACCAAAAGTATTTATAAATTAAATGAAATCGGAAGGCAATAAAAAACACCGTGAAAATGCCCTCCCATAAATTTGGTGAAGATTCAAAATCCTACCAGACCCGAATATTATCAGAACAGGACAGGACCAGAGGTGGGCGCGAAATTGTACAATTTTTCCTTTTCACCAATTATTGACGCCATTCATCCAATGAATGCACTTAATTACTGCCATCCTGCAACAAATTGCACTTAAACCCGCTTCCATGCTCCACGTACTGGAGCCGCAATGAATGCAATGAATCTCACCAACCGGACAGGAACAAGGACCTGCTGCGAACAGAAATCCCCGATAGTAGCCAGAAGAAGAGAACACTCGACGATGTCCATCGCTCCGATCTACCAGAAAGAGCGGAGTCAAGGGGTTTCAATTTCAATTGCAACAACAATATCGGGAAAAAAAATTTCGGTTTCCAAATTTGAACCATTTGGATCCGAGCCCGTGCCACCGCCGACAATAATAAATAAAGCGAAAGTGGACGCTTTCGCAATCCGTCCCCTTTTGCACCGGAGCGAATTTATGGGATTTATTTCATTTTGGACTTTCATTTCCATCGTCAGTGTTTTCCGGGGTTTTTTTTTTTTTGTCCTTGTTGTGTTCACCCGCCGTACAACTGCAGCAAATGTTGTATTTTGGAGGTGGTTTCTAATGGACCGATCGGATTCGATTCGAGTGTTTGTTTCTTTTATTTGCTAGGGCTATCAGTAACAAGCAGAGTGCATCACGGCACAAATGATCCGTCGCTCTCTGTGGACAATCGTTGTGGACTGAAATGATGGAAGAAAGCGACATATTCGTTCGCACTCACAATGGCAAGTATTGTTTTGAAATAAAATTAATAAACTGGACTAATAATGGAATTATGTGCTATCATAATAGGGAGCTCTTATAATTTCAATAATGTTATATAATATTGTGAGATTCTTCAAAATGCTTTTCTTTGACTCTTAATACCTTGAGCATCTTCTTCAAACATTCACAAATTAAATTGGTTTGAAGATAAGATATGTCCCTTTCATACGTTTTTTACAGTGCCACTTTCAGTTTTAATCTTAACTACTCTAACAAATTTTTTAATTTCTTTTTTGGAAGTGACTTTATGTGACTAAACTAGTTGAAAATAAAACGTCTTCTTACCAGTCAGTTCGCTATTGTTTTTGTTTTTAGATAGATGTTTTTCTAATTCAAGATATGTTTGTTACTGTTATTCAAACTACTTAAGTCCATAATTACTGGAGAAACTTTTTTCGACCGAACAGTCATCGGACGCAGTTCACTTTTCCGAGCGCTTCGCGAGTAATTTATATTTATTTATTTTTTTACGCGTTGCCAACGTCTCGCGCGGGCTTTTCATAGCCTTAGTACATAGAGCATTCATATTTCGGACGAATTTTATTTAGAACTAGCTGACCCGTCGAACTTCGTCTCGCCCGAAATTTTTGTTTTGAATTTGTGTTTTCGGATAGCAGAATTATCAACCGTCTTATGCTCTGAATGTATTTTTTTTAAATTATTTTGCTGATTCAAGTCAGTGCATCTAAAAGCGATGATTTTTTCAAACTAATGGTTTCGATATATGGGATAAAAAGTGGAGCAAAAATAACTAAGATGACTACTTTAAATTGATTCCGCAAATTTAAAAAAATTACCCTCGCGACTTGTAGTTCGTCACTTCTTGCTAGTCTGGTGACATTATTTAGTCGTCTTTGATGAATGTTCGTAGCGTGATAATCACAGGAACAATTTTCGATTAACAATTTAGCGATAAAACTTTTTTTTTTACTTTTTATTTATGACTTATGACTTAATCAGTCAGTATTTATTTAATAAATTTCTTACATATCAGAGACTCGAATGATACGCATCGCTAAGTTCGACTCGTCTGGTAGAAGGTAAAAGTTTAGATGCGAGAAATCTTCTTCTTACTTAAATGAACCTTGTTTTTTTTTTGTTGGAATATGAGTTAAAATTAAATAATTAGGATTTAAATTGGGTGTTCAGCCACAAGCGGTGACTTTTCAGCCCTATTATATATATATGATTTCGTTATTACCATGAGGACATCATTTGCTTCCGCAATTCTGAGATTTTTGTGTAGGGAAAATTCTTAACCTACTTGTATTGTGTAATGGGGAAAAGGAATTTATATACTAACTTACTAACTAATACAGAGAGCGAATCGATTCAATTGAAGATTGCATCGATTTTTATCGGAATTTGCTTATAATATTATGTGCCATTACATCTAATGGTTCTATATTTGTGAGTCTGTGTAACTCATTTGTACTAGACCAGGGAGGACGCTTCAAAATCATTTTCAGAATTTTATTCTGAATCCTTTGAAGCGTTTTCTTCCTGGTGGAACAACAGCTTGACCAAATTGGTACTGCATAAAGCATGGCTGGTCTGAAAATTTGTTTATAAATTAACAATTTGTTTTTTAGACAGAGCTTAGAATTTCTGTTTATAAGAGGATATAAACATTTAATATATTTATTACACTTTGCCTGGATTCCTTCGATGTGATCCTTGAAAGTAAGTTTTTTGTCATACGTTAAACCTAAGTATTTAGCTTGATCAGACCATGTCAATTCCAAGCCATTCAAATTGAGAATGTGATTATTGTTTGGTTTAAGAAAAGAAGCTCTTGTCTTATGAGGAAAGATAATTAATTGCGTTTTTACTGCATTTGGTTTAATTTTCCATTTTGACAGATAATCACAGAAAATATTTAAACTTCTTTGTAGGCGACTGCAGATCAGTCTTAGATTTCTACCTGTGGCTAACAGACTTGTGTCGTCACGGAATAGCGATTTCTGACAACCAACGGGTAGATTTGGAAGATCAGAAGTGGAAATATTATACAATATTGAAGCTACGCTCGAACCTTGCGGAACACCGGCTCGTACGGGTAGCAATTCAGATTTACAATTCTGATAGCTAACCTGAAGAGTGCGATCAGTTAAATAATTTTGAATCATTTTGATCAAATAAATAGGAAACTGGAAATCAGATATTTTTGCTATTAAACCTTTGTGCCAAATACTGTCGAATGCTTTTTCTATGTCTAGAAGAGCAACTCCAGTGGATAACCCAGAAGATTTATTTGATTTTATCATGTTCGTTACTCTGACAAGTGGATGAGTAGTTGAATGTTCATGACGAAATCCAAACTGCTCTGGTAAAAAATTGAATTCTCATTTATATGAGACATCATTCTCAACAAGATAATTTTTTTCAAAAAGTTTACTGATAGAAGAAAGTAAGCTAATTGGTCGATAACTTGATGTTTCTGTTGGGTTTTTATCAGGTTTGAGGATAGGAATTACTTTAGCGTTTTTCCATCTTTTTGGGAAGTAAGCTAATGAAAAACACTTGTTGAAAATTTTAACCAGAAGTCTCCAGGCAACATCAAGAAGATTTTTAATAAGAATATTAAAAATTCCATCATTACCAGGAGCCTTCATGTTTTTGAGTTTCCTAATGATTGACTTAATTTCATCAAAATTCGTATCAATAATGTCATCTTGTGATAACACTTGAGTTGAAATATGATCATATTTCAGTGAGACTTCATTTTCAATAGGACTCACAACGTTCAAATTAAAATTGTGGACACTCTCGAACTGCTGAGCAAGTTTTTGAGCTTATTCGTCATTCGTAAGAAGTATTTGATTTCCTTCCTTGAGAGCAGGAATTGGTTTCTGAGGTTTCTTAAGAACCTTAGAAAGTTTCCAGAAAGGTTTATAATATGGTTTAATTTGTTCAACTTCTTTAGCGAAATTTTCATTTCGCAAAAGAGTTAATCTATGTTTAATTTCTTTTTTCCTTAACGATGTTTTTCATAGCAGGATCACGAGAACGTTGATATTATCGTTGACGAACACTCTTCAAGCGAATGAGCAGTTGAAGATTGTCATCAATGATAAAAGAATTTAATTTAGTTTGAGCTTTGGGAACTGAAAGACTTCTAGCTTCGATAATGTAATGATTCAAACTATCTATTGCTGTGTCGATGTCCGCAGAATTTTCTAAAATAATTTCATGATCCACATGATTTTCAATGTGAGATCTGTATTCAAACCAATTAGCTCTATGATAGTTGAATATAGAACTGATTGCATTAATTATAGAATGTTACAGGAAGAAGATTTGAGTCAAAGTCAGCATGTGTAATCGGTTCACTACAAATGTGACTTTGATCTGTTAGAGCCAAATCAATTGTAGACGGGTTTTTCACGGAAGAGAAACAAATCGGATTACTGGGATAAAAAACTGTGAAGTAACCAGCTGAGAGTTGATTATGAAGTATTTTACCATTACTGTTATTTTGCCTACAATTCCACTGGACATGCTTAGCATTTAAGTCCCCTATTACGAAAAATTTCGGTCGATATCTTGTGAGTTTTTGTAAATCGCCTTTAAAGAAATTTAATTGCAATGCATTGGAATGGCAAATATGCTCCAGCGATGAAAATTAATTCCTTGAATAGTTTCAACTTCGATTCCGAAGCTTCCAATAACTTTAGTGTTGAAAGAAGGTAAAATTCGATGTTTAATTTGCCGTGGGACAAAATGGCAACTCCGCCACCCATTCCAGTAAACCTGTCTAATCGATGAACCACATAATGTGGATTACTTTTCAATTTGAGATTTGGTTTAAGAAAAGTTTCTGTCACAATGGCAATATGAATTTTGTGAACTTTGAGAAAATTATAAAATTCATCTTCACTCGATTTTAAAGATCGAGCATTCCGATTTAAAATATTCAAATAATTATTTAACATCACTGTTAAATTTTAAATTCATTATATTATTTTTTGCAAATTGCCATCCGATTTTAAATGCTTCAAAAAGTGATGAAGTCGAATTCATTCGGATGATCATTTGAAAAAGTTGATGTTGTAGGTAGATAATTTTATTTTCCGTTATATCGCCTAAATCGACTTCGTTTGAAGAAGCGAATGGCATTGAAGGGATATTGGTAGGTAGACTGCCATTAGAAGAAGATGATTTGGCCGATCTTCCTATTAATAAATTGTTTTCATTAGAAGATGAACTGCAAGGCGTTCCTGTGTTTTGATTATTTACATTAGAAGAAATAAGTGGTAGGTTTCTACCTGTTACACTAGCGTAACTGACATTAGAAGTAGATGATGATTTATTGACAGGTCGATCTACCTGTCAATAAATTGTTTTCGTTAGAAGACGAATTGGAAGGCGTACCTGTTTTTTGGTTTTAAATTCAAAGAAATAAGTGCTTTAGAAGATGTAGGCGTGGCATTTGTAACGGTTTTTTCGATTTTCAGGTATGTTCTGTAAATTTAAGGTCGTTGATTTGACTTGTTGTCTAAACAAACGAGCGTTTAAAATTTGTTCCCTGGCAGGACATTTCAAATAATTGGGTTTATGATTTCCATCGCAATTTGAACATGAAAATTTATCAGTGGTTTCATTCATTGGACAAACGTCTTTCGAATGCGATTTACCACAATTCAAACACCGTATATCCATATGACAATTTTTCGTTCCATGGCCGAAGCCTTGGCAACGACGAATGTTAAGTTTGCAATATGATTATGCCGTTTATAATGTTCCCAATGATTTTCAATGTGGGAAATGAAACGCACTTTTTCTAAAGTTTTCAAATTGTTTGCGTCACTTCGATTGAAGTGTATTAGGTAAAGTTCATGGGAAATTCCAGAGCGTGGTTTAAAAGTACCATTCGCTCTTTTTTCATATGTATTACTTAAGAAGGGGTAAAACCAAGCAATTCTTTCAGTTCATTTTTAATTTCATCAGTACTTTGATAATTAAGCCTTTCAAGACAGCCTTGAAGGGCCTGTCTGATTTTATATCATATGAATAAAATTTATGAAGTTTCTCGGACAAATATCGAATAAGACGTTCGTAATCTTCCAATCCATCCACCAAGACTCGACATTCTCCTCTTTGTCCGATTTGAAATGAGACTTTTACTTCCGGGAGAAAAGAAGAAAGCTCAATCCGGAATGCTTTGAAGTCGGAAATCATCACCGTCACTGGTGACATAGATGGTTGTTATTTCCCAGAACGACAAGCGTCCATTTTGGGATTTTTTGAAGAATTTTCTTCTATGTCGCTACAATCGGATTCAGGAAGAATCTCGTAAATATTGTTAGACGGCATAGGATCAACGGAAGGGAAATCCGTCCGTTGTCTTTAATTTTAACATTCAGATTCTATACGATCGTGTATGTTATTAGAAAAATGTTAAATAACGGATTGTGATTTATTCCGTATTAAATTATTTTTAGCCTTAGGCTTGTTGCCTTTCCGGTTGGAAGCAGGCATTTTTGAAATGAATGAAATTTTAAATTAAATTAACTAGGCTAAATTAATCTTCGATTAGACTCCTAGTTTGGAAAGGTCTTGATAAAGACTGATTTCGTGGTAGTCTTAATAAAGACTAATTAGTTCGAAGAATAGTTCTTTGAATAGCTAGCCTGAAGAAAGGCTGATTAATTTCTTAGTTACGAAAAAGACTGATTATATTAGAATATTACTCTTTGTATAGCCTTGAGAAAGGTTGACTAATTGTTAGACTTTAAAGAGACTGTTAGTGGTTCAGGTAGCCTTGAAAAAGATTGAAGCCTTGAATCAATGAAACTCTAGGTAGCAAAAAAATATTTCCAGGTGCCAAGGGCTATACGCGTGCGGTGCGAACGACTGTTTAACACCGACTGGAAACCATTGCCGTTTCAACCTTCCGAGCGAACGGACGTGATTTGGATTTACTGCGAAAGCATTGAAAACCAGTTGTGTGTGTGTGTGATAAAGTGGTCGGACGATCGAAACGATATTGTGTGATAGACAATAGTGCTTTTTCCTCTGAGAGGTTTTTTTCGCATTATATAATAGAACAGTGCCTTATTGTGAGCGGTGGATCGAAACGGTACCGTTAGCCGGTTATTGTTTCGGCGATCAAGGCCAAGTGTGCGGATTATAAACAAGCGGCCATTGTGTGAGGATTATAAATAAGTGTGCTTTTTCCTCTCGGAGGTTTTTTGCACATCATCAAAGCGGCGATACGCCGACCGACGAAGACCAGCTTGGTGTCCCCTGTTGGATCTTAAGTTAAGTACCGTTACTTCGATTATTCGTTTTTGACCATTATATTTCCCCCCGAATTACTTGTTTCTGCGCGGAAGTAGTTCCGCGACATGTCTAATTTAAGTCCTGGCCCCCCCGCTCCCGATGTTCAAATGGAGACTTCCCTTGTCTGTAAAATGTCCCGCATAAAGAGCTATCCTGATGGGCTCGCACTACCGGCCGGGCCTTACGCGGTCTATTTCCGGACCAAATCAAGAGAAAAAAATTTAAATATTTTAAAAATATCGCGAGACCTGTTTTCGCGATATAATACTATAAAAAGTATAGATAGAATACGGCCAGACAAGCTCAGGGTCCTGTTTACCAGCTCTAAACAGGCTAATGAGCTTGTTCAAAAGGATCCTTTTACGCTGGAGTATCGCGTCTACGTGCCAGCTCGTGAAGTCGAAATCGACGGTGTGGTCACCGATTCGAGTTTGACTTGCGAGGATATTCTTAAGTACGGGGCGGGTTGTTTTAAAGACCCCTCACTTAAGAATGTCAAGATACTGGATTGCAAGCGATTGCATTCAGTATCGATCGCAGGGGATGGAACAAAGTCTTATCCCCAATCAGACTCTTATCGTGTGACCTTCGCCGGCACTGCTTTACCCAACTACATCCTCTTGGACCGGGTTCGTTTGCCTGTTCGTTTATTTGTACCCCGGATAATGAATTGTACCAATTGCAAACAACTGGGGCATACAGCTACTCATTGCAGCAATAAGCCACGTTGTGCTAACTGTGGGGAAGCTCATGCGGACGGCTCTTGCGGTAAGGATGCTGAAAAGTGTCTCTACTGTAAGGAGGGTCCACATGACCTCTCTGATTGTCCCGCTTACAAACTGCGAGGTGATCGAATGAAGCGTTCCCTAAAGGAGCACTCCAAGCGTTCCTTCGCAGAGATGCTTAAAAGTGCCACCCCTCCTAAACAGACAACGAATCCATATGCCTGCTTGTCGACTGACGAGAGCGATTTTGACGACCCTTTGGAAGGTCCATCTTCTGCGGTCCCTCATAGCTGTAGGAAAAGAATGAATAAATCTTCTCATAAGCTACCTAGTAAGGGTTCGAAGGTGTCTACCGAAGGGCTTCGAAAAGTTACAGCTAACGGGAATCGGGAAAAATCACCGAAGCAAAAAGCTCCTGGTCTCGGAAAACTCAATTCCGAGATGGAATTCCCACCACTTCCAGGGACTACAAAATCCCCAAGCGTCCCTAAAAATCCACCAGAGAACCAACTAGGTGCTGGACTTATCAAGTTTTCTGATGTTGTGGACTGGATTTTTACAACTTTCAATATTTCAGACCCTCTTAGAAGCATTTTAATTGCTTTCATGCCTACAGTAAAAACATATTTGAAGCAGTTGACTGCAAATTGGCCCCTTCTTTCAGCGATTGTATCTTTCGATGGCTAAATCATCCACCGAGGTCACGGATCTAATCACTGTTTTACAGTGGAATTGTAGAAGTATTATCCCAAAAATAGATTCATTTAAATTTCTAGTAAATAATCTGAAATGTGACGCATTTGCATTGTGCGAAACTTGGTTAACTTCTGAAATACCCTTAAACTCCCACGATTTTAACATTATTCGCCTGGATCGAGATGATCCCTACGGAGGAGTACTTTTAGGGATCAAAAAGTGCTATTCTTTTTATCGAATTAACCTCCCCTCGATACCAGGTATTGAAGTTGTCGCATGTCATGTTACAATCAAAGGTAAGGACCTTTGTATTGCTTCCATCTACATTCCCCCAAGAGCCTCGGTTGGGCATCGGCGACTCAGTGATATCGTAGAGCTCCTTCCTGCACCGACGTTGGTTTTAGGAGACTTTAACTCACACGGTACGGGATGGGGCTGTCTTCACGATGATAACAGATCAACTATGATCCATGATATCTGCGACAACTTCAATATGACAATATTGAATACGGGAGAAATGACACGGATTCCTGCACCACCAGCAAGACCAAGTGCGCTGGATTTATCACTTTGCTCGACATCGCTACGGTTGGATTGCACGTGGGAGGTAATTCCTGATCCCCACGGTAGCGATCATCTACCGATCGTAATATCAATCACCAGCGGCTCAAAACCATCGAAGACAATCAATGTTTCGTACGACCTCACACGAAATATTGATTGGAATAGCTATGCGACCTCGATATCTGAGAAACTTGAAAGAACTCAACAACTTCCTCCGGAGGAAGAGTACACGTTTTTGGCTGGCTTGATTCTCGACACCGCGACTCAAGCTCAGACGAAACGTGTACCCGGCGCGAAAACTAACATCCGTCCTCCCAACCCGTGGTGGGACAAAGAGTGCACACATTTAAACGCGGAGAGAGCCTCCGCGTATAAAATATTCAGAAAAAATGGAACACCTGATAATTACCGGAATTACGCGGCGTTAGACGTTAAAACTAAGAACTTGATTAGAGCCAAGAAACGCGGTTACTGGCGTCGGTTTATAGACGGCTTAACGAAAGAAACATCTATGAGTACTCTTTGGAACACAGCCCGACGAATGCGCAATCATAACACCACGAATGAAAGCGAGGAATATTCCAACCGCTGGATATTCGATTTCGCTAAAAAAGTATGCCCAGACTCTGTACCGGAACAGAAGATCACCCGCGCCGCGACACCAAACACAAACGAAACACCGTTTTCGATGGTAGAGCTCTCACTTGCACTTTTGTCATGTAACAATAAAGCCCCGGGATTAGACAGAATAAAATTCAACTTGTTGAAAAATCTGCCAGACCCCGCCAAAAGGCGCTTGTTGAGTTTATTCAATAAGTTCCTTGAGGACAACATTGTTCCACATGACTGGAGACAAGTGAAAGTGATCGCCATTCAAAAACCAGGAAAATCAGCCTCCGATCACAATTCGTATCGGCCGATTGCTATGCTTTCCTGTATCCGGAAATTGTTCGAAAAAATGATTCTCTTCCGTCTAGACAATTGGGTCGAAACTAATGGCTTACTTTCAGATACACAATTTGGTTTCCGCAGGGGTAAAGGAACGAACGATTGTCTTGCGTTGCTCTCAACAGAAATTCAAATGGCATTTGCTCGTAAAGAACAAATGGCGTCAGTTTTCCTAGACATCAAGGGGGCTTTTGACTCAGTTTCCATAAACATCCTATCTGAGAAGCTGCATCAGCATGGTCTTTCGCCAGTTTTGAACAACTTTTTACATAATCTATTGTCTGAGAAACACATGTATTTCGCGCATGGTGATTTGTCGACAATACGATTCAGTTACATGGGTCTTCCTCAGGGCTCATGCTTAAGCCCCCTTTTATACAATTTTTACGTAAACGACATCGATAAATGTATCAACACATCTTGCACGCTAAGACAACTTGCCGATGACAGCGTTGTGTCTATTATAGGACCCAAAGCTGGCGATCTGCAAGGGCCGTTACAAGATACTCTTGCCAACTTATCCACATGGGCTCTTCAAATGGGTATCGAATTCTCTACGGAGAAAACTGAGCTGGTTGTATTTTCAAGGAAGCGAGAACCAGCACAACTACAGCTTCAACTAGGGGGTGAAAACATAGCTCAGGTCTTCACATTCAAATATCTCGGGGTCTGGTTCGACTCCAAAGGCACCTGGGGATGTCACATTAGGTATCTGAAACAAAAATGCCAGCAGAGAATCAATTTTCTTCGTACAATAACCGGAACTTGGTGGGGTGCCCACCCAGGAGACCTGATCAGATTGTACCAAACAACGATATTGTCCGTGATGGAATACGGATGCTTTTGCTTCCGATCCGCGGCGAACACTCATTTCATCAAGCTGGAAAGAATTCAGTATCGTTGTTTGCGTATTGCCTTGGGTTGCATGCAATCGACTCATACGATGAGCCTCGAAGTGCTGGCGGGCGTTCTCCCATTGAAAAACCGGTTCTGGGATCTCTCATATCGTTTACTCATTCGATGCGACATTTTGAATCCTCTGGTGATTGAAAATTTCGAAAGGTTAGTTGAGCTCAATTCTCAAACCCGTTTTATGTCCTTGTATTTTGATTACATGGCTCAGAATATTAATCCTTCTTCGTTTGTTTCCAACCGTGCTCATTTCTTGGATACTTCTGATTCTACTGTGTTTTTCGATACTTCCATGAGAGAAGAGATTCGTGGAATTCCGTATCACGTGCGCCCTCAAGTGGCCCCAAATATTTTTTATAATAAATTTAGAACAGTCAACTGTGAAAAGGTGTTTTACACTGACGGATCAAACATTAACAAGTCCACAGGCTTCGGTATCTTCAATCAAAACATCACCGCTTCGTACAAACTCAGTGATCCGGCTTCAGTTTACGTCGCAGAATTAGCTGCTATTCAGTACACCCTCGAGATCATTGAAACCTTGCCCAAAGACCATTACTTCATTGTCACGGACAGTCTAAGCTCAATAGAAGCTCTCCGGGCAATGAAGCCAGGAAAGTACCCCCCTTATTTTCTGGGGAAAATACGGGAACACTTGAGAACTTTATCTGAACGGTCTTATTCAATATCGTTAGTCTGGGTCCCTTCGCATTGTTCCATTCCGGGAAATGAAAAGGCAGACTCATTGGCTAAAGTGGGCGCATTAGAAGGTGATATTTATGAAAGACCAATCTGCTTCAATGAATTTTTCAGTATTTCTCGTCAGAAAACTCTCGAAAGTTGGCAAACTTCATGGACGAATGACGAACTGGGACGATGGCTACACTCCATTATCCCTAAGGTATCGACGAAACCTTGGTTCAAGGGGATGAACGTGAGTCGTGATTTCATTCGCGTTATGTCACGACTCATGTCAAATCACTATGCATTCAACGCACATCTCCGGCGTATCGGGATTGTGGAGAACGGGCTCTGCACCTGTGGCGACGGTTATCAGGACATCGAGCATGTCGTGTGGTCGTGCGTAGAGTATCGCGACGCCAGGTCGAAGCTACTGGAATCCCTCAGGGCCCGAGGTAGACCGCCTGAGGTTCCGGTTCGGGATGTGTTGGCGAGTCGGGATAGTTCATATATGCTTCTCATATACCAGTTTCTCAAACACATTAATATACAAGTGTAATCTGTTACATCTGGCTTAGAAAGTTCCTCCTATTTATCGACGTTGTTTCAACTGTGGCTAAGAATTATTTCTCAACTGCAGGTTCGACACTAACTTCCGCCGATTATCCCGATTCCTCATCTGTCCACCATCTTCATCGGAACTAACAAGATCTTTGTGCTGTCACTAACCTTTTCGCTTCCCCCCTCCCCGTCTCTTCACCATCTCGATGTCAACTAATTAGATCTCTGTCGTTTTAGTCAATTCATTCCCATATCCCCTTTTTACTCCGTTTTCCGCAATATTTACTTCGCTATTTTTTTTTCTCATTTTCTTCTGTAACAACACCATCATCGCCCACGGAAACTTACCAACAGCATGCGGGCCACCCGCCGGGTATTCGTAACCTGGGGGTGTTTCCCGCGGACCCACACGGACCGAAGAATGCGGCCAACATGAACATTCACCAACGCCATATGGAAGACTCTCATGAAATATTCAATTCACCGGCCACTGCCGATCACCAGCTGAAGGCTGGATCTGCCAAAGTCAACCATTGCGACCCAAATATGACATTACTCAATGATACAACCCTAGTTTTAAGTTAGTCGTAAATTAAAATTAGTAAAAGCCCTTGGCATCTTAGAGCTTAAGCAGTGTGCCTTAAACATTATATTCTTGAATAAAAAAAAAAAAAACACCGACTGGAAAGGAAACTACGTAGAAACTCTGTCAGTGTGACTTCAGGAATGCTTTCGATAGAATTGACATACTTTAATCATCTTACTAAACGTAAACAAATTAAACGCCAGGTGTTCTCCAGGTCCCGCATTTGGACCCTCTTTTTTTAGCTTGTACTTCACCGACATTTTCTTCTTTCTCAAAAATCTGAAAGTACTCGTTTCTGCAGATGACATAATGCTCTTTATGGAAAAAAGATATGCTAAAGATGTTAAAATCAACAATTCGATACTACTGTCGAAAAAATCGTATTAGTTCTTCTCCATTGAAGATAGTTAATTTATATTCTTCAAAAATGCTAGCATCCAATCGGAAAGGCAACAAGCTTAAGGTTGAAAATATTACAATACGGAATAAATCCCTATCCGTTATTCCAATTTTTTCTAACAACAATGACGATCTTACATAATCTGAATCTAGAACCCCTTCCGTTAATCCTATGCCGTCTAACAATATTTACGATAATCTTCTTGGATTTGGTTGTAGCGACATAGAAGAAAGTTCTTCAAAAATTCCCAAAATGGACGCTTGTCGTTCTGGGAAGAAACATCAATCTATGCCACCAGTGACGGTGATGATTTCCGACTTCAAAGCATTCCGTACTGAGCTTTCTACTTTTCTCCCGAAAGTAAAAGTCTCATTTCAAATCGGACAAAGAGGAGAATGTCGAGTCTTGGTGGATGGATTGGAAGATTACAAACGTCTTCATAAATTTTATTCATATGATATAAAATCAGATAGACCTTTCAATGCTGTCTTGAAAGGCTTATCAAATGATCAAAGTACCGATGAAATTAAAAATGAACTAAACGAATTGCTTGGTTTTGCCCCTTCCCAAGTGATACTTATAAAAAAAGAGCGAATGGTACTTCTAAACCACGCTCTGGAATTTCCCATGAACTTTACCTAATACATTTCAATCGAAGTGACGTAAACAATTTGAAAACTTTAGAAAAAGTACGTTTCAATTCCAACATTAAAATTCATTGGGAACATTATAAACGGCAGAATGGTATTGCAAATTTAACTCAATTTCATTGTTGCCAAGGTTTCGGCCATTGTACCAAAAGTTATCATATGGATATACGGTGATCGAATTGTTTTAAATCTCATTCGAAAGTCGTCTGTCCAATTAATGAAACCACTGATAAATTTTCATGTTCTAATTGTGATGGAAATCACAAATCCAATTATGTGAAATGTCCTGTTAGGAAAAACATTTTTGAACGCTCGTTTGCTTAGACGACAACAAATCAAATCAACGACCATAAATTTACAGAACATACCTAAAAATAAAAAAACGACACAAATGTCACGCCAAAGTCTTCTAAGGCACTTATTTCTTCGAATGTCTTTCAATTCGTCTACTAACAATGGATTAACAGGTAGATCGGCCACGTCATCTTCTTCTCCCAATGACAGTTACGCTAGCGTAACAGGTAGACAACTACCTACTAGTAATCCTTCAATGTCATCCGCTTCTTTGAACGAAGTCCATTTAGGCGATATAACAAAAAATAAAATGATCTACCTACACGATCAGCTTTTTCATATGATTATCCGAATGAATTCGACTTTATTATTTCAAGTTGGATGGCAATTTGCCAATAATATGATCATGAATTTAAAATTCAACAATGATGGTTAAAAATCATTTAAAAATCTTAAAATGGAATGCTCGATCCTTAAAATCGAGTGAAGATGAATTTTATAATTTTCTCAAAGTTTACAAAAAATTCATATTGCCATTGTGACAGAAACTTTTCTTAACCAAAATGTTAAATTGAAAAGCAATCTAAATTATGTGGTTCGTCGATTTGACAGGTTTACTGGAATGGGTGGTGGAGTTACTATTTTTGTCCAACGCAAATTAAACATCGAAATTTACCTTGTTTCAATACTAAAGTTATTGAAAGCTTGGGAATCGAAGTTGAAACCAACCATCATGGAATTTATTTCAACGCTGGAGCATATTTACCATTCCAATGCACCGGTGGACAATTAAATTTCTTTGAAAGCGATTTAAATGCACAGCATGTCCTGTGGAGTTGTTGGCAAAATAACAGTAATGGTAAAATACTTCATAATCAACTCTCTGCTGGTCATTTTACAGTTCTTTATCCCAGTAACCCGACTTGTTTTACCTCCGTGAAAAACCCCTCTACAATTGATCTGGTTCTAACAGATCAAAGTCATATTTGTAGTGAACCGGTGACACATGCTGACTTTGACTCAGATCATCTTCCAGTAACATTCAGACTTTCCAACGAATCTATAATTAATCCAATTAGTTCTATTTTCAACTATCATAGAGCTAATTGGTTGGATTACAGATCTCACCATAAAAATCATGTGGATCATAAAATTATTTGAGAAAAATCTGCGGACATCGACACAGCAATAGATAATTTAAAGGAAGGCAAACAAATACTTCTTACAAATAGCGAAAAAGCTGAAAAACTTACTCAGCACATCGTTGTGAGTTCTATTGAAAATAAAGTCTCACTGAAATATAATCATATTTTAACTCCAGTGTTGTTACAAGATGGACATTAATAAGACGAATTTTGATGAAATGAAGTCAATTTGTATTAGGAAACTTAAAAACATCAAATCATGCAACATTATATATCAAAGCACGAAATCATTATCAACGAGAACAAGCAAATTTTATGATTATGAAACCATTCATCCGGCGGCCAAAAGAATGGAAACAGACACCCATGTTGGAAATTTGTTTGTTTTCCGGAAATTACCACACACACATTGAATTGAAACGAGTGAAAATTTATCGTCGTTTGGATTTTATTACAACCCCCCGTCAGTACGTCCGGCTACAACAACACGGAAAAATGTAAAAAAAATCTGGTCCTGATCTGGGATGAAAATACCGGTGGTCTAATGCTGATTCCTCCGCCGGTGACGGGAATGAAAACAGTAATGAATGCTACATTGTTTCTGGTTTTGTAATGACGGTTGTAAATCAAAGGGAGCCGATCGTTGTAATATGTGTCAGTGAATGAATGTTTGAAATATTACAGTTGAATGATTTCGGAAATGGTTGTGAAGCTTGATATTGTAAAAGGTTTTGATGTATAATTTCAGTATATTTTACAATTTGAATTTTTAATGTGAGCATAATTATCAAATATTTTTTTCACATTTTTGACAGAATATTTCGCATTAACTGCCAAAGCACTGTCTATCAAAATAAGTAGCGAGGGTTCACTTCCAACTTCCATTAGGATTTCAACGCGCAATCGTAAAATGAAATACCAAGAAATCAAATTATTCAAATTACTCCAGCCGAGTGTCTTAACAGTATTAACATAGGAAAGAAGATTGCGATTGTAGCGGCGTCTGATGCCGTCGTGCAATTCGTTTAAATTGCGAAATAAAATTCAATGATTTGATTGAAATGGAATGACGAATTTTCCATTGGCGAAGAGCAATATGACACCGTGCTGTGGCTAAACCCAGAAAAAAAAACAATCTGTTTCGTTCAATTGTTACCTTGGCAAGGGTGCCAAGGTTCATTTTCTTTTAGAATTATTCTCGGATACTCAAGTAGATTTGTGTTCAAAGAGCAGAGGAGCAGAAGTGGGTCGTGTTTCAGGTAAAACAGAAAATATCGCTTCCCCTCTTTGATGTTCAAAGAGCTTGGACCGGCTTGATTTCAATAATCAAACAATGCTGGTACTGCATTGCTATCACTGAAGCTGCGAATGGTGCAGATGCATTTGCAATCAATTTGCTGTTCTCTTGGCATCGAAAGAAGATCACGTTACTACTTTCGTGTACGAGCAGTTGGCATAAAGTTACTTGACATAATACAGAAAATTCTGCCAAATTCCGTCTTTCGTCTTTCGTCCTTTCGTCTTTCGTCTTTCGTCTTTCGTCTTTCGTCTTTCGTCTTTCGTCTTTCGTCTTTCGTCTTTCGTCTTTCGTCTTTCGTCTTTCGTCCTTCGTCTTTCGTCTTTCGTCTTTCGTCTTTCGTCTTTCGTCTTTCGTCTTTCGTCTTTCGTCTTTCGTCTTTCGTCTTTCGTCTTTCGTCTTTCGTCTTTCGTCTTTCGTCTTTCGTCTTTCGTCTTTCGTCTTTCGTCTTTCGTCTTTCGTCTTTCGTCTTTCGTCTTTCGTCTTTCGTCTTTCGTCTTTCGTCTTTCGTCTTTTCGTCTTTCGTCTTTCGTCTTTCGTCTTTCGTCTTTCGTCTTTCGTCTTTTCGTCTTTCGTCTTTCGTCTTTCGTCTTTCGTCTTTCGTCTTTCGTCTTTTCGTCTTTCGTCTTTCGTCTTTCGTCTTTCGTCTTTCGTCTTTCGTCTTTCGTCTTTCGTCTTTCGTCTTTCGTCTTTCGTCTTTCGTCTTTCGTCTTTCGTCTTTCGTCTTTCGTCTTTCGTCTTTCGTCTTTCGTCTTTCGTCTTTCGTCTTTCGTCTTTCGTCTTTCGTCTTTCGTCTTTCGTCTTTCGTCTTTCGTCTTTCGTCTTTCGTCTTTCGTCTTTCGTCTTTCGTCTTTCGTCTTTCGTCTTTCGTCTTTCGTCTTTCGTCTTTCGTCTTTCGTCTTTCGTCTCTCGTCTTTCGTCTTTCGTCTTTCGTCTTTCGTCTTTCGTCTTTCGTCTTTCGTCTTTCGTCTTTCGTCTTTCGTCTTTCGTCTTTCATCTTTCGTCTTTCGTCTTTCGTCTTTCGTCTTTCGTCTTTCGTCTTTCGTCTTTCGTCTTTCGTCTTTCGTCTTTCGTCTTTCGTCTTTCGTCTTTCGTCTTTCGTCTTTCGTCTTTAGTCTTTCGTCTTTCGTCTTTCGTCTTTCGTCTTTCGTCTTTCGTCTTTCGTCTTTCGTCTTTCGTCTTTCGTCTTTCGTCTTTCGTCTTTCGTCTTTCGTCTTTCGTCTTTCGTCTTTCGTCTTTCGTCTTTCGTCTTTCGTCTTTCGTCTTTTCGTCTTTCGTCTTTCGTCTTTCGTCTTTCGTCTTTTCGTCTTTCGTCTTTCGTCTTTCGTCTTTCGTCTTTCGTCTTTCGTCTTTTCGTCTTTCGTCTTTCGTCTTTCGTCTTTCGTCTTTCGTCTTTCGTCTTTCGTCTTTCGTCTTTCGTCTTTCGTCTTTCGTCTTTCGTCTTTCGTCTTTCGTCTTTCGTCTTTCGTCTTTCGTCTTTCGTCTTTCGTCTTTCGTCTTTCGTCTTTCGTCTTTCGTCTTTCGTCTTTCGTCTTTCGTCTTTCGTCTTTCGTCTTTCGTCTTTCGTCTTTTCGTCTTTCGTCTTTCGTCTTTCGTCTTTCGTCTTTCGTCTTTCGTCTTTCGTCTTTCGTCTTTCGTCTTTCGTCTTTCGTCTTTCGTCTTTCGTCTTTCGTCTTTCGTCTTTCGTCTTTCGTCTTTCGTCTTTCGTCTTTCGTCTTTCGTCTTTCGTCTTTCGTCTTTCGTCTTTCGTCTTTCGTCGTTCGTCTTTCGTCTTTCGTCTTTCGTCTTTCGTCTTTCGTCTTTCGTCTTTCATCTCGCGTCTTTCGTCGTTCATTTCGGTCGGAGCCCCACCACCACGCAAACTTTATGTCAATCACTATTATGCAAAGTGTGACATCCTTCTCCTGGTGCAACTCCGAGATAGCGTTGATAGTTGACAGTGAGTGGGTGGAGAACCGGTAATACCAGCACCGATAACAACATAATCTGCAGCGGAAGGGTAGCTGATCTCAGGGAAATTGTTTTAAAAGCTGCTCGGATTTTACCCTGAGCTGGCAGATTTCATCCCCACCATCATTGGGTTCGATTGTTCCTGTCTCCGGGTAAAGCTTCAAAGCTCAAATGGACATAAAAGCAGTATTATCCTTGCTGACTGCAGTGGAATAAACCAGGGCAGGTAACACGTATCACACATCGGAACGAGACAAAAAGGGTATTCTTTCCCATCGGTGTTCTAGCAAAGTAAATTGTTTGAACATGGTTCAATTTTTTTTCCTCCTGCAT